>NC_053494.1:63831618-66231618 GCF_905171775.1 Rana temporaria
AGTTCCCCTTCATGAACAGCGATCTGTCATTTACCCATGTCAGTCCCCCCCCTTCAGTTAGAACACACCCAGGGAACATATTTAACCCCTCCCTCGCACCTAGTGTTAACCCCTTCCCTGCCAGTGGCATTTTTATAGTAAGCAATGCATTTTTATAGCACTGATCGCTAGAAAAATGCCAATGGTTCCAAAAAAGTGTCCGATGTGTCCGCCATAATGTCGCAGTACCGTAAAAAATCGCTGATCGCCGCAATAACTTGTTAAATAAAAAATACAACAAAAATGCCATATTTTGGAGACTTTTGCCAAAACCAATCAATAAACGCTAATTGCGAGTTTTTGGGAACCAAAAAGATGTAGAATATGTATCGGCCTAAACTGAGGGATTTATTTATTTTTTAGAATATATATTTTAGGGGATATTTATTATAGCAAAAAGTCAAAATTACTCTTTTTGGTTTTTTAAATTGTCGCTCTATTTTTGGTTATAGCTCGAAAAATTCAAAAAACGCAGAGGTGATCAAATACCACCAAAATAAAGCTCTCTTTGTGGGGAAAAAAAAGGTTGCCAATTTTTTTTGGGAGCCACGTCGCACGACTGCGCAATTGTCAGTTAAAGCGACGCCGTGCCGAATCACAAAAACTGGCCCGGTCATTGACCAGCAATATGGTCCGGGGCTCAAGTGGTTAAAAATTCACAAAACACTAAAGTTAGCCCAATTTTTGGTGATAATGTGAAAGATGATGTTTTGCTGGTCAATGACCGGGCCAGTTTTTGTGATTCGGCACGGCGTCGCTTTAACTGACAATTGCACAGTCGTGCGACGTGGCTCCCAAACAAAATTGGCAACCTTTTTTTTCCCACAAATAGATTATTAAATGTGCGTGTTTACTTCTGTCTTTAACACCTCCCCTTCAGGCTGGAAAGCATCAGATCAGGGGGAAAAAAAAAAAAGCTCTCATGCCATTGCAGCTTGGTTCCTACATGTGTGATGAACTGAGCATGCTCAAACACTTAGAAAAAAATTATCCTTTCTTTTTAAAAGGTGAAAAACACTTGGATGCTCATAGAGCGTGGTTTGGGTTAATACCAGGTGTGCGCAATTACAAGCTCACCCAAACTAGAGACTGCAATTTGTTCATGTGATTTCAATTGCTTCATTACTAGCACTGTTATAGGCTGGGTTCACACTACTACACTACTTTCATCCTACTTTGCTCTGTGTTCAATGTTTCCCTATGAGAGCGTCTTGTAGCGTCCTACACAAGTCGGTCCGACTTTGAAAATGCTCCCTGTACTACTTTTGGTCCTACATTGATCCTACTTCAGGCCCATTGAATATCATTGAAGTCGGACCAAAGTAGTATCCTGTTCATGAAAGTAGGATGGATGTAGGACCAATGTAGGATAAATGTAGGACCAATGTAGCAGAGCAAAGTAGGATGAAAGTAGTGTAGTAGTGTGAACCCAGCCGTAAAAAGCAGGGATCGATCATTCCTCAGCTGCCCTCAGAAGGGGCAGGCTGGCAGAAATGCTGTTGCTAAACACAAATGTGGTTTGTTGCATGGTTTTTGTTTTATTTTGCCAATGGTTTTGGTTTATTTTTAAATGATGTTCACTTTGATGTATTTGTCTATGTGGCCTTATTTTATGAAAAATGTGTGAAGATGTTAAAGCTATGGTTATTTAGATTTTTGAAATGTATTTTTGTATGTGTTTGTTTGTTTGTCTTTTTTTGCTTTACTTGTTTTGTTGACCAATAAAAATTACTTTAAAATTGTTAAGTTTGTCTTTTGTTACTTTTTCATGCTACATATGTTGACAGCTGCAGCTGAAATAGGTTTGGGCCTAACAAATTAGGTCTGATTTTTGTCTAAGCTTCTTTCCTGGTGTGTAATCATGAAATGTTTGCCATGTTTATTCTCCATGACTTTAAAGACAAAGTGGTAAGTATTTTCTTTTTTCTGCAGTGGTCCTCAGCCCTCAAGTACCCCCGACAGGACATGTTTTGTGGATTTCTCTTATCAAGAATTGCTGTCCAGACTGTCTTTTAAAGCACATGTGCAAGATGAAGGAAAACCTGCAAACATGGCCTGTGTGGGGGGGGGGGGGCATTGCTATTGGTGGACAGGCTTGACGTGCTGATTTACAGCACTGTGCTTAAATCTAGCGCAAGGCAATCCTATCCTATAATTGTGGGTGTTTGAGGGAAGCCAAGTGAGTGTTAGAACCCCTGCTTTGTGTTTTTTTTTTTGGGTTGAGCTTTGTGTCCCTTTTCTTAAAATTGGCTTCACTTCCTGTCACACAGCTGAACAGGAAGTGAGGTTAAAACCCTACCAGTGTCATTTCTTGGGGACACAGGTCAATCTAACTAGTGTCCCCATTAAGCAAATTGCACTCCAGCACTGCTGTGTACACCCCAAATCATGGGTCTTCAAACTACGGCCCTCCAGTTGTTCAGGAACTACAATTCCAATCATGCCTAGTCATGTCTGTGAATGTCAGTGCATTACAAGGCCTCATGGGATGTGTAGTTCTACAACAGCTGGAGGGCCGTAGTTTGAGGATCCCTGCCGCAAATGATTATTTAGTTTGGGGTTTAGTAAAGGCAAAGCCACTCTGCAGTACAAGCATAGTTGCTGAAAATCAGAGAGGAAGCACTGATGGTTTTAACATCCAATCCTGTAGAAGCAAAGTTGTTTTGTTTTCTTTCTTCCTTGCTTTGCACTTGTAGTGCAAAGTGGATTTGCCTTTAGTAAATGGACCCCAAAGTCCAAGATCCCTAATAATTTGGGGTGTACACAGCAAAATGCTAGAGTGCAATTTACATAATGGGAAACTATTTAGATTGATCTCTGTGTCCCCAAGAAAAGATATTAGTAAGGTTTTACCCTCACTTCCTGTTTGGCTATGTGACAGGAAGTGAATGAATTAGAAAGGGTGAAGACACCTCACAAATGTTGTCACTATCAGGGGTGCAGACATCCCCAAAAAAATGAGCAGATAATACTTATTTGCAAATTAATAATTTTTTAGTTAACATTGGGTGGGGTGCTCTAACACACACATTCATACATATTAGCCACGCTGTATCCTGGCCTATTGGCATGGTTATATATTCTTAGGCCTCTCAATAAAACTCTATGAAACTAGAACCAGGGGCGGACTGACAACTCATGGGGCCCCCGGGCAATAGAAGTTTATGGGGCCCCTCTGGCTTACAGATGGCCACCACGCCAGGAGGCAGTGCAGAGGCCACCCCAGTAACCCCCTCCCCCCCAGAACTAGTGTGTGTGTGTGCCCTGAAAATTCCTGGACGGGTGATACAAAAACAGGGTGTGGCTTTGACAGGAAGGGGTGGGTCATTTTTCTATTAGGAGGTGCAGAAATGTAGTCAGGCCTAGGGCAGCACAAAACCTAAATATACTACTGCATATTAGGGCTTATTTAGACCGGATCCGATTTACAGCATGTTTTTATAGTGTGGGAGGAAACCCACGCAGGCACAGGGAGAACATGCAAACTCCATGCAGATGGTGTCACGGGCGGGATTCGAACCAGCGACCCTTTTGCTGCTAGGTCAAAGTGCTATACACTACACCACTGTGCTGAACGAACATGATTGCAGCTGAAAGCATGAGATCTTTTTTTTTCTCCAATACCATGCTTTCCAGCCTTATTGACCCCGCCTCTCTCCATAAAGAGGACCTGTCACACACTAGTCCTATTACAAGGGATGTTTACAAGTGGTTAAAGTGAAATAATAAAAGTGAAATATTCCTTTAAATTTCATACAGGGGGGGAGGGGGTTTACACGCATGTTTCCCGTGCTTAGAACTGTCCCTGTACAAGATGTCATTTCTGAAGTGAAAAAAAAGTAAGTTTAAAGTACTCATGGCTATAAAGAATACAGTCATTGCTCATTAAAACAAAAAAAAAATGTATGGGGGTCCCCCCAAATTAAATTACCAGGCCCTTCAGGTCTGGAATGGATATTAAGGGGAACCCCGCCGTAAAAACCCCCCAAAAAAATGGCGTGGGGTCCCCCCAAATATCCATACCAGGCCCTTCAGGTCTGGTGTGGATTTTAAGGGGAACTCCACCCCAAATTAAAAAAAAATGGCGTGGAGTCCCCCTAAAAATCCACACCAGACCCTTATCCGAGCACGTTAACCTGGCCGGCCACAGAAAAGAGGGGGGGACAGAGTGCGCCCCCCCCTCTCCTGAACCGCACCAGGCCACATGCCCTCAACATGGGGAGGATGTCCCCATGTTGATGGGGACAAGGGCCTCATCCCCACAACCCTTGCCCAGTGGTTGTGGGGGTCTGCGGGCGGGGGGCTTATCAGAATCTGGAAGACCCCTTTAACAAAGGGGACCCCCAGATCCTGGCCCCCCCCCTATGTGAAATGGTAATGGGGTACATTGTACCCCTACCATTTTACAAAAAAAAGTGACAAAAGTGTGAAAAATGACAGTAGCCGGTTTTTGACAATTCCTTTAATAAAATCTTCTTTCCGCGGTTCCTTCTTCTTCTTTAATTCGGGTTTCTTCCTCTGCTTCTTTCTTGGGTCTTCTCGTCCACATCTTGCCATCTTGCCGTCTTCTCCCATCTTCTTCTCTGTCCGTTAACCTTCTCGTCCACATCTTCTTGATCTTCTGGGTGCTGCGCTTGAAATTGAAGATCCCGCCATGTTCCCGCTCCTGGGACCCGCCCCCTCTGACGCCACAGGTTAACTCATCTGAAAGTCCGTGTGTGGCATATGTGCGTCAGAGGGGGGCGGGTCACATGAGTGTGACACGGCGGGAACTTCAATTGGAAGCTGCGACGGGTTTTTCTTCTCCGGACGTCGCGATTCAAATCGAATTCCCCCGCCGTGTGATGCTCTGTGACCCCGCCCCCCTCTGACGCACATGACCTTCTAAGGAGTTTACTTGTGGCGTCAGAGGGGGGCGGGTCCCAGGAGCAGAACACGGCGGCCAATTCAAATTCAAGCGCTGGCGGACCGAGAAGAAGACAGGAGAACACACAAGATGCGGACGAGGAGGCCGACGGAAGGAGAAGAAGATAGGAGAAGACACCGGGCAGATGACAAGGCTGAAGGACGGAGAAGACAGGAGAAGACACCGGGCAGACGAGGAGGCTGGAGGAGAAGAAGATAGGAGAAGACACCGGGCAGACGAGGAGGCTGAAGGACGGACGGAGAAGATAGAAGAAGACGTCGGGCAAGATGTAGACGAGAAGACCCAAGAAAGAAGCAGCGGAAGAAACCCGAATGGAAGAAGAAAAGAAGATTTTATTAAAAGATTTGTCAAAAACCGGCTACTGTCATTTTTAACACTTTGACATTTTTTTGGGGGTGAAATGGTAGAGGTACAATGTACCCCATTACCATTTCACACAGGGCGGGGGCCGGGATCTGGGGGACCCCTTTGTTAAAGGGGTCTTCCAGATTCTGATAAGCCCCCCGCCCGCAGACCCCCACAACCACCGGGCAAGGGTTGTGGGGATGAGGCCCTTGTCCCCATCAACATGGGGACATCCTCCCCATGTTGAGGGCATGTGGCCTGGTGCGGTTCAGGAGAGGGGGGGGCCGCACTCTGTCCCCCCCTCTTTTCTGCGGCCGGCCAGGTTAACGTGCTCGGATAAGGGTCTGGTGTGGATTTTTAGGGGGACTCCACGCCATTTTTTTTTAAATTTGGGGTGGAGTTCCCCTTAAAATCCACACCAGACCTGAAGGGCCTGGAATGGATATTTGCCGGGAACCGCACATCTTTTTTTTTTTTTTTTTTACGGCGGGGTTCCCCTTAATATCCATTCCAGACCTGAAGGGCCTGGTAATTTAATTTGGGGGAACCCCTACACATTTTTTTGTTTGTTTTATGAATTAATCCTGTCAGAATTGTCAGAGCCGACAATTCATTATAGCCGCGTGTGAATTTTAAATGGCTTTTTTTCCTTCTGATTGTCACTTTGTGCAGGGGCAGTTCTAAGTGCGGGAAAAATGCGCTATTTCACATGCTGACATTACACCCCCCCCTAGGTACGAAATTTAAAGGAATATTTCACTTTTATTGTTTCACTTTAAGAATTATTAATTTCACTGCTCCCGAAAAAACGGCCGTTTTAAAAAAAAAAAAAAACATTGTTACATGTCCCCTGGGGCAGGACTGAGGTCCCCAAACACTTTTTAGGACAAAACTTGCAGATTAGCCTTTAATATAAAACACTTTTGAATTCTCCCATAGACTTCTATAGGGAGATCGGCACGGCTTTACATGTTACTTTCAATGCGCCGGCTGCTACGCTGGTTCATGCGCCTAATTAAGCCTCCACCCGGCGCACTAATTAAGGCATGAACCAGCGCAGCGCACAGAGCATAGTAAATCAGCCCCCCTGTGTAATGTCTGGGCATACAGCCAAGATAGCTAACATTGCTGACTTGAGAAAAAGGCACACACCCCTTCTCATCATAGGCAGATACTCTCAAAGGTGTTTTATAATCAGACCTGTTCCCTGCTAATCTGTTTTAGCAACCTCCCTGGACTGAAGATTCAGGGGTAGATCCACAAAGAAATTACGCCAGCGTATCTACTGATACGCCGGCGTAATTTCAAAATTCCTGCGTCGTATCTTTGTTTTGAATCCTCAAAACAAGATACGACGGCATCTCGGCTAGATCCGACAGGCGTACGTCTTCGTACGCCGTCGGATCTAAGATGCAATTTTTCGGCGTCCGCTAGGTGGCGTTCCCGTCGTAATCCGCATCGAGTATGCAAATTAGCATCCACGAACGTACGACCGGCCGTCGCATTTTTTTACGTCGTTTCCGTTCGGCTTTTTCCGGCGTATAGTTAAAGCTGCTATATGGTGGCGTACTCAATGTTAAGTATGGCCGTCGTTCCCGCGTATAATTTTGAAAATTTTACGTCGTTTGCGTAAGTCGTCCATGAATGGGGCTGGACGCCATTTACGTTCACGTCGAAACCAATGACGTCCTTGCGACATCATTTGGAGCAATGCACCCTGGGAGTTTTTACGGACGGCGCATGCGCAGTTCGTTCAGCGCGGGACGCGCTTCATTTAAATGAAACACGCCCCCTACCCGCCCCCTACCCTTACGTTGCGAGAGATACGCTACGCCGCCGTAACTTGTGGCGCGGATTCGTTGAGGATTCAAACCAACTAAAAGTAAGTTACAGCGGCATAGCGTATCTTAGATACGCTGCGCCCAGCGCAGATGTATGTGGATCTGCCCCTCAGGCTGCTTTTGTCCTAAGTGTCCAAAAAAAATTTTTTTTGTTGTGTTGTGTTTTTTTTTTTATGTTCTTTGTTGTATGTATCTAACATTACTGTGGGAGTTGAAGATAGGGAATAGGAAAATATATATTTCATTTAATTCGATTTTTTTTTTCTTCCTCTCTCTCCTCTCTTGTCTCCCTTTAGTAGGGACTCCCGCAGTGTGTTGGTATATGTTTTTTTATGTAATGTGTTTTATGTTTCTTATATTATTATAAATATTATAATGTGGTATGTTCTTTATCATTACCTATAGGATGTGGACAATGATTTTATTTGAATTTAAATTACATAACAACAACAAAAAGCAGAGTTGAAATAATAAGTGTCTGAGAATTTGTCAGGACTTATAACAGAAGAACAGTTCAGGAGAAAGCTATGGGACTTAGCTCATTGAAGAGACATAACAAAATACTGTAGATATATGTGCTTAGCTCAAATTTCATGAATCGAGTTTCCATCCACTTTAAGTATGTTTGGTTCCGCACTATGCCTCTCAACCCCACCTGGCACACCGGGCAATAGTGTAAGTGCAAGGACCAATAAGAAATACAGACGTTATGATAAAACACAGAAATTGGCTTTACTATAAGGTTTTCTGTGTAAAAGTAACAGACAATAACAATATATATAGAAGGCCAGTATGGTGGCCTAAATTTAAGGGAGGAGCCGGGAGGGATATTTAACTCCTTCAGATCCACGCTGTAGCCAAATGACGGCTACAGAGTGGACCTACTTTGCCGGAAGGCCGTCAATAGAGGAGAAAAAAAGCCGGCTTCTGTAAAAGGGACATCGGTCCCGAAGAGGAAGGGGCACATCCGCCTCATCCGTGCCCACCAGTACTGCCTGCCAGTGCCACCTGCCAGTGCCCACAGTGCCACAAATCAGTGCCCACCAGTGCAAAACAGTGCTACCTATCAATGCCCATTAATGCCACCTATCAATGCCCACCAGTGGTGCCAATCAGTGCCTCATCAGTGCTACCTATTAGTGCCACTTCTCAGTGCCCACCAGTGCCACCTATAAATGCCCTTCAGTGCCACCTTTCAGTGTCAACTCTCAGTGCCCACCAGTGCCACCTTATCTGTGCCCATCAGTGCAGCCCATAAGTGCAGCCTATCAGTGCCCATCAGTGCAGCCTATCAATGCTCATCAGTGCAGCCTCATCAGCGTACATCAATGAAGGAGAAAAATTACCTGTTTGCAAAATGTTATAACAAAATATAAAACGGTTTTGTATTTTTTTTTAACAAAAAATAAGAAACACAGAGGTAATCAAATACCACCAAAAGACAGCTCTATCTGTTCATTCATTTGGGTACAGTGTTGTATGACCACGTATTTGACGTTCAAAAAGTGAGAGTGCTGAAAGCAGAAAATTGGTCTGGGTAGGAGGGGGTTTAAGTGTCCAGTAAGCAAGTGGTTAAGCAGCCCACTCACCTGTATGCCTTGTTGGTCCAGGTGTGGGATACTACACGTCACTAGGCTGACTCTTCCCAGCTCACTTCGTTTTCGTTAATCTGTACTTTTAATTACAAGTGTTTTGCGGCTTCTCTGTTCGTGGTCTTCATTGGCGGTTCTCACTCACTGTTGCAGTGCACTGTTCAAACCTTTTTCGTATCATACACAATGTTGTAATTCGTTATGTTTTCTTACCCACATTGCTTTCGTAGTTAGCTGCCTCCGAGTTGTTATCGGTCATGTCCCGACGTAATTTGGCACAGGCGTAGTAGATTGGTAGGTTGCCTCTGCCTTGTTTGTCATCCCATCTACAAACATACGATTCATTCGTACATCCAAGCCTCCAAGCTGCTGTTGGTTATTGTCTGATATTACTCGACACAGGCTTCGCTGGATATAGGATTCATAGTCCATGGGGTTGCCGTCTCATCCATTTGGAGATGAGCATGTATTCATTGCACAGGTTCTGTGGCTGGTTAAGATTTTAATTTGACTCACCTGGTGCCTTGTCTGCATTTTGATTAGCCTCGGGGGCTGGTTGGTTGGTATGTGTTCGGTTTTGGAGGAGGGGGTGGCACCCTAACACTCTACGACGGCCCGATTTGAATCCTGGTTGCATCAGCGACATACTGTTTCATATCCTCGGCAAGACACAATTCGAAACAAATTGTTGCACACATCACAAGTAGGGTTGAGCGAACCCGAACTGTAAAGTTTGGGTTCGGTACGAACTTTGGTTTTTTTTTGCTCCCGAACCCGAACCCGAATAATTGGAAAAAGTCCGGGTTCGGAGTTCGGGTATGTTTTGGCACGCTGCACGGCAGCCAATCGCCATTCGTTTTACTACTGTGACTGGGAACTGATCACAGTCATGCCTACTTATGGCATGGCTGTGATTGGCCAGTGCCAGCATGTGACCAGCCTCTATATTAGATAGAGGCACACAGCACAGATCGTCACTCTGCTGTAGTTATGATAGGGAGAGGCTGCTGCTTATTCTTAGGGACAGTGTCAGAGAGTTGTATCCTGCTTGAGAAATCTAAACAAGCACACTTTATTCATCGTCACTCTTCTGTAGTTATAATAGGGAGAGGCTGCTGCTGATTCTTAGGGACAGTGTCAGAGAGTTGTATCCTGCCTCCGAAATCTAAAATAAGCACTCTTTATTCATAGAACTCTGCTGTAGTTATGATAGGGAGAGGCTGCTGCTGATTCTTAGGGACAGTGTCAGAGAGTTGTATCCTGCTATATAGGTGAATCTCTGCCCATTTCACCAGCACTCTACCTGTCCCCTGTGATATACTGTCTGTGCAGTACATTGTTTAGGGCTGGCTTCCTGCTTATTGCTATAGGTAGAGAAATATATAGGTGAATCTCTGCCCATTTCACCAGCACTCCACCTGTCCCCTGTGATATACTGTCTGTGCAGTACATTGTTTAGGGCTGGCTTCCTGCTTATTGCTATAGGTAGATAAATATATAGGTGAATCTCTGCCCAATTCACCAGCACTCTACCTGTCCCCTGTGATATACTGTCTGTGCAGTACATTGTTTAGGGCTGGCTTCCTGCTTATTGCTATAGGTAGAGAAATATATAGGTGAATCTCTGCCCATTTCACCAGCACTCTACCTGTCCCCTGTGATATACTGTCTGTGCAGTACATTGTTTAGGGCTGGCTTCCTGCTTATTGCTATAGGTAGAGAAATATATAGGTGAATCTCTGCCCATTTCACCAGCACTCCACCTGTCCCCTGTGATATACTGTCTGTGCAGTACATTGTTTAGGGCTGGCTTCCTGCTTATTTTTTATAGGTAGAGACATATATAGGTGAATCTCTGCCTATTTCACCACATTACACTATTTTTGTATTTAAAATTTCTCAAAATTAGGGCAAGACCCTAAATTTGAGAAATATGAGGAAAACGTCAAATAAGGGACGTGGCCGCGGTCGTGGTGCTGCTGGTGGAGCTCCTGTTACAGGGAGAGGACGTGGTCAATCTGTGCCAGCTACTGGTGCGTGGCTGGGGGGATACAGAGGACACAGATGATACACCTCCCACAGAGGACAGCTGTTCGTTGCCTCTGGGCAGCCTGGCACACATGAGCAATTACATGCTGCAGTGTCTCCGCAATGACCGGCGTGTTTCGCACATTATAACAGGTGCTGATTACTGGGTGGCCACGCTGCTGGATCCCTGTTACAAGGACAATGTACTGTCCTTAATCCCCTCACTGGAGCGTGAACGCAAGATGCGCGAGTACAAGCGCACGCTGGTAGACGCGCTGCTGGTGCAATTCCCACCTGGCAGCGGGGGCACAATGGAAGCAGAAGGTGAAGGCAGAGGAGGAGGAAGAGGTCGCCAACGCAGCAGGGGCACCGCCAGCACCTCAGAAGGCAGGGTTAGCATGGCCGAAATGTGGAAAAGCTTTGTCAGCACGCAGGAGGCAGCATTTCAGCAACTTGGTGGAGCAGTATGTGTGCACACGCCTACACGTACTGAATGACGGCTATGCCCCCTTAAACTTCTGGGTCTCCAAATTGGGCACATGGCCTGAGCTTGCCCTTTACGCCTTGGAGGTGCTGGCCTGCCCTGCGGCCAGTGTATTGTCTGAATGTGTATTTAGCATGGCAGGGGGCGTTATCACAGACAAGCGCAGCCGCCTGTCCAGAGCCAATGTGGACAAGCTCACGTTCATTAAAATGAACCAGGCATGGATCCCACAGGACTTGTCCGTACCTTGTGCAGAATAGACACTGGGCCGGCCTTTCCCAGCCATTGTTTTTTTTCTGATCTTTCTAGGGTTGCCATCTCATCCCTTTCAAAGCAAAAACATATTAATTACACAGGTTCTCTGGCTGATTAAGGTGCTGCTAATTAAACTCACTTGGTGCCTTATCGACATTAAATTAGCCCCAGAACCTGTGTAATTACTCTGTGTTCAGGTTTAAAGGGATGAGGTAGCAACCCTAGATCTGTCTCACTATTTTGGGGTTTACCCTAATTTAAAAAATAAATCAATTAAAAACCAAAACCTGCTGTGTTGGCTACCTCCTCCTCCTCCTCCACCGCCGCTTCCACCTTCAGTCACATTGTTAGGCTTGCGCACTGCAACTGCTTTCTTTAAGTCACACCAGAGGTTCTCAATCGGATTTAAGTCTGGTGACTGCGATGGCCACTCCAAAATGTTCCAGCCTTTAATCTGCAACCATGCTCTAGTGGACTTGGAGGTATGCTTGGGATCATTGTCCTGTTGAAAGGTCTAACGTCTCCCAAGCCTCAGGTTTGTGACGGACTGCATAATATTGTCATCCAATATCTCCTGGTACTGAAGAGAATTCATGGTACCTTGCACACGCTGAAGCTTCCCTGTACCTGCAGAAGCAAAACAGCCCCAAAGCATGATTGACCCCCCGCCATGCTTTACAGTAGGCAAGGTGTTCTTTTCATCATAGGCCTTGTTCTTCCTCCTCCAAACATAGCGTTGATCCATGGGCCCAAACAGTTCTAATTTTGTTTCATCAGTCCACAGAACACAATCCCAAAACTTGTGTGGTTTGCCCACATGACTTTTGGCATACTACGGTCGACTCTTTTTATTCTTTGGAGACAGCAAGGGGGTGCGCCTGGGAGTTCTGGCATGGAGGCCTTCATTACGCAGTGTGCGCCGTATTGTCTGAGCAGAAACTTCAGTACCCACATCTGACAAATATTTTCTCAGTTCCTCAGCAGTCACACAGGGACTTTTCTCCACTCTACGCTTCAGGTAGCGCACAGCAGTCGAAGTCAGCATTTTCTTTCTGCCACGACCAGGTAGTGTTTCAACAATGCCCTTTGCCTTGAATTTTGCATTTACTACTGTATTACAAAACCAATTGATGTCATATTAGTTGCATATGGTTCTTTAAGAAGTCCTTGTAGGATTTCATTCTGAATACAATTACAAATGTACACTAAATTCCCTAAAACCCTTTACAGCATTGGGGGGGTTGAATAATTTTGAACAAAACTATATGGACCTCGTCCTCCAAGGTCAAAATCATTATATTTTTTATTTTTATTTTTTTATGTTATTTTAAGTTATTTCCCTATCCACATTTATTTCCAGAGTACTTGCCATGCTCTTCCCGACATTTTGCTGCCATTTGCAGCCCTTCAGCCCTTTCCGTTTTTTAGAGACATTTTTGTAGTCAAAAGTCCGGGTCCCCATTGACTTCAATGGGGTTCGGGTCCGGGTCAAAGTCCGGGTTCGGGTTCGGTCCCGAACCCGAACATTTTTTTCAAAGTCCGGGTTCGGGTCCGAACCCAAACATCCAGGTGTCCGCTCAACTCTAATCACAAGCTTTCTGCAGCTCGGTCTCTCTCGTGAGGCTCCTGCCACAAGCAACCAGTCATTACTCAGACCATGCATACGGTCCCACTTACTCACAAACACATACTGTACGATACTCCAGCTTCATAACAAGACACAATTTGTCCTTGTTTTCACCTTCCTGGTGAGGCTACTTTCTTGCAATCGTTGCAAGCACGTCACCAGTGACAAAATCCAACCACTTATTGTCTCCAGTGGCACACAATTTGGCCACTCACGTTTTCTTGTCTGTCATTTCTCCCTTAGGTCAAAAAATGTCCACACTTACAACTCATGCAACTTCTTACCCATTTACAGGCAACACAAGCTTCTGCTACAAGGCCTCCCCCATGAGGTTCCTGCCACAAGCTCTCAGTTTCTGCTCATACCACTCATTACCCGTTTACAGGCACCACAAGCTTCTGCTACATGGCCTCCTTCTTGAGGTTCCCTGCCACAAGCTCTCAGTCGCCACTCATATCACTCATTACCTGTTTACAAGCACCACAAGCTTCTGCTACATGGCCTCCCCCATGGGGTTCCTGACACAAGCTCTCAGTCGCCACTTATACCACTCGTTACCCATTTACAGGTCCTGCTACACGGCCTCCTGCTACACGGCCTCCCCCTTAAGGTTCCTACCACAAGCTCTCAGTCACCACTCATACCACTCATTACACATTTACAGGCACCATGAGCTTCTGCTACACGCCCCTCCCCTTGAAGTTCCTGCCACAAGCTCTCAGTCGCCACTCATGCCACTCATTATCCATTTACAGGCACCACAAGCTTCTGCTACATGACCTCCTTCTCAAGGTTTCCTGCCACAAGCTCTCAGTCGCCACTCATATCACTCATTACCCATTTACAGGTACCACAAGCTTCTGCTACAAGGCCTCCCGCATGGGGTTCCTGCCACAAGCTCTCAGTCGGCATTCATACCACTCATTACCTATTTACAGGTACCACAAACTTCTGCTACATGGCCTCCTTCTCAAGGTTCTCTGCCACAAGCTCTTAGTCGCCATGCATACCACTCATTACCCGTTTACAGGCACCACAAGCTTCTGCTATATGGCCTCCCCCTCAAGATTCCTGCCACAAGCTCTCATTCACCACTTATACCACTCATTACCCATTTACAGGCACCACAAGCTTCTGCTATACAGCCTCCCCCATGAGGTCCCTGCCACAAGCTCTCAGTTGCATGCCACTCATTATCCATTTACAGGCACCACAAGCTTCTGCTACATGACCTTCTCAAGGTTTCCTGCCACAAGCTCTCAGTCGCCACTCATATCACTCATTACCCATTTACAGGTACCACAAGCTTCTGCTACAAGGCCTCCCGCATGGGGTTCCTGCCACAAGCTCTCAGTCGGCATTCATACCACTCATTACCTATTTACAGGTACCACAAACTTCTGCTACATGGCCTCCTTCTCAAGGTTCTCTGCCACAAGCTCTTAGTCGCCATGCATACCACTCATTACACATTTACAGGCACCACAAGCCTTTTCTACATGGCCTCCCCCCTAAGGTTCCTGCCACAAACTCTCAGTCATCACTTATACCCCTTGTTACCCATTTATAGGTACCACAAGCTCCTGCTACATGGCCTCCCCCTCGAAGTTCCTGCCACAAGCTCTCTGATGACACTTATACCACTCATTATCCATTTACAGGCACCACAATCTTTTGCTACATGGCCTCCCCCATGAGGTTCCTGCCACAAGCTCTCAGTCATCACTTATACCCCTCAGTCATCACTTATACCTCTTGTTACCCATTCACAGGCACCACAAGCTCCTGCTACACAGCCTGCCCCTTGAGGTTCCTGCTACAAGCTCTCAGTCGCCACTTATACCACTCATTACCTATTTACAGGCACCACAAGCTTCTGCTTCACGGCCTCCCCCATGATGCCCCTGCCACAAGCTCTCAGTTACTGCTCATAACACTCATTACCTGTTTACAGGCACCACAAGCTTCTGCTACATGGCCTCCCTACTCGATATTCCTGCGACAAGCTCTCAGTCGCCACTTATGCCACTTATTACCCATTTACAGGCGCCACAAGCTTATGTTACATGGCCTCCACCTCAAGGTTCCTACCACAAGCTCTCAGTCGCCACTCATTACCTGTTTACAGGCACCACAAGCTCTGCTACACAGCCTCCCCCATGAGGTTCCTGCCAAGGGGTCCCCTTACAGAGGAAGTCAACGCCCTGACAACACACATCTAGGAGCTAAGCTTGCCGACTGACATCACACCGTGGCCATCTTGTGATTTCAATGTTTTGCAGCTTGCACAAGCTTATTGCGCTATCCGTCTGCTACATGGCCTCCCCCACGAGGTTCCTGACATTAAGCTCTCAGTCGCCACTTATACCACTAATTACCCGTTTACAGGCACCACAAGATTTTGCTACACGGCCTCCCCCATGAGGTCCCTGCCACAAGCTATCAGTTGCTGTTCATACCACTCATTACCCATTTACAAGCACCACAAACATCTGCTACATGGCCTCCTTCTTGAGGTTCCCTGCCACAAGCTCTCAGTTACCAATTATACAACTCATTACCCGTTTACAGGCACCACACGCTTCTGCTACATGACTTCCCCCTTGATGTTGCTGCCACAAGCTCTCAGTTGTCACTTATACCACACATTACCCATTACAGGCACCACAAGCTTCAGTTACACAGCCTCCCTCTTGAGGTTCCCTGCCACAAGCTCTCAGTTGCCAAACATACCACTCATTACCTGTTTACAGGCACCACAAGCTTCTGCTACACGGCCTCCCCAGTGAGGTCCCTGCCACAAGCTCTCAGTTGCTGCTGATACCACTCATTACCAATTTACAGGCACCACGAGCTTCTGCTACATAGCCTTCCCATGGATCCAAATATGTACAGATAAAAACATGTAGAATTTTGAAATAAAGTTTGCTAAATGTCTTAAAATAGTTGTGGTATAATGATTTTTTTAAAAAAAGAAAGAAGCTTCACTTAAAGCATATGCTAACAATCTCAGACACATGAATCTGAAATAATTTTAATTGTACTTATCAACAAAATACCCCATCAATCTTAGTTTCTTCGAGTAATAGGTGCTGGTTAAAATACTATGTTGCTTTTGCGATTAGGGAGAGTGAAACATATCTATGATAACTGTTTTTGAATAACCTTTAATTTAAAATATTGCTGTGCCTAATTAAAAAATCAATTTTCTTTATTGTTCGCTAATAGCAAGATGATTAATAGTACGTCAGGTAAACTGTGCACTGAAATGACATTTTCATTAGAAGTTTGCTAGGTGTGAAATATTCATTATGATGATCTATTAATGATTCATTAAAAATTATATTTACCATTTTTCCCCACTGGTCCTCAATCAGCTGCTTAATCCTTGTACTGTTGGATGGGATAAGATCTAATTGTTGTTAAAATGGCATTGGAATTCTAATGCTGTATACTTACCTTTTAAATTAACTACCACATAACTACCACATGATAATCACATAAAAAGATGCACAACATCACAATCACTAGGTTTATTGTAAGGGTGGGCAAACTGCAACCCTCCAGCTGTTGTGGAACTACAAGTCCCATCATACCTCTGCTTCTGGGATTCATGCTTGTAACCCTCACTCTTCCTTTGCCTCTGGAGGTCATGTTGGTAAATGTCAGTCTTGCAATGCCTCATGGCTACTCTCTGTGGAATGGCATACAAACTGCCAAATGGCAGAATTATTTTGGTGTTCAGAGGTACATTATATCATGAAGACTGCATTGTGAATGGAACAATAGGAAGGTATGATAAATAAAGGGCTTAAAGTGCATGTGCAATTAGAGGGGTGTCATTCCTGTGATTAATATTTTGAACAATAATATTTACCCACAGCAGTTTACTCTGAGGATCTTCACTTAGCAGATTGCCTTTTTTCCAAAATCTTCTCAGCTGATCATTACACCCTATACACACATACAGTATATACAGACCAAACTTTATTCACTTCAGAGGAAGGCTCATCCACAGATTGGCACACTTGGGATGGGCTTTTCATTGATGTACATTGATGTACATGGAGATTGTGCTATGTAGCGCTGTGCAAGCTGCACAGCAAAATTCTCCGAAGGGAAGCATTGCAGTTAAGTAGTTTAGGGCAGCCTTTTTACCCTGGGGTGCCTTGAGGTTTCTGCAGATGTGTCTTGGCAAAATGCATAACAATTGCCCAAAAATTGTACACAAGCCAGCATGGTGATGAAGGCTGCCTTATTAGTTACATTAAGCAACAGGTTTTCATTGTGCACCTTACAACCGTCTAGCTGTTGGTGTCTCAATGACCAATGGCATCATAAGTTGATAAGGAGGATGTCAGTTGCCTGCACAGCATCCTTATTTGGCCCTCCCCGCCCCTCTCCATCAGCGTTGGGGTCACATTAGCTGAGTGATGGAGAAAAACTGAGGGAGAAATATTGGAATACTAGTCAGTACCAGTTTACAAAAGTATATTTGCTTTGTAAGAATAAATCACCCAACGTCGAAGGCATGGGCGTCCGCTCCATAGGGCAAGGGGGGGCAATTGACCCCCCCCCTGGAAAATCGAGACGGTGTTGAAGAGTTTTGCGGCCACGGGCTGTCTGAGTGGTCCTGGGTTGGATGTCACACAGGCACAGCGACCAGAGTGAAGCTGCCACCCCTCCAGTGTCTATGTGTAGACAGGGGGAGGGAACCTGCTGTGCCTGTGCTGTGCTGATGGCTGATCTGAGGTACTGAAGGGGAGGGGGGTTTGTGCTGAATGGGGGGTCCATCTGTGCTGAAGGGGGGTCTGTACTGAAGGGGGTATGTGCTGAAGGGGGGTCTGTGCTTAAAGGGGGTCCATCTGTGCTGAAGGGGGTCTGTGCTGAATGGAGGGGTCTGTGCTGAAGGGGGGTCCATCTGTGCTGAATGGGGGGGTCTGTGCAGAATGGGGGGTTAGTGCTGAAGTGGGGGTGCATCTGTGCTAAATGGAGGGGTCTGTGCTGAAGGTGGGGTCCATCTGTGCTGAAGAGGGTTCTGTACATTCTCTAGGCTATATTTATATGGGCATGGAGTGAAGCTGAATTATCTCAAGAACTATTTCACACTGCCAGCTGACCGCGTTATCGGTAAAGTGGCGCTTTACCATCGTTTTAGCCATGCTATTCGGCCGCTAGCGGGGCGCTTTTAACCCCCGCTAGCGTTTGAAGGGTTAAATGCGACTGTATCACCGCTGCCGAAGCGCCCCTCCCTGAAAAGATTTCAGCGGACGCCCATGGTCGAAGGCCTACTTGGACTTGTGGATGTTGCTACATTATGTAAAACTATTAGAATAGCTTTTACATTTTAGAACAGGGAGCCTCGAGATTTTCCATAATTTTTAAAGGGTGCCTTGACTGAAAAAAGGCTGAGAAACACTGGTTTAGGGTATAAGGGTGTCTATATTTTTGTAAAAATATTTTATATATACAGCACATAAAAGAGTTTGGCTTAAATGATCTTTTCCACATAAGTTATTATTTTATAACCTCATTTGTATCTATAATTTGTAATTATGTGTAAACATGGGGTGAGCATATTTACTCTTTACTTTCATACTGAGCAGTTTTTGAAGTACTTTTGCATTTAAAAAAGCATCAGAAAAGCCCAAGAAAAATGTTTTCCTTTACATTTTAGGCATGCGTTCACAATGGGGCATTGCGTTTCTGATGGGGTGTAAAAAATCCTGCTAGTTGCATTTTTGGAGCATGTTTGGTCAGTTAAAAAATAAAAACATGTGTTGCATATTTGATGTTGTTTATGAGTCACATGTCCTGTGAAAAACACACCGCAAACGCAGTAAAATCATGGCAAAAATGCGTTTTTACTAGACATGTGCACACTGAAATATTTTGTTTCGAAATTTTGTTTTCGTCTAAATTTTTATTTTATTTCGTTACTCCCTTTGAAAACGTCAGATTTGACGAAACTGGTCAGGGCGGTGCTACGCATTGATGTCACCTTGTGACCCCGATTGCACGGGCGTTTCGCAACTTTTTAAGCTTATGCCGGCTTTTTCTACTTTTTTCATGTTTTGTCTGTAATGCCATGTGAGCCTTACGATTAAACCACCAATTTTAAGAGGTAATGCACATTGTTGCCTTTAATATTTTTTACCAAATTTATGGTCCACGGATCTATCCGCATTGGAGGAGGAGATCATATCCCCACTGCTGACATCAGAGGAGGAGATCCTGAGGGATTTGGCATTTGGACGAGCCAGTCTACCTTATAACCGTTGCAGAGGTTTGTTTCTGCAGAAGCGCTTTTGACTTTGACATCCGAGGTCCTATCCATCTGGTAAGGGTACCCCCTTATTATTTTGTGTGACACCGGAGAAAGTCTCAGTGTGGTGGTGGTGTACAGCAGCCTTGCTCTCTGTCCTTTCACTTATACCTGCCATTCGTGTGGAATTTGGACTATTCTTCTTCCTTGAATCAGGAGGTTTTTTTTGGTCTATTTACCTGTGCACACAATAACTTTTGTTTTTCATTTACTTATTTACATTTCCTACATAATTTTTTCTTTTTGGACACTTCACAGTTTGTCCAAATTGGACACTGATTATATTTATATTTATTATATTTGGTTACTCACTTGTAATTTACCAATTTTTTATAGCACTGTCCTGATGTATTCATTTACTTCCTATTTATGCTGATATATATGGTGTTTTTTACTTATTGTGACAGAGAGATCTGTCATTGGGGCTATATTCCTATTTTTTTCCTTTTTTCCTTTCAGAGGTTTTCTATTATGACCATTCATATATGGTTATATATTGGTGTTTGACTCAACAATACCTGTAATATGACCATCACTTCAGTTTACTTAGCGCAACTATAAATAGTTTTTTCCATTTAGTTACTCCAGAAATTCGTTTTTATTTATTTTGTTTTTCGTTAGAAATTGCATTCATCCGAACATCTGAATTAATTAAGGTTGAATCTGTCATTGAAGGCTTATGATGTCTGTCGAATGTTTAAAGAATATTCGACGGAGCAGCGAAACTGTACGACACATTTCCCGTCTAATGTTCCGCCTACAAGCTATAGTAGAATTCTAATGTTGTATGACTACTAATTATATTTTTAAATTATTATTACTAGTCAACCAACATTCACATTTTATATAGCCTATGGGCCGAGCATTTGACTGGAAATGTATGATTGCAGCTTCATACAGTTTAGCTGCTCTGTTGAATCTTCTTAGAACTGTTGACAGACACCATAAGCCTTCAATGACAGATTCAACATTTGTATGTTTTTCGATGCTTTGTCGAATTTTCTTCATGTTGAATTATCAAGTTAGTTCTAGCTATTTTACTGCTCCTCCTCTTTGGTTACAATAAGCCAATAACTTTCATCATCATCATTATTTTTATTTTACTTCCCTCACCCAATTCCAGCAGCGATCTTTTCTCTCTATAATGTTAAATCTTTTCTCTCTATAATGTCGAATCTTTCCTCTCTATGTCGAATCTTTACTCTCTATGTAGAATAATCTTGGACTAATAGAGTTAAGGTTAGGCACATGTGACCACAGGTTTTATTTATTTATGTTGGATCTTTCATTTTTCGTATTCTGCGCTTTTGTTTTGGTTTGTTAAAACGATAACAAAAATACCTGAAATTCGGACGAAAATGCATTTGGACGAAAACGAATGCACGTCTAGTTTTTACCAAGATGCTACTACTGATTAGTGTGAAGGTAGCCTAATACAGACTGTATACCCAACTTTGCCCTGCTACACAAAGGTTTTATTTAACTGTTACCTCTCACAATGCATTTCAATTGAGCTGACTTACCATTACTAACAGGAATCTGCCAGGGCTGTTCTACCCCATGATCACTTATAGACGTGTCACTGTATTTATGAGCTCTGTGCGGCTGTTGTAATCCAATGCAGCTTCTCGGCATAGAAGCACTAGTTATATGATTGTGCCTGCAATGCATGCAGTTTCTGAAGATCAGCCAGTTAGGTAGAGTTAAACCACTTTTTAAACCGAGTTTAAATGTGAACTGGTTACTTTTTAAAGTCAAATTTTGATAGTTACATAATTAGAAAGGAGTATAGATCATATCAGTAAAAAACAATGCTTTTAAGTCTGAAATTCATTTTGACAGACCTGAATCCAACAGAGTGTTGACAGAAAGCATGATGAAATAGTGGCCATGTGCATGCATGCTAGCCAGGTAACAATTTAACATTGGCTTTTTGCTTGTCCATGCAGAGGTAGCTGGGTTTTTTGTTAAATGTGTGTCTGTCTGCCACTGAGAATAATCAAAACTGGTGCATGAAAATTTTCTGAGCTGACCACTTGAGGTGCACACATTGTGCATTTGCGAGAACTGATCTAAGGAATTCATAGAGGCTGCTATTACTGCATGCCTTTTGACACAGCTCAATCAATCATACTATAATCAGATTACAGGCATAGCCATGGGGGCAAAGTTTGCTCCCTCAGTGGCCAATGCCTTTATGGCACAGTGGGAGGAAAGCGTCATATATTCCAATACCCCGGCCGTGCTCACCTTCTACAAATGATATATAGATGATGTGCTAATAGTATGGAATGGTACCAAGGATTCACTTGAGGAATTTCTCACCCAACTCAATATCAATGAATGATAAAAACATAAAATTAATATACAACATCAGTGACAAACAGGTGAGTTTCCTCGATTTGGAAATCACGTTGGTACTTCAAACACTTACCACCAAAACACACCTCAAAAATATCGACACAAATAGCTATTTATCGCTCAATAGTTGCCACTTCAAGCCACGACTATACAACATTCCTAAGGGACAAATGGTACGCATTAAAATAAATTGCACGAATGACATTGACTTCCTTGCCCAAGCTGACTTTATAGGGAGTAGATTTAGAGCCAAAGGCTACTCTGAGGATTTCATTCAACAACAGATTCAAATGGTCTCAGGGCTGGATAGGAACTCCATTTTGCAATGAAAGAAAAAACAAAACTGTCAATCTGAAGCACCAGCTTTAATACTGGATTACAATGCCCAACATAAACATGTAGAAAAATAAATAAACAAACACTGGCATATCCTTAAGGCCTTGTACACACAACCGAACATGTTTGCTGAAACTGGTCCGCGGACCAGTTTTTCGCGGACATGTTCGGTCGTCTGTACGGCCGACCGAACCGGATTCCCGGCCGAGCGGACAGGTTTCCAGCGGACAAATGTTTCTTAGCATGCTAAGAAACATGTCCGCTGGAAGCCTGTCCGTCGGACATGTTCGGTCGTCTGTATGACTCACCGGACATGTCCGCTCAGCCGAAAGCCCTCGCATGCGTCGAAGTGATTCGACGCATGCGTGGAAGCATTGACCTTCCAGGGTCACGCACGTCGCCGCGTCATCGTCGCGGGCACGGCGTGGCCACGTCACCGCATATCCTGTCCGCGGGGAATTTGGTCTGATGGTGTGTACAGCCATCAGACCAAATGATCCCAGCGGACATGTCCGATGAAAACGGTCCGCGGACCGTTTTCATCGGACAGATCCGGTCGTGTGTACAAGGCCTAAAAGTGATAAACACCTGAAAAGCATTTTGCCAGACAAACCCAATATTATATACAAAAAGGCACCGACCATTAGAGATATTCTTGTGAAGAATGTGGTTGTCCCTAAATAAAGGTATTTTTCCCTGCAAGTATTGCTATGCCTGTATTCATACCAAAATTCCACAAATTAAAAGAACTGAATTTATAGGTACTAAGACCGATATTTGCCACCCTATTAAGAACTTCATTAGCTGCCCACGGAAGGAGTGGTCTATGTCCTACAGTGTACATGCAACCTTCAATATGTGGGTAGAACCAAGAGATCTTTGATGGTCCGCATTAAGGAACACATCAAGAACATCATTAAGGGTTTCCCCAAACATAATGTTAGTAGGCATTTTGCAGAGGTCCACAATAAAGATCCAAAACAGTTGTCCATTTGGGGCATAGACAAATATACTAAACCATGGAGGAGTGATCATTTGGTTAGATCGATTAGCCAGAAGGAATCACTATGGATTCACTCTTTACATACTCTGGTACCGGATGGTCTAAACGTAGAATTCGACTTGAACAGCTTTTTGAGCAATTTCTAGCTGATTCCGCTGTCTAATTTATTGAGCAGTATTACAATTCTGTTATTTTAAGCTTTAATTTTATTTTATGCTCGTGGAAGATTGAACCAAAATTAAGTAAATTTACCACTATGTGGATAAGGTTTCTTCCATACATTTAATGTGATGTTTGTCCACAATTTTTATCATTTATATACGCCTCATTAAGATAGATTTACATCTCTTCTGGTCTATATTATTTTATCAATATCTGAACATTGTCATTATAATAATGCAATGCACATTTTATTTAAGATATTTGATTATTTTGTTGTGATTGTATTTAATTATCTGGATATTCAATGCACACTGCGATTTCCCGCACAGTCTATAGTTTGTATATGTCCACTATCGATTGTTTAGCTATCCTCACCATTAAAATGGCCACCATACATATTGGAGACTTGTTTCCTCCAATATGGCTGCTGTTACTCTGTTTATCTAGATGGTCTCCACCATTAAGATGGCCGCCGCCCATACTAGAGACAATTTTTTCCCCAAAAATGGCCATGATGTATTATTGTGGGTTATACATTCCCACCATTAAAATGGCCGCCATCTGTATTGGTGCCAAGTTTTTTTCTCAAAATGGCCGCCAATGCACTTCCGCCCTGCAATATATATATATAGGAAAGTGATGTATCCAATTATATTCCTCTGATGAAGTCACGTGACGTGACGACACGCATCAGGAACAACACACGTGACCGAAAGTGAAGTGAGTCTGTCTACCCGGCCCTTCGGATACAATTTCATCCCTGCTGGTTTTTTAATTTCAATAGTTTTTATAAAAATGTTCAATATAACAAACAAAGTACAGACAGGTACATACACGGTGCCGAAGCGAGGTGACATACAGAGATTCTATAACATTGTACATAGGAATGCGTAACAATATATCAACTCCTGTGGCGACAGCCGTCACCACAACCGCCTACATCTCACAAGATCACCGGATCTTAAAGAAGATCAGGACTAGAGTATGTAGGGTAACAGGACCGTGAAATTACCATATCAAAAATCCTGAAACTAAGGATAAGATAGACAAAACTTACAAAAATAAGAGGAATAGTACAAATAAAAAGAACAAGAGTAAACAAAAATAAAATAAACATAAATAATGTAAAGTAGTAAGTGCAGTTAGGTACTTCATAGAATAAGTCAACTGGTTGAAAGGTTGAAAGTGATGACCCAGGAATCAAGCATTACCGGTAGAATCAGATCCGGGAGAGGTAGAGTACCATATATTCCATGGTTCCCAAATTTTTGCAATTGAAGGATATTTACCCCTACTATGAGTGAAAAGTTGTTCATACGTACCATGAGTATGGATAATTTGTGTGACCTCAGAGACCACCCACATTTTGTCTTTGTCTGGGACACATTTAAAGGTACATACACTGTTCAGCAGTGATTATATTAATTTATTTTTCTTTTCCTCACTTGGTGTGTTTGAGATTGCGCTCATCCGTTTGGCTTTAATGTAATGTCTGGTCCCAGCAATATGGATGAAAATCATTGAGAACAATGGCATTGAGTCACTCAGCATCAGCATAGGCAGTCTTGAAGGGATCTGACATTTAATAAAAAAATATTCCGTTACATCAGCATCAGGTGCTTGGTAGCTGGTGGTGATCCAAGACTGATTCATTTTTATGAAGGTCAGTCGATTGATCGAGTTGGTGGACAGGCGCACCCTGTGATCGATTACAAAGCCTCCAGCAACACTGAATGTGCGTTCTGACGCTGGATGCTGGCGATGGTTGTTGGATCCGATTATACCTTGGGGCTGCGGACTAAAAAATTGTCTGAACGCATCGTTAAGACGGCCACCTTCTCCACCGATCCTTCTTTGACTGACCGAAGCCTCAGCAACACATTGTCCAGGACCAGGATTTTTTTAACCTCCCAGTTTCTGGTAACGCATTGCACAGACCTTTCTGCAAGGCCTCTCGAAGATGTTTTAACCTCTGCTCTCTCTGCGACGGCAAGATAAGGTCCGCAACCTTACCCTTGTAACGTGGATCAAGGAGGGTTGCCAGCCAGTAATGATCCCTCTCCTTGATACCACGAATACAAGGATCCTTCGGCAAGCTTTGCAGGATCAGGGGGGCCATGCAACATAGGTTTGCTGAGGCATTCGGTCCAGAGTCCTTTGGGTCACTCAGGACGACATGATCCGCAGCCACCTCCTCCCAGCCAAGTACAAATCCATGGGTTTCTTGGGACTGTAATTGATCCCTTGAAGACTGCTGCTGATGCTGAGTGCTAGGCTCCACCTCCATGCTGACACAATCCTCCTCCTCCTCGTCCTCTTCCTGT
The DNA here is from genome assembly GCF_905171775.1 of Rana temporaria. NCBI lineage: Eukaryota > Metazoa > Chordata > Amphibia > Anura > Ranidae > Rana > Rana temporaria. The sequence goes on from NC_053494.1 coordinate 63,857,268, forward strand.
GTGATAAGAGGGCAAACAGGAACACTGTCTGTATAAAGGGGGCCTTGAGAGGTAAGGAAGTCCTCCTCTTCCTCCCTCTGTTCTTTCTCAAGTGCGTTCTCTTACTAATAATACTACAGGCAGGCAGTTGATTCTGCTAGCTGCAGTATAATCAATATATATATATACATCCCAGCTTTGTGCAGCTACATCTCCCTGCAAGCCATTAGTATGTCTGGAAGGACAAGAAAGAAAGGCAGACAGTCACGAGCCGATAAAAGAGGGTAAACAGGCTCTGTGTCTAGAGGCAACAGTGCTGGTCATGGACACAGTGAATCCTCATCGGCACGTGGCCGTGGGACACACGTGTCCTTTTTTTCGGCACCTGGCCGCATTGAGCCGCAACATGCCGAAGACTTGGTAGAGTGGATGACCAAGCCGTCCTCTTCCTCCTCATCCTTTCTCACCCAGCCTCAGGGTACTCTGTCTGGCAAAGTAGCTGCCAATGCGGCCTCTTCCCTCGGCTCAATTGCATCAGTCACTCCTTCCCTAGCCCCACCATGTCCTCCAGAGGAGTCCCCTGAACTGTTTGACCACAGTGTTAGGTACATGCTGCATGAGGATGCGCAGCGTTTTGAAGGCTCCGATGATGGAACACAGCTAGAGGAAGGCAGTAATGTGAACCCAGAGAAAGGGGGTGCCCAAGAAGGACAGCAATCTGGCAGTCATGTTCCCCCAGCTGCAGCATCCTGCCTCGTTTTCTCCAGTGATGAGGAGGGAGGGGATGATGAGGTCACTGACTCTACTTGGGTGCCTGATAGAGGAGAGGAGTCACATCTCCAATGAGGCAGGATGCCCTCCAGGGGCCAGCTTAAGGGCAGCACACCGCAGAGCTCCGCATGTGCAGGGTGCTGCTGTCTCTCCGCGTTATTCTAAAAGTTCTTTGGTGTGGACCTTTTTTGAGACGAATGCATCAGATCGCACCACTGCTATTTGTAACATATGTCTCAAGCGTATCTCGCATGGCCAAAATATCACCCACTTGGGCAACACATGCTTGACCAGACATATGTTGATCTGCCATGCAGTTCGTTGGCAAGCGTACCTAAAAGACCCACACCAAATAACAAAGCGGACCTCTCCTTGCTCCTCATCAGCTGGGATCTCCAACCCCACTATACCTTCAGTCCTCTCTGAAACCTGCACTGAGAGGAATGAAGGTGTAGAATTAGGTGTGTCACAGCCAAGTACTTGAGGGCAATCTCCTATCGGTACACCAACGTCAGATTGTACCAGGCAAATTTCCCTGCCCCAGCTGCTAAGGCATGAGAGGCAGAGTCATTTAAAGAGACGTCTACCTCAAAGGCAACTGACAAAACTTGCGGCTCCCCCTGAGCACTGCAAATCGCATGTGTCACACTCATCCTCTCACTTTCAGCAACACTGAGCGATTCCAAATCGCTATCCATTACCTCATCATCCTGACGCTCAAAATTCCTCATCTCTTTTGCTGTGGACAAAACCTCTGCTATGTTTGCGCCCTTTTCAGATCCTTCTAACTGGAGAGGGTTAACTTCTGCAAAAGCCAACACACCTGTGTCTACTGGCCCCGCAGCCTCTCCATTTAGCATAGTAGAACTTGTGTCCACTGTTACCCACTGAGCCTTCTTTCAATAAAGCTAACGAACTTGTTGCCAATCTGTCCCAGTCTACCTTCTCTGTGCTCCCATCAGAGATACTATGCAGTACAGCTCCAAATGCCAAAGGAGACACAGCACAGAGTGGCTCCACAGCAGACGCTTTTTTAAACGCAGCAGGCTGCAATAACATAACTTCACCACTTTGCTCGGGTGGCGCTTCATTAAACTCATGAGGACCTTTTCTGCCAGCAGTGACAGACCGCAGTAAGCCATTATCACTACAAGTAATTTCAAACATTTGAGTTTTCAAAATTTTCTCATCACCAAGGTCAAGTACCCTCTTATCCATCAGAGCGGCACCACAGTTGTCGCAGGCAACCTCTGGCTCCAACACACAGAGCTTCCTGGAGGTTTCTAAGGACAGCTCTGCAGCCTTATACACTGTTGCTAAGGGGAATCGCATATCCTGCTTAGCGATCACCCCTACCTCGTTACTAGTGAACACATCACCATAAGTACATGTATCATCAGCAATATCTTCATCATTCATAAACATAGCAGTTTTGTAAGCTCTATCAGGTTGTCTTTTGTCATAACGCTTGGCACCCTGCATGCCACTCAGCACATCACCCTTTCTCTCCAAAGGAATTATTTTGCCCACTAGGGCGGCTTCACAGTTGCCCTGGGAAACCACTTGCCTCACCACTGCAGGCCCCTTGGTTTCCCTTGGCAACTCTGCAGCACCTGTCACTAGCGCTAGGGAATATGGCACACCAACTGTTTTGGTCACCCCTAACACATCTCTCCCAGCACTCTGCTGGATTACCTTAGGTGCACACAGAGTCCATGGCCCAGATTCTTAAAGGACTTACGACGGTGCAGCGCCATGTACGCCATCGTAAGTCCTAATCTGGCCGTCGTATCTATGCGACTGATTCTTAGAATCAGTTACGCATAGATATCCATTAGATCCGACAGGCGTAAGTCTCTTACGCCGTCGGATCGTAACTGCAATTTTTTTTTGCCCGCTAGGTGGCGCTTCCGTCGATTTTCTCGTAGAGTATGCAAATTAGCTAGATACGCAAATTCCTGAACGTACGCGCGGCCGACGCAGTGAAGTTACGACGTTTACGTTAGGCTTTTCCCGGCGTAATGTTGCCCCTGCTATATGGTGGCCTGAGTGCGGCGCAACAATGTTAAGTATGGCCGTCGTTCCCGCGTCAAAATTTTACAAAGTTACGTCGTTTGCGTAAGTCGTCCGTGAATGGGGCTGCATGTCATTTACGTTCACGTCGAAACCGATGACGTCCTTGCGATGTCATTTGGAGCAATGCACACTGGGATATTTTAGGGACGGCGCATGCGCAGTTCGTTTGGCACGGGGACGCGCTTCATTTAAATGATACACGCCCCCTACCCGCCGAATTTGAATTCCGCCGCGTGATTTACGCTATGCCGCCGCAACTTTACAGGCAAGTGCTTTGTGAATAAAGCACTTGACTGAAAAACTTGCGGCGGCGTAACGTAAATCAGATACGTTACGCCGCCGCATAGATACGCCAGTCTACGAGAATCTGGCCCCATATGTCTTTTCAGTCCTTGACCTTGCTGCAAGCAGGGTTTTAACCTGTGTCTCCCCACTGATCTGGGTAGCATACTGCAGCAAGTCCATTTGACACACTGCCACTTCACTTGGATTCACTTGGATCACAAACCGCAAAAGTATCATATCATACCATATCCTGTAGCAGGTAACTCTGTCTTCATTTGAGTGCGCTGTTTCTCAGTTGCATATTTACTGGCCAACTCCCCCTGGTGGCCACAGGATGAAATCACAGCAGGCATCTCCCACTGTTTAGCACCCCCTGCAGACACAACAGAAAACTCCTTGTTGCCAGGGGTGACTGCAAACATATCTGAAAAGGAATCTTGGCCCACCGATAAAGAGTTCTGCTCAGCAACATTACCTCCAGCTGCACCCCAAAATCTAGGGCAAGAAAATATGCCGTGCCCCAGCTGACCACATTCCTGGCATGGTGTTTGGCGACTTTCTCCTGTTGCTAAGGGAGATGGCACTCTCTAAACACGCAGAATTTCACTGGCATTTCTATGGGGATGGTGATATACCTCTTTCCTCGAAGCTCCCCCTTCCCATTGGCACATTTTCTCCTGTTGCAAAGGGAAACGGTGCTCTCCCCGCTGCACTTTGCTGGCTCTCCCTCACACGTAGACTTCTCTCTCCATGAAGCGGTGTTGCTTTAAACTTGCCACGACCCTCTGTAGGCAATATCCTTGTCTTGCGGTCCACTGACCTGACATCACAGGCGTTGCTATGGGTAACTGCACTCATCTGCTCACTCTTTACACTCAGAGCAGGCTTCTAATACCTTTGCTTTGCTGAAGCCTGGGAAAAAGGACATTTGGAAGCGTCATGCCCCCACTCACTGCACCGCAAACAGCGCACTTGGTTCTTAACACTTTTCACATTAATAGCTGGCCAGCTTGCACCAGCGTTGCCAGGGGCAACAGCATGAACTTCCCCTTTAACTTGGTTCAGTGTGGCCAAGTGCATCTTGCAACAGTCTGGGGCTTGTTCTGTCCGTAACAACCCCTCCAGCCACAAGATTCTGAACCATCCATTCACTGGGCCTTCCCAATTGGATACATCTTCTCAGGCCACGTTGAGCTCACTTCCACAGGTACACCACCTGTATGCATCATAGTCCATCAATTAAACTCCTGTGCAATGCAGTTCGCCTGGCTGCCACACACCCAGCAGTTCACCACAGAAGACTTTGACTTTCAGTTCACATTCGCTGCTCATCACAGCATTGCTGCAAAACACACAGGCCCAGATTCACAAAGCACTTACGCCGACGTATAACACGTTACACCGATGTAAGTGCAAATGTGCGCTGGCGTATGTGTGCGGCAGACCCACAAACCAACATGCGCCTAAAATCAGGCTACACCCCGCCGACGTAGCTTGCACATGCCGGCGTAGGGTGGGCGCACATACGGGCTGGGCGCATGGTGCTGCTCCCATTGATTAGCCATTCAAACATGCAAATGAGGTAAATACGCAGATTCACGAATGTGCGTGTGCCCGGCGCATGCTACGTGAGATGCGCGTAAGTTGTACGTCCGCCGTAAAGTTATTCCCCATAAATGGGGTGCAACCCGGCAACAGACATGCACAGTCAACACAAGCCAGCGTATAGTGCGTTGGACGTGTGTCTGGCTGGGCGTACGTTATGTTCACGGCGTACGTGGTGATCCGACGTAGCTTAGGCAGTTGTGCTGACGTGGTTGTGAGCAGGCGCAGGGGGGCTGTGCATGTGTCCACATCACGGCGCATGCGCAGTTCATGTATACCTCCCTGTCTGGCGCTCGGCCCATCATTTGCATGGGGTCACACCTCATTTGCATGGGGTCACGCCCACTTCCACCTACGCCAGTGTGCGCCTTTGAAACCCACGCCATGCTGACGCAGCGTTGGGAGCACTGGCTTGCAGAATGCAATGCTTGCCTCTCTGCGCTACGTTGGCGTGGCGTACGGTGTTTGCTCTACGGCGGCGTAATATGTGCGCCTTGCTCTCTGTGAATCTAGGCCACAGTTTCTTTCTACTCACTGTTTTTGGTATGCGAGGATCTGGAACTCTTCCAAAACCGCCCGAAGCAATACCTCCACCATATGTAAGATTGGGGTGATCAGACTCCAGCGGTAGGTGCATTTTTCAGTGAGTACGCCAGTCCAGAACTCAGTTTTTAAGGGCTGGTAGCCCACTTTTATTTAAAAGCACAAAAGTTCACAAATACAACAGTATTTCTGTATCTTGCTTACTCAACAGTTTAGCCTCCTGGCTTTCATTCTTGGATCTTCCCTTCTGCCGGCGGGGGGTGTCGGAAAGGAATGAATCCAGCGATCCCTGGCCCTGCAGGTATGCGGTCTTGGGCTGTGACGATGCCCGACGTCTGTGTGACATGCCCTGGAGGAAAAACGGGGGAGAAATCACCCCTGTAGCTGCTGATTAAGCTGCGGACTGGACGGAGCACAGGCACAGCACGTCCTTAGTCCTCCATCGTCAGACCACGCCCCATGTAAATACTTTTTATTTAATTTGTTTACTTTTGTTTCATTTGCTATTTCTTTTGTTACATACTTTCATCAGAGTAGTTCAGTGTCACCATAGTAACACTGTATTACTCTGGGGGGGGGGGGGGGAATGGTCAGGGATCTTGTTTTATACTTTGTTTGCCATTACAATGAAGCTCATTGTAACAGAAAAGTTTTTAACTGTCATTAATGGGTTAACAATTCATGATGACTGGGATTACTAGTTATAGCTAATCACATGGTACGTGATGTTGTGATTGGTCCTGGTACCATGTGATAGCTGTGGGCCAAGCACAGCATAGTTTTCCACAATTGCCCATGCAGCCAAAATTACGTGCATGTACATCATTTTGCCAGGACGTGTCGCCCAGCCACACAATATGTAGATAAAATAAAGCTGCGCAGCTATGACCAAAGTAGAACAATTAGGTAGAGTATCTCAGAAAAGTGATTACAACCCTTAATTTTTTATAAATATTTTATTAGATCTTTTCATGTGATAACACTGAAGAAATTACACTTTGTTACAATTTAAAGTAGTGAGTGTACAGCTTGTATAACAGTGTACATTTGCTGTCCCCTCAAAATAACTCAACACACAGCTATTAATGTCTAAACCGCTGGCAACAAAAGTGAGTACACCTCTAAGTGAAAATTTCCAAATTGGGCCCAAAGTGTAAAAATTTTGTGTGGCCACCATTTTTTTCCAGCGCTGACTTAACCCTCTTGGGCATGGAGTTTACCAGAGATTCACAGGTTGCAACTAGAGTCCTCTTCCACTTCTCCATAACAATATTATGGAGCTGGTGGATGTTAGAGACCTTGCGCTCTTCCACCTTCTGTTTGAGGATTCCTCACAGATGCTCAATAGGGTTTAGGTCTGCAGACATGCTTGGCCAGTCCATAACCTTTACCCTCAGCTTCTTTAGCAAGGCAGTGGTCGTCTTGGACATGTGTTTTGGGTCGTTATGTTGGAATACTGCCCTGCGGCCCAGTCTCTAAATGGTACATGTCACAGTACATGTTGGCATTCATAAAGCAGGAACAAAAATTGTTTCTGGACAGCCGCACTCTGAACAAGTTGTACAAGTCACAGCAACATAAAATAAAACTCGACTGACACGTTTCGCACTGAAACTAGTGCTTAGTCATAGCTAAAAAATACAACAAATTATATCAAATATATATACAACCTTAATAAGACCAAACAACTGAAGACCCAAGAAAACAGGTGATGTTCAATTATCTAATTAGTAATCAAACCAATAGGTGAGTGAGCGTGTCTGGTGAAAGAACCCTCTAATAAAAGAGAGAAAATGTGTGTTTGGTGATTTACACATTTACACGTATATATCTTCATGTGCATACAAAAATTATATAGAGAATATCTCTATAAAAAGTTTATAGATGGTGAATATTTATACAGATGTAAAAACAACAAAACGACAAAACCACTGACAATAAATGAATAGTAAGGTGAGTCCTACTGAGTGTATACTATAAACTAAAAATGAGAATAAAGATAAATGTGAAAAAATCTTTATTTTAATTCTCATTTTTAGTTTATAGTATACACTCAGTAGGACTCGCCTTACTATTAATTTATTTATACACGGTGTACATATTTGTTTCACATTTGTGTTACACATTACACTAATATTTGGATTACTTATGATACACATACACAACCTTTGTCCATCTTCATCCATATGATTAATATTAAATGTTTTCTTCATTTCACTGCACAGCACGCTTTGTACACGTATGAGAGATTTTATTATTTCCCTTTTATTTATTTTATGTCCTCGTGTTGCAACACACATTATATATTTATCCACTGGCACATGGGGCTCACACATATTCACATCAATGTTATTATAGGTGGTTTTGTCGTTTTGTCGTCTTGGAGATGTGTTTTGGGTCGTTATGTTGGAATACTGCCCTGCGGCCCAGTCTCTAATGGTACATGTCACAGTACATGTTGGCATTCATAAAGCAGGAACAAAAATTGTTTCTGGACAGCCGCACTCTGAACAAGTTGTAGCCTTTTTTAAAAAAAAGGACAGCACTACAAGTCACAGCAACATAAAATAAAACCCGACTGACACGTTTCGCACTGAAACTAGTGCTTAGTCATAGCTAAAAAATACAACAAATTATATCAAATATATATACAACCTTAATAAGACCAAACAACTGAAGACCCAAGAAAACAGGTGATGTTCAATTATCTAATTAGTAATCAAACCAATAGGTGAGTGAGCGTGTCTGGTGAAAGAACCCTCTAATAAAAGAGAGAAAATGTGTGTTTGGTGATTTACACATTTACACGTATATATCTTCATGTGCATACAAAAATTATATAGAGAATATCTCTATAAAAAGTTTATAGATGGTGAATATTTATACAGATGTAAAAACAACAAAACGACAAAAACACTGACAATAAATGAATAGTAAGGTGAGTCCTACTGAGTGTATACTATAAACTAAAAATGAGAATAAAGATAAATGTGAAAAAATCTTTATTTTTATTCTCATTTTTAGTTTATAGTATACACTCAGTAGGACTCACCTTACTATTAATTTATTTATACACGGTGTACATATTTGTTTCACATTTGTGTTACAAATTACACTAATATTTGGATTACTTATGATACACATACACAACCTTTGTCCATCTTCATCCATATGATTAATATTAAATGTTTTCTTCATTTCACTGCACAGCACGCTTTGTACACGTATGAGAGATTTTATTATTTCCCTTTTATTTATTTTATGTCCTCGTGTTGCAACACACATTATATATTTATCCACTGGCACATGGGGCTCACACATATTCACATCAATGTTACTATAGGTGGTTTTGTCGTTTTGTTGTTTTTACATCTGTATAAATATTCACCATCTATAAACTTTTTATAGAGATATTCTCTATATAATTTTTGTATGCACATGAAGATATATACGTGTAAATCACCAAACACACATTTTCTCTCTTTTATTAGAGGGTTCTTTCACCAGACACTCTCACTCACCTATTGGTTTGATTACTAATTAGATAATTGAACATCACCTGTTTTCTTGGGCCTTCAGTTGTTTGGTCTTATTAAGGTTGTATATATATTTGATATAATTTGTTGTATTTTTTAGCTATGACTAAGCACTAGTTTCAATGCGAAACGCGTCAGAGGTTGGTTTTTATTTTATGTTGCTGTGACTTGTAGTGCTGTCCTTTTTTTAATAAAGGCTACAACTTGTTCAGAGTGTGGCTGTCCAGAAACAATTTTTGTTCCTGCTTTGCTAAGTGCATTGCCTTCACCTGAGTTGTCTGCAACGGAGGAAATTCATCTGGATTCCCACCTGGAGCAGCCATGGGCCATGGGCGTCCGCTCCATAGGGCAAGGGGGGTCAATTGCCCCCCCTGGAATCGACTGCTGATCGGGCCTCTGTTTAACATCACCTGCTCTGTGTTTGGCTGCTGCCTCAGCCTGTGTAAATGAACTTGTGCCTATACCGATGCAGCTGGCACGATGCCGGCTCCTTCCACAGGTCACATGAGTGGCGTGCAGTGGCCGAGACAAGAGAGAATACACTGCCTGGCCAGTGCCTGTTTTGGGGAACTACAGGTAAGGACTGTTTTGCAATTGACCTTATGCAATGTCAAAGAGATATACTGGGAAGCCGGCCTGTTTCCTCCCTCCTCTCTGTTTCTTGCACCAGTTTACAACTAGTTACATTTCCTTTATTTGTTTAAAATGCAGCAATAGCCCCCCCTGCTTATTTGTACCGACAATATGGAGATAGGACTACATGACAAACAAGAAAGTTCAGGGGTTCTTGGGAGTCTAGAGCAAATAAAAAAAAAAAGTAAATATATAAAAGTAAATAGATTGTTAATTCAGGGTTTTAGAAATGTGTGACTTAAGTGTTTTTATACTATATATATATATATATATATATATATATATATATATATATATATATATATATATTAAATACTCAACTTAACAAAAAGGGTCAAGAATGTAATAATTAGTGGCTGTTACAGGTGTAAATATAAAGAAAAAACACTGTATTTATCGCGGTATAACGCGCTCCCACGTATACCGCGCACCCCTAAAGTGGCCCCCAATCCTGTGGAAAAACATTTTTTTTGTTTTTTTGTACTTACAGTTTTGGTGTCTTGCGCGGCGTCCATCGCCGGCCTCGTCGGGTCCGGCGTCCTTCTGCGTCTTCGAGTGTCCTCTTCAGGGGGTCCGTCTTCGGCGGGTCGGGTGTTCTCTTCGGCGGGTCGGGTGTCCTCTTCGGCGGGTCCGGTGTCCTTCTGTGGCGTCCTCCCCGCTTGTTTCCTGCGCCGAGTTTGAATACTGCGCCGACATATACCGAGCGCCGTACACTCGTGTATCGTCGGGCAGGCTCGGCAACTGTCGCGCTGACGTCCTGTACGCTCAGGACGTCAGTGCGAGAGGTGCCGAGACTGCCCGAAGATACACGAGTGTACTGCGCTCGGTATATGCCGGCACAGTATTCAAACTCGTGGCGGGAAAGCGGGTATCGGCGTGTATCGCGCACCCACGATTTTGCCCTGATTTTCAGGGCAAAATAGTGCGCGGTATATGCCGATAAATACGGTACATTTCCCATACATGCTAACAAGGTACATGCACAGGGCACCATGATAAATTGGGCACAATTATTTCACCTACTTTTTTTTTTTTATTAAAGCAGGCCTGATTTTTTACCAGCCCCCCAACGCAAATATGACAAAGCCCCACCTCTTTATGACATTGTCAAAAAGGGACCAAGCATGGATGACCTTAAAATGATGCCCCCCTTGAAAAATTTAAGCAGACGCCCATGCGGCTACTCCCTTTTCCCATGTTGACATTCATGGTTCCCTCAGTGAACTGTAGCTCCCCAGTGCAGGCAGCATTCATGCAGCCCCAGACCATGACACTCTCACCACCATGCTTGACTGTAGGCAAGACACACTTGTCTTTGTACGCCTCAACCTGGTTGCCATCACACACGCATGACACCATCTGAACCAAGTGAGAAATAATTCCGCTCAGAAAACTGCTGATCCCCTGGCTTTGCTTCCGTCCCACCAAGCCAAAAGGGTGCTGGCTATGCACAGGTGCATTGGATTAAAAGAGGTCCTGGACTGCCGCACTCCTTAAAAAGATATCTTTATTCAGCAAGTGAAATCCAAAAAACAAAAAACAACCAACAATGTTGCAGTCAAAAAGAAGTGAACAAAAGGAAAAGGATGGCTGACATGTTTCACATCATGTGATGTTTACTCGTAGCTAGTGAACAATGACAAAAACTGTGTGTAGCACTGGTATTTTTGTCATGTAATGCTAAAGATTGCATACCACTAGAGGGAGCCAAATGCCAATGTGAGAGAGATATATTAACTTACACAGGCAGAGCTGAAAATGTTTATTGACTGTGAAGATACTCACTTACCCATAATGCTCACTCACTTACCCATGAACACTAAATGGCTGAACTGCATGCTGGGTGGGTAATAAAAGGCAGAGTGCAGCCATTTTCTGTCTCTTCTGGATGCATGGTCTGCCTGCAAGGATCTGTGAAGGAGTGTTCAGAAGAGGGCCTACATCGTGCAGAGCAGAACAACATCCATTGACTCTGCCTTACCACAGTGTGCTGGAGAGGTAGTGTGATCGGGTCTGAGGACCCAGGACCCTTGAAGGAGCAAAGTGGATGTCCGGTTTGCTTGCGGAGCGGAGCAGTGTGACAGTGCTGACTGGCAGCAGGACTGAGACAGCCGGAGCGGAGGTTCACAACTTTTCAGACCTGGAGTGGTGAGAGGGCTGTCGCCCAGAAGTTATTTAACACCCGTAACACACTTAGACTCATTTCACAGTGTTGCTGGGACCTGTAGTTCTACGGTGAGGTCTCATTCAAATAGACTGAGTTCAATCAGGTTTAAAAGCCTATGCTTCATTGAGGGCTGACTGATGATTAAGTTATACCTACACCAAAGGCATCTACAAGTGTGCTGTATAGCAGGAATTCTTATCACTCTTCAGTTATGTTACTTCATTACTTGTTAAACCATTGGATTACAAACACTGCAGTATAATCGCTAGCCGAAGACAAAGAAGACCAGAGACTACACTTCTCATTGGGAGGGTTTGTGCTGTGGATACAGTAAGACAAAAGGCTGCCTTATACCTCAGGGGAAGCTCTTGAGAAACTGTATTGTGCTGTGTTGATATCCTTGCATTGGTATGTTTGGTGCGGCCGTACTGGAAGTGGGAAGGTGACCAGTGTCAAGGCATTGTCACTCTGAGCACTAGTCCCACTTGGAGACGCGCCGCAGTAGAGGCTCAAGGGACCTTTAAGTGTTAATAATTTGTGTACACTCATTGCACTATTATAGTAAGTTGTATGTTGATGCAGTTATTATAACTACTGTCTTTATACTAGTTCCAGTAAACTTACATTTTGGTTGATCACAATTGGTGTGAGGCTTGTTCATTATTCTAACAGGTGGAACAACGGATGCCCAGATAGCGATAAAGGTACACTATATACACACTGTTATGTGGGGTTGTTCCGTTTAGTGAAGGTTTCACATCCACACTGTTACACAGCTGTGTCAAGCGGGTTGAGACAAATTATTTGGGGTAGAAAAGCAGAGTACAGGCCCAATCAATTACCAGCAGCTCCTTCGGGGGTAAGTGCTACAAGTGGGGGCTCGTCCGGGATCCTGTTACTCTGAAATTAAGCCCACCCTCTTGGCACCAGTATGGACCCCGTCACAGTGGAGCAGTGGTGTGAAGCAGAAGGCGCTCGCTCAGAAGCGAGCGTGGCAATCGCACTCCCAGGAGAAGCTTGGGAGGAAGAACAGGTCAGCCAGATTGTAAAGGCATTGTCCCCAGATAGAAAGGCCTGGGTGATTGCCATCAGACCAGATTGTGGGACCTCTCACACTTATGCCCTGTTGGAATGGAGAAAGGGAATTCCGGAGAACTTTAGAGGCTCGAGTGTGCAGCTAGCTGGCAAAACCAAGTTTTACCTGACGCACCCAGAGGGGCTCGGAGGGAGCTCTGCCAACTCTAGACATGTTAAGCCAACAATGCTGGGAGTTAGTTTTGGGTCAACTCCAACCAAAATCAGTACAAGGCCCCCTTTGGAGAAGGAAGAGGCCGTGGTTGACACGCACAGGAGAGGTTCCCAGTCGGAACGACAACTAGCTGACCTAAAACGGCAGTACCGCAATATACAAGAAAGGTTCAAGGAGACCTCCGGCATGATCGCAGGACACATTGAAGAGTTAAGTGTCCCGTGCAAGGACTCGAGCGGTGGTAAGCAAAGGCAAAGACCTGCTTCAGTCATCCAGAGACGCACTCATAGCCACTTGCCAGAGGTGACGATCCGGAAAGATTTCAAGATTGAAGGTCAGATAGGAGAGAAGGAACAGAAAGGCAACCTGTCCTATACAAATCTTCTGCATCAGATTGAACTGGGACTCCAAAGAGGATATCTTGAATCCGAAATTGTAGAGGCTGTAGTCAACGCCATTAGCCCAGGTCTGAGTATCAGAGGCATGCTGGAAATGAAAAATGGACTGACTTTAGTACAACTCAGGAGAATACTAAAGAGCTACTACAAAGAGGAAGATGCTGCTGAGCTATATCATCAACTGATAAATATGGCACAGAGCAGTCAGGAGACTCCCCAGAATTTCTTATTCAGGGCCATTGAATTGAAAGACCGCCTGTTGTCTGTCTCGAAAGGAGAAGATTCAGATGAACACTTTGGGGCTGAACTGATCCAAAAGAAATTCCTGAGGTCTGTGGCTACAGGACTGAGAAGTGACTATATCAAGTTCCAGTTAAGGCAGTACTTGGACGATCCTTTCACTACAGATGAGGTGCTCATTGAAGAGACTAATGAAGCAGCCAAGATGGAGATGGAAAGGGAGAAGAAACAAAGGAAAATTCAGTCCAGCACCACAGTAAGAACCAAAGGGCATCAATCTGAAATTCTACAGGGCTCCCAGGAACCCAGTGTCCTGACGGTGAACACTGATCAAATGCCCTGGTCCTTACCTGTACAACATCTGCCCCAGTCTGAATTAGGAAAACTGTTTCAAATGCAGAAAGAGATGTTGGAAATGATGGCCCTATTGACTGCTAAGCTGGTTGGACCACAGAGGGAGGAAGTCCCGGCACCTAAGACCCCGATGGATCCTACAGCCGCTCAGACCGAGAAACCGGCGAAGCCAAAGACCTGTTTCAACTGCGGGGGAGTTGGACACTACCGTCAAGTATGCCCAAGCCCAGCAAATCCTGAAACAAAACGTCAAAAGCCGGCGGAAAACTTCAGAGGGCCCCAGTGAAGGAGCCAGCTGGGCGCCCTGTTACAACCGCCAGCTCCAAACAACCTCATACATACCAGGTCCCTGGGGACACACTTAGGCCGAATCCGGTCAAGAGCCCACAGAAGCGAGGCGTAAAAGTGCAAACTACCAAACAGGCTAAACCTGCCACTCCCCATGGATTCCCTCCTGAGCTAGTGGGACCTTCTCCAATTGTCCCCATCCAAGTGGAAGGGATTTATACTAAAGCCCTGTTGGATACTGGAGCCCAAGTGACTTTACTTTACAGTGACTTTTATGAAAAACATCTCAGACACTTGCCACTGCAGAAGCTGGAGGAATTGGAAATATGGGGCCTAGGGACCCAGAATTTCCCTTATGACGGCTACCTACCCATTAAGCTCACCTTCGACCCGAGTGTGGCAGGAAAGGCCGAAACCTTCGATACCCTGGCAGTGGTGTGTCCCCGCCCCCCAGGGGCTGATAGAAGTTCTCTCATCATTGGGACAAATACCGACCTGGTCCGAAGACTTTTGACACCGCTTGTCCAAGTACAGAGCACTCCAGCCACGAAGGTACACCCAATGCTAGCACAAGTGTACCAGAATCTATTGCATGAGCAGAAAGCCCCGGCGGAAGGAGTGGGAAAATCTGGCGCCTAGACAGAAGTGAGAAGATTGTGCAACCAGGTGAAGTAGTCTGTTTGAAAGCTTCTATCAAACTGACTTGGAGACAACCTGGCCCTTTCATCGTCCTTGAGACGGACAGAGAGAAGGAAGATAAAGAGTTGGAAATAATCCCAGAATTGTTATCGACCAAGGCGCTGAAGCGGAGCGGAGGGAAGGTCTCAGTCAGTGTCCGGAACACCACAACCTCACCTGTGAAGATGCCAGCTAGAGTGTTGCTGGGGCAGGTGAATCAAGCAACCCCAGTCTTATCGTATGGTATCGTGGGTGGACAAGAGGGAGAGATTCCTATGGAAGAGTTCTACCCGAAAAACACCCCCCTAACACCTGATTGGATGGAGAGAGCAAAAACTCAGCTCCTGAGATGGAGAACTGCGTTTTCAAAAAGTGAGTTTGATGTGGGGCTTGCAAAAAGTGCTGAACACAAGATTAGATTGGAGGAAGATAAACCCTTCAGAGAGAGGGTCAGGCGGATTCCATTGGGAGACTTGGAAGATCTGCGGGAACAGCTGGCTGAGTTGAAGAAGACAGGAATCATCCGAGAGTCTCGGAGTCCGTATGCTTCCCCAATAGTGGTAGTGAGGAAGAAGAATGGGTCTTTACGACTGTGCATTGACTATAGGACACTGAACCGAAGGACCATTCCCGACCAATACACCACACCCCGAATAGAAGATGCTTTACAGAGCCTGTCGGGGGCAAAGTGGTTCAGTGTGCTGGATTTAAAAAGTGGGTACTACCAGATCCCCATGCACCCCGAAGATAGGGAGAAGACCGCTTTCATTACTCCTGTAGGATTCTTTGAATTCAATCGCATGCCACAAGGTCTGTCTGGAGCCCCAGCCACTTTCCAGAGGTTGATGGAGAAGACTGTAGGTGACATGAACCTGATTGAAGTGCTGGTATATTTGGATGACGTCATAGTGTTTGGCAGAACATTGGAGGAGCACGAAGAGCGCCTGGAGAAAGTCTTGAGGAGACTCCATGATGAAGGCCTGAAGCTCTCCATGGAGAAGTGCCAATTCTATCAACCTTCAGTGAGTTACCTGGGCCACATTGTGTCCGCCGAAGGAGTGGCCACAGACCCTCAGAAGCTGGAAGCTGTCACCTCTTGGCCCAGACCCACGAATGTGACCGAGCTTAGGTCATTTTTAGGGTTCTGTTCATACTACCGTAGGTTCGTAGAAGGGTTTGCCAAGATAGCTCATCCACTCACTGAGCTGTTGAAGAACCAAGAGGAAGCTGGTTTTGACTCGGACAAACCTGGAAAACCAAAAGAGGGACCTAGGAAGAAGAAAGAGTCCATCGAAGACCAGTGGACTCCGCAATGCGAAGAGACCTTTAGACAGCTGAAGTGGAGCCTTACCACTGCCCCGGTCTTGGCCTATGCAGACCCTACCAGACCCTACGAACTGCACGTGGATGCCAGCCGAGATGGACTAGGTGGAGTGCTTTATCAGGAGTATGACAGACATTTACGACCTATTGCTTATGTGAGCCGGAGTCTGACACCTGCTGAGAGGAATTACCCAACTCACAAGCTTGAGTTTCTGGCCTTGAAGTGGGCAGTAGTAGACAAATTAAAAGACTATCTATATGGCGCCGAGTTCGTGATTAAGACGGACAACAATCCTCTCACATACTTGCTCACTACAGCAAAATTGGATGCCACAGGCCATAGATGGTTGGCTGCCCTCTCTGCATTTACTTTCAGCCTGAAATATCGACCAGGAGTTGGGAATCGAGACGCTGATGCACTGTCCAGAAGGCCCCACTGTTCCCAGGACCACTCAGGAGGATGGACCCAGCTTACCCCTGAGAGTGTGAGAGCCCTTTGTGAGGGGGCGGAACAACAAGTGAAAGGTGGAGCCAGGGCTGAAGAAGTCGGAGTGTCCGCTGCGGGGGTGCCTAAGTGCTATTGTAATGTCACTCAAATTGTGGAGGAGGGTCTACCTAAGCTATCTAGGAAGGACCTCCGGAGAGACCAACAGGAAGATCCCCTTTGTGGCCTGGTATTGAAGGCTTTGGAGAGCCAACACCCTGATCTACTTCTCCAGAGCGCTCAGAAGGAAGCTCGCCTGCTTCGCAAAGAGTGGGATCGGTTGCAGCTGCAGCAAGGGGTGGTCTACAGAAGGGGCCCCTCTGAAGATTCTGAAGAGAAGTGGCAGTTGTTTTTGCCAGAGAAGCATAGAGAGAAAGTATTAATTGCCCTGCATGATCACCATGGCCACCTGGGATCAGAAAGGACTCTCCAACTGGTGAGGGACAGGTTCTATTGGCCATACTTGAGGACTGAAGTGGAGAGCTACTGTCATTCCTGTCTCAGGTGCATACAAAGGAAGACCTTACCCCAGAGAGCCGCCCCAATGGGCCATTTAGAGAGTCAAGGGCCAATGGATCTAGTATGCATAGATTTCCTATGTTTGGAATCTGACCTGAGTGGGCAAGGAAACATCCTGGTAGTCACTGATCACTTCACCCGATACGCTCAGGCATTTCCCACCAGGGATCAGCAGGCATCTACAGTGGCGAAGACCTTAGTGGAAAAATTCTTCATTCACTATGGCTTGCCTCAACGGATCCACTCAGATCAGGGAAGAGACTTCGAGAGTACCCTTATTAGACGACTGTTGGATCTACTAGGCATAAAAAAATCCAGGACTACTCCCTACCATCCACAAGGGGACCCTCAACCAGAGAGGTTTAACCGAACCCTTCTCAACATGTTGGGGACTCTGGCCTCTGAACAAAAACAACAGTGGAGTAAACACATCACAGCCATGGTACATGCCTACAATAGCACCGTAAGTGATGCTACAGGGTATTCGCCTTATCGTCTGATGTTTGGACGAGAAGCCAGACTACCGGTGGATTTGGCTTTTGGCACTTCTCTGGACCACACCTCAGAGACTTCTCACCGAGGGTATGTAGACAGATTGCGGAGAAGTTTGAAGGCCGCATATGAAAAAGCCCAAGCCACATCGGACACAAGAGGAAGTAGAAACAAGAGGAACTTTGACCTCAAGGTACGGATTCAAGATCTACAACCTGGTGACCGAGTCTTGTTGAGAAACCTGGGCATACCAGGGAAACACAAGCTGGCTGATCGCTGGAAGTCACAGCCGTACATTGTATGCAAACGACTCCCAGGACTGCCGGTATATCAGATCAAACCGGAAGGGAGTACAGGACCATTAAAAATGTGGCACCGGAATCACCTCCTACCTCTAACAGAAGCAGTCCGAATAACTTCACGACAGGAACTACCGTCCACGTCTACTGCTGTACCTCGACCTGTAACTAGGTCTCAATCTGGATCCCTTGCCACAGAAGGTAGTGAGGAGGAGGAGATGGAGATAAGCTGGTTGTGGTCACCTGAAATGCCAGGAGTTGATGCAAACTGTTCACCCCACAGAAGAAGAAAGGACAATGGAATTCTTAGACCAGAAGCCCCAGAATTTGTGCCACAAAATGGACATTCTGAGGATCACTCGTCCTTTAATGACATTGAAGTACAAGAGTCTGAAGTGGGAGAGGATAGTACCTGCTCGAAGATAGTGCCTACACCCAAGAGACAAAGAGTTAAAAGAGAGATTCATGCACCCAAAAGATTAACTTATGATGTGCTGGGTGAATGCTCCAACCAGACTCGGTTTACTGCCAAAAGAAATTCTGAAATGCCTGGTCTCTCTACTGTCAATTCAGAAAGAGAGAACCCCAACCCACCCCTTGACACATCTGTACCAGACACTACAGTGTCAGCTGTGAGTGCACAGAACAGTCTCCCATCACATGAGAACTGGTGGGAGGCTCCTCTGTCAGTATTGTGCAATCGCCTAGAGGCAAAAATGTGTAATAGAGCTAAGCGTTTGAATATCTTTGGGGACCAAAGACTTAAAGCAGGGGGAGTATGTAGCACTGGTATTTTTGTCATGTAATGCTAAAGATTGCATACCACTAGAGGGAGCCAAATGCCAATGTGAGAGAGATATATTAACTTACACAGGCAGAGCTGAAAATGTTTATTGACTGTGAAGATACTCACTTACCCATAATGCTCACTCACTTACCCATGAACACTAAATGGCTGAACTGCATGCTGGGTGGGTAATAAAAGGCAGAGTGCAGCCATTTTCTGTCTCTTCTGGATGCATGGTCTGCCTGCAAGGATCTGTGAAGGAGTGTTCAGAAGAGGGCCTACATCGTGCAGAGCAGAACAACATCCATTGACTCTGCCTTACCACAGTGTGCTGGAGAGGTAGTGTGATCGGGTCTGAGGACCCAGGACCCTTGAAGGAGCAAAGTGGATGTCCGGTTTGCTTGCGGAGCGGAGCAGTGTGACAGTGCTGACTGGCAGCAGGACTGAGACAGCCGGAGCGGAGGTTCACAACTTTTCAGACCTGGAGTGGTGAGAGGGCTGTCGCCCAGAAGTTATTTAACACCCGTAACACACTTAGACTCATTTCACAGTGTTGCTGGGACCTGTAGTTCTACGGGGAGGTCTCATTCAAATAGACTGAGTTCAATCAGGTTTAAAAGCCTATGCTTCATTGAGGGCTGACTGATGATTAAGTTATACCTACACCAAAGGCATCTACAAGTGTGCTGTATAGCAGGAATTCTTATCACTCTTCAGTTATGTTACTTCATTACTTGTTAAACCATTGGATTACAAACACTGCAGTATAATCGCTAGCCGAAGACAAAGAAGACCAGAGACTACACTTCTCATTGGGAGGGTTTGTGCTGTGGATACAGTAAGACAAAAGGCTGCCTTATACCTCAGGGGAAGCTCTTGAGAAACTGTATTGTGCTGTGTTGATATCCTTGCATTGGTATGTTTGGTGCGGCCGTACTGGAAGTGGGAAGGTGACCAGTGTCAAGGCATTGTCACTCTGAGCACTAGTCCCACTTGGAGACGCGCCGCAGTAGAGGCTCAAGGGACCTTTAAGTGTTAATAATTTGTGTACACTCATTGCACTATTATAGTAAGTTGTATGTTGATGCAGTTATTATAACTACTGTCTTTATACTAGTTCCAGTAAACTTACATTTTGGTTGATCACAATTGGTGTGAGGCTTGTTCATTATTCTAACAGGTGGAACAACGGATGCCCAGATAGCGATAAAGGTACACTATATACACACTGTTATGTGGGGTTGTTCCGTTTAGTGAAGGTTTCACATCCACACTGTTACACAGCTGTGTCAAGCGGGTTGAGACAAATTATTTGGGGTAGAAAAGCAGAGTACAGGCCCAATCAATTACCAGCAGCTCCTTCGGGGGTAAGTGCTACATGTGTTTAAAAGAAGGAGGGAGAAAGGTGAATGGGGCGTTCCACCAATTAGCCCACATGTGATCATTAGTCAATAGAACACTTCGATGAACCCTGATGTGTCACACATGGGATACTATCGTATATGAGCTGGATGAAAAATCAAAAAGAAGAAATCTCTCATACTAATGATGAGAGAGAGAGTGAAAAAAACCGAACAAGAAGAAATCCCATGTGTGAAACAAATATGTATCATAACCGATATAAAAAAGAGTTATATTAGTGTACTGTGATATAAAGTGTTGTGCGATAAATATATATGGCTTAAAAAGTTTATACAATAAGCTCATATTGTGATCTAAATGATTTTTGATAAATAATATCAATTGATAAATAATATCAAGTGTAGAGCTCATTAAAACTGCAACTATATATATATATATATATATATATATATATATATATATATATGTGTGTGTGTAAAACACAAAAAATATAAAAATATGGTGTTTTATTAAAATAGTATATATATGATTATGGCTATAATACTATACGCTATACCATGTGTCTCTGGTTTAGATGTTATTTTTAAGGCATCTACAAAAAATATATATATATATATATATATATATATATATATATATATATATATATATATATATATTATTTTCTTCTATATATGCTCCAAGAGGCATTTAGAAATATGTTAAACGTACCAGAGATAACACAACTCCACTCCTTCTTTCAGAGATAACATTGTGGTATGCGTCAAGGGCAGAACTCTTCTAGGACCCCACTGTCTTCTGTCTACTATTTTCTATTTAGATTGAATAATGCAAATAGCACATAATCATGTGCAAGAAAATAAAAATAGATAGAAGAAAAAAGGTCTGCTTCGACATGCACCGTGTTTCAAAAGAGTATAGATGGTGCCAATGCAATGTAATATAAATGTTTTTTTTTTTCCCGCTACTAAGGTCATACCTCCAATCTATAATAAAGACTATGTATGGAAAAACTGTGACCTGACGATTACACACATTGCACGTTCCTGTATGGAAAGTGCACTACCCATAGTATAAAGGTGTGATCTGGATGGCCAAAAAGAGGGGGGGTTTCTCACCGGAGAAGTCCAGACAGAAAGGTGTATGTGTTGTATGGAAATGCTGAGCCCAGCTAATAAAAGTGGGATACGTCCCACTCAAATTTGAGCCCCGAAGGGCATCTAGAATTAAGAATGAATATCCATCGGACTTTTTGTCTGCACAGTATGTTAAATTTATCCCCACCCCTGGCTCGTCTTGTAATTCTTTCCAACCCTTGAATGACTAGACAGGAGGTGTCTTTATGGTGGACATCATTTCAGTGTTTTTTCCTGGGTACTTTTTTGGCTATTGATAGACCCCTATTTATTACAGCTCCTGAGTAACCCCTTTCTTTAAATCAGTTGCACATATGTATGGTTTCCCGATTGAAATCTGTTTCTTTGCTACAAAGCCTTCTCAATCTTAAAAATTGACCGACCGGGATGCTATTTATAGTGTGTCCCGGATGGCTGGAGTCTCCCCATAAAAGGGTGTTCCCAGCACTGGGTTTCCTATAGAGGTTAGAGATCACTGTATTTTTATCGCCCATCAAGGTCACATCTAAAAATTCTATGGATTTGTGGTGTAAAGTTCCAGTGAAATTTAAATTGAGCTGATTGTCATTCATGTAAGTTTATCTTGGTCTCATCAGACCACAGGACATGGTTACAACAATCCATGTCCTTAGTCTGCTTGTCTTCAGCAAACTGTTGGCAGGTTTGTTTGTGCATCATCTTTAGAAGAGGCTTCCATTTGGGACGACAGCCATGCAGACAAATTTGATGCAGTGTGCGGTGTATGATCTGGCACTGACTGGCTGACCCCCCAACCACTTCAACCTTTGCAGCAATGCTGACAGCACTTATATATATCTATTTCCCAAAGACAACCTCTGGATATGACGCTGAGCACTTGCACTCAACTCCTTTGGTTGACCATGGCGAGGCCTGTTCTGAGAGGAACCTGTCCCGTTAAACCGTTGTATGGTCTTGGCCACCGTGCTGCAGCTCAGTTTCAGGGTCTTAGCAGTCTTTTTATAGCCAATGCCATCTTTATGTAGAGCAACAATTCTTTTTTTCAGATCTTCAAGGAGTTCTTTGCCATGAGGTGCAGTTTGGAACTTCCAGGGGTCAGTATGAGAGAGTGAGAGCAATAACACAAAATTTAACACATCTGGTCCCCATTCAAACCTGAGACCGTGTAACACTAGTGAGTAACATGACACTGGGGAGGGAAAATGGCTAATTGGGCCCAATTTGGACATTTTCACTTTTGTACTTCTGTTGCCAGCAGTTTGAACATTAATGGCGGTGTGTTGAGTTATTTTGAGGGAACAGCAATACAAGTTATACAAGCTGTACACTCACTACTTGACATTGTAACAAAGTGTAATTTCTTCAGTGTTGTCACATAAAACGATATAATAAAATATTTACAAAAATGTGAGGGGTGTACTCACTTTTGTGAGATACTGTATGTAAAAATGGCCTACACCTATAGTAGGGGCAATGTTTAATTTAAGTTAAATCTGTAAAGTTTGTTTTATCTACAGACACCTCTTACCTACAATTTTTGGTAAAATGTGTCTAACCTTTAACTGATTAGATTTAACTAAAATGAAATCTGATTGGTAACATTAGTTTCCATATTATCACTGATCTATGTTCTGTCTTATTAAATCATTACATTTAATGGTTTGAGCCTTAGGCCCCTAAAGCAAACAATATTTATTTTATTTTATTTTTTGTTCCTCTATGTTCATAACTGATTAAAGTTTAACGTAAGCCTTTTTAATATTCTGCTTAAAACATGTACAGTTTCTTTTTGTGAGCATATCTCCATACTCCAGCTCATAGGATGATAAAGTCTGATTGTTTTGTTATCTCTCTGTCAGCGTCACAATTGGTTTGCTGACTTGGAAGACTTTGACTCTTGCATTGGCATACAATCTGCACTGTGATTTTCCAGTTTCATGGATGGATTCAAAGACAAACAGAGAGCAGTTAGAATGATCCTATTAAAGCTCACAGATTTGCTGCAGGTGAGCTGGAAATATCCTATTTCGAAGGAAATAGTTTCATCTAATAATTATCTGACAGTCTGATTGAAAATATTCTGAGAAGTGATTCCCCGAGAAAAGTTTGAAAACTTCTTATAGGTTTCTAAATCTTCTGTTTGGATATTTCTGACCTAGAGTTTGGGACTACTGCTAATGGAGAATTCTGGTTATTATAAAATGTATAAAATGCCTGTTGTAATGGATAGACTGTTGCCTTGGACCCACGGAAACAACATGTGTTCTTTACTTTATTTAACAGGCATATTTTTTTACTACTTTAAAGTATTAAAGAAAAGCAGTGCAATCATAATTTTCTTCATCAGTTGTTTAAACATATTCCTCCTTTCTGCGGTTATTCTGCTTATGCAGAGCAGACAAAGCTATTTCTTATGTGCAGATTTTGACTTTTCATAAATAATTTGCAGTTAAGGTGTCCATTTATGAAACAGAGAAAGCCCAGGTTCACACTGGGCTGTGGGAATGAAGCTATGCGAGTTCAGCTGAACTTGCACGATTTTACTCCCGCTGTTAGTCCCAATTTCGGCTGCGATTACAGAGACATCTGTGCAGATTTCTGCACAGATGTCAATGTAAGTCGCGGCCCGAAATCACAAAAAGTAGTACAGAAACTAATTTTTGAAATCCGTGCAGTGCCACAGATGTGGCGTCGCACTGATTAGGACTGTGCCATTGCCAGCAATTGCCGGCCAATGCTGCGGCTTTGACATGCAATTTGACAACAGCAAGCTTAAAGATTGACATAAATAATAACTATGGGCCAGATTCACAAAGAGATATGACGGTGTATCTCCTGATACACCATCGTATCTCTGACTTACACTGGTCGTATCTATGTGCCTGATTCATAGAATCAGTTACGCATAGATATGGCTAAGATCCGACAGGTGTAACTGTGTTACACCATCGGATCTGATTTTCAATTCTAAAATGGCGCGGGGGGGCGTTCCTGCTGATTTACGCTGAATAATATGTAAATCAGCGAGATACGCGAATTCACGAACGTATGCGAACCCGACGCAGTTTGTTACGACGTTTCTGTAGCGGTTTTCCCGGCGTATACTTACCCCTGCTTCTATGAGGCGCAGCCAATGTTAAGTATATAAAAGTGTGAAAGGATAGGAATGGTGGCGCTGCCTAGGTGTGTTGCTACACCTAAAGGTCCCGGTGTGGGTCTACCTAGACAAAACAGTGGTGTAAGTATGTTCCACTTATTACAGTTGAACTGACTGAGGTCTATATAGGTGGAGATCCCACAGAGTCAAAGGACTAAGGGAGCGTGAGCTCAATGAACAACAGCTACACTTAGGGTGCTAAGGAAGAGGTGTGCCTGGGTGTGGACCCCAACACCTGTACCCCAAAAGTGTGCTGCTGATCAGTGAGGTGTCTGAGCTAGTATGCCTCTATGTTATGAGCACTGACAGAGTGTGCAAACATCAGTGAAACACATACACAGGTAACAGTATATACTGGTAATCAGAGGCAACTAGTAAGAACCCTCTAGTGGTCCGGCAAGCATACTATATGCAAGTGAAAACTATAAATGACTAAAAGAACCAAACACTGGCATTAACAAAAAAGCAATTATAGAAATGACTCATGCATAAATGTATATAATCAACCAGCAACAACGATCCACCCTGTGGTCTGCACAGGACGGTGCTGGATGGCACTGTATATGGCTAAGTGACAGCCTAAGTGAGCCGGTAATATGCAATGTCTATAAGTGTCCAAAAGGAAAAATATATATAAAAATGGATGTGGAGATCTTGATGGAATATTTGGAGTCCAGTGAAAGGTTCTGGGTGGTGGAAAGGGGTGCTCCTATAACACACTCCGACGTGCTCCCGGTGCTCCCCTCCAGGTTCCCCACTCACCAGACAGAGGTCCCATCTTGGGGTAACAGGCACGTATTTAGACGTTCCCCTGCTCCAATTTTCCTCCTTCCGATGGATTTCAGGCTTCCAGTGTCTCCACTCCTTAGCTGTCACGATTCCTCAAAGGGGACAAAATCAGGGGCTCCAATGGTATAATAACGTATGACCAAAAAGTATCATCAAAAGTTCAAAAAATATTTATTTAAAATAAACAATAAAGCATAGCCTGCTGTGTGTCTGGCTGCTGCAGCAAAGTTCACATGTGACTCCGATGCCAGAGTATACAGGGGCCACACTAATAATGGATAACAGGTAAAAAATATATAAATTAAAAAATGTAGAGGTAAACAAAACAAAAAAGCGGGGCCGTTGTCTGCAAAATCGCAGCTCAGAAGGCTGCTAATAGCCGGCGTTGGGTACCGTCACCTAGCTATTGAGCACGACAGCGTGTGCTGTCTGAGTGTTTGGCTTGCGTTCCAGCCGAACCACCCGACGTTCACCCGGAAGTGACGTAGCACGTGACGCAGCCTGACGTACGTTTCGAATGTTGATTCGTCCTCGGAGGCTTGTCAGTGTCACGTCAGCTCATCGGATTTATGGGAATCGCTGGACCGCTAAACACCTCCCACCTCCAGCGGCTAAACCAATAATGTTATCCATAAGGACGTCATTATTGTGGATGCAGTGCTGGATATAGCCTAAGGCTGATAGGTCTGCGGTGCAGCGTATCCCATAAACGAAACTAAATAAACATATCACAAACATAATAAAATGACATAGCAGTAGAAAACCCGGCTGCCACATCGAGTAACATGCCATTAAGGTAAAATCATGCCTAACCAGCAGGGTTATAAGTGGGGTTATGTTCGTGTTAGAAGAGGTGGTGTTAGGGAGTCATGATGATAGTAGTATAGAAGGGGGGGGGGGAAGAGGAGTTCCCCCAGCAGGGACCTCCAGGCACCTCTGTGTTTGGTCCTAGGATTATGAATGACCATGATGTACGGAAATCTAAGTTCAAAGTCCACAAAGAGACTTCCTATGTGAATGTGGACAGATTAGTGGATTATGCATAGCTGTTGCCATATGGCTGCAGGAATGCAAGTAAGTTCAGGATGGTCATCATTGGTATCGAAATGAATAGTGGACTCATATCAAATGTGTCAAAGGAAAATATAAAAATATAAAGTGATGTGACCATAAACCAAATGTGTAGAAATTCCTAATGGTAAATACCATAGGTATATGTGAGGAGACTAGATATAATTATACTTGATAAGTATGGTCAGCTGGGGCTAATTAATATCTCCAAATGACCAACTCAAAATAGGTATATAAATTAGTGACTAGTAGAATACACATCAGCCATATTCTATATGTGCACAACCTAAGAAGTGGTAGTAGGGCATAAGGGGCCCTATGTGTTAAGTCTCTACTGGGCCTATTGCCCCAGAAAGGGGAAAAGGCATTCCCGTGAGTGTGGGAGAGTGCAAGCAATATTATCTGTAGAGGAAGAGTGAGAGCATTGTGAGTCATGAAATCATTATGAGTCATATAAGCAATATAACTCCTGAAGGGATGGAGGGAGTTATAATGTCATGAAAACATGTCCCAGAAGTCAGCTAGTGTCTGTATGGAAATATCAGAAGGAGCCTACTTATTTCTTGAAGATAAGGGTACAGCTGTCCCACATGTTAAAGATATGTAGCAAACATGCAAATAAGTGCCCCAGAAGACAGCTGGAGGTTAGGGATTAGCTAGAAAACAATTTAGATCTATATCCACATTAAGCCCATGTGGTACCAGCGATCCCAATCGGTAGATCCAGCTTGTTTCATTTTGCGAAACGGCTATTTCTTTGTTCCCTCCCCTCCAGTTATCTTTGATGCTGTCTATGCCATAAAATATAAGGCATGAGGGGTCCTTTTGATGAAATTGTTTAAAGTGCCTGTATAGATGGTGTTTAGAGGACCCTTTCCTAATCAGGTTAATGTGTTCTCTTATCCTGATGCGCAACTCTCTGGTAGTTCTCCCTATATATTGTAAATGGCAAGGGCATTCGATGGCATATGTCACATGAGTGGTATTACATGTGATGAGGTTTCGGATCTTATATACTTTTTGATCATTTCTAGATCTAAATTCGGTTTTTCTCCGGGGTTGGGGTTTACTGGTTCTACATGGTAGACATCTTTGGCACCTAAAAAACCCTTTGAGATCTGGGCATATCTCAACTTGTTTAGGAGGATTGATGACATTGTGTACCAAATGATGTCTAAGTGTAGGTGCCTTCCTGTAAATGAATGATGGTCTGTTGGGGAGGATTTTTGATAGAGTGCAGTCCTCCTTCAGTATGGGCCAATACTTTTTAAGGATGTGTTCGAATTCCTTGTATTGGGAATTGTACCCTGTAATGAAAGAGCATTGGTTCCGGCCTTGGCTTACTGGTGTTTTCTGCTTGAGAAGGTCTTTGCGATCTTTTTGAAAGGTTTGAGTTTGTAATATTTCCAGGCTTTCTGTTGTATATCCCTTTTCTTTGAATCTGCTCACAATAGTTTGGGCTTGCCTGTTATAGTCATCATCAGAATTGCAATTCCTTCTGAGCCTAAGCAGTTGTCCTTTCGGAATATTGGCCTTCCATTTCGGATGGTGGCAGCTGTTCATAGGGATGTAACCATTCCTATCGGACTCCTTAAAGAATGTCCTGGTGTGTAATTCTGTACCATTCTTATAGATTTCTAGGTCCAGATATTCAATCTTCTGTGTATTGAATTTTCCAGTAAAGTCAAGGTTAAACCTGTTATTGTCAAGGTTCCCTAAAAATTCCTGTAGAGCCTCTACTGTTCCATCCCAGAGGATGAGGAGGTCATCGATATAGCGACGATACATCTTAATCTCCTGATGGTTACCATTATAGATGTATTCTTCCTCCCATACGTTCATCAAAAGGTTGGCAACGCTGGGGGCATACCGTGCCCCCATTGCTACCCCCTTTGTCTGTACGTAGTACTCATTGTCATACCAAAAATGGTTGCACTCCATCGCCATTTTGAGTCCATCCAGTATGAACTGTATCTGCTCTTGCCTGTATGTGGTCTTATCATGTAGGGCTGTGGCTACCCCCATGATACCATCCTCCTGTTTAATGCTTGTATACAGGGAACTAACGTCTATGGTGACTAGTATGAGGTCCTCTGCTCCCTCCACCTCTCTTAGTTCCTGTATCAATTGGAGGCTGTCTCTAAGGTATGATTTACCTTGTTTGACCAGTGGCTGCAGGAAGGTATCAAGATATTCTCCTAATCTCGAAAAAATCGAGTTGATGCCACTAATAATTGGTCTTCCAGGAGGTTTTATCATATTTTTATGGACTTTTGGAGTGTAATATATCACTGGCGTTTTCGTGGAGTTGGAGATAAGGTATTCAGCCTCTTTTGCACTAAGTATTCCCTTATCTTTCCCTTTTTTGATGAATTTTGCAAGCTTTCTTTGGTATTTATGTTTGGGGTTACCATTCAGTTTCAAATAAGTATTGGGTACTGATAGGAGATTCTTCATTTCCTCCTCATAGTCCTCAAGAGTACTCATAGTACTCAAGAGGGAGAGATAGTAGGGATTTTCGCAGGGGAGGGCCCAGAAACAGACCCCCGGGCCGAGGACAAGAAAGATCAACGTACCACAACCCAGGCTGGAGGGGGAATGGCAACCGAGGGGCTACCCGTGGAAACGCCCGGAGAGAGGAGGACCACCGAGAACCCTGGATAGTAGAACAACGAACAGATCGACGGGACCCAACATGGGACAACAGACAGATGGAACAACCAGGAGGGCTCCCTCAGAGATACCCACAAAGAGAAAGCGGCCCAGAGGGTGTAGGGGAG
This sequence comes from Rana temporaria, assembly GCF_905171775.1. NCBI lineage: Eukaryota > Metazoa > Chordata > Amphibia > Anura > Ranidae > Rana > Rana temporaria. The sequence continues at coordinate 63,886,248 of NC_053494.1, forward strand.
GGAAGAAACAAAAGGCCAAGACACCACTAGGAAAGGGGATTTTCAACCTTAGTGGGGTAGCCTTAACAACAGAGGAGATTAAAATCTTGGACCTTGGACTCAAATATGCCCCTGACAAACCTCTGGATCAATTCGAGGTATATATTGATTTTCAGAAATTTCTTAGGAAAATCAATTTAAAGAAATACTTTGCTAATAATATAGAGGAGAATGTGGAACAAGACTCGTGGTACAAACAAACAGGACTTAAAAATAATTCTACATTCAACCCCACCAACCCAGGGAATCAATGCGTCATTGCATTCAAAAAAATGGTGGAAAATGACCTTAGAAAATTGAAGAGGAAGATTAACAGGAAGAGCAAAAGTACATGGAAAACTATCAAAGAAATTGGCAATAAACATGAAGTGGTTATTCGTCCAGCGGACAAGGGAGGGGGTCTGGTCATCCTCAGCCTTGAGGACTATGAGGAGGAAATGAAGAATCTCCTATCAGTACCCAATACTTATTTGAAACTGAATGGTAACCCCAAACATAAATACCAAAGAAAGCTTGCAAAATTCATCAAAAAAGGGAAAGATAAGGGAATACTTAGTGCAAAAGAGGCTGAATACCTTATCTCCAACTCCACGAAAACGCCAGTGATATATTACACTCCAAAAGTCCATAAAAATATGATAAAACCTCCTGGAAGACCAATTATTAGTGGCATCAACTCGATTTTTTCGAGATTAGGAGAATATCTTGATACCTTCCTGCAGCCACTGGTCAAACAAGGTAAATCATACCTTAGAGACAGCCTCCAATTGATACAGGAACTAAGAGAGGTGGAGGGAGCAGAGGACCTCATACTAGTCACCATAGATGTTAGTTCCCTGTATACAAGCATTAAACAGGAGGATGGTATCATGGGGGTAGCCACAGTCCTACATGATAAGACCACATACAGGCAAGAGCAGATACAGTTCATACTGGATGGACTCAAAATGGCGATGGAGTGCAACCATTTTTGGTATGACAATGAGTACTACGTACAGACAAAGGGGGTAGCAATGGGGGCACGGTATGCCCCCAGCGTTGCCAACCTTTTGATGAACGTATGGGAGGAAGAATACATCTATAATGGTAACCATCAGGAGATTAAGATGTATCGTCGCTATATCGATGACCTCCTCATCCTCTGGGATGGAACAGTAGAGGCTCTACAGGAATTTTTAGGGAACCTTGACAATAACAGGTTTAACCTTGACTTTACTGGAAAATTCAATACACAGAAGATTGAATATCTGGACCTAGAAATCTATAAGAATGGTACAGAATTACACACCAGGACATTCTTTAAGGAGTCCGATAGGAATGGTTACATCCCTATGAACAGCTGCCACCATCCGAAATGGAAGGCCAATATTCCGAAAGGACAACTGCTTAGGCTCAGAAGGAATTGCAATTCTGATGATGACTATAACAGGCAAGCCCAAACTATTGTGAGCAGATTCAAAGAAAAGGGATATACAACAGAAAGCCTGGAAATATTACAAACTCAAACCTTTCAAAAAGATCGCAAAGACCTTCTCAAGCAGAAAACACCAGTAAGCCAAGGCCGGAACCAATGCTCTTTCATTACAGGGTACAATTCCCAATACAAGGAATTCGAACACATCCTTAAAAAGTATTGGCCCATACTGAAGGAGGACTGCACTCTATCAAAAATCCTCCCCAACAGACCATCATTCATTTACAGGAAGGCACCTACACTTAGACATCATTTGGTACACAATGTCATCAACCCTCCTAAACAAGTTGAGATATGCCCAGATCTCAAAGGGTTTTTTAGGTGCCAAAGATGTCTACCATGTAGAACCAGTAAACCCCAACCCCGAAGAAAAACCGAATTTAGATCTAGAAATGATCAAAAAGTATATAAGATCCGAAACCTCATCACATGTAATACCACTCATGTGACATATGCCATCGAATGCCCTTGCCATTTACAATATATAGGGAGAACTACCAGAGAGTTGCGCATCAGGATAAGAGAACACATTAACCTGATTAGGAAAGGGTCCTCTAAACACCATCTATACAGGCACTTTGAACAATTTCATCAAAAGGACCCCTCATGCCTTATATTTTATGGCATAGACAGCATCAAAGATAACTGGAGGGGAGGGAACAAAGAAATAGCCGTTTCGCAAAATGAAACGAGCTGGATCTACCGATTGGGATCGCTGGTACCACATGGGTTTAATGTGGATATAGATCTAAATTGTTTTCTAGCTAATCCCTAACCTCCAGCTGTCTTCTGGGGCACTTATTTGCATGTTTGCTACATATCTTTAACATGTGGGACAGCTGCTCTCTTATCTTCAAGAAATAAGTAGGCTCCTTCTGATATTGCCATACAGACACTAGCTGACTTCTGGGACATGTTTTCATGACATTATAACTCCCTCCATCCCTTCAGGAGTTATATTGCTTATATGACTCATAATGATTTCATGACTCACAATGCTCTCACTCTTCCTCTACAGATAATATTGCTTGCACTCTCCCACACTCACGGGAATGCCTTTTCCCCTTTCTGGGGCAATAGGCCCAGTAGAGACTTAACACATAGGGCCCCTTATGCCCTACTACCACTTCTTAGGTTGTGCACATATAGAATATGGCTGATGTGTATTCTACTAGTCACTAATTTATATACCTATTTTGAGTTGGTCATTTGGAGATATTAATTAGCCCCAGCTGACCATACTTATCAAGTATAATTATATCTAGTCTCCTCACATATACCTATGGTATTTACCATTAGGAATTTCTACACATTTGGTTTATGGTCACATCACTTTATATTTTTATATTTTCCTTTGACACATTTGATATGAGTCCACTATTCATTTCGATACCAATGATGACCATCCTGAACTTACTTGCATTCCTGCAGCCATATGGCAACAGCTATGCATAATCCACTAATCTGTCCACATTCACATGGATTTGTGAAATTAACGAAATACAATATATGGAAAAACAAATAAGAGAAGAAGGGTATATTAACAATCAAATGCCAGTAATATGGCAAAAATGGAACAAATTTAGGCTTTCACAAGGAATGGAAGAATACTTATGAATTGAAAACTGGGGAAAATATGAAGGGGAATTATAAAGGAGAAGGACACAAAGTAAAATCAGGTACGGGGGAAAGCGAGAAAATAGGGGAATGGGATAGGATTTTTTTTTCCTATGGATACGTGGGATGAATGAGGATGAATGGTAATGAAAGTAGGTTGGACGTTGTATATAATGTTTTAAACATAATGAGGTTTTCTGTAGATAGAGCTCTGTATATTAGATAATAAGCAAGTATAGATATATAATGTAACAGAATCCTGGTTAAATGTTAAAACTTTTTTGAATTAAAGAAAGAAAATATATAATAAAGATAAATTGAAAACACATAAAGAGTATATAAATCAGCAGCATCACATAAAGGGTATATAGATCAGCAGCATCACATAAAGAATATATAGATCAGCAGCATCACATAAAGGGTATATAGATCAGCAGCATCACATAAAGGGTATATAGATCAGCAGGATCACATAAAGGGTATATAGATCAGCAGCATCACATATATGGTATATATAGATCCGCAGCATCACATAAAGAGTATATAGATCAGCAGCATCACATAAAGGGTATATAGATCAGCAGGATCTCATAAAGGGTATATAGATCAGCAGCATCACATATATGGTATATATAGATCCACAGCATCACATAAAGGGTATATAGATCAACAGCATTACATAAAGGGTATATAGATCAGCAGCATCACATAAAGGGTATATAGATCAGCAGCATTACATAAAGGGTATATAGATCAGCAGCATCACATAAAGGGTATATAGATCAGGGTAAAGGGTATAAGGAACCAGGTAAACCAGGTAAAGAACCTAAACCAGGTAAAGAACCTAATCTACCACAACATTTTAGACCAATCTCATTATTGAATGTGGATGTGAAACTGTACGCTAAACTAATAGCACATAGACTAATGACCCTGCTGCCTAAACTGATTAATTATGACCAAGTAGGATTTGTGATGGGCCGCCAGACCGCAGATGCCACCAGGAGAATGGTAAATCTCCTTCACTTGAAAAAATATAAAATGGGGTTGGGACTTTGTATGAGGCACGTGGCATGGACCACCACGGGCCTCCATCCCTGCAAGGGTTAAAAAATGGAGGGTTTGGACTTTAAATGAGATGCGATTATAGCGGTATGCGATTAAGTATAAATATGGAAGGGGGCGTGGCCAGGACAGGCATGTGATACGGTATTTTTCCACTCCCGGCCATAATTCCGGTTCGGAACCACCATATGCTGAAAGCCAGCACTCCCGGGATCACAGCGGTACCGTCACCGGTGCTTTGCACCAGAGGGATGACCCGCAAAGGACAAGCAGAGATCGCGGGGACGGAGCTTCCAGATGGCGCCGCCACGCTGGCTGTGAAGGGGACACCTCGTGGAGCGGACAAGACGGGGCCCAAACAAAGTAAGCCAGCTAAGGTCCCTGGTAAAGACCCCCCTAAAGACATGCTCTACTATGCCCAAAAGATGTCTGGGGCTGGGGGGCCTGAACAGCCGTCCCGATCGGGTGACCCACACCAATCTAGGCCTGCTGTGCAGGAGGACACTGTCCCGCTTTACTGGGGAGAGGAGGAGGACAGGGATCAGGCAGGCCCCAGGCTGGAGGATGGTCAGGCCGCAGAAATGCAGGCTGCAACCGCTGCGCAACCCACTCTGGCAGATATACTTAAAGCTGTAAATAAGTGCACAGCCTCTGTTGATACTCTTAAGGAACAGTTTGGACTGCTGCGGCAGGATATGCAAAAAATCCGCGAGCATACTACAGCCGTGAAAAGCAGAGTTAGCGAGGTAGAGGACCAGATACAGCCCATGGCCCAGGATACTAGAACTGCCCTGCAGATGGCTAGAGACGCATATGACCGGGTGGAAGATATGGAGAACCGTCTCAGATGCAACAACGTTCGTATAGTGGGTCTGCCGGAGAGGGTAGAAAGAAAAGACCCCACCACGTTTGTGGAGAATTGGCTGATTGAACTTTTTGGTAAAAATGCACTGTCGCCATTTTTTGCAGTGGAGCGGGCCCACAGAGTACCTTCACACCCACCGCAGCAGGGAGGCCCCCCCAGATCCATCCTGGCAAAATTAGTTCATTACCGGGACAGGGAGGCGGTGCTACGCCAGGCTCGGGAGCGAGCAAATATACAACATAATGGCGTCCGGGTGTCCTTCTACCCAGATTTCTCACAGGAGGTTCAGAGGCGCAGGGCTAAATTCTTTGATGTGAAACGTTGGCTGCGACTTCTGAAATTCCCCTATGCCATGCTCTACCCTGCGAAGCTCCGAGTGGTGGTGCGGGGCCAGGCCCAGTTCTTTGAATCCGCTAAGGAGGCCATGTCATGGCTGGATCGTAATGAGCAATCTTTACAACGTCGAGTGCAGGAGGAAGGGGAGTGAGGCCTGAGAATGTTTTCTGTTTGCCTTCGGGGAACCTAGTATGCACAACTGGAAGTTTTTCTGATTTGCTCCTGTTTAGGGGGGAACTCCTACCTTTTACCTGTTTGATTTTTCCCTTTTTTTCCTTTTGGCTGGGGGACATAATAATTGGCAGCACAACGTGAGGAGAGCTGCTCTTATAAAGAAGTGTACTGAGCTGATGGTTAATGTGACTAGTGTAAGTCGACGATTAGTCGCACAAAGAGTTGCAACCGCCCTGTTGGCGGTTCGTGGAGATTCAGGACCCATTCGGTCCGAAGGTTGCACTAACTTTTGTTTTTTCAGCTACCATACATGGAAAGAGGTACATCGCACCAGACTTGGGCCTTTGGCCCTTTTGCAAGATATTGAACAGGTGTGGACAGTTCTGGGGGTGGGGTGGGCCCTCCGGGCCCTCCCTCCCAACCGATGGGCCAGAATGTACATTTTTGCCCGCAAGTATATGTCTATCTGATTTTAGTGGAGGACGCTCATGGCTAAGGTCCCTATTGTTTCCTGGAATGTGAGGGGTATGCATTCTCCATTGAAACGCACAATGCTATTTATGTGTTTAAAGAAATTTTTACCAGGGGTGATTTGTTTTCAGGAAACGCACTTGACGGCGGAGACGGTGTGCTTTCTGAAATACGCATGGGTGGGTAAGGCATATCACTCTACGCACACCTCCTTCTCTAGGGGGGTGAGTGTACTGGTGCACAATGCTCTGGATTTCCAGGAGATTGGCAGTGTCATAGACTCAGAGGGACACTATGTATTTATTAGATATGTGCATTCCCGTTCGTACAAATGTTATTTTCGTACGAAAATGTTCATTTTCGTACCCGCAGAATAATGTGTACATACGAAAAAATTAAAGCACCAAAATACGAAAACGACGGGATTAAGAATGAGCCGCATAACGAACAACCGCGAATACGAAGGAACGATCCGACGAAAATACGACAAAACGAAAACAGCAAAAGAACGAAAATTATATTTTGTTTGAATCCTTGTTCTGTTCATATTTTGATTTTCAGTCGTATGTTCATATGACATCTAACAAAAGATTTTCATTCTGTATTTTGTTTGAATCCTTTTTCTGTTTATATGTTCATATGACATCTATAACAAAAGATTTGTATTCTGTATTCTGAATTCCTTTTTTCTGTTCGTAATTTGGTTTCAAAATACAGAATACAAATCTTTTGTTATAAGATGTAATTTTCGTTTTTTTTTTTAATGGGCAGGGAGTGTAGTTAGTTAGTGAAACAGCTTCTCTTTTGTGCTGAGTACAGTAGTACAGTAAAGCCAAATAAACTTTTCTGTGGATTTTCGTCTGAAGGGAGATCAGTTGGCCAGACTTTTGAACCTGGAACCCAAAAATGGTTTTCTGATGGAGTTTAAAAACGAACGAACGTTCGGTAAACCGATGGTTTTTATGTTTGTTGTTAAAAAAGTCTGACCAAGTGTATGGGGCTTAACAATAGTTAATATGGATGAGCCACATGTTGAAAGTGCCGCGAATCCCGCGATATATTTACGAAAGTACAAAACGACGAAAATTTACGAAAATTATTGTCTAACAAGTAACGAACATGACTTAAACAGAATAACAAACCATCCCGCATGTACGAAAATAAAACGGTAACCAAAATACGAAACGATCGGAATACGAAAAAATTGCGTCTTACGAAAAACGAACGGAAACGAACCTACGGAACGATACGAAATGGAACAAAAAAAACGAAAACATTTTCTGTGCACATGTCTAGTATTTATCCACTACAAACTTGGTACATTGATTTGTGTTTTGGCATGTGTTTATATCCCCCTGCCGTTCACGGCAGCGGTGCTACGGCTCCTCCTTTCCTTTTTGGATGGCAGGCCGGATGTCCCGTTGCTTGTGCTTGGCGACTTTAATTGCTGTCTGGACCAGGTGGCGGATAGACACCCGGGCCCTAGACCCTCTGCCCTCGCTAGGAGTACTCCCCTGGCGCGGTTGTTGCAAGAGGTGGGCTGGGTGGATATCTGGAGGCACCGTAATCCTGGAGGCAGGCAGTTTACGTGTTTCTCAAAGACTCTTGGATGTCTGTTCAGGATAGACCTGGGGGTGGGAAATCTGAGCATGCCTTCACTGATAGCGGACCTGTCGCACAGGCCCCGCAGTGTGTCGGATCACTCGGCTCTGGTGGTGCAGCTATGTGTGGCACCACAGGGAAACTTAGTTAAGGCACCATGGAAACTGAATGCATTTTGGCTGAAACTAATCCGATCCCATGAGGAGATAGTGGAGGGTATGCGAGGGTATTTTGCTGCTGGAGACGGGATGGAGCTTAACGTGTTACACTGGGACGCCTTCAAGGCATATCTTTGGGGCCTCCTCATAAGGGAAGTGAATGGGGTCAAGAGGGCTTCTACTGCATTGTTGATAGAAGTGGAGAACAGGGTTCAGGAAATGGAGCGGGTTTACATTGCAGATCCTTCTGATTTGACCAAGGAGACCTGGCAGGCTGCTCAGTCTGCCTACCAGCAGTTGCTCTCCTCGTCGGCTGAGAAGAAGAGGTTCTTTGCTAAACAGGCGTTCTTTGAGGAGGGTGAGAAAACCGGCCGTATATACGAATTGCAAACTCCCATCAACGCTCACCTGCTATAGGGGCTATACGATCAGGAACAGGAGGTGTAGTCTCTCAACCAGAACAGATTATGCAGGAACTGGCGGGTTTCTACGAGGCCCTGTACAGTTCTGGCACGGCATACGCTCAGGGGGATCTGGAGCTGTATTTAGCCCAAATGGTCTTCCCGGGGCTGTCCGATAACCAGCGTACCCTGTTGGAAAAACCAATCACTGTCGAGGAGTTACTAGAGGCAGTCAGTGCTTTCCCTAATTGTAAGGCTCCGGGGGAGGATGGTTTGCCCATGGAAGTGTACAAACAGTATTCTGAGGTGCTACTACCACAGCTACTAAAGGTCTTTAACAGCGCCAGGGAGGGGGGGACCCTTCCCCCCTCAATGACCAAGGCAAACATAGTACTGTTGCTCAAACCAGGCAAGGATCCCGTAGACCCGGGGGCTTATCGCCCCATCTCCCTATTACAAAGCGACGTTAAGATACTGGCCAAGGTGCTTGCCATTCGGCTGAATGGGGTGGTAACTTCACTAGTGCATGGAGACCAGGCTGGTTTCATGCCTAATAAATCCACGGCGGTTAATCTGAGAAGGTTGTTCCTTAATATGCAAGCGCGGGTGGACAATATGGGCAGTAGGGCACTGCTGTCCTTAGACGCTACAAAGGCGCTTGATAGCATAGATTGGAATTAACTTTGGACTGTGCTGCAGAAGTTTGGATTTGGCCCTATTTATATTTCCTGGGTGTGATTGCTGTACAGCCAACCGCAAGCGGCAATAAGGACATTTGGCTCCTTTTTGGGGAGCTTTGCATTAAGGAGGGGGACGCGGCAGGGATGCCCCCTGTCCCCCCTCCTCTTTGCTTTGGCTATCGAGCCGCTGGCCATTAGTATTAGGGCTAACCCCCGCATCACTGGATTCTGTTATGGTGACATGCAGGAAAAAGTGATTTTATATGCTGACGATACCCTTCTTTTGCTGGGAGACACGGATACCTCCCTCAGGGAGGCCATGATGGCAATTGCAGACTTTGGAAAATTCTCTGGTTTGTTTATAAACTGGTCAAAGTCAGCATTGCTTTTGCTGGATGGCGATGACACGCAGGTAATTAACCCCGTATGTCCCATACCCATTACCTCATCCTTTAAGTACCTGGGGGTGCAGATCACGGCTAGGCCACAAGATTTCATCCATCTCAATATCTCTCCCTTGTTACTAAGGATTAGGGACAACGTTAAAACTTGGAAGGCCCTGCTCCTGTCGGTTGCAGGCCGGGTAAATCTAATCAAGATGATACTCATGCCGCAACTGCTGTACTTTCTTCACAACACCCCCATGGTTATCCCTTTAAAGGTTTTTCACACAGTAAACAGTATCTTTCGTGGTCTCATCTGGAAGGATAGGGCTCCTAGGATTAAATTGGAACACCTGCAGAGACCTAAAGATAGCGGGGGATTGGCATTGCCAAACCCCTGGCTATACTACTTAGCGGCCCAGATGCAGCAGCTGGTCGGTATGTTTCGGCCGATGGTGCGTTCCTCCGCTCAGAAGCTTATGGAGCACACCGTGGGCAGAAGTCCGATCCCTGAGGCGTTGGAGGCGCAAGCCTTTGCTAAACCGCACAAGAAGTTTCCTACTTTTAGTCTATTTCAGAAGGCATGGAACAAGGTCAAGTATGTTCATAATGCGGAAGGCTATACGAAATACAGTCCCATATGGCACAATGGCACATACACTGAACTGGCCAAGTTACAGTCGGGGGCCAGGTGGAAACAGTATGGGATTACGCACCTTGGGGGGGAGTGGCCAGCAGCCGAGGTGGATGGCTGTGTAAGGAGAGAGCTCCACGAGACCCGCTCGAATCCAGCTCCATCCAGCGACACAGCAGCATTTTTTGGGCACCATTCGACTGTCCCTCACCCCGGGGAAACCCGACGCAGCTATGGGGAAGAGGAAAAAGGAGAAAGGGCCGAGAAAATTGACGGACTTCTACCCGTCGGCAAGCACGCCTAGGCCGCAAGATGGCGCCGAGGCCTCGGACTCGCAGTTCGGCCCACGCCGCAACGGCAGCGACGCAGCAACTCCACCGCACGGCAAAGGCTCATACCCACTGCACGATAACGGCAGAGGCTCATCACCCGACACGTCGCCCATACAAAGCCCTCAAAAATCGGCACCAAAGACGTCCTCATCCCACAGATATGCAGGTGAGCCAGGGGATGGGTGTAACTCGCATGATAGCACTAGTGACTTTGTGGAGCAGATTAACGAGTTCCCCACAACAGGCCAACCCCTTAGCGGCACAGTAATGAGGGACATGTTGATTACCCTCAGGGGCTCCCTGCACAAGGACATGATGTTATGTGTCACCCAACTTAAAAGTGATGTTTCTGCCATTGGGGATAGAATCTGCCATGTTGAAGATAAGATGGGGGAATTCACAACAGCCCACAACGAACTAGTAGATGCCCACAATGATGCTGAGGGAGAAATGCAAGCCCTGAAAGAGAAATTAGCTGATTTGGAAGACAGATCTAGAAGGAATAACATAAAATTAAGGGGAGTAGAAGAGGCTGTGACCCCTGCGGAGCTCCGGCACTATGTTCAGGCCTTCATAGCAACCATGCTTCCTGATGCCTCTACTAATGAAATCATAGTAGACAGGGCCCACCGGCTTCCTAAACCAAAATATCTGCCTGAAAAGGTACCGAGGGATGTCATAGCTCGGGTACACTTTTTCCACGTGAAGGATGACCTCATGCGATTTACCCGAAAGAATCAACCTCTACCGGGACCCTACTCTAGTATCAGCGTCTTTGCTGATCTGTCCAAGCACACTATGATGGCGCGTAAGAATCTGTCCTCGTTTACCAAAATTCTTCAAAATCACAAAATCCCATACTCCTGGGGATTCCCAACCAAACTGCTGGTCACCAAAGAGAACCACACTTATACGATTACCACCATTGAAAATGGGATTGCTCTGGCCAAACAATGGAACCTTCTCCCCGAGGAAACTGATGTTCCTGCACAGAATCAGAATCTCCCAAGATTGTCCCCAGAGTGGCGACAGAAGTGACATTCTTTCCCTTCAATGAGCACTGTTATGCTCCTCTATTTCCTTCTCACCATAGGAATGTGTAGTGCCTTTAAAGTTCAATCACCAGAGTAGCTGGCTCTGGGTCTCGGGGAGACATATCCCCCTATCTCCATTGCGAAAATTCTCGCACTTAGTGGAACTGTTCGTATGTTCTTATCGTTTTTGTTCATGCTATTTGTTTTTTTATTTTATGTTTTTACTGTACCAAGGGACTTCCACATTGAAAAGGATCCTCCTTCAGCACAACTTTTATCCGCAAACACCTCCAGCATTGCAGGAACATTGCAGCTCTGGAACTTTGGAACAATGGCACCATCTTCAGGTAAATTTAAGGTACTACACCGACATATAGAATATCTCTCACCTCACATGGAGCATATCTTACTGTTACTGCCATGACGATTTCAATTGTATCCATGAATGTCCATGGCCTTAACAGCCCCTTTAAGAGATCTTCCATGTGGTCAGAAATGGCCAAACTCAAAGGAGACGTGATCTGCATCCAAGAAACACATTTCATGACTTCTAACCACCCTAAATGCTCACACAAGGCCTATCCACATATCTATCAATCCACGGCTCCTGTTAAGAAAAGAGGTGTTCTGTTGGCTATTAAGCATTCAGTGGCGTTTAAATTACATGACCTGGTGTGCGACACGAATGGAAGATACATAATCCTGACCTGCGATCTGAATAATACAACCTACACTCTGGTTAACCTATATGCGCCAAACAAAAGACAACCTAGATTCCTAAACTCCTTACTGAGGAAAGTCGAGAAAATCAAAAAAGGTTCTCTAATTCTGTGCGGTGACTTTAATTGCATACCCGACAAATCTATGGACTGTTCTCAACCACAAAGAACACGCAGAACGGAAATCCGATCCCTAATTCATAACCATAATTTGTATGACACTTGGAGATGCCTACACTCATTATTCCTACCCCCACAGAGCGTACTCCAGGATTGACCTGATTCTTTCTGATTTACCTTTACTGCAAAAAACTTTGTCGGTTAAAATACACTCTATAACATGGTCGGATCATGCTCCTGTGTCCATCTTACTTCAAGATGGAGGTTCATCCTCTCCGACTTATCTGTGGAGGAACAACGTAGACTTGCTTTCTAAACCCTGTCCTAACAGATAGAATTGGATTGCAACTTAAAGAATTTTTTACCATTAATGACACTGGTGACACCTCTGTTGCCTCCCTGTGGTGCGCACATAAGGCGTTTAGCAGGGGCATTTTAATTCAGGCAGCTGCCAGGCAAAAGAGGAGGAAGGCAAAACAGTTAAACGACTTGCTAGAGGAGCTTAAAATATTGGAAACACAACATAAACAAAAACCCACCCCAGATATAGAAGACAAACTATTCCTATGTAGACACAACCTTCGCCTACTACTGATTACAACCCATCAAACATATCTACGACGGTCTAAGGCCACATACTATACCCATGGTAACAAAGCAGGGAAGGTCCTGGCGAGATACATAACTAAAAGGCAACAACAGACCAAATTGCCCTGCATCAGGGACCCTCACTCTAATGAAATGGTTAATCACCCGACACATATAGCAAATGCATTTATGAAATACTATAGTGACCTTTATAATCTCCAACTAGACCCACATAGTATACAACCCACTGATGTAAACATTAACTCATTTCTTGATGCAATAGCTTTACCCTCATTAACTACCGAGCACCTATCAACACTTAATGCCCCAATCACAATTACAGAAGTCACTGACACCATACATGCTCTTCCTAATAATAAATCTCCAGGTACAGATGGTTTCACTTCAGAGTACTACAAGGTCTTCTCTACGATCCTTGCTCCATCCCTATGCACCCTGTTTAACGGTATTGCCTCCTCCTCTATGTTTCCGGAAGAAATGCTTCAAGCCACTATTGTGACATTGCCTAAACCGGGGAAGAAGCCCGATACACCACCAAATTTCAGACCTATTTCTCTCCTAAACACAGACCTTAAGGTCTATGCGAAGATCATAGCAAACAGGCTGGCCAACATTACCCCTTACCTGGTTAAACCTGACCAGGTAGGATTTGTTAAGGGACGCCAAGCTCCTGATGGCACAAGGAGGCTATTTAATTTGATTAACCTATTAGAAAGTAGAAAGACCCCAGCAGCTTTATTTACTGCGCCCTAGACGCAGAAAAAGCGTTTGATAGGGTGCACTGGGGCTATCTCAGAGCTACTCTACAAAAATTTGGCCTGCAAGGCAATATTCTCTCAGCAATTCTGGCACTGTACACACGCCCCTCGGCGAGATTTTTCACGTCTGGTGCCTTGTCTGACCAATTTTATATCACGAACGGCACGCGTCAAGGCTGCCCGTTATCCCCTATAATCTTCACCCTGATGATGGAGCCTCTAGCGGAGACTATTAGATCCAACATAGAAGTATCAGGGATTAAAATAGGAAGAGAAGTCCACAAAATAGGCCTCTTTGCAGACGATGTAGTACTGACAGTAACAAATCCGGCTTCTTCCTTGGCAAAGGCACAAGAAATCTTGCAGCAGTTTGGTACAATATCATACTATAAACTGAATATAACCAAATCCTGTATCCTACCCATTAACCTTTCTAAATCATTAGTAGCATATCTCAAAGATAGATTTCCATTCCAATGGATGACTAAATCCCTCTCATACCTAGGTGTAAAACTAGTCTACCCCTCTGCCCAAACATATAAGGTGAATTTCGAAATGCTCCTCGCCACTATTAAATCTGACCTTGAACACATCACAACATTTGAAATGTCGTGGCTAGGTAGATGTGCAGCATTAAAGATGACCCTTCTGCCTAAAATAATCTACTATTTTAGGACCATTCCTGTCACAGTCCCTGAAGCATTCTTCTCACAAGCTGAACGGTTGTTCAGGAGGTTCCTATGGCAGGGTAAAATGCCCAGAGTGACGTTCGCCACTATTCAAAGACATAAATGGGAGGGGGGTGTAAGCTTCCCTACCCTAAGGAACTACTGTAGGGCGGCGATTCTGGACCAAATGAAGGCGTGGTTTGACCCAGTTCCATCCAGACTTTGGGTAAAAATAGAAAAGGCAGTTCTTAGGGAAAGGGATCTTCCGGCACTTCTGTTGGCTAAACTGACGAATCTACCATTACCACGTACTGTTTTGCCTTCTATTGAGACTACACTCTCGGTATGGGGAAGTATACAATCCCATATAGACCCCACGACTAAAAATAGACGCAGACACACCGACCTGGCACTAGCGGAACACTTGATATCTGACTTGACAACTACCTCATGGAGACAGGACGGACTGACAACCGTTCAAGGGGTACTGAATAGTCACCCCACTTCACATGCATACTCGTTTACTAGACTACAAGATTTCCAAAATTCGCATTCTAATTTAACCTTTGAACTCCCAGTAGATATCTGGTCATATCTTTGTACATCCTATGGTAAACCACGGGGTCTTTCATGGTTCTATTCCCTTCTACAACACAACAAAAAATTCTCTAAAACATCCAACATGACTAATTGGGAAAGAGACTGGGACCACTCGTTTCCACTTGCAGAATGGACGAGGGCGATCAAATTGACGTACAGACATACCCATTGTTCTAACCACTGGGATAATATGCTAAAAATTTTGCATAGATCCTACCTTACACCAGTTAGACTAGCATTGATCTTTCCCTCCGAAACTTGCCTCTGTTGGAGGCAGTGCGGAGCCAAGGGTAATATCTTCCATATATTGTGGGATTGCGAACGTATTCGCAATTACTGGTATGATGTGTTTCAGTTAATAACCTCCGTCACAGGTTTATATATACGTCCAACTCCTCCTTTAGCCTTAATGAACATCTCTGCCACCTCCATTCCGGTAGCATTGAGAAGCATAGTAATACATATTTTGATAGCTGCTAGATTAACGCTTACATCAAAGTGGAAGACTGCTCAGGTTCCTAGGTTAGATGAAGTAATACAGAGAGTCTCGACTCAACATTCATATGAAAAATTCTTTTCTTTTCAAACTGGCAATTCCCGCACTTTTTACGAACAATGGCTACCTTGGACTTCTAAATTTCCTGGTTAAAATACTTTCTTAAACTTAAAAAGACAACTAAAGTGGACCCATTTGGTACAATGTTCGATGTGTTAATTATTCTCTTTTTAATTTATGTTTTTTTTGATACTTGTTTTTCTTTTCTGTTACTACTTTAATTACTCTTATGATTTATATGCCTCATGTCATCACGTTACTGACATATTGGTTTTCATATAGTGACTCTGACCCCTGCCTGGGGGGCACACCTATTAGGGTTGGCCTTACTGGCAATGGTATTCTACCCTACATAGGCATTGACAGAAGCACACCCTGTTGCATGACATATGGTCAACTTATTATGACATTCTCTAAGTTACTAACATTTCTTTTTATAGGGGACCGTGGCTCCACATTGTGTAGTAGGATGCGCGGTCTCCGACCCTGATTTTCCATATGTAACATGTAGTAACTATAATACATGCAGCTCAGATTGAATTATGTCTTGTTGACTATCTCGTTGTGGACCTGTGTTGTCCCTCTTTTTTTTGATGTCTTGCCTATGCATGTGTTTATGTATAAACCCAATAAAAACTAATTGAAAAGGGATTACGCACCTTACTGTAACGATCCTGCTATCAGTTAATTAAATTGAGTTGAATCTCAGCTGCGGAGGTTTCTCAGGTATAAACCACTACCACACTCTCTTGTATGATCAAAGAGTTTAGGGTTTAAATCATCACAACCTCTATTTAGAAATTCAACTTAAACCTGGAAGCTTATTCCTTCATAAGCTTGATACGTACATGTATCTTAATGAGAGAGAGAACCTGCTGGTTATAAAGGTAATCAAGACGTTTGGTTGTGTCATAATAGCAACAGTAGTTATTGTTTTAAGAGTCTCTGAATGTCTTTAGCAATGATTCCCACAGTAGTTAACTCCACATTACTCAGATATCAAACTTAGGCATGTGTTACTTAAGCAGGACATAAGCTAGTTGGCATAGTCCATAGAGAATCACTATAGTCACATCACATTTGAATTGTCAAGGTATGCTTCAGGATACTTGTGGTTCTGTTGGTCAGTGGAGTGATTCTTCCACTCTGAGAGAGGTCATCCAGGGTGTCCTAGGCTGGTGGTAGGCAGGGTCCCAGTCAGTGCAGTTCCTGGTGGGAGATAGGCTGTAGGGAGGAGTAGATCTCTTATGCAGGATTAGGGTCTGTGGCATAGACAGCGAGGAGTCAGGGGTGCAGTCAGCGGGTCCCGGGTGACGGCAGGTGTCCAGCAAAATAGCAGCACAACCTGCCGTCATTACTGGGGGTTTAAATAACCCATGGAGCGCGGGAGAAAGCCCTGCACGCCGAGTCTCACTTCCGCGTTCCAGCGTGGAACGCAAGCCTCGGCGCACCGGAAATGACGCGATCGGATTGAAGAGAGGAGCGCAGCTGGCTGGAGGAGGCACGGCTGCGCTCGTTGTATACAGGATAACGCCAGTGGCGTTACATACTCCCTTCCTCAAGGGGGCACCACCAGTGCTCCTTTTGGGACAAGGGCGAGTAGGATATCTTTGATGGAATTGTTTGATCAGGTGGGGAGCATGGAGGTGTGTAGAATCTTCCCAGGAGTCATCAAGTTGACTGTAGCCTTTCCATCGTATCAAATATTGAAAAGTAGAGCCCCTCTTTCTGGAATCCAGGATTTTCTCAATCTCATATTCAGTTTCCCCCATGACATCAACCGGAGGTGGGGGACGTGTATTCCTGTTGGGAAATGGGTTTGGTATGAATGGTTTAATGAGTGAGACATGAAATGAGGGATGTATTTTCCAATCAGGCGGTAAAAGTAGTTTAACAGCGTTAGGGTTGATTACATGTGAAATAGGGAAAGGTCCAGTGAATTGTCGGCCACGTTTTTTCGAGGGTAATTTAAGGCGTAGATTTCTGGTGGAGAGCCAGACTAAATCTCCCACCTTATAAACAGGTGGTAATGATCTGTGAGCATCATAATTTCGTTTTTGTCGTAGCTGGGCAGCTTCTAAGTTGGAACGAAGAATTCCCAGAGTCTTCTTTAGATTAGAGAGATATTGTTCTACTGCAGGAACATTATTTGAGAGGAAGCTGGAGGGTAAACTGTTTGGGTGGAAACTGTAATTAGCATAGAATGGTGAAAAATGAGAGGACGAGCTGGTGGCGTTATTATACGCAAATTCAGCGTGGGGAAGCAAATGGAACCAGTCATCCTGTAGGTGGGTACAATAACAACGTAAGTATTGTTCTAGAGTCTGATTGACACGCTCCGTCTGTCCATTTGTCTGAGGGTGGTAAGCCGTGGACATGCGATGATCAATTTTTAAGGCTTCACATAAAGCTTTCCAAAACTTGGAGATGAACTGAGAACCTCGGTCTGAAATGATTTGGAAAGGTAAGCCGTGGAGTTTAAGCACGTTGGTAATGAAAGCTTTTGCTGTTTCAAAAGAGGTTGGCAAATTTTTTAAAGGAATGAAGTGTGCCATTTTTGTTAGTAGATCAACTGTGACCATGATTGTGTTTGCACCATTTGACCTAGGGAGATCAACTATAAAATCCATTGAAACAACCTCCCAAGGTCTATTTGGTATTGGTATGGAGGCTAAGAGACCGAAAGGAGGTTTTCTTGATAGTTTGTTACTGGCACACATCTCACAAGAGTTGACGTAATCATGGACCATCTTATCCAAACGGGGCCACCAGTAATGTCTTTTAACGAGGTGAATAGTTTTCGTGATTCCAGGGTGGCCAGCTAATGGGGAATCATGAAGTTGTTCGAGGAGTGTCAACTGTAATTTTGGAGGAATGTATAACTTGTTCTTGAAGGTGTATACACCATCTGATTGTCTTAAGATACATTTAGGTAGGTCGGATACATCCTTGAATGTAGTCTGGGAGAGTAGTTGTCGAAAAGAAGTGGATACACCAATGAACCGTTTTGAAGGTATGATAGAGAGTAGGGGTGCAACGGATCGTCATTGATCCGTGATCCGCACGGATCAACCTTTTCGGATCGGCACACATGTGATCCGTATGATCCGTAGATTGTGAGCTCCCTCAGCCTCCTCTCACTGCAGTACACTGACTGACAGGAAAGGAGGAGGCGGGAAACGAAACACTAGCACTCGGCCAATCAGGATGCTTAACAGAAGCGATGACCCAGAGCTGCCCTGCCTCCAAACCAATCAGCGGGCGCGTTACAAGCAGGCAGCGTGTGTGTGTGTGTTTTGGCCGGAGCTGTGTGTGAAGGGAAAAGGAGATGTGCTGCGGAGCCCGGGGGGGGGGAGGAGGGGGAGGCCGAGTGTTTGTGATTGTATTCCTGGACGGGGGAGGATGTTCTTCGGCATCCCCAGCACTGGACGTGGAGACCATCAGAGAGCATACGGTAGTGAATAGTGAATACATTGTATGAGCCTGACACATCCCTCCCCTCCACACCGTGTTCCCTGTCATCACACACTCACACACACACTATGGGGACACCATCATACCCCACAATAATCACTGACAGGTGGAGGAAGAGCCCTGCTGTGTGTGTCAGATCATATATTTCATAGTTATTTTCAATACAAAACTGAGCTTATGTGCTTAAATACAGTATTTAGAAATCCAACGGACTGTTTAGTTTTAAAAGCAACAGCAAACCTTGCATGCTTGCTAATGTGACAGAACACCTCTGATTTTCACATTTAACATTTAGTTAAATGTGAAAATCAGAGGTGTTCTGTCACATTAGCAAGCATGTAAGGTCAGCAGGTTTGCTGCGGCTTTTAAAATGTAACATGTAAACAGTCCGTCGGATTTACATATACTGTATTTAAGCACATAAGCTCCATTTTGTGTTGAAAATAACTATGAAATATAAAACTCTGGTGGGTGTAACACGATTTGTCTTTTTTTTTTTTTTTTTGCTGATCCGAAAATGATCCGATCCGTGACTCCTGATCCGAGGATCGATCCGATCCGTGAGTTTTTTGATCCGTCGCACCCCTAATAGAGAGAGGAGGAGTTTCAGTAATCTGATCTTCATTCATCCGGGATAGGGAGTCAGCCTTTACGTTTTGTGTACCTGGGCGGTAGGAGATATAGAAGTCAAATCTGTCAAAGAATAAACTCCACCTCACTTGGCGGGCGGACAAAGTTTTACAGGCCTTCAAATGTTGTAGGTTATGGTGATCTGTAAGGATGGTGATAGGGTGTGTAGAACCTTCCAATAGATGTCTCCAGTTTGCTAAGGCATCTCTTATTGCGAGGAGTTCCTTTTCCCCAATAGGGTAATTCTTTTCTGCAGATGTTAGAGTCCTGGAATAGAAAGCCACTGGGTGGAGAGGTTCAGATAAGGTTGGACGTTGGGAGAGTATGGCACCCAAAGCGAAGTGAGATTTCTAGAGTGAAATGGAACAGTGGATTAGGTAGTTGGAGGATAGGAGCAGTAGTTTAGGAAGACTTGAGTGAATCAAAAGACGTTTGTGCTTCATTTGACCAAGTGAAAGGTGTCTTTTTACTAGTCAAAGTATTCAGAGGTTTGACTATTTCTGAGAAATTTTTGATGAACTTCCGGTAGTAGCTTGAGAATCCAAGGAAGAGCTGTAAGGCTTTCCTTGAATGGGGAATTGGCCAGGAGAGAATGCATTCCACTTTGGAGCGATCCATTTGAATTCCTTCAGGAGTAATTTGGTATCCAAGAAAAGAGATACTTGACTGACTGAAAACACATTTCTCAAGTTTGATGTATAAGCAATGTGTTCTGAGTCTGCTCAAGACCCATCGTACATGTTTGATGTGTTCCTCAAGGGTGTCAGAAAAAATCAAAATGTCATCCAGGTAAATTACAACACAAATGTCTAATAGATCACGGAAAATATCGTTGATAAACCGTTGGAAAGTTGCAGGTGCATTACATAAACCAAATGGCATTACAGTATACTCGAATAAGCCATAACGAGTCTTAAATGCAGTTTTCCACTCGTCACCTGGACGAATCCTGATTAAGTTATAGGCACCCCTGAGATCTAGCTTTGTAAAAATGTTGGAAGTTTGGAGACGTTCTATAAGTTCTGGGATGAGAGGCAAGGGGTACCGGTTTTTCACTGTGATGTTGTTGAGGGATCGATAATCAATTATAGGTCTGAGTGAACCGTCCTTGTTTTTTACAAAAAACATGGCGGCACTTGCTAGGTTGGTAGAAGGCTGAATGAAACCCTTTCTTAAGTTATCATCAAGGTAGTCCTTAGATGAACTAATTCAGGTTGAGATAATGGATAAATTCGTGCAGTTGGAATAGGACTATCTGGTATGAGATCAATTGGACAATCATATATTCGATGTGGTGGGAGTATCTCTGCATTGGTTTTACTGAAGACATCAGTGAAATCTTGTAAATATGTTGGGAGAGCATCACAGCAATCACTTGTTAAGAGAATGGTGTAAATGGGATAGCAGGTTTCTTTGCAATATGTGGAATGTAGACTAAGTGAGTTATTAGACCATTGGAAGGTTGGTTGGTGGAGAAGTAACCAGGGTAACCCCAATACTATTGGGAATAAAGGTGAGGGAATGATGTCAAATACAAGGGTCTCAGTATGACCTTTGCCACAAGTAACCAACAAAGGTGAAGTTTGAGAATGAACCGGGCCAAAAGAGGAAGTAGAACCATCAATGAAAGTGACAGACAAGGGAGTTTGCTTAATCATACAAGGACTTTTATTTGATTTGACAAATCCTAAATCTATGAAGTTGCCACAGGCACCAGTGTCGACCATCGCATCAATGGTAGTCCTATCTTGGTCCCACTGTAAGGTAAGAGTGAGAAAGACATAGTGATTAGTGGTAGATCCAAGTGTAGTTCCAGGTGTATTGAATTTACTAATGTTAGAAATATTACCTTCAGACCTGTTCATTAGGAGTGGACAGGTAGACACAATATGGTCAGGGGCACAACAGTAGAGACAGAGGTTTTGGGCTCTTCGTCTTTGTTTCTCTGCTGAGGATAACGGACCTTTAATTGCGCCGTATTCCATAGGTACCGACTTTGGGGGGGATCTGGACCTCCGAAAAGGCGTAAGCTGGTAGGAATTAACACGTTCAGCCTTCCTTTCTCTGAGACAGCGATCAATGGAGAGAGAAAGGTGCATGAGATCTTCTAAAGAAACAGGAATTTCAACACGGGCGAGTTCATCCTTCATAGGTTCAGATAGCCCAAGACGAAATTGATTTCTGAGGGCAATATCGGTCCACAAGGTCTCCCAGCACCAGCACTTTAATTCGGAGATGTAGTCTTCTACAGGTCTTTTTCCTTGCTTAAGGTTCCTGATGGTGTTTTCCGCTGTTAGTTGTTTATTTGGGTCCTCGTAGAGGAGAGACATCTCATCTATAAAAGTGTTAAATGCACCCAAGAGGTCACCGTGTTCTTCTACATAGGCATCAGCCCAAACTCTAGGTTCTCCTTTGAGGTATGATATCAGGGTGAGAATTCTGACCCTGTCAGAGTAGTAGGTATGGGGGCGTAACTCAAACATAAGACGAAAAGAACTAATAGATTGACGGAAATATTTTCTGTCTCCTGAAAAAGGTTCCGGAGGGCAGACCTTGGGTTCAGGTCGGTCCCTAGGTTGAGCAAAATTCTGGTTACGGAGGGCCTCATTTTCTAACTGGAGGTCATTCATAGTAGTGGTGAGAGTATCCACTCTTTGTGACAGTCCAACTAAGTGGTTGGCAAGCTCTGCTGGATCCATTGAATAGTTAAAGGTGCTGCTATTATGTAACGATCCTGCTATCAGTTAATTAAATTGAGTTGAATCTCAGCTGCGGAGGTTTCTCAGGTATAAACCACTACCACACCCTCTTGTATGATCAAAGAGTTTAGGGTTTAAATCATCACAACCTCTATTTAGAAAATCAACTTAAACCTGGAAGCTTATTCCTTCATAAGCTTGATACGTACATGTATCTTAATGAGAGAGAGAACCTGCTGGTTATAAAGGTAATCAAGACGTTTGGTTGTGTCCTAATAGCAACAGTAGTTATTGTTTTAAGAGTCTCTGAATGTCTTTAGCAATTATTCCCACAGTAGTTAACTCCACATTACTCAGATATCAAACTTAGGCATGTGTTACTTAAGCAGGAGATAAGCTAGTTGGCATAGTCCATAGAGAATCACTATAGTCACATCACATTTGAATTGTCAAGGTATGCTTCAGGATACTTGTGGTTCTGTTGGTCAGTGGAGTGATTCTTCCACTCTGAGTGAGGTCATCCAGGGTGTCCTAGGCTGGTGGTAGGCAGGGTCCCAGTCAGTGCAGTTCCTGGTGGGAGATAGGCTGTAGGGAGGAGTAGATCTCCTATGCAGGATTAGGGTCTGTGGCATAGACAGCGAGGAGTCAGGGGTGCAGTCAGCAGGTCCCGAGTGACGGCAGGTGTCCAGCAAAATAGCAGAACCTCCTGCCGTCATTACTGGGGGTTTAAATAACCCGTGGAGCGCGGGAGAAAGCCCTGCACGCCGAGTCGCACTTCCGCGTTCCAGCGTGGAACGCAAGCCTCGTCGCGCCGGAAATGACGCGATCGGATTGAAGAGAGGAGCGCAGCTGTCTGGAGGAGGCACGGCTGCGCTCGTTGTATACAGGATAACGCCAGTGGCATTACACTTACACATATATTCCGCCATGGAGTGTTACACACATTCTCTGCACTGCGGGAGGCGTTTGGCTTGCCGCAGTCAATGTACTATTTTCAGCTGAGACACGCAGTGGCGGCACAGGGTCGCTCCTTGGAGTGGTGCCTGTCGCCGACCCCTGTTTTTGATCTTTTGGGGGATGCTGGGACGTCAAAAGGCTTTATTTCCCAGTGCTATGCCATTCTGCTGCAGTATGTGATGAGGCAGCATCCCCTGAAGATAAGGGAAAGGTGGGAGACGGATGCGGGGGAGTTGGATGGTGAACAGTGGGAGGAAATCTTTCAGGCAGTAAGCAAGTGCTCGTTGAATGTTTCACAAAGGCTCACCCAGTTGTATATTCTGTTGCAAACCTATTATACCCCACACAGGCTCCATAAGATGAATCCGCAGCTCGACCCTACTTGTACACGGTGTAAGAGAGACCATGGAGATCTGATCCATATGCTGTGGAGATGCCCAAAGCTCCACACGTATTGGGCGGGAGTTGTGAGTACTGTTAACTCAGCATTTGGAGTGGCTCTTCCACAAGACCCGAGGGCATGTCTCTTGGGGGCTCTGGAGGAGTACGAACGGGAGGAGGCGGACAGAGAAGCGATACACAGGGTTTTGTTCCAGGCAAGAAAGCTGGCTGAATGGATTGCTAATATTGGGACAGTGTTGAGAATGGAGAAAGTGATATATCAACACAGGGGTAATGCCCACAAGTTCGAGAAGTTGTGGGCAAAGTGGTTGGATGTACCGGTCTGGCCCCGGTGGACCTGGTGATGGATAGGCTATTGGGCATCAATGTTGGGTGAGGCGTGGATTGTGATGAATGCCAGGAGGGTGATGTTTGAAATGTTTGGGGGGGGGGGTCTACCTCCAAATTATAGATGCTATGTGTGTATTTGTTATTTTTTCTCTTTTTACATATCTGTCCCCGCAATGTCGAGCGGACTTTGTATGCCTTGTACCTCTGCAAACTAAATAAAATTTTGTTGGATTAAAAAAAAAAAAGTATAAATATGGAAAATAAAAAATTGTTTCCATAATGACCAGGCTCAAAAATACCAGCCCAAGAAGCACTAAACCAAATTAATCTGTCTAACTGTATGTAATTAAAACAAAGGTTTAGTTGCAGGAATTTGCAAATACCTGGGAAGCTGCAGGCCAAGCATCACGGCACTCTGTGTAGCTGCAATCCTAACTATGATTTTTAAAGCTTCCAAAGGAGGAGCACAGGTGTGCTAATCAATAGACAGGGAGCAGATGGCATCTCCTTCACTTGATGGAAAGGAAAGGTGAGCATTCTGTGCTTCTCACATTGGATGCAGAGAAGGCTTTCGTCAGAGTTTACTGGGGGTATCTCAGCAAAGTTTTGGAGAAATTTGGATTGTCGATACTGGCATTGTACTCATATGCCTCAGCAGTTGTCTTTACAGAAGGAATGTTTTCTAAAACATTCCAAATCATGAATGGAACCAGGCAAGGGTGCCCCCTGTCCCCCCTAATTTTTTCCCTCATTATGGAACCCCTTACGGAAAAAATAAGATCAGACCCGAACATTCAGGCCATCGTTACCCACAATTGTCAGCATACAATATCCCTGTTCGCTGATGTATTTTTATCCCTATCCAACCCAACCACGTCACTACCCGCAGCCCACGATATACTGAAACTATTCAGTAGAGTGTCTTGATACAAAGTTAATGTCACCAAGTCCAACATCTTATCAATAACCATGGACTCAAAACATTCCTGAAACATAGTCTTCCATATCCCTGGACTAATGATTTCATCACTTACAGTAGGTGCACGCGACATTGTGTCAATCTCGCTCCCTTTCTCGGCGAGATTGACCACCTACGAGCCCCATCGCGGGAGCCAGCGCCGAGCTGGCTTGCCGCGATTGAGACAGAGCCGTCATAGAAGCGACGGGAGATCCGACTTGGATTCCCGCCAATTCTACACGTGTGCGGCGTTTGTTATGAATCCTGAGGGGGAAGTCCCTGCCGGATTTTAAATAAAAATCCGGCATAGGTTTCCCCCTCAGGAGCATACCGGGCCCTTAGGTCTTTTATGGGTTGTAAGGAGAGCCCCCCCTACGCCGAAAAAAACGGCGTAGGAGGTCCCCCTACAATCCATACCAGACCCGTATCCAAAGCACGCTACCCGGCCGGCCAGGAAGGGAGTGGGGACGAGCGAGCGCCCCCCCCCCCCCCTCCTGAGCCGTACCAGGCTGCATGCCCTCAACATGGGGGGGTTGGGTGCTCTGGGGCAGGGGGGCGCACTGCGGCCCCCCCACCTCAGAGCACCCTGTCCCCATGTTGATGAGGACAGGGCCCCTTCCCGACAACCCTGGCCGTTGGTTGTCGGGGTATGCGGGCGGGAGGCTTATCGGAATCTGGGAGCCCCCTTTAATAAGGGGGCCCCCAGATACCGGCCCCCCACCCTAAGTGAATGGATATGGGGTACATCGTACCCCTAACCATTCACCTGTAGGAAAAATGTCAAAGTTAATAAACACACCACACAAGGGTTTTTAAAATAATTTATTTTTCTGCTCCGGAGGCTCCCCCTGTCTTCTTTATTAGCTCTTTTACCAGGGGGAGCTTCTTCTTTGACGTCTTCGGGTGGGTGGGGGCCGCCGTCTGGTTCTCTTCCACCGCCGGGGGGGGTCGCTTTTAAAAAAGCCCCCACCCCCCGGCGGGTTTCCTCCGGCGTCTTCGGCGGAGGGTGGGTAGGTATCACATGGGTAGGTACCAGAGCATGATGGGATTGTGAGGTCTATATAAATCCGATGCAAGCCGCGCACTCGTCATTGCAGCGAGGAAAGGCGACGTGTCAACATCGGGAGAAGAAGAGAAGTGAAGAACATGACGTCACAGCACGGAAGAAGAACTCACAGCACGGAAGGAGAAGAAGACGTACAGCACGGAAGAAGAAGGCACCGGACAGCGAGAGGAAGAACCGGGGTGCGCCGAGTCAACAGCGGAGAGCGGCGAACATAGAAGGAGACCCCCGGAGAGTTGAGAAGACCCCCGGATAGCGGAGAAGACCCGTCGGGATAGCGGAAGAAGAAGCCCCCCCGCCAAAGACGCCGGAGGAAACCCGCCGGGGGGTGGGGGCTTTTTTAAAAGCGACCCCCCCGGCGGTGGAAGAGAACCAGACGGCAGCCCCCACCCACCCGAAGACGTCAAAGAAGAAGCTCCCCCTGGTAAAAGAGCTAATAAAGAAGACAGGGGGAGCCTCCGGAGCAGAAAAATAAATTATTTTAAAAACCCTTGTGTGGTGTGTTTATTAACTTTGACATTTTTCCTACAGGTGAATGGTTAGGGGTACGATGTACCCCATATCTATTCACTTAGGATGGGGGGCCGGTATCTGGGGGCCCCCTTATTAAAGGGGGCTCCCAGATTCCGATAAGCCTCCCGCCCGCATACCCCGACAACCAACGGCCAGGGTTGTCGGGAAGGGGCCCTGTCCTCATCAACATGGGGACAGGGTGCTCTGAGGTGGGGGGCAGCAGTGCGCCCCCCTGCCCCAGAGCACCCAACCCCCCCATGTTGAGGGCATGCAGCCTGGTACGGCTCAGGAGGGGGGGCGCTCGCTCGTCCCCACTCCCTTCCTGGCCGGCCGGGTAGCGTGCTTTGGATACGGGTCTGGTATGGATTGTAGGGGGACCTCCTACGCCGTTTTTTTCGGCGTAGGGGGGGCTCTCCTTACAACCCATAACAGACCTAAGGGCCCGGTATGCTCCTGAGGGGGGAACCTATGCCGGATTTTTATTTAAAATCCGGCGGGGACTTCCCCCTCAGGATTCATAACAAACGCCGCACACGTGTAGAATTGGCGGGAATCCAAGTCGGATCTCCCGTCGCTTCTATGACGCGCTTGCTGGGATGTGCTGTCACTATTCCAGTGAGTGCGAGATCTCGGCACCATGTCGCCGAGAATCAGCGCGATGCTGTCGTGCTAAAAACACAATATCACAAACACCTACTGTAGGAATACAATTAACATCTCCCCTCTCAAGACTATTTCATGCTAATTACCCACCTCTTATCAATACCTTTCAACAGGAATCTAAAATCCAAAAATATTACTTAACCTGGTCAGGAAGACTAGCGGCGTATAAAATGTTATTACAGCCAAAATTGCTTTATTACTTCAGGGCATTGCTTATTCCCCTGCCCGCTTCTTTCTTCACCACAATGCAGAAGCAACTATCGAAATTTGTATGGGCGGGGAGCAGAGCTAGATGCTCTCCTCTAATACAGAACAGGCATAAATCTGAAAGGGACATGGGATTACCAGTACTGAAACACTATTTCACAGCAGTGGTTATAGACCAACTCAAATCTTGGTTCCAGAAACCCATCATATAACTCTGGTGTCAAATAAAATGTATGTGGTTGAACAACAAATCCCCACTCTCCCTTCTAATGGCCACAACGTTACCAAAAACAAGTGATTTAGCAGAACACCCTACCATACAATAGCAGTCCAGGCTTGGACTGCTATAAGCCCAAAAGGAACGGAGATGTACTCAACTACTAAGGTTCCCATCCCTCTTGAGTCTCTTTGGTGGATGATTCCTAACCTAAGGTTGAATACATGAATGGGGAACGGTATCAGGAATTTAAAAGATATAGTTAGGGAAAATAAATGACTGCCCTTTACAGAAGTACAGCATGAATACCACATTTCGGACACAGAATTCCTTACGTACACACAGATAGCCTCCTTTTATCAGAGTAACAAAACCACCCATATACCGATAATAGAAAAGGTTTGGAACTTTATTCGGTCATGCAACCCCACATTGAAAGGTATCACACTAATCTATAACACACTGAGCTCTAAAGATTTCTAGCCGGATTCTCGTAGTGCGGTGCATCTTTTGGCCGGCGTAGCGCATCTCAAATGCGCTACGCCGACGTAACATAGAGAGGCAAGACCAGTATTCACAAAGCACTTGCTCCGTAAGTTGTGGCAGCGTAGCGTAAATTGGCCGGCGTAAGCCCGCCTAATTCAATGTAGCAAGGAAGTGAGCGTGATGTATTACAATGAAGTGTGACCCCATGTAAATGAAGGGCCGAACGAACGCGCATGTTCAGAATCACATCGCATATACTCCCTAAAATATGATGGCTCAATGCCTATGACGTGAACGTAACCTACACCCAGCCCCATTCACGTACGACTTACGTAAACAACGTAAAAAACGTCAGCTGTTCCGACGTCCATACCCTAACATGACTTACACCTGCTATTGTGTGGAATAACGCCGGACGTATGCTTTACGTAAACGGCGTAGATGACTGCGACGGGCGTAAGTACGTTTGTGAATCAGCGTATCTTGCTCATTTACATATTCGACGTGTAAATCAATGGAAGCGCCCCTTGCGGCCAGCGTAAATATGCGCCCAAGATATGACAGCGTAGGAGACTTACGTCGGTCGGATGAGGCCAAAATTCAGGCGTATCTTCTATTAAGAATTAGGCGCAGAGATACCACGGCGCATCCGTGCACTTACGCAGCGTATCAGAAGATACGTCGGCGTAAGTGTCTGTGAATCTGGGCCATATTCACCAAGTATACACCGTTACTAAAATGGGAAAAAACTCTGGGGAAAGTGTTTTCGTAATTCCAATGAAAGAACGCAATCAAATGCAACCACCAATTCTCGAGATGTTCAAACTATGAGGAATTAGCTCAAAAACGTACACAGAGGTGGTACTTTACCCCCCCCCCCCCATATAGTAGCTAAATTCTCAAAAGATAAATTGAACCTATGTTGGAGAGGATATGGCAGGGGGGTACCTTAACACACATGGTATGCTCCTGTCCCAATCTATGTACCTTCTGGGCAGAAATGTTCATGCTAATCTCTAAGGTGACAGGTGTTTATGTTAAACCAAATGTTGAACAAGCCATCCTTAGCATAATCTTCCTACCGCTATCAGGCCTATAACAACCAATATCTTATTGTCAGCACGCTCTGCAATTACGTATAGATGGAAACTGTCAGACATCCCCAGTCTAAGGGATATTGTAGCCAAATTAAACACGATAGCTGAATACGAAAGAATTTTGGCGAATAGAGATGGCAACACTTCTAAATTTGAAACCAATTGGTCCACTTGGAGATCCTTCTCTCTTTCTTGTTAACCATTTAGGTAGATATAAACTACATCTTGGAATTTTCCTTTTATATTTTGTTTTACATTTAGCTCATCCCCTCTCCAGGCACAGTGTGTTCCCATGGGGGTGCCTGGGGGTGGGCTCCCTCGCCCGGAAGTCGAATTTTCAATAGGTGCAATTATTGTCTATTCAAATGCATAACGGAATGTTGGTAATTTATATATGAATGGATATTGTTATTAGGGGTGAGCCGAACACCTCCCCATTCGGTTCGCACCAGAACCTTCGAACGGACCAAACGTTCGCGCAAACTTTTAGAACCCCATTGAAGTCTATGGGACTCGAACGTTCAAATTCAAAAGTGCTAATTTTAAAGGCTAATATGCAAGTTATTGTTGTAAAACGGGTTTGAGAACCCGGGTTTTGCCCCAGGGAACATGTATCAATGGAAAAAAAAGTTTTAAAAGCTGTTGTTTTTTTTGGAGCAGTGATTTTAATAATGCTTAAAGTGAAAAAAAAAATGAAAAATTCCTTTAAATATCGTACCTACTGGGTGTTACTATAAGAAAAAAGCAGAAGACCCTAGTTTAGCAGCAGGCACTGGGCTAGGTGGTGTAGAGCGAAGAGCCCGGATAAAGGGGAACTCCAACCCCTAGCAAGTCAGGGTGACACGTAGCAGGAGCCTTTGGATGCGGAGGTAGAGGATGGCCGGGTCGGTAGCAGGCGGGCAGCGGAGTACAGGGGCTAGACAGAGGCAGGGTCAAAGGTCACAAGCCGGGTCGTAGTAGGGAGTACACAAGGGTTTAGCAGAAGCGAGGTCAAGGTCACAAGCCGGGTTGTTTAACAGGAATCTTGGTGAAGGATACGGGCGTCAGGAAATCAGGAACTGCTGAAGACCGGTCAGCACCGCCTGGTCCTCAGAGCGCTCTTTAAATAGGCTAGGAAGGATCAGGAACGCCCCCTGCATGTGCGCACCATCCGCTGCACCTGCGCATGCGCAGGAGCGCGCCGTTGTGGCTGGTGGATTCTCTGCGTGTGCGCATATGCGCACAAATGCGCGCTATTGGTCAAAACAGTCTTCTGCGTTCCAGGTATGCGCGCATGCGCTAGTCAACGGCGTCTCTGTCCTTTCCTTACATTGCCCCCCCCTTACGGGCAGCCTCTGGATGCCCCTCAGGGCTTTCTTTTCTGGGTGGCATTGGAAAAAGGCTTGTACCAATCTTGGGGCATGTATGTTAGAAGCCGGTTCCCAAGAATTTTCTTCCGGGCCATAGCCCTTCCATTTCACAAGGAACTGAGTAAGATTATTCCTACGTCTACAGTCCAATACAGACTCAACTTCAAATTCCTTGTTTCCTTCGATTAGAACGGAAGGGGGAACTTCAGAGACCCGGTTCGGAAATGGGTTTGGCATGGTTGGTTTCAATAAGGAGGAGTGAAATACCGGGTGCATCTTTAGGTTCTTGGGTAACGCCAATTCAAAGGCCACTGCATTGATCTTCCATTTCACAAGGAAAGGGCCCAAAAATTTGGGACCATGTTTCTTTGAGGGGCAACTCAATTTAAGATTGGTCGTAGATAGCCAGGCTTTATCCCCAGGCTCCAGGTTCAGGTTGCCTCGTCTTTTTTTGTCGAAGAACTTTTTGTCGCTTGCTTGGGCTTTGGAGATTGCATCCTGTAGCACCTGATTGTTGGTGGAAAAGAAGTTTAGTCGGTCTTGTACAGCAGGTACGGGACTCTCAACAGGTAGTTCCGGTAAAAAGGATGGGTGATAGCCAAGATTAGTAAAGAACGGAGATTGATTAGTTGCTGAGTGTAAGGTGTTGTTATACGAGAACTCTGCCAGCGGAAGGAGAGAAAGCCAATCGTCTTGTGCAAAGGAAGAGAAACACCGTAAGTACTGTTCGAGGGTTTGATTCGTCCTCTCAGTCTGACCATTGGTTTGTGGGTGGTATGCAGAGGAGAGACGAAGTTTAATATTTAGAGCTTCACATAATGCCCTCCAAAATCTGGAGGTGAATTGTACCCCTCGGTCGGAAATGATGCTGTCGGGAATACCATGCAGTCTGACAATCTCCTTGATGAAGGCCGTGGCCGTTTCCGTAGCTGAAGGAGTACCTTGCAGGGGTACAAAGTGAGCCATCTTAGTGAGGCGATCCACCACGACAAAAATGGTATTGAAGTCCTCAGATGGGGGAAGTTCTACAATAAAATCCATGGAGATCATGCTCCATGGTTTCTTAGGCACAGGAAGGGGCTGCAGAAGACTCCAAGTCTTGGTTCTGTCAGTTTTGTTTCGGAGGCATGTAATACAGGATTTGACATATTCCCTGCAGTCCTGCAGTAACTCTGGCCACCAGAAAGAGCGGGCAATAAAATCCGCAGTCTTACGGATATCATAATGGCCAGCTAGAGGGTGGTCATGACAACGTCCTAGAACGGAAACTCTGAATTGCTCAGGGATAAAAACTTGTTCCCCATGGAGGTAAAGGCCATCCTTTAGTTGAAGCGCTAAGTCCTGTGGAGGTGGTTGGTTGATCACGCTTGCTTTTATCTGAGACATCAGGTCTGCTTGAAGGATCAAAAAATGTTTGGCCGGGAGGATGTTATCAGGCTCTGCGGAACTCACAGGATCTTTAAACATCCGAGATAAGGCGTCTGGCTTACCATTCTTAGAACCGGGGCGAAAGGTGATGTGAAACACAAATCGCGAGAAAAACAATGCCCATCTTGCTTGTCGAGGTCTTAATCATTTAGCCGTCCTTAGATATTCCAAGTTCTTGTGATCCGTGAGGATGAGAATCGGATGAGAAGCTCCTTCCAGAAGATAACGCCACTCTTCAAGCGCAGCTTTAATAGCGAGCAACTCCCGGTCCCCAACGTCATAGTTCCTCTCAGACGGGTTAAGTTTCTTGGAGAAGAAGGCTACAGGGTGAAGCAAGGACTTAGGACCCTGACGTTGAGATAATATAGCCCTGACTGCATTCTCAGAAGCATCTACCTCCAACACAAAGGCCAAGGCAGGATCTGGGTGCTTCAGGATGGGTGCTGAGGTAAACGACGTTTTTAATTGTTCAAAGGCTCCTTGCGCTTCGGGTGTCCACTGGAAAGGTATATGCTGCTTGGTTAACTGCGTGATGGGGAAAATAATGCCAGAAAAGTTCTTAGTGAATTTCCTGTAGAAATTGGCGAATCCCACGAACCGTTGAACGGCTTTTCTGTCAGTAGGGGCAGACCATTCCAAAACCGATGCAACTTTCTCCGTATCCATTGAGATCCCATCCGCGGAGATAACAAGTCCAAGGAAATGTATCGTTTGTTTTTCAAAATCGCATTTTTCAGCTTTTTCGTAAAGACAGTGTTTTCTGAGTCGGTCCAAGACCTTCTTCACGTGGATCTGATAATATTCGAGGGATTCATAGAAGACCAAAATGTCATCTAAATAGACTATGACAAATAAGTCGAGATAGTCCCGAAAAACATCGTTCACAAGATGTTGGAACGTGGCTGGGGCATTGCAGAGTCCAAATGGCATGACTAGGTACTCATAGTGACCAAAGCGTGTTCGAAAAGCTGTCTTCCATTCATCCCCTTCCCTGATTCTTACCAGGTTGTATGCCCCTCTCAAGTCTAGTTTTGAGAATATTCGTGCCCCCCACAGTCTCTGGAACAGTTTGGGAATCAGGGGAAGAGGATACCTGTTCTTAATAGTAATTTTGTTAAGGTCCCGGTAATCAATGCAGGGTCTTAGGGAGTCATCTTTCTTCTCCACAAAGAAGATACCGGCACCTGCAGGCGACGTGGAGGGTCGGATGAACTTTTTTTGCAAACTTTCATCGATGTAGACACGTAGAGCTTCCAGTTCAGGTTCAGAGAGGGGGTAAATTTGGCCAAAAGGAATCTCGGCCCCAGGCAACAATTCAATAGGGCAATCATACGTCCTGTGGGGCGGAAGAGTGTCTGCACCCTTCTTGTTAAACACGTCCAGGTATTCATGGTAGGCCGGAGGTAACAGTTTAATGGTTTCAGGGTCAGGTTGAAGGCTCAGGAGGGGAGTAATGCCGACAGGCTTTTCCGGAAAGCAGTGCTCCAGACAGTAGTTGGAGGGGAAGGTGACAACCCCGGTAGGCCAGTCAATGTGCGGGTTATGGGCTCTTAACCATTGAACGCCAAGGATGATGGGAAACATGGGTGAGGCTATAACATCCAAACGGAGAAATTCGTGGTGACCTGAAGGGGTTTGACAAAAAATAGGTGCGGTCTCTTGTGTGACCGGGCCAGATTTGATGCCCGAGCCGTCAGCCAAGTGGACAAGGAATTTTTGTTTCTTAGTACACACGGGTAGCTGATGCAGAGAGACAAATGTGGAATCCACAAAACAGCTGCAGGCCCCAGAGTCTATGATTGCTGCCACAGGAAGCGCCTTTCCGTTAAACTGGAGGATGACTGGAAGGGATAGTTGTGACTGACCCTCCCCACGAAGATGTTCTAAGTGGGGTCGTCGAGAATGGACTCGGATGGTCCTTGCTGGACAAGTCTGTAAAAGGTGACCGGCTTCCCCACAATAGAGACACAGGTTGGCACGTAGGCGTCTGAGACGTTCTGCCGGAGTGAGGGGAGCTCTTGGGAAGCTCCTGTGGTAGGCCCTGTGTTGAGCCTTCAGGCTCTGGCATGTGGTAGACGGGTCAGGCTCAGAAGCCACAGAAAGGATTCCTTCAGTTTTCTCCGCCTGTCGTTCGCGTAACCGGCGGTCGATCTGAGTGGTCAGACTAATCAAGTCTTCTAAGGATGCTGGAATTCCGACTCTGGCTAGCTCGTCTTTTAAGGGGTCGGAAAGACCATGACGAAACCAGTGACGAAGGGCAGGGCTGTTCCATTGGGTGTCCGTACTTAAGACACGAAAGTCAGTGATGTAGTCCTCGACAGGTCTTGACCCTTGTAGTAACTTGCTAAGCCTGGATTCTGCTGACTGCTGACAGAAGGGATCGGCATATAACTGGGCCATGGCTGAAAAGAAGGAATCAATGGAAGCCAGGGCAGGGTCCAGCTGTTCTCGGAGGTGATGAGCCCAGGAAAGTGGTTAATTTAATAAGAGTGTAATTACAAACCCCAAGTTCACAGGAGTTGCGAAAAGTTCTAAACATCTTGCGATTTCCAGAGAAACGTTCGGGGATAGGAACCCTGGGTTCCGGAGGAGGAGGAAGAAGAAATCCATAGGGAGAGCTTGACTCAACTTGGGTAGAGGCATCAGTGACTGGAGAAGAAGTAGAGGCTGGTGCAACACTTCCTTTGTGCTGAAGTCGCTCATCCATGCGACTGAGGTCCTTCTGTAAGTTCTGCACCATATGAGCAAGTGCAGAAATAGTCTCAACAATGTCTCTTGGTGGAGAGGCCTCCCTTTCAGACTCCATTCCTGGCTGACCGGTACTGTCACATACCTGGTAGGAGCCTGATGTGAAGAGGTCGGCCTCCCTTGTATCTCCAACCCAGAACCCCTCTGAGGGGGAGAACAGATGGCGTTCAGGTAGGAGGAACACGAGTGCCTAGGGATGTTTGCTTGAAGAGCCGTCGGTTGCAGGAAAGGCAGAAGACCTTAGTTGAGCAGCAGGCACTGGGCTAGGTGGTGTAGAGGGAAGAGCCCGGATAAAGGGGAACTCCAACCCCTAGCAAGTCAGGGTGACACGTAGCAGGAGCCTTTGGATGCGAAGGTCGAGGATGGCCAGGTCGGTAGCAGGCGGGCAGGGGAGTACAAGGGCTAGACAGGGTCAAAGGTCACAAGCCGGGTCGTAGTAGGCAGGCAGCGGAGTACACAAGGGTTTAGCAGAAGCGAGGTCAAGGTCACAAGCCGGGTTGTTTAACAGGAATCTTGGTGATGGATACGGGCGTCAGGAAATCAGGTCAGCACCGCCTGGTCCTCAGAGCGCTCTTTAAATAGGCTAGGAAGGATCAGGAACGCCCCCTGCGTGTGCGCGCCGTCCACTGCACCCGCGCATGCACGGGAGCGCGCCGTTGTGGCTGGTGGATTCTCTGCGTGTGCGCATATGTGCGCCATTGGTCAAAACAGCCTTCTGCGTTCCAGGTATGCGCGCATGCGCGCGTCAATGGCGTCTATGTCCTTTCCTTACATGCACATCACAGCATCATATGGTCCAACTCTATATCTTACTGTGTTTAACAATTGAATTATGTCTAAGCTGTAGTGTTACATATAGCAAAATAAAAATGAAATAAACATGACATAAATATGGATGATGGCGAAATATAAATAAATAAATAAAAAATAGATAGCAATAACTATATATATATTATTGAAAAAAGGAAGGCCATACCCTGCAAAACTTATTCATAATGCAGAGAGCCCTCACCAGAAGTTAAAAAGCAGGATATTATGGCCCAGATTCTCAAAGGGCTTACGACGGCGCAACGCCATGTACGCCGTCGTAAGTCCTAATCTGGGCCGTAGTATCTATGTGACTGATTCTTAGAATCAGTTACGCATAGATATCCATTAGATCCGACAGGCGTAAGGCTCTTACGCTGTCGGATCTTAAATTTAATTTTTTTTTTGGCCGCTAGGTGTCGCCTCCTTCGTTTTCCCCGTCGAGTATGCAAATTAGCTAGATACGCGAATTCTCGAACGTACGCATGGCCGACGCAGTAAAGTTACGACGTTTACGTTAGGCTTGTCCCGGCGTAAAGTTGCCCCTGGGTATATGAGGTGCAATCAATGTTAAGTATGGGCGTCGTTCCCGCGTCGAAATTTGTAAATTTACGTTGTTTGTGTAAGTCGTCCGTGAATGGGGCTGGACGCCATTTACGTTCACGTCAAAACCAATGACGTCCTTGCGACGTCATTTGGAGCAATGCACCCTGGGAAATTTTTCGGACGGCGCATGCGCAGTTTGTTCGGCGCGGGTACGCGCTTAATTTAAATGATCCACGCCCCCTACCCGGCTAATTTGAATTAGGCGGGCTTGCGCCGGGTGATTTACACTACGCCACCGCAACTTTACAGGCAAGTTCTTTGTATATAAAGCACTTGCCTGTAAAACTTACGCCCGCCAAGTTTTACATCGATCTACAAGAATCTGGGCCTATATGACCAAAGAAGTTAAAGTAAAGGGGTCGGACTGTCCACAAACTGTATAGATCGTCACAACTGGCTGACCCTATTGCAAATGTATAACCCAGAGTGGTGCAGACCCCATAACCCAGCCCCAAATTGGGAATTAAAGACAATAACACTAAATAATACAGTGGAGTGCTAAAATCTGATAGATATACTACAAGTACCAGACAGAGTGGATAGCACTAAACTAAGAATTGTTAATAAAACAGTTCAGATCCACATCTATATTTAAGCCCCGTGGAAAGAGACATTTTCATTAAAAAATCCACTGAGTCTCACGCTGTGAGAGATCTCTCACCCTGTGAGAGCCCCTCCAAGATGGGTAGACACAGTCTATACCACAAAATTGGGCGAGAGTGGGATCCTGATTGTGTTTCTTTTTAAAATGCATAGAGACACTGTGGTCCTCGAAACCTTTTTTAATATTAGTTAAGGGTTCGGCAATGCAAATTCTTTGGAGTATTTTTGTCCTCTCAACATAAAGTAGCCCGCATGGACACCATAACAGATAAACAATGTATGAGGAATTGCATGTGATGAACTCTTTAATTTCAAAAGTTTTCCCATCACTGCTCGTAACTTTATTCTTCCCTTTATTATGCACCTTCACAGTCCGACAGCAAATGCATTTTCAACAGGGGAAGAACCCCTTAAGGTCAATTTTAAGTTGGCGATCAGGTGGGTCCAGTATTTTGCGAACAACCCGGTCCCCAAAATTTGGAGCCCTTCTGTAGATAAATCGTGGTTGTTCGGGAATAACCTCACCTAAATGTCTGTCTCTACTGAGGATATGCCAATGATTTCTAAAGATGGTCTCTATTTCCTTGTATTGAGTGTGGAAACCTGTTAAGAAACCCCACTGGTGTTGGTTAGTGGGTTGTTCTATCTCCTTTTTCTTGAAGCAATGTTCCCTCGGATGCTCAGCAACCTGTTGAATGATCTCATCCAAATTACACTCATCATACCCCTTCTGTAGAAACCAATTTTTTTATTTCTCTGCTTGCTCAAAATAATCAGTCTCTTCCGTGCAATTACGTCGCACTCGTAAAAATTGCCCTTTGGGTATATTCTTGATCCAGGCAGGGTAGTGGCCACTTCTGATCGACAAATAACTGTTTCGATCCGTGGCCTTAAAGCGGTAGTTCACCCTGACCCACATGATGTTACCATCGAGACAGGCATTGTAGCGCGAGCTACAGTATGCCTGTCCCGATTTTTTTAACCCCGTACTCACCTCGTAGTCGTCCATCGTAGATTTCGGCTCCCGCGGGGAATGGGCGTGCCTATGGAGAGGGAGGATGATTGACGGCCGGCCCTGGCACGTCACTCTCCCCGAAGACAGCCGGAGTAGGTCTCGGCTC
The DNA here is from genome assembly GCF_905171775.1 of Rana temporaria. Lineage (NCBI taxonomy): Eukaryota > Metazoa > Chordata > Amphibia > Anura > Ranidae > Rana > Rana temporaria. The sequence goes on from NC_053494.1 coordinate 63,923,901, forward strand.
TTCACGGCGCGTGCGCACAGGCTATGCGCACGCGTCGTGAAGACCAAGCCTATTTCGGCTATTTCCGGAGAAGCGTGACGCGCCAGAGCCGGCCGTCAATCATCCTCCGTCTCCAGAGGCACGCCCATTCCCCGGTATCTTCGATGGACGACTACAAGGTGAGTATGGGGGGAAAAAATTCGGGACAGGCATACTGTAGCTCGCGCTACAGTGCCTGATTTAAAGGTAAAAGAAAAAATAATTTTTTTTTTCCTGTCGATAGGGTGAACCCCCGCTTTAAAAAACATTTTTGTCTTCAACTTGCCATCACAGTGCTCTATAGAAGCATCCAGGAAATTGACCGAACGATTGCTTACCACATACTCAAGTTTAATGTTGTTAGTATTATCGTTCAGGCCTTCCAAGAAGAGCTTGACGTCTCTCTCTGATCCCCAAAATCAGCAAAAGATCGTCAATAAATCTTCGATAGAAAATAAGTTGAGGTTTTTTGTTTTTAAAAATGTGTTTGTCCTCCCACTCTGCCATGAACAGGTTGGCTAAGCTGGGAACAAATTTAGCCCCCATTGCTACGCCAACCTGTTGGGAAAAAAATAAACCATTAAACCAAAAATAATTGTGCGACATACAGAATTCCAAAGCCTGGCCCAGAAATCTTTTTTGTGTATGTGGGATGTCCTCTCTCTTACTCAACGCCCAATTAAGAGCCAATGCTGCATCCTCATGCTGTATTATTGTATATAGGGATGTTACATGAAAAATTTCGGAGTTCGGGTTGATTTTTAATTTTTCCAAGGATAAGAGCAAATCCGCTGTATCCTTAAGAAATGCTCTTGTTTCACAAACACTGGGTTGAAGAAATGTATCTAGGTATTCACCTAGTCTAGCAGTAACGGATCCAATGCCGTTCACAATCGGTCGAGCTGGTGGCATTGTGGCATGCTTATGTATCTTAGGCAGCGTATAGATCACTGGGATCCTGCACACAGAAAGTTCCAAATAGGCCTTTTCTTTAACATTGAGGGCATTAATCTGGTACCCCCAACTGATCAAAGAGTCAAGCTGTGTGTTATAGGACTCAGTAGGGTCTGAGCTCAATCTTTTGTAGGTAGTACGATCTTGCAACAGCGAGGTTAATTGATCATGGTAAAATTATTTATCCATCACTACAACTCCGCCCCCCTTATCCGCTGGACGGATGATAATGTCCTTCTTGTTTTCGAGGGACTTCACACCCTCACTTATGTATTCTGGGTTAACTCTTTTCTTCTGTGGGAGTTCTTCTATATCTTTTAACACCAGTTGTTTAAAAACTTCAATGTAGTGATTGTTAGAATTCTGGGGATTGAACAGAGATGTATTCTTTAGACCGCTGTCAATGTAATTATTGGCAATCTTGCTCCTCATTGTAGATTCGGCTGGATGACTTAAAAAATATGTTTTCATATTTAAAGACCTAATGAATTTATGCGTATCAATATAGATATCGAATTTATTCATGGTCTTTCTTGGGGCGCATTTTAAACCTGTGTTTAATACATTAAGCTCTTTCGGACTCAGCGTCACTTGACTCAGGTTTTATATTCCTGTATTTAAGTTTTCCTCATTCTTTTCTTGGGATTGCTTGCGTCTTCCAGCCCTGCAGCCCCTTCTTCTCTTTGGGGGTACTCCGCAACTCTGTTCAACGGGTGTGGTGGACCACTCCTGTCCACACCTTTGTTGTTCGTTGGATACGGAGTCCTCTTCGGAGTACCTCCTCTGCCCCCCCTCCCCCGCTGGCCTAAAAAAGGCTGTGACTGGTGATAGTACTGGTCGGGTGGAGGATATTGGTACCATTGTTGAAATTCTTGTTGAGGATAGTGATTGGGTTGATCATTCCTTCTGTACGATTGGTATAAGCGAGGGGATTGATAGTGTGAATTATACTGATAATTCTCTCTATCTTGCCGTTGTGTGCCAGGCGACCCATAATAAGGTTCATACTGTCCACTCTTGGCACCCTGCGGTACAGTGTTCCGCATCTGATTTGATGATGCGTATTCTGTTTTCCTTAGGCCCCATACACACGGTCGGTTTGGTCCGATGAGAATGAACCAAAGTTCATTTTCATCGGACCAAACCGACCATGTGTATAGGCTATCGGTCTGTTTTCCTTCGGTCCAAAATTTTAAAACATGCTTCAAAACCGAACCGATGGACCACTGCCCTATCGGACCAAATCGATGGTTAGTACAGAAAAGCATCGGTTCAAAACCCGCGCATGCTCAGAATCAAGTCGACGCATGCTTGGAAGCATTGAACTTCGTTTTTTTCAGCACGTTGTGTTTTTTTTTACGGCACCACGTTCTGACCTGATCGGGTTTTGAAATGATGGTGTGTACACACATCAGACCATCAGGCCACTTCAGCGGTGAACCGATGAAAACGGTCCGTCGGACCATTCTCATTTTGTCCGACCGTGTGTACGGGGCCTAAGGGTTCCTTTGTTCCCATTAAGTTTTCCCGGGTCTTTTTTTGGAATAATCGTATTGCTTTTCACTTCAGGAGTTTCATTTGAGGTATCATCAACAGGCCCTGTATTGCTCTGCCATGCATACATTTTGTTGTTTTTGAAATCTTCAGAATCCCGGTTATATTTTTTAACCTTCCTTTTCTGAGTTTCCCTCATTATATGAACTTTCTTGATTATATATAGTTTTGCGTATATACTTTTTGCACCTTGTGTGTTCTTTCACGTGTTTAAAGTCACGGGTTCATTTGTGTCTTTAATCAATTTTTTATTTATGTTCATGAATTTTGTCACATTTATCACCAATATTTATTCACCTTAATATTAGTATATGATTTGAGACACTGTTTATGCTTAGAGGGATATACACATATTCATTGAGCGCTTTTAAATTTGTGGACACTCTTGAGAGAGTGCAACCACTTTATTTACTTTTTCACTACTTTTTCTTTAAGCAGCAGCTAGGTTTATACCAATTAATCTTTTCCTACTAGCGCAACAGTGGGAGGTCAGGAGGGCGCCATTATCTAGATCACCTACTTTTTCAGTATACAGGCGGTGCAAACAAGACAGGGACTGTAGGTTTGTTGTTAAGTATAATCTGTTTGTAATTTTGAACTGGTAATTTTTTAAGTGTAGCTCCAGCCCAAAAAATCTATTTTTTAAGCTTTTTGGAAAACATAGAGAGGGGTTATCACCCCTGTAACATTTGTTTTGCTGTCTGTGCGCATCTGTTCAGAATATTGCACCTCACTTTCTGTCCCAATGACAAATGATTTTTTGAAAATGTGTTTTTTTTGTTGCCCCTCGGCCTCCTTACTGTGTTTTGAAGGTTCAAGTTCACATCTATGCGATGCATCAGAGTATGTGCCTTGCTGCAGAACAGCCTATTCATTTAAGAATGAACTGCCTGCCACCCCTCAATAGCATCAAAGTGCATGGACCTTTATTATATATATATATATATATATATATATATATAATGTGTGTGTAAATAAAATAAAAAAAAACATGCTAACAGAAGCACCATGTATTTTTTTGAGAATCGTGAGAGAATCGCGATCTTCATTCTTTTTTTTTTTTTTTTTTTTTTTTACATATCTTTTATTTTGTTTTCTCCAATAAACAACACAAAATGTTACAACTGCAATTACATATTCCACACATTTTCATTTATCAGTACCTACTTCCTAGACCATCTTTATTTATATCCCCTCTTATCCTCCCTCCCTACCCCAAAAAAAAAAAAAAAAAAAAGCAAAAGAATCGTGATTCTCATTTTTCCCAGAATCGTGCAGCTCTACTGCCTTTAGGAATTAATATGAGAAACACCAGCAAATCTATTGACGTAGCTTTAGGTTCATACTGTACAGAGGACACAGACAGAGTAAATAAATGAAATAGATACGTTGGGGGATGGGAATTAGTTTAAGAAAAAACTTAAAGAATTTAGATAAGAGGGTTACTATTAGTAGCAGTAATTGACCATGAGACTTGATTGGAAATATATCAAAAATATTGAATTTATTTAGCACAATTTGTGCAACTAAAAAATTATTATTATTATCAGATATAAAGTCTAATAGGTATTTAAAGTTCCTGAACACATGTAACGAAACTGACAAGACTAACAAAGACTACAATTAACGACGCCCGACTGCGCGTGCTGAAAGTTCACACATCAGTGACATGCATCATGAAAGTATAACAATTTATAAATAGCCCAGTCATGTATCATGGGGACTATATGGTGAATAATCATATGTGGGAAGCCATAAAGGTCTCACCCCATTGATGATATTATGATGTCAAATAGATGCATTATATGGTGGGTGAACCTGTAATTAGAGAGAAAGGGAGAGGGGGGAAATGTGTGATGTACCTGGTGTCTGTCAATACCCAGTGTTGTTTAGTTATATGGTACAATATTATTTACAAATATAGTGGAAGTCCATACGTAATATTAAGCAAAAAATGATGGATTTGGTACTGGATAGCTATTGAAAGTTCCGGCTATATTAGTATCATCTGAAACAAATTTGACAATGATACTTTGTTGGTATACTTGGTATAAATTAGATGGCCAGTATCAATATTGATTTGATCAAGCAAAAAGATTATATAAGTATTGCTGAGGGTGTCCGTTGGATTTCCAATTGTAAATTGATTTCTGGTAGTGCAATGATGTTATTAATATCGTTTAAATGACAGGCAGGAAATCAGGCATCATAAGGAACTGTTGTCCATAGCGTATATTGAAATATCAGTACAATTTATACTGCTTGCTGTTATATTCCCATTCGTTACCTTAATATAGATGCAGTTTGGTCTTTGATCATCCGATCTTATATAGGTAAAATTACCGACCTTTGTTTGCTGTTCATCTAGTTTGTAACGACATCCATGGTTATGTTGTAGCAAGTTTTCCAGCAGGATTCAATTGGTCCGGATGGTCATTGCTGACCTTGATGCGCTGATTGCGGTGATTTCCCGAGATGTTTTTTTCTCTCAATGTGTTGTTGAGGAGACCGCTCTATTGGCACTAGATGGCATGTGTGCTTTAAAGCAAGCTTGCAAATAGTTTGTCTGTCATAAGACGTCTCCTCAGTTCAACGGCTTATAATTTAAATTAGAGACAACTGAAGGCAATGGGTTGTGGTCTAGTTTCGTGTAGGTTGAAATATCGCTCAATAGTCGCTTTGCTTCGCGTTCGTATTGTTCTTGGGTAAGACTATTGAGCGATATTTCAACCTACACGAAACTAGACCACAACCCATTGCCTTCAGTTGTCTCTAATTTAAATTATAAACTCTTACTAGCTAGGGACGAAGGGTTGCTTACCAACAAGGAATACAATTACCTAAGTGTACAAAACTACAATACACCAACATTTTACATTATACCAAAGATCCACAAGGATCTTAGAGAGCCACCAGGTAGACCCATTGTCTCTGCTTGTCAGGGACCCCTTGAGTGCACAGGAAAATACCTTGATGGACTACTTAAAGAGATGGTTAACAACCTACCATCATTTGTCCAGGACACACAGCATGTACTAGCAAAGCTCCAGGACCTCAGTGTTGAACCAATACCGCCGAGTACACTTCTTGTTAGTATCGATGTGGAATCATTGTATACCTCGATACCACATGAAATAGGAATTACAGCGGTACAGACCTTTTTGGATGAATCCTACCCATTGGCAGGCCCTCAAAATGAGTTCATCACTGAGATGCTGGAGTTTGCTCTGAACAACAACAACTTTCAATTCATGAGCACATATTATCGTCAAATAAGAGGCACGTCCATGGGCGCAGCATGGGCACCTGCTTACGCTTGCCTGCACTTGGGACTCTGGGAGGCAGAGGACGTGTATACGACATCGATGTACCGCCGCCATGTAATTACCTGGTGGCGGTACATCGACGATGTGCTCATGCTGTGGCGAGGCACTACTGAGCAGCTTCGGCTGTTCATGTGTGAACTGAATGATAACCAACGCAATATACGCTTGACATACACCTCGCACACACATGAATTGTCGTTCCTCGATTTGAAAATCAGATTAGAGGATGGACAAATTAATACCAGCACCTACCGCAAGGACACAGCCGCGAACACGCTGCTCCATGCCACAAGTCACCATCCCGCCTCGCTCAAAAATGGTATTCCAATAGGACAATTTCTGCGCATTAAGCGCAATTGTTCCAAACCAAGCGACTACTATCGCGAAAGTCAGGATCTTTACAATAGATTTCGAGAACGTGGGTACTCTCATAGACAAATAAAAAATGCCCGCAAAAAAGCAGCAAATAGAGAGCGCAATGAATTACTTACAATTAAAAGTGATCCAACAGACAAATTACCCCAAAATTCAATCCAACCTATACGGATTATCACACCTTTTGGAATACAGTGGGAGGAAGTACGAACTATCCTCGAAAAACATTGGGGCATTCTAACTAATGCCCCATTACTGGCAAAAATAGTGAGTGACAAACCAAAGCTTGTGGCACGCAGAGCCCAAAACATTGGCGATAGGCTAATTAGATCTGAATACATACGGGTCCCTGATCCCACATGGCTTACAAATTACCCTCGCTCTCATGGGATGTTCCCTTGCACTAAGTGCCACATTTGCCCATATGTCGATAGAACGTCCAGATTCGAGGACTCTATGGGAGAGAAATCTTTTGAGATCAAGGGTCTAATCAATTGCCTTACGGAACGTGTGATCTATATGATCACATGCCCTTGTAATAAAATTTACATTGGGAAAACGAAACGCCCTCTGAAGATACGAATTGGCGAGCACTTGAGGGAAATAAATGAGAAAGAAAAAATTCCAGAAAAGCCCCTAGCAAAACACTTCGCCCAATTCCACAACCGTGACTCGCGAGGACTAACAGTAAAAGGCATTTACCAGCTAAAACTATCGAGCCGACGTGGTGACTTTGACAAAATATTGTTACAAAAAGAAAAACTCTGGATTTATCGTTTAAAATCGCTCATGCCGGCCGGCCTAAATACAGAATTAAATTTACAGGTCTTTTTGAATCCATAGTTTCTCAACTATAAATGTACTTAAAACTAATATTAAAAATTTAACATTTAATTATCCCATCGCAAAATCCGAATAAATTTTAAATTTACTGGTCATTTAATGATCCAGCTGACACTATCTCTTAAGTATCATAATAATAGTTCTTTCTAGTTCCTTTTTCTAAAAAAGACTGTATGAACAACTGCACTACCTTACCCTATGTCTATTATTTCTCGATGTTTATCTCCTATTGTATCTTCCAACACCAACACTCTTTAACAAGATAATTATCCTTATCAACAGAACAGCTTCTATTCTAGCGCCTTACAATTAACATTTTTATCGTCTACTTTTGGTTTTTGGTTTTGCTTTATTTTCAGCAAGAATTATAATAAAGAGTCAAGACATTATACCACTTGACTCTTGCTCTAGTACGATATTTAAGGCACAACTTATCATCTATTATCATATATATAATCCTATATATATATATATTTTTTTTTTGAAGAAGAATAAAACTATTTTCCAAAAAAGATAAATGTCTGATAACATAGTCAGCATTGATGGCTACACACCAGATATTTATAACTTTGACTCAGCAGTGCAAATCTACACTACAGACTGTTCCATCTAAAATTCAAAGTTCCTCTACATCGATGTATCGCATTGTGCCAATCATTGACACAAACCTGAGAATGATTGCCATCGCAGCTTGACATCAATCAAGACATCAACATAAAACACCTATTGACTAACTGTGCAGCACGTCCAGGAAGAAGCTACGCCACTAAGCACGGCGAAACGCGTCGACGTCACAGCTAGACGCCCGCTACGCCTATACCGGCGTTCAGCCGACTGACGGGAGAATGAGGGAACGGCTTTTTTGACAGAACAACTTACAAGCCGTTGAACTGAGGAGACGTCTTATGACAGACAAACTATTTGCAAGCTTGCTTTAAAGCACACATGCCATCTAGTGCCAATAGAGCGGTCTCCTCAACAACACATTGAGAGAAAAAAACATCTCGGGAAATCACCGCAATCAGCGCATCAAGGTCAGCAATGACCATCCGGACCAATTGAATCCTGCTGGAAAACTTGCTACAACATAACCATGGATGTCGTTACAAACTAGATGAACAGCAAACAAAGGTCGGTAATTTTACCTATATAAGATCGGATGATCAAAGACCAAACTGCATCTATATTAAGGTAACGAATGGGAATATAACAGCAAGCAGTATAAATTGTACTGATATTTCAATATACGCTATGGACAACAGTTCCTTATGATGCCTGATTTCCTGCCTGTCATTTAAACGATATTAATAACATCATTGCACTACCAGAAATCAATTTACAATTGGAAATCCAACGGACACCCTCAGCAATACTTATATAATCTTTTTGCTTGATCAAATCAATATTGATACTGGCCATCTAATTTATACCAAGTATACCAACAAAGTATCATTGTCAAATTTGTTTCAGATGATACTAATATAGCCGGAACTTTCAATAGCTATCCAGTACCAAATCCATCATTTTTTGCTTAATATTACGTATGGACTTCCACTATATTTGTAAATAATATTGTACCATATAACTAAACAACACTGGGTATTGACAGACACCAGGTACATCACACATTTCCCCCCTCTCCCTTTCTCTCTAATTACAGGTTCACCCACCATATAATGCATCTATTTGACATCATAATATCATCAATGGGGTGAGACCTTTATGGCTTCCCACATATGATTATTCACCATATAGTCCCCATGATACATGACTGGGCTATTTATAAATTGTTATACTTTCATGATGCATGTCACTGATGTGTGAACTTTCAGCACGCGCAGTCGGGCGTCGTTAATTGTAGTCTTTGTTAGTCTTGTCAGTTTCGTTACATGTGTTCAGGAACTTTAAATACCTATTAGACTTTATATCTGATAATAATAATAATTTTTTAGTTGCACAAATTGTGCTAAATAAATTCAATATTTTTGATATATTTCCAATCAAGTCTCATGGTCAATTACTGCTACTAATAGTAACCCTCTTATCTAAATTCTTTAAGTTTTTTCTTAAACTAATTCCCATCCCCCAACTTATCTATTTCATTTATTTACTCTATGCTTAAAAAGGTTACGGTAACAGCACCGACATTCATCGGATGACCTCACTTAAGTATCCTCTATTTGAGATACCTAGCAAACTAGTGACTTTACTTGCGCTTTCCCATCCCCCTTTCCCCTAAAAATATCATTTTTGACAGAGGACACAGACAGTACACCACGTGAAAATACTGCAGCTAGCAAAATCACCTGCCTGCCTGTCAGTAAATTAAGAAGGGCGGATGTAGCTAAACTCACAGTGTATAAATATATATACAACACCTGGGATGCATTTATATCCTCTACACACTGTAACTCTAACTGACTAGCCTGCCTGCCTGCTCTATCTAACTCCAAAAAATAACACTCTCTCTCTCTCTCTCTCTGTCTCTCTCTGTAAACCACCAACACACTACACAAGGCCAACTTCCAGGCAGAATTATATAGTGTGGTGCGTGTACTAAACCCCTTAAGCCATAATTGGCCAAAGCCACCCCGGCTCTCCGTTTTTTGTGCGCTGTGATTGGCCAAGCATGCGGGTCATAGTGCATGCTTGGCCAATCATCAGCCAGCAATGCACTGCGATGCCTCAGTGAATTATAGGCCGTGACACACCACTCGAATTTGGCGTGAACTGCCAAAAACATTCGTAATTCGACGAATGATCGAACATACGATGTTCGACTCGAATACGAAGCTCATCCCTAATTTTTATGTGAATTACTTTGTTTTATGTCACAACAGAAATTTTTTATGTGCGTACATCTGTAACGTAATCCTTTAATTACTCAATAAAAAAGATTGAAACTAAAATTATCTTTGTTAAAAGTTTTGTTTGCATTGGTACCCCATACCCTTTTTATGGGCAATGACTTTCAATTAACCTTCAAAATGGGCACTGGAAGTGGCAGAGCTGACATTTTCCCCCAGAAATTATTGATCAGCCAATTTTCTTTATCACATGAAGTGGGAGGAATGAGATGTATGGGGTAAAGCTAATAACTTTGACATGAATTTCCTATCACTGGGATCCCTGAATGATTTAAAAAGCCATTGAAAGATTTAACAACCTATGACCTCTAACAACCTATATACTGAGCCTTCATTTACAATGTAATACATTTTCGAATATTGTCATTCAAGAGTAACTTCCTATGGCAGCACATTTTACTTCACCACCATTTCGTATGTATTCATCTAAATAACTTTGTGCAGTGACTTCATTAACGTGTAATCATAACTACAAACTTTATAATATCTATTCAATACAAATATCCTCTAATTTAATATGTACTACTTTGATATCAAAAGATAAACACATTTTTCTCAAAAAATTCTGAACTACCCGAACCATTGACAAGAAGGAGTGATTTAGGTGAACCAGAAAGTAATTTTCAAAAAAAGGTTGAAGAGTTAAAGCATGGGTCTTGGCTGCTGACATCTTAAAGTTCATTGTTGAATTTGGCAAGTTCAGATTATCATCATAGCTTCCATATTTTATATTGATTTTTAAAATTGATTATGTTTACAGGGTCAGCTTCTGGAAACTTGTAGACCATAAATTTATAAAATGATTTGTCACTCTTGACAGCTCCTGCTTACAGCTTCAGATTTTCCAATAGATGATGACAGGACGATGAACAATGACTCTGTTATTATAATCATGCACATCAAGCCTACAGGCCTCAATATAAAATGTTATTTAATATTTTCCTATCTTCAAGCCCCTTGTTAAAAAAGAAAACACAGGACAAGTAATACCCTGGTACATAATCGTATCTATCAATATAATACAGTAATAAGTTAGTATTATAGCTTGATATAACTTATTCATTAATCTGGTGTAGGGTTTGTATGCCTGGATGCATTCAAGAAAATTATTTTGCTCTCAGTTTACTATCTTACCCTAGCTGCCCTGGTGCTAAAAGAAAGAAGACTGAATGTAATAGAAAATCTCTCTAACAGAGACTCAAACAAGAACAGAAATACTTTTTAATTAGAGTGAGGATAGGACTTGTGGCAACATTTTCATTGATGTCCATGCCGTCCTGCCTCAGTGACAACCACATGCCCTTTATTTTTCACTGGGCTCATAAAATCCCCTTTCCCACTCGATCAAAAAAATGAAAAATTATGACTATCATTTGGCTTTAAAAAAATTACCATTAGGATGAAGAAAATTCTGGGGGCCTGGTCCACATACCGTTAGGGTCTTACAGGACAGGCTACTGTCACAATGATTAAATGTCAACCTGCTAATGTATAGATCATGTAAGTTTAAAAACTAATAAGTACGGTATATGTACACAAATAACAATTATTTTACAAATGAATTTGTTGCATTGCATTGATTACTACTACAGCTATTATCTTTGCATATTCAGGTGCTTTCAATGCTGTCCCCTGAAGAAGATTTATTAAAAATCAAGACAACTCATTGGGAATCCACTATTTGATAAGACATTTATTATTACATTTAAAGAGGAGTTCCACCCAAATTTGGAACTTCCTCTTAACCCACTCCTCTCCCCCTTACATGCCACATTTGGCATGTAATTTTTTTTGGGGGGGAGTGGGGGCTTCAGCACGAGTGGGACTTCCTGTCCCACTTCCTCCTTCCTGTAGGCGACTAAGCTTAATCGCCTTCAGGAAGTGGCTGCTGTAGGCGATCGCCTAGGACACGTCACAGGTCCTAGGCGATCTCCTGGCCAATTACACGGCGCAGCGCCGGGCCGCGCCGCTCGCGCATGCGCAGTGCCGCGCCGCTCGCACTTGCGCATGCGCAGTGGGTGCCCGGCCGTGAAGCCGAAAGCTGTCACGGCCGGGTGCCCACACTGAAGATGAAGACGCCGGCCGGGGAGGGGGGGGAGAGGAGCGGAGCCCCGGCCGGCGCGTCGCTGGAGCAGGTAAGTGCCTGTTTATTAAAAGCCAGCAGCTACACTTTTTGTTGCTGCTGACTTTTAATAAACATAAAAATGGCTGGAACTCCCCTTTAACATCACTATGCATGTTTATACAGTGAGAGCATCACTCCTATGAGATTTGTACAAAGTCAGCATATTTTATTGTCAAAAGGATTTTATTGTTGTTTGTATAATAAAGATATATTTTTTTTATATATTAAATACTTTTTTTTGTCATTTTCTGCCCCAAGGGAGAGTTTGATTTTTGGATTATTAGGGGGGCGGAGCAGCTCACAACTCAGTGCCTATTCACCATACATTTTATTTTAGGATGGAGAGCAAGAGGGTTAAGTTCAGGCTTCTGTAAAAAAAAAGTTAATTAATGCACATTTTTTGTGCAAAAATATGTACATTTATATTTTTTTTCATAAAGGTGAACTTTAAACACATATAACATGTAGAACTCTATACACATGTATAACTCTATACACTTAACCCCAAAAATATAGCCTAACCTCAATGCCTAATGTTAAATTTAACACTACGTTAACCCCTACTAATCCATTCCTTCTCTTTGTTGAAAACCTTCAGCTACTTTTGCTTGAAATTTAGGTGCCCCAGGATCATGTTTACCAGTAACAGAGAGAAGTAAAAAACAATTTTTTTTAAATTGTTTTCAATCTGTGGTGTATAAACTTATTCTGTATGACTTCTGATTTACAGGTCAGTAGGTATAAGTGAAGCTGCTCTGGTTTCAGATCAAGTAAGGTTAGGCACACTTCAAAAAAGTTTGGATACAGAACCTGACCCCTATTGAGATCAATGGGAGATCAAATTGTCAAATTAAAAAGGTACGTTTTCTGGGCTATAATGAAACAAAAATAGCACTAAACAGGGTGGGAATTGCCCCGAGGAACATGCTAAATAAATAAATAATTCCATTCAGGATAGAAGGGGTGGTTTTGTAAGTGAAATAATAAAAATACTAACATTCCTGTAAATGCACTAATCTTGTCTGTGAAGGGGCACATTTCTGTGATGTACATTTACAAAGTAAATTAATGTTTAAAATTGCTGGCAAATAGCATGTCAGTGACAGCTTCTTTAGACAAAAAGCAAGCAGACAACTCCATTGGAAAACAGGGATAATTGGGAATAGGGAGATGGAGTGGACACTCGCAACCGTTTTTTCCCTTTACGAGATAAAGATGGCCCCATTAATTCAGGTTATGCTGAATATGACCATAGAGACCAGGAATATACCTGGTCCGCTAGGGATCACTCCAGCGGATTGAAAGAAATGAATCCTGAACAACACCATTGGGGTTTTCCCAGACCCAATCAGGGCCTGAAAAAGGCCCATAGAAAACAAAGAGGAACACGAGGGGGGAGGAGAGCTAAATATGCAAAGAATGTCAAGGACCTAACAGGGGAAGGTATTTTTAATTTAAGTACCCAAACATTAAAGGGGTGGTTCCCCCTAAAACAAATTTCTAACAATACATTCGGACGACTGCTTACACTGCGGGTAGGCTGTCTTTTTTTTTTTTTTTTCGTACATACCTCAATCTTATCGCATATCGCCGTTTCATCCCTCGGCTTCCGGGTATGAGTCTTGCTGGACCTAGTTGATTGACGTTCCTCCGACCGGCGCATACTGCGTGTCACGACTTTCCGACAGAAGCCGAACGTCATTGCGCAGGCGCCGTATAGAGTCGGCTCTATACGGCGCCTGCGCAGCGACGTTCGGCTTTTTTTGGGAAGTCGTGACGTCAAGTATGCGTCGGTCGGAGGAACGTCAATCAACTAGGAACGCCCACCACCACAAGACTCATACCCGGAAGTCGAGGGATGAAACGGCGATATCGAGGTATGTACGAAAAAAAAAAAAAGCCAGCCTACCCGCAGTGTAAGCAGTCGTCCGAATGTATTGTTAGACATTTGTTTTAAGGGGGAACCACCGCTTTAACTAAACCAGAAATCTCCCTGTTAAATAAAGGCTTAAAATTTGCCCCTCCCAGAGCATTAAATAAATTCAAAACATAAGGTATATGGACATACACAAGTATGTCCGTAAGATCAATATAAAAAGATATTTTGCGAGTACACCCAATAATGCGGGAACGCTTGTTGTTCTGGCCCCTTCCTTGAGGGTGTTTCGAGATGTGGTTTTGCGGGATTTGGAATCCATTAAAATAGTCAATACCAAAATGGATAAAGATCTAGAGGAGGGTTTGGATTCTTTGTGTAAAAACAAAGAATTGGTTATTTGTCCCGCTGACAAGGGCGGGGGGATAGTGGTCCTTGATCGCAAGGACTACCTTCAGGAACTAAACAGGATAGTTGGTGATCATGACACTTATGTTCCCATATTGGGAAATCCAATAATCCAGTATAAAAAAACATTGAAGGAATTGGTACATAAGGGTGCCCAATCAGGGATTTTAAATGAGAAAGAACAATTCTTTCTGATCCCGAAAGCACCAAGAGTTCCTATTCTCTATTGCTTGCCCAAAATCCACATAAGTCTTACTTGCCCCGCGGGACGTCCCATTGTGAGTGGTATAGACTCCATTATGTCCTAGGTGGGCAAGTACATAGACTACTTTTTACAGCCACTGGTCCAACAGGTACCATCATAAATCAAGATGGCTGGAAAAAGGTTATGACCTGGGCTCTCTCGAGACCACCCTGAGGGAAGTAGCCGAGACTGACAGAACTTCATTGTTGGATGGAGGACCCAAGCCAAAAAGAGATAGACCAGTGATCCCTTTTATTACCACCTACTCTTCCCAGCACTTTATGGTTAACAAAATAATTCGGAAACATTGGCACCTTCTGGAAAATGATCGGATCATTAATACATTTTTGCCAGCCATGCCACAGGTCATTTTTAGAGGTGTCCCTTCCCTTAGGGAAAGGGTGGTACCTAACGTGGTGGATCCACCTCCCAAAAAGGTGTCCTTTTTTTCAGAAAGAGATTACTGGATACCATCAATGACGCAAGTGCCAGTTATACACTCTCAATAAGATTAGGTAAAAAAAAACTAGTCTTTTAGATCAACAAGTATGTTAAGGGAACATAGGATAGAGTCTTTTGTTACCTGAAGTTCCACTGGTGTAGTGTATTTGTTGTAATGCCCTTGCGGGCTGCAGTATATAGGCAGAACTAAAAGATCAATGCAGGTAAGTATAGGAGAACATATAACAAACATTAAAAGTGGGTATAAAGGAGGATACATGGAAAGCGGAGGGGTGGAGGGGCGGGAGTGGACGGGGGGTTGGCAAAGTGGGTCCAGCTGGTCAAGATGGTGTATAGAATATGTGAAATGCTCGGTAGTCATATTTTTGTTGTCTGACCTGCAATTCTGTTATTGTGAATGCTGAAATACAAGGTGCAAGATGTCATTCTGTTTTTTTTTCTGTAATTGTATGTTTTGTGAGCAATAAAACCTTTTGATTAAAAAAAAAAAAAAAAAAGTGGGTATAAAGACCATTCTGTTTCAAGACACTATGATCTATATCACAAACGTAACCAAGCCAATACAGTATTCCTGGGAATTGATCAGTATAGCCCACACTGGAGGGGTGGTTCCCTAGTTAGGGAAATATCCAAAATGTCATGGATCCATAGGGTACATTGCTATACACCCTATGGTTTAAATATTGATATAGATGTTAATGCGTTTATAGATAATAGCTAATAACCTTGATTGTGAACCTGATCTGAGCTCCCGGTAGACTCCTTATTCTTGAATTTAGATTACATTTTTGGGGTGATTCAATAATTCCATCTTTCACGGTAGTATTCACTAATAGTTAATTAGAGTTAACACTATTCTTCCCTACACTTATGGTCTTATCCAATCTTTTAACCGGTATACATTATTATTGGTTTTACCATAGTGATGGTCTGATTTTGAGATTGGTCTTTATTGGTTGTAATGTTTGGTGTAATACCAGGACTGACAACTGGCGTTATGGGTAATTATCCTTCCCATACACTTATGTTCTCATTTCACCTTTTAACAGGTATACATTATTATTGGTTCCATTATAGTGATGGTCTGTTGTTTAGATTGGCCTTTATAGGTTGTGGTTTTTGGCCTAAAACCAGGACCGACCACTGGGGCCATAAGTGATTATCCTTCCCATGTACAAATGATATAATTAATATGTCATTTGTAAATGTCCAAATTTTAGCACAAAGTTTTAGGTAAAGAGTTTTATTATGGTACTTAGCTTGACGCACCCACTTTAGGTATCTTAATTGATGGCAGAGTGGAATGCGTCAAGTTATCCATTCGTTATGCAAAACGTTTGATTATTTTTATTATCAAGTGATAGCTTGCATCCAAACTTGTATTATTTAGTCATTATAGGTTTTTTCGTTTGGGGGCGAGTAGGGCAGGTGCCCATAGATAATATGGTGGGAGTGGTGTAGCATTAGCTCACCTTCGGTCGTAATAAATATGCGGTTCAACACATCAGTGTAGGTTAACTACTTCCGTCTGTCCCTTCTCTCTCACAGTGAGGTTCCTTCAGGAACACAGAGTGAGTCGATTAGGGATCGGAACAGAGGCACACAGCGATCTTCTCTAGTAGTTTGCCCATTCTCTACATGGCAATTTCAGCCATGGGGATGCTGGGAGTTCCTGCAAGGGCGGTCCTGTCACACTACGTGCAGACTCCCGGGATCCACACCGAGCGTGGAGCGGAAGATATGGAGTCATCTGCCCACTCTAAAACTAAATCCATCTGCGGCTTAGACATCATTTATTTGTGTGAGTAACATCCATTTAAGGATTTAGCTAATTTTGAGCTGTTTTTTATTGTTTTCATAATTTGAAGGGCAGATGCCCATAGTTGGTATGGCGGCTCATGGGATAGCCCTTTTAAGGTGGATAGCATTTTCAAATATACACCTATTGATATACTATCTGTCCCTCCCACCTATTGAAAAGTTTGTGTAGGAACTCTCATTGTGATCAGTAGAAAGAGGGACGGGGCACCCAGTGGTCTTGTGCGTGTCTTAAGGGCAGTTTACCCTTATCCAATATGGCAACTTTGGTTATGGGGATGCTGGGAGCTCAGATGGGGGCGGTTTCGCCTGTATTAGAGATATAAATAGCGGTGAGTCAGCACGCCACTCGTGCCCCAAGACAAAGTCAGGTTTGACGAAACGACGTAGGGAGAAGCGGCGTGCTGACGTCACCACTACACAAAGAGAGTTCCGGAGTGAACGAGGCTGTGTTAAATGGTTTTACAAATAAAAAAATTGAAAGTGTGGCGTGCATTTGTATTCAGCCTCCACTTTTCACTGCAATTTCAGCTCTTTTTGGCAATGTACCAGCTTTGCACATCTAAAGAGTGACCTTTTTGCCCATTTTTTTGGGGGAAAAATAGAACAAGCTCTGTCAGATTAGATAGAGCATGTCTGTAATCCGCAATTTTCAAGTCTTCACCACAGATTCTCAATTGGATTTAGGTCTGGACCTTGACAGGGCCATTCTAACACATGAATATGCTTTTGATCTAAAACAATTCCATTGTAGCTCTTGCTGTATGTTTAGGGTCGTTGTCCTGCTGGAAGGTAAACCTCCACCCCAGTCTCAAGTCTTTTACAGACTCTTAGGCCCCGTACACACGTCCGAGAAACTCGATGGGCAAAACACATAGTTTTGCTCATCGAGTTCCTTGTTCGGCTGTCAGAAAACTCGTCGAGCCAAATGTTCCCATTGCCCAACGAGGAAATAGAGAACATGCTCTCTTTTTGGCTCGACGAGTTTCCCGACGGGTTTTTCGGCGAAAAGTGTACACACGACCGGTTTTCTCGGCAGAATACGTCTCCCATCGAGTTTCTTGCTGAATTCTGCCGAGAAAACCGGTCGTGTGTACGGGGCCTAACAGGTTTTCTTCTACAATTGCCCTGTATTTGGCTCCATCCATCTTTCCATCAACTCTGACCAGGTTCCCTGTCCCTGCTGAAGAAAAGCATCCCCACAACATGATGCTGCCACCACCATGTTTCACGGTGGGGATGTTTTATTCAGGGTGATGTACAGTGTTAGTTTTCCGCCACACATATAGCCGGATTCAGGTAGAGCGGCGTACATTTGAGCGGGCGTAGTGCAGCTCATTTGTGCTACGCCAACGTAAAATAGAGAGGCAAGGCCAGTATTCACAAAGCACTTGCTCCCTAAGTTACGTCGGTTTCACCAACATTTATCTTATAAAGATAATTTGGTGGGCACCATAGGAGCTTTTATATAACAGTGGGATAACACATAGACATGGTTTTTACCTAAAATCAGGGAAGCCAAACTCTCAGCAACAAAGTTAAATCTAAGGCCCCGTACAGACGTGCGGACAGTCCGATGAAAACGGTCCGCCGGACCGTTTTCATCGGACATGTCCGCTCGGAGATTTCTGTCTGATAGTTGTACACACCATCAAACAGAAATCCGCGCGGACAGGATACGCGTTGACGTGGCTGCGCCGGTCAATGCTTCGACACATGCGTCTAATCACTTTGACGCATGCGAGGGCTTTCAGCCGAGCGGACATGTTCGGTGAGTCGTACAGACGACCGAACATGTCCGACGGACAGGTTTCCAGCGGACATGTTTCTTAGCATGCTAAGAAATTTTTGTCCGCTGGAAAACGGTCGGCTGGACAAATGTCCGCTGGAAAACGGTCCGATAGGCCGTACACACGACCGAACATGTCCGCTGAAACTGGTCCGCGGACCAGTTTCAGCGGACATGTTCGGTCGTGTGTACGAGGCCTAATAGAAAAGTGTGCACAGAGGAAGATCCTTTAGCTAATAAAGGTAATACCTGATACCTTTTGATGTCATACCTTACTTTTTAAAAGTTTAAATTGGATAAAAGGTTTGTGGAAAGTCATTTCAAAGCATGCTCACCTATAAAAAATGTATGTCTCACCCTTTCAGGAAGTCTATTTTTACTATTACTGTAACAACTTCACGACCCTGTTACTTGTTAAATGCAATAATAGTTATTGTGAACAATATAAAAGCAATTAGCCAGATTCAGGTAGAGCTATCTTTAGGTCGGCGTAGCGCATCCCATTACGTAAGATAGTGAGGCAAGTACTGTATTCACAAAGCACTTGCCTCCTAAGTTACGTTGGCACAGCGCAAATGGCCCGGCGTAACCCCACCTAATTCAAAATAGGCAGGTAGGGGACGTGTTGTATGGTAATGAATTCACGATTCATTACCATACATGTAAATGAAGCGCCGATCGTACGGCGCATGCGCACGCATGCTCAGTATCACGTCGCAAATACGCCTTGCTTTCGACATGAACGTAACCTACGCCCAGCCCCATTCTGAATCGGCTTACGCAAACGACGTAAACAATGTGAAATTCGACGGCTGTCCCGACGTCCATACTTAACATTGGCTGCGCCATCTTTTTGGTGGTTTATCTTTATGCCTGAAAACGCCTTAAGTAAACGGCGTATCTTACTGTGACAGGCGTGCATACATTCGTGAATAGGCGTATCTTGCTCATTTGCATATTCTCTGCGTAAATCGCCATACATGCCCCTAGCGGCCAGCGTAAATATGCAGCTAAGATACGACGGCGTAGGAGACTTACGCCGACAGATTCGGACTTACGACGGCGTATCTACTGATATGCCGTTGTAAGTCTTTATGAATCTAGCTAAATATATTTCAGTAAAGAAAGATCCATTTAAGACCAGAAGCTTCAGGCTGGTTACGTTTCTGCTGAATACATAGACAACAGGTATCCTAAAATGGTATTCATTGTAACTATTTAGGCAAATCTCTGTTCCCTTTAAAAAATTGGGGCTGTACTAGTTTTATTGTATGAATCAAGTAGTATTCTCCAATTTATTATTTTTTCCATGTATTTTTTTTTCTTCACATTTTTCCATAGGCAGTGCCCTCTAGATGTGAATTAAAATGTAGATTGCAAGTCTTATTTATACTATATCAGTATTCAAATGAGATGACTTACAGTCTCACCATCCCAGTTGTACTGATTATGCTATTGTATCTTGCAGATGAAGAGAAATTGTAATATCCTCCATTTCCCTTTGTAGATTGATCTGAGCATCAGCTTCTGTATTACGATTCAAGGACAGATTCTAACAATAAAGGTGGGTATGTCAAGTACAGTAACAAATACCCAACCAATCTGAAAGTATTTTGCAATAAACTCATTACAGTGAAGTAAAATTAGATTTGTTGATAAGAGTTAATGGACTTTGTAGGGCATCACAGTTTATATACTGGGTAAAATAAATCGAAATCAAAGCACTTATTTAATGCTAGTCAGCTAGAGCTCCATTAGATTAAAGTATAACTAAAAAAATGTTTTTGTTTTAAACAGAGTGGAGAGAGATTAAAACACCTATCAGTTGTTATTGCTGCCCATGCCCCCGTTAGCGAGATTCACCTTCTTTATTTGTCCTGTTTACCATTATCTTCAAAAGTGAAAGCAAATTAATATCCCAAATTTTGGGTTGGTATTAGTATACTAATAGAGGGGAAATCTGCCAATGGGGACACTAGTTCTGGTGACACCCTCACTTGCAGAGATTTCCTTGTACTTTCTGTTTTGACTATGGGACGGGAAATAGAGGGAAATCTCCCCAATGGGACGGGAAATAGAGGGAAATCTCCCCAATGGAACACAGATGGCAAAAAAATCTGATGGGGGTTATAACACTTCCTTATTCAATCCAAAATGAAAAAAAGTTTAGCCTTTAGTTGCATTTTATTTTAATTTAAAGGGGTTGTAAAGGTACAATTTGTTTTCCTATATAGCTTCCTTTACCTTAGTGCAGACCTCCTTCACTTACCTCATCCTTCGATTTTGCTTTTAAATGTCCTTATTTTATCTGAGAAATCCTCACTTCCTGTTCTTCTGTCTGTAACTCCACACAGTAATGCAAGGCTTTCTCCCTGGTGTGGAGTGTCGTGCTCGCCCACTCCCTTGGACTACCAGAGAGTCAGGACGCTCTTTACGTTGCAGATAAAGAAAGGAACTTCTCTATCTGGTGGGCGTCCTGACTCTCCTGTAGTCCAAGGGAGAGGGCAAGCACGACACTCCACACCAGGGAGAAAGCCTCACATTACTATGTGGAGTTACAGACAGAAGAATAGGAAGTGAGGATTGCTCAGAAGAAATAAGGACATTTAAAAGCAAAATCGAAGGATGAAGTAAGTGAAGGAGGACTACACTAAGGTAAAGGAAGCTATTTAGGAAAAAAAAAGTGTACCTTTACAACCCCTTTAACTAAAACAGACTCTTTGTGTTATTCCCACAGACCACTGTGTGCAATGAAAGCTGACCAACCAGTAGATTTTGTTATTTTTGAAATATGCAGATATTTGAAGAGAACCCATTTGAATATCTGTGGTGAAATTAACATTTACAAGTGCACATATTCTGATATTATCAATAAAAATTATTCTGACTGTCTTAGTTCAGACAGAGGTTCTCTATAAAAGAGTCAAAATCACTTTGGACAAACACTTATAGGATAAATTACATGGTTCTCCGCCGGGGTCCAGCAAAGAGGAGATCACCTGTCGCTGGATACTGACAACGTTGGAGCGAGGAGCGGGGATCGAGAGTGGATTACCACCGCTGGATTTTTATTTAATTTTTTTAATAAAGGACTTTTTTCCACGGTGTGTGTGTTTTTTTACAATTATTTACACTTCCTTAGTAAAAGGGTTGGGGTCCCCTGTGGCCTGGTATGGTTCAGGAGGGGGGGCGCTCTCTCGTCCCCTCCTCTTTTCTGCGGGCCGGCAAGGTTGCATGCTCGGATAAGGTGTCTGGTGTGGATTTTTGGGGGAACTCCACACCATTTTTTTTTAAATTTGGGGTGGAGTTCCCCTTAGAATCCACACCAGACCTGAAGGGTCTGGAATGGATATTTGGGGGGAACCCCACATCATTTTTTTTTTAATTGGCGGCGGGGTTCCCCTTAATATCCATACCAGACCTGAAGGGCCTGGTAATTGAATTTGGGGGCCCCATACGCTTTTTTTTTTATTATGAATGAATTCTCTCTGAATTGCCAGGAGCCGATAATTTATTATAGCCGCTAATGATTTTTAAATGACTTTATTTCCTTCAGAAATTACACTTTGTGCAGAGACAGTTCTAAGTACGGAAAACATACTATTTGACAGGCATACTTTACACCCCCCTATGTGCGAAATTTAAAGGAATATTTCACTTTTATTGTTTCACTTTAAGCATCATTAACTTCACTGCTCCCGAAAAAACTTCAGTTTTGAAAACTTTTTTTTGTATTGATCCATGTCCCCTGGGACAGGACCCAGGTCCCCAAACACTTTTTACTACAATAACTTGCATAGTAGCCTTTAAAATTAGCACTTTAGATTTCTCCCATAGACTTTAACAGGGTGTTCCGTGGCTTTGTTCTCAATTAAATATTTTTGACAAGGAAAAGAAAAAAAGAAAAAATAAATAGTGACCACATGAATGCGTTGTAGTGAGACAGCAATCTCAAGCCTCTTACACACAATCCGATTGTTGGCAGCGGATTGTCTGATAACAGACTGTTGGCCTAAATTCCAAACATTAGTATGCTCCTTCAGATAATTGTTGTCCAACTTTCGGCCTACAAATGTTGGATGGCAGGCTAGTAAATTTTCGGCGGACAATGATCTGTTGTCAGATTTTCGTATCGTCTGTACAAAAGTCTGTCACACAAAAGTCCAAAGTACAAAAAGCATGCACGGAATCAATGCTCACCAAACACGACATTAGCAGAAGGTGCCCAAAAGGTGGCGCTCAAGAGCTGAAATTCCACATAGTACGTCACTACGCTCGAGTTTGTTGTCCGATGATTGTGTTCCGTTAGTAAACAAGACAAAATCCAGGAGACAACCAATGGTAGCACCTAAACTTCTCTCGTGACAAAATCAATTTGGGTCAATCTGGGCTGTCAAGGTACAATTTTGGGCTTTTCATAAGGTTTGTTATGAGTTACTTTGGTCAATATAGTAACATAGTTAGACAGGTTGAAAAAAGACACAAGTCCATCCAGTTCAACCACAAATAAACAAACAAAATAAAAAGCATAGTACAATCCCATACACCCAACTCCATACTCACAGTTGATCCAGAGGAAGGCAAAAAAAAACAGCAGAGCATGATCCAATTTGCTACAGCAGGGGAAAAAATTCCTTCCTGATCCCCTGAGAGGCAATTGGATTTACCCTGGATTAAATTTACCTACAAATCTTAGTACTCAGTTATATTATGTACATTTAGGAAAGTATCCAGGCTTTTCTTAAAGCAATCTACTGAGCTGGCCAAAACCACCTCTGGAGGGAGCCTTTTCCACATTTTCACAGCTCTTACTGTGAAGAAACCTTTCCGTATTTGGGGATGAAATCTCTTTTCCTCTAGACGTAAAGAGTGCCCCCTTGTCCTTTGTGTTGACCGTAACTTGAATAACTCAACACCAAGTTCACTATATGGACCACTTATATATTTGTACATGTGGATCATATCCCCCCTTATTCTCCTCTTCTCCAGAGTGAATAAATACAGTTATTCTAATCTTTCCTCATAGCTGAGCTCCTCCATGCCTCTTATCAGTTTGGTTGCCCTTCTCTGCACTTTCTCCAGTTCCTCGATATCCTTTTTGAGAACTGGTGCCCAAAACTGAACTGCATATTCCAGATGAGGTCTTACCAATGATTTTTACAGGGGCAAAATAATATCTCTCTCTCTAGAGTCCATGCCTCTCTTAATACAAGAAAGGATTTTGCTCGCTTTGGAAACCTCAGCTTGGTATTGCATGCCATTATTGAGCTTGTGATCTACCAAAACCCCCAGATCCTTCTCCACTACGGATCCCCCCAGTTGTACTCCTAGTTTGTATTATGCTTGCATATTCTTAGCCCCCAAGTGCATAACTTTACATTTATCAACATTAAACCTCATCTGCCACATAGTCGTCCCCTTTAGACAGAGCATTGAGGTCGGCTTGTAAATTGGAGACATCCTTTAAGGATGTTATTCCACTGCATAGCTTGATGTCATCTGCAAAGACAGAAATGTTACTTTCGATCCCAGACCCAATATCATTTATAAAGATATTAAAAAGTAAGGGTCCCAACACTGAACATTGGGGTACATCACTGATAACCTTAGACCATTCAGAGTAAGAATCATTAACCACTACTCTCTGAATTCTGTATTTCAGCCAGTTTTCTATCCATTTACAAACTGATATTTCCTTGTCAAAGTATTTTATTGAATGAATATGATAATCCAAGTACAAATCTTGTGTTATACATGTTGTAATAAGTTATCCAACTTACAACAGGTTTGAAAAAAATAAAAAATACTTCATGGTCCACTATATATGTACAGATAAGTAAATTATATAAACTCAACAGAAAATAGAAAAGTAAATAAATCATTACATCAAGATATTCATGACTGTAGTTGACAAACTGATATTTCCAATCCTGTAGAGTAGACTTTACCTTACACATGAGCCATGTGTGTGGAACTGTCTCGAACGCTTTTGCGCAATCCAAATATACCACGTCCACTTCCACACCTCTGTCAAAGGTTTTACTTACCTCTTTCATGAATCCATTCTGTCTGTTGCTTAAATATGTTTTTCCAGCAATAACTTATCTATGTTGTCTTTTATTAAACACTCCAGTATCTTCCCAACTATAGAAGTTAACCACTTACCCCCCGGACCATATTGCTGCCCAAAGACCAGAGTACTTTTTGCGATTCGGGACTGCGTCGCTTTAACAGACAATTGCGCGGTCGTGCGACGTGGCTCCCAAACAAAATTGGCGTCATTTTTTTCCCACAAATAGAGCTTTCTTTTGGTGGTATTTGATCACCTCTGCGGTTTTTAGTTTTTGTGCTATAAACAAAAATAGAGCGACAATTTTGAAAAAAATGAATATTTTGCTATAATAAATATCCCCCAAAAATATATAAAAAAACATTTTTTTTCCTCAGTTTAGGCCGATACGTTTTCTTCTACATATTTTTCGTAAAAAAAAATCGCAATAAGCGTTTATTGATTGGTTTGCGCAAAAGTTATAGCGTTTACAAAATAGGGGGTATTTTTATGTCATTTTTATTATATTTTTTTTACTAGTAATGGCGGCTATCAGCGATTTTTTTTTTCGGTACTGCGACATTATGGCGGACACTTCGGACACTTTTGACACATTTTTGGGACCATTGGCATTTTTATAGCGATCAGTGCTATAAAAATGCATTGGATTACTATAAAAATGCCACTGGCAGTGAAGGGGTTAACACTAGGGGGCGGGGAAGGGGTTAAGTATGCCTGGGTGTGTTCTTACTGTGGGGGGGGGGGGTGGCCTCACTAGGGGAAACACTGATCCTCGGTTCATACATTGTATGAACCGAAGATCAGCATTTCCCCTGCTGACAGGACCGGGAGCTGTGTGTTTACACACACAGCTCCCGGTCCCCGCTCTGTACCGAGCGATCGCGTGTGCCCGGCGGCGATCGCGCCCGCCGGGCACACGCACGGGAGTCGGGGGCGAGCGGGGGGCGCGCGCGCCTCCGGCGGCGCGCGCCCGCCCCTAGTGGCGGCTGGGAGAGAGGACGTTATACTACGTGCTCTCACCCAGCCGAGCCAACTTGCCGACGTATAACGGCGGTGGGCGGTCGGCTAGTGGTTAAACTAACAGGTCTATAGTTACTTGGTAAAGACTTTGTTCTCTTTAAATATAGGCACCACGTTCGCCCTGCGCCAATCCAGTGGTACTATTCCCGTCATTAATGAGTCCCTAAAAATTAGATACAATGGCTTTGAAATTACAGAGCTCAATTCTTTTAGGATCCGTGGGTGGATGCCATCAGGTCCAGGTGCTTTATCCACCTTTATTCTGTCTAAATAGTTCTGGACCATATCACTTTTGAGCCATTGTGGATCATTTGTGTCAATACCACCCCCATTACGGACATGAACTCCCCCATGCTCCTTTGTATACACAGAGCTGAAGAAAGTATTTAATAAATTAGCCTTCTCTTTGTTCCCAGTCATCCACTCTAGATTATTTTGTAAAGGGCCTACATGCTCAGACCTGAACTTTTTACTATTAATGTATTTGAAGATTTTTTTGGGGGTTTGTCCTACTATCTTCTGCAATCTGTCTTTTGTTTAAAATGTTTGCATCCTTGATTTCCTTTTTACATATTCTGTTAAATTCTTTGTAACATTTAACCACTTGCTTACTGGGCACATATACCCCCCTCCTGCCCAGATGAAATTTTAGCTTCCGGCACTGCGTCGCTTTAACTAACAATTGCGCGGTCGTGCGACGTGGCTCCGAAACAAAATTGACGTCCTTTTTTCCCCACAAATAGAGCTTTCTTTTGGTGGTATTTGATCGCCTGTGCGGTTTTTATTTTTTGCGCTATAAACAAAAAAGAGGGACAATTTTGAAAAAAATACAATATTATTTACTTGTTGCTATAATAAATATCCCAATTTAAAAAAAAAACACATTTTTTTTCCTCAGTTTAGGCCGATACGTATTCTTCTACATATTTTTGGTAAAAAAAAAAAATTGCAATAAGCGACTGGTTTGCGCAAAAGTTATAGCGCCTACAAAATAGGGGACAGAATTATTATTTTTTAATATTTTTTTTTTTACTAGAAATGGCGGCGATCTGCGATTTTTATTGGGACTGCGACGTTATGGCGGACACATCGGACACTTTTGACACATTTTTGGCGCCATTCACATTTATACTGCGATCAGTGCTATAAATATGCACTAATTACAGTATAAATGTGACTGGCATTGAAGGGGTTAACACTAGGGGGTGAGGAAGGGGTTAAATGTATCCCTGCCTTGTGTTCTAACTGTAGGTGGAGGGGGGGGGTGACTGGAGGGGGTGACCGATCTATGTCCCTATGTACAAGGGACACAGATCGGTCTCCTCTCCAGAGACAGCACCGCTGTCTCTGTGTAAAACGGCAATGAGAGATGATCTCATATGTTTACATATGAGTTCATCTCTCATTGGCCGCACAGATCGCATCGCAAACGGCCACTCTGATTGGCCGTTCGCAGCGATCTGTAATTGGCTGTGTCCAAGGGACACGGCCAACACAGAGTTTCCCCACTGCGCACTCTGGAGCGCGCGCGGGGAACGCCCAAAGGGGCGGACGTCTATTGACGTCCACTTGGATTTTGGGATCCGCGCTGTAGCCGTCATTTGACTATAGCGCGGGTCCTAGGAAGTTAAACAACACTAGTGTTCCTTCATGTTTATATATTTTAAAAGCTCTGTTCTTATTGTTTATAGCTCCCTCCCAGTCTAAGTCCTGGGGAGCAGCCCTCATCCTTGGAAAATTTGCTCTCTTGAAGATAAAGTGGAGTTTCCATCAAAATGTTTTTGTTTTTTTTAACTCACCTGAAAATGCCTGTTGCTATGTGGTCCCACGAAATCTGCCTTCGGAATCACCTAGGATTCTGACGTCATCTCCCTCGGCTCCTCAGCACGCTAATGCTCCTGGGAAATGTGTGTCATCATTTCCCAGGATGCAGTGCGCTACCCCTAGCGCTGGAATCGCGGGACTTCGAAACAGGAAGTGCAGCGATTCCGGCTTCTTACACTGTTACACTACATTGTTGTTGTTGGTTGCCATCACAACAGCGGGCACGTCAGGCGACACTGCCCGTTGTGATGGTAACCCGAGTGCTTGACGGCGCGGCGCTGCTATTGCAATGCACATGCGCGAGAATGGGGTGGGACGGGCGATCCATTATCACTCCCCATTATAGACTTCCAGGAAGTAAGTGCTTGTGGGCTTCACAATGCCCACAAGCAAAATGACAACGGTCTGGACGGAGTTTTATAAACAATCTTTTCTGAATAACTATGCGGATCGGCGGTGGATTTTAAAATAGTAAGTGGCCAGATTTATATCATAAAAACGCAAAATGAAAGGACATACATTTAAAAAATGCTAATTGTGGCTGGAACCCCACTTTAAGTGTTTTTATCTTTCCCGTATGTGTTTCTTGCTTACAGCTAACATCAAATGAAATCATGTTATGATCACTGCTACCCAGGTGTTCCGTTATCTGAACATTAGTAATATGCTCTGCATGGTCTGAAATTACCAGGTCCTAGTTGGGGCCTCAATAAACTTGACCATAAATTTGTCCTGTAATAGGTTTGTAAATGTTTTCCCTTTAACTGTCCCAGCAATGCCATTACTCCAGTCAATTTCTGGGTAGTTAAAATCCCCCATTATTATCACTGTCCCAGCCCTTGCAACCCTTTCTATCTGTGCAAACAGGCGAGTCTCCACCTCCTTGGTAACATTGGGTGGTCTATAACAAACTTCAAAGATTAACTTTGAACTATGCACATCTGTATGCAGTTCCACCCATAATGCTTCAGCCTCATCACACTCTCCATCAACCAGGTCCTCTTTCACACTTGCTTTGAGATCACTTCTCACATAGAGACAGACCCCGCCACCTTAACCTGTAGGTACAAGTGAAAAAGCGGACTTTACTGCACTTGATTTTAGAAGACACATAATAAAAGGTTGAATATTGTATATACTGTATAGAACATGCAAAAATAAGTAAACAAATAATGTAACTGAAAAAGGTTAAGTTAAAACCTGGGACTTTACATACTGAAAAAATATTTGTCTACAATAATAGGAACAAAACTCCTTAGACTATAACACTATAAAACATAACATTAAAAAACACTTGTTGAAAATGATGTTTGAAAATTACATTGTTTGTATGCTACACTTTTATCTAGTTTTCCTTCAGGGTTTGAATTTAATTTAAGAAAATGTATTGTCTCAGTCAAATCACTGCACAAGTCCCTCATGCAGCCCAAAAACATTACACATCTCTGGAAATGGACAGACATCTCAACATCTTTTACTATTGTTTTAATAACATTTTCCAACCTGCCTTTTTATCTACATCTTTATCTTATTTGACTTGTCTTTTATTTATTTTTTAAAGTGAACAGTTACTCAGAATTAAAGACATAAATTCTATAAAGATTTAATAAGGATTTTTTAATAAAATATTTATAACATTTTCTGAAAGGATAAGTAACATAAATCAGTAAACAAGAGAATCAAAGTATGCTTACATTAGGGTAGGTTGACATCTATTCATTCTTTAGTGCGGTTTGCAGAGATGCACTACAGTAGATTTAACATGTTTTCCTATGGTACATGTTCACATGCATTTTTCAGCTACTGCGTTTTTGGAAAAGGTCAGGGACTTTTTTCCCTGAGCAGATTGCTTTTTGCGTGTAATAGACTGCAATAGATCCGCACCATAAACGCAAGTGTTGCTTTTGTGATGCATTTTTACATGTGTTTTTGTCTGTAACAAGCTGTGAATAGCTGGTTGTTAGGAGGGGTGGCCATTGTGTCCCTAACAACTAATTAGTCAACAGCTGTCAGTGAAGTTTCCCGCTGACAGCTGAATGTAAAATGAAGAAATGAAGGCAATAAAAAAGATGTGTGTGGGGCCCCCTCTTAATGCATACCAGGCCTTATGGCAGTGATTTCCCGTATTCCCTGTTACCGTTTGTGTCTTTCTCTGCTTAGGGTCCTGTGTGTATCCTGTGTCCTCCCAGCAAGCTATTTGGCTGCACTGTGCCCGCATGGGTGTGCTAGAGAGCCACAACCTGGGGGCTGCCACGCAGCTAAACATCCACTGAAGAAAACATCCACTGAAGAAACCAAGCGGCCCCTTAGATCCTGCTGTAATGGTCGTGTGTACTGGGCCCACAACTAGCTGTGTGTGTAGCAGCAATTTTTTCATGTCTCGGCTCATCTCAGGCATGTTGCCATGTGAAGGACATACCACAGTGACCTTGCCCCCCACCTTTTTCTTTCAGATAAACAATGCAGTACACAAACCACAATTTAAGTCTGGAACCCCTACTGAAATTCTCACCCTTCCGCAAGCTGAGCAATCTGGAGAACTAACAGATACTGGTTGTAAATAGCTCAATCCACAAAAGTGCAGATAGTTTAGCTGTTATAACTCTGATACTTCAGCATGTTTCATAACTCCTGAAATAATAATGGCACAACCATAATATGGACATACAGGGCCAGATTCACAAAAGGGATACGACGGCGTATCTCCTGATACGCCGTCGTATCTCTGTTTCTATCAATGCGACTGATTCATAGAATCAGTTATGCATAGATATCCCTAAGATCCGACAGGTGTAATTGTTTTAAACTGTCGGATCTTAGGATGCAGTACCGCGGCCGCCGCTGGGGGGAGTTTGCGTCGTAAACCAGCGTCGGGTATGCAAATTAGAAGTTACGGCGATCCACAACGGATTTTCGCATTCGCTGCGTCGCCGTTAGTCTAGTTTCCCGTCGCAAATTTAGTCGTCGTTTTGGGTGCCCTAACTTTAGTCAGCAAACGTATTGCTGTCTAAAGTATGGCCGTCGTTCCCGCGGCGAAATTAAAAATTTAACGTTGTTTGCGTAACACGTCCGGGAATACGGAAGTACGCTACGCGTGCCGCCGTTCGAAAAAATGACGTCACGGCGCGCAAAGCACGACGGGAATTGCGAAATGGAGCATGCGCAGTAGGTCCGGCGTGGGAGCGCGCCTAATTTAAATGGCACACGCCCATTTGAATTGGCCCGCCTTGCGCCGGAGGTCGCCGGCGTAGTTTTCATCGCAAGTGCTTTGTGAATCAGGCACTTGCAATGAAAACTTGCGGCGGTGTAACGTATCTACGTTGTCAGTGCCTTGACAAATATTTCATACCGATTGAAATTTTCCACATTTTGTCATGTTCTAACCAAAAATGTAACTGTATTTTATTAGGATTTTATGTGATATACCATAATTGTGAAGTGAAAGGAAAATTATAAATGGTTTTCAACATTTTTTACACATAATGTGTGAAAAGTGTGGCGCATATTTGTATTCAGCCCCCCCTGAGGCAATACTTTTTAGAACAGCATTTTTCTGCAATTACAGCTGCAAGTCTTTTTGGGAATGTCTCTACCAGCTTTGCACATCTAGAAAGTGACATTTTTGCCCATTCTTCTTTGCAAAATAGCTCAAGCTCTGTCAGTTTGGATGGAGAGCAACTGTGAACAGTAGTTTTCAAGTCTTGCCAAGAATTCTCAATTAGATTTAGGTCTGGACTTTTACTGGGCCATTCTAAAGCCTCGTACACACGGCCGAGGAACTCGACGTGCCAAACACATCGAGTTCCTCGGCCAGTTCAGCACTGAAGCCGCCGAGGAGCTCGGCGGGGCGAGAGCTCCCATAGAACAACGAGGAAATAGAGAACATGTTCTCTATTTCCTCGCCGAGCTCCTCGTCGGCTTCCTCGGCCGAAAGTGTACACACGACCAGTTTCCTCGGCAGAATTCAGCCAGAAACTCGGTCGGAAGCTGAATTCTGCCGAGGAAACTGGTCGTGTGTACGGGGCCTCACACATAAATATGCTCTGATCGAAACCATTCCATCGTAGCTCTGGCTGTATGTTTAGGGTCGTTGTTCTGTTGAAAGGCAGACCTCCGCCCCAGTCTCAAGTCTTTTGCAGACTCTAAGGCCTTGTACACACGGTCCTTCCAAACCGATGTGAATGGTCCGACGGGCCATTTCCATCGGTTCACCGCTGGAGTGGCCTGACGGCCTGATATGCATACACACCATCAGTTCAAATTCCGATCGGGTCAGAACGCGGTGACGTAAAACACACGACGTGCTGAAAAAAATTAAGTTCAATGCTTCCAAGCATGCGTCGACTTGATTCTGAGCATGCGCGGGTTTTGAACCGATGCTTTTGTGTACTAACCATTGGTTTGGACCGATCGGGCAGCGGTCCATCGGTTCGATTTTAAAGCATGTTTTAAAATTTTGGACCGAAGGACAACAGACCGATGGGCCATACACATGGTCGGTTTGGACCGATGAAACTGAACCTCGGTCCATTCTAATCGGTTTGGAACGACCGTGTGTACGGGGCCTAACAGGTTTTCTTGTAGGATTTCCCTGAATTAGGCTCCATCCATTTTCCCATCAACTCTGACCACAACATGATGCTGCCACCACCATGTTTCACGGTGGGGATGGTGTGTTCAGGGTGATGTGCACTATTAGTTTTCCGCATTTTACTTGTAGGTCAAAATTTTCAATTTTGGTCTTATCTGACCAGAGCACCTTCTTCCACATGTTTGCTTTGTCCCTTACGTGGCTTCTTGCAAACTGCAAACTAGACTTCTTATGGCTTTCTTTCAACGATGGCTTTCTTCTTGCCACTTTTCCATAAAGGCCAGATTTTTGGAGTGCATGACTAATAGTTGTCCTGTGGACAGATTCTCCCACCTGAGTTGTGGATCTCTGCAGCTCCTCCAGAGTTACCATGGGCCTCTTGGCTGCTTCTCTGTTTAATGCTCTCCCTGTCCAGCCTGCCAGTTTAGGTGGACAGCGATGTCTTGGTAGGTTTGCAGTTGTGTAATACTCTTTCCATTTTTACTGGCATTAAATTACACACAGGTGGACTCTATTTACTAATTAAGTGACTTCTGAAGGCAGTTGATCCCACTACATTTTAGTTAGGGGTAGAGTAAAGGGGGCTGAATACAAATGCACGCCACACTTTTCAGATATTTATTTGTTGTAACATGACAAAATGGTTGTTACATGACAAAATGTGGAAAATTTCAAGGAGTATGAATACTTTTTCAAGGCACTGTATTTACTTTCCTCAGATAATTTGTAACGTTTCAAGTAGAGACACCCCTATGTCAGGCCATATGGGGAAACACTGGCACCCCTTATTTCTCCTAGGTAAAGTAGACATCGGAAACCTAGCATATTTATATTTGTTTCACGCTGGATAATAATTTGCTGGTTCGCAAACTGTAAACAGTAGATATGAATTCCTACTGTATAGAAAGCTGTCTCTGGGACATAGTCATAACCACAGGGACATCCCAGAAACCACTCCTCAGACGCTTTATTGGTCATATGGCCTCTGTCAACACCCGTTTGATCCCAAAAAAAAGGAATGCCAGGACAGTTTGACAGTTCTCATGTACCATCAAATTAGGAACTTCTGTCAAGTTTGAGAACTGATAACACATGGCTCATCGCCTGAACTCTGCTAAACCCAAGGACGTTGCAAGTATTTTCCTTCTCAACTGTTTTATTTTTCTGTTGCTGTATTATGTCTTTATTTCTATGAAACACCTTTTTTCTGTAAATTTCTTCAGAAATTTAAGACAAACTGTATTCTGCTACATGTCTTTGGAAAAAGAAATCCCAATAAGTGTATAATAACTGGTCTGTCTGAAAATTATAGTGTCCTCAAACTATGGTATATATATTTTAAAATCAATCAGTCCTAATGTACTGACAGCATACCTCATTTCTTGAGGCCCTTAAAATGCCAGGACAGTACAAATATCTCCCAAATGACCCCTTTTTGGAAAGAAGACAGGCTGAGGTATTTAGTTAGCAAGTTTTGAAAAATTGCTATTTTTTGTCATTCTTTCTTGGAAAATTAAGAAATTAAATATTTTTGTAACATTTTTTTTGTGCAGTACAGAGTGATCATATGACTGGTATGGTGGGAATCCAGGATACTGACTGGTGACAGTATGTTAAAATAAATAAATAAATACTTTTTAATTATAATTTGTTCCTTTAACCACTTAAGACCCGGACCAATATACAGGTAGAGAACCAGGCCCCTTTTTGCGATTCGGCACTGCATCGCTTTAACTGACAATTGCACGGTCGTGCGACGTGGCTCACAAACAAAATTGGTGTCCTTTTTTTCCAAAAATAGAGCTTTCTTTTGATGGTATTTGATCACCTCTGCGTTTTTTATTTTTTGCGCTATAAACAAAAATAGAGCGACAATTTTTAAAAAAATGCAATATTTTTAAATTTTTGCTATAATAAATATCGCCCAAAAATATATAAAAAACATATTTTTCCTCAGTTTAGGCCGATACATATTCTTCTACCTATTTTTGGTAAAAAAATCGCAATAAACGTTTATCGATTGGTTTGCGCAAAATTTATAGCGTTTACAAAATAGGGGATAGTTTTATTGCATTTTTATTAATATTTTTATTTTTACTAGTAATGGCGGCGATCAGCGATTTTTTTCATGACTGCGACATTATGGCGGACACATCGGACAATTTTGACACATTTTTGGGACCATTGTCATTTTCACAGCAAAAAGTGCTATAAAAATACATTGTTTACTGTCAAAATGAAAATTGCAGTTTGGGTGTTAACCACTAGGGGGCGCTGAAGGGGTTAAGTGTGATCTCATATGTGTTTCTAAATGTAGGGGGGGCTGGGCTGGACGTGTGACGTCATTGATCGCCTTTCCCTATATCAGGGAACAGACGATCAATGACAGCGCCACTGTAAAGTAAGGGGAAGGTGTGTTTACACACACCTCTCCCCATTCTTCAGTTCCTGTGACCGATCGTGGGACTCTGGTGGCGATCGGGTCCGTGGGTCCCGCAGCCGCGGTCACGGAACTTCGGACCGGGTCGCGGGTGCGTGCCCGCGACCCACGGCTGGGCATTTTTTTATTTTTTTTAATCAAAATTTTTATTTTTATTAACAATATTCCTTACAACATTATACATTCTTATGTTCTGTCATTTACTTGCTAGAAACAGTTTAACATTGCAGGGAAAATCTAAGATTGTCATATCAAAAAAAAAACTATCAATTATTCTACCCCCCCCCCCAAAAAAAAAAAAGTATTGAAAGAAGAAAAAGAGAAGAAAAAAATATATAATTCACCTCTCCTCCTCTGCCTCAAAAAGGTACAGGTACGTGATTGTGCCCAGCCATGCCATTCTGCCAACGTATATCGGCGTTAGGCGGTCCTTAAGTGGTTAAATAAACATTTTATTTTAATTATTTGTTTACTATTTTATTTTACAATACTCTCGTCAGAGTAGTTCAGTGTCAACATAGTACCACTGTAATATTCTGGGATGGTGATCAGGATTTTTTTTTACACTTTGACTGCTGTTATATTTTGTGCATCTAGAATTGCATCCAGCCTTTCTTTTTAAAACATTCAACAGAGCTGGCGAGAACTAGATCTTGAGGGAATCTTTTCCATATTTAAACAGCTCTTGCTGTGAAGAAGCCTTTCTGTGTGTGGGGGTTAAATCTCTTTTTCTCCAGATGTAAAGAGTGCCCCTGTGTCCTCTGTAATAACCTGAAAGTGAATAACTCTAAACCAAGTTCACTTTATGGACCACTTATGTATTTATGCATTGTGGCCATATCCTTCTTAATTGCCTCTTCTCAAGAGAGAATAATTCAGTTCAGTTGATCTCTCCTCAAATCTAAACTCCTGCATGATTCTTATCAGTTTGGTTGCCCTTCTCTACACTTTCACCAGTTCTCCAATATATTGTTAGTGAACTGGTCCTCAAAACAGAACTGCATATTCCAAATGAGGTATTGTACAATTAATTTGTACCGGGGGGATAGACTCTCTCTAGAGCAGGGGTCTCAAACTGGCGGCCCTCCAGATGTTGCGAAACTACAAGTCCCATGAGGCATTGCAAGGCTGACAGTTACAAGCATGACTCCCACAGGCAGAGGCATGATGGGACTTGTAGTTTCGCAACAGCTGGAGGGCCGCCAGTTTGAGACCCCTGCTCTAGAGTCTATACCCTTTTCAAAACAAAGTGCCAGATTCACAAAGCACTTACGCCGACTTATCTCGAGATGCGCGGCCTAATTGAAAAATGCGCCGCACGTATCTTTGCGCCGTATCCTCAAAACGAGATACGCCTGAAATCCAGTTTCTTCCGTCCTACCTAAAAGAATTACACCGGCGCTTCTTCAAGCGCAAAATACGCTAGACACACCACTGTTTTGATAGGCAAAGATGCAAATGAGGGAGATAAGGCGATCCACAAAATTAAGTGTGTGCGGCGTAGATTACGCCCTGTGCGCATCTGCTAGTTTCATGGTGTAAAATTACACTTTATAAAAGGTGCCCTAACTTTGCACCAGCCGTGTAAATGTTAGCTAAAGCAACACCATTAAGGAAGAGCTGAGCACACACACTTGCAGGACAACAATATGTATGCCAACATGCCAGGGGCATCCATGCTCATAACTATACTAGTGACTTTAGTAACCGAGGGTACCCCCTCTTCTGAGGGAACAGCAGCCAGGAGACGCCTCGCAGAATGCATCTTTGCACAGTAAGCACACTCATTTATCATGGCACAATGAGAAAGCATACATGCACACCCACTGTGGTCCCTAGCACAGACACATCACATGCACATCTAATTGGATTAGATCCAAGTACCCCCCATGGGACTTGGGAGCAGTAACGCCCCGCCACGGCTCCAATTATGTCACTGTGCATTCATACACCTTTCACATGGACCTAGGATCACTTCTCCCTGGTCCTGGGGATCCCTACTCCACCTACTCCACCAAAACTGAGGGTGACACCCTTATTTAATCAGGAATGCCACCCCCACATGCATACATCATTCACACACATAAAACAAATCATAAGCACAGTATAATAAAAAAAATAAAAAAAAGTACCCCCAAACTTAACGGGCGGCGGCGTGAGCTACGCCTGGGCCGGCCACGGCCACGGCCAACCAGGGGAGACTCCTGGGGGGGAAGCAGGGGAAGGAGGAGCCTCCCCTGGTGACTGTCCTCCTGCTGGCCTGCCCTCCAAGGCCACTGCTATCCTGTTCAGACTCAGTGTGAGGGCTGCCGTATTTGCCTGGACAGTCCGGGTGTTGTCGTGGACAGCCTGGGTCAGGGCACTCACCTCCTGGGCCACGCCTGTTGTTGCGGTCTGCAGGTCACAAAAGCATGTGATGACCGCCAAGGAGTTTGTGGCCACATCAGTGAGTGATTCCTTAATAGAGCCCAGGCTGTTCTCCATCTGGGTCAAAGTCCGGTTGATCTGACCCAGATGGCGGGTCTGAAGGGCATTGGCCGGCAGACACTCGGCCACCCCCCTGGTCTTCTGGGTCACCTTCCTGCCTGCAGCTGAGGCTTGTGGCCTGGGAGGAGGGGAGAGAGAGACCCTTGTGGGGGGGGAGCCCTGTTGGGGGAGGAGTGGGAGGGGCTACCCCTGATGGAGGCCTGACTGCTGCCAGCCTCAGGGGTAGCCTCAGGGGGAACCACATCTGAAGCCAAAAGGAATTCCCTGGCAATGTCCATATCTTCATCCTCATCCTCCCCCCCTCATCCTCCTCCCCCTCAACCTCCTCATGATGTGAGGTGTGGCCACTCCCCTCCCCTGGGGACTCAGCAATCTCCTGGCCATCTGTGGAGGACACAAAACATTCACAGGTTGGAGGATCCACACACTTGGCACATATTCCCTTCCCCCACCCACACATGCTACTCACCAGATAGAAAAACCCAAAAATTACCTGTCCTAACAGGAGCATCATATTCAAAGTCAGGCAGGCCCACCACCTGCTATGTGTGGAAGCACCGAGCCACTGCCCATTCCTCCTCAGTCAGCCTGACGGAGCAGGGTGGGCCTCCTCCAGTGCCCCTGGCATGGGCACTTATCTTGGCCATCTTGTCACGGACCAGGCTCCTAAGATCGTTGATCTTCTTCTGAATCCCACTGGGGGTCCTCGTCTCCCCCCTCCCCGCATTGATCTCGTCCTTAATTCGCTGAATAATCTCCTTCCTCCTGGCCAGGGTGGTGTCCCGGCTCTCAGGGCCATGCAAATAACGCCCGAAACGCGTGATGGCCCTAGCAAGTATCTGCTTTTCTCTCACAGAAAAATGTAACTTCCTGCGCTTCGGTGCCATAACACCCAACACTCAGCAACAAACACAAAAAACAAACACAACAAACAAACACAAATACTCACAGAACAAACAAACACAAATACTCACAGAACAAACACACACAAAAATTAAAGCACACAAGCAGAAAGCTAATACAAATTCAAAAACAAACACAGAAAATACAAACAGAAAAAACAATCAGAAAAAACAATCAGAAAAACAAACAGAAAAAATACACAGCTACTACAATCTACTACTCCTCCAAATCTTTTTTCTAACACTACACTCACCAACACACACCAACAGACGACAGAGCAAAAGCAACTTGCTTTAGGAAGGGGAAAACAGGGATGTACTTTTGCAAGGGAAGTGTGTTTGTCTGGGGCTATTTATACACAGGGCGATTCTCAAACTAAGTACACTTGGCCTTTTACCTATCTCACTGATTGCGCCGAGCCAAGTTCTGAGCATGCCCAGTGAAGTGCAGATTTGTGCGCGCATGCGCAGTACGGCTGGCCCTTCATTTGCATGGGGTCGCGGCTCATTACAATGGAGCATGCCCACTTCCTTCCCACTTGCAATAACCCCGCCTTACGCCTCGGGATTTAAGTTACACTGGTGCTAATTTGGGCGCAAATGCGCTGTGGATACGGCACTTACGACACAAAATTAAGGCGCCGTAACGTAAATGACATACGTTTGGAGTAACTTAATTTGCGCCGCTCTACGTGAATCTGGCCCAAAATATTTTTCTAGCTTTGGAAACTGCAGCTTGGCATTGGATGCTATGATATATCAGAGATCTTCAGAGAGTAGTGGTTAATGATTCTCACTCTGAATGGTCTAAGGTTATCAGTGGTGTAGGTACAGAGCTGGGACCCTTACTTTTTAATATCTTTATAAATGATATTGGGTCTGGGATCAAAAGAAAAATTTCTGTCTTTGCAGATGACACCAAGCTATGCAGTGGAATAACGTCCTTACAGGATGTCTCCAATTTACAAGTCAAACTCAATGCTCTGTCTAATTGGGCGACTATGTGGCAAATGAGGATTAATGTTGATAAATGTAAAGTTATGCTCTTGGGGGCTAAGAATATGCATGCATCATACATGCTAGGGGGGGTACAACTGGGGGAATCCATAGTGGAGAATGTTCTGGGGGTTATGGTAGATCATAAGCTCAATAATGGCATGCAATGCCAAGCTGCAGTTTCCAAAGCGAGCAAAGTCCTTTCTTGTATTAAGAGAGGTATGGACTCCAGAGAGAGAGATATAATTTTGCCCCTGCTCAAATCATTACTAGGACCTCATGCGGAATATGCAGTTTAGTTTTGGCCACCAGTTCTCAAAAAGGATATCGGGGAACTGGAGAAAGTGCAGAGAAGGGCAACGAAACAGATAAGAGGCATGGAGGAGCTCAGCTATGAGGAAAGATTAGAGGAACTGAATTTATTCATTCTTGAGAAGAGGAGAATGAGGATGTCACGTACCTGTTAGGAGTCTGAAATGACGAGGTCGGCCTCCCTTGTATCTCCAGCCCAAGCCCCACTGGAGGTGGAACAGATGGTGACTAGAGTCAGGAGGAACATGAGTGCCTGTAGGTGTTGCGTGCAGAACTTGTAAGTGGAGTTGCAGGCTTGGAGGTGCAGGCAGAGTATCTGGTAAGGAGGTGGACCCAGGGAAGCTGAGAGGATGGACTGCCAGCACAGGCACTCGAAGACAGCGTTGAGCCGAGCAGGAGACAGGATCAAGGTCACAGGGATAGCCAAGTTTAGTAACAGGCAGACAGCAAGGTAATCAAGGTATAAGCAGGGTCAAATGGGAAGCCAGGATCGGGAACCAGTAATCAGAGTAATCAAAGTCCAAAAGCAGGGTCGTTAAAAGCCAAAGTTCAGGAACAGGAATCAAGCCAGGTTTAACATGGTTCAGAATATCAAGACACAGCTGAAGACCAGTCAGCACTTGTCAGAAATCAGAGCATCCTTTAAATAGGCCGTCTGGCACCAATTGTGACCTGGGATGCGTTCCTGCGCATGCACGCAGTGCGATGTGCACACGCATGCGCATTGGCGCATATGGGAATCTGCCATTGCCCGTAAGTGTGCACATGCGCATGTGTGCACGCCAGGCGAATTCTAACAGTCCTCTTACAGGGGATATGATCAACATGTACAAATATATAAGGGGTCCATATAGTGAACTTGGTGTTGAGCTATTCACTTTACAGTCAACACAGAGGACACAGGGGCATTCTTTAGGTCCAAATATGGAAGGGTTTATTCACAGTAAGAGCTGTGAAAATGTGGAATAGACTCCCTCTGGAGGTGGTTCTGGCTAGCTCAGTAGATTGCTTTAAGAAAGGCCTGGATACAAGGGGGCATGGGGACCCAGCTCCGACATGGACGCTTGATGTAAGAGCTCTGCTCGGCCGCCAGAGAGAAACCAGCACCATCCACGTCCACCGGCGACACTACCGCACGTCGATACCTCCACTGCCTCCTTAGGATCCACTGCACCCGAGGAGATGACCTGCCAGCGGAAAAACACACAATCCCCTAAGAAATTGAAGGACTTCTTCACAGCGCGCGGGACCCAAGAAAATGGCGCAGGCGCTCCGGGGACACTACAGGAGCCACGGGCAGCATTAGCACCAGACAGCCACTCCAGACCGCTGAAAACCCTGCAATCATCCCTCCCACACAGCGGATCATCCTCTGGGGCCTCCAGTCCCTCCACCAGGAGCCCGGCCAAAGAAAAGCTGAGAATTGCTTCACCTGAGACGCCATCTGGGGATCCGGAAATGGAGGTAAGCAGGCCTCACAACACTGAGGAGCTGAAACTGCATAACACGCCAGACCCCATTGCAGCATTCCCTACGTCTGACAGGGCGGTGTCAGACACTGTTCTGAAAGACATGCTACTGTCCCTTAAAGCCTCACTGTATGCAGACATGACAGCAGGCATTAATCACTGCCAGAGGGAGGTGCAGGCCTTAGGCAACATGGTGGATCAGATTGAACACTGTCTGAGCGACTTTACATCATCCTTCAACACAATGGTGGATGCCCATCGCAACCATAGTGAAGAAATAGCCTGGCTAAAAAAAAAGTGGCAGATTAAGAAGACTGTTCCAGGAGGAACAATATTAAAGTAATGGGGATCCCTGAAACCGTTTCTGCCACACAGCTGCTGCCCTACACGCAGGCGTTCTTCTCCACCTTGCTGCCATCCCTGTCACCACAGGATCTCATTGTGGATCGCATTCATCGCATTCCCAAACCCTCGTTCCTGCCAGACAACACTCCCAGGTATGTGCTACTTAGGGTACACTTTCATCACGTTAAGGAGCAGCTCATGGTGGCCTCCCGCAGGGCAGACAACAATCACCCTTAATACGCCGACCTACAGTTACTCCCAGACC
This sequence comes from Rana temporaria, assembly GCF_905171775.1. Classification (NCBI taxonomy): domain Eukaryota; kingdom Metazoa; phylum Chordata; class Amphibia; order Anura; family Ranidae; genus Rana; species Rana temporaria. Next base: position 63,965,281 of record NC_053494.1, read on the forward strand.
TATCCAGGCACACCCTCCAACAACGTCACAACCTAGCGACCATAACCAAGGCCTTGAGGAACCACAACATCACCCACAAATGGAAGTATCCTGCCAAGCTGTCAGTTACTCACAACGGCATATCAGTCCTAATATCCACACTGGATGAAGGACTAGCAGCATTGCGCCAGTGGGGCATATTGCCTGACCAGGCATCACCGTCCGCCCCGGTTCATACACCCAACCCACTACAGGAAGGCTGGCAAGTAGTCTCACGCAAACACGCCTCCAAGGTCAAAGCTGGTGGAATCGCGTGAGTATAACACAGACCGCATTACACTGTTCTCTCCGGACACAGGGGTTCCAAGTTTTAATCCCTGTTTTCTCCCTCCAAGACTTACGCAGAAGTTACGTCTGCACATGGATCAGTTCATAGATCTCTTTCTTATTGTGCTCTTAGTTCATGCACCTTTAACTTTTGTTATTTCTATGCCACTTTTATTTTGTTTATTCTTTGTTTGAAGCAAGAAGACCAGCAACGATCTTTCGTTCCAACTTAGAAGCAAACGGGACTGACACTCTCCCCCAGGACATCAACTTTGGTCACAGTGAGTACATGCACCACACAACACAGCAGAATACTCACCACCCTCCTCATGCCAATTAACTGCTTATCAATCAATGCAAGGGGTCTGAATCACCCTGCTAAGAGACTCTCCATGTGGGCTGAGGCTGGGAAACACAGGGCAGATATCCTATGTGTCCAGGAAACTCATTTTCAGGAATCTAAAGCTCCCAAATGCTCCCACAGAAAATACCTGCATGTATTCCTGGCCTGCACACCCGGCCATAAAAAACGAGGGGTGCTGATTGCACTAAGGAATACCCTATCCTTCCAACTAAAGGAAGCGATCCTTGACCCCAACGGCAGATATGTCATTCTGAAAGGCGATATTAACTCACACCCATATACGTTGGTGTCTCTTTATGCCCCCAACTCACATCAGATCCGCTTTCTCAGCAGACTGCTACGAAAGGTTAAATCTCAACAATATGGGAGTCTTGTGGTGTGCGGTGACTTCAACCTCATTATCGACCCAAAGCTGGATACGTCTGCACAGAAATCGAATAGATCTACACACCTCGGCAAAACAATACACAACGAGGAACTGTTTGATATGTGGAGGTGCATCCATGCGAACTCAAGGGATTATACTTTTTTTTCCCAACAGGCATTTTTCGTATTCCAGCATTGATTTATTCTTAGTAAATAAATGGTTGCTGCAAAAGGTCTCTTCGGTGCAGATTCATGATATCACGTGGTCTGACCACGTAGCTATTACTATGTCTATTAATGACCAGGCTGTCTCCTCTTCCCCTCTCATCTGGCAAAACAATGTCCGATTATTACAAGAACCCCAAACCTCCGCAAAAAAATTCCAACACCTTAACGATTTCTTTCTAAATAATGCGGACTCTGTAGAAGATCCTTTTACCCTCTGGAATGCCCATAAGGCATACATGAGGGGTATACTAATTCAGCTTGGTGCTAGGGAAAAGAAACGTCGCACAGACAAAGTCAACTCTATTCTCACTGACATACACAACTTAGAAACACAAAACAAGCAGGCACCTAATCACACTCTTTCCGGGAAAATGTCCCACTTAAGAGAGTAACTACTATCCCAACAATATGATTATCATCTCAGACGTCTCAAACTGAACTCGTACACCAACGCAAATAGAGCAGGTAAATACCTAGCCAATAGACTGAAGACCGCACGCACTAAGACCAGATATGACCATCTGATTCATCCCACACCCAAACACAAAATCAGTAACCCTCAAGAAATTGCTGACCAATTTGCCGCTTACTACGGAAATCTGTATAATATAAAAGACGATCCTTTCACCCACCAACCCACGACCGAAAACATCCTAGAATTCCTACAGAAAATTAATTTACCCTCTCTCTCAGAAACCCAAATACTCTCCTTAAACTCACAGTTCACTACCTCTGAGGTAGAAACTGTAATATCCACCCTATCTAATGGTAAGTTCTCAGGTCTGGATGGGTTTTCGAATGAGTACTTCAAAACCTTTAGCTCTCGCCTTGCACCACATATGCAAGCAGTCTTTAAAAAGGCGGCAGACACAGCATCATTTCCCCCAGAATTGCTACAAGCATTTAAAGTCACCCTTCCCAAGCCAGGTAAAGACCCAACTACACCCTCTAATTTTCAGCCTATTTCCCTTCTAAATACCGACATCAAAATCTATGCAAAAATATTGACCAAATGACTAGCAGACTTCATTCCATCCATCATTAAACGTGACCAGATGGGCTTCATGAAGGGGAGACAGACCTCGGACGCTACCAGGAGAGTCATTAATGTCGTGCACCATACAAAAAAGACTTGAGCGCCTTCTCTGCTGCTTTCAATAGACACAGAGAAGGCGTTGATAGGGTGCATTGGAAATACATGAAACTGACATTGTCTAAATTTGGGTTTGGTGGTCATATTATGGATGCAATACTGGCTTTGTATTCCTGCCCCTCAGCAAGGGTGTACACATCCAGTATGTTATCCATTCCCTTTCGGATAACGAACGGAACACGCCAGGGGTGTCCACTTTCCCTGACTATCTTCAATCTCATGATTGAACCCCTGGTGGAGGCCGTCAGAACACATAATGGTATAACAGGGTTCCGATTCGGATCTACTTCCCATGTCATAAACTTATTCGCAGATAATGTGTTATTGATGTTAACAAATCCACTCACCTCACTTGCTAAGGCACGCTATAATCCTTTGGGGAGGTCTCCTACTACAAGGTGAATTCAAAAAGATAAAAGTACACAAACCACAGGATGGAACTGTGGGTGTCTTGAAATAGTGCAGAGCCACGTCCTAACTATAGTAGAAAGATTAATGTTGGAGGGAAACAAAAGTGGACTTTATAGGCACTAATCGTTGACAAAAAGGTATATTTTATTGCAATCCCAAAGGGGCTATTGAACCAACATTACAATGGATATATTAATAAAATACATTAAAAACAAGAAAATAATTATCACAAAAGATTTGTAATAATTTCACAAAGCATTAATATTAAACCAATACTGGTCCAAGGGAGACATCAAAAAATTAATGATGGCTAACATGTGTATTGGTAGATTTCAAACAAGCTCTACATGTTTCGTGGTTGGCCGCTTCTTCAGGAGCTATTGATATTTCATCCACGGTAATGGATAAGGTTAAATATGAAAACCCGGTAGAAGGTACTGTTTAAGGTAGATAAAGTATGCGTTTTGTCGAACGGTCCTGGTGGTAGACATGTGCAATTCGTTTAGTTTCTAATTCGTCTTTTAACGAAAATTTGGAAATTCATTAATTTTGAATTTTCGTTTTCACAAATTTTTTATTTCCGAATTTTCGGACTTCCGAAAATTTGGAATTTCCGAATTTTCTAATTTTTGGATTTCCGAAAAATTTGAATTTACGAATTTCAGAATTTTCGTATTTCCGAATTTTTCAATTTCCGAATTTTCAGACTTCCGAAATTTCGAATTTCCGAATTTTTTAATTTCCGAATTTTTAATTTCCGAATTTTCGTATTTCCGAATTTTCGTATTTCCGAATTTCGGAAATTCGGATTTTCGGAAATTCACAAATATGAAAAATTTTTCTTTTTTTTTTAAGTTGAAAAATCCCGAATTTTAGATTTTTTTCATTTTTTATTTTCGAATTTTTCATTTTCGAATTTTCAAAATTTTTCATTTCCGAATTTTCGAAATTTCGCATTTTTAATTTTCGAAATTTCAAATTTTTCATTTTCGAAATTTTGAATTTTGGAATTTTTCCTGACCTGACCAGTCTGTTTACCTATTGGAGCTTTTTTGGATAGATTCCCAGCTGCCTTACCACCAGGACCATTCGACAAAACGTGTACTTTATCTACCCTAAACAGTACCTTCTACCGGGTTTTCATATTTGACCTTATCCATTACCGTGGATGAAATATCAATAGCTCCTGAAGAAGCGGCCAACCACGAAACATGTAAAGCTTGTTTGAAATCTACCAATACACATGTTAGCCATCATTAGTTTTTTGATGTCTCCCTTGGACCAGTATTGGTTTAATATTAATGCTTTGTGAAATTATTACAAATCTTTTGTGATAATTATTTTCTTGTTTTTAATGTATTTTATTAATATATCCATTGTAATGTTGATTCAATAGCCGCTTTGGGATTGCATCAATAAAATCTACCTTTTTGTCAACGATTAGTGCCTATAAAGTCCACTTTTGTTTCCCTACTACTTCACTAAATCCCTTATCCTTAGCCTGGGAATGCCAACCACAGACTGCCTCCAACTACAGCACTCACTTCCATATGTATGGAATGATAAAAGCATAACTTACTTAGGCATCAAGGTGACCAGGACTACCAAATCACTAGTAGACGCCAACCTAAAACCGCTTTTAAACAAAATAGATGCCCAGACCAAAAATATGTCCAAAAAATAAACTATCCTGGATGGGCAGGTTAGCAGCTTTCAAGATGCTTATATTACCACAAATCCTATATATCTTTAGGATGCTCCCAATAGCCATCACACCACATTACCTCAAAGCCATATCTAACATCTAATGGAAATTTCTGTGGGATGCAATAAAAAAGCCAGATGCTCACGGAAAACCTTAATTCCTCACAAGAGTGTAGGAGGAGCGGGACTGGTGGATATACATGACTACATGTAGGCAAATAGACTTGACCAGCTCAAGTTCTGGTTTTCCTCCTCTGACACACCGTTGTGGGTGGAAATAGAGAGATCCCTAGCCCCTACACCTGACTTACCATCAGTTCTTCTGGGAGACTCATGGATACCATGGGACACTACCGACACATCCCCAACGATCACCATATCATTGCATATCATTGCAGGCTTGGAGACTCCTCCTGAATCGCCAACTCACTAATAGTAGAAACATAGATTTCAAATTCCCTCTTAGCTGGATTGAAGCTCACATACCAATGCTATCCTTAACAGCTTTCGCCTCCCAAGGGATAAAGAGGGTACACAAACTTTTACAAGACAATGGGCCTAAATCAGTGGACTGCATAATGAGAGAATACAACTTACCGACTCACATGTTTTTTACATGTTTGAGAGTGGTCCACTTTTTATGAAAACACCCTCCCCCTATAATCCGCCTCCCGACAGCAGTATGGCAACACCTCACGGGAGGCCAGTCACGCAAAACAAAGGAATAGCAATTTACTATAACATACTTCAATATAAAAAGGTATTTCAAAAATCAACGACGCACATTAAATGGGAAACAGACACGGGTTCAACGTTTACAGACGCCCAATGGAAGTTTGCATTTCATTCTATACAAAATGCATCCCATTGCATTAATCATTGGGAATCAACGATCAAAATAATCGATCGTTGGCAATATACCCCCTGTAGAATTGCAATTATGTTTTCTAATGCCTTGTCACTGTGCTGGAGAAATTGTGGACATAAAGGCCATCTTTTCCACATGTTCTGGGAATGCCCTAGCTTAGCCAGTTTTTGGAATCAAACGTTCAAGCACATCTCATCCATTACAGGAATACTTACACTCTTAACCCAACACTAGCTATCCTACATATAGGTTCAAATATGCTTATAATTAAAATGATCTTATACACTAAAAACATAAACATTAACAGCGCTTGATTCAAGCTAATCGTGCTTGAATGAAAAATGTGTCACCACATCCTGCTCAATATAGGTTTCTATTGGGAAGCCGCATAAATGAACCACCACATAAATGCACCTCAAAAAGTAACCTCCAAAGGGTTAAATTGATCACAATGACCTCAATGTGAAAAAAATGATAACCATTGAATAAAATAAAAATTACGATGCAACTAGAATGGTTCTATAGTCCTCAAAAACTATGATGGCTATCTGCCACTCTACAACACTTGATCCTGCAGCAACTTTCAGTCAGTCCTTTGTCCAAACCTAGGAAAAACTTTTAAAAGACACTTCTGCAATGGCTGTGCTGTAGCAAACATTGACACGTAGGGATCCCCCAAAAAAACCTCACTCACCAGATGGATGTCATCAAAGGCATTAACGCTGACTCTCTCGCTGGAGTGTGTGGTGGTTCAGCTGGATCTCTCCCCGTCCTTCTGCCGTCTGGTGGGCTCTGGTTGTGCTCAAATGGATGCAATCATGAAAAAACAAGAGGGAGACTCCACATAGTGTAAAACAGTTTTATTACATTAGAGGTGAAGCTCTCTTCAATGTTAGGCTTACAATTAAAATTCAAAAAACTGGCGCTTGTGTCTCAATCTAAAGCTAGCTGGCTCTCACTGTAGTCTGCTGCCTGGGGATTCCTCCTCCTGACGCTGTGAGTCCCGGGATACCGCTCGCCTGATTGGACCGTTGGATCACGTGGCCACGTGACGCGACCATCCACCTGAGGAGATCGTCAAAGCACTGAGCGGCGTTCTTATTACTTTACAGCAGAGCCTAATGAGATCGAGGCTTCCGTGAGTGCAATCGCTGTATTGCATTGGTTTTCTTCCTTTATCCATACGTTATTTGCACCATATTTGTGTTCTCTTTTTTACATGAGCGGCACTGCCCTGAAGGGAAAAGTTATATAGAAGTGAAGCCTGTACACTCTGAAATATCCCATGAATATCGAACTGTGGTGTGTTTATCTTTCCATCTGACAGGGGTTGTACTGACTTGCTGCAGTTGCCCATGAAAATTGCATGCTGGTTTCTATAGGGATTTATTCCTAGCACTTCACTGGCACTTCACTGGTTGATTTATTTATTAATTTGGTTCATTGTCTATTTGCCTTGTTTACACAGGCATCCCCCGTTCTGCAGCTCCATGACAAGATCGTGGGACCACGGCGGACATCGAGTCCCGAGGGCATGGTCACGGTCACAAAGCTCACGACAGGGGTGGGTGCGCTGGTAGCACGCACGTACCCACACATCGGGAAAATTTAAAGGGACGTACCTGTACAACCATGTCCCTGTCCATGTTCTGCTGACGTAAAAGTGTGTGCGCTGATCGGCAAGTGGTTAAACGCTTCCTATGGTCACCTTAAGTCCTTGGCTTGCTGTGGCATGTGTAGAATCTCAGAATCTCCATTGATTGTATTTTGATGTATCTATTTCAGATTCTGGGGTGAGTAGGGATATATTTGAGCATAATATGTACATGTATATCCTTTATTATTTGTATACTTTATTGATTTTGTTGCTGTTTTTTGTCTTACCAAAATGCTATATATTGTTACCAGTGTATATATATATTTTTATTAGAAGGCATTTGCTTCTAAGTGGACAGCATCCCATGAGGAAGCCTAGGTTAAGGGCGAAACATGTTGGAAACCACATCAACCCTGCTGTATACATAAGGACTGTATCACATGTATTTGCTGTAAAACTATTTTTAAACATTTTTTAACCAATGTTAAATAAAATGTTTTTCTTTTAAATGTATCGCTTAAGTTCTTTCTATCTACTAATATATGCACCTTAAAAATGCCATAATACCTCAATACTTTTCTAACTTGGAGATGGGGTGCTAAATCCTGTGTGTTGTCCATGGTTAAGAAATATATATATATATATATATATATATATATATATATATATATATATATATACATGTGTGTATACTGTATATACACTGTATAACTATTTTTAATGATATATAAATGAGTGAACACATTGCCATTCAAATCACAAACCTGCAAAAAAGTTGCGCCAGCGACCCGCTCCCTCTGTGATTATACATAGCGGGAGCCCAGCGGTGGGTACTGCTGACTCAATGTCCACCAGCACCTGCCGATTACACGGTTAAAAAAGGAATAATTAAACGATTACACGGTTAAAAAAGGAATAATTGAATATACCATAATTTGTAGACGCTATAACTTTTGCACAAATCAATCAATATGTGCTTATTGTGATTTTTTTTTTTACCAAAAATATTTAGCAGAATACATATTGGTCTAAATGTATAAAGAATTTAGATTGTTTTACTTATTTTATTGGGTATGTTTTATAGCAGAAAGTAAAAAATCTTGGGCCAGATCCATGAAGCGCGGCGCTTCTCTCTGCCTGGCGTAGTGTATCTCAGATACACTATGCCGCCGTAACTTACTTTTTTTGTATCCTCAAAGATTTCACGCCGTAAGTAACGGCAGCGTAGTGTAACTTAGGCAGCGTAAGGGCGTGCAATTCAAATGTATGTGATGGGGCGTGTTTTATGTTAATACGTCGTGACCCGACGTAATTGACGTTTTTTTGAACGGCGCATGCGCCGTCCGTGGGGGTATCCCAGTGCTCATGCTCGAAATTAAACCGGAACAAGCCAATGCTTACGACGGTGACGTCATTCTACGCAAAGCCCTATTCGCGAACGACTTACGCAAACGATGTAACATTTTCAAAATTCAATTCGGGAACGATGGCCATACTTAACATTGAGTACGCCTCAAATAGCAGGGGTAACTATACGCCGGAAAAAGCCAAACGCAAACGGCGTAAAAAAATGCGCCGGCCGGACGTACGTTTGTGGATCGCCGTATCTAGCTAATTTGCATACTCGCCGCGGAATTCGACGTAAACGCCACCTAGCGGCTAGCGTAAATATGCACCTACGATCCCACGGCGTACTAAGACGTACGCCTGTCGGATCGATCCCTCATTCCGTCGTATCTTGTTTTGTGGATACAAAACAAAGATACGACGCGGGAACTTTGAAATTATGCGGCGTATTAATAGATACTCCGGTGTAATTCGTTTGTGGATCTGGCCCCTTGTGTTTTTTTTGTTCAAAATTGTCTGTATTATTTTGTTTATAGAGCAACAAATAAAAAACGCAGATGTGATCAAATACCACCAAAAGAAAGCTCTATTTGTTGGAAAAAAGGACAAAACAGTTTGTTTGGGTACAGAGTTGCACAACCGCGCAATTGTGAGTTAAAATAATGCAGTGCCATATTGCAAAAAATTACCTGGTCCTGAAGGGGGGTAAACCTTCTGGAACTGAAGTGGTTAAATAATTGTTTACTATATATTTAATAAGAAATACAAATATATGTATCTAAATTTGTTAGCAAATAAAAGTTTGGTCTATTTCACAAACAACGTATAATACAGATCTTTTTCCCTTCAGTTTTAATGCATTATTCTAACAGTTAACACGTTTTGTATGAATAATTCTATTATTTAGCTAATAAAATATTTGTGATGCTTTAGAATTTATGTACAAACTTGAGATTATGGTGTTGCTTATTTTAAAATGCTAGAATAAATGTAGTGCTAAAGTAAGGACGGGTGGATTTAACTACTTTGTATGTTTAACATTGCATTATCTGTAAATGCACTAAATAGTTGTGTTAACGTAAATTCTTTAAAGGTTATACTGTATAATCAGATTAGAATTATGTCACGAGTGTGACTTAGTTTCCTAAACAAGTAAAATGTGTGCCTCTTTTCTGTTTATGAAATTTAGGAGGTATAGATTTATGAAAATAGATCAACTGTTCATGCCAAATGCAGGATGCAGAAATAGATATTATAACATCAGGTACTTGTCTCCTCTTTGTGTTACAGAATCGTGTGTCAAAAAGATATTTTTCGTTGATTCCCATCATCAAACATAATATTGAGGTGCTAGTGCCAAAACACTTGTCTCAGCAGGACGCAGACACTTATTTTGCTTATGAGACAATACTTCCTTTCTTCTTGTGTATGGCAAAACAAATCATAAGATGGATTTTATGACTGAACAGCAAAATGAATGCTTGTGTCTATAATTTGTCTTATAAAAGAAGAAGCTTTGCTAGCGATACATTGAACCTTTGATTAAACTGGTAATTCATGGTACATCAGTAGTAAATTATGTGTCTATACTTTTATAATATATATTTACCGCATTAGAAGGTCTAATTTTACTACAAACTACAACTTTGTAAATGCCCTGTTTTTGTTTTCTGTTCATCTGAAGCATCTTAGCAAAATTTAGAACAAGAAATACTGAGTTGTGCTTTCTACAGACATTGTATGAACAATGGCGGCAGGGCCGGCACTAGCGAAAGGCAACAATGGCACTTGCCTTACGGCGCCGCCAGGATAACAGGGCAGAAAATTGCAGGGCCGATCTGAGACGGCTGCGCCGGGTGCAGTTCACCCAGGCGCCACAGAGGTGGGGGCGCTCAAGCGCCAGAGTTCCCACTGCCAGTGCCCCCCTCCCTCCTCCTCTCCTTGTTGGCGTCTCTCTGGCCTTCCTGCGGCCGGACTACACTTCCCGTAATGCTTAGGGCTCTGCGGCACATGCGCAGTGCGGAGAGGCTTGAGTTTGTTCCCGTGTAGCGGCATCTGCTTTTTTTTTTTTGCGCTCCAGAGCCGCTTCTGTTCCCGAGTCTTCCTGAACTCATTGGGCTTCTTCTTCTTCACCCTCCTCCTCCTCCAAACCTTTCCCCTTGCCCGTGTCCAGCCCGGTGTAGTCCCTCCTCGCTCCCAGCACCAGTCCTGTCACACATGATCCACAAATGAGAAGGAGAACATTATGGAATTGCATATTCTAGAGCACAGGTGACAGGCTGAAAGTAGCCAGCATAGCCAAGGACAACATCCAGCTGTTTACCTATAGACTCATCAAACTTGCCTTCCTCTCCTCTAAGACAAGGTAAGGGGAGGGGGGTGCAAAACAAGTTGCTGCCATTGTATAGACTTATATGGGGGTGGGGCCCACATGACACCCAGATTAATGAATGGAACAGGTGATGGATGGGGCAGTATGTACAATGTGGGTACAAATGTGGGACTGGGGGTAATGTAGAAGTTGGAGGTGTGATCTATGCCCTGGTGTGGGGATGGTACAGCTAACTGTTCTGCATCTATTGGGAACAATGGCCAGGTATGATAAGGGGGAGTGGCAGTCTATCCAGAGCATGCTGAAATGTGCACACATTATTTGGGGCTTTTGTCTCTCCCTCTGCCATTGTTTGTAAAAAGACATGGATTCCACCTCCTTGTTTACTTCTCTGACTTCATCAGAAGATGAGCCGAAGCTCCACTAATGACACCGATGTAGGCCATCCTCTCAAGAGTTTAACAGTTAATGGAGCACAGATATAATGCATGGTGTGTGTGCGTGTGCATGCGTGAGCGCCAGGGGGGGGAGCCTATCAGGCATCCAATAATAGCAGAGGATGGGAAGAGAGGATGGAGAAGACATCAAGGAGCATGGAGGACACCACTTGCTGCCCACCGCCATCACCCACTGCCCCACTGAGACAGGGTAAGTGCTGGGCAGACAGAGGGTGAACGGGGGGCACCCTGGCAGTATTTGATGGGCACATTTGATGGGCATAGTAGGAGCATTTGATGGGCACAGTGGCAGCATTTTATGGCACACTGGCAGCATTTGATGTGCACAGTGGCTGTGTTTGCTGGCATAGTGGTGGCAATTGATGGGCACAGTGGCTGCGTTTGATGACACAGTGGCATCAATTGATTGGCACAGTGTCAGCAATTGATGGGCACAGTGGCTGTGTTTGCTGGCATAGTGGTGGCAATTGATGGGCACAGTGGCTGTGTTTGCTGGCATAGTGGAGGCAATTGATGGGCACAGTGGCTGTGTTTGCTGGCATAGTGGAGGCAATTGATGGGCAAAATGGCTGCGTTTAATGGCACAGTGGCTGCGTTTGATGGCACACTGGCAGCATTTGATGGGCACAGTGGCAGCAATTGATGGGCACAGTGGCTGTGTTTGCTGGCATAGTGGTGGCAATTGATGGCCACAGTGGCTGCGTTTGATGTCACAGTGGCGGCAATTGATGGGCACAGTGGCTGTGTTTGATGGCACAGTGAGGCTGCAATTGATGTTTTTTTCTGAATTTTTCAGTTTGTTTGTACACCCCCAAAAATTTTGAGCACCATCCGCCACTGTGTATGACTGTGGTTCATATGTTTTTTATTAAGAATTTTGCAAACTTTAAAGGGCAACAATTGTTATAGGCCAAATGTATAATTTTCTTGCCACCTTTGCAGTTTTGAAACACATCATAACTCCTGTATCACCACTGCTCTGCAATCTTTACATCATGGGTGCCCAACTAGTGGTCCAGGGGCCACATGTCGCCCGAGGAGACCTCTGATGTGGCGACCTCCTGCTCTGGGATGGTGGTAGGGTTGCCACCTCTTCATCAAGCCAAGCCCGAACATTTAACCAGCGCACAGCAATTTTTCTTTTTTTAGTATAGCCTATACTTAGAATTGGGAGAATGGCTCTGCCCAAGCATTAGTTTTACGAACACTTGAATTATTGGTGTGTTCGACCATTTGTTCAGCCCGCTGAACAATCACAGTACACTGCACCGCCACACAGTGCACCGGAAGCTCTGATTGACTGAAGCAACTAAAGCTTTGCCCAATCAGGGCACATAAAACTGTCAGAGCAATGATTAGTCCCACCCCACACTATAAAAATATTCTTCTCATTGTGGCCAACAGTGCTACTAGTAAGTTAGTGTGCTATAGTGTACCATTGTGATTATATTGCCAGTGTAGAAGATCAGTTTAGTATAAATCTAGTGATAGTGAATCGTGAGTGTAGTTTGACCAATTACTTTTACTTTAGTGTCAGTTTATTTTGTATGGGCAGGTTTCCTGCAGTATATTTCAGTGCGTTACTGCACATTTACTGCAGTATATTTCAGTGCGTTACTGCACATTTAATGCAGTGTATTTCAGAACATTAGTGCACATTCAACGCAGTATATTTCAGTGCGTTACTGCACGTTAACGCAGTATATTTCAGTGCATTACTGTGTGTTTAACGCTGTATATTTCAGTGAGTTACTGCATGTTTAACACAGTATATTTCAGTGCATTACTGCGCGTTTAACGCTGTATATTTCAGTGAGTTACTGCATGTTTAACGCAGTATATTTCAGTGCGTTACAGCACATTTAATGCAGTTTATTTCAGTGTGTTACAGCAAATTTAACACTGTATATTTCAGTATGTTACTGCACGTTTAACGCTGTATAAATATACAGTGAAATCAGTGCAAAAGTTCACATTTAACACAGTAAATGTCAGTGCGTTACTGCATGTTTAACACTGTATACTTCAGTGCAATGGTGCACGTTTAACGTAGTATATTTCAGTGCAGTATATTTAGGTGCGGTAGTGAACGTTTACCACACTATATTGTAGTGTGTCAGTGGAGTGTGTCTGTGTAGTGAGTACTCAAGTTAAAGTGTAAAGACACCACTTTCCATTGATTTAAGTGCATCCACATTTCCATATCTTTATTACATTTTGTTAAAAAGCGCCCAGACATGATGGGGGCATCATTTTTGGGAGGCCTACAAAGAGAGGCAGACGTCCCCGCTGCATTTTGTGGGGGTTAGCAGCATATGTGTCCACAGGCAAAGGTGGACATGGTGGACAAAGGAGGCATCAACATTTCCTCTGCTTAGTGATGTTGCCCATTCTATCCAGCCACAGCATGCAGAGGAGGTGATGAACTGGCTTACTAAACCATCCTCATCCTCCTCATCTTCCATCATCCAAGCAGAGACTAGTGTGCAGTCCACTGCAGCTGCCAGAGTGGCTTATGCTTCCTCCTTGTCCACAGCTACTCCAGTCATAGCCCCAGCATCAGGCATGGAGGATTCAGTTTTTTGAACACAGCATCAGCCCTTGCTCCTTGACAATGCACAGCCATTACTTGATTCAGATCTTGGTTCTGAGGTTGAGGAAGGTAGGAACATGAGCTTACAGAGAGGGGAGAACACTGGTAAACAACAGATTGGCAGTCATGTTCCCCCAGCCGCAGCAAATTGACAAGTTGTCTCCAGTGGTAATAAGGATAGAGGGGATGATGATGATGATGATGATGATAATGATTCTGAGATCAATGACGCAAATTGTGTGTCAGATAGAGCAGAGGAGGAAAGTGAGGGTGAGGCACAACCCCAAAGAGGCAGCCATCATGGAAGAGTAGAGAACAGCCACCCTATTCCACCAGATTGTGGAGCTCTTATCTCCCAGCCCACTTCCCAAAGCTCAGCTGTTGCTATTTCTTTTCATGTAAGGCCATTCCAGCTCTCTGCTATCACGTGGATGTCAATGTTGTGGCATTGTTGGGCAAGGCAGTCAGCCACAAGGTCCACGTTACTGCTGACATGTGGTCCAGTAAGCATTGTCAGGGATAATGTATTTTGTTCACAGCAAACTGGGTAACTCTGCTTGCTACTCAGAAGGATGTAGGACAGGGCATAGTGATGCAGCTTGTTGTGCCGCCAACATCTCCATACAGCTAGTGGTGATAATCCGAGATATGTCAGCTCTACTTCCTCCTACTCCTCCTCCATGCCCACCTCTGCTAAATTGTTCTATGAACCACAAGTACCTCCTAAGCGTTCAATATTCATACCAGACCCAAAGGGTCTGGTAATGGACTGGGGAGGGACCCATGCCATTTTTTTCAAAGACTATCTGTATTGCCGGGACCCGACAATTCATTATAGCCGTGAGTAGTTTTAAATGACTTTTTTCCTTTAGAAATGTCATTTTGAGCAGAGACTGTTCTAAACACGGGAAACATGCATACTACAGACACCCCCAGGTACTACATTTAAAGGAATATTTCACTTTTATTGTTTCACTTTAAGCATTATTAAAATCACTGCCCCCGAAAAAAATGCAGTTTTTAAAACTTTTTTTGCATTGATACATGTCCCCTAGGGCAGGACCCAGGCCCCCAAACACTTGTTATGACAATAACTTGCATATTAACCTTTAAAATTAGCACTTTTGATTTTTCATGTTCGTGTCCCATAGACTTTAACGGTGTTCACGTGTTCGAACCAATTTTTTGCCTGTTTGCATGTTCCAAACCAGGAGGTGTTCGGCTCATCCCTACTCTTATGTTCCTACTGGAGCAGACTCTGTGTGGCATTATGGACAGGGTACTCAAAGCAGAGCAGCAGGAGGAAGAGGAGGACTTCCTTTCAAGGCCAGCTTTATGCAGACACCATTTTTGCCATGTCACAGAACACACAAGAGGAGAGGGAGGAGGAGGATTCTGGCAGTTTTGGAGGCATTGAAAAAGAGCAAGACACACGTCAACCCTTAACAGATCGATTTTCATCCCCAGAACCTTTAGAAGTAGTACGTGTCTGGGAGAAGGCTGATTGAGTATACTGTTTCAGAACTCATCCCATCCCCACAGAGAGAGCAGAAGATGAAATCTCTTGAGGACACCTTTATGTAATAACTTTCCTGGATAGGGTTGGCTACAGTCTGGTGGAAAACATAGTTTTGAGGCTTCTGTTGGTCAAGAGAGGAGCGGTGTATAAGGGTGCCACCTCAGTGATGCTGTATCAAAATAATTTTAGTCCTCACCGCCCAGGGCAGTCAGCTTCCACATCCCATCGACTGTGTCTACATTATATGGTGGGAGATTATCTAGGGGCGAAAACAGACATGAAGAGCTTTCCAGTCGATGATCCACTGGGTTACTGAATCATGAGAATAGACCCCTGGCCATAATTTGCCCAGTATGCAATTGAGCATCTGGGCTGCCCTGCATCCAGCGTACTTCCCGAACCAGCATTCAGTGCTGCTGGAAGTTTTGTAAGAGATAAGAGAGCGTGTGTGTCCACAGACTCCATGGACTGGCTGACATTTATTAAAATCATGGATAAGCAGCAGCTAGGAAGCCCCTGATGTTGATGTTGCTGATTAATTGATTAAGTGCTTTCTGGATCTCAAATCTCTGAAAGACTGTCTAGGCTGCCTAGCTTTGTAGGTGTTGATTTCATCTGGAAGAAAACATTTTTGGTGTAGGTTTTATGGGCAGAATTAACACCCAAGGACCAATTTTTCCATACCTGTTTGACAGGTGCATATTATTTCGATTTTTGACAGCAAGGCCAGTTCTTGCTTTCATCAAGAGTACTTGCAAAAAGAAAGGGCCTATTTTAATGTGCATATATCGCGTGGTGATACCGCGAATGCACCTGTATAAGATGTGCCAACGCCCCGATATGACGAGAATTTGGATGAGAAGCTATTAAATTGGGCTTTAAGGGCACACAGTACAAATTGGTATAGAAAACTAGAAATTTATTGAGTATGAAATATCATAAAATCGGACAGACGTAAAATCAAATTTTAGGTCAGTGACTGATACTACAAGGGTAGTGACAACAATATACAATCTTATTATACACAAGCTTTATCTGAAAAGCACAGTTACAGGTACAATGTTGAGTTGTGTGTCCCATGTGGTATTCCGGAATACCACATGGGACACACAACTCAACATTGTACCTGTAAGGCCCCGTACACACGACCAAACATGTATGCTGAAACTGGTCCGCGGGCCAGTTTCAGCATACATGTTCGGTCGTGTGTAGGCGCGAGCGGGCCGAATTCCAGCAAACATTTGCCCGCCGGGCCTTTTCCCAGCAGACAAATATTCCTGGACGTGTTTTAAAACCGTCCGCTGGAATCCTGCCCGCTCGGACATGTACGGTCGTCAGTACAGACCTACCGTACATGTCCGAGCGCCCGCCGTCCCTCACATGCGTCGAATGACTTCGTGGTAGCCTTTAAATGGCAGGCCCGCCCACGTCGCCGCGTCATCGTCGCATCATCGTCGCGGCGACGACGCGGACACGCCCCGCGTATTGTTTACGCGCGGACTTCTTTACGATGGTTAGTACAACCATCGTACAGAAGCCCTCTGGCAGGCATGTATGGTGAAAACGGTCCGACGGACCGGTTTCATCGTACATGTTTGCTCGTGTGTACCGGGCCGAACTGTGCTTTTCAGATAAAGCTTGTGTATAATAAGATTGTATATTGTTGTCACTACCCTTGTAGTATCAGTCACTGACCTAAAATTTGATTTTACGTCTGTCCGATTTTATGATATTTCATACTCAATAAATTTCTAGTTTTCTATACCAATTTCTACTGTGTGCCCTTAAAGCCCAATTTAATAGCTTCTCATCCAAATTCATCAAGAGTACCTTTATAGGGTTACAGTGTGAAGGCACGACCAACACCCAAAGACCAAATTTTCCGCAACCTGTTCTAGCTAAAGTCTGCGAAAGAGACACCAGCATTTATCCAAAAAAACTTGTTCTGAGTGCATAAAATTGTGGCCTCATCATATAGACTGCCGTTGTTTATAAAATAAAGAAAGCTTTAATGAAAAAAATGTTTTGGGATTTATAAATGTCATTATTGCTGGTTCTATATACGCTACAGATATGCTACATTACAGGCAGACTCAGGGGTCCCCCCAGGCACTATATTTAGTGGAATTGTTAATTTTTATTGTTATTTCTCATTTTTATGGTTTCACTTTAAGCATCAGTAAATCATAGCTCATTTAAAAATTATGCTTTTTGCTAAAAAAAATTATTGATACATGTCCCCCAGGGCAGTACCCAGACTCCCATAACCAATGTATGCCCAATTACTCGCAAAGAAGCTTTCAAAATGGGCACTTTTGATTTTTCCAGTTCGGGTTCCATAAACATCAATGGGGTTTGTTATTCGGATTGAAAGTTCTGCCGCAAATCGATCAGGAGGGTCATTCGGCCCATCTCTAACTATAGTATGTACAAGACTTGAGACACCCAAGAACAATAATAATGTAGCACGTGTAGCAGTGCACAGTGGGCGTGGCCAATCTGCATTAATAGCAGAAGGGCTTAAAGGGGCATGGTTAAATAAAACAAAAGCATTCTTGTAACCATAAAATATGCTTAGATTACTGTGCGCAAGTAAGAGTCTCACAGACTCAGCACAATCATTTTTGCATTTCTTAATGCGCAAAAGCTAGTCATCATCTTGGCATACAGGATCAGGCCAGCTTCTGAAAGCTGAGCTGCGCATGCTCAGCTAAGCTTACATTCCAGGGATTGCTTTAAGCAAGCAGGTAGGTGTATTTTATTGCAGAAAATAAATTGTATGTCTCTTTAAAAGCCTGCCTGCTCACAGCATGTAACAACAGAACTTTAGTTTTTTTTTCCACTGTAATAAGCACAAACTTTGGGACAAACTATAATTAAAAAAAAACACAATGCAACATATACTTTTCTGCACCCCAAAAGCTAATTTGTATTTGTAAGAGAAGGGGGAAGGGGCAGAACAACATGACATTTAAGCTGAAAGTCTGCTGTAATATCCTAAAAGCTTTATTGCAAGTATTGCAAACTCACAAACCCGGAATGTAGGAACAGATCTCTTCTACTCCTTCAATGTGTTTCTCCCCAACAGGGGCTTAAGGTGGCCATACACTAAACACTCTGAATGTACAATTTCCTTTAGACTTACCAAAACAATATAAAGTGAGGACACATCTAAACAATCTATTGCATTTATATAAAATACGCAGGCCCTTACGCTATATAGTTCTTGGCAGATCTAAAGCAGATTGTACCAGCAGAGTCCTGACCTGTGAGCTTGAAATACTTGCATTACAGTTTGTTGGCAATTGCAATATGTTGCTACAGTATGCCCAGTGACTGTTGTCTGAGTAAAATATGCCCTACCTCTGCCATCAATAACTAAATAAAAACATCATTGCTATCACTAAAGTAAGCCCCATTGTTGGTGTCAGATCCCCCTCCTCTGCCTTCCTATAAGGTCCCGCAGTCTTTAATTCTCAAGCTGACTACATTGATGGGGCTATGGAGTCTGCATGCAGAAGCGGGAACTGTATCATTGCAATAATGCCACAAAGTTCTATACCCATGCAAATACCATAGCAGTACACACCCCCAGTCATTTCCATGCAGCCACCCATCCTCCCCTCCTGTTTATATTAGGCATTTGCATAACAACACAGACCTGCTGAACTTCCGTGCAGACTCTGGGCATTCTCTGCTACACACGAGGGAGAGGGCATGGCTGAACCAAGACTGTGGGGGTGGAGTCTCTCTTTCTTCAGTGAGTACAGCCACCAAGAACAAGGAGGAGTGCTCAGTGGACCCCCCAGCGACAGTCAGTGAAAACTCCAACTCCACAGACTTCAGCAATTACTTGCCATTTATGGGCTGCCGATGGGTCCAGGGAGAGGAAGCACCTCCCAGGCGCCGCCCCTGGTCCATGTAGAATATTGTGTCCAGATTTTAGGTAGATTGGCAATCCTAGATGGCAGGCAGCAAGCCCAGATATCGGGTTGCCGACCCGCCATCCCGAAGCATCAGTGTTATGAATGAAGCAAGTGTTAGAGGAAGCAAGCAGCTGTATGAGCCGATGCTTCCTGTATAGCGAAGGTTTCTGTTACAGGCAGAATGATACCAAATTCACTCCGCCTGGGACAGCAACAGCTGGTGATATCTGAATGGAAGACTGTCATTAAAGGTATTAAAGGTAAGTGTATTACTAAAATTACAGTGTATATTATTGGTTACCTGCACTGAGCCATAGACTTCTGTTATTACCTGTGTGTTTGGTGAGCTTTGAGAAAGTGCCCCACACCTGCAAGATATAATAGAAGTCTACGGCAAAGTGCAGCTAACCCACAGGAAAGCCACAGGTGCACTGCATTGCACCTAAACCACAGTGCATCAGTCTGAAAGCAGCTTAGGCCCTTTTCACACGATCGATCTGACCCAATCAGACCCTCCATTCACCTCTATGGAATGGCAGATGTAAACAAACTTGTGTCCGTTTACATCCGCCTAGCCTTCCTCCAATTCAATCCGCTAAAATAAACCATTCCATCTGGGCAGATCAGATCAGAGGGCCCATAGAGTAGAGCATGCTGTGTCTGTGTTCGCTCTGCATATTCAGAGTGGACAAGGTCCTTTCATTTGCCCACTTTGCTCATTGTGGCCCACAATTGATTACCAAGACGATTAAGTGGCCCTCATTTTTCAAAAGGTTGGGCACCTCTGCTTTATAGTAATCCTGCTTGTTGTCACACAGCCTCTCCAAATCTTCCAAATCCTGCATCAGGCTACATGCCCCTCAGTGAGCTTACAGTAAATGTTGTGAATAGACTTTCCATTGAATTAATCTAGTCCACAATTATCATACATACAGTACCTGTCACCAAGAATGTGTTTACAGCACGACGGCATCGCGCTGATTCTCTGCGACATGGTGCCGACATCTCACACTCGCTGGAATAGGAAAAGCACATTCCAGCGAGCGAGCGCATCATAGAAGCAACGGGGATCCGACTTGGATTGCTGACAATTCTAGCCACGGAGTTTGGTATGAATCATGAGGTGGAACTACACGCCAAATTTTAAATAAAAAAACGGCATGGTTTCCCCCCCAGGGGCATACCAGGCCCTTAGGTCTGGTATGGATTGTAAGGAGAACCCCCTACGCCGAAAAAATGGCGTGGGGGTTATCCCACAACCAATATCAGATCCATATGCAAGCACGCCGCCCGGCTGGTCAGGAAAGCAGTGGGGCATAGCGAGTACCACCCTCCTGAGCCGTACCAGGCCGCATGCCCTCAACATGGGGGGTTGGGTGCTCTGAGGCAGGGGGCACCCTGTGGCCCCCCACCCCAAAGTACCATGTCCCCATGTTGATAAGGACAGGGCCTCTTCCTGACAACCCTTGCCGTTGGTTGTCGGGGTCTGTGGGCGGGGGGCTTATGGGAATCTGGGAGCCCCCTTTAAAAAGAGGGCCCCCATATACCGGCCCCCCACCCTAGGTGAATGAATATGGGGTACATCGTACCCCTACCCATTCACCTGGAGGCAAAGTGTCAATAAAATAAACACACAACACAGGGTTTCTAAAATAATTTATTAGTCAGCTCCGGGGATCTTCTCCGCTTTCTTCCATCTTCTCTGCTCTCTGCTCTCATCTCAGTGCTCCCCGGTTCTTCTCCCGCTCGCTCTCCGGTGCCTTCTTCGGGGCTGGCCGCCGCTATCATCTTTGTAGCTCTCTTACTAGAGGCGGAACAGCCCGCTCTTCTTTGCCGTCTTCTGCCGTCTTCTTTTCTTCTTATGTTGATGCAACGCTTCCTCACGCTGTAATGCCGGGTGCGTGGCCTCTCATGACATCACAGTCTCATCATGCTCCGTGTTGAGGGCAGCGTACATGGATATGGGTCTGGTATGGATTGTGGTGGAACCCCCATGCCGTTTTTTCGGCGTAGGGGGTTCTCCTTACAATCCATACCAGACCTAAGGGCCTGGTATGCCCCTGGGGGGGAACCCATGCTGTTTTTTTATTTAAAATTTGGCGTGGAGTTCCCCCTCATGATTCATACCAAACGCCGCGGCTAGAATTGGTGGGAATACAAGTTGGATCCCCGTCGCTTCTATGACGGCTTTTTCCCATCACGGCGAGCCGGCTCGGCGCTGGCTCCCGCGACGGGGCTCATAGGTGGTCAATCTCGCCGAGAAAGGGAGCAAGATTGACACAATATCGCGGTCACCTACTGTAGGTAAGTGAAATGCAGCGTTTGGAAAATTTCCATAGACAAGTTGTGCAGCAACAGGAAGGTTGCACAGTGAAAACCACAGAGAATCAGGTGCATAAGATCATAAACATTACAAAAAATGCGCTCATCTGTAAAAAAATATTTGAAGCTGTCATATGGTGCACACAAAGCAGGCTGATATCAGTCTTTTGTAATATGTAACTTACCCAGTACATAGTGGGTGAGGTTGAAAAAAGACACAAGTCCATCACATGTGTGTGATTATATATATATATATTTTTACATAAACATAAACTTAGCCTTGTTATTTTTACTTTTTTCTGCAGTTTAATTCTAGGCTAAACACCAAATGAAGTAAAAAGTGTTCATATGTATTTTCTTTTTGGTTTTAAATTATTTTTCTTAATTTGCATATTTTATCTGATCATTTATATGTAATAAATACATGTTTTTTAATATATAATATTTTGTATGTATTATCAACCTATCATTGCACCTCATTGGAGAGCCTCCCTTCCAGTTGACGCTGGTGTTGTTCCGCCTCCCAGAAGTGATGTGGAGTCACATTGATTCTGCTTCCCTATATTAGGAGGTTGCGGCCGTATTGCGCATGCGCGACCACATAGTACTGTGTTTATTTCCTGTTTTTATGAACGCACACGGCCGTACTGCGCATGCACGGCTGGCCCACGGCCGTACTGCGCATGCGCGGCCAGCGCATTGATAGCAGTGAATGGATACAGCTGTTTTATTTTAATCTCTGTGCTGTCCTATCAATGATGGGGGTTGTTTGGAGGGGTTGGTAAATATTTGGGTGTGCTTGTGTCACAGGCCACGCCTCTGATGATATCCACATAGGATGAAACATGTCAGGCTGGCTAATGCAAGCACGCTAACAGCCGCAGCGTTTTTATGTCATGATGTTTTTTTTACCTGTGAGGCCCCATACTCACGAGCAAACATGTCTGCTGAAACTGGCCCGCAGGCCAGTTTCAGCAGACATGTTTGGTCGTGTGTGGGCGCGAGCGGGCCGAATTCCAGCAAACATTTGCCCGCCGGGCCTTTTCCCAGCGGGCAAATATTCCTGGACTTGTTTTAAAACAGCCCGCTGGAATTCAGCCCGCTCGGACATGTACGGTCGTCAGTACAGACCTACCGTACATGTCCAGGCGCCCGCCGTCCCTCGCATGCGTCGAATGACTTCGACGCATGCGTGGAAGCATTTTAAAGGCGGGCCGCCCACGTCGCCGCGTCATTGTCGCGGCGACACCGCGTCATCGACGCGGCGACACCGCGGACACGCCCCGCGTATTGTTTACGCGCGGACTTCTGTACGATGGTGTGTACAACCATCGTACAGAAGCCCTCTGGCAGACATGTATGGTGAAAACGGTCCGACGGACCGCTTTCACCATACATGTTTGTCCGTGTGTACCCGGCCTAAGTAGACTACAATAAACAGTGTATGGTTTACCTTTACGGGCTTCACTATTATTGCTTCTTTCTTCACATTGGGTAAGTTCCTTTTGATGATTGCTAGGGATGAGCTTTGTGTTCGACTCGAACGTATGTTCGACTCGAACATCAAAGAAAGAATTACCGCGCTAAAAACAATCGAAATCACTAACAGAGCTGCAACAACAAAGTGTCATACATACACAATACAAGCAAGGAAAAAAGAGATCGTCTGTTCGTACGTTCAATGAAATTCGAACAAAATGGGTCGTTCGCGTCAAATTCGAGTGACGCGCAATGGCCCATAATTCCCTGCGGCATTGCGCGCTGATGATTGGTCAAGCATGATATAAGGCCACAAGGCAGCCACATGTAGTGTGTTGTGGCATTGTTACAGATCAGACAGTCAGTCAGTTAGAAAGAGAGAGATAGAGAGAGACACAGGGGCTGATTTACCAAGCCTTTACTCCATGACTCATGGAGTAAAAGCAGGAGTAGCAGCCGTTTTGCTATTTACTAAAGAAATACGCTGCTAGTGCAGTGTATTTCCCTAGTTACTGATGTGCTCCGTGCGCCCAGGAGAGGGTGCATTGTGCACCAGTACAGACCTGGCGCACGGCACATTGAAATGTAAATTGCGGGGGTTTGGGCGGGAGGTTATTAGGGGAGGGAGGGGGGTGATGCAGGGGAAGTGTAGTGACATGTGTTTGAATGTGTTTGGCGGGCCGAATTGAAAGGGAAAGTGTTTTTTGAAAACAGATCCCCGTACGCTTGCACAGTGCGCCTGAACCTCGGGAGGTTCATTTGCATACTGGGCATGCGCAGAGAGAAATTTCGGCGCTTCCCGTGCGCCTTGTCAGTACGCCGTGAAAATCTTGGTAAATACCAAGCGGCGTACCCGTGATTGCGCTGCGTGACGCGGCACACGGGTATCTCCGAGCTGTTTTCAGCCATGAAGGGGAACTCCGCGCCAAATTTCAAACTTGAAATCAGCGCGGGTCCCCCTTCAGGGCTACATTAGGCTCTTAGGCTTGGTCCGGAACGTGAGGGGTTAAACCCACGCCGATTCGGCGTGGGGGTCCCCCCCAGATCCAAACCAAGCCCTCATCCCAAGCACGCAGTCTGGCCCGGACAGGAATGGGGGTGGGGACGAGCGAGCGCCCCCCCCCTCCTGAGCCGTACCAGACCGCATGCCCTCAACATGGGGGAGTGTGTGCTGTGGGGGAGGGGGGCACTGCCCCCCCACCCCACAGCACTCTTGCCCCCATGTCGATAGGGACAAGAGCCTCTTCCCGACAACCCTTGCCATTGGTTGTCGGGGTATGCGGGCGGGGCTAATCGGAATCTGCGAGCCCCCTTTAATAAGGGGGCCCCCAGATTCCGGCCCCCCATCCTATGTGAATGAGTATGGGGTACATCGTACCTCTACCCATTCACATGGGGGAAAGTGTAAAGTAAAATAAAACACCACACAATAAAATATTTTATTAATCTGCTCCGGAGCCCCCCCTTTCTTCTTTAGCTCTCTTACAAGGGGGGGTTTCTTCTCTCCCGATCTTCCGCCGGGACCCTGGGCTTCGGTGATTTCTGCCGGGGGAGGGCGCCATCCCTCGGTCCTCTCCGGAGCCTTCCGCCGGATGCCCCCACCCCATTTAAGCTCTTTTACATTAGGGGGGGGCATCCGGACTTCGGGGTCTTCTGCCGGGGGATGGCACCTATCCCCCGGTCTTTCCGGTGCCTTCCGCCAGGGTTCCGGTCTTCCTGGTCTTCTGCCGGGGTGCGCCAACTCCCAGGTCTTTTCTCTTCTGTCTTCTCTGCTCCCTCTTCTGCCTGGCTCCCCCGCGGAGCCAGGGCTTTCTTCCGTCTTCTTTCTTCTCTCTTCCTTCTTCTGCCTGTCTCCTCCGGGAGCACAGGGCTTGTCTGCGCTGTCTTCTCCCTTCTCTTCCATTGGATGTTGACACGACGAGGTTCCGCGCTGACATGCCGTGTCAGCGGCGGGCATGGACTTATATAGGGCAATGCCACCATGTCACCTCAACCCATGTGACATCACATTCCCATCATGCCCAGGGAATGTGATGTCACATGGGTTGAGGTCACATGGTGGCATTGCCCTATATAAGTCCATGCCCGCTGCTCAGACGGCATTCCAGCGCCGGACCTCGTCGTGTCAACATCCAATGGAAGAGAAGGGAGAAGACAGCGCAGACAAGCCCTGTGCTCCCGGAGGAGACAGGCAGAAGAAGGAAGAGAGAAGAAAGAAGACGGAAGAAAGCCCTGGCTCCGCGGGGGAGCCAGGCAGAAGAGGGAGCAGAGAAGACATAAGAGAAAAGACCTGGGAGTTAGCGCACCCCCGTCAGAAGACCAGGAAGACCGGAACCCTGGCGGAAGGCACCGGAAAGACCGGGGGATAAGCGCCATCCCCCGGCAGAAGACCCCGAAGTCCGGATGCCCCCCCCTAATGTAAAAGAGCTTAAATGGGGTGGGGGCATCCGGCGGAAGGCTCCGGAGAGGACCGAGGGATGGCGCCCTCCCCCGGCAGAAATCACCGAAGCCCAGGGTCCCGGCGGAAGATCGGGAGAGAAGAAACCCCCCCTTGTAAGAGAGCTAAAGAAGAAAGGGGGGGCTCCGGAGCAGATTAATAAAATATTTTATTGTGTGGTGTTTTATTTTACTTTACACTTTCCCCCATGTGAATGGGTAGAGGTACGATGTACCCCATACTCATTCACATAGGGTGGGGGGCCGGAATCTGGGGGCCCCTTTATTAAAGGGGCCTCTCAGATTCTGATAAGCCCTCCGCCCGCATACCCCGACAACCAACGGCCAGGGTTGTCGGGAAGAGGCTCTTGTCCCTATCGACATGGGGACAAGAGTGCTTTGGGGTGGGGGGGCAGTGCCCCCCTCCCCCACAGCACACACTCCCCCATGTTGAGGGCATGTGGTCTGGTACGGCTCAGGAGGGGGGGGCGCTCGCCCATTCCTGTCCGGGCCAGATTGCGTGCTTGGGATGAGGGCTTGGTCTGGATCTTGGGGGGGACGACCCCACGCTGTTTTTTTTGCGCGGGTTTAACCCCTTATGTTCCAGACCAAGCCTAAGAGCCTGGTATGCACCTGGAGGGAACCCACGTTATTTTTTTTTTTGGGTCTGGAGTTCCCCTTCATGAACAGCGATCTGTCATTTACCCATGTCAGTCCCACCCCCCCTTCAGTTAGAACACACCCAGGGAACATATTTAACCCCTCCCTCGCACGTAGTGTTAACCCCTTCCCTGCCAGTGGCATTTTTATAGTAAGCAATGCATTTTTACAGCACTGATCGCTAGAAAAATGCCAATGGTTCCAAAAAAGTGTCCGATGTGTCCGCCATAATGTCGCAGTACCGATAAAAATCGCTGATCGCCGCAATAACTAGTTAAAACAAAAAAAAGCCATATTTTGTAGACGCTATAACTTTTGCCAAAACCAAACACTAAACGCTATTTGCGATTTTTTGGAACCAAAAAGATGTAGAATACGTATCGGCCTAAACTGAGGTTTTTTTTCTTTTTTAGAATATATATTTTTGGGGATATTTATTATAGCCAAAAGTAAAAATAATTCTTTATTTTTTAAAATTGTCGCTCTATTTTTGGTTAGAGCTCTAAAAAAAAAAAAAAAACGCAGAAGTGATCAAATACCACCAAAATAAAGCTCTCTTTGTGGGGAAAAAAAAGGTTGCCAATTTTGTTTGGGAGCCACGTCGCACGACTGCGCAATTGTCAGTTAAAGCGACGCCGTGCCGAATCACAAAAACTGGCCCGGTCATTGACCAGCAATATGGTCCGGGGCTCAAGTGGTTAAAAATTAACAAAACACTAAAGTTAGCCCAATTTTTGGGGATAATGTGAAAGATGATGTTACACCGAGTAAATAGATACCTTACATGTCACGCTTTACTATTGGAAACACTCCTGGCAATGGGGCCAAAATTCATTCCGTGAATATCCCCATAGGCGACCTTTTTCTTTTTTTTCCAGGTTACCAGTTTATAGTTACAAAGAAGGTCTAGTGGTAAAAGTATTGCTCTCGCTCTAACGCACGCGTCAATACCTCACATGTGTGGTTTGAACGATGTTTATATATGTGGGCGGGACTTGCGTAAGTCCCGCCCACATATGTAAACATCGTTCAAACCACACATGTGAGGTATTGACACCCTGCATCTCCGATCTCGGTAAAGAGTCTCTCACGGAGACGGAGACTCTTTACCACGTGATCAGCCGTGTCCAATCACGGCTGATCACGATGTAAACAGGAAGAGCCATCGATGGCTCTTCCTCACTCGCGTCTGACAGACGCGAGTATAGGAGAGCCGATCGGCGGCTCTCCTGACAGGGGGCGTTCGCGCTGATTGTTTATCAGCGCAGCCCCCCCTCGGATCACCACACTGGACCACCAGGGATGCCCACCCTGGACCACCAGGGTGGGCAAAAAAATAAAAAAATATGGAAAAAAAAAACAAAAAGCATTAAAAAAAAAGAAAAAAGATGCCAATCAGGGCACTGACTGGCAACCTGGGAAAATCAGTGCCACCCCACAGTGTCCATCAGTGCCACCCCACAGTGTCCATCAGTGCCACCACACAGTGTCCATCAGTGCCACCCCACAGTGCCCATCCATGCACAGTGCCCACCTATCAGTGCCCACCTGTGCCACCCATAAGTATCCATCAGTGCCACCCATAAGTGCCGCCCATGAGTGCCCATCTGTGCCGCCCATGAGTGCCCATCAGTGCCGCCTATGAGTGCCCATCAGTGCCGCATACCAGCGCCGCCAATCAATGCCACCTCATCTGTGCCCGTCAGTACTACCTCATCGATGTCCATCAGTGCCATCTCATCGGTGCCCATCAGTGCCGCCATATCAGTGCCCGTAATTGAAAGAGAAAAACTTATTTACAAAAAAATTAACAAAAACGTTTTTTTTTTTCAAAATTTGCAGTCTTTTTTTAGTTGTTGCGCAAAAAAAAATCGCAGAGGTGATCAAATACCAACAAAAGAAAGCTCTATTTGTGGGGGGAAAAAGGACGCCAATTTTGTTTGGGTACAGTGTTGTATGACCGCGCAATTGCCATTCAAAGTGCGACAGTGCTGAAAGCTGAAAATTGGCTTGGGCGGGAAGGTGCGTAAGTGCCTGGTATGGAAGTGGTTAAGGGAATCCAGTGCCCCCCTCCCCCCCAGAACTAGTGTGTGGATCCCCTGAAAATTCCTGGGCGGGTCATACAAAAACAGGGTGTGACCTTGACAGGAAGGGGTGGGTCATTTTTCTATTAGGAGGTGCAGATATGTAGTCAGGCCTAGGGCAGAACAAAACCTAAATATACTACTGCATATTAGGGCTTATTTAGACCGGATCCGATTTACAGCGTGTTTTTATATTGTGGGAGGAAACCCACGCAGGCACAAGGAGAACATGCAAACTCCATGCAGATGGTGTCACGGGCTGGATTCGAACCAGCGACCCTTTTGCTGCTAGGTCAAAGTGCTATACACTACACCACTGTGCTGAACGAACATGATTGCAGCTGAAAGCATGAGATCTTTTTTTTTTTTTTCAATACCATGCTTTCCAGCCTTATTGACCCCGCCTCTCTCCATAAAGAGGACCTGTCACACACTAGTCCTATTACAAAGGATGTTTACATTCCTTGTAATAGGAAGAAAAGTGATCCAAAATCAAAAAAAGTGTCAAAAAAGTGCAAGAAGAAAAATATGAGGTAAAAAAAACAAACAAAAAAATAAAATAACGCCCCTGTCCCTAGAAGCTCGCACTCAGAAGCGAATATGCATGTAAGTCCCGCCCACATATGTAAACACCATTCAAACCAAACATGTGAGGTATTGACGCGTGCGTTAGAGCGAGAGCAATAATTCTAGCCCTAGACCTCCTCTGTAACTCTGAACTGGTCACCTGTAAAAAAAAAACAAGCATCGCCTATGGATATTTTTATGTCCCGAAGTTTGGCGCTATTCCATGAGTGTGTGCAATATTAAAGCGTGACAAGTTAGGTATCTATTTACTCGGTGTAACATCATCTTTAACATTATCCATAAAAATTGGGCTAACTTTACTGTTTTTTATTTTTTTAATTCATGAACCGTGTTTTTTTTTTGGGCCAAAAAAAAGGCGTTAGAAAAATTATTGCGCAAATACCGTTGGAAATCAAATAAAAAATGACCGCCACTTTATTCCCTAGGGTGTCTGCTAAAAAATTATATATAATGTTTGGGGGTCCTGAGTAATTTCCCAGGAACAAAATATAATTTTTACATGAAGGAGAGAAGTGCCAGAATAGGCGCGGTATGGAAGTGGTTAAAGTGAAATAATAAAAGTGAAATATTCCTTTAAATTTCATACAGGGGGGAGGGGGTTTACACGCATGTTTCCCGTGCTTAGAACTGTCCCTGTACAAGATGTCATTTCTGAAATGAAACAAAAAAAAGGAAGTTTAAAGTACTCATGGCTATAAAGAATACAGTCATTGCTCATTAAAAATAATAAAAAAAAAAAAATGGGGGTCCCTCCAAATTAAATTACCAGGCCCTTCAGGTCTGGAATGGATATTAAGGGGAACCCCGCCGTAAAAAAAAAACAAAAAAATGGCGTGGGGTCCCCCCAAATATCCATACCAGACCCTTCAGGTCTGGTGTGGATTTTAAGGGGAACTCCACCACAAATTAAAAAAAAAATGGCGTGGAGTCCCCCTAAAAATCCACACCAGACCCTTATCCGAGCACGTTGACCTGGCCGGCCGCAGAAAAGAGGGGGGGACAGAGTGCGGCCCCCCCTCTCCTGAACCGCACCAGGCCACATGCCCTCAACATGGGGAGGATGTCCCCATGTTGATGGGGACAAGGGCCTCATCCCCACAACCCTTGCCCGGTGGTTGTGGGGGTCTGCGGGCGGGGGGCTTATCAGAATCTGGAAGACCCCTTTAACAAAGGGGACCCCCAGATCCTGGCCCCCCCCTATGTGAAATGGTAATGGGGTACATTGTACCTCTACCATTTCACCCCCAAAAAAATGTCAAAAGTGTTAAAAATGACAGTAGACGGTTTTTGACAAATCTTTTAATAAAATCTTCTTTTCTTCTTTCCTTCGGGTTTCTTCCGCTGCTTCTTTCTTGGGTCTTCTCGTCCACATCTTGCCCGACGTGTTCTTCTATCTTCTCCGTCCGTCCTTCAGCCTTCTGGTCCCGCATCTTGCCCGTTGTCTTCTCCGGTCTTCTTCTCCGTCCATCCGCCAGCCTTCTCGTCCACCTCTTTTTCTTCCCCGGACGCCGCGATTGAATTTGATTTGGCCGCCGTGTTCCCGCTCCTGGGACCCGCCCCCCTCTGACGCCACAGGTAAACTCATATGAAAGTCCGCGTGTGGCATATGTGCGTCAGAGGGGGGCAGGGTCACATGAGTGTGACACGGCGGGAACTTCAATTGGAAGCGGCGGCATTTTCTTCTCCGGGCGGCGCGTTTGAAATTGAATTTCCCCGCCGTGTGACACTCTGTGACCCCGCCCCCCTCTGACGCACATGACCTTCTAAGGAGTTTACTTGTGGCGTCAGAGGGAGGTGGGTCCCAGGAGCGCAACACGGCGGCCAATTCAAATTCAATCGCGGCGTCCAGGGAAGAAAAAGATGTGGACGAGAAGGCTGGTGGACCGAGAAGAAGACCGGAGAAGACACAAGATGCGGACGAGGAGGCTGGCGGACGGACGGAGAAGAAGACAGGAGAAGACAACGGGCAAGATGCGGGACCAGAAGGCTGAAGGACGGACGGAGAAGATAGAAGAACACGTCGGGCAAGATGTGGACGAGAAGACCCAAGAAAGAAGCAGCGGAAGAAACCCGAAGGAAAGAAGAAAAGAAGATTTTATGAAAAGATTTGTCAAAAACCGGCTACTGTCATTTTAAACACTTTTGACATTTTTTTTGGGGTGAAATGGTAGAGGTACAGTGTACCCCATTACCATTTCACATGGGGGGGGCAAGGATCTGGGGGTCCCCTTTGTTAAAGGGGTCTTCCAGATTCTGATAAGCCCCCCGCCCGCAGACCCCCACAACCACCGGGCAAGGGTTGTGGGGATGAGGCCCTTGTCCCCATCAACATGGGGACATCCTCCCCATGTTGAGGGCATGTGGCCTGGTGCGGTTCAGGAGAGGGGGGGGCCGCACTCTGTCCCCCCCTCTTTTCTGCGGCCGGCCAGGTCAACGTGCTCGGATAAGGGTCTGGTGTGGATTTTTAGGGGGACTCCACGCCATTTTTTTTTAAAATTTGGGGTGGAGTTCCCCTTAAAATCCACACCAGACCTGAAGGGCCTGGAATGGATATTTGCCGGGAACCGCACATCTTTTTTTTTTTGGTTTTTACGGCGGGGTTCCCCTTAATATCCATTCCAGACCTGAAGGGCCTGGTAATTTAATTTGGGGGAACCCCTACACATTTTGTTGTTTGTTTTATGAATGAATCCCTTTAGAATTGTCAGAGCCGACAATTCATTATAGCCGCGTGTGAATTTTTAAATGACTTTTTTCCTTCTGAATGTCATTTTGTGCAGGGGCAGTTCTAAGTGCGGGAAAAATGCGCTATTTCACATGCTGACATTACACCCCCCCTAGGTACGAAATTGAAAGGAATATTTCACTTTTATTGTTTCACTTTAAGAATTATTAATTTCACTGCTCCCGAAAAAACGGCCGTTTTAAAAAATAAAAAAAACATTGATACATGTCCCCTGGGGCAGGACTGAGGTCCCCAAACACTTTTTAGGACAAAACTTGCAGATTAGCCTTTAAAATGAACACTTTTGATTTCTCCCATAGACTTCTATAGGGAGTTCGGCGCGGCTTTACATATTACTTTCAATGCGCCGGCTGCTACGCTGGTTCATGCGCCTAATTAAGCCTCCACCCGGCGCACTAATTAAGGCATGAACCAGCGCAGCGCACAGAGCATAGTAAATCAGCCCCACAGTGTCTTTTCTACCAGATAGACAGACAGACAGACAGACAGACAGACAGACAGACAGATAGATAGATAGATAGATAGATAGATAGATAGATAGATAGATAGATAGATAGATAGATAGATAGATAGAGCAGGCAGGCTAGTCAGTTTAGTTAAATTTACAGTGTGTAGAGGATATATATATATCCTAGGAGTTATACATATATTTATACACTGTATAGCTTAGCTAGATCAGCTATTCCTATTTGTCAGGCAGTAGATTGGGCTAGTTGCAGTGTTCTAACGTGTTGTATTGCCTGTGTACTGTTTAGTTTACACCTAAACGTACTCGGTCTTACTGCACGTGTGCTGTTTAATTGCACATAAACACAGTTGCTGTTAGTGCACGTGTGCTATTTAATTGCACATAAACGCAGTTGCTGTTACTGCACGTGTGCTATTTATTTGCACATAAACGCAGTTGCTGTTACAGCATGTGTGCTATTTAATTGCACATAAACGCAGTTGCTGTTACTGCAGGTGTGCTTTTTATTTGCACATAAACACAGTTGCTGTTACTGCACGTGTGCTCTTTATTTGCCCATAATCGCAGTTGCTCTTACTGCACGTGTGCTATTTATTTGCACATAAACGCAGTTGCTGTTACTGCACGTGTGCTATTTATTTGCACATAAACGCAGTTGCTGTTACTGCACGTGTGCTATTTATTTGCACATAAATGCAGTTGCTCTTACTGCACGTGTGCTGTTTAATTGCACATAAACGCAGTTGCTCTTACTGCACGTGTGCTGTTTATTTGCCCATAAACTCAGTTGCTCTTACTGCATGTGTGCTGTTTAATTGTACATAAACACAGTTGCTGTTACTGCACATGTGCTCTTTATTTGCCCATAAACACAGAAAATTGGAGAGGACAAACTGGGAGGGTATTAGCCACCTCAGAGTAATTAGGACCTTATTGGAGATATGTGTCTATTGTAGGTGAGCAATGATAACAACAATGTTTTATACAAAAAATACAAATTTTATTTTAAATACATTAAAATTGATAGTAAAATCAATTAGTGCCCTGATACAATGTTGATGACAGAATGGATTAGATGGAGGAGGTGCTGGTCGCCGACATGTTTCACAATAATAGTGTCGTCAGGGCGCCGCATTCATCTATTTCTTTATCTGGTCATATACAAAACAAAGCACAAAGCATGTTATTTGTATTAATTAACATTGCAGGGTATAATAGTATCTGTTGTACATTGATAATCTACTTAAGCATTCGTGCTCACCTCTTCTGTCAGATTATTGTAAGAGAGCTGCATGAGGCGGTTAATGGGTTCCAAAATACAGTAGTCATTCACAAAAGGACATACACCTGATGGGATTCAGACCCATCAGGTTGCTGTGGAGCTGCTGGACCTTTTGATCACCTATTGGGATGTGTAGGTAGCGGTATCTAAAGATAATTTAAATAGTAATAATTTTTGGTATGGTGATATTTGAGCATATCGAATGTACAACACTATACTAGTTTGTAATGGATCCATAATTACCTACTGATTGAATGGATGGTGTTTTCCACCTGAATTGCATCCAACAGGATCAGGATGAAAGGAAGATTTACTTCCTATGCTGCAGTCTAGCCATGCAGCTCCACCTAGCGGAATGTCCTCGGATGACAACCGCTCATGATTGAAGTCCCATCAAGCGCCTCTCTGCAGCATCCATTCGTACAGGAAGAAAAATTAGAAATACAATTTTTTTTATATAAAAGACATATGAATACAGATATGTATTGCAGGCAGCAATTTGCATATTAAAAATTAGTATATTGACTTAGCATTAATTTTATACACAGTCAAATAAGGATAAGATTAAGGTCAAATATTGATTAACATTTAACACATAGCTAACCACTAGATGGCATACAAGGTCACATTATGGAAACCAGAAAAACAGAAAATATAGAGTTATAGGCTACATTTTGGTCAACGGTTATTACAAAAATGGTTTAAATGAAAGGGCTGTATTAAGCCTTGGTGCATAAGTGGCCCTTTGGTTAAAGATCCATCTTGCTTCTTGTTGCAAGATTTTCTTATCAAAGTTACCTTTTCTTTTCTGTGGGGAGATAACCTCCAGCACAAAGAAAGAGACATAAGCAGGATCATAGCTGAGCAGTAATCCGATGTGTTTACATATGGGGGTATATAGTAGCCCTGCATCGAGGTAATATAGATGATCCTGTATGCATCTGGCAAATGGTCTTTAAGTTTTGCCAATGTCGAATGCACCGCAGCGGAAAGTAGCCAGGTATACCACCCCGATGGTGGTACAGTCAGCATAAACCTTTGATTTATGATAGCCCCCTCTGGGTAGGGGGCAGCCCGTCCTTCACCCAAGGGCATTGATCGCATTTTCCACATTTAAAGGTCCCTTTACCCCCTATTGCAACTGCATTAGAGGAGTCAGGGATAAGGTGGCTATGGACTATCCTGTCTCTGATCGAGCGTGGTCTTCTATATACTATCTCAGGCTTTGCTGCAACATATTTGGACACAATAGGATCTTCAGCCAAAAAATGCCAGTTATTTGCTATAAGATTGCGGAAAGTGTTTTGATTTGAGCTGTACGTTGTAATATATTTAGTAGTAGATATCTTCTCCTTAATTTTAGGCTGAAAAATTAAGGTTTCTATTGTCTTAGCTTTTGCTCGTTGATATGCCTGTTTCAAAACCTTTTTACTGTAGCCTCTAAGCAGAAGTCTAGAGTAAAGTGCTTTGGCTTCACTTTCGAAGTCCTCCTCCTTGGTACAGTTACGGCGTATTCTCAAGTATTGCCCAAAGAGGATACTGCGAACTAAGGGGCGAGGGTGGGCACTAGAATAGTGCAAGATGGTATTGCCTGCTGTTTCCTTTCTATAAAGGCTACTATGTATTGAGCCATTTGCATCAAGGAAAAGTCTTAAAGGGTCACTAAAGGAATTTTTTTTTAGCTAAATAGCTTCCTTTACCTTACTGCAGTCCTGGTTTCATGTCCTCATTGCTCGTTTTTGCTCTGATGTTGCTGTAAAACTGCTCTGTTCTGGACACTTCCTGGTTGTCTGGCTCCGTATGAAAAAAGTAATGGGAGAGTTTAGTTTTGTTTTCCTAGCCATGACTCTCTATGGCACTGTCCAGCACAGAGGCATAAAATAACATGCAAACTACTTTCAGTTTCGTTTTTGCATCTAAGAGGCACATTATATGATTGATTTTTATCTATTTTTAATCGTTTTTAAAAGGAATCAGTTAACTATTATGTCTCTATACCCTGTAAACAGTCATTTCAGCAAAAAAATTGTTTTCCTTTAGTGATCTTTTAAGTCTAGGAAAGAAATACTGGACGTGTCTGAATGGATGGTAAATTTCAAATTGAATGTGTTATGAGAGATATATGTCATGAATTATGCCAGTTCCCCAGCCGTCCCTGTCCAGATGAGCAGGACATCGTCGATGTACCTCCACCACAATAATATGTGGCAGAGGTACATCGCGGCAACCCATCAGGTCTATGTCCTTTTGTGAATGACTACTGTATTTTGGAACCCATTAACCGCCTCATGCAGCTCTCTTACAATAGTCCGACAGAAGAGGTGAGCACGAATGCTTAAGTAGATTATCAATGTACAAAAGATACTATTATACCCTGCAATGTTAATTAATACAAATAACATGCTTTGTTTGTTTTGTATATGACCAGATAAAGAAATAGATGAATGTGGCGCCCTGACGACACTATTATTGTGAAACATGTCGGCGACCAGCACCTCCTCCATCTAATCTATTCTGTCATCAACATTGTATCAGGGCACTAATTGATTTTACTATCAATTTTTATGTATTTAAAATAAAATTTGTATTTTTTGTATAAAACATTGTTGTTATCATTGCTCACCTACAATAGACACATATCTCCAATAAGGTCCTAATTACTCTGAGGTGGCTAATACCCTCCCAGTTTGTCCTCTCCAATTTTGTCTTTTAACACTTTAAGGACTGGAATATTGTGTCTATCTGGAAACTCTTTTCAAATATACATTATCATTGGGATGTAAAATCCCGTCTTTCTAATTGGACCTTTCCAGCAATAGGTGATGTTACTCATGCATATAAATATATATATAATGTTTGGCAGCATACTTAGAATAGGTATATAGTTGGTTTTGTTTAGCATATTAAGCTTTCCATTGTCACATTAGTTGATGTAACAAGTATAGTGTGTATATTCATACATATCCACATCTGGCACACTTAGTCAAATTGTTTTATTTTTCTCTCTAACTTCCCAATCTTTCCCTTCTTCTCCCCCCCTCCTCCCCCCCCTACTATTGTTGCTCTTCCCCTGATCTTGTAGTAAGAACTTCCCCCAACTGAGTATGTCACAATTCTGAGGTCTAATATGGGAGCAATTTCTAGACACTATCCAAAACACATGCCCCCCGCAGGTTGAGGCGGATGTAGGAATAGAGGTATTCTTTCTTAAACTTAAAAGATTGATGGAAAAAAAGTCAAATTTAGGTTGGCACATACGTTTCTTTGACCACTATTTGAAGGAAATTGTAAACCCCCAAGGATTAAGAGTCCAAATATTCCCAACCCTTGATGTCAAGGAAGTCGCATTTAAGGAAAAATGGGAATATAACCTTAATCAATGTTCAGTCAATATGATGCAAATGTTAAAGGCAAAACATAGCACAGATTTATTAGAACTAGATAGAGAAATTGAAACCCTACGAGGTACAGCAAATCAATATGCCTCTACTACCGAATTTAAAAAGAAAGAACAGGAACTAATACAACATTTAGTAAAATATAACAAAAATGTAGTATTGAAGAAAGACCAGAAATTCTATAAGGATAAACTAGCCTTTACAGGAGGCTATGCCTACAAATGGCAAAAAGGATTTACCACTCAAAGGGGAAAAAACTATAGACAAAATGCATATTAAAACTCTACAGCATATCTGTCTGATTCTGATCTATCTGCTTCTTCTTCTGTCTCCTCCCAGCAAACAGCCAACCGAGCCAACCAGGGATCATCACGCAGAGGACGCGCACAAAAGAGGGGTAATGGTGGTGGTCACAATGCACAGGGGGGTACACAAAAGAAACGTATTGTTTCGCCTCACAATAATACTGCTACAAACCATGTCGATATTGTAAGTGAAGGCGCTGAGGGAGCACAGGGTGACCTGGTGATGGGTGTCACTCCCACAGCAATGTTTACTGATACAAAAATTAACGAAGCGTCTGCACATAGAGATTTAGGAGCAATCTCTAAAACTATACAAACAAGGAACAACAGTAACCTAGGTTCTGCCCCTTTAGGGTCAATTCACACAGCACTGACACCTATAGCCCATATGAAAATGGGCAAGATAGATGCATTTGTGACAAAACAACCATTAGTGACCCAATCCACAACAGCATAGGACTCGATGTGATTAATCTTTCATCCTATAGTCTCTCCCCATTGGAAGTAGAAGTTCTCCGCCTTGGTTTAAGTTTCTGCCCAGCCCAACCAATTGACAAATTTACCTTGGCAAAAGATTTACACTTATTTGCCAGGAATCTCACTTACAAATATATTTTTGACAATGATAGAGGTAAAATAGTAGGTAAAGAAGAAGACATGTATAAGGGATTCAAGGTACAGGACTTTAGGGCCCTTAAAATATTAATCCAACTTCTAGGCGAAAATGAGAGTGCGGGGGAAACCAGTGAAGTGATCTCAGAAGATGACGAACAAGATACTGAGACAAATATTGACCCTAATAAATTTAAAGCCAAGTCAGAAAAGTTCCCTAATCTTCAAACATGTCCAGCAATATGGGCTTTTTTGAAGCAAACAAAAAAACAATTTGAAAATGTTCCCTTTGCCAAACAAACCGATGAGAACCTATCACACGAACAACAGCAGGCCCTACAGAATATTATGCAAAATGAGGAAATAATAGTGAAACCTTCCGATAAGGGCGGCAACATAGTGGTAATGGACAAAAGTCAATATATCACTATGTGCAACAAAATCCTAATCAATCATGAATGGTATAAAAAGGTCCCACTCAAGAGTATAACTGAGGCAAGAAAGCAATATCGGAATATTCTGATAGATGTATATCAATAATCCTTAATTGATAAGGATCTGTTTGAATACCTGGAAATAAAATGGCCTGTCACTCCAACCTTCTATTCAATACCAAAGGTACACAAGATTTTGACCAACCCCCCAGGTCGCCCGATAGTGTCGGGTATAGGCTGCCACACGGAAACGGCTAGTAAATACGTTGCTTGTCAACGTATTACCATCCTATCTCAAAGACACTCTGGACCTCTTAAAAGTCATTGAGGGACTTACTGTACCAGTGGGAGACATTTTAGCTGCAATTGATATTGAGGCGCTCTATTCGAGCATACCCCATATCAAGGGAGTTGAAATGGCCGCCAGCTTTCTAAAAGAACAGGACAGACACAACTGGAAGCTATGCCACTTTGTAACTACTCTGCTTCAACATATTCTCACTACTAACATTTTTCTATTTAATGGGTCCACCTACCTCCAGGTACAGGGGGTTGCGATGGGGACATCTTATGCCCGATCGTATGCCAACCTGTACCTGGGGGGGTGGGAAAGAGACCTATTTTCGGATGACGGCGCCACGATGTACCTCTGCCACATCTTATTGTGGCAGAGGTACATCGACGATGTCCTGCTCATCTGGACAGGGGCGGCTGGGCAACTGGCAGAATTCATGACATATATCTCTCATAACACATTCAATTTGAAATTTACCATCCAATCAGACACGTCCAGTATTTCTTTCCTAGACTTAAGACTTTTCCTTGATGCAAATGGCTTAATACATAGTAGCCTTTATATAAAGGAAACAGCAGGCAATACCATCTTGCACTATTCTAGTGCCTACCCTCGCCCCTTAGTTCGCAGTATCCCCTTTGGGCAATACTTGAGAATACGCCGTAACTGTACCAAGGAGGAGAACTTCGAAAATGAAGCCAAAGCACTTTACTCTAGACTTCTGCTTAGAGGCTACAGTAAAAAGGTTTTGAAACAGGCAGATCAACGAGCAAAAGCTAAGACAAGAGAAACTTTAATTTTTCAGCCTAAAATTAAGGAGAAGATATCTACTACTAAATATATTACAACATACAGCTCAAATCAAAACACTTTTCGCAATCTTATAGCAAATAACTGGCATTTTTTGGCCGAATATCCTATTGTGTCCAAATATGTTGCAGCAAAGCCTGAGATAGTACATAGAAGACCACGCTCAATCAGAGACAGGATAGTCCATAGCCACCTTATCCCTGACTCCTCTAATGCAGTTGCAATAGGGGGTAAAGGGACCTTTAAATGTGGCAAATGCGATCAATGCCCTTGGGTGAAGGAAGGCACAGGCTGCCCCCTACTCAGAGGGGGCTATCATAAATCAAAGGTTTATTCTGACTGTACCACCATCGGGGTGGTATACCTGGCTACTTGCCGCTGTGGTGCATTCTACATTGGCAAAACTTAAAGACCATTTGCCAGATGCATACAGGATCATCTATATTACCTCGATGCAGGGCTACTATATACCCCCATATGTAAACACATTGGATTACAGCATAGCTATGATCCTGCTTATGTCTCTTTCTTTGCGCTGGAGGTTATCTCCCCACAGGAAAGAGGAGGTAACTTTGATAAGAAAATCTTGCAACAAGAAGCAAGATAGATCTTTAACCAAAGGGCCACTTATGCACCAGGGCTTAATACAGCCCTTTCATTTAAACCATTTTTGTAATAACCGTTGACCAAAATATAGCCTACGGCCCCGTACACACGACCAAACATGTCAGCAGACATGTTCGGTCGTGTGTACGGCCGATCGGACAGGATTCCAGCGTACATTTGCCCGCCAGACCGTTTTCGAGCGGACAAATGTTTCTAAACTTGCTTAGAAACATGCCCGCTGGAATCCTGTCCGTCGGACATGTTCGGTCGTCTGTACAGACTTACCGTACATGTCCGAGCGGCCGCCATCCCTCGCATGCGTCAAATGACTTTGACGCATGCGTGGAAGCATTGACCTTTCAGCGTTGTGCACGTCGCCGTGTCATCGTCGCGGCGATGGCGTGAACACGTCACCGCGCTGTCTGTCCGCGCGGATTGTCTCTCATTTCTGTATGATGGTGTGTACAGCCATCATACAGAAATCTCCGGGCGGGCATGTCCGCTGAAAACGGTACGGCGGACCGTTTTCAGCGGACATGTTTGCCCGAGTGTACAAGGCCTATAACTCTATATTTTCTGTTTTTCTGGTTTCCATAATGTGACCTTGTATGCCATCTCGCGGTTAGTTATGTGTTAAATGTTAATCAATATTTGACCTTAATCTTATCCTTATTTGACTTTGTATAAAATTAATGCTAAGTCAATATACTAATTTTTAATATAGAAATTGCTGCCTGCAATACATATCTGTATTCACATGTTTTTTATATAAAAAAATTGTATTTCTAATTTTTCTTCCTGTACGGATGGATGCTGCAGAGAGACGCTTGATGGGACTTCAATCATGAGCGGTTGTCATCCGAGGACATTCCGCTAGGTGGAGCTGCATGGCTAGACCGCAGGATAGAAAGTAAATCTTCCTTTCATCCTGACCCGCAGTATGCGGCTGGCGGCGCATGCGCGATGTGACCATTTCCTCGGTCCATCCCCGCATGCGCCGCACAGGAATAGCCACCGGAGGTGTTGTCAGGGGTCAGGCTTGACCCATCACTTCCGGGTGGACCTTGCGATATAAGACGCCGGTGCGCGCGTATTGACGTCAGATGTGCGCGCCTGGCGTTCTTGTTGAAGGGAAGAAACAGAGGAACGAGTGGGAATTTCAACACAGTGACAACACAAGGTAGAGTGTTTTTGTAACTCCTCAGATTTAATTACTATAATATATCTGGTACCCTGTACACAAAATAGGACTAATTAGTGAACATGTTTTGATTGTTCAAAATTATTCCATATGGGTAATGCTTACTTAACATTAGATAGTAATACTGGATCTTCCTTGCTAAAAGGAATATAATATATATACTGGCCAGTTAATATACACCTGTGCATAATTCTATATACATCCATATACTTTTTGTTCTTATATCTGTAGAAAACCAATACTCACTGGTCCCAGTCCTCTACCAATCCCTGCTTACAGCAATCACTCACCTAATGTTGGATGCAATTCAGGTGGAAAACACTGTATATCCAATCAGTAGGTAATTATGGATCCATTACAAATTAGTATAGCGTTGTACATTCGATATGCTCAAATATCACCATACCAATAATTATTACTATATAAATTATCTTTAGATACCGCTACCTACACATCCCAATAGGTGATCAAAAGGTCCAGCAGCTCCACAGCAACCTTTTGTGAATGACTACTGTATTTTGGAACCCATTAACCGCCTCATGCAGCTCTCTTACAATAATCTGACAGAAGAGGTGAGCATGAATGCTTAAGTAGATTATCAATGTACAAAAGATACTATTATACCCTGCAATGTTAATTAATACAAATAACATGCTTTGTGCTTTGTTTGTTTTGTATATGACCAGATAAAGAAATAGATGAATGCGGCGCCCTGATGACACTATTATTGTGAAACATGTCGGCGACCAGCACCTCCTCCATCTAATCCATTCTGTCATCAACATTGTATCAGGGCACTAATTGATTTTACTATCAATTTTAATGTATTTAAAAAATATTTTTTTTTGTATAAAACATTGTTGTTATCATTGCTCACCTACAATAGACACATATCTCCAATAAGGTCCTAATTACTCTGAGGTGGCTAATACCCTCCCAGTTTGTCCTCTCCAATTTTCTTTTAACACTTTAAGGACTGGAATATTGTGTCTATCTGGAAACTGTCCAATAACTCCTTTCAAATGCACATAAACGCAGTTGCTGTTACTGCACGTGTGCTCTTTATTTGCCCATGAACGCAGTTGCTGTTACTGCACG
This sequence comes from Rana temporaria, assembly GCF_905171775.1. Lineage (NCBI taxonomy): Eukaryota > Metazoa > Chordata > Amphibia > Anura > Ranidae > Rana > Rana temporaria. The sequence goes on from NC_053494.1 coordinate 64,007,278, forward strand.
TGTGCTCTTTATTTGCCCATGAACGCAGTTGCTCTTACTGCACGTGTGCTATTTATTTGCACATAAACGCAGTTGCTGTTACTGCACGTGTGCTGTTTAATTGCACATAAACGCAGTTGCTCTTACTGCACGTGTGCTGTTTATTTGCCCATAAACGCAGTTGCTCTTACTGCACGTGTGCTGTTTATTTGCCCATAAACGCAGTTGCTGTTACTGCACGTGTGCTCTTTATTTGCCCATAAACGCAGTTGCTCTTACTGCACATGTGCTATGTATTTGCACATAAACGCAGTTGCTGTTACTGCACGTGTGCTGTTTAATTGCACATAAACGCAGTTGCTGTTACTGCACGTGTGCTGTTTATTTGCCCATAAACGCAGTTGATCTTACTGCACGTGTGCTGTTTAATTGCACATAAATGCAGTTGCTGTTACTGCACGTGTGCTCTTTATTTGCCCATAAACGCAGTTGCTCTTACTGCACGTGTGCTATTTATTTGCACATAAACGCAGTTGCTGTTACTGCACGTGTGCTCTTTATTTGCCCATAAACGCAGTTGTTGTTACTGCACATGTTCTCTTTATTTGCCCATAAACGCAGTTGCTCTTACTGCACGTGTGCTGTTTATTTGCCCATAAACGCAGTTGCTGTTACTGCACGTGTGCTCTTTATTTGCCCATAAACGCAGTTGCTCTTACTGCACGTGTGCTATTTATTTGCACATAAACGCAGTTGCTGTTACTGCACGTGTGCTCTTTATTTGCCCATAAACGCAGTTGTTGTTACTGCACATGTTCTCTTTATTTGCCCATAAACGCAGTTGCTCTTACTGCACGTGTGCTGTTTATTTGCCCATAAACGCAGTTGCTGTTACTGCACGTGTGCTCTTTATTTGCCCATAAACGCAGTTGCTCTTACTGCACATGTGCTATTTATTTGCACATAAACGCAGTTGCTCTTACTGCACGTGTGCTGTTTAATTGCACATAAACACAGTTGCTGTTACTGCACGTGTGCTGTTTAATTGCACATAAACACAGTTGCTGTTACTGCACTTGTGCTGTTTATTTCTGATTTTGTCCTGTGCAGGCCATTAAAATGTCTGGAAGGACAACAAAGAGAGGCAGAGAGTCACGAGGGCAAGCAGGCTCTGCATCTAGAGGCAACGCTGGTGGTGGACATGGTGCATCCTCTTCAGCACGTGGCCGTCTGACACACTTGTGCTTCTTTTCGGGAGCTGGCCTTGTTGAGCCTCAACATGCAGAGAAATTAGTAGAGTGGATGACCAAGCCGTCCTCATCCTCCTCATCCTCTCTCACCCAGGCTGAGCTTAGTTTGTCTGGCAAAACAGCTGCCAAGGTGTCCTCTTCCCTCTGCACAATGGCATAACACAATCCTTCCCTAGTCCCGCCATGTCCTCCTGAGGAGTCCCCGACACAGTGTTGGGTACATGCTGCATGAAGATGCGCAGCGTTTTGAAGGCTCCGATGATGGAACACAGATAGAGGAAGGCATTGATGTGAGCCCAGAGAGAGGGGGTGCCCGAGAGGGACAGCAATCTGGTAGTCATGTTCCCCCAGCTGCAGCATACTGCCAGGTTTTCGACAGTGATGAGGAGGGAGGGGATGATGAGGTCACTGACTCTACGTGGGTGCCTGATAGGAGAGAGGAGGAGGAGGAGGAGGACGAGGCACAGGCACATCTCCAAAGAGGCAGGATGCCCTCCAGGGGCCAGCTTAAGGGCAGCACACCAACTGCATTACATCGCAGAGCTACGCCTGTGCAGGGCGCTGCTGTGTCTCAACGTTACAGCAAAAGTTCTTTGGTGTGGGCCTTTTTTGAGACATGTGCATCAGATCGCACCGTTGCTATTTGCAACATATGTCTCAAGCGTATCTCGCGTGGCCAAAACATCACCTGCTTGGGCACCACATGCTTGACTAGACATATGTCGACCTGCCATGCAGTTCGTTGGCAAGCATACCAGAAAGACCCACACCAAAGAACAAAGCGGACCTCCCCTTGCCCCTCATCAGCTGGGACCTCCAACCCCACTAGACCCTCAGTCCTCTCTGAAGCCTGCACTGATAGGACTGAAGGTGTAGAAATAGGTGTGTCACAACCTAGTAGTAAATGCAGGAAATCTACTGATGGTAGCAGACAAATTTCCCTGCCCCAGCTGCTGCAGCGCCGAAAGAAGTACTCTCTCAGCCATCCACATGCCCAGCGGTTGAATGCTAGCTTAGCGAAATTTCTAGCACTTCAACTGCTACCTTTTCAGTTGGTAGATTCTGCCCCCTTCCGTGAGTTTGTGGAATGTGCGGTACCTCAGTGGAGAGTACCCAAACGCCACTTTTTCTTACGGAAGGCGATTTCCACTCTCTACCGGCATGTGGAAGGCAATGTCCATGCCTCGCTGGACAGGGCGCTGGACAAGGTGCATCTTACCGCTGACTCATAGTCCAGCAGGCATGGACAGGGACGTTACATCTCTTTCACGGCGCATTGGGTGACTCTGCTGGCAGCTGGGAAGGACGCAGGGCAATGTACAGTAGTGTTGGAGGTTGTTCCACCACCACACCTCCAAAACACTACTAGGGGCAGAGGTTCTGTCAGCTCTACAGGAGCAGGCTCAGAGGTGGTTGACGCCACGCCAGCTTAAGCCAGGAATGGTGGTTAGCGACAATGGCACCAACCTCCTCTCTGCCCTGCAACAGGGAAAACTGACCCATGTGCCCTGTTTTGCTCATGTTCTGAATTTGGTGGTGCAGCGGTTCTTGGGCAGGTACCTGGGCTTACAGGATGTCCTGAAGCAGGCCAGGAAAGTCTGTGTGCATTTCCGAAGGTCATAGAATGCCACTGCTCGGCTGACAGACCTCCAAAGGGAATACAACCTGCCCAAGAACCGCCTAATCTGTGACATGCCTACCAGATGGAACTCTACATTGGCCATGCTGCAGTGGCTGCACACGCAGCAGAGGGCCATCAATGAGTAACTGTGCCAATATGGCAGCAGAACTGAGTCAGGGGAGCTTGGTTTTTTCCCCCACACCAGTGGGCCTTGATCAGGGATGCATGCACTGTCCTGTCACCATTTGAGGAGGCCACGAGGATGGTAAGCAGTGACAGTGCATGCATCAGTGAGACTGTCCCTCTTATTCACATGTTGGAGCACACGCTACGTGGAATAATGGACAGGGCCCTTGAGGCAGAACAGAGGGAGGAAGAGGAGGACTTCCTTACCTCTCAAGGCCCCCTTTATCCAGACAGTGCTCCTGCTTGCCCGCCTAGCACACAGGAAGGAGGAGGAGGAGGATGATTGTATCAGCAGCATGGAGGTGGAGCCTAGCACTCAGCATCACTAGCAGCATCACTAGCAGTCTTCAAGGGATCACTTACAGTCCCAAGGAACCCGTGGACTTTTACATGGCTGGGATGAGGTGGCTGCGAATCCTGTCGTCCTCAATGACCCAGAGGACTGTGCCCCGAATGCCTCAGCAAACCTACGCTGCATGGCCTCCCTGATCCTGCAAAACCTGCGTATAGGAGCTTGCACAGTATGCAATTGAGCTACTGGCTTGCCCTGCATCCAGCATTCTTTCAGAATGCACATTCAGTGCTGCTGGAGGCTTTGTGACCGATCACAGGGTGCGCCTCTCCACTGACTCCGTCGATCGACTGACCTTCATAAAAATGAATCAGGCTTGGATCAACACCAGCTACCAAGCATCTGATGCTGATGTAACTGAATAATTTTTTTGAAATGTCAGATCCCTTTGAGACTGCCTATGCTGATGCTTAGTGACTGTCCTGGTATGCTGCTGACTGAATATCCCTTTCCTCCTCACTGATCTTGCTGATAGCTAGTAAGAAAATGTTTGTTTCTGGGCTCTGCCACCAGTGCCTAAGGCCCAATTGTTCTGCCCCTGTTTAACAGGGGCGTCTGATAACAATTTTTGATGCAATACATTGCATGTGGCTCTTTTTTTTGCGCTCCAATTACAGTATCTGTGAGGGGTTGCAGTGTTGTGTTGTGCCTAAGGCCCAATATTTCTGCCCCTGTTTAACAGGGGCGTCTAATAACAAATTTTTGATGCAATACTTTGCATGTGGCTCTTTGTTGCGCTCCAATTACAGTATCTGTGAGGGGTTGCAGTGTTGTGTTGTGCCTAATGCCCAATTTTTCTTCCCCTGTTTAACAGGGTTGTCTAATAACAATTTTTGATACAATACTTTGCATGTTGCTCTTTGCTGAGCTCCAATTACATTATCTGTGAGGGGTTGCAGTGTTGTGACACTGCCACCAGTGCCTAAGGCCCAATTATTCTGCCCCTGTTCTAGTATTTTTCTTTGTTTGATTCTTTTCTAATTTGAGTTCATTCTAGCTTTCTCCTACGTTATCATAGTGTCATGTTTATTTTCCTGTACTAAATACTCATCATTGTCAATGTAAACACCACAAATCTAGATTTGTTCTTTTAGGAAGCATTGATATAATAATAATAAGCCACACATTATTGAGTATCCAAAAATATTTATTGTATCACACTTAAAATGTGTCATTTTTTTTTTAAATATCTTAATAGAAATTTTTTTTTTTTTCTGTCAATAAATATATTTTTTCTTTGAAATACTTGTCTACATCTATATTTTTTATTTTATTTTATTTTTTTAATATTTTTTTTTTTTTTTTTTTTTAAACCCTCCCCAGCACATCAATGAGATTCTTTAGTTTTTTCGTCCACCTTTTGGTTTTTCTTTTTAAGCTTCTCTAAGGCAAGGTTTGTGTCCTCTATTTCTGCCCTGCAGGACAAGATCTCCCCAATTAAGACCTGGGCACTGTAGGTGTCCAATCCGCTGCCAACAGCTCAAACACCTCCTGAAATTTGGTATTACAATTATGCAGGCCTACATGTATTACTTGAAGCTGTGCTGTATGACACTGACCTGATGTGGTGGCATTTTCCACTTCCTGCACATCCCTGCAAGGGTGGGGCTTGCCTCTGTGTGGGGTTAGTCGGCTCCACTGCTGCAGCTTGATTGCGCCCTATGAGATTGTAAAAAAAGCATACATGAATCAAAAAGATTAGAGGTCTGAAAGAGGAATATCAATCATTCTTTTTATAAAGTGTGGTACAATTGTCTGTTTTTACAATCCTTCTAAGCTTAACACAGGATTTTATCCATTACCAAAGCTGCTGCATTTCTCTATCTTTGGCCAAGTTTCCTACATAGAAAAACAACAAGTATCCACTGGATCACCTCTGTGTGACACCCTAACTAGGTTGTTCTTGTGGCCAACACAGTGCCGATCCGTGGAAGAGAACGGTTCCCCAGATGGGACTTTTAGGCAGCAGGAAAATAGAAAATATTAAATTGTTGTATAAAAATTGTATATTTAATACCGAGAAACTCGGATGCCATAAAGAGTAAAACAAGAATTACAAGGATGATAACAGTTATACAGGTTAAAAAACATGACATTGCTGGATGCAGTATACATGAAATAAATACATATCATGATTGCAGGTGTTATACAGTGTTGAGCCTCATGTGATGAACAATGTTTAAGCCCCGACGCGTTTCGACCAGTTGGGTCTCTTCAGGGGGACTGATATTTCTAGAAAATAATGATTGCATAGTATCAGAATTAGATGAAAGGACATAGGTCAACAATACATCATAATAGATTAACCATGATATTGTAGTTACAACTGAGGCAAAAAGTGAACATTGTATAGAGCCATGGGGTGGAACGAGGGGGCCCAGGCTATTCCCATCCTCCCAGTAGCGAACGGCCTACCCGAGACAGCTTGCAAGGAGCCACAAGGTGAACGCCCCTCAGGACAGCAGAGGAGCAAGCCTACAAAGAAACACCCATAATAACCTTAGGTTAGAAAAAATATAACATTAGGGGAATTAGTAAATTCAAGGGAGAGCCGTACAGGTGACAGCTGACCCATATATATATTAGTAATGGGTTTATATGATCTAAAAGTGGGCTGGCGCAATGTGTAAATTGCCACCATAAGTAATGAAGAGTGGGGCATCCATAAGGTCCAAAGGAGGTCAATTAATAAGTGGGGGTAATAATGTTATAAGGAGTTAAATTAATATTAATTTTTTAATCAATAATGGGTTATCGATTGATTGATTATTATATCAATGGATAGATATTGTGTTATTCCAAAGAGTAAGTGGTTAAAAATTGTATTAAAGTGAAAAAAGTGGAGTGTGTGATAGCCAATTGAAAAGCCATAAAGTAAGGGGTGATAAGTGAATGGGTCGGTGAAATTAAGCGTGTATATTATAATGAGAAAAAAATCCAAAATAATTAAATGGATAAAATAAATAAAGGTGAAGATGAGATAAAAATGAGATAAAACGCATGTGCCCCGTGTAAGGGGGAAATGTGGTGAATGATAATGAATATAAGTGGGGTAAAGTGAATTGTATTATAATTATATAATATGTATATAGAGTACAGATTATAAGATGGTCACAGCAGTGGCTAAAGTAATGAAAAATAATTACCTGAAGCAGTAAGGAGTAAAAGTTGATCTGGTATGGCAGTAGGAACCTGGGTGCAAATTAGCACTGCAGGAAAAGGGACAGGATGCCGAAAAAGACAGAGATGCATTTGCATCTGATCAGGGTTGAATGGAATCTAATACTGATTCCCTGGTAACTCTTCATTTTATGAGCCCTGTGGGTGTGGTGATCAATTGATCACATGTGGCTAGCTCCTCCGTTAGTGTGGCCTGATAGGGAACGTATCAATCGCCGAGTTGGCGACCCACGTGCGGCTCCCTTGGCATCCCAGGGGGGGCTGATCAGCCTCGACAATTCGCCGTCCTCTCCGTCACAGCCGATGACGCAGCAGCGCCGCACACAAATCGCGCATGCGCACCACGTCACGGCCGATCCGGGGAAGACCCAGGGACGCCGCCGGTGGGACAGGGACATGCACGGGCACCGAGGGAACAGATCCCTCCTGCATCCCGCAAACGGTTGAGAGGGGGGGAGAGGGGAGGGGGGCATAAGCCCTCCCCCCGCCATCCCCTCCCCCAGCAAACCAACATCTCCCGTCCCACCAGGAAGCAACTCAAAGGCATGGCTCACCCGCAAAGGAAGGCGGGCTCAGCCGGCACCCCAACAGGGTCCACACAACCATATGGAAATGATCAAACCTAACTGGGGGTATCATCAAAACTCAATATGGATACATTGGAAATATAATACAAACAATAATAAAGGGTTGTAATACGCATCGGCATGGTGTAGATCCCAAAAGCTGAAAACTCCATTGCATAGGTATGTGATTGTAAGAACAAATAGTCAGTTGGACTATCCGAACATGAAATGCAAACTGGGAACTGTGTTACAGAACCCCAGATGCAAAAGAGGGGGGATTATTTGGGATCTAAATCCCCCAAAAATGAAGGTAAATAAACCTTCTGGGTGCCTGCTAAGTAAGGCTAACCCATGTCACATCATAGGATGTAAAAAGACAGTAAACTATGCAGGAGTTTAAAGAAACAGGGAAGACACGCTGCCAGCGTCTTATCTCTATGTGTCAAAGGAGGGGAGGGGTGTTTAACCACCCAATTGTATACGAAAAAAGCAGAGAAGACACATAAACTGGGAGATGAAAAAAGGCTGCTCGCCCCGGAAATACATGGAAGAGAAAGGTTCCCCAGTTGGGACTTTTAGGCAGCAGGAAAATAGAAAATATTAAATTGTTGTATAAAAACACAGTGCCGACCCTGCCCTCCCTGGGGCCCTAAGCAAAATGACATGGCACATTAAAAATGAGAAGCGGGGGGCGCTGATGACAGTGACATGTCACATTAAAGAAAGTTGAGAAGTGGGGGGAGGGGGTGTTCTGCTGTCGGAAATGACATCTTACATTAAATTGAGAAGCAAGGCATGCTGACTTCTTGTCTCTTCTCCCATGCAGCCAGCGAGTTGAGAAGCGGGGTGTGGGGGCGAAAATGACTTCTTACCAGGCGGGTCCTCTAGTAATTTGGGGCGCCCTTCGCAGCTTTGCGGGGCCCTAAGCGGCTTGCATAGTGAGCCTACAGGGCGGATCGGCCATGCCAACACTTCTGCTACTGAGTCCATATGTGTAACCAACTGCTGAGCATACTCTCCTTTTACTGTATATTGACTTAAGTTGGATTATTTAAATCTAGTTAATAACACATCTACATTAAATAAAAAATTGGTCTCACATAAAAAGATCTTAAATAGAATGAACAACTAATTATTATGCCCACAAACATGAACCTTGAGACATCTATTCTTGAACTGTATATATACACAACCTGAAATAAAAAGCACATGCCGCAAAATAATAATAACAAATATTCAGAGTACACATGAAAATTACTTATGTCTTCTGATGACTCTTCGAATTCTCTCCATCTGGTCCGGCTCTCTGATTTTCAAATCAGACCATCTCTTGCGCAACTGCTCCCTGGACCTCTGCACCCTGAATTTTACATGGATAGTCCTCCGTACCTTCTCCATGATCTCGGCCTTGACTTTATTTGGGTTCTTGTAAGTCCCTTTTTTGCAGTTGTAGTCCTCCTTTTTAAGAATAGCCACCATCTCAACCATCTCGTCGAAGGTCATGTTGGTGGCTTTGTACCTCCTGCTCCTCCTGGTGTGTGCCTGGCCTCTCTCCTGCCTGGTTGCAGCTTGCTGTCTCTCCTCCATCATGTCTTCACCGTCTTGCATTGACCGACTGAAAAGGGGCGTGGCAATCACTAGAACGATCATCATGGGTGGGGAAACGTGCAGAGCTTCTCACATGCGAGGTGTATAAAGGGATATTTTTGCGTGAGTAAGCACGTCGTTCACAGTCGGTAGAAAACGTCGGAAAAACGATCGTGCAGTACGACGATACGAAACTTGATTTTGGACTTCATGATCAGTGGATGAGTTTGTGGGTTAGGTATGGGGAGAAAGCTAAGGCCTTGTACACTCGACCGGATCTATCCGCTGAAAACGGTCCGGCGGACCGTTTCCAGCGGACAGAAACACTGCGTCCGGCTGCCGGATTTCTATCTGATGGTTGTACACACCATCCGACAGAAATCCGTGCGTAAACAATACGCGTGGCCGCGCCGTTGCCGCGACGATGACGCGGCGACGTGGGCGGCCTTGTAGTTTAAAGCTTCCACGCATGCGTCGATTCAGTACGACGCATGCGGGGGATGGCGGTCGGTCGGACGTGTCCGGTGAGTCTGTACAGACGACCGAACACGTCCGACGGATAGATTTCCAGCGGACAGATTAGTTAGCATGCTAACCAATTCTGGTCCGCTGGAAACTGTCCGATCCGCCGGACAATTGTCCGTTCGTGCCTACACACGACCGGATCGGTCCGCTGGAACTGGTCCGGCAGACCAGTTCCAGCGGATTGATCCGGTCGTGTGTACGGGGCCTAAGGCTTGACTGACATTAGCTTTTTTTGCTTAATTTTGACTTGCAGAAATAATTGAGGCCTTCAGAGAACAGGAGTTCTTCACAGAATTTGTTCAAAGGGGGCCCCAGATGACAACCCCCCCTTTTTTCTAGAATGTTTCTTTCCCAAATATTTTTTTTTTTTAAGCCAAGATCTGGCATTGTAATGCCCCCCCCCAACCCTAAAATAATCGACATATTGTTGCCACACAGCACGTGCGCTTTCGGGGGCCAAGCCTGTATGGCCACAGGCTCACGGGCCACCACTGGAACATCAATGGCCTCATCACCAGGCACAAGTGTCATGTAGTTTGTTGAGGGTCTCTTTAGGAAATTGTGCAATATGCAGCAGCAAAGTATGACATGGTTCAGATTCTACTTAACAAACCTACAGTCCTTATGTTGTTTGCACCGCCTGTATACTGCTGTTCAAAGTATATAGGGCCAAAGGGTCTTGTCAGGGCCGAGGCTCACTATGCAAGCAGCTTAGGGCCCCGCAAAGCTGCAAAGGGCCCCCAAATTACTAGAGGCCCCGCCTGGTGAGAAGTCATTTTCGCACCCTCACCCCGCTTCTAAACTCGCTGGCCGAGTCATTTACGACAGCCCCCCCCCCCGCTTCTCAACTTTCTTTAATGTGACACTGTCGTCAGCGCCCCCCGATTCTCATTTTGCTTAGGGCCCCAGGGAGGTCAGGATCGGCACTGGGTCTTGTAATGACCTGGAGGGAGTGGTGGCGGGGAAACTCATGCTATTTTTTTTAATGATTTTTATCCATATTACAGGGACCAAACATTACATTAAAGCCGCAAGCAGTATTAAATTACTTTTTTCTGGGAGTAATCTCATGTTGTAAAGGGACATTTCTAAACACGTGCCACTACTATAGACACCCAGCAGGTACGATATTTAAAGGGATTTTTCATTTTTTTTTTCACTTTAAGCATCATTAAAATCGCTGCTCCAGAAAAAAATACAGTTTTTAAAACTTTTTTTTCCATTGATACATGTTCCCTGGGGCAAGACCCAGGTTCTCAAAGACGTTTTCCAACAATAACTTGAATATTGGGCTTTAAAATGAGCACTTTTGAATTCGAACGTTCGAGTCCCATAGACTTCAATGGGGTTCTAAATGTTCGCGCGAACGTTCGGTCTGTTCGAAAGTTCTGGTGCGAACCGAACGCGGGGGTGTTCGGCTCATCCCTAATGATCGCACAATATACCTATTTGGTCCTGGAGGTCTTTCTGATGCTGATGACTTTGGATATTCCTTGGATTGATCTATCAAGTCTGGAAGTGTTGTATTCACCACTGACCCTCTGTATTATATGATTACATCGCCTGTTTTCCCTTATCTTTCTGGTTGGCAGATTGATAGCACATTGGTGTGGTATGCTTTTTCTTTGCACATTGAAGCTTGGTGAAGGTCTTCATATCAGCTTTACATCAGTTTTATCTCATAGTGACTTTTTTCATATGGACTATCACAATTTTAATATTCACTTTCACTAAAGCGCTGCATTTTGAACCATTAAAGACCAAATGAAACGGGGTTAGCTTAAAGAATATGTAAACCCAACATTTCATATTCCTGATATGTGCCTGTTGTACCATATACTTGTAAGAAAAAGTATCCTGTGCCTCCTTTGTGTTGTCAGAATGTTTATACAGAAATAATAAACAAGTATTGTATTTATGAAATTATGCAAATCTTTGTTTTGGGAGTGACACAAATGATATGCTTAATATATATATATATATATATATATATATATATATATATATATATATATATTTATTAACTAAAATACAGTGTAAAATTAATCAGGTATATTTCGTGAAAATACAAATAAAAATGGATATACAAAATACCACATTTCAATACTTGACTGATAACTGGGTACATTTTACACTTGGTAACTAAGGCCCAGATTCTCAAAGGACTTACGACGGTGTAGCGCCATCTACGCCGTCCTAAGTCCGAATGAGAGCCGTTGTATCTATGCGGCTGATCTTTAGAATCAGTTACGCATAAATTTGGCTAAGATAGGAGCGGCGTAAGTCTCTTACACCGTCGTATCTTAGTTGCATATTTACGCTGGCCGCTAGGTAGTGCTTCCGTAGATTTCCACGTCGAATAGGCTAATGAGCTAGATACGCCGATTCAAGAACGTACGTGCGCCCGGCATAGCAAGATACGTTGTTTACGTAAGACATACACCAGCATAAAGTTACCCCTCATAAAGCAGGGGTAAGTCATGTTAGGTATGGACGTCGGAAACGTACGAACAGCATTGTGTTTTACGTCATTTGCGTAAGTCGTCCGTGAATGGGGCTGGACGTAAGTTACGTTCACGTTGACTAGGCATTGAGCGGGCGTAATTTAATTTGAAAATTCGACGTGATACTGGGTCACGATACATTAACATAAAACACACCCACACTAGCCTAGTTTGAATTACGCTGGCTTACGCCGGCACAGTTACACTACGCCGCCGTAACTTAGGGCGCAAGTTCTTTCTGAATACGGAACTTGCGCCCTAAGTTACGACGGCGTAATGTATCTGAGATATGCTACGCCCGCCTATAGATAGGCATTTTTTTGAGAATCTGGGCCACAGTGAATAGCCTTCTTAAAACAAACAGACCTTCTAACTTATACTTTAAAATGCACAGACACAATGTTATATTGTGCACATGACTTGATAATTTGATCAAGACTTATTTTTAAATTTAGAATGAATCTATTTCTAAACACATATCATGACAAAACCATTGTACAGATGTTGGCCTTAGCTTTTTAGAGACAAACAAAACTGTGTATGTCTCTTAATATTTGGAATATAATTATTTCACACTGCAGTTAAAAATAACACAACTCCAAGTTGCTCTGCCATATATTTAAATGGTTTTAGTGTAATGTAAATGCAAAAACAATTCAATTACCAAAAAGGTATAATAAAAAGAATAATACTTTACCAGGACTTAAGAATCCTATCTTTTTGAGAAGCATCAAGTAGGTGAGTCCCAAAGGGACTACTTCCAACCTCCTACATTTTTCCACCTTTCAAGATCTCCTAGTCTCGGTCCAGATTCCTCCGAGATCTCCCTTTAGCCTCCAATTCTAGCCTCCACATTCCAGCTTCTCATCCTAGCATCCTTCTCTGCTATCTGTAACTCCTTTTTATCTCACCCAAAAAGTGGGTGTGTATGTGTTATTACTGCGTAATGGATGATGGATGATGACGGCTGTTCCCATGTTACCATGACAGACAATTCTGGCGGCCATCTTTAATTCTAACTATTTTTAACCTCTAGAGGCAGTGTTGCATAAGAAATTACTATTAATTTCCCTAGCCATCTCATCTCTTCTTAAAATATATGGGTTGAGAAACTCTACCCACACAATTAGCTGGGACTGTTAAATTCCTTGAAACTCAGATCATTGGAATTTAACTCTGTGTATTATTTCATAAATACAGCTTCTAATACTTTCAAACTTTTCATAGGATCTCATATTGGTAACCCTTATTATAATAATATATATATATATATATATATATATATATATATATATATATATATATATATATGCATTATCGGGTTTTATGCATATTAAAACGGATACATTATAAACATATTAGGAAAGAAAAATATTAATAACATACATTAAAGAATATATGTGACATTATTAGTTTAATTAAGTATATAATTATTTCAATATAATAATACTACGTAACTTTGGTAAATATATTACTTGTACTATTATGATACATTTCATTTGGTCATATTTGAATAAGCCCCCTTCTCTCGTGCATACAAAGAAAACTTCTGTGAGCTCATGTGAAACAAGAGTTTCTTACCATTTTTTTATCTTGTTGATTTTACTAAGTGTCCAAACCTTTAATTTATGGTCTGGGATAAAAATACAGATAAGACTTAGACCAGTGATTCTCAACCTGGGGGGTCGGGACCCCCTTGGGGGTCAAATGATGATTTGCCAGGGGTCACCGTATCCTGGGCTGTTCTTAAAACCCGCACCACCAGCCTTTTTGCGGTCACCCAGCAGGGCTGTCCCTGGAGCCTGTGGTCGCCCAGCTGGGCTCTTCCTGGAAAAAATACACACAACCCCCTGGTAGCGCTACAACATGGTATAGCAACACACAGTGTGATATCTGTGAAAATTAGTATATGAAACTCAGTGCTGCTGCAAACCACTTGGAGAATGGGCAAAACAAACATACAAACAAAAGAGCAGTGCACAATAGGTGAAATAATAATCACACTTTATAGTCTAAAATGGAGAATAACAGTTGACAAAGGTATACGCACAGACAAAATTAAAAATACATACAATTTCCTAATGTATAAAACAACCAGTCCACAATGAATCCACAAAGCAAGGCAAAGTCTTGTGATGGAATGATTAAATATAGTAGTCACGCTGTGATTGGGTAATCAGGTGCACACCAGAACAGTTGGCAAGTAACCAGATCGGTTGGCAAGTTGTTGTAGGGAAGGTATGTGTACAGTACCTCGAACGGGAAACACTCCAATGCCCAGTCTGCTGTGCTGTAGATGGATACACCACTTAGGAGGGAATCAGCTGGCCAGAGGGAACAGGTGGAGACACTGTCAGGCGGGGAACGATCCACACCGCCGTAGTGTACAAGGAGGCCCAGAGGTGGAGGAGGCACAGAAAGACACGGACCAATGTAGGGAGCCAGCAGGAGCAGGACCCCCGACACCGCCGCGACACAAGCCGGCGGGGAAACCCAGGTATAACACCGCTGGAGTTTCGAACGACGCCGGCGCGTCAGCTGTTCGGATGGTGGGTGCATGAAGAAAGTGTTGTGGGACGCTATGCTCATCACAACCTTTATGGATGAGGCGTCGATGTTCACCTACCCTTTTACGAAGGGTACGGGTCGTCAGTCCCACATAGACCAGTTTACATGGACATCGTAGTACATATACGATGTACTCGGTGGAACAGGTAACCTTCTGGATATACCAGTTCAGATCTTTGACGCCGGGTGGGTTGAACGAGGAACTTGATATTTTAAGTATCACTAGTTAATTAACCATACACACATATATACGATTATGGTCCCCCTATGTAATAATTTGTATTGCACCCATGGAAGCTATATGTGGCTATGTGTGTGCCAATATGGGCGAGCGCGCATGCAGGCACGCGCACACACACACACACTTATATATATGTGTGTGTTTGTATATGGACTTTTATATGTTTATGTCATGGATCTGCCACTTAAGGGTTAATGGTGCAGACTGATTTCAGTGATTGACAGCAGGCTGCCCTATTTAAACACCTCAGCAGCACAATGTCATGGATCTGCCACTTAAGGGTTAACGGTGCAGACTGATTTCAGTGATTAACAGCAGGCTGCCCTATTTAAACACCTCAGCAGCACAGTGTCTTTGCTGCCTGATCTGCAGTTCTCACTTTGGATCCCTACCTGAGACCTGTTGTTCTCCTACCTGCCTGAAATCCTGATTGATCTCTGAACCCGGCTTGTCTGACTACTCTACCTCTCCAATCCCGACCCGGCTCCGTCCGACCATCCACCTGCTGGACCTCTCCGTTGCCAGATCCACCTGCTTGTATTACCGACTACCCTTCTGCCATCTCCTTCCTGCCTAACCATTGTGACCCGGCTTGTCTGTTCCTGCTAACCAATATATCTGAACTGTCTCCTGTTGTGCCGCTGTAGTCGCAGCTTCCGTGCGGGTCGCTGACCCATCCTCCGCTCCTGCGTTCAGCATTGTCTATCAAGAGGGTTCCGTCCGTCTGCGACTTCTCTTCACCACCTTGGCACTCCTACCCCTCTGTGCTCCGAGTCCGCTGTTCTCATATTCAGTGACTCGTGAACCAGAGCCGTAAGAGGGGCTACCCTGCATCAGACTCTGGTAACCAGGTACGTAACAGTATCAGGCAGCCATGACAAAGTCTGCAGGCGTAGTTCCGGCTATGGAAGAGGTGTGTAAACACTTAGCATCACTTACCCAGGCCGTTAAAAACCTACAAGATGGCTACCTGAGATTGGAGGGGCAGGTTCAGAACTTATCAGCTTCTGGGGACGCAACTTCAGCATCCACCGCTAGATCATCGTCATCTGCGGGTCCGTCAATTGTGATGTTGCCACCGGAACCCAGGGTTCCCATGCCCGAAAGATTCTCCGGTGATCGAACCAAGTTCCGGGACTTCCGAAACGCATGTCAGTTATACTTTGCTTTGCAACCCCGAACCTTTTCTTTGGAAGCCACTAAAGTGGGATTTGTCGTTTCCCTACTCCAAGGGGAACCCCAAAATTGGGCACATCGCTTGTTAGAGGAGAACGGTGTCCAGACAGAGACTTTGCTAAATTTCTTCCAGACTATGGCACAGCTCTACGACGACCCGCAAAGGACTGCTACTGCTGAAGCTGCTTTACTCGCTCTCCAACAGGGGCGTAGAGCAGTGGAGGACTATGTTACTGATTTCCGCCGCTGGTGTGCGGACACCCAGTGGAATAGCGCAGCCTTGCGCCACCAATTTCGCTTAGGTCTGTCTGAAGCCTTAAATGATGAATTGGCCCGCATTGGGGTACCTGACACCCTGGATGATCTGATTGACAAAGCCGTTCAGATCGACCGACGACTAAGGGAACGACGAGCGAAACGATCCTCTCAACAGAGTCGCCCAGTCTGGGTCACCACCCGGGCTCCCTTGCCTCCTTCTCGTTTTCCACCACCTGTTTCTTCCAATTCTGCTGGTCCACCCATGGATACTTCATAACCTATGCAAATAGGCATGATGCGACCCACCTTGCCACCTGAAGAACGCACACTCCACCGTCAGCTAAACCTGTGTCTATATTGCGGTGAGGCCGGTCACTACGTACACAATTGTCCCGTCAAAATACGTAAGTTCCGTTCTTCAGTTTCTGGTAACATTTCTGCTATTACTACCAACCCCAACCATCTTGCTCTCTTCCTTTCCTTACAGCTTCCGGGAAAGACGGTGTCGGTCAACGCTATCGTTGATTCAGGGGCATGCAGTTGTTTCATCGATTCCTCATTTGCCGATCTGCATAACATTCCCGTCCACACAAAGGACTTTAGACTTTCCGTTTTTTTGGCTGATGGCTCACACATCAAGTCTGGGCAAGTGACCCATGAGACCCTTCCTTTACCTGCTATTACTTCATCCAATCATAAGGAACTTTTAATTTTGGACGTCATTTCATCTCCTTTGTTTCCAGTAATCCTGGGTATACCCTGGCTTCAGGTACACAATCCTCAAATTGACTGGACATCTAAAAATCTTTCGTTCCCATCTCATTACTGTCAGGAACACTGTTTTCCCAAACGTCCTAAACCATCTTCTGCCCTGCTGTGCTTAAACACTGACCCAAGTTTGATTCAATCCATCCCCAAACCCTACCATGGATTTCTGGATGTCTTCAGTAAGAAAGGGGCAGATTCCCTTCCACCTCATCGGCCATACGATTGTCCGATTGATCTTCTTCCAGGGGCCGAGATCCCTTTCGGACGAATTTTCCCACTTTCTGAAAAAGAACAAGACGCGTTAAAAATCTACCTTGACGAGAATTTGGAAAAGGGATTTATCCGCCCGTCCACTTCACCAGCAGGTGCCGGAATTTTTTTTTCGTCACAAAGAAGGACCAAACTCTCCGTCCCTGTATTGACTACCGGAAACTCAACAAAGTCACCGTGAAAAATCGTTACCCTCTAGATTTAAAACCTGAACTTTTCCAAAAATTAAGATTTGCCGTTATCTTTACAAAATTAGACCTAAGGGGAGCGTATAATTTAATACGTATCAAGGATGAACATGAGTGGAAAACAGCATTCCGTACCCGCTATGGCCATTACGAATATTTGGTCATGCCCTTCGGGCTTTGTAACGCGCCCGCTACTTTCCAGCACTTCGTCAACGACGTATTCCGAGATTTTTTGGACATTTTTGTAATCGTGTATCTAGATGACATACTGATTTTCTCCCGTTCCTTGGAGGAGCACCGAGGACATGTCTGTAAGGTTCTGGATCGCCTCCGTCAGCACAGTTTATATGCGAAAGCTGAAAAATGCGAGTTTGAACAGCAAACCATCCAATTCTTAGGCCTGGTAATTTCCCCTACAGGAATTGAGATGGATCAAAAGAAGGTATCTGCAATCTTAGACTGGCCAACACCCTTGGATAAAAAAGGGGTGCAGCGTTTCATTGGATTCGCAAACTTCTATAGAAAATTTATTAGAGGGTTTTCGGCTATTGTGGCCCCTATCACACAACTCACGAAACAAAATCTTCGTTTCTGTTGGAACCCTGAAGCGCAGAAGGCCTTTGACATTTTAAAAAGACTCTTTACTTCAGCTCCGATCCTTAGACATCCCAATCCAACGTTACCTTTCCTTCTTGAGGTCGATGCCTCCGAAGTTGCCGTAGGAGCCGTTCTCTCTCAGCGCTTGGGGGACAAAGATTTAATACACCCAGTGGGATTCTTCTCTCGAAAGCTTTCCCCCACAGAAAAGAACTATGATGTAGGAGATCGAGAACTACTGGCCATTAAGACAGCTCTAGAGGAATGGAGATATCTATTGGAGGGCGCCATTCTTCCTGTACTGATCTACACAGATCATAAGAATTTGGAGTATTTGAAATCTGCCAGACGTCTTAAACCTCGACAAGCCCGTTGGGCTCTTTTCTTTTCTCGTGTTTGTTTCCATATTACCTTCCGACCAGGATCCAAAAACATTAAACCGGATGTATTATCCCGAATGTACGATAACCCAAAGGATACTTCTATTCCCGATACCATCCTGTCGGATGGCAACTTCCTGCTCCTACACACTGACCTAATCTCCATGATCCGAGGAGCATCTTCCGATTCGTCCAAACCCTCTAATGTCTCACTAACTTCCAGAAACGGGCTGTTTTGGAGAGGAAGTCAGGTTTTTGTCCCAGAAAACATTAGAGTGGAAGTCTTGAAACTTCTTCATGATCACCCACTTGCAGGTCACTTTGGAGTTAATAAGACTCTTGAATTGGTACGACGCACCTTCTGGTGGCCCAATTTGGAGGAATTTTGCAAGTCTTACATCAGTTCTTGTCCGATATGCAACCGAAATAAAACACCCCGAAAACTAGCCTGGGGTTTACTAAAACCCTTACCAGTACCTAACCGACCATGGGAGATGATCGCAATGGATTCTATTGTTGAACTTCCTCGTTCCGAGGTATGTACCGCAATTTTTGTTGTCGTGGACCGTTTTACTAAAATGGCTCATTTCCTGCCTTTAAAAAACACACCTTCTGCTGCAGAAACGGCCCGCGTGTTTATCAAGGAAATCATTAGACTACATGGGGTACCTTCCAATATCGTTTCGGACAGGGGAGTCCAATTTACTTCTCGTTTCTGGAGAGCCCTCTGTGAAACACTACAGATTCAACTTTCCTTGTCCTCAGCCTACCACCCCCAGTCTAATGGGCAAACAGAGAGGACGAATCAAACCCTGGAACAATATATTAGGTGTTTCACAGCCTTCTCTCAAGACGACTGGGTCTCTCTGCTGCCTTGCTACTGGGCAATCCCCTTTTTTCTCTAATTATGGCTTTAATTTAACATTTTTACCAGATTTCTTTTCAGAGTCAGCAGTTCCAGCTGTGCAGAGTACTATGGAATTTCTCCAACGCAACAATCAGTTATTGCACGACGCAGTAACTAAAGCCCAGGCCGATAGCAAAGATTTTTTGACAAGAAAATAAGGGGTGACTTGGACCTGAAACCAAACGATCAGGTATGGCTGTCTACAAGTAATCTCAAATTACCTTGCCCATCCAAAAAGTTGGCACCTAGGTTTTTGGGTTTATTTTCAGTTAAAAGAAAAATCAACTTAGCTTCTTACGAACTGTTTTTGCCTGACTCATTGAAAATTCACCCTGTGTTCCACGTTTCTCTACTCAAGCCTGCAGTGGCCGATCTTTTTCCCAACAGAGGATCCAGACCTCCCGAACCCATCCAGGTTGACGGTTGGGAAGAATACGTGGTGGAAGCTATCTTGGACTGTAGGAAGCGACAAGGCCAGAATCAATTCCTAGTCAAATGGAAGGGGTACGGCCCAGAGGATAATTCTTGGGAGCCAGAAGGTAATATACATGCCAAGAGGTTGTTACGTGCTTTTTTCCTTGCTCATCCTGACAAAGAAGCCCGACTGGGCATCTGGAGGCTGCCCCTTGGGGGGGGGGGGCAATGTCATGGATCTGCCACTTAAGGGTTAATGGTGCAGACTGATTTCAGTGATTGACAGCAGGCTGCCCTATTTAAACACCTCAGCAGCACAATGTCATGGATCTGCCACTTAAGGGTTAACGGTGCAGACTGATTTCAGTGATTAACAGCAGGCTGCCCTATTTAAACACCTCAGCAGCACAGTGTCTTCGCTGCCTGATCTGCAGTTCTGACTTTGGATCCCTACCTGAGACCTGTTGTTCTCCTACCTGCCTGATCTCTGAACCCGGCTTGTCTGACTACTCTACCTCTCCAATCCCGACCCGGCTCCGTCCGACCATCCGCCTGCTGGACCTCTCCGTTGCCAGATCCACCTGCTTGTATTACCGACTACCCTTCTGCCATCTCCTTCCTGCCTAACCATTGTGACCTGGCTTGTCTGTTCCTGCTAACCAATATATCTTAACTGTTTCCTGTTATGCCGCTGTAGTCGCAGCTTCCGTGCGGGTCGCTGACCCATCCTCGGCTCCTGCGTTCAGCATCGTCTATCAAGAGGGTTCCGTCCGTCTGCGACTTCTCTTCACCACCTCGGCACTCCTACCCCTCTGTGCTCCGAGTCCGCTGTTCTCATATTCAGTGGCTCGCGAACCAGAGCCGTAAGAGGGGCTACCCTGCATCAGACTCTGGTAACCAGGTACGTAACAGTTTATATGTTTATACTTTATTACTATTGTGTCCATGGGTGCATGTGTGTGTGTGTCCCTGTGTGCGCATATGTATGAGTACCACGATGCAAGTATTTGATTCTATTATTGGTATTATCATTGTTATATGGCTTTGCCTCATTCTTATTATTCTTATTATTATTGTTTATTATTGTTTATTATTTAAATAAAAAAAAATGTATTCCTTTTTTCTATGTATGTAAGTTTGGTTATGTATAGCTTTTTGTTTTGTTGTTATATCAGATTATTATGAATTTCTATAAATTTTTGTCATGCATTGATTGTTGCTTAAAGTTTAGTGATGGAAGGGTTAAATTTCATTTAAACTCGGCCTTCCCTTATTGTCCAATCACATAATTATTAAGTACTTATTACAACTGTGGTGAGCCTGTACCGTGACTTTGACAAAGCGTCAGTGACGCGAAACATGTCAGTCATGGCTCTCTTTTAACTTATACTGATGTCCACTGATGTCCACATTTGCATCCCATTGCAGCCTTTTCTTTAAACCAGCGCCCTGTCATTTCATACAGTGACGCTCGGGTTTGTTTACATCATCATTGTCCGCTTCCCTGACTGGTTACTGCGGTCACGTGACTCCAGGAGGTCGGCGTCCGGACACCGCATCCTATTCCTTCCGTGACGCTGCGGGTGTCCCACCCACCATCCGAAGAGCTGACGCGGCGGCATCGTTAGCAACTCCAGCGGTGTTGTGCCTGGGTTTCCCCGCCGGCTTGTGTCGCGGCGGTGTCGGGGGTCCTGCTCCTGCTGGCTCCCTACATTGGTCCGTGTCTTTCTGTGCCTCCTCCACCTCTGGGCCTCCTTGTACACTGCGGCGGTGTGGATCGTTTCCCGCCTGACAGTGTTTCCACCTGTTCCCTCTGGCCAGCTGATCCCCTCTTAAGTGGTGTATCCATCGACAGCACAGCAGACTGGGCATTGGAGTGTTTCCTGTTCGAGGTACTGTACACATACCTTCCCTACAACAACTTGCCAACCGATCTGGTTACCTGCCAACTGTTCTGGTGTGCACCTGATTACCCAATCACAGCGTGACTACTATATTTAATCATTCCATCACAAGACTTTGCCTTGCTTTGTGGATTCATTGTGGACTGGTTGTTTTATACATGTGGAAAATGTATTTATTTTTAATTTTGTCTGTGCGTATACCTTTGTCAACTGTTATTCTCCATTTAAGACTATAAAGTGTGATTATTATTTTACCTATTGTGCGCTGCTCTTTTGTTTGTGGGCTCTTCCTGGAGCCTGTGAAGTGGGAGAGGTTAAAGGAGACCCCATCTCCTGATTTTGGGATAGGTGTCACTGCTGCAAGACACCACAAAGTCGGAGACACCGTTATTAACATGAGTAACATGTGATTATAGTTGCCATTAAAAGTCCCCACTACAGTTCTCAGATCAGCAGAGGACATTGATCAAGAGCATCTCAGTTGGCTGATCAGAACTGCCATTCGTCCCAACTCCCCACCAGCACTGACACTCATCCCATTCCCCCCACCCACCCACCAAGGAGTAAGAGAAGGAATAAAAATAGAGATTACATAGAAGGGAGAGAAAAAGAGGGGGAGAAACAAAGAAAAAGGGAGAGAAAGAATATGAGAAAGAACAAGAAAGATGGGTAGAGAGAGGGATGGGGGGAAAAAAAGAAATTAGGATAGAGAGAAATAAAAGGGAAAGAGTAGTACATCCTAAAATATACCATAAGGGGTTTTAATACTGTACGAGTGGAAGGCACTCAGGGAGCGCTAAATGTCCATGGGTTAGGGGCGCAAATTACTTGCCTTGTGTACCTTGGGTGCTGACAACCCACGCTACGAAAATAATGTTAGGGGTCCCTACAACTTGGGAAACTTTATCAAGGGGTCACGGCACTAAAAGGTTGAGAACCACTGACTTAGACAGTCTCCTTGTGAGACATCCTTGAGCAATCATGAACTCCGATTCAAAGTTAGAGAGAAATGGCTTCTCTCATGTTCATAGCATAAATATGAAAAATATACAATATACAGGCCTTATATACACTGCTCAAAAAAATTAAAGGAACACTTTTGAATCAGAACTCCTGGGATATTGATCTGGTCAGTTAAGTAGCAGAGGGGAAGGGTGTATACAGTGTATACAGAGGGGGTTGTTAATCAGTTTCAGCTGCTTTTCAGTTAATTGAAATTAACAACAGGTGCACTAGATAGGTAACAATGAGACAACCTCCAAAACAGGAATGTTTTTTCAGGTGGAGATGTCTGACATTTTTTTCCCTACTCATCTTTTCTGACTGTTTTTCGCTAGTTTTGTATTTGGCTAGGGTCAGAGTCACTACTGGTAGCACGAGGTGATACTTGGACCCTATAAAGGTTGCACAGGCAGTCCAACTCCTCCAGGATTGCACATCAATATGTGTCATTGCCAGAAGGTCTCCCAGCACAGTCTCAAGAGCATGGAGGAGATTCGAGAAACAGGCAGTTACTCTAGAAGAGCTGAACAGAGCTGTAGAAGGTCCTTAACCCATCAGCAGGACCGGTATCTGCTACTTTGTGCAAGGAGGAACAGGATGAGCACTGCCAGAGCCCTACAAAATGACCTCCAGCAGGCCACTGGTTTAAGGTCTCTGACCAAACAATCAGAAAAAGACTTCATGGGGGTGGCCTGAGGGCCCGACGTCCTCTAGTGTGCTCTGTGCTCACTTCCGGACACTGTGGAGCTCTATTGGCATTTTCCATTGAACACCAGAATTGACAGGTCCACCACTGTTGCCCCATGCTTTTCACAGATGAGAGCAGGTTCACCCTGAGCATATGTGACAGATGTGAAAGGGTCTGGAGAAGCCACGGAGAACTTTATGCTGCCTGTAACATCGTTCAGCATGACCGGTTTGGTGGCGGGTCAGTGATGGTCTGGGGAGGCATATCTATGTAGGGACGCACAGACCTCTACAGGCTACACAATGGCCCCTGACTGCCATTAGGTATAGGGATGAAATCCTTGGACCCATTGTCAGACCCTACACTGGTGCAGTGGCTCCTGGGTTGCTCCTGGTGCACGACAATGCACGGCCCTTATGTGGCGAGAGCATGCAGCCAGTTCCTGGAGGATGAAGAAATTGATACCATTAAATGGCCCCCACGCTCACCTGATCTAAATCCAAAAGAACACCTCTGGAACATTATGTTTCAGTCCATCCGGTGCTGTCTGGTTTCACCTCAGTCTGTTCAGGAGCTCAGTGATACTCTGGTCCAGATCTGGGGGGAAATACCCCATGACACCATCCGTTGTCTCAGTAGGAGCATGCCCTGATGTCAGGCATGCATACATGCACTTGGGGGCCATTCGAACTACTGAGGACCATTTTGAGTTGTTGAAATTAAATTTCAGCAAAATAGACTAGCTTACTGCATATTTTTTTCACTTTGATTTTCAGGGTGTCTTTGAATTCGGCCCTCTGTAGGTGGATAATTTTAATTTCTATCAAATGATGTGCCATCCTTTCATTCCTAACACATTACCCAGTCTATATCAGTATAGATATCCAGCATGAGATTTTTGCCTGTTGAGATCTGATATGTTTTCAAAGTGTTCTTTTAATTTTTTTAACCCCAATAGTTCTGACAGTATGAAATCCATGGTGTTCCTGCCAGTCCTGCTTTCCTATTAGAAAATTACCATACTAGGCACGAGAGCCCAACATGGTCAGTTCTCCAGCTGTGCTGGGAACTCAGCCTGCTCTCTTCCAGTGACATTTACACCTCCCCCATTCACTGACCACTGACCAGTGACCAGTGTTTTGCTGTTTCTCCTCCCCTAGTTCTTACAGTATGTTTTGCCTTTCATTTCTATTGCAGAAATGTTTTGCCTTTCATTTCCATTGTAGAAATGTTTTGCCTTTCAATTCTATTTTAAACTGAATGGATTGTTTTACAAGGTGAGGATTTACATATAGTAGGACATTAATCTTACCACATGATCTCTTGCACCAGGCCTGGTATGGACTGGAGGGGGGACCCCACACAATTTTTTTCCTTTATATTTTTAATCTGCACTTTTTTATTCAGCTGTCAGTGGGGAAACCCATTGAAAGCTGATGACTCATTGGTTGTTAACCACTTGGGATCCGCCTGCCGTCAATTGACGGCTACAGTGCGGATCCCAATCTCCAAACTGCCGTCAATTGACGTCCGCCCCTTAGGGCGGTCCCCGCGCGCGCTCCAGAGTGCGCTGCGGGGAAAATCTGTGTTGGCCGTGTCCCTCGGACACAGCCAATTACAGATCGCCGCGAACGGCCAATCAGAGTGGCCGTTCGCGATGCGATCTGTGCGGCCAATGAGAGATGATCTCATATGTAAACATATGAGATCATCTCTCATTGTCGTTTTACACAGAGACAGCGGTGCTGTCTCTGGAGAGGAGACCGATCTGTGTCTCTTGTACATAGAGACACAGATCGGTCACCCCCCCAGTCACCCCCCTCTCCACCTACAGTTAGAACACTATATATGACACACATTTAACCCCTTCCTCACCCCCTAGTGTTAACCCCTTCAATGCCAGTCACATTTATACTGTAATTAGTGCATATTTATAGTGAAAGATAAAGTGATGAGCGCAATATTAAATGGCTGTGTATCAAAAAATGTTTGTCAGTGAATCAAACTGATCATTAGCTCGACGTATAAACACAGTGCCAAAAAATAAACAATGATAATAGTGATTATCCTAATCAGCATGTAGCAAGTGAAAGAAAACCTGCACACACAGCTGTGATGCTGTGAAATGTCAGCAAACAAATAAAATCTCAATAAGTCCTGAGATATGTGGGCTAATAAAGCCTTGAATAACTAGTGCATAAATGAAATATAACAATAATTGCAATAAAAAAGTTCCATAAAGCAAAAGCTCTCTAAAGAGAGTGATGTGGTGTTTTCAGGGATCTTCCAATGTAGATCTTCAAAGATATGTGCTCACAAAGCGCTTACCTTCCCCAAGAAGTAATCAAGCCTTGATTATATGGGTGTCCATAAGGAGTGCTGTTGAGTCTGCATCTGGGTATGGATGTCCAGGACGTCCTGTATAATCCTGTATTGTCAGCTCCAGGCTTCTATTGGGTAACGGTGGTGCTCAGCATGGAGGAATAGAAAAGATAGCTTCCCATAGTGTAGTAAACAAGGGCTGGTTTATTGTAAAAAATGCTACATTTACATATCAAAACAAAGTAAAACGAAAGGAAAACACAGCTGATCACAGCTTCCTCATGTGTTCCTATAATAAGCCCGTCCCTTACATGTTACGCCACGTCACGTGGCTTCATCAGAGGTGACGGATTGGTTGTTGGGCTTGTCTTTTATGTGAGACAACAGGAAATGATTCGGCAGCCATTTTGCCAGAGAATGTGTCTCCGAACTGGCGGCGGCCATTTTAGCGGTGGGTTTGCATCAATATGACCGTGTCAATGGATCCAGAGCGCTGTGTATTCCCGGCGGCCATCTTGTTGTAGCCCCAATCTGGACAGCAAGAGATTGGCTCCTTCAAGCCTGGGAATGAGCAGCGATGTGGATAATCTAAAACTAACCATTGCTAAACCATAATGATATAGCTATTTGGTATGTAAACCACATAACATGCTGTTAAAGTAGTTAGTGGATAATAAAAACAATACTTCATGATACAGAGTGAATCAAAATGAATACAGTCTATATAAATGGATAGGACATCGTAATATAACTATATAATATCGACTGATAAATACATAATAAGAATAATAATAATGCATACATTAATAAACATATATGATAAAAATGGATAAGGGATAAAATATGTAAAATAGCAATAAATAATATGTATAAATACATAAAAAATTACTTAAGAAACAGTTTAGATCAAATTCTACATTCATACCATCAGGTACCATTGTTTGTAAGCTGTGTATCCATCTAGATTCTTTCTGGCTGATGGATCTTACCATGTGTGCCCCTCTCCATGGTTTTTTATATTTTTCTATGCCCCAGAAGGTGAGGTGTTTGGGGTCTTTATTGTGAAAAAGTGCAAAGTGCTTACTGACATTATGTTTGGGAAACCCATTTAAAATATTTTGAATATGTTCTTTTATCCTAACCATGAGTGGTCTTTTTGTTCGGCCTACGTATTGTAAATTACAAGTGCATTGTAATACATAGACTACTCCTTCTGTATGACAACTAATAAAATCATTGATGGTGAATTTTTGGCCGGTTTTGGTACAAATGAAGTCTTCCCTTTTCTTTTGTGGTTTTTTAGAGAGTCTACATGCATAGCAGTATTTGCATGGTACAAACCCTTTACTTGTGAAAAAGGTATAACCACTTTTTGGTGGAGGTACTACCACATTTTTGACAATCAAGTCTCTCAGGGTCGGAGCTCTTTTGTAGACTATATTTGGTCTATCCGGTAATATACTTTTTAAATTTCTGTCACTTCTTAGAATGTGCCAGTGTTTCTTTATTAGTTTTTCCACTTCTCGGTGCTGGATGTTGTAGTCTAAAATAATGAATGGAGCCTCATTCTTATGTTGTTTTATTTTTGGTCCTTGTAGCAAAGTACTTCTATCCATTTTGGATACCTTCTCAATTTGTTTTTGAATGAAATTGTCTGTGTAACCCTTCTCCTTGAATCTGTTTCCAATAAATGTGGCTTGTTTTTCATAGTCATCTTGGTGTGTGCAGTTTCTTTTTAGTCTTGTTAGTTGTCCCTTAGGTATGTTAAAAAGCCATGATTTGTGATGACAACTTTTTATGGACAAATAACTATTGGTGTCGATGTTCTTGAAATGCGTTTTTGTCACCAATTTGTTGTCTACAATTGAAATATCCAAATCTAGAAAATTGACCATAGTATCACTGATGTTCCACGTGAGTGTAATATTTTTATCATTTTGATTTAATTTAGATAAAAACGTTTCTAGTGCTGGTTGAGTTCCATTCCACACTATGAGTATATCATCAATATACCTTTTGTACAATGTTAGTTACAAAATGGCTATTGAGAGAATTCACCACCCTAATATGCAAACAAAGAAAGTTCTTGATAAAATGCATAGATTTCTGCCTGAAACATAATTACTTCTGGCATGACCAGACGTATTATAGGCAGACAACAGGCATTGCGATGGGAGCTAAATTTACCCCAAGTGTGGCCAATGCCTTTAAGGCACAATGGGAGGAAGGATCAATATACTCAGATATACCAATGGAACTAACATTGTACAAAAGGTATATTGATGATATACTCATAGTGTGGAATGGAACTCAACCAGCACTAGAAACATTTTTATCTAAATTAAATCAAAATGATAAAAATATTACACTCACGTGGAACATCAGTGATACTATGGTCAATTTTCTAGATTTGGATATTTCAATTGTAGACAACAAATTGGTGACAAAAACGCATTTCAAGAACATCGACACCAATAGTTATTTGTCCATAAAAAGTTGTCATCACAAATCATGGCTTTTTAACATACCTAAGGGACAACTAACAAGACTAAAAAGAAACTGCACACACCAAGATGACTATGAAAAACAAGCCACATTTATTGGAAACAGATTCAAGGAGAAGGGTTACACAGACAATTTCATTCAAAAACAAATTGAGAAGGTATCCAAAATGGATAGAAGTACTTTGCTACAAGGACCAAAAATAAAACAACATAAGAATGAGGCTCCATTCATTATTTTAGACTACAACATCCAGCACCGAGAAGTGGAAAAACTAATAAAGAAACACTGGCACATTCTAAGAAGTGACAGAAATTTAAAAAGTATATTACCGGATAGACCAAATATAGTCTACAAAAGAGCTCCGACCCTGAGAGACTTGATTGTCAAAAATGTGGTAGTACCTCCACCAAAAAGTGGTTATACCTTTTTCACAAGTAAAGGGTTTGTACCATGCAAATACTGCTATGCATGTAGACTCTCTAAAAAACCACAAAAGAAAAGGGAAGACTTCATTTGTACCAAAACCGGCCAAAAATTCACCATCAATGATTTTATTAGTTGTCATACAGAAGGAGTAGTCTATGTATTACAATGCACTTGTAATTTACAATACGTAGGCCGAACAAAAAGACCACTCATGGTTAGGATAAAAGAACAAACATAATGTCAGTAAGCACTTTGCACTTTTTCACAATAAAGACCCCAAACACCTCACCTTCTGGGGCATAGAAAAATATAAAAAACCATGGAGAGGGGCACACATGGTAAGATCCATCAGCCAGAAAGAATCTAGATGGATACACAGCTTACAAACAATGGTACCTGATGGTATGAATGTAGAATTTGATCTAAACTGTTTCTTAAGTAATTTTTAATGTATTTATACATATTATTTATTGCTATTTTACATATTTTATCCCTTATCCATTTTTATCATATATGTTTATTAATGTATGCATTATTATTATTCTTATTATGTATTTATCAGTCGATATTATATAGTTATATTACGATGTCCTATCCATTTATATAGACTGTATTCATTTTGATTCACTCTGTATCATGAAGTATTGTTTTTATTATCCACTAACTACTTTAACAGCATGTTATGTGGTTTACATACCAAATAGCTATATCATTATGGTTTAGCAATGGTTAGTTTTAGATTATCCACATCGCTGCTCATTCCCAGGCTTGAAGGAGCCAATCTCTTGCTGTCCAGATTGGGGCTACAACAAGATGGCCGCCGGGAATACACAGCGCTCTGGATCCATTGACACGGTCATATTGATGCAAACCCACCGCTAAAATGGCCGCCGCCAGTTCGGAGACACATTCTCTGGCAAAATGGCTGCCGAATCATTTCCTGTTGTCTCACATAAAAGACAAGCCCAACAACCAATCCGTCACCTCTGATGAAGCCACGTGACGTGGCGTAACATGTAAGGGACGGGCTTATTATAGGAACACATGAGGAAGCTGTGATCAGCTGTGTTTTCCTTTCGTTTTACTTTGTTTTGATATGTAAATGTAGCGTTTTTTACAATAAACCAGCCCTTGTTTACTACACTATGGGAAGCTATCTTTTCTATTCCTCCATGCTGAGCACCACCGTTACCCAATAGAAGCCTGGAGCTGACAATACAGGATTATACAGGACGTCCTGGACATCCATACCCAGATGCAGACTCAACAGCACTCCTTATGGACACCCATATAATCAAGGCTTGATTACTTCTTGGGGAAGGTAAGCGCTTTGTGAGCACATATCTTTGAAGATCTACATTGGAAGATCCCTGAAAACACCACATCACTCTCTTTAGAGAGCTTTTGCTTTATGGAACTTTTTTATTGCAATTATTGTTATATTTCATTTATGCACTAGTTATTCAAGGCTTTATTAGCCCACATATCTCAGGACTTATTGAGATTTTATTTGTTTGCTGACATTTCACAGCATCACAGCTGTGTGTGCAGGTTTTCTTTCACTTGCTACATGCTGATTAGGATAATCACTATTATCATTGTTTATTTTTTGGCACTGTGTTTATACGTCGAGCTAATGATCAGTTTGATTCACTGACAAACATTTTTTGATACACAGCCATTTAATATTGCGCTCATCACTTTATCTTTCACTATTTTATTGTATTTATTCACTTTTATACATTATTAGATTGAGCAGCATTATTACATATCACATTATATTATTTTATTTTATTTTTCATCTCAAGTTTTTTGGTAGGCGCGAGAGCACCCCCACATTTCTAGTGCATATTTATAGCACTGATCGCAGTATAAATGTGAATGGCGCCAAAAATGTGTCCGATGTGTCCGCCATAATGTCGCAGTCCCATTAAAAATCGCAGATCGCCGCCATTTCTAGTAAAAAAAAATAATTAAAAAATAATAATTCTGTCCCCTATTTTGTAAGCGCTACAACTTTTGCGCAAACCAGTCGCTTATTGCGTTTTTTTTTTTTTTTTACCAAAAATATGTAGAAGAATACGTATCGGCCTAAACTGAGAAAAAAAAATGTTTTTTTTTTTTAAAATTGGGATATTTATTAATGCAAGAACTAAAAAAATATTGTATTTTTTTCAAAATTGTCTCACTTTTTTGTTTATAGCGCAAAAAATAAAAACCGCACAGGCGATCAAATACCACCAAAAGAAAGCTCTACTTGTGGGGAAAAAAGGACGTCAATTTTGTTTGGGAGCCAAGTCGCACGACCGTGCAATTGTTAGTTAAAGCAATGCAGTGCCGAAAGCTGAAATTTCACCTGGGCAGGAGGGGGTATATGTGCCCAGTAAGCAAGTGGTTAAGGAGCAGGGCCAGGAAGCTGGTTGGAGCATCCTTAACAACCAGCTTACACTGTGCCCTGATTGTGCAAAGCTTTGCCCAATCAGGGCACAGAATGCACTGTTCAGTGCTCAGTGCATTTCAGGGTGTTCATTGGGGCAAACACAAATTCGTGTGCTAAAAGCCGGAGAAAAGCTTTGCCCAATCAGGGCTTAGAATGCACTGTGCAGCACAAATTTGGGTGTTTGCCGAACGGGCGAACAGTCAACGTTCCGGCCGAACTCTTGCCCGGCCCAAATAGTTTCCCTAATTCTAGTGGTTCAAGTTTCTCATTCAGGCCCTTTGGCGAATCCTGAAGCTCAAGTGACTGCTGCACAGACCTCCTGCTGCACAGGTCCTGATCTTGGCTTCCAGAATGGCTTTAGCTACACCTAGCTGAGGCCAGAATGGGATGTGAGCCTTCAACTGTTTCTGATCTCTCCCTCACTCCCAGCACAGGGGTCCCCTTCAAGCAACTGGACCATAGACTCTGCTTTCCTGATGTGAGGTTCCAGTATTTATGGCCCATATCCCCACCTTATGGTCAGTTCCCACCCTAAATATCCCTACTTTGTACACCTGAGGATGCTACATTAATAATAAAAATGGTCAGTAAGTGCTTTGCCTAATGGAAGGAATGTTGTAAAAACAAGTTATACCACTACTGTTCCTCCACTCCTCTCTCAAGATTATTACTTTACTTCCATTGATGGAGCAGCATTTCTTACCTGTACTGCCAGGGCATGGTTTACCCCACTGATGCTGGCATTTACTTCCACTGATGCAGGGACATATTACTTCCAATGACCACTAATGTATGGGACAATTGTTACTTCTACTAAGCACTGACATAGGGGGATTTTGTACTCCCACTGGCATGGGACCCTTTTTTTTACTATCACAGATGCTGGGGCATTTTTACTTCAATTAACTCCCAATGCCAGACCATTTTTTTACTTTTACTGACCACAATCCAGCGCCAAACAGTTGGTCAGAGCCAAACAGTGGCCATGCACTGTGTTTAAAAAGCTTTGGTGCCCTAGATTTAAAGGATAGAAGAATGTGGTCCTGCAAGCAGTTAAAGCGGGGGTTCACCCTATTAATAATTTTTTTTTGTTCTTCTAGCATAAAATGAGGCATAGTAGCGCGAGCTACAGTATGCCTGTCTTTATTTTTTTAGTCCCATACTCACAGTGTAATCGTAGAGACAAGATTCCGACCCCCCTCGGGGAATGGGCGTTCCTATGGAGAGGGAGCATGATTGACAGCCGGCTATGGCACGTCACGCTTCTCCGGAAATACCCGAAATAGGACTTGGCGCTTCACGGCGCCTGCGCATAGTCTGTGCGCAGGCGCCGTGAAGAGCCGAGACCTGTTCCGGCTGTCTTCGGGGAGCGTGACGTGCCAGAGCCGGCCGTCAATCACCTTCCCTCTCCATAGGAACGCCCATTCCCCGCGGGGAGTCGGAATCTTGTCTCTACGATTACACTGTGAGTACGGGACTAAAAAAATAAAGACAGGCATACTGTAGCTCGCGCTACTATGCCTCATTTTATGCTAAAAAGATGTTAATAAGGGTGAACCACCGCTTTAATGTGAATGTTAATGTTTACCTCTCCTGCTGCGCATGCTGCAGATTGGCTAGCATTAGGAAGACCTGACTAGCTCACTTGAGGATTGCCTATAACTTTCTACTGAATCCATAGATATATGTACAGAATTATTAACCAGCCAAAGTATACGTCAAAACTTACAGAAAATGCAGAGTGAAAGGGGAACTCTATTTCTTTTCTGTTTAAGTGGTGGGTCTATTTAATCAGAACCCTTAAGGTTTAAATTCAGTTATATTCCTGTAAGAGAGAATGGGAAAAAAAGGCCAAAAAGGTTGAGTTATCCCATTAGAACCTAAAGCATCATCTTCTCTTTATTGTAGAAAAAAGTAGAAAATGTGCAATTGCTTGTGGCAAGTAAATTTAATGAATCTTGAAAGCATATATGTTACTAGGGAATTGTGGTTTAAGCTTTTCTCTGGAGTACTATTAGTGAATCTTCACAGAAATTAGATATTTTATTAATAAACCACTGCTTACTGTATGTTATAACAGGCATCTTTGGGGCTGAGTGCAGTGGGAAATGTCAGCTACAGAGCTTTTCATAATTGTTGAATCTCTATAGTGTGATTTTGAAGGCAAATAAATATAATTAATTGTTACAAAACGACCCAGAGGTCAATGGTTAATAATGTTTATTCTTTAGCATGAACACACACAAAAAAGTACATAGATTACATTTTAAGAACTTTGTAAAATGTTTTTTTTTTTCCCCAGTGTCTAAAAGTTTTTAACACCTAGGTGATGTTTTAAAGACTACAGGTTCCAATATAACTTAATTGCAACAAATCAAGAAAATCATGCATTCACTATACCAAATATACTTTAGATAATCTGGATAAAATAAAAAAATGTGTGAACTCATTAAAATTATTAAGTCTTTCACTAAATTATACAAATATATTATGGAAGTGCAGAACCTTTACAAACTAAGGGCCAGATTCAGGTAGGGAGCGCGTATTTGTGTGCGGGCGTAGCGTATCCTATTTACGCTACGCCTCCGCAACTTTGACAGGCAAGTGCAGTATTCACAAAGCACTTGCTCCGTAAATTGCGGCGGCATAGCGTAAATTGGCTGGCAAAAGCCCGCCTAATTCAAATGTGTTAGATGTGGGCGTGTTTTATTTAAATTAATTGTGACCCCACGTAAACTACGTTTTTTACTAACGGCGCATGCGCAGTCCGTGGATGTATCCCAGTGCGCATGCTTCAAATTACGCCGCAAAGACTTATTGGTTTCGACGTGAACGTAACTTACGCACAGCCCCATTCACGGACGACTTACGCAAACCACGTGAAACTTGAAAAATGTTACGCTGTTCCGACGTCCATACCTAACATTGGTACGCCTCATCTACGCCTCATAGAGCAGGGGTAACTTTACGCCCAAAAAAGCCTTACGTAAACGATGTAAAAAAATGCGCTGGGCGCACGTACGTTTGAGAATCGGCGTATCTAGCTCATTACCATATTCAACGCGTAAATCGACGGAAGCGCCACCTAGCGGCCAGCGTAAATATGCAACTTAGATACGATAGGCGTAACTGATTCTAAGAATCAGGCGCATAGATACGACGCCTCACACTCAGAGTTACGACGGCGAATCTGGAGATACGCCGGCGTAACTCCTTTGACAATCTGGGCCTAAGTCTAAAGAAACAAATTATTATCATCTATAGCGTCATTAAAGAAAATGTATAATCTGACAGCAAGTCTTTTAAAAGGGGACACAGACATTTTCAAAAACCTCCTTTCATGGCTATTTAGAGTTACAGTATATCCAATATGGATTATTGAAACAATTTTTGTTTGTTAGTGATACACAAAATACCTTCACTGGTTTTTAAAGCAATTTCCATAATTAGATATCAGGATTGCTGTACAGCAAAATCTTTAAGTATTTACTGCATTAACAGTTATAAAAGACTATGCATCAATTATTATTATTTCTTATTTACAAAAGAACAAATTATTATATTTTTAGAATAGTTTTATTACCACAATTTTAAACCATCTTTCTTATTTCAATTTTTTCTTTTCAATATGATTATATATATTTTTAACCCCTTCGCGCCAACCGTATGCAAATTTGTGTTCATGGCTTAAAGGGGTTAAACCGGGGTGATGCATGCAGCTGCTGTTTTTTAGAGCCAGCGATTGGTGGCTTAAAGCTGCTCCTAAGAAACAGGAGGAGAAAAGAAAAAGGGGGGGTTCCCCTGGGTGGACTTTTAAGGCACTAATAATATTTCAAAATATACAGGATACTGAGAGTAAAAAAGGTTTTATTCACAATTGTATATATTAATCAAAAAATGTTTAAATATTAAATTAAAATACAGAGTTCCAAAGATTGTCACCATATAGGTAAATACTAGAAGAACCTTCTTTACACCCTGAGTGTAAAGAAGGTTCTTCTTGTGCAGGGAGGTTAAATGTTGCGTGGTATAGGCAGCTGGTGCTGGCGTACGAACCCGACACGTTTCGTCTAAGAAGACATTAACTGGGGTGTATGCCAGCTTGCTGCCTCCACGCTTAAATAGGGGAACTCTTGATGTGTGTCCCACCGTCTAATGCATTTCCAGGGTCACTTCCGCAAGGTGTGAGCGCGGTGCAGGATGGGACATGTAGTAAAAGATAATACTGGCAAGCCGATATGGGATGAATCGCCAAAGCGTTCGCCCATAAGGCTTACAGCACATATTCTGCATATCACTGCAGAAGCAATCCCCCAGCACTAAGGGAGTTGGTTTTTATTTTTAAATAAAGATGTCAATAAAGAATATATATAATTGTTGACTATATGGAAAGTGCAACAAAAGAATGTCAAAAATGGGCACAAAGGAGAACAAAGAGAATATATCTCTTGTATTAACCACTTCCAGACCGCTGTACGACTATATACGGCCTAACTTTAAAGATACATATCTCGGTAACGGCAGCAGCTGCTGCCACAACCGAGGTATCTATCTTTACTGTCAGCGGTTCTGGTAACGATAATGGCAGTCTCCGCAGCGGATTTGCCGTGAGATCGCCGTTATCGGTGGCGGGAGAGGGCCCCCCTCCGGCCGCTGTCCCGCGCCCTCCGCTGCTTACCGGAGCCGTCGGTAGCAGCGGAGGCGATCGGGACCATTCGGCATCTGAGCGGGGACGAGACTGAAGGAAAAATCTCCTTCGCCCGTCCCCATAGCTCTGCTGGGCGGAAGTGACGTCAAAACGTCAGTCCCGCCCAGCCTCTTAAAGAAACATTTAATAAAAATGCAATAAAACTATCCCCTATTTTGTAAACGCTATAAATTTTGCGCAAACCAATCGATAAACGCTTATTGCGATTTTTTTTACTAAAAATAGGTAGAAGAATACGTATCGGCCTAAACTGAGGAAAAAAATGTTTTTATATATGTTTTTGGGGGATATTTATTATAACAAAAATTAAAAAATTGAAAATGGGGAGGGTAGTGCTGCGCTAATCAGTGGTGAATGGATAAGTGAATAAACAGGTGGGGGAGGGGAATGAAAGTAGGTGTAATTGAAATGAGGAGCAATATAGCCCAAATGGCATCAGCATAAAAATAAATATAAATGATCAGTGAACAATAACAGTAATGGTGCAAATCATATAACTACACAGGTTCCTCTTAATGTGATGAAATACACTATAAGTAATGGTGCAAAAAAAAATTCCAGGTAACTGTGCTAAGTGACACTCCTATACTGGTGATAAACAGTCCATCAACAGAGTTTGAAAAATATTAGCAAAAAATATAAGTAAAATTTCAAAAGTCCAAGAAAGCAAAAGTGCAAGTGTAGGTCCGCAATATGGAGTGAGAGGAAAATGGGTATCCAGTGATCCTTTTAGGGTAAGTAAGGATGTCCCCTTACCTTACTGCTGTAAGGTAACAGCATATAGATCCAACCACATTAGATGGTTCACTCGATGGGCTCTGATCCAACAACGGCAGGTCCTCCTTGGAGTTCTCGTCCCAGATTGGTCAGTTTCTCGCCCCAAAGAAATAAAGCATCGATGGTGTGATACCGTTTTAAAAATTTTAATTCTCAAAGAAAATAGACAGGGGTACTCACATAATCCAAAATACAATTGAGCATGTAAAAAAGAGGGGCAATCTGTCGCCAACGTCACCTCCGATACCTCTCAGTGGACTCATGCGCATTCGTCACTATCATGTGACTTCCTCAGGAGTAGTGAGAGGCATAAATGGGATCCTTTTTATAAGGTGACTTGTTTAGTAGGCTGTAAGTAAACTCAGCTGTTTGCCATGTAAATAATGCAGCTGCAGCCATTTTCCCGTAGTCTGCTAGGCATTTAATAGTAAAATCAAAAAATCAAAACATTTCGCCCAGCATATAAAATATTTAAATTAGTAGCATTCAAATGGTGGGTGACAGATATGACATCTCATTTATATGGTTAACAATGAAAAAAATTGAAAAAACTTAAAAGCTACAGCCAGGGGACGGAGACCATGGGGGGGGCAAACACAGAAGTCCCATTGTACCATCATAACATTCTGTGTTGACAGTACACAGCGTTCTACAGGAAGTCTGGCAGCCGCCATTTTGTTGTAGCTCAAAAGACGTCCCCAGCATCTCACAGAGCGCTGGGGATACGTCTTACAAAAGTGAGCCATTCTGTCTGATGTCTGGTCGGGGGCCTGCATGGGGCCCCCCGACCTCGGCCAGCATCACAAATAGGCTTCCATCACGTATCGGCGGCGTCTATCAAAACGAGCACCGCCGGAAGTGGAGCTGCAGCCACCTTGCAGCCACCGGAAGTGGAGCCGCAGCCATTTTTTTTAAGCCAATGCTTGTTAAATGGTGACACACGGCGTCCTCACAAGGGAGCACTCGAGGGAAACAATTAAAAACACAGGGGAGCAGGAATTTATGTGTATATACACACTCATAATGCACCGAGAAGATTGAGGCTCAATTGGTATATTAAAAAAATATTGAGAGCCAGAATAATTTGTTAAAAAATATATATATGTTAAAAAGTATAAAAAATTTAAATGAATGTATGTCGACATATTTAATTTCATTGAATGGATATGCCACATAAGGTTAAAAGACGTAGATGACGTGTGCGAACAGATCCACATATACAGATTAAAAACAATCTACGTCATCAATATTAGATAGCGAAAAGGAGAGAACAGAGAGGGTAAGTGAAGCAAGAAATAAATCAAAAAATAAAGTCTTATCGATCACTTAAAAAACAATTAAGATCAAAATCTATGTTAAGACCTCGGGGAGCAAAAGTATCCAGAGTAAATATCCAGCGAGATTCTAACTGGCTCAATGTTCTAACTTTATGCCCGCCTCGCCAGTGTCTCACATAGGGCTCTATGCCCCAAAATTTAAGATGTGTCGGATCTTTATTGTGGTGGGTAAGGAAGTGTCTTGATACACTATGTTTATCGAAACCTTTAAGGATGTTTTGGACATGTTCTTTTATACGCACTCGTAATGCTCTTTTTGTCCGGCCTATGTATTGTAGACCGCAACTGCATTCGAGTGCGTATACAACTCCCTCTGTGTTACAGCAGATAAATTCTTTTATTTCGTATACATCTCCTGTACTAGTTGCAGTAAAATCTTTCCTCTTCTGGTTCGGTTTGTGAGTTCTCAAACATGCGTAGCATCTTTTGCATGGAAAAAAACCTTTACCAGTGAAAAAAGAGAGGAAGTTGTTTTTATTTTTAGGCGAATCAGGCACATTTTTAACAATTTTGTCCCTAATAGTAGGTGCCCTTTTATATACGAACTTTGGAATCGGTGGAAGGACACCCCCCAGTTCTTTGTCAGCCAGTAGTATATTCCAATGGCGTCTAATGACTTTTTCAATGCATTTATGTTGTATACTGTAATCGAAGATGATAGGCATCAAGTCTTTATGCATTTTTTGTTTAGGCTTATCACTCATAAGAGTCTGTCTATCCATTGTTGCCACTTCTGCAATCTTCTGGTTAATAAAGGAATTGTCGTATCCTTTTTGTTTAAACCTTTCTCCCATGTCTTTTGCTTGGGTGAGAAAAGTATCTTTGTCTGTACAATTTCGTCTTAGGCGCATTAATTGCCCTTTTGGAATGTTAAAAAGCCAGTTTCTGTGATGACAACTTTCAAGCGGCAAGTAGCTATTACGATCCACATTTTTAAAATGAGTTTTAGACCGGAGTTCGTTATTTTCTTGTTCCACCTCTAGGTCTAGGAATGTGATCTTTTTGTTGCTGATTTCCCAAGAAAGTTCAATGTTTCTGTCATTGGTATTTAAATCTTGTAGAAAATCTGCTAGCATTTCTTTCTCGCCCCTCCACAGTATGAAGATATCATCAATATATGTACAGATCATCAGGAGGTTCAGAGAAGATTTTCCCTTCTTCCCATTGGGCCATAAAAAGCCCAGCTACACTAGGGGCAAATTTTGCCCCCATGGCTACGCCGGTTTTCTGGAAAAAGTAATTGCCGCCATACCAGAAGTAGCTATTTTTAAGACAAAAGTCCAAACTTTTTACCAGATATTTTCGTTGGATGCAGGGCAACTGGGAATATTTCCTGAGGCCCCATTTGACTGCTTCGCATGCTTGATGATGTAGTATGATCGTGTATAACGACGATACGTCTGCTGTTGCTAGCCAAAAGGGTCCATCATCTCTTGGTATATCATCCAGGCATTGTAACATCTGTTTTGTGTCTCTAAGATACGCTCTTGTACTCTGAACTACTGGCTGTAAATAGAAGTCAATGTATTGCCCCATTCTTGCAGTTAAGGAATCAATTCCATTTACTATAGGTCTGGGCGGTGGATTCGTGCTGTTCTTATGTATTTTGGGGAGTGAGTATACAATAGGTGTGCGACATGATGTAGGGATCAGATATTGTGCTTCTTTCTTATCCAGGATTCCTCTTTTTAGTCCTAAATGTACAATCTGTTCCAAGGCTTTTCTGCATTTAAACATGGGATTACTCAGAAGGCGGTTGTAGGTGTTGGTATCTCCTAGCATTTGTTCCATGCTCATTTTATACTGTTCCTTGGAAAGTACCACAATGCCACCACCTTTATCGGCTGGTCGAACTACTAGATCCTTTCTTTTCATCAATTTGCGTATTCCACTCCTAATATGTTTCGGTTCTTCTTGTTTTTTCACTTTCAGGTCCATTAGTTCTCCTGTGACCAATCTTTTAAAGACTTCCACACATTTATTATCTTTCACAGGCGGATTAAAAATAGATTTATTCTTCAGATTACTATGTCTAATTTCTTCATCTGGATTGGCAGTCCTAGTTTTGTAAGGGTTACTGATCATATACTTTTGAATATTTAATTTCCTTACATACTTTTGAATTCCTATATATGTCTGGAATTTATCCAGATTTTTCGCTGGTGCGTATTTGAGGCCTTTATCTAGGACGCCAATCTCTTCATGTGTAAGTGGGAGTCCACTTAAGTTGAAGATTCCCTCTCCCTTTCTGTTCTTTTTCTTTTGTGTTCTCTTTCCTCCTCGCTTTCCCCGTTTCTTTCTGGGGTTCTTCTGTAGGTTCTTATTTCCTCTGTATGTCGAGGCGGATGGTATTCTTGACCTCTCTCTAAAAAAGAAGAGGTATTGGGATTTTGATGTCTTTCCACTCTATCATCCACTGTTCGCTGTTCTAGGGGTGCATAATAATTCCGTGTAGGGATTGGACTCCTATCCTGTGGGTGATGAGTGTAATAACCTCGATCTCCCTCTCTTCGATCATTTGAACGAACAGGGCTTCTTCTTCTCTGTTCATGTGTATATCCTCTGTTCTCATGGTATTCATTTGGACGTCCCTGATAATAGTTGGTTTCCTGTGGCCGACCTCTATTCTCATAGCCTCCACCTCTATTATCTCGTTGGTTTTGGGGCTGGGGTCTATTATCCCTCTGGTCTTGTTGTGGTCTTTGTCCATAGTTATGGCCATTGTTATTATTTCTGCGTTTTTTCCAGAAGGGTTTCTTCCAACCATTCTGTGGTGTCCGCTCATTTTGGGGTGGTCTTCTCTCATTTTGGTAGGGAGTGTGTTGATTATAGTTGCCCTGTCTCTCTTCATTTCTGTACTGCCGGGGCGATTCGTGCCTATTCCTATCATGCGCTTCTTGGGTGGGCCCTATATAGTTGATCACTCTTGGGGGTGAATAGACCCTCACATTTCTCTCTGGTGTGGAATAGGTTGAGATGGGATCTGGTCGGCCCGATTGGCTCTGCCATTTAAACGTATGATCCGTTTTAAAATCATTCATATCGCGACTGTATTTTTTACTTTTCCTGTGTTGTACTTCCTTGTCTTTCTTTGTTAAATCATTATTCAGTTGTGTTGTGTATCTTACGAGATCTCCTGAATCTTTATATGCTTCTAGTTCTTCCTTGACCTCTAGGATGATCTGTTCGATCAGTTTCAGCTTTCTCTTTTTCCTGTCTAGTAGGAACATCAAAAGTTCTGACCCCTTGATGTTAAAAAATTTAAACCATTCGTCTATTGAGGCCTGATCTAATAGGCCATCATTAGGGGTTATATCCCATCGTAGACGCCGTGGGACAATGTTATCCTTAATATAGCGTTCAAAGGTGACTATGTCCCACCATAGGCTGATCTTTTTTTCCATATTATGCCCTAGCTTCCTCATGAGGCTCTCTAGGTCACTGTTTTTCTTAACAGGTGCAGAAGCATTAAAAACATCTTCAAGATTAACCTGCCTCTTATCAAGAAATGAGAAGACATCCATGATAGCTGCGGTAATGAGTGCAAGACAGTGATAAATAGTGGAAAAATGGATATTACCGCGCTTATCAAAGGAGGGGAAACAGAGAAGGGAAGAAAGGGGGAGGGGAAATGAAAGTGATGAGAAGTGGAGGTACAGCTGCGGCACTGGAAGGTGTATCAAACCATAAGCAATTGAAAATGGGGAGGGTAGTGCTGCGCTAATCAGTGGTGAATGGATAAGTGAATAAACAGGTGGGGGAGGGGAATGAAAGTAGGTGTAATTGAAATGAGGAGCAATATAGCCCAAATGGCATCAGCATAAAAATAAATATAAATGATCAGTGAACAATAACAGTAATGGTGCAAATCATATAACTACACAGGTTCCTCTTAATGTGATGAAATACACTATAAGTAATGGTGCAAAAAAAAATTCCAGGTAACTGTGCTAAGTGACACTCCTATACTGGTGATAAACAGTCCATCAACAGAGTTTGAAAAATATTAGCAAAAAATATAAGTAAAATTTCAAAAGTCCAAGAAAGCAAAAGTGCAAGTGTAGGTCCGCAATATGGAGTGAGAGGAAAATGGGTATCCAGTGATCCTTTTAGGGTAAGTAAGGATGTCCCCTTACCTTACTGCTGTAAGGTAACAGCATATAGATCCAACCACATTAGATGGTTCACTCGATGGGCTCTGATCCAACAACGGCAGGTCCTCCTTGGAGTTCTCGTCCCAGATTGGTCAGTTTCTCGCCCCAAAGAAATAAAGCATCGATGGTGTGATACCGTTTTAAAAATTTTAATTCTCAAAGAAAATAGACAGGGGTACTCACATAATCCAAAATACAATTGAGCATGTAAAAAAGAGGGGCAATCTGTCGCCAACGTCACCTCCGATACCTCTCAGTGGACTCATGCGCATTCGTCACTATCATGTGACTTCCTCAGGAGTAGTGAGAGGCATAAATGGGATCCTTTTTATAAGGTGACTTGTTTAGTAGGCTGTAAGTAAACTCAGCTGTTTGCCATGTAAATAATGCAGCTGCAGCCATTTTCCCGTAGTCTGCTAGGCATTTAATAGTAAAATCAAAAAATCAAAACATTTCGCCCAGCATATAAAATATTTAAATTAGTAGCATTCAAATGGTGGGTGACAGATATGACATCTCATTTATATGGTTAACAATGAAAAAAATTGAAAAAACTTAAAAGCTACAGCCAGGGGACGGAGACCATGGGGGGGGCAAACACAGAAGTCCCATTGTACCATCATAACATTCTGTGTTGACAGTACACAGCGTTCTACAGGAAGTCTGGCAGCCGCCATTTTGTTGTAGCTCAAAAGACGTCCCCAGCATCTCACAGAGCGCTGGGGATACGTCTTACAAAAGTGAGCCATTCTGTCTGATGTCTGGTTGGGGGCCTGCATGGGGCCCCCCGACCTCGGCCAGCATCACAAATAGGCTTCCATCACGTATCGGCGGCGTCTATCAAAACGAGCGCCGCCGGAAGTGGAGCTGCAGCCACCTTGCAGCCACCGGAAGTGGAGCCGCGGCCATTTTTTTGAAGCCAATGCTTGTTAAATGGTGACACACGGCGTCCTCACAAGGGAGCACTCGAGGGAAACAATTAAAAACACAGGGGAGCAGGAATTTATGTGTATATACACACTCATAATGCACCGAGAAGATTGAGGCTCAATTGGTATATTAAAAAATATTGAGAGCCAGAATAATTTGTTAAAAAATATATATATGTTAAAAAGTATAAAAAATTTAAATGAATGTATGTCGACATATTTAATTTCATTGAATGGATATGCCACATAAGGTTAAAAGACGTAGATGACGTGTGCGAACAGATCCACATATACAGATTAAAAACAATCTACGTCATCAATATTAGATAGCGAAAAGGAGAGAACAGAGAGGGTAAGTGAAGCAAGAAATAAATCAAAAAA
Source organism: Rana temporaria (assembly GCF_905171775.1). Lineage (NCBI taxonomy): Eukaryota > Metazoa > Chordata > Amphibia > Anura > Ranidae > Rana > Rana temporaria. The sequence goes on from NC_053494.1 coordinate 64,050,368, forward strand.
TAAAGTCTTATCGATCACTTAAAAAACAATTAAGATCAAAATCTATGTTAAGACCTCGGGGAGCAAAAGTATCCAGAGTAAATATCCAGCGAGATTCTAACTGGCTCAATGTTCTAACTTTATGCCCGCCTCGCCAGTGTCTCACATAGGGCTCTATGCCCCAAAATTTAAGATGTGTCGGATCTTTATTGTGGTGGGTAAGGAAGTGTCTTGATACACTATGTTTATCGAAACCTTTAAGGATGTTTTGGACATGTTCTTTTATACGCACTCGTAATGCTCTTTTTGTCCGGCCTATGTATTGTAGACCGCAACTGCATTCGAGTGCGTATACAACTCCCTCTGTGTTACAGCAGATAAATTCTTTTATTTCGTATACATCTCCTGTACTAGTTGCAGTAAAATCTTTCCTCTTCTGGTTCGGTTTGTGAGTTCTCAAACATGCGTAGCATCTTTTGCATGGAAAAAAACCTTTACCAGTGAAAAAAGAGAGGAAGTTGTTTTTATTTTTAGGCGGATCAGGCACATTTTTAACAATTTTGTCCCTAATAGTAGGTGCCCTTTTATATACGAACTTTGGAATCGGTGGAAGGACACCCCCCAGTTCTTTGTCAGCCAGTAGTATATTCCAATGGCGTCTAATGACTTTTTCAATGCATTTATGTTGTATACTGTAATCGAAGATGATAGGCATCAAGTCTTTATGCATTTTTTGTTTAGGCTTATCACTCATAAGAGTCTGTCTATCCATTGTTGCCACTTCTGCAATCTTCTGGTTAATAAAGGAATTGTCGTATCCTTTTTGTTTAAACCTTTCTCCCATGTCTTTTGCTTGGGTGAGAAAAGTATCTTTGTCTGTACAATTTCGTCTTAGGCGCATTAATTGCCCTTTTGGAATGTTAAAAAGCCAGTTTCTGTGATGACAACTTTCAAGCGGCAAGTAGCTATTACGATCCACATTTTTAAAATGAGTTTTAGACCGGAGTTCGTTATTTTCTTGTTCCACCTCTAGGTCTAGGAATGTGATCTTTTTGTTGCTGATTTCCCAAGAAAGTTCAATGTTTCTGTCATTGGTATTTAAATCTTGTAGAAAATCTGCTAGCATTTCTTTCTCGCCCCTCCACAGTATGAAGATATCATCAATATATGTACAGATCATCAGGAGGTTCAGAGAAGATTTTCCCTTCTTCCCATTGGGCCATAAAAAGCCCAGCTACACTAGGGGCAAATTTTGCCCCCATGGCTACGCCGGTTTTCTGGAAAAAGTAATTGCCGCCATACCAGAAGTAGCTATTTTTAAGACAAAAGTCCAAACTTTTTACCAGATATTTTCGTTGGATGCAGGGCAACTGGGAATATTTCCTGAGGCCCCATTTGACTGCTTCGCATGCTTGATGATGTAGTATGATCGTGTATAACGACGATACGTCTGCTGTTGCTAGCCAAAAGGGTCCATCATCTCTTGGTATATCATCCAGGCATTGTAACATCTGTTTTGTGTCTCTAAGATACGCTCTTGTACTCTGAACTACTGGCTGTAAATAGAAGTCAATGTATTGCCCCATTCTTGCAGTTAAGGAATCAATTCCATTTACTATAGGTCTGGGCGGTGGATTCGTGCTGTTCTTATGTATTTTGGGGAGTGAGTATACAATAGGTGTGCGACATGATGTAGGGATCAGATATTGTGCTTCTTTCTTATCCAGGATTCCTCTTTTTAGTCCTAAATGTACAATCTGTTCCAAGGCTTTTCTGCATTTAAACATGGGATTACTCAGAAGGCGGTTGTAGGTGTTGGTATCTCCTAGCATTTGTTCCATGCTCATTTTATACTGTTCCTTGGAAAGTACCACAATGCCACCACCTTTATCGGCTGGTCGAACTACTAGATCCTTTCTTTTCATCAATTTGCGTATTCCACTCCTAATATGTTTCGGTTCTTCTTGTTTTTTCACTTTCAGGTCCATTAGTTCTCCTGTGACCAATCTTTTAAAGACTTCCACACATTTATTATCTTTCACAGGCGGATTAAAAATAGATTTATTCTTCAGATTACTATGTCTAATTTCTTCATCTGGATTGGCAGTCCTAGTTTTGTAAGGGTTACTGATCATATACTTTTGAATATTTAATTTCCTTACATACTTTTGAATTCCTATATATGTCTGGAATTTATCCAGATTTTTCGCTGGTGCGTATTTGAGGCCTTTATCTAGGACGCCAATCTCTTCATGTGTAAGTGGGAGTCCACTTAAGTTGAAGATTCCCTCTCCCTTTCTGTTCTTTTTCTTTTGTGTTCTCTTTCCTCCTCGCTTTCCCCGTTTCTTTCTGGGGTTCTTCTGTAGGTTCTTATTTCCTCTGTATGTCGAGGCGGATGGTATTCTTGACCTCTCTCTAAAAAAGAAGAGGTATTGGGATTTTGATGTCTTTCCACTCTATCATCCACTGTTCGCTGTTCTAGGGGTGCATAATAATTCCGTGTAGGGATTGGACTCCTATCCTGTGGGTGATGAGTGTAATAACCTCGATCTCCCTCTCTTCGATCATTTGAACGAACAGGGCTTCTTCTTCTCTGTTCATGTGTATATCCTCTGTTCTCATGGTATTCATTTGGACGTCCCTGATAATAGTTGGTTTCCTGTGGCCGACCTCTATTCTCATAGCCTCCACCTCTATTATCTCGTTGGTTTTGGGGCTGGGGTCTATTATCCCTCTGGTCTTGTTGTGGTCTTTGTCCATAGTTATGGCCATTGTTATTATTTCTGCGTTTTTTCCAGAAGGGCATAACTGGCGAGAAGGGCATAACTGGCGAGGCGGGCATAAAGTTAGAACATTGAGCCAGTTAGAATCTCGCTGGATATTTACTCTGGATACTTTTGCTCCCCGAGGTCTTAACATAGATTTTGATCTTAATTGTTTTTTAAGTGATCGATAAGACTTTATTTTTTGATTTATTTCTTGCTTCACTTACCCTCTCTGTTCTCTCCTTTTCGCTATCTAATATTGATGACGTAGATTGTTTTTAATCTGTATATGTGGATCTGTTCGCACACGTCATCTACGTCTTTTAACCTTATGTGGCATATCCATTCAATGAAATTAAATATGTCGACATACATTCATTTAAATTTTTTATACTTTTTAACATATATATATTTTTTAACAAATTATTCTGGCTCTCAATATTTTTTAATATACCAATTGAGCCTCAATCTTCTCGGTGCATTATGAGTGTGTATATACACATAAATTCCTGCTCCCCTGTGTTTTTAATTGTTTCCCTCGAGTGCTCCCTTGTGAGGACGCCGTGTGTCACCATTTAACAAGCATTGGCTTCAAAAAAATGGCCGCGGCTCCACTTCCGGTGGCTGCAAGGTGGCTGCAGCTCCACTTCCGGCGGCGCTCGTTTTGATAGACGCCGCCGATACGTGATGGAAGCCTATTTGTGATGCTGGCCGAGGTCGGGGGGCCCCATGCAGGCCCCCGACCAGACATCAGACAGAATGGCTCACTTTTGTAAGACGTATCCCCAGCGCTCTGTGAGATGCTGGGGACGTCTTTTGAGCTACAACAAAATGGCGGCTGCCAGACTTCCTGTAGAACGCTGTGTACTGTCAACACAGAATGTTATGATGGTACAATGGGACTTCTGTGTTTGCCCCCCCCATGGTCTCCGTCCCCTGGCTGTAGCTTTTAAGTTTTTTCAATTTTTTTCATTGTTAACCATATAAATGAGATGTCATATCTGTCACCCACCATTTGAATGCTACTAATTTAAATATTTTATATGCTGGGCGAAATTTTTTGATTTTTTGATTTTACTATTAAATGCCTAGCAGACTACGGGAAAATGGCTGCAGCTGCATTATTTGCATGGCAAACAGCTGAGTTTACTTACAGCCTACTAAACAAGTCACCTTATAAAAAGGATCCCATTTATGCCTCTCACTACTCCTGAGGAAGTCACATGATAGTGACGAATGCGCATGAGTCCACTGAGAGGTATCGGAGGTGACGTTGGCGACAGATTGCCCCTCTTTTTTACATGCTCAATTGTATTTTGGATTATGTGAGTACCCCTGTCTATTTTCTTTGAGAATTAAAATTTTTAAAACGGTATCACACCATCGATGCTTTATTTCTTTGGGACGAGAAACTGACCAATCTGGGACGAGAACTCCAAGGAGGACCTGCCGTTGTTGGATCAGAGCCCATCGAGTGAACCATCTAATGTGGTTGGATCTATATGCTGTTACCTTACAGCAGTAAGGTAAGGGGACATCCTTACTTACCCTAAAAGGATCACTGGATACCCATTTTCCTCTCACTCCATATTGCGGACCTACACTTGCACTTTTGCTTTCTTGGACTTTTGAAATTTTACTTATATTTTTTGCTAATATTTTTCAAACTCTGTTGATGGACTGTTTATCACCAGTATAGGAGTGTCACTTAGCACAGTTACCTGGAATTTTTTTTTGCACCATTACTTATAGTGTATTTCATCACATTAAGAGGAACCTGTGTAGTTATATGATTTGCACCATTACTGTTATTGTTCACTGATCATTTATATTTATTTTTATGCTGATGCCATTTGGGCTATATTGCTCCTCATTTCAATTACACCTACTTTCATTCCCCTCCCCCACCTGTTTATTCACTTATCCATTCACCACTGATTAGCGCAGCACTACCCTCCCCATTTTCAATTGCTTATGGTTTGATACACCTTCCAGTGCCGCAGCTGTACCTCCACTTCTCATCACTTTCATTTCCCCTCCCCCTTTCTTCCCTTCTCTGTTTCCCCTCCTTTGATAAGCGCGGTAATATCCATTTTTCCACTATTTATCACTGTCTCGCACTCATTACCGCAGCTATCATGGATGTCTTCTCATTTCTTGATAAGAGGCAGGTTAATCTTGAAGATGTTTTTAATGCTTCTGCACCTGTTAAGAAAAACAGTGACCTAGAGAGCCTCATGAGGAAGCTAGGGCATAATATGGAAAAAAAGATCAGCCTATGGTGGGACATAGTCACCTTTGAACGCTATATTAAGGATAACATTGTCCCACGGCGTCTACGATGGGATATAACCCCTAATGATGGCCTATTAGATCAGGCCTCAATAGACGAATGGTTTAAATTTTTTAACATCAAGGGGTCAGAACTTTTGATGTTCCTACTAGACAGGAAAAAGAGAAAGCTGAAACTGATCGAACAGATCATCCTAGAGGTCAAGGAAGAACTAGAAGCATATAAAGATTCAGGAGATCTCGTAAGATACACAACACAACTGAATAATGATTTAACAAAGAAAGACAAGGAAGTACAACACAGGAAAAGAAAAAAATACAGTCGCGATATGAATGATTTTAAAACGGATCATACGTTTAAATGGCAGAGCCAATCGGGCCGACCAGATCCCATCTCAACCTATTCCACACCAGAGAGAAATGTGAGGGTCTATTCACCCCCAAGAGTGATCAACTATATAGGGCCCACCCAAGAAACGCATGATAGGAATAGGCACGAATCGCCCCGGCAGTACAGAAATGAAGAGAGACAGGGCAACTATAATCAACACACTCCCTACCAAAATGAGAGAAGACCACCCCAAAATGAGCGGACACGGGGCGTGGCCTAGGAATGGCAGCGTGAGAGACACAGAAACCTGAAGCTCCGGGCTCTCTCCATGCCATAACGGCGATTAACTCGGTGACTGTGTAACTGCCGTGGATGGATTAATGTATGCAGCGGTAACCAGCAGAGCGTTGAAGCTATCTCCACGAGGACGGGAGGACGCGGCTGAGCGCTGGAAGGAGTAAAGGTGGTGGCGTGAACGTCTAAGTGCTCCCGATCGCATATGATAATAATAATAATTTGATGAGACCCCCGGGGAGCAGTGCCGTGAGCCGTACCTGAGTGTCACTGTACCGGTGTGTGCCGCTCGACCCCCGCCTGCTAGTGCCTGGTGCGGGGTGATTTGGGATCCTGTGGATCGGAGGTGAGCGAGTGCCTGGTGAGCGTACGCCGGTGGTCAGATGTAGCTGAGGATCCTCACTGGAGCTATTGGGGCAACGCTGGGCTGGTGGACGGAAGGACGGGACCAGATCCGACCCGAGGAAGCACTGTGCATTGCGATCGAGGAGCACGGAATCCCGCAGCCTCGCGTGAGTGTGGGAGACAGTATTCAGATGTGGAAGGGGGGTAGGGTTGCTGGGGAAGAACATTAAAGAAGTCATAAAGACTAATCCCCAAAGACTAATCATTTCTACTACTGTACTCATTTGCACCCCCCACATTGCAGAATTGGAGATGGAGCTACACCCCGGGAAATAGCGAGATGAGCAGATGATAGGACTGGCTCTACTTCTGGCTCTACTACCTCAGTAAAAAACCCAGCAGCATCGGGGGACAGGCTGAGATAGACCCCCCCCCCTCTTATGAGAGGCTGACCCGTGTGTTAGTTCACTCCGTGACCCAGCTACAGGCTCACCTATATAAGGGGGTTAAACACATAGACCCCATATGCTGCACCTGTTATACTGGTTAAATCTGTTGCATCTACTGACAACTTAAAAGTGGAAAACAGATTTATTTTTTTTCCCTATTTTTTTGGGTGCTCTCCCTTTTTTATTTCTTCTCTCCCTCTCTGGAGCTGATAATATTAAAGGAGGAGAGGAGGTGCTGAGCGGGTATTTAACGGGAGGGCCTGGCAGTAATTGGCAGAAGCTGTAAGTTTCATGGAGCGGTATGAGTAATGACCGCAAATACACAACGCGGGCAGACACAAAGAAAGCGGCAGTAAAGAGTAAACAAGGAGATATTCAGAGGTATCTTACCTCGGCATCACCGGTGTCTATAGCCGCGTGCGGTGTAATTAACAAAGGTGCCCGAGGCCGGGACAGTGAAAGGTACACTGAGGGGGAGAGGTTAGTAACGCAACGGAGATCTTCTGGAGCGGGAAATACCCAGAGACAGACGCCTACTGCAGTGAGGGTCCCGGCGGGTGGTACGAAGTCGGCAGAGATAGATATGGAAATGGCAGAGATTAAAGCGATGCTAGCTACCCTCCCCACACGCCAGGATATTGAGCGGCTACCCACCAGGGAGGAGATCGAGGTAATGATACTCCGAGTAGAGGAGACCCAACGCCAGGAGCTACAGGCGGTAAGACAAGATCTAAATACCCTGTCAGAAAAGGTGATGTTAAGAGAGGGATCTATAGTGTCGATTGAGCAGAGAGTGGGGGCCACTGAAAGAGCTTTGGAGGAGATAAAGCATAACAGAGCGGACATAGCAACTGAATCATTAATTGACCTACAACTGCAGATGGAAGTGTTAGAAGACAGAAGTCGTAGGAAAAATGTGCGCCTTAGGGGCGTCCCGGAGGCAACAGACGCTGAGGACTTGGACGCTAAAATTAAGGAGGTCTTTGGGACACTATTAAAATCACCGCAGACAGAAATTGAGATAGAGAGGGTGCATAGAGCCCCAGGCCCCAAGTCGACTAACCCTGATAGGCCAAGAGACATAATCTGCCGATTGTACCGGTATCAGCTGAAAGAAGTGATTCTTAGGACAGCATGGGACACAAAGGACATTATATTCGAGGGTGCATACATAAAAATTTTACCAGACTTGTCCCGGGCTACTCTTCAGCGCAGAGCGTGCCTGCGACCAATATTGGATCTCGCTAGAGAAAAAGGGGCCACATACAGGTGGGGGTACCCACTTGCGGTCACATTCCGCAAGTCTGCAGAGTCATTTATGCTTAGAAACCCAGCAGAGCTTCCAGAGTTATTTATGTTCCTCGAAACAACACCAATTCAGATTCCAAACTGGCTCTTACCGATAACATATATAAGCAACAGGGGAAGGTTTCAAATGAAGACAGGACAAAGGAGGACATCTCAAAATGCACAAACAGGGGACAATGGCAAGTTGGGAGACCACCCAAGAGACAAATAGTGGCTCCAGATGGAAGACAGTGCCCAGGCCAGAATAAAAGTCGTGAGACTTAAATTTACTTTTTTTTTTCCTTTATCTGACTTTTTGGACTTTTTTTTATTGATCTGCCCCCCTCCCACCCCCCGGCCCCGAGGTCTTTTTTCCCTTATTTATTTATTTTCATAAACAGAGAACCACCCCCCCCCCTCCTGCGGGGTCTTTTTTTTTTTTTTTTTTTTTTCCCTCTCCTCTCCCTCACATACATTTTTTCCCCTTTTGGTATATTTTTTCATTGTTGTTGGAGGGGAAATAACTTTTTCAAAGAATGGGGAGGATTATAGGGAAATGTATTTTATGGAACTATAAGATATTTTCTTTTTCCCGCTCCCCTCTCAGCATGGGGGAGGAGGGGGGGGAGGGGAGGGGAGGAAGGGGGACAGAGAGAGGGAAGGGATACACCCCCCAACGGGAAAATTTATGCATTTGGTATGGCCAGTGTGGTCTGATTGGGGTGGAAGAGAGGACCATCCTTTTTTTTTTTTTTTTTTTTTTTTTTTATACACACTCACTACATACACTTGACACACTTGACACTACTGGGGAGTGAGATACACCCCAGTAAACACTTTAGTAATAAACACCAATTCTCACTAATTATTATTAATCACAATATCAATGACCCTATAATACTATACATAATAGCTTAGATCACATTGCCACATTCACACACACATAAGATAAATTAATACACACGGGGGGTAATATAACCCTGGACGCACCTCATCACTAAAGTAGAGCGATTTTTCGGGCACACAGCACTAAGATACACAGGGTTTATTGGATGGATCCTCTCCTGCCCCAACCATCCAAAAGGTGTTTTGGAGATAGGGGAGGTGGACAGGTCCTTTTTTTTTTTTTTTTTTTTTTTTTTTTTCTTTCCTTTTTGGTGCTGGGGTTAAAACTTTATTTATCCTTCCAACACTGCCGGTCGGGAATACATCTTGTTGGGAAGGTACACAGGGGAAGATATCTGAAGTAATGATATGATATGATAGGATGGTATATAGTCCATAAAGTTCATAGGTAAATAGAGAAGTGGATAACTGACCCTTCCCTTTTTTTTTTTTTTTTTTTTTTTTTTCCTTTTGATTTTTTTTTGGGTAGGGAGGGGGGGGGGTTATAATTTTTGAACTACATCATGTTATATCATGCCCTCATTTTGTACTCCCATCTAGATCCTGCTAGCGGGTGGAAGAGGTTTAACACAAGAGGATGGGGGTGGGGGGTAAAAGGGGTAAGAGTGGGTACAACAGGGAATGATAACCACCTCGGGGGGGGGGGGGGGGGGGTGGGGGGTTATATCTGAGGGGAAGGAGGGAGGAAAGGAGAAAATGGCCAGAGCCAAAGGCTATAAGTGTTATAGAAGTTATAGGTTATGTATATTTGGTACTAGATAAGGCAGTTGTATACGTTAGATAGGTATTGGTCCTTTCTATCCTTTTTTTTTTCTTTCCCCTATTTGTTAGTGGCCTTAGCTTGTGGTACTGGAAAGAAGCTGAGAGTCGTGGGGAGACCCGGAGCTGCAGGCTCTCTCTCTTATTATTGCTCAATACATATCCTTTTTTCTTTCTAGAAGTACAACTCTAGAAGTGGGATCTTGGTACTCCCACTGTCTTTTTTTTGTATTCTTTTTATATTTGTGTACTTAATTTTGAGAGAGAAGGGGATATGGGAGCACAGTAGGAGGCCATCTTGGGTACACGCCCCCAAACATAGGTCGACGCTCAAATACCGTTTAAACGGTGAGTGTTTCTACTCTTATTAGCAGGATAGCTAATATTAGCAAAGGAGAGTATCTCCTTTTTTTTTTTTTTTTTTTTTTTTTTTTTTTCTTCCGTTCCTCCCCTTTTTTTTTTCTCTCCACATAAGGGGTTTTATATTCATCTCTATTTTTGCTTTTTTTCCTACCCTCCCCCCCCTGATAACAGTCTAAATCCTTTATGCCTACATATCCATTAAATAAGGGAACAAGGATATAGTAAGATATAGTAAGAGAAGATGGAGAAATTAAATATAATATCGATAAACGCGAAGGGGTTGAATATACCCGAAAAAAGGAGGGTCCTTCTAGATGATCTACAAAGATTAAAAATTGACGTTGCGTACATACAGGAAACACATTTTAGAGAGGACAAAACTCCGATTTTAAAGAATAGGATATACCCAATAGCATATCACGCGACAAATAAAGAGGCAAAGTCAAGGGGGGTGTCTATCCTAATAGCAGAGAGAACTCAGTGGACATATGTAGACTCAATGAGTGATCCGAAAGGGAGATACCTTTTTGTGAAGGGCAAAATAGGAGGAGCAGGGGTAACACTTGCTACTGTGTATGTCCCAAACGAGCACCAAGAAGTTTTCTTGGACAAAACAATTAAACGCTTATTAGAATTTACAGAAGGACACCTAATTATGGGAGGGGATCTGAATATCCTGTTAGACCCCAAAGAGGATACCTCATCGGGAAAATCATCTATATCTTCTGGCGTGAGAAATCGGACTACGCAAACTTTGTATAAAAATCAACTGATTGACATATGGAGGTTGATGCATAACAAAGAAAAAGACTATACATATTACTCTGCCTCACATAAAACATACTCTCGTATAGACCTTTTCCTTATTCCACATGCCCAATTACACTTTGTACAATCAACCAAAATAGGATCTATTACCTGGTCGGATCATGCTCCGATCTTTCTGGTATACGAGTTAAAAGATTTAAGACAGACCAGAACAAATCAGTGGAGATTAAATGAAAGTTTGTTGCAAGATAACGAGGTCTTAGAAGACGTAATGGAAGAGCTTAAGTTTTATTTTAAAATCAATGACACTCCAGAGTGCGACCCCGGAATTATCTGGGAAGCACATAAGGTAGTAATTAGAGGTGTGTTAATTAAACACGGATCTAGGATCAAGAGGAAACGTACTGAAAAGTTGAACAGGCTACTGAAAGAGTTAGCTATCTTGGAGGGCAAACATAAACAAACATGGTCAAGAAATGTAGAGAATGAGCTGGTAAATAAAAGAACTGAAATTAACGATCTTCTATACTACAAAGTAACTGCGGCAATGCAGAGATGCAAAAAGTTTGAATATGAGTCAGGAGATAAATGCGGGAAAAGATTGGCTAAACTCCTACGTGAACAGAAAATGAGTAATTATATTCCATATATTAATCCACCTAAGAAATCGAAGGTTACAAAACCAAAAGATATAGCGAAGGAGTTCCAAGAATATTATCATTCTCTCTATAATATACAAAGCAAGCCCCTGACTAGCGAGCAAATTGACAAGTATCTAACAGAAGCAGAAATACCGAGATTATCAGAATTAGACAGACAGAAACTAGAGGAAGCCATAACCCTGGAAGAAGTTAAAATAGCAGTAAGCACAATGAAAACGGGAAAAGCTCCCGGACCAGACGGTTTCACAGGTCAATACTACAAAACCTTATTTCCCTCAATATCAGAATATATGGTTAAACTATTTAATGCCCTAGGGACGTCGGCTAGTTTAGCTAAAGATACTTTGCTAGCGTATATATCGGTGATACCAAAAGAGGGGAAAGATCTAGCTATTTGTGGGAATTATCGACCAATCTCGCTATTAAATTTGGACGTGAAGATCCTGGCTAAGATCTTGGCAAATAGGATACAACAATATATTCCAGATTTAGTACATCTGGACCAGGTGGGATTTGTCCCTACTAGGGAAGCACGCGATAACACAATTAAGGCTATTAACCTGGTGCAGATAGCGAACACAACACAGACGCAATGTATATTTTTGAACACAGATGCAGAGAAGGCCTTTGACAGGGTGAATTGGAGTTTCATGTGGGCAGTCCTAAAACACGGAGGCTTTGGGAATAAAATAATAAAGTGGATATCCTCCATGTACTCAGGTCTAACGGCTCAGGTACGAGCTAATGGAATACTCTCGGAGCCTCTCCGGATTTCAAACGGGACGAGACAGGGATGTCCCCTGTCCCCACTCCTCTTCGCCCTGTCATTGGAGCCTTTTCTGTGTACGATCCGTTTAAACTCGAATATCTCAGGTATACAAATAGGGAAGAACAATTGCAAAATTACAGCCTACGCAGATGATATGTTGTTTACCCTCGCAAATCCACTGACCTCAATCCCGGAACTAATGAAGGAATTTGAGAGATACGGAGCTCTATCGAACTTACGTATTAATCTTAATAAATCAGAAGCGATGGGAGTAAATGCCCCAAACACAATAATAACATATCTAAAACAAAAATATAAGCTTAAATGGACAGATAGAGCACTGACCTATTTAGGTATACAACTAGCAGGAAAGGTGGATAGGATCTTTGAGTTGAACTTTCCACCTTTATTGCAAAAAGTGAAGATCTTATTGGATAAATGGAATCAGGGCTTTCATAGCTGGATAGGTCGATGTAATATTATCAAGATGAACATACTCCCGAAAATTCTTTATTTATTACAAACACTTCCAATACATATACCAGTAAAGTATCTCAAACAATGTCAGAGAGTGATTTTTGAGTTTATATGGGCACATAAAAATCCCAGGATACAAAGGAAACAATTAATGAATACTAAGCAGCAGGGAGGACTTGGAGTCCCAGATATACGGAAATACTACTATGCAACTCATCTGAATAGGCTAATTGATTGGAACAGACATTCAGACACGAAACTATGGGTACAAATTGAACAGGCACAATATAAAACACCCCTTGAAAGAGCACCATGGTGGTTTGCCTCGTTGCCGAAAGAAATAAACAAAAATCCGATAGTGGGCAATACAGTGAGGATTTGCGCAACAGTATTACCTATGATAGGAATTGAGCCTAGGACCTCTCCATTATACCCAGTGATAGGTAACCCCCTCTTCCCATCGGGATATGAAGACGGAGCATTTCGGCATTTAAGGACCAGAGAGTGTACACAAGTAGCGAGGTACATCCAAATGGGGAGATGGGTAACAATAGAGGAACTGATGGAAACAGGAAAGGCATTTCGTCTTAAATTCTGGAGCGCACTTCAGATGGTCCATTTCCTGAATACCTTGCCGAATCCCGAGAGTTTCGAAAGACCCCTCATGAGGTTTGAGAAAATGTGTAACGAAAAAGGTACGTTATCACATACTCTCTCAATAAGCTATGAGCTACTAGGGCAATCAGGAGCCTATCCTCCGAAGTGCGTTCAAGAATGGGAAAGAGAATTAGAAAAGACATTTAGTGCAGAACAGCGTCAATGTATATATAGGCGAGCACACGAGACATCACTCTGCGTGAGAATACAAGAGACGAATTACAAGATCTTTACGAGATGGTATAGGACACCAGAAAGACTAAATAAAATGTTCCCAGAGGTAACCAATAAATGTTGGAGGTGCCAGGAAACCAAAGGAACGATGCTACATATATTTTGGGATTGCCCTATGTTGAGGAGTTTTTGGTTAGAGATTAAAAGAGCTCTTGAGGTCTGCTCAAAACATGAGATCCCGGAAGATCCAGAATTTTACCTTCTACACTTAAATTATATAGCAGAAAGAGATTACAGGGAATCAATCATACGCCACCTCTTAGACGCTGCAAAGGCATGTATAGCGAAGAAGTGGAAGTCATCAAGCCCACCAACAGTGGAGATGTGGATAGGTAGAGTTAAAGAAATAAGCAAATTAGAAGAGTTAGTCCTGACAGCACTACACCAAAAGGAAAAATATTTAAGAACGTGGTCATCCTGGAAGTCCTATATGGACACCAGAAGAGAGGCCTAAGGAGGGTATGGGCGAACGATATAGAAGATCGGGAAGACCGGGAATCCTAGAGCGATAAGGATATGGCTATATGAGAAAAAATAGGACTGCAGAGAGGGGTCGGTGGATAGGAAAATCATGATTCTTGAGATCCCTCTTTCCCCCTTTTTTCCTTTTTTTTTTTTTTCTTTTCTTTTTTAATTTTTAATTTTTAAATTATTTTTTTTTTTTTTTCTTCCTTTATCCTCCTCTGTTTGTGTTTTTTTGTTGTTCTTGTTTTTCCTGGATGCCCCTCCCTGGAATCCGGGGGGGAGGGAAAGATACGAACGAAAGAGATAAATGCCTAATAGGGGACGTATAATAATAAGTAGGATGGCGATGGTCGGGCTGTACTATCCCTTTTGTATTATGTATTATGTATTGTATTGTATCATTTTGTTTTAAAATAAAAAAAGAGATTAATCAACAAAATGAGCGGACACCACAGAATGGTTGGAAGAAACCCTTCTGGAAAAAACGCAGAAATAATAACAATGGCCATAACTATGGACAAAGACCACAACAAGACCAGAGGGATAATAGACCCCAGCCCCAAAACCAAGAGATAATAGAGGTGGAGGCTATGAGAATAGAGGTCGGCCACAGGAAACCAACTATTATCAGGGACGTCCAAATGAATACCATGAGAACAGAGGATATACACATGAACAGAGAAGAAGAAGCCCTGTTCGTTCAAATGATCGAAGAGAGGGAGATCGAGGTTATTACACTCATCACCCACAGGATAGGAGTCCAATCCCTACACGGAATTATTATGCACCCCTAGAACAGCGAACAGTGGATGATAGAGTGGAAAGACATCAAAATCCCAATACCTCTTCTTTTTTAGAGAGAGGTCAAGAATACCATCCGCCTCGACATACAGAGGAAATAAGAACCTACAGAAGAACCCCAGAAAGAAACAGGGAAAGCGAGGAGGAAAGAGAACACAAAAGAAAAAGAACAGAAAGGGAGAGGGAATCTTCAACTTAAGTGGACTCCCACTTACACATGAAGAGATTGGCGTCCTAGATAAAGGCCTCAAATACGCACCAGCGAAAAATCTGGATAAATTCCAGACATATATAGGAATTCAAAAGTATGTAAGGAAATTAAATATTCAAAAGTATATGATCAGTAACCCTTACAAAACTAGGACTGCCAATCCAGATGAAGAAATTAGACATAGTAATCTGAAGAATAAATCTATTTTTAATCCGCCTGTGAAAGATAATAAATGTGTGGAAGTCTTTAAAAGATTGGTCACAGGAGAACTAATGGACCTGAAAGTGAAAAAACAAGAAGAACCGAAACATATTAGGAGTGGAATACGCAAATTGATGAAAAGAAAGGATCTAGTAGTTCGACCAGCCGATAAAGGTGGTGGCATTGTGGTACTTTCCAAGGAACAGTATAAAATGAGCATGGAACAAATGCTAGGAGATACCAACACCTACAACCGCCTTCTGAGTAATCCCATGTTTAAATGCAGAAAAGCCTTGGAACAGATTGTACATTTAGGACTAAAAAGAGGAATCCTGGATAAGAAAGAAGCACAATATCTGATCCCTACATCATGTCGCACACCTATTGTATACTCACTCCCCAAAATACATAAGAACAGCACGAATCCACCGCCCAGACCTATAGTAAATGGAATTGATTCCTTAACTGCAAGAATGGGGCAATACATTGACTTCTATTTACAGCCAGTAGTTCAGAGTACAAGAGCGTATCTTAGAGACACAAAACAGATGTTACAATGCCTGGATGATATACCAAGAGATGATGGACCCTTTTGGCTAGCAACAGCAGACGTATCGTCGTTATACACGATCATACTACATCATCAAGCATGCGAAGCAGTCAAATGGGGCCTCAGGAAATATTCCCAGTTGCCCTGCATCCAACGAAAATATCTGGTAAAAAGTTTGGACTTTTGTCTTAAAAATAGCTACTTCTGGTATGGCGGCAATTACTTTTTCCAGAAAACCGGCGTAGCCATGGGGGCAAAATTTGCCCCTAGTGTAGCTGGGCTTTTTATGGCCCAATGGGAAGAAGGGAAAATCTTCTCTGAACCTCCTGATGATCTGTACATATATTGATGATATCTTCATACTGTGGAGGGGCGAGAAAGAAATGCTAGCAGATTTTCTACAAGATTTAAATACCAATGACAGAAACATTGAACTTTCTTGGGAAATCAGCAACAAAAAGATCACATTCCTAGACCTAGAGGTGGAACAAGAAAATAACGAACTCCGGTCTAAAACTCATTTTAAAAATGTGGATCGTAATAGCTACTTGCCGCTTGAAAGTTGTCATCACAGAAACTGGCTTTTTAACATTCCAAAAGGGCAATTAATGCGCCTAAGACGAAATTGTACAGACAAAGATACTTTTCTCACCCAAGCAAAAGACATGGGAGAAAGGTTTAAACAAAAAGGATACGACAATTCCTTTATTAACCAGAAGATTGCAGAAGTGGCAACAATGGATAGACAGACTCTTATGAGTGATAAGCCTAAACAAAAAATGCATAAAGACTTGATGCCTATCATCTTCGATTACAGTATACAACATAAATGCATTGAAAAAGTCATTAGACGCCATTGGAATATACTACTGGCTGACAAAGAACTGGGGGGTGTCCTTCCACCGATTCCAAAGTTCGTATATAAAAGGGCACCTACTATTAGGGACAAAATTGTTAAAAATGTGCCTGATCCGCCTAAAAATAAAAACAACTTCCTCTCTTTTTTCACTGGTAAAGGTTTTTTTCCATGCAAAAGATGCTACGCATGTTTGAGAACTCACAAACCGAACCAGAAGAGGAAAGATTTTACTGCAACTAGTACAGGAGATGTATACGAAATAAAAGAATTTATCTGCTGTAACACAGAGGGAGTTGTATACGCACTCGAATGCAGTTGCGGTCTACAATACATAGGCCGGACAAAAAGAGCATTACGAGTGCGTATAAAAGAACATGTCCAAAACATCCTTAAAGGTTTCGATAAACATAGTGTATCAAGACACTTCCTTACCCACCACAATAAAGATCCGACACATCTTAAATTTTGGGGCATAGAGCCCTATGTGAGACACTGGCGAGGCGGGCATAAAGTTAGAACATTGAGCCAGTTAGAATCTCGCTGGATATTTACTCTGGATACTTTTGCTCCCCGAGGTCTTAACATAGATTTTGATCTTAATTGTTTTTTAAGTGATCGATAAGACTTTATTTTTTGATTTATTTCTTGCTTCACTTACCCTCTCTGTTCTCTCCTTTTCGCTATCTAATATTGATGACGTAGATTGTTTTTAATCTGTATATGTGGATCTGTTCGCACACGTCATCTACGTCTTTTAACCTTATGTGGCATATCCATTCAATGAAATTAAATATGTCGACATACATTCATTTAAATTTTTTATACTTTTTAACATATATATATTTTTTAACAAATTATTCTGGCTCTCAATATTTTTTAATATACCAATTGAGCCTCAATCTTCTCGGTGCATTATGAGTGTGTATATACACATAAATTCCTGCTCCCCTGTGTTTTTAATTGTTTCCCTCGAGTGCTCCCTTGTGAGGACGCCGTGTGTCACCATTTAACAAGCATTGGCTTCAAAAAAATGGCCGCGGCTCCACTTCCGGTGGCTGCAAGGTGGCTGCAGCTCCACTTCCGGCGGCGCTCGTTTTGATAGACGCCGCCGATACGTGATGGAAGCCTATTTGTGATGCTGGCCGAGGTCGGGGGGCCCCATGCAGGCCCCCAACCAGACATCAGACAGAATGGCTCACTTTTGTAAGACGTATCCCCAGCGCTCTGTGAGATGCTGGGGACGTCTTTTGAGCTACAACAAAATGGCGGCTGCCAGACTTCCTGTAGAACGCTGTGTACTGTCAACACAGAATGTTATGATGGTACAATGGGACTTCTGTGTTTGCCCCCCCCATGGTCTCCGTCCCCTGGCTGTAGCTTTTAAGTTTTTTCAATTTTTTTCATTGTTAACCATATAAATGAGATGTCATATCTGTCACCCACCATTTGAATGCTACTAATTTAAATATTTTATATGCTGGGCGAAATTTTTTGATTTTTTGATTTTACTATTAAATGCCTAGCAGACTACGGGAAAATGGCTGCAGCTGCATTATTTACATGGCAAACAGCTGAGTTTACTTACAGCCTACTAAACAAGTCACCTTATAAAAAGGATCCCATTTATGCCTCTCACTACTCCTGAGGAAGTCACATGATAGTGACGAATGCGCATGAGTCCACTGAGAGGTATCGGAGGTGACGTTGGCGACAGATTGCCCCTCTTTTTTACATGCTCAATTGTATTTTGGATTATGTGAGTACCCCTGTCTATTTTCTTTGAGAATTAAAATTTTTAAAACGGTATCACACCATCGATGCTTTATTTCTTTGGGGCGAGAAACTGACCAATCTGGGACGAGAACTCCAAGGAGGACCTGCCGTTGTTGGATCAGAGCCCATCGAGTGAACCATCTAATGTGGTTGGATCTATATGCTGTTACCTTACAGCAGTAAGGTAAGGGGACATCCTTACTTACCCTAAAAGGATCACTGGATACCCATTTTCCTCTCACTCCATATTGCGGACCTACACTTGCACTTTTGCTTTCTTGGACTTTTGAAATTTTACTTATATTTTTTGCTAATATTTTTCAAACTCTGTTGATGGACTGTTTATCACCAGTATAGGAGTGTCACTTAGCACAGTTACCTGGAATTTTTTTTTGCACCATTACTTATAGTGTATTTCATCACATTAAGAGGAACCTGTGTAGTTATATGATTTGCACCATTACTGTTATTGTTCACTGATCATTTATATTTATTTTTATGCTGATGCCATTTGGGCTATATTGCTCCTCATTTCAATTACACCTACTTTCATTCCCCTCCCCCACCTGTTTATTCACTTATCCATTCACCACTGATTAGCGCAGCACTACCCTCCCCATTTTCAATTGCTTATGGTTTGATACACCTTCCAGTGCCGCAGCTGTACCTCCACTTCTCATCACTTTCATTTCCCCTCCCCCTTTCTTCCCTTCTCTGTTTCCCCTCCTTTGATAAGCGCGGTAATATCCATTTTTCCACTATTTATCACTGTCTCGCACTCATTACCGCAGCTATCATGGATGTCTTCTCATTTCTTGATAAGAGGCAGGTTAATCTTGAAGATGTTTTTAATGCTTCTGCACCTGTTAAGAAAAACAGTGACCTAGAGAGCCTCATGAGGAAGCTAGGGCATAATATGGAAAAAAAGATCAGCCTATGGTGGGACATAGTCACCTTTGAACGCTATATTAAGGATAACATTGTCCCACGGCGTCTACGATGGGATATAACCCCTAATGATGGCCTATTAGATCAGGCCTCAATAGACGAATGGTTTAAATTTTTTAACATCAAGGGGTCAGAACTTTTGATGTTCCTACTAGACAGGAAAAAGAGAAAGCTGAAACTGATCGAACAGATCATCCTAGAGGTCAAGGAAGAACTAGAAGCATATAAAGATTCAGGAGATCTCGTAAGATACACAACACAACTGAATAATGATTTAACAAAGAAAGACAAGGAAGTACAACACAGGAAAAGTAAAAAATACAGTCGCGGTATGAATGATTTTAAAACGGATCATACGTTTAAATGGCAGAGCCAATCGGGCCGACCAGATCCCATCTCAACCTATTCCACACCAGAGAGAAATGTGAGGGTCTATTCACCCCCAAGAGTGATCAACTATATAGGGCCCACCCAAGAAACGCATGATAGGAATAGGCACGAATCGCCCCGGCAGTACAGAAATGAAGAGAGACAGGGCAACTATAATCAACACACTCCCTACCAAAATGAGAGAAGACCACCCCAAAATGAGCGGACACCACAGAATGGTTGGAAGAAACCCTTCTGGAAAAAACGCAGAAATAATAACAATGGCCATAACTATGGACAAAGACCACAACAAGACCAGAGGGATAATAGACCCCAGCCCCAAAACCAACGAGATAATAGAGGTGGAGGCTATGAGAATAGAGGTCGGCCACAGGAAACCAACTATTATCAGGGCCGTCCAAATGAATACCATGAGAACAGATGATATACACATGAACAGAGAAGAAGAAGCCCTGTTCGTTCAAATGATCGAAGAGAGGGAGATCGAGGTTATTACACTCATCACCCACAGGATAGGAGTCCAATCCCTACACGGAATTATTATGCACCCCTAGAACAGCGAACAGTGGATGATAGAGTGGAAAGACATCAAAATCCCAATACCTCTTCTTTTTTAGAGAGAGGTCAAGAATACCATCCGCCTCGACATACAGAGGAAATAAGAACCTACAGAAGAACCCCAGAAAGAAACGGGGAAAGCGAGGAGGAAAGAGAACACAAAAGAAAAAGAACAGAAAGGGAGAGGGAATCTTCAACTTAAGTGGACTCCCACTTACACATGAAGAGATTGGCGTCCTAGATAAAGGCCTCAAATACGCACCAGCGAAAAATCTGGATAAATTCCAGACATATATAGGAATTCAAAAGTATGTAAGGAAATTAAATATTCAAAAGTATATGATCAGTAACCCTTACAAAACTAGGACTGCCAATCCAGATGAAGAAATTAGACATAGTAATCTGAAGAATAAATCTATTTTTAATCCGCCTGTGAAAGATAATAAATGTGTGGAAGTCTTTAAAAGATTGGTCACAGGAGAACTAATGGACCTGAAAGTGAAAAAACAAGAAGAACCGAAACATATTAGGAGTGGAATACGCAAATTGATGAAAAGAAAGGATCTAGTAGTTCGACCAGCCGATAAAGGTGGTGGCATTGTGGTACTTTCCAAGGAACAGTATAAAATGAGCATGGAACAAATGCTAGGAGATACCAACACCTACAACCGCCTTCTGAGTAATCCCATGTTTAAATGCAGAAAAGCCTTGGAACAGATTGTACATTTAGGACTAAAAAGAGGAATCCTGGATAAGAAAGAAGCACAATATCTGATCCCTACATCATGTCGCACACCTATTGTATACTCACTCCCCAAAATACATAAGAACAGCACGAATCCACCGCCCAGACCTATAGTAAATGGAATTGATTCCTTAACTGCAAGAATAGGGCAATACATTGACTTCTATTTACAGCCAGTAGTTCAGAGTACAAGAGCGTATCTTAGAGACACAAAACAGATGTTACAATGCCTGGATGATATACCAAGAGATGATGGACCCTTTTGGCTAGCAACAGCAGACGTATCGTCGTTATACACGATCATACTACATCATCAAGCATGCGAAGCAGTCAAATGGGGCCTCAGGAAATATTCCCAGTTGCCCTGCATCCAACGAAAATATCTGGTAAAAAGTTTGGACTTTTGTCTTAAAAATAGCTACTTCTGGTATGGCGGCAATTACTTTTTCCAGAAAACCGGCGTAGCCATGGGGGCAAAATTTGCCCCTAGTGTAGCTGGGCTTTTTATGGCCCAATGGGAAGAAGGGAAAATCTTCTCTGAACCTCCTGATGATCTGTACATATATAAAAGATATATTGATGATATCTTCATACTGTGGAGGGGCGAGAAAGAAATGCTAGCAGATTTTCTACAAGATTTAAATACCAATGACAGAAACATTGAACTTTCTTGGGAAATCAGCAACAAAAAGATCACATTCCTAGACCTAGAGGTGGAACAAGAAAATAACGAACTCCGGTCTAAAACTCATTTTAAAAATGTGGATCGTAATAGCTACTTGCCGCTTGAAAGTTGTCATCACAGAAACTGGCTTTTTAACATTCCAAAAGGGCAATTAATGCGCCTAAGACGAAATTGTACAGACAAAGATACTTTTCTCACCCAAGCAAAAGACATGGGAGAAAGGTTTAAACAAAAAAGGATACGACAATTCCTTTATTAACCAGAAGATTGCAGAAGTGGCAACAATGGATAGACAGACTCTTATGAGTGATAAGCCTAAACAAAAAATGCATAAAGACTTGATGCCTATCATCTTCGATTACAGTATACAACATAAATGCATTGAAAAAGTCATTAGACGCCATTGGAATATACTACTGGCTGACAAAGAACTGGGGGGTGTCCTTCCACCGATTCCAAAGTTCGTATATAAAAGGGCACCTACTATTAGGGACAAAATTGTTAAAAATGTTCCTGATCCGCCTAAAAATAAAAACAACTTCCTCTCTTTTTTCACTGGTAAAGGTTTTTTTCCATGCAAAAGATGCTACGCATGTTTGAGAACTCACAAACCGAACCAGAAGAGGAAAGATTTTACTGCAACTAGTACAGGAGATGTATACGAAATAAAAGAATGTATCTGCTGTAACACAGAGGGAGTTGTATACGCACTCGAATGCAGTTGCGGTCTACAATACATAGGCCGGACAAAAAGAGCATTACGAGTGCGTATAAAAGAACATGTCCAAAACATCCTTAAAGGTTTCGATAAACATAGTGTATCAAGACACTTCCTTACCCACCACAATAAAGATCCGACACATCTTAAATTTTGGGGCATAGAGCCCTATGTGAGACACTGGCGAGGCGGGCATAAAGTTAGAACATTGAGCCAGTTAGAATCTCGCTGGATATTTACTCTGGATACTTTTGCTCCCCGAGGTCTTAACATAGATTTTGATCTTAATTGTTTTTTAAGTGATCGATAAGACTTTATTTTTTGATTTATTTCTTGCTTCACTTACCCTCTCTGTTCTCTCCTTTTCGCTATCTAATATTGATGACGTAGATTGTTTTTAATCTGTATATGTGGATCTGTTCGCACACGTCATCTACGTCTTTTAACCTTATGTGGCATATCCATTCAATGAAATTAAATATGTCGACATACATTCATTTAAATTTTTTATACTTTTTAACATATATATATTTTTTAACAAATTATTCTGGCTCTCAATATTTTTTAATATACCAATTGAGCCTCAATCTTCTCGGTGCATTATGAGTGTGTATATACACATAAATTCCTGCTCCCCTGTGTTTTTAATTGTTTCCCTCGAGTGCTCCCTTGTGAGGACGCCGTGTGTCACCATTTAACAAGCATTGGCTTCAAAAAAATGGCCGCGGCTCCACTTCCGGTGGCTGCAAGGTGGCTGCAGCTCCACTTCCGGCGGCGCTCGTTTTGATAGACGCCGCCGATGCGTGATGGAAGCCTATTTGTGATGCTGGCCGAGGTCGGGGGGCCCCATGCAGGCCCCCGACCAGACATCAGACAGAATGGCTCACTTTTGTAAGACGTATCCCCAGCGCTCTGTGAGATGCTGGGGATGTCTTTTGAGCTACAACAAAATGGCGGCTGCCAGACTTCCTGTAGAACGCTGTGTACTGTCAACACAGAATGTTATGATGGTACAATGGGACTTCTGTGTTTGCCCCCCCCATGGTCTCCGTCCCCTGGCTGTAGCTTTTAAGTTTTTTCAATTTTTTTCATTGTTAACCATATAAATGAGATGTCATATCTGTCACCCACCATTTGAATGCTACTAATTTAAATATTTTATATGCTGGGCGAAATGTTTTGATTTTTTGATTTTACTATTAAATGCCTAGCAGACTACGGGAAAATGGCTGCAGCTGCATTATTTACATGGCAAACAGCTGAGTTTACTTACAGCCTACTAAACAAGTCACCTTATAAAAAGGATCCCATTTATGCCTCTCACTACTCCTGAGGAAGTCACATGATAGTGACGAATGCGCATGAGTCCACTGAGAGGTATCGGAGGTGACGTTGGCGACAGATTGCCCCTCTTTTTTACATGCTCAATTGTATTTTGGATTATGTGAGTACCCCTGTCTATTTTCTTTGAGAATTAAAATTTTTAAAACGGTATCACACCATCGATGCTTTATTTCTTTGGGGCGAGAAACTGACCAATCTGGGACGAGAACTCCAAGGAGGACCTGCCGTTGTTGGATCAGAGCCCATCGAGTGAACCATCTAATGTGGTTGGATCTATATGCTGTTACCTTACAGCAGTAAGGTAAGGGGACATCCTTACTTACCCTAAAAGGATCACTGGATACCCATTTTCCTCTCACTCCATATTGCGGACCTACACTTGCACTTTTGCTTTCTTGGACTTTTGAAATTTTACTTATATTTTTTGCTAATATTTTTCAAACTCTGTTGATGGACTGTTTATCAACAGTATAGGAGTGTCACTTAGCACAGTTACCTGGAATTTTTTTTTGCACCATTACTTATAGTGTATTTCATCACATTAAGAGGAACCTGTGTAGTTATATGATTTGCACCATTACTGTTATTGTTCACTGATCATTTATATTTATTTTTATGCTGATGCCATTTGGGCTATATTGCTCCTCATTTCAATTACACCTACTTTCATTCCCCTCCCCCACCTGTTTATTCACTTATCCATTCACCACTGATTAGCGCAGCACTACCCTCCCCATTTTCAATTGCTTATGGTTTGATACACCTTCCAGTGCCGCAGCTGTACCTCCACTTCTCATCACTTTCATTTCCCCTCCTCCTTTCTTCCCTTCTCTGTTTCCCCTCCTTTGATAAGCGCGGTAATATCCATTTTTCCAAAAATTAAAAAATATTGCATTTTTTTCAAAATTGTTGCTCTATTTTTGTTTATAGCGCAAAAACTAAAAACCGCAGATGTGATCAAATACCACCAAAAAAAGCTCTATTTGTGGGGAAAAAAGGACGCCAATTTTGTTTGGGAGCCACGTCGCACGACCGCGCAATTGTCTGTTAAAGCGACGCAGTCCCGAACTGTAAAAACACCTTGGGTCTTTAGGCTGCATATTGGTCCGGGGCTTAACTGGTTAAGGGGAACCCCAGCGACAAAATGAAAAAAAAAAGTGTGGGGTTCCCCCAATAATCAATACCAGACCCTTATCCAAGCATGCAACCTGGCAGGATGCAGGAAAAGAAGGGGGAGGAGAGAGCGCCTCCCTCCTGAACCGTACCAAGCCACATGCCCTCAACATGGAGAGGATGTCCCCATGTTGATGGGGACAAGGTCCTCATCCCCACAACCCTTGCCCAGTGATTGTGGGGGGGTCTGCAAACGGGGGGTTTATCAGAATCTGGAAGTCCGCTTTAACAAAGGGGACCCCCGGATCCGGCCTCCCATGTGAATTGGTAACGGGTACATTGTACCCCTACCATTTCACAAAAACAAAGAGTCAAAAATGTTAAAAATCACATTACGCAGCTTGGGACAAGTCCTTTATTAAAAAGAATAAAAAAGAGAACAAAAAATTCAGCAATGTTCCATTTCCATGCCGTTTTTTCCAATGACCTTTATCTGTATTGTTGGGACCCGGCAATTCATTATAGCCGCGAGTAGTTATAAATGACTTTTTTTCCTTTATAAATGTCATTTTGTGCAGGGACTGTTATAAACACGGGAAACATGCGCTACTTTACAGACATACTATAGACACCCCCCAGGTACAAAACTTTTTTTTGTTTCACTTTAAGCATTATTAAAATCACTGCTCCCAAAAAAAACATCAGTTTCTAAAACTTTTTTTTGCATTGATACATGTGACGGTATTAGAATGATATCCCCGTCAAAGTCTTCCCTTCTTCCCATAAAAGCAAATCACCCCAATATTCCACGAGGAGGGATATTCCTGGAATCGCCCAATAATAAGCCACACATGAGTCAGAGCTTACTGCTGGAACAAGACACACTTTAATGGCAGCATTCAGCTGGTTATATGCAGGTTACAAGCTGTTACAATGACAATCTCCGACCCCCCTCACACAGTGGGGGGTCTTCAATACAGATCCTTGGACACAATGATATCTCCTTGAACTAATCAGTCTCTAGACCCTCTGGCACCGAACCTGCCAGACACATTTCTTTAGATAATGACATCAGTGACGTTAATTACTAGTGGTACAGAATACATTATCTAGACAGCTTGGACCCACATATAGAAGGGATGATTACCACAATGAAGCAATCAGAATAATTAACATGAGCCACTTATCTAATAACAGTAAACAGTAAACACAGGGCTCCTTCACACACACAATAGACCATTTACCCTTTGAACTAGGACTGGCTGAGGAAAGGTCATTACCATATCAACAGCCTGTTAGCCGAGGAATGAGTCACACCTGAAATCCTCTAACACACAGCATAACGAGCAGGGAGAATTAAACTGAAGCATCCTTCACAATACATGTCCCCTTCCCTGGTCCAGTAGGGTTGATGGGTTCAGAGCTTTTAGTCCAAGGTTAACTCCGTTTGGCATGACTGACCTCCCTTGGCAACTGCTTCCGACTCAGGTATGTCACCGGGTCGTCAGATCACACGCCGGTCAGTCCCCAAGTCTTTGTGTGATCTGCAGAGTCACCAGAAGTCAGTGTGAAGACAGCGAATGGGTCTGTGCGCCGCCGTCTAGGTGTCCCGCTATGGGAGGGGCAGGTTATGGCTCTGAAGTGACAATCACAGGAGATTCATAAAAAAAAAGAAAAAGTTATATTTGTTGAAATGCTGTAGCACTGGTGCTCAGAGTTCGGGGGGGGGGGATCAGTGCCCCATAGGGTCAGCCACCCCCTGCTCCCTCCGAAGCCGCCGGTTCTCCTCTTTGAGCTTCTCCAGCTCCATCTCCAGTTCATGGAGCCTGGGGGGGTCAGCCTGCTGTGACCTCAGGTGGTTGTTCTCCTCCTCCATGCGGCTTATGCACTCCTCCAGCTCCATGTACTCACGGATCAGCTCCTGCTTGCTCATGTCCTGCAGGCTTTCCACGTGGTCCTTCATCATCAGGAACTGGGTGGTGGTGTAAGGGGCCACCGGTGGGCCCTTGGCGAACATCTCAGCCTGCTTCTGGGACACCCGCTGCGACTCCCTCTCCTCCAGTCGCCTCTTCTCCTCCCAGGTCAGCTTGTTATACGGCTTCCAGGACCTCTTCTTCTTGGAGGGTGGCCGGCGGTGCCTCTTTCTGCCCAGCTCCCTCCAGGGCCCCTCCGGCTCATGGCTGTTGCCCATGACCAGCTGACAATGGTGTTCCCTGTTGTCCGTAATAACAGATTGTACCATGAGGGCTTCGTAAGGGGTGCCCAATGGTTCTTCCTGACCCAGCTCCTGGGGATCCCAAGCCGAGTCTACACAATGGGCTGCTGCTGGTGGGCGGTACCCAGGTTGAGACCAATTTGACCTGGTGTTGTCATTCAGGGGGCAATTCTGCTTGAAGTGACCCAGCTGTTTGCACCGGAAGCAGCGTTGTTCGCTGTCCTCCTGGCAGGGATAGTGAGGGCTAGATGTCACCGGTCTGTTAGGAGGTTGGTATCTATCGGCTGGTGGGTGTGAGGGCACCGTTGGTCGTGGAGATTGTACCTGTGGTGTGACCTGGTTCGTCTTGCGAGTATCCGCATATTCATCCGCCAACTTCGCAGCCTCTGGTAGAGTCATGGGCCTGCGATCTCTCACCCAGTCTTTGACGTCCGTCTGGATGTGATTGTAAAATTGCTCCAGGAGCATTAGTTGCAAAATGTCCTCTGAGGTGGTGGCCTGGCTGCTGTTAACCGAGTTAGAGGCCGACAGGGATAACTGGCATGCCCATTCCGCGTAAGAGTCTTTTGTGGTTTTGCGTGAGTCCCTGAACTTCTGTCGGTGGGACTCTGGGGTTACTGCATAACGAGCCAGGAGCACTTCTTTAACCCGGGCGTAGCTATGGATATCCTGATCTGGCACGGTCCGGAAAGCATCAGAAGCTTTGCCTGACAGTTTGCCTGACAATATTGCAACCCACTCTCCTCTAGCTATTCGGTGCAGGTTACATTGTCGCTCAAAATCTGCCAGGTAGTTATCAATCTCACAGTCCTTTTCATCAAAAGCTTTAAAAGCTAAACGGAATCTTCCTTGCGTCTGCTGTGCTGTACTCACTGTTTGGAGAATGTGCGGCTGCTTGTTGGACTGCTGCCAGTTTTAACTGTAGTTCTGCGTCTCTTATTTGTTTATCCTTCTGTAGTTCTGCGTCTCTTATTTGTTTAGCCCTCTGTAGTTCTGCGTTTACTAACAGGTCCATCACTTTCAGCACCACATCCGCCGTTGGGTTCGGACCGAACCATGCTAGCTTCTCTCTCATTACTTTGTTGGCTGGCGATTCCTCCTCCTGAATCACTGGTGTCTCCATCTCTTGTGCTGATGGCGTTGCTGCAACCAAGTTCTCCTGATCTAGCTCCATTCTGCTATGATGACCTGCTTGGTTTTGTTGCTAGCAATCCTTCCACGAACTTCCAGTAGTTCTTCCAGTGTCTGCTTGGAATCCGGGTGTAAAAGGAGAGTAGAAGGGAAAATCCCGATGCTGCCAACCAATTGTGCCGGTATTAGAATGATATCCCCGTCAAAGTCTTCCCTTCTTCCCATAAAAGCAAATCACCCCACTATTCCACGAGGAGGGATATTCCTGGAATCGCCCAATAATAAGCCACACATGAGTCAGAGCTTACTGCTGGAACAAGACACACTTTAATGGCAGCATTCAGCTGGTTATATGCAGGTTACAAGCTGTTACAATGACAATCTCCGACCCCCCTCACACAGTGGGGGGTCTTCAATACAGATCCTTGGACACAATGATATCTCCTTGAACTAATCAGTCTCTAGACCCTCTGGCACCGAACCTGCCAGACACATTTCTTTAGATAATGACATCAGTGACGTTAATTACTAGTGGTACAGAATACATTATATAGACAGCTTGGACCCACATATAGAAGGGATGATTACCACAATGAAGCAACCAGAATAATTAACATGAGCCACTTATCTAATAACAGTAAACAGTAAACACAGGGCTCCTTCACACACACAATAGACCATTTACCCTTTGAACTAGGACTGGCTGAGGAAAGGTCATTACCATATCAACAGCCTGTTAGCCGAGGAATGAGTCACACCTGAAATCCTCTAACACACACACAGCATAACGAGCAGGGAGAATTAAACTGAAGCATCCTTCACAATACATGTCCCCTGGGGCAGGACCCATATCCCAAAACACTTTTTATGACAATAACTTGCATATTAACCTTTAGAATTAGCACTTTTGATTTTTCATGTTCGTGTCCCATTGACTTTAACAGTGTTCGTATGTTCGAACAAATTCAATCAGGAGCCCTAGACATTTAGAAAGTGGGATACATGATATTAACTAAAAAAACTGGCCAAAAATATGGGTATGAATAGAAAAGAGAGGACCAAAGACCAAGCTTCAAAAAATAACCTTCAAAGTACACCAGTATACAGAGGCACAGAGGGTCAGGAAAGGAGGTTTTGTAGGAATCTTGAACCAATTAATAAACTGAACATCAGGATATGGAGCACTAGTAGGCACAAAATATCTTTCCTGCACAAGGTGCAAGAAACAATATAATTTAACCACTAGCCGACCAGCCACCGTCATTATACGGCGGCAGGTCGGCTCTCCTGGGCGAAAGCCCGTAGCTATACGTCCTATCGTATAGCCGCCACTAGGGGGCGCGTGCGTGCCGCCGGAGGCGCGCGCGCGCGCCCCCCGCTCGCCCCCGACTCCCGTGCGTGTGCCCGGCGGGCGCGATCGCCGCCGGGCACACGCGATCGCTCGTTACAGAGCGGGGACCGGGAGCTGTGTGTGTAAACACACAGCTCTCGTTCCTGTCAGCAGGGGAAATGCTGATTTTCTGTTCATACACTGTATGAACAGAAAATCAGTGTTTCCCCTAGTGAGGCCACCCCCCCCCCCCACAGTAAGAACACACCCAGGCATACTTAACCCCTTCCCCGCCCCCTAGTGTTAACCCCTTCACTGCCAGTGGCATTTTTATAGTAATCTAATGCATTTTTATAGCACTGATCGCTATAAAAATGCCAATGGTCCCAAAAATTTGTCAAAAGTGTCCGAAGTGTCCGCCATAATGTCGCAGTAACGAAAAAAAATCGCTGATTGCCGCCATTACTAGTAAAAAAAATATATTAATAAAAATGCCATAAAAATACCCCCTATTTTGTAAACGCTATAACTTTTGCGCAAACCAATCAATAAACGCTTATTGCGATTTTTTTTACGAAAAATATGTAGAAGAATACGTATCGGCCTAAACTAAGGAAAAAATTTTTTTTTTTATATATTTTTGGGGGATATTTATTACAGCAAAATGTAAAAAATATAATTTTTTTTCAAAATTGTCGCTCTATTTTTGTTTATGGCGCAAAAAATAAAAACCGCAGAGGTGATCAAATACCACCAAAAGAAAGCTCTATTTGTGGGAAAAAAAGGACGCCAATTTTGTTTGGGAGCCACGTCGCACGACCGCGCAATTGTCAGTTAAAGCGTCGCAGTCCCGAATCGCAAAAAGTGCTCTGGTCTTTGACCAGCAATATGGTCCGGGGGGCAAGTAGTTAAAATACAACAATTTTGGGTATTTGTGCAGCTACATGAATTTAATGTTACATACTGTAGTTCAAAGCAGTTGCAAACAAGGCAGCTAACAATGAAATCTATCTATATTTCTACTTTAACTACTTTTCCCACAACAATAATTAGAAATTACCTGCTGTCCTATGTATCCTATCTCAGCTGAAAACAATTTGTGTCTCAGTGTAAGATTAGGTCTGCACTATTGCACTATATTACCTCCCCAGAAAATGTATTTTTATAAATTGTAAGTCATTTTCTCAGCATCTAATAAGTGTACATCATCTAAAACAGAAAGCAGAGACCCAGGAAGGCTTATTGTGAAAACATTACTCTTACACAAGACCTACTGTTTGATGAGTCCTAATTATGTATTGAGCTGTCATCCCTTGAATATATGGTGTATAACAAAGCAATATGTTTAATGGCTGCGTGTTATATGGCTTGCATATTCGTTTTGCTGAATAAAGCTGAAAACTTTATGTAGTTCTTGATGCGTTGTGTTAGAGAAAACACCTTTCCACACAATCAGGTTTTCTAGCTAATTATGTAGAGCAGGGGTCTCCAAACTGCGGCCCGGGGGCCGGATGCGGCCCTTCGCTTGCCTTTATCCGGCCCTTGGGCACGTTTCCTTCCACTGATACAAGACACTATGAAGTTGATTTACTAAAGACAAAATCACTCTGCACTACAAGTGCACGTGAGTCTTTCATGAATCCATGCTGTCTGTTGCTTAACCACTTAAGGACCGGACCAATATGCTGCTAAATGACCCAAGGGGTTTTTACAATTCGGCACTGCGTCGCTTTAACAGACAATTGCGCGGTCGTGCGACGTGGCTCCAAAACAAAATTTTGCGTCCTTTTCTTCATACAAATAGAGCTTTCGTTTGGTGGTATTTGATCGCCTCTGCGATTTTTATTTTTTGCGCTATATACAAAAATAGAGCGACATTTTTAAAAAAAAAACAATATTTTTTACTTTTTGTTATAAGAAAAACCAAATAAACTAAATTTTTGTCAAACATTTAGGCCAAAATGTATTCAGCCACATGTCTTTAGTAAAAAAAAAATTGCAATAAAAAAAAAATAGCTACCTAGCGGGAACAGCGACACTAATACAGCGATCAGAAAAATGATCGCTTAGTGACACTGGCAATAGGGAGTGAAAGGGTTAACTAGGGCAGTGATCAAGGGGTTAAAACTTTATTAGGGGGGGTACGGGAGCTACCCCGGACCTAACACTAACTGCCTGTCACACTGACACTAAATGCAGTGATCAGTACATATATGATCACTGCATTCAGTGACACTGTGACAGGGGGGTGGGGGGGGGGTGATCGCAAGGGGTTAATGTGCCTGCGTGTACTGGTGTCAGTGTAGTGTTGTGCAGACTCACTGTGTGATGTGATCTCTCCACAGCGGCGGTTGAAAATACCACCGAGAGGAGAGATCACATCACTTCCCTCTTCCTGTGTTTACACAGGCAGAGGAAGTGACACATGGGGGAGCGCGCGGATTGGCTGGGAGCGATCTGGAGGGGGCAGACAAAAACGAACAGCCGGCCCCTCATTCCGGATCGCTCGGACAGCCACGGGAACCACCGCATGTATTGGGGGGGTCCCGATCGGACCCCCGACCCACGTCTAGGCAGGGACGTACAGGTATGTGGATGTGCCTGTCCGTGCCATTCTGCCGACGTATATGTACATGCGGCGGTCCTTAAGTGGTTAAATATTTTATTTCCAGCAAGAACTCGTCTATGTGTTCTTTTATTAATCTCTCCAGTATCTTTCCAGCTATAGAAGTTAAACGAACAGGTCTATAGTTACTTGTTAAAGACTTTGTTTTCTTTTTAAATATGGGCAGTACATTGGCCCTGGGTCAATTCAGTGGTACTATTCCTGTCATTATTGAGTCCCTAAATATTAGATATAGTGGCTTTGAAATGACAGAGCTCAATTATTTTAGGATCTGTGGGTGGATGTCATCAGGCTCAGGTGCTTTATCCACCTTTATTCTGTCTAAATATTTCTGGACCATATCACTTTTGAGCCATTGTGTATCATTTGGGGCTTTGTCACTCCCACCCCCATTATGGACATGAGCTCCCCCATGCTCTTTTGTATACACAGAGCTGAAGAAAGTATTTAATAAATTAGCCTTCTCTTTGTCCCCAGTCAGCCACTCTAGATTATTTTGTAAAAGGGCCTACATGCTCAGACTTGACCTTTTTACTATTAATATATTTGAAGAATTTCTTGGGGTTTGTCCTACTATCTTTGCAATCTGTCATTCGTTTTGAATTTTTGCATCCTTGATTTCCTTTTTACATATCCTGTTATATTATTTGTAACATTCATTTTTGTATTTTTTAAAAGCTCTTTTCTTATAGTTTATAGCTTTTTTAACTTTGGCCGTGAGCCACAAAGGTTTTATTTTTAGCCTTTTAAACTTATTGCCCATGGGAATTTACTTTGCAGTGAGTTCACAATAAGTCTTTTTGAGGAATTCACATTTCTGTTCTGTGCCCACTGATGCCAATATTCCCTCCCAGTCTAAGTCCTGGAGAGCAGCCCTCATCCTTGGAAAATTTGCTCTCTTGAAATTAAGTGTTTTTATCTTTCCCGTATGTGGTTTTTGCTTACAGCTAACATCAAATGAAATCATGTTATGGTCACTGCTACCCAGGTGTTCTTTTATCTGAACATTAGTAATACGCTCTGCATGGTTTGAGATTACCAGGTCCAACAGAGCATCATTCCTAGTTGGGGCCTCAATAAGCTGGACCATAAAGTTGTTTTGCAATATAGGTTTATAAATTGTTGCCCTTGAACTGTCCCAGCAGTGCCATTACTCCAGTTAATTTCTGGGTAGTTAAAATCCCCCATTATTATCACCATCCCAGCCTTTGCAGCCCTTTCCATCTGTGCAAGGAGCTGAGTCTCTACCTCCTCGTTAACATTGGGTGGTCTATAACAAACTCCAATGATTAACTTTGAACTATGCACATCTGTATGCAGTTCCACCCATAATGCTTCAGCCTCATCACACTCATCATCAGCCAGGTCCTCTTTCACGCTTGCTTTGAGGTCACTTCTCACATAGAGACAGACCCCGCCAACTTTCCTTTTTACCCTGTCTTTCCGAAAAAGTGCATAGCCAGGAATATTAATAGCCCAGTCATGTGAGGAATGAAGCCAAGTTTCAGCAATACCGATTACATCATAGCTCTCCTGATGCACCAGAGCTTCCAACTCATCTATTTTGCTTGTCAGACTTCTGGCATTGTGATATAAAGTGAGGGGCGCTAAATTAAATAATGGATTAAGTGTCACAATAAGATTATAGTGATGTACAGTCTCGCCGTATACACAAATCTATGTGAAATATAAACAACAGATGATTGCAATAATATCCTTATATACAATTGTGCCAAATATTTTGAAATTATATAGTTAACCAACAGAAGAACTATAGTGCACAGTATTAAACTGGAAAGTGTCCAAGTGCGAAATTGCAAATAATATAGTCCCAGGTCAATGGGTTAAAGTGCAATGTGCAACGTTCTCATAAATCTTCAAACGACCAAAGTGCGAGAAAGGGGTGATCCGCCTTCACCTGTAGGTCACCAAAGCTAATAATAGATGGCTCCTTACCGAACGGTGTTGACCAGATTAATTAAAATATGGTCAATATGGCTTGTTAATAGTATGGATCAGCAGGATCTCATTGGGTTCCAGTGTCAGCAGCATGTGGCAAATGGGATACCAAAAAGGAGAAGAAATGCCACCACAGTGTAAAAACGTTTATTAAAACATCAATAAATCACAGTGCCAAATGGCCTCTTACTGTTGCTGGTGCCCGTGTCCCGGCACAGAGGCTGTAAACTTGTAGGGATATGGAGATGTGAAGAGAGATGGCCGCGTCCTGGTGAGCTAACGTGCGTTCCACCGCTAGCTGTCTGTCAACCAGTGAGACCGGAAGTGCGTGGCTTGTGCGTGCGTGCCCGGGTACCGCCTCGATGTACGTTTCGTCTAAAACGTCATCAGGAAGCGTACCCGGCGCACGCACCAGACGTATACTATATAGGTCTGTCTATCAGCCTATGGGAGGGGCAATCGAATCTTAAAGACAGCCTCTGTCCCAGTTGCCAAAGCCTCCATGGTGGATGTATTTAACTTACAACGTATCTCCAATGATATATAGAATATGAAATACATTAGTTTGTTCCTCTACTTTATATACACAATCGCATTTAAAATTATACATTATATATATCTATAAAACACCATCCTAAAGATGCGCTCTGCAATAAAATACGTAGTACTCATTGCGCCATCTAGAGGGGATCCTTGAAAGTGCTCTCAACCATAACAACAATCTAGGAAAGCTGGTTACAGTTATACCTCTTATTCTCCCGGATTTATACAGTTATTATTTTAATTACAATAACAATATTAATTAATTGGTATAATGTATGTATAAATTTTAAAATTATAAAAATATTATAAAATTTTATATAAAAATTATTCATATAGACCAATAATTAGATAATTAACCGATGGGTGATTGCAAACTATCTCGCCCTGCTGGGTGGAATTCTACCAAGCTCAGGTGGGTCCATGCATAAGATGGTATGCCCCCTTTATTTTACCACCCCATATGTCTGCCTTTCACTCATCGGTTAAGAAACAATTGAGATCAAGCTCTATATTGAGCCCCTGTGGTCGCATAGTCCTTAGACGATGTATCCATTGGGTCTCATTCTGGGATACTGCCTTAATAAGGTCAGTCCCACGCCAATGATTGGTGATCCTATCAATTCCATAGAATGTTAGCAGGCTCGGATCCCTATTGTGATATAGGTCAAAGTGCTTAGACACGCTATGTTCGGGGAACCCTTTAATTATATTGTCCACGTGTTCGTTTATTCTAACTTTTAGCTCACGGGTGGTCCGGCCCACATATTGAAGAGTGCACGGACATTCCAGAATGTATGTGACAAATTTGGAATGGCATGTTATCAATGGTTTGATGGTAAATTCACGTCCAGTTGCACTGGACGTGAACTTACTAACCTTTTTGCCTTGCCTTTTTGTTTTTTTACAGGATCTGCAGCGGGTGCAGTAATGGAAACTGGATCCATCAAGGAAAGTGGGTGGCCTTTCTGGAGGGTCTGGGACGTTCGTAGCCACCATATTTCTCAGGCCTGGTGCCTTCTTGTATATAAAAGTGGGATATTTCGGCAGAATTTTTGCCAAATCCATATCCTTAAGAAGAATAGGCCAAAATTTCTTAACAATTTTCTCCACACTTTTATATTGCCTATGGTACCCAGACACAAATGGTACATCTTCTTTTCTTGGGGGTCTAACCCTAGATTCCAAAAGAGAGACTCCCTATCCATTTCCAAAACTTCTTGCTGGATTTTCAATAATGTACTTGGGGTGTAACCCTTTTCAATACATTTCTCAGTTAGCATTCCTGCTTGTTGTTCAAAATCGGTGATGTCATTACAGTTTCGACGGATCCTCATGTATTTCCCTTTTGGTATGGCACCCAGCCATTTTGGGTGATGGCAACTTGAGGTGGGCACGAATCCATTGCGGTCCGTTGGTTTGAAGTATGTTTTAGTATGGACCTGGTTGCCCATTTTCGTTAGGTTAAGGCCCAAAAAATGAGTGGAGGTCTTACTGGACTCTGCTGTAAAACTGAGACCGTAGTCATTAGCATTCATTTTGAATAAAAAATGTTCCAATGATGCTTGGGAGCCTTCCCATAATAATAAAATGTCATTTATATACCTTTTATAGTAAATAAGAGGTGTGACATTGTCCTTAAAAATAGTCTCATCCTCCCATCTGTTGAGTACCAGGTTGGCTACGCTGGGAGTACCTGACCCCCATTGCGACTCCCTTGATCTGCTTAAAGAAATCGCCCTGGGCCCAGAAGTAGTTATTTCCCATAGCTAATTGAAGTCCCTTGACCAAGAACCTAATTTGGGCCTGAGGTAATGGAGATTTTTCTTCCAAAGCCTCCCTTACCGGGGGCGTGACCGGACGTAGATGTGGAGGTGTGCAGCGTGAGAGAGCTATGTGAGAGGTGGGGAGAGATGTGTGTCTCCCATGGACTATCTATCATGACCATGCAGCCCAAATCCCCTTCCTAAATATCAGCCTAAATGCCCGCTTAATCCGGCTTACTCAGAAGCTGATGAAACTGATGACTAATTTGTCCTGACGAATAAACACTGTCTTGCTTTGCATCTGGTACCTGTCGGTGGATATTGCACAGCGGTGTCCCCTTGTGCTGTGCTGGTTCTCTGGAGGTCTCCCTAGTGACTCGTGGTGGCTTGGCTGCAGACTCGTCCTTGGGGGCGCGCGATTGGAGGACGGCGGTCAGCTGACGGGGGACACGTGACCGGCCCAGCGAACCCCGGCGTGTTTGAACTCACGGTCGGAGGAGCCGGCTCTGGCGGCTATAGGTGCTGCTTTTCTGCCTCCCGGTGTATCTGAATCCGCGGCTGGGGGAGTCGGGAACTTACGGTGAGCGGGCTCTCCTCTCGCACCCCTGCTGCACCCCTGCTGCGGAGGACGGAAGGGGGTCACAGCGGCACGGAGCAACAAGGTGCAGAGCTGACTATCCCTGGATCTGCCTCCGGGGGCCACTGCAAAACAGTCGCGCTAGAGGGGGAGCAGCATCTGCAACGGACTGAGTGAGTAACACGTGAAGTGTATATACACTGTGTACACACTGTGAACTGTGATATGGAACTATATGGAGCTATATAGTAATACATGACACTGTGTATGTACTATGTACTGTGAATGGAAATGTCTTAAATAACTGAATCAAAACATAAACCACACAGGACTTGTATGCTGCACTATTTCTTCCTCTTTCCCTTGCATAGTAAAATAATTGCTATTTCCCTTGATTGGGAGGAAACAACCTTGAAGGAATGTCGTCCACAAGATCAGCTAAAAGCACCCAGGCATCTGCCGCAAAGCAGGAGCGATATGCACATCCCTCATCTAATTCACCAGCTAAAGGCCAACTATCTACAGTCACAGCTCAACTTAAGCCGCAGATGGGGCCGCCACTTGACAGAAGGAGCCAGGGCCAAGCAGCCGTTAAATCAGCCAGTATTACCAGTACAGCAAACGCCAAAAACGTGAGTACTAAAGGGCCAGGGGGTGAGGTGTCTGGGGCTGTAAATATTCCGGTAACTATCGCAACATCTGGTGAACCAGACCCCCCCTTAGCTGGCATGATAACAGAAGGGGAACCTACACTAAGAGAGGTACTTTGTGCGGTGAACTCATGTAAGGACTACATGGTCAATTTTGACACCCAGTTAATGAGCTTAAAGGCCGAACTGCTATCCATGAGTCAGGAGCTACATAGGACTGTTGCAAGAACGAACGCTCTGGAAGAAAGGTTAAGCGCAGTTGAAGACACACTGTTCCCACTACAGGGGGAACTTAAAGGGTTACATGAGTTAACAGACCTTCAGGCGGCCAAGTTAGACGCGATGGAAAACCGATTGCGGAGAAATAACGTGAGAGTGGTAGGCCTCCCGGAGCAATGTGAAGGCACAAATCCTACTATATTTATGGAGAACTGGTGTAGAGAAATTTTTGGCTCTGACAGCTTTTCACCCTTTTTCTCCATAGAAAGGGCCCATAGGGTCCCCTTTAAAGTACTTCAACAAGGGAAGTATCCAAGGCCTATGCTACTAAAGTTGCTTAACTACACAGATAAGATGTCCATGCTGCAAAAAGCTAGAGAGATGGGGGACATTATATATAATGGAGTAAGAATCTCAATATACCCCGACTTTTCACCAGATTTACAGAAACGGAGAGCTGAGTTTATACCAATCAAAAAGTCCCTTCAGAAATACAGAATCACATATGCTCTTCTGTACCCGGCTCGTCTTAGAGTAGTAGCTCTGGGCAGGACTATCTTTTTCAATGACCCAACGGAAGTCTCCAACTGGCTGGAGGCAAATAAATCAGCTTTATAGCTCCCCAGAGACAAGGGGGGTGGGTCTAATAAGCAAAGAGGAAGATGAAAACACGTAAAGTCCATATAATTAAAAGGAAGGGAGTAAGAAGAACGTATATATATATGTGTGTTTTTTTTTTTTTTTGCCTGGACACCACTCCTGGCATCCCCAGCATTTTGGACTGCTCAGTTACGGGGGATGAAAACTAGCCTGACAAATGAATGATAAAAGGTCCAAACAAGGTTTTTTTTTTTTTTTTTTTTTTTTCGGGGAAAGGAAGAGAAAAGAAAAAAGAGACACATGATAACAGAGGACAGTCCAGTAGAGGGACCTGGCCACGGAAGGTTCAATAAAAATATGAGCGGACTGGAAATTTTTTTTTTTTTTTTTTTTTTTTTTTGCACCTTAGAGATATGTAAGGACACTTGGTGAAACCCATGTTAAAATACTTTTTATATATACACATATTTACACAAGTTTTACTAGGTTGACACGGTGTATAGTGATTTATGAAGCCCTGTATCAGGGCCCTAATGGCAACATTATTACTGATGATTAAGAGATTAACTAAAGAAGAAAGCAGGGGGAGATAAATTTGGACACCAAGCATAGTACGCACATTTGAGTACTCCATCCTTTCATTACCCATTACCCTTATGGAGAAGGGGAAGTGAAGTATTATCTAGGGGTGGGGGAGGGGATTTATCCCCCCCTCCCCCCCCCCCCCCCTTTTTCTTTTTTTTTTTTTTTTTCTTTTTTTTTTTATTGTGGGGGAGTACTTGACACATAAATAGAAATATTCACACTAAAATGCACTGAGATATTTTCAGTAACACGTTAGAAACAACTAGCAACTAGTTAGCTAGCACTTTTTGATAAACGTCACAATTGTCGCAACGTTGAATTAATGTTTGTTTTTTAACCTACTGTAAACACATTTATGACATAATGTTTTTACTCCCCTTAGGGTTATGTCCCAGGGGATTTAGTATAGGGGGGTGGTATTATATTGTCAAGGGGGGGGAGCGGGTTGGTTATTACTCTTTCTTTTACAGGGTTGCAGGTAGTTTTGATTCAGTTTTTTTTGAGAGAGAGAGAGAGGGAGGGAGGGACACGTGTCTGCGAGTCTGTAGTATGTGTGAGAGGGAGCGTAGAGAGGTCACTGGACAAGTCCCCAAGGGGTGCCCAGTAGGGCGAGGTAGGAAGTGGGCGGGTGGGAGGGGAGGGTGGGGGGAGGTGGGGGGGAGGGGAGGGAGGGAATGGGAAGTGTTAAAGGGAGAAGGGATATGAAGCGTACACTACTTGTTTTAAGAGCTGTATTACGGGGGGTGAGAGCGGGAGGAGCGAGAGAGATGAGACCAGAGGGCGCCCTGGTTTACATAGAAAAGCGAGAGATGGCCATGTACCTAGGCTGCGGGACCAAAACCGAGCACTTTATTATTATGTTAAACAGTCTAGATGCAGGATAGGTTACTGGCCATCACTTCTTGGAATGTACGAGGAATGGGGGATCCAACCAAGAGAACAGCAGTTATGTCACTCCTGGAAGATGGTATACCGGGACTGATATGCTTGCAAGAGACACATTTGACCAAGGACTCAGTTTCATTATTGAATAGTCGTAAATTTCAATCCCAGTTCCACTCGGTGCACTCATCTTATTCAAGGGGAGTGAGCATATTGGTGGGGAGGGGCGTGACGTTTTCCTGTATCGAGTCTCAGATAGACGACCAAGGTCGATATATATTTCTTTCCTGTCTAATCGAGAACCGCCCATACGTTCTAGCCAACATGTATATCCCCCCACCATTTAAGCTAGAGGTCCTATATAAACTCCTTGAGTTTGTTTTGGATAAAACAGCTGTTCCGGTAATAGCTGTAGGGGATTATAATGAGGTTTTAGATAGAAGCCTGGATAGATTCCCTCCTGGGAAAAAATCTAACGAGGGACGACTAGCTCGATTCCTAGAGGAAATAGGGTTGAGGGATATATGGAGAACTTATTTTCCACAGGATCACCAATACTCGTGCTATTCCAGCTCCCACCACACGCTTTCTAGAATAGATCTGGCTGTGGGTAGTGAGGATGTAATTCCCCTGGTAAAGAGAATATACTATGGCCCCAGAGGGGTTTCGGACCATTCCCCTCTGGTGCTTATATTGAAGATTGGAGTTAAAGTCTCCCGCAATGAATGGAAATTTAACCCAGGTTGGCTGGAGTTGATTGTCGATCCAGGATCCTTGGAGTCTAAATTAAAAGATTTTGTATACATTAATACAGGATCCGCACCGACGGGAATAGTCTGGGATTCTCTGAAAGCCTTTATGCGAGGTCTGCTAATACAGCAGGTCGCTAGGATAAAAAGAGAAGGGAGAGAGCAGGAGGACAGGTTGGCCCGTGAGACCACTCAAGCAGAACAAAGGTTTATCGAGCAGCCTACCCCAGACACGCGGGAAGCATGGTTGACAAAACAGCTAGAGTATAGCACAGCCATTCTGAGAAACGCGGAGAATAAGCGAACTCTACAAAGGCAGTGCCAGTTTGGCGAGGGAGAGAAGATAGGGCGGATGCTATCGCTCCTGAGTAGAACTAATTCCCCCCCGTCAAATATCCTAGCAATAAGGACAATAGCGGGAGAAACTTCTATGGATGGCCAAGTGATTCTACAAACGTTTTGCAATTACTATAAAGAACTCTACAAATCTAAAGGGGGGGTTGGGAGAGTAGCCATGGAAACGTTTTTCCAGAAAATAGTAGTCCCTACCCTGCCTGATAAGGATAGACAGGCCCTGGAAGCACCAATCACTTTAAGCGAAATCCAGCAAGTAGTAACCGAGATGCCAAATCAAAAATCTCCTGGCCCGGATGGATTACCCATCGAGATATACAAGAAATTTAGCGAGATCTTGCTTCCAGAGTTGCTGAAGGCTCTGGAAGGGGCCGAAAGTGGAGGTACACTCCCTTGTTCAATGCTGGAAGCAACTATCATAGTAATTCACAAGGAGGGGAAGGAAAAATTGTCGCCCTCATCTTATCGCCCAATTTCCTTGCTATCTACCGATGTTAAGATCCTAGCTAAAATTCTAGCAACACGCCTAAATAGATATATTGGTAGCCTTATTCACCTAGACCAGTCAGGGTTTATACCAGGCAGGGCAACAACTATCAATATAAGAAGAACTTTTTTAAATATACAAATACCAACGGATAATGAAAGACCCAGAGCGGTGCTATCTCTCGATGCCGCTAAGGCATTCGATAGCCTTGAATGGAGATACTTATGGGAAGTATTAGAGAAATT
Organism: Rana temporaria; assembly: GCF_905171775.1. Classification (NCBI taxonomy): domain Eukaryota; kingdom Metazoa; phylum Chordata; class Amphibia; order Anura; family Ranidae; genus Rana; species Rana temporaria. The sequence goes on from NC_053494.1 coordinate 64,091,981, forward strand.
CGGCATCGGACCTCGCTTTATTAGATGGGTTAAATTACTATATAGAGAGCCAAGAGCTAAAGTTAAAATTAATAATGAGATATCGGAAGTCTTTCAACTAGAGCGAGGGACGAGACAGGGGTGTCCTCTATCCCCCCTTCTGTTCGCCCTCGCTATGGAACCACTTGCAATAATGGCCAGGGCGAGGTCGGACATAATGGGGTTTAGAAGACACCAAGGGGAAGACAAAATTGCACTATTTGCAGATGACATCTTGTTTTTTCTAGGTGATGTTGAAACCACACTAGACAAAGTGATGCAATTGGTAGACGATTTTGGTCATTTCTCAGGGTTAACAATAAACTGGGAAAAATCTGCCCTTTTACCACTGGATCCAGTTGACCTCCAGCTTAACTCTCAACTAAGTGTGGTTACAAAATTCAAATACCTAGGGATATGGATAACGAAAGACGTCTCTCAATATGCAAATTTAAATCTTGCCCCATTGCTAGCAAAGTGGAAAAATAAATGTGATATCTGGAAAAGACTGCCCTTGTCCGTAGCAGGACGATGTAACCTAATTAAAATGCTATGGCAGCCACAATTATTATACGTGCTCCATAATGCACCCTTATGGTTGGGATACATGTGGTTCAAAAACATAGAATCATTATTTAGAGAACTTATATGGAAGGGAGGCCAAGCAAGGATAAGTTTGCAAACACTTCAACTGCCAATAAAAGAAGGGGGAATGGCGGTTCCACACCCAAAGCTATATTTTATTGCGTCACAATTGCAACATTTAGCAGGGTGCGGAACCGCAGAGAGAGACGACTCCATTATCCGTTTGATGTTAATACGCAACCCCCACAAACTGCTGGTGGAAGCTCTAGAGGCAAATTTTTTCCCCCACAAATACCCCACCATAAAACTAGTTACTAAAGTTTGGCATATTACAAAGACCCTATTGGGATATGTTGGCCAAACAGAATTTTCCCCCTTATGGAAAAATAACAACTTACAGGAAGTAACTAGTATAGAAGAATCGAGGGAGTGGACGAGTCAAGGTATAACCCGCCTAAAGCACCTGTTTGAGGACAATACCTTAAAAACATTTCTAGATTTAACAAGGGAATTTAATATCTCAAACAAAACATTTTATAAGTACTTGCAGATTCGCCATGCTATTCAAGCACAGTTTAGCTCTAATACAATTGTATGGACCCAGATACCCATCCTTATTAAGGTAATCAATGCAAGAATTGCCAAAGGCTTAATATCAACATTATATAATAGTCTGGGCGCTAGCGCGATAAGCAGAGCGGGCCCGGCTAAGAGTAAAGTAGCATGGGAAAAAGACTTGGGAACAATATCACCCGAACTGTGGGATAGGATCCTTCAACAAGGCGCTCTGGTCTCAATTGCCCCCGCGCAAAGACTGTCCCACTTGTTCTTATTATATAGGGTATACCATACCCCGCACAAAATGTTTAAATTAGGGTGGAGACAAAATAATGAATGCCCGAGATGTAAAGATAAAGGAGATCTAATACACATGGTCTGGAAGTGCCCCAAACTCTATGGCTTTTGGGTGAAAATAATAGAAAAGATAAACAAAGTCTTCAGAATATCTCTTGACCCAGTGGCTAGGATTTGTCTTTTGGGGTGCATAGAGGACATAAGAGTTCCTCAAGGCAATAGGGAAGCTATATTGAGATGCCTCTTCCAGGCACGTAAGACGATAGCCCAAAAATGGCAGGCACAGACTCCTCCGTCGGTAGAAAACTGGTTAGCAACTATGAAGCTAACAATCTCAAATGAGAGAGTGTACTTCACTCGTCAAGGGAACTACGGGAAATTTGAAAGAATATGGGGACCGTGGCAGAGGGCGGAGGGGAACTTAGGCTAGGGAAATCGGAAAAATTCCTTCCAGGATAATACACCCTCCACCGGCAGCAGTGGCTGATCCCCATTGAGGTCGGGGTGGGACGGATGAGAGCCCCAAACAGGGTTTAACACCCCCCCGGGAATTTGACCCCTAACACCAATATAAAGGAAAAAGCTGTAAACCCAATGGCCTCATCTCTTCTCGTCTCTCCTTTTTGCACAGTGGATCGATCAATAGGGTAGCACGCTTCCTTAGACAGGGGTAGGGAGGGGGGTTGGGGGAGGGAAAGAATAGACATATGGCTAGGAGATATAGCAGGCACCAGGCACCTTCGGCTATACAAGCTGAGAATATGATTAGTATTGTCTGTAATTTGTCGTTTTTTGCTTAATTTTCCTCTCTTGGCTCGTATGCTGTAATATTGCTATCTGTTTAAATATCTGCCTGTTGTACCAAGCCATTTTAAAATCAAATAAAAAACAAATGAAAAAAAAAAAAAAAAGCCTCCCTTACCGCTAGAATCTACTTGTCGAATGTTAGTGTAGAGCGACTCGACGTCTACAGTTACCATCCTAGTCTTCTCGGAAACTATGATCGATGCTAATGATTTAATAAGTTCTTTGCTATCCTTGAGATAAGATTTCCCCTGTATGACTAGGGGTTGGAGAAAAATGTCCAAGTATTCTCCCACTCTGGAATAGAGTGATCCTATCCCACTTATAATGGGTCTTCCTGGTGGATGTATCTTATTTTTGTGTATCTTAGGCACAATATAAAGGACAGGTGTGCGAGGTGCTTTGGGTACTAGGTAGTGTGCTTCTTTCTCAGTAAGGATGGATTGCGCCTTCCCGTCTTCCACCCAAAGTGAGAGTTCTGATTTGAGTTTGCCCAATGGGTCTCCCGAAAGTGGTAAATAGGTGTCAATGGCACTCAAAAGACGATGGATCTCTCCATAGTAGTCTGTCTTCTTGAGTATGACTACCCCTTCACCTTTGTCGGCTGGGCATACTACTATATTTTTATTCTTTTCTAATTCAATTCCCTCCATCACCAAATTATTACCATGGGTGGTGTGTTTGATTTCCAAATCTTGGATTTTCCCTTGCACCATGCTCTTAAAGACTTCCACATGATGGTGGGTCCCTTTTTTAGGGTTGAATACCGAACTATTTTTTAAGCCGCTATGTTAAAATCCTGTATTTTCTATTTGGGGTTCATATGTGGTTTGTTTAGAAAAATGTTTTTTGATATTTAATTTCCTCACAAATTTTTCCACATCAATAAAGGCCTCAAATTTGTTTAGGCTTTTGCTAAAGGCAAATTTCAAACCTTGTGACAGTACTGTTAACTCTGCCCGAGATAGGTCGACCCCTGCCAGGTTGAAGATTCCCTCCCCTAGTTGTCCCTGGCTCTTTTTCTTCCCGGTTCCCCCTCTTTTGCCTCTGGTCCTATATTTTCTTTCAGGGGCTGTGGTAAGTTGGTAGGGATCTTGTAGGGCTCGTTCCAGCCCTTCTGGCATTGGTGAACAAACACTTTACTGCATTAATATATTTTGTCTGGTCACATACTATCCTCTTGGGTGTTCCGAGATTGCAACTAGGACCTGCTACTCTACTTACCTTGGGTTTATGTGCTTTGGTTACCCTACCACTAATGCCCCTAATACTACCTTCTTAAATATGTTCCAGACTGACTATCTCTATCTCTGGACCCTCCCCCCCTGTCGCCTAGTTTAAAAACCCCAGCAATACAAGCTGACACTCTGCCAAACTCCAGTCCGAAATTTAGGACCTGCTTTGGAGCCCAACCCCATCCATAAGCATGCCCCAACATTCCTGAGGAAAGGTGAGGCTATTAGGGATGAGCTTCGAGTTCGAGTCGAACTTGTGTTCGACTCGAACATTGCCTGTTCGCCTATTTGGCGAACAGCAAACAATTTGGGGTGTTTGTGGCAAATTCGAAAAGCCGCGGAACACCCTGTTAAAGTGGGAGAAATCTAAAGTGCTAATTTTAAAGGCTAATATGCAAGTTATTGTCCTAAAAAGTTTTTGGGGACCTGGGTCCTGCCCCAGGGGTCATGTATCAATGCAAAAAAAGTTTTAAAAACTGACTTTTTTCGGGAGCAGTGATTTTAATAATGCTTAAAGTGAAATATTCCTTTAAATTTCATACCTGGGGGTGTCTAGTATGCCTGTCAAATAGCACAAGTTTCCCGTGCTTAGAACTGTCTCTGCACAAAGTGTAATTTCTGAAGGAAAAAAAGTCATGTAAAAAATCACTCGCGGCTATAATGAATTGTCGGCTCCTGGCAATTCAGAGAAAATTAATTCATAAAAATAAAAAAAGCGTGGGGGTCCCCCCAAATTCAATTACCAGGCCCTTCAGGTCTGGTATGGATATTAAGGGGGAACCCCGCTGTCAATTTAAAAAAAATTATGTGGGGGTTCCCCCCAAATGTCAATTCCAGACGCTTCAGGTCTGGTGTGGATTTTTGGGGGAACTCCACCCCAAATCTAAAAAAAAATGGTGTGGAGTTCCCCCAAAAATCCACACCAGACGCCTTATCCGAGCACATAACCTGGCCGGCCGCAGAAAAGAGGGGGGGACGAGAGAGCGCCCCCCCTCTTGAACCGTACCAGGCCACATGCCCTCTACATGGGAGGATGTCCCCATGTTGATGGGACACGGGCCTCATCCCCACAACCCTGGCCGGTGGTTGTGGGGGTCTGCGGGCGGGGGGCTTATCAGAATCTGGAAGACACCTTTAACAAAGTGGACCCCCCAGATCCCGGCCCCCCCCTATGTGAATTGGTAATGGGGTACATTGTACCTCTAACAATTCACTAAGGAAGTGTAAATAATAGTAAAAAAACACACACACACACCGTGGAAAATGTCCTTTATTAAAAAATAAAAATAAGAAAATCCAGCGGTGGTAATCCACTCTCGATCCCCGCTCCAACGTTGTCGGTATCCCTTGCAGCCTTGCATTTTGCTCGGGAGATCTTTCGCTTACATGGTCTACCCAAGGTCATTATCTCTGACAGGGGAAGTCAGTTTGTGTCCCAGTTCTGGAGAGCCTTTTGTGCACAGTTGGGAATTCAGCTTGCCTTCTCCTCTGCGTATCAACCGCAGTCTAATGGGGCTGCAGAATGAGGCACTCAGCCCTTGGAGCAATTCCTGCATTGCTATATTTCTGACCATCACAATATCTGGTCAGACCTCTTACTTTGGGCGGAGTTTGCTCACAATAGCGCTTTGAATTCTGCTTCCCGTTTGTCCCCGCTTATGGCGAACTATGGTTTCCAACCTACCATGTTGCCTGACTCATTTGTTCCTCAGAGTATTCCTGCGTTAGAGGAACATCTTTGTGGTTTTCGTTCCACTTGGGTACAAGTCCAGGAGGCATTGCGATAGGCTAACGAGAGGTACAGACTCCATGCTGACCACAGACGCCTGCCTGCGCCTTCCTACCAGGTCGAGGACAGGGTCTGGCTGTCATCTCACAACCTCCGACTTTGTGTTCCTTCTCTGAAGTTCGCACCTCAGTTTATTGGGCCTTTCCGTATCCTTCGCAGGATAAACCCAGTGGCTTATGCGTTGGACCTTCCCTCCAGTATGCATATCTCTAATGTTTTTCATGTCTCCTTATTGAAACCCTTGGTCTGCAACCGTTTTACCACCTCTGTCCCATGTCCTAACCCTATAAAGGTTGAGAACCATGAGAAGTATAAAGTACAGTCCATTGTTGACTCCCATAGGTTCCATGGGCGCATACAGTACCTGGTGCATTGGATGGGGTACAGTCCGGAGGAACGCTCTTGGGTCCCATCCTCGGACGTACATGCCCCTGTCCTTCTCTGTGATTTCCATAGACGTTTTCCCCTCAAGCCCGGTGGTCCTCCGAGGGGGAGGGGTTGTTGAGGAGGGGGTACTGTCAGGGCTGGGTTCAGCAATTCCTTCTCTGTGCTGGCAGCTCAGCTTTTTTATTTATTTTTATTAATAAAGAATTTTTTTCTACGGTGTCTGTGTTTTTTTAACTATTTACACTTCCTTCGTGAAATTGTAGAGGTACAGTGTACCCCATTACCAATTCACATACGGGGGGGGCAGGATCTGGGGGTCCCCTTTGTTAAAGGGGTCTTCCAGATTCTGATAAGCCCCCCGCCCGCAGACCGCCACAACCACCGGGCAAGGGTTGATGGGGACATCCTCCCCATGTTGAGGGCATGTGGCCTGGTGCGGTTCAGGAGAGGGGGGGGCCGCACTCTGTCCCCCCCTCTTTTCTGCGGCCAGCCAGGTTAATGTGCTCGGATAAGGGTCTGGTGTGGATTTTTGGGGGAACTCCACGCCATTTTTTTTTAAATTTGGGGTGGAGTTCCCCTTAAAATCCACACCAGACCTGAAGGGTCTGGTATGGATATTTGGGGGGAACCCCACGTCATTTTTTTTTAAATTGACGGTGGGGTTCCCCTTAATATCCATATCAGACCTGAAGGGCCTGTTAATGGAATTTGGGGGGACCCCCAGCTTTTTAATTTTTACTTTTTATGAATGAATCATCTCTAAATTGCCAGAGCCGACAATTCATTAGAGCCGCAAAGCCGGTTTTAAATGCCTGTTTTTCTTTCAGAAATTACACTTTGTGCAGGGACAGTTCTATGTGCGGGAAACATGCGCTTTTTCACATGCTGACTTTACACCCCCCCAGGTACGAAATTTAAAGTAATATTACACTTTTATTGTTTCACTTTTAGCATTATTAAATTCACTACTTTTTTGCATTGATACATGTTTCCTGGGAGAGGACCCAGGTCCCCAAACACTTTTTAGGACAATAAATTGCATATTAGCCTTTAAAATTAACACTTTAGATTTCTCCCATAGACTTTAACAGGGTGTTCCGTGGCTTTTTGATTTTGCCGCGAACACCCCTAATTGTTCGTTGTTCGCCGAACAGCCGAACAGGCCATGTTCGAGTCGAACATGAGTTCGACTCAAACTCGAAGCTCATCCCTAATCACAAGAGACTTTCTCTTGCATTCCTGTTGAAGACCTGCTTGACTTACGTTCCCTCTGGCTATAGATCCTGCTTCCTGTACTAATTCCTTTATCGCTGGCTCTTTGACATTAGTTTGGCCGACTACCCGATCCGGTTACTGAACTCTGGCTATGTTTTGACTATGCTTTCTCTGTTTACCTTTTTATTTTTATTATTAAACAAGTGTGATTTAACTGTACTTCTGTCTCGGTCTGATTCATGGTTTCTGACAGTCCCCTTTAAGAGCAACCACGGTAATGTCCTGGAGGCAAAGCTTTGCATTTTATTATCTTCACCGGCAATGTAGGAGCTCTGTGGACAATATTTGGATGTGGTATTCTATGAAAAGCATTAAAGGTTCCTGGGCAAAGCCCCCTCCCCTGAACGATCGACCGATCTTAGATGCAGGTGTGTTGCAGTGGCATTCAGTCCTTCAGCTGTTGCAGAGTGTCCTTCTTTAGCATGGACAGTGTGTTCCTCTGGGCTGGAGCTGCATGAACAATCTGTTCCTCTGGTCTGGAGCTGCGGGCTGTGTGTCCCTTGGTAGGCCGCGATTCCACACACACATAGAGTGCAGGAGATGCTCTCCTGATGAGGTGTAGGCACAAAAAGAGGCTCTGGCCTAGTTCCCCTGGCTCTTTATCTCCTCCCCCACAATCCTTTGCTGCTGCCTGATTGGCTCAGGTTCTTCCAATAGGGAGCTTACAGACAACTTCCAATAGGGAGTTTAGAAACAAGCAGATCTGAGTGTCTGTGTGAAGAGAGAAAGAAAGGGGGGGAATACCTACGTTGCTGCAGCAGACAGCTGTCCCCTAAGGCCCCGTACACACCAGCGGATCTGTCCGATGAAAACGGTCTGCGGACCGTTTTCATCGGACATGTCCGCTGCCGGATTTTGGTCTGATGGCTGTACACACCATCAGACCAAAATCCCAGCGGAAAACAAACGTGGTGACGTGTCGCGACGTGGCAGGTCAATGCTTCCACGCATGCGTCGAATCACTTCGACGCATGCGAGGGATGGCGGCCAATCGGACGTGTCCAGTGAGTCTGTACAGACGACCAAACACGTCCGACGGACAGGCTTCCAGCAAACATGTTTCTTAGCATGCTAAGAAACATTTGTCCGCTGGAAAAAGTCCGCTCGGCCGGGAATCCGGTCCGGTCAGCTGTACACACGACCAAACATGTCTGCTGAAACTGGTCAGCGGACCAGTTTCAGCAGACATGTTCGGTCGTGTGTACGAGGCCTAATAGATTAGATCAGTCTAGAGAAGTACCTGCTACATATGTAAGCACACAGAAAGGGAGTCACCTCAGTGAGACATCCACACTGAAGCACCTCCTCACCAAGCCTCACCCAGCTCTCCCTATTAACAATACTACACAGTTCAATAGAACCAATTACTCAGTTAACCACTTAAGGACCGGACCAATATGCTGCCTAAAGACCCAAGGTGTTTTTACAATTCGGCACTGCGTCGCTTTAACAGACAATTGCGCGGTCGTGCGACGTGGCTCCCAAACAAAATTGGCGTCCTTTTTTCCCTACAAATAGAGCTTTCTTTTGGTGGTATTTGATTACCTCTGCGGTTTTTATTTTTTGCGCTATAAACAAAAATAGAGCGACCATTTTGAAAAAAATTCAATATTTTTTACTTTTTGCTATAATAAATATCCCCCAAAAACATATATAATTTTTTTTTTCCTCAGTTTAGGCCGATACGTATTCTTCTACCTATTTTTGGTAAAAAAAATTGCAATAATTGTTTATCGGTTGGTTTGCGCAAAATTTATAGCGTTTACAAAATAGGGGATAGTTTTATTGCATTTTTATTATTATTATTTTTTTACTACTAATGGCGGCGATCAGCGATTTTTTTCATGACTGCGACATTATGGCGGACACTTCGGACAATTTTGACACATTTTTGGGACCATTGTCATTTTCACAGCAAAAAATGCATTTAAATTGCATTATTTATTGTGAAAATGACAGTTGCAGTTTGGGAGTTAACCACAGGGGGCGCTGTAGGATTTAATGTTCACCTAGTGTGTGTTTACAACTGTAGGGGGGTGTGGCTGTAGGACTGACATCATCGATCGAGTCTCCCTTATATAAGGGATCACTCGATCGATACGCCGCCACAGTGAAGCACGGGGAAGCCGTGTTTACATATGGCTCTCCCCGTTCTTCAGCTCCGGGGAGCGATCGCGACGGAGCAGCTATAAACGAATAGCCGTGCCGTCGTGCCGGATCGCTCCCCACGGGAACCCGACCGCCGCATGTCGCGGGGGTGGGGTCCCGATCGGACCCCCGACCAGCGGAAAGGCAGGGACGTACAGGTACGCCAATGTGCCTGTACGTGCCATTCTGCCGACGTAAATGTACATGCGGCGGTCGGGAAGGGGTTAAAGAGTATTGAAGATAGCTATCAACAAGTTGCAACAACTAAACAGGCAGTCTTTAGATAAAATGCTTAACTAATGTGGTTTGGTTGATCAGACCAAAACTCAGTACAAATTATCCCCAAAAGTTTGTGCACTGATGCAGTGGCACGCAAGGGGTAATTTGTAATCCAAGAAGGGAACAAAAATAAAACTGGTGGAAGGTCCCAAATAATTAAGCCACAATAGTTAATGTGGATGATCCACCCTCCGGCAACACAGTCAGTAGGTTGTGGGCAGGTGCCCGTCTCACCCAACCAGTTCAGGCCTTGTCTTTCCGAAACACTCCATCCGTGATCTCCGATCACAGTCTCTCAGTATGACAGTCTCCGGTTCTTAAACAGGTCACGACTGTACTGGGACACCGTCCGATCACTCCGTCAGAGGTTCTGTCTCTCTTCCTCAAGGGAGCGGTCCAGAGAGAACGCGCCAAACACCTTAAATTGGCGTCCTCTCCCTTAAATTACCCCTCCCAGCATGCTGTGTGGGAAGCAAAGCATTCTGGGATTGTACAGTTGCTCTCTGGGTAACATAGTCTATCAATAAGCTAGGGCAATGGAGTCTCTTCTCTCCCTGTACTCAGTTTCACAGCCTTTCTTGCGGTACCAGGACAAAAGGTAGACAGCAGGTGGCTATAACACAATTTAGCCACAGGAGGGAGCTGAGATCCTTCTTGATCAGCAGATGGTAGCCTTTTGTATCACATAAAGAGTGATATCCCACTACACCTATACAGAAGTAATATAAAACAATATAGAAATGATATAAAATAGTAAAATAATATAAAAATATAATAATAAAAAATGACTTTTTTTAAATGTATCTTGTTGACCATCAGCTGTAAAAGTATTTACTCTGGACTGGTATATGGTATGGTTTTTAAAAACAAATTTTGGCCTCACATATGACTGCCTGTGTGGGTGTGTGCATGCATGACCTCAGAATGATGTGTGACTGGTGGCTGAGCCAGCAGACGAGGAAGATGGTCATGGTCTGAGAGAGCTCCGGTAGTACCTTCTCTTTCAGAGAGCCAAGCAGCGGTGGGCAGGGCAGGGGGCCACCTGCCTTAACAGTTAAAGTGGGAGTAAACTCCCATGCATAATTTGTATTTATAGGTAAGCCTATATTAAGGCTTACCTATTAGTACTGTAAATATCTCCTAAACGTGCACCGTTTAGAAGATATGTACTGTACATGCTGCCAGTTACGTCACTGGTGCATGTGCTCTGAAGGAACGGGTTATTCCTTCAGAGTCCTATGTCGTAAACAGCGGCTCCTGGGCACACGTGCAGGAGTGACATCATTGCGGCTCCGCCCACTCACGCAGACAGAGTCGGCAAATCCAGAAGGAAGACTGGTGAAGATGGAAGCCCTGTCAGCAGGGACAGCATGCTGCTGCAAGGTAAAAAATGTACTAAAGCGCTACTAAATAGTTAAAATATAGAACACCACAAAAATAACTAAATAATAATTTGCTGCATATAATAAAGGTGAATCAAACCTAAAAAAGTGAAGAATATATATGAATAATATGCGCTAAAAATTAACTTAAGTAGTGAAACCATGTATAGCAAAGAGTGTAATACTACTCCAGATAGGACATTACACATATATGTGAAGCACAAACAAAAACAATTCAATTCAATTGTCCCAGTGAAGCACACCCTCTGTGGAGAGGAAAAAACAATTGTTGGTGAAGACTTGAGATTTCTCTGTGGAATTAACCTTCTGTGATTCTGGTAGCTTTCACATGCACAGATGTAAGATCATCTATGCAGCACAGCTCATACAAGACAGAGAGAAAAAACAAAGACTCATGGTGCAATGCTGCTGAACCAGGATTACCACAGACTACAGCCGATAACGATTGTAAACTCACAAATCCCCAGGAAAAAAAGGGCACCAAATATCACTCCTAAAAGCCGCTCAGGTTGATGGTCTCCTCATACGGACATAGGACCCGTCAATCCCGTCATTCAGGCTTCTCCCCCACGCGTAACGTCACTAGACACGTGACTTAGTCATGAAGAGAGATGAATATAAGGAAGAGTTGATTGAGCTTGTTCAAAAAGCCAGAAACAAAGGAGTTCTCCACAAAAGAGAAGAAAAATATTTGATTCCAGACGCATGTAGGGTCCTGATAATCTACACAATCCCAAAAATCCATAAGGATCCCGTTAGACCACCAGGAAGACCAATAATCAATGGGATTCAATCTATCAATTCTAGATTGGGGGAATATGTAGATAAATTTATTCAGCCTTTGGTCCCTCAAACACGGGCATTTCTGAGAGATACCAAGCATCTCATTCCGATCCTTGATACTGTACAGATTGATACTACAAGCAGTTATTTGTTGGCCACAGCAGATGTGGCATCATTATATACGGTTATCAATCACGAAGAAGCCATTCAGGCTTCCAAGTGGGCTTTGAATAAATTTGGCATGCTCATTTCGATGTTTGGCCTTTGGTCTCCAATATAACTATTTCTGGCATGACTCGGAATATTATAGGCAGCTGAATGGAATAGGTATGGGAGCCAAGTACGCACAAAGTGTGGCAAATGTCTTCATGTCGGAGTGGGAAGAAACTGCCATTTATGCAAATACACCTGATCAATTAGTATTATACAGACGCTACATTGATGACTGCATAGTGATCTGGAAGAGTGATGAAGGTTCACTTATGCTACGTTTCCACTGAGCGGATCGGTTCGGGTCGTTTAGAATGGAACGGTTTAGAATGGTCCGGTCTATTCTGGTGAGCGTTTCCACTGCCAGTCGGACCGCCAGGGCCATACAGGTTTTAGAAAAAATGCCTCTCGTGATGTCACACTAGTGCGACGAGAAACGTGATGCAGCGTCACTCAGCGTCAACCAAACAACAAAAACAACAATGGAGGTCATTCAGCAGCTCATGTTTTCTCTGCTAGCCTTTTGGTTCTTTATAGGCAAAATACATGCCGCACTGTATGAGAGAAGGTTGCGAGCGGCAATGAGAAACACAGCAGAAAAGAAAAGGAAAACTTTTAGCTTGAATGTGTAGCCGGGAGGAGAAGTACACATCTGTGCGGCTAAGACAAAGACGGCAGCGCTATAGGGTAAGCACAATTGACCGGCTTACCTGAAACACACATATACACACACTGACCCACACACACACACTGACACACACACACACACACTGACCCACACACACACTATGACACACACACACTGACCCACACACACACACACACACACACACACTATGACCCACACACACTGACCCACACACACACACTGGCCCACACACACACACACACACACACACTATGACACACACACACTGTTGGTGCTATTGATGGCTCACACATACCAATAATAGCACCACAAGAATACCACACCGACTACTTCAACCAAAAAGGCTGGCATTCCATCATCCTCCAGGCAGTAGTGGATGGCAAGGGACTATTCTGGAATGTGAATGTAGGAAAGCCTGGGAGTTTGCATGATGCTCGGGTTCTCCGATTGTCAACACTTTGGGATTGGGTTGGCCAGGGAGGACTGTACCCGGTGAGCACTAAGAACATTTGTGGGGTGAATGTTGGCTATTATGTGCTTGGAGACTCTGCCTACCCTTTACAAAATTGGCTTCTGATACCATTTCCTGACAATGGGCCCCTAACAACAGAGCAGCAAACCTACAACAAGAAAACATCCAGGCTACGTGTTGTTGTGGAAAATGCTTTTGGGAGACTTAAGGGTAGATGGAGGTGTCTTATGAAGAGGAATGACAGTGACATTCAACTTACCAAATCCATGGTCCTAACTTGCTGTACTCTTCCCAATCTTTGTGAAAGTCATGGAGAAGACTTTGACCAGGATTGGAATACATCTTCAGAAGAGCCAGTACCAGTAACAGCAGCACAGGATATGGAAGAAGAGTGCAGTGAAATACGTGAGGCTCTGATGCGGCACCTTAACTTTTAATTTCTCATCGTTAATTAATAAAATGTTTAATTAGTTTTTGCTATATGTTTAATAAAATGTGACAGAAAAGAAATACTCGTAGAAGTCTATTTTGTTTTTTATTCAACAAAAAAATCATCTGCCTACATCTTTTTGAAATAACAATTTTAAAAATGTAGCATCTCTTTAACAATAACCTAAAGAGGTTGTAAAGGTTTTTTTTGTAAGCCAGTGCATAGTTTGATTTTTTTTTTCTTCAACTTCACTTCTAAATGTTTTTTTTTTATTTGTCTGAATTTCTCACTTTCTGTTCCTCCTCAGTAAGCACAGCTCTGATGATGTTGTCAAGTTTACTGAGAAGGAACAGGAAGTGATAAATTCAGACAAAGAAAAAAACATTTAGGAAATGTATTGAAAAGGTGAACCAACAATGCCAAGTACTGTGTATTCAAAATTGCATATACACAAGCAAAAGTAAAAAAGAAAAGAAGCGATCGGAGGTGCCTTTTGCTGAAATCCAGGCTGCACCTTCCAAGGCGTGGGTGATAATGCCAAGGAGGCAGAAGGGAATCAGAGCAGCACTACAACTAAAGCCATGTGCAGCAAGGAGGAAATGTGTCCAATCTTGTGTGATCGGGGCTGGCTCAAAAGTAGCCTATTAATAAAATAAAATATAACTTTTTAAACCCAAAATAATCTCATTTTCTGTAAAAGTAAACATGGGTACAGGTCCAGTGCTGCATGAAAGGCACTACTGTCTGGGTGGTGACCTGGGTTGACGATTGGCTCCAATCACTTGAACAAGCTGACCAAGGACACCGAGGAAGGCCTGGTTGAAGGTAGCCAACTGCTCCATCTGCAGCCGGGCAATTTCTGCCTCCTGGCGCATAGCTTCCTGTGCATCCTGACGTAGTACTTGAAACCGCCTCTCAGAAAGGTTATCCATTCTTTCCAGCTGCCTTTCTTCTGCTGCCCGCATATCCTCCATGACTGTGCGCAGATCCAACTGCAACCTTCTTCTTTCACCTGTATTATATAGAAAAAATATTGTTTTTGGTAACATCTGTCCAACCAATACTGTAAGCCCCTTTCTCATCTGCCCCACTAGACTGTGCCCACTTCTGTTCCCCCTGATCATCTGCTACACCAATACACAGAACTGCTCATCTGCCCCCCAGAGCTGCACCCCCCCCTCTCATCTATTCCACCACTGTACCTCCTGCACATCTCCTCCACAACTGATCCCTCCCTTCTCATCTATTCCACCACTGTACCTCCTGCACATCTCCTCCACCACTGATCCCCCCCTTCTCATCTATTCCACCACTGTACCTCCTGCACATCTCCTCCACAACTGATCCCCCCCCTCTCATCTTTTCCACCACTGTACCTTCTGCATATCTGTCCCACTGCTGTTTAGTTTAAGACAATGCACAGTTAAAAATGTCTTTATTATCATCATGTCTTACCATTGTGCCGGGGTGCATTGGGAGTACTCTGTGGTTGGCTACACTGTGGTTGGCTACTCTGTGGTTGGCTACTCTGTGGTTGGCTTGATGAAAAACTACTGTCGCTGCTGACAGACGTTGAAGGTCCATCATCTGAAAAGTTTGATGCATCATTGGAGAGTCCATCAACTGTTTCTGAAAATAAACATATGGTTAGATATTTTATTTCAAATGGTTAGCAGAGCGATATCCTATTCTAAGTTTAAAAAAATTAACTTACCAAAGGGGTCTACCATGGATTCAAGAATTACAGTTGCAGAGTCCAGATCTCCCTCCCTGCCTTGGTTTGCTGGCCGATGACCGTAAATGGCGTCCATGGCGTCGTACCACCTCCAAGCAGTTGGACAATTTCCACTATGGCTGTTGGCGTCCTTAATTTTTTTGTATTGAGCTTTAAGCTTTTTAAGCTTTGCCCTACACTGGCCCGACGTCCGTTCGAATCCCTCGGCTGCCATCCACTGAGAAATATCTTTATAGACCTTCTAATTTCTCACTGATCCATCAAGCTCACTCTGAATAACGCCATCACCAATAATTGATAAGAAAGTAGATAGTTCCTCAGATAACCAGACCCTGCTGTTGTTTGCTGGCATCCTTCTCCTTTATATGGACTAGCGCCATGGTGATTGGTTGGAGCTTTGCTTTGACGTCAGCATAGATGTTTTCTGTCCACCAATCAGTGGAATGTACCGTGTGACGCCAGTAGCTCCGCCCTAACTGTACCGTTCCATTTTCCTATGGACCCACATGAGAAGCAGGACCCTGAATGGTCCGGTACGGTTCGCTTTTATGGCACGCTTTCATAATGGAAACACCCAAAATAGCGAACCGTACCAAACCGTACCGAACCGATCCGCTCAGTGGAAACGAGGCATTATTCAGTTTTTTGATAGATTGAATCTAAACCAGAGGAATATTAAACTCACATACACAATTAGTGAGAAAATGGTACAGTTCCTTGAGATGGAAATCACATTGGAGGCTCAACAATTAACAACTAAAACCTTTTTCAAACCAGTGGAGAGAAACAGCTACATACCTGTGGAGAGTTGTCACTTTGACCCCTGGCTGATTAATATCTCCAAGGGTCAAATGGTGAGGATACACAGAAATTGCACAGATCCCCAGATATTTCTGGAACAGGCCAATGTGATCGGCACTAAGTTCGTAAACAAAGGCTACAATAAAAAATTCATACAAGCACAGATACAGAGTGTGTTGGAAATTCCAAGAGACACACTCATACAGGAAAAATAAAAGACTAAGAGGCCTGATAATGAAGTACCAATCATTCTTAATTTTAATGTTCAGCATAAACAACTTGAATCCATTTTTAAAAAAAACATTGGCCCATATTGCAGGCAGATAGACAGTTACAATGCATACTGCCCAGTATGCCATGAGTGATCTACAGACGAGCTCCCACTTTAAGAGATCTGGTGGCTATGAATGTCCCAGACCCTCCTACCAAAACCAATTTACTGACCTTTAATCAGGGTAAGGTTTTTTTTTCCCTGTAAGCGATGTTTTGCTTGTAGAAAAACAAATTTTAATGGCCAAAAATGTTCGAAATTGACATCGAATGTCACTCACAAGGAATATGAGATCAAAGACCTGATCACCTGTAGAACTGAAGGAGTGGTATATGCCCTTCAGTGTTCATGTTCTCTTCAATATATTGGACGCACAAAAAGACCATTGTGGAAAAGTCTAAGGGATCATGTACAAAATATAGAGAAAGGCTTTCCCAAACATAATGTTTCACGACACTTCGCATTATGTCATCAAAAAAATCCAAAAGAGATGAAGCTCTGGGCTATTGCTAAGTATGCACCCCACTGGAGGGGTAGCCACAAAGTTCGGGAATTGAGCAAAAATGAATCGAGATGGATATATGAAATGCAATCTTTATCGCCGAATGGTCTTAATATCGAATTCGATTTAAATTGCTTCATTTCAGATTATTGAGCATGGGTTTCCTATTTTTTCATTTTTTTCCTTTTTTCTTTTTTATCAATATGTATGATTTTTATCAATATACGGTATATGATTTTTTAGGAATAGTGTATGGATATATATTCTTACCAATATATTTATTATATATATTTCATATTTTTAAGAGCAATAGTGATTCAGTATATTTTCCATCATGTATGAAAGGGTTAAGCATCCTTATTATACTGAGAATTAAAGTTTTCTTGCTATATTCTCTTCTCGGCCACTAGGGGCTGCTATGCCATGTGCATATCCTTATAATGTCCGATTTTTTAATGAATGTTCTGTTTTTTAGGTGTATAATCATGTTTTTAATTGCTTGTATTAAATATTAGTGGTTATATGTTTTTATTATTGTTTCCATACATTTCCAAAGGCCAGCAATGATGCTAGATGAGTAGCTTCCTCCGCTGTCTCTTCCTGTCATTCTGGACATGCCACTGGCTATAAATAAGACCAGATGGGATACGTCCTGCAGTTACCCATGACTAAGTCACGTGTCTAGTGACGTTACGCGTGGGGGAGAAGCCTGAATGATGGGATTGACGGGTCCTATGTCCATATGAGGAGACCATCAACCTGAGCGGCTTTTAGGAGTGATAGTTGGTGCCCTTTTTTTCCTGGGGATTCGTGAGTTTTGCAATCGTTATCAGCTGTAGTCTGTTGTAATCCTGGTTCAGCAGCATTGCACCATGAGTCTTTGTTTTTTTTCTCTCTGTCTTGTATGAGCTGTGCTGCATAGAGGATCTGACATCTGTGCATGTGAAAGCTACCAGATTTTACAGAAGGTTAATTCCACAGAGAAATCTCAAGTCTTCACCAGCAATTGTTTTTTCCTCTCCTCAGAGGTTGTGCTTCACTGGGACAATTGAATTTAATTGTTTTTGTTTGTGCTTCACATATATGTGTAATGTCCTATCTGGACTAGTATTACACTCTTTGCTATACACGGTTTCACTACTTAAGTTAACTTTTAGCGCATATTATTCATATATATTCTTCTATGCTGCTGGAAGGGCTTCATTTTCAGGGAAGTTTCACATAATGTGTTAGCATTCCAGCAAAAAAAAGAAAGAAACGCACACAGCGGCTTACTACCTCTTTGAGCCCGATACACACGGGTTGAATATCGGAGAAAGAAAGTGCCTGACATTTGGTCCATGTGTACACCAGCCCGTCCATCAGAAGCCGGCCGAACGGCTGGCTTCTGTTGAACGGGCATACTGGAAAAAAAGGATCCGTTCAGAGCTATGAGGACTGACTGGTGTGTTCTGGTGAGGGGGGGCAGTCCCCCTTTTAGAACACAATAGCGTTAGTACATAGTTAGTTAGTACATAGTACAGTGAGATCCTCCTGAGCCCCTCAGTTTTTTCATTCAGCCCTCTGGCTGAAAGTAAAAAAATGATTGTGTGTACTAGGCATTAGACATTCAATTTCAGAGCCAAGGAACGCTACCCCCATAGTTGCCAACTGTCGCAGATCTGCGGGAACCGTCCCATTTTCTAGACAGCTGTCAAGCAGCAACTTTGTCCCAGAATCCAAGCTATGTGGATGGCTGCAGTACTGTACATCTCTTAAAAAATAATATTTAAAAAATAAAATAAATAAATAAATGAAATAAAAAACTATTGATACTGTCCACTGCCCTACTGACACCAACCTCTGCCCCACTGACACCATCCTCTGCCCTACTCACAATGTTCTCTTCAGGAAAGGAGGAAGCACCAAACTGTGTCTTTGCCTCGGGTGAAAGAGTGTTTATTGTTTATTGCTTATTGCTTGTATAGCGTAGAATCACCCAAAGGTATCGAAACGCTTCCAGACCTTAACAATTCACAACAGGACCAAGTGTTACAGGCATAAATTAACATAGTAACAATATAAAATATGTACCACAATTAAAATCAAATAATAAAACAACAATATAACACCATAAAACCAATACAGTACAAAACCATAGAAATCACATAAGACCAAAGGAGAGACAACACACAATTCCCAACAGATCTAGCAGTGCTTCCCGCCAGAATGACCCTAACCTCACTCTTCCTATCAATCTGCCTCTGCCCACAGATAGGTTTTTAGATCCCTCCTGAATGTGGGTAGGTCAGCACTCTGTCTAAGACTTAGGGGAAGTAGATTCCATTCTCTCGGGCCAAGGACAGAAAAAGCCCTGCCCCCCCATTTTTTCAGCCGACTCTTTGGCTGTTCTAAACGGAATTGGCAGCTCCATCTAAGGGAGCGGCCAGTAACATGTCTATTCAATTTCTCACAGAGATAGGCGGGTCCTAGCCCGTGAAACGCTTTAAAAACAAGTGTTAGAATTTTAAAACGCACCCTCTGACCAACTGGCAGCCAATGCAGGGCAGCCTGATGTCTCGCGGTGGGGCAGTGGCCTCTGAGATTTAATGCAAGCCTTACCACCTGATTCTGGACTTTTTGAAGTCTCCTAATCTGGACTTGAGGCAGTCCAGCCAGGAGACCATTACAATAGTCCAGATGTGGAAGGACCAGAGCGCGCACTACCGAGATCCTTTCCAGATCTGACAGAAAAGGCAAAATGCGGTAAAGAAGCCGCATCTTAAAATGGCAGGTCTTGACAACCTGACCGACATAGGGGATTAGCATCAAGTCGCTGTCAATTAGGACCCCTAGTGTCCCCACCGTGTGGGCCGTCCACGGGCACATCCCTGCCCCATCGGGCCATGATAACACCCAGTGTCCCTCAGGAATATTCCCTGATCTCAGAACCTCGGTTTTGGCCTGGTTTAGCTGCAGGTAGTTAGCTGCCATCCAGTTTTTTATGATCTCCAAACCTGCTACCAACTTGGCCTCCGCCTCTGGCTCATTGGTCGAGATTCTGGAGAACAACTGGGTGTCATCCGCATAGGACTGAAATTGAAGTCCCAGACTTGCGATCACCGCCAGCAGAGGGCGAAGATAGATGTTAAAGAGAAGAGGGGAAAGTGGGGACCCCTGTGGGACCCCACACGTCACCTTGATAGGCTCCGAGTAGAAGTCCCCCAGTTTCACCCTATACTCCCTCTCCTCTAAAAATGACTTAAACCATTTTAAGGCCTGGTCACTCACCCTCGCCACCTCCTGAAGCCGTGTCAGCAAGATCTTGTGATTTACTGTGTCGAATGCGGCTGACAGGTCCAAGAGAATAAGGATTGAGTGGGCCCCCCGGTCCGCGTCGACCAGTAGATGGTCCATGACATCCAGCAACGCCGTCTCCGTCCCATGTTTGCCACTTATCGAACAGATTGCCCTCCTCCATGAAAAGCTGCAGCTGACCACAGACAACCTTCTCCATTATCTTGGCTGGAAAGGATAGCCCTGTGATAGGCCTGGACTTCTCCGGGTCAGAGGGATCGGTACCACCTTTTTTTAAGATAGGGGTAACAATTGCCCGTTTAAAAAATCTAGGAACGGTACCATCCACTAGAGAGCAATTGATAAGGTCAGCCAAAACTGGGGCTAAAATCACACGGGCTTCTTTAAACACCTGGCCTGGACCCGGGTCGGAAGGAGGAGCTGAGGCCTTAGATTTCGCAATTAAATCCAAGATTTCTATGGCGGAAACTGTCCTAAAATCAAATTCTGAAACCAGAATTTCTGGTACCCTTACTGCCGATGGGGGTGACCTTGTCATCTCCAGTTCGGCACTTACCTGGCCTTCAAGGCCCTTATATATTTTAATTATTTTATTCACAAAAAAGTCTGCAAACTCTTGGGCTTTCTCTTTAGAAGCCTTCACCTCCATCTGGGCTGCCTGTGGACTGGCGAAATTCCTCACTATCCTAAACAACTCCTGAGGGTTGTTACCTGCAGCCTCAATCTTATATGATATATAAGATCTTTTTACACGTACAATTGCCGCTTTATAACCGCGCATGAAGATTCTCCATTTTATAAGGTTAGGTTTGGACTGGTTTTTCCGCCACGTTCTTTCCAGGGCTCGTCCCTTTTTCCTTAAGTCAGCCAGATCAAGAGAGAACCAGTCTGCTGAGCCCAGTTTTCTACCTTTTTTTGCTTTTCTGGACTGTACTGGGGCTACTATATCCAGGGCTGCTGTTATACCATAATGCAGCATCTGCAAAAAACTCATCAGTTTTTGTTTTACCTTCTGAGTTATTAGCTAACTCTGTTGCTAAATGTTGATTAAATAGCTCTTGGGGGAAGTCTATAAAACTTCGGAAGGTAGCATCTTTATGCTGAACTCCTTCATTATCGCCCCCACCTGGAAGATCTATATCAAACAGTAAAATTGCATGATCAGACCAAGGGTAGGTGACCACATTCCGCAGGGATATAGCTATATCCCTGGAAAGTATTACATCCAGAGTGTGTCCCAGCATATGAGTAGGTTCCGTCTTCAGGATGGATAAGTCCAACTCATCTCCTTTTTGACAGAAAAGACAGGCTTCAGCTAAATCTGGTTTGTCTAACCACACATTAAAATCACCCAACAGAAGTGTGGGGGCCGACTTACAAAGGGCATTATCTGCCCAGGTCCAGAAAAACTCTAGTGCCAAAGCCTTCCTGGCAGGGGAAATATATATAATGTGTATATCAAAAAAAAATATTAACTGCACATTCTAATTGCAGGGATAGAATTTCACAACCCATTCCTCGAGTCTCATTCCTTTTTTTTATAGTAAAAACATCCTTAAAGATAATAGCAGTCCCACCTCCCCGCCCATTAACCCTATTTTGAGTAAATATATTGTACCCCGACGGTACTGCTGCAGATAAAGCAGGAGTGCTTGCATCCGTCAGCCATGTTTCAGTTATACATAGGAAATCACAATCATGTTCATTAATTACATAAAAAATATTGTTTGCATGGGCCACTAAGGAGCGAACATTCATTAAGGCCCATTTACTATTACCCACCAGTCTCCCTGCTAAATATTTATAGTGGGCTTTGTCAGGGCCACACTGA
The DNA here is from genome assembly GCF_905171775.1 of Rana temporaria. NCBI lineage: Eukaryota > Metazoa > Chordata > Amphibia > Anura > Ranidae > Rana > Rana temporaria. Next base: position 64,113,740 of record NC_053494.1, read on the forward strand.
GCTTTCCCCTCCAAACGTGCTTCCTTCCGTATACTTTTTAAATAGGTTCTAAGCCCTCGACAGGGACCATAGGCCCCCTCGGTATGTTGATGTCCCTTGTTAATGCAATTTAGAAACGCAGCTTTTAATCCATCTGGCTCCACTGAGCCATTGTTGTAAAACTGTAACAAGTCCATTTCTGATATTTGTATCCTAGGGGCAAAAAAGAGTACTTTAGAGAGTCAAGATAAATGTATCGGAGTGTCACTTACAATTTTTGGTGTGCCCCCTCACAGGTCGCAGATCACATGCTGTGTTCCCAGTTCCCTTCTGCCTGGAAAGATTAGTCCGGCAGCGTTTTACGCCCTCGCCAGTCGCGAACGGCCACGGACGCCCGCAGACGCCGCGCCCTTTGTCGCGCCCTGCTGCCAGTGATGTTTAGATTCATCACTTATACAGCCTTACTTAACAGCGGGACATCCTCTGTAACATTCCAACAACAACGGGATAGAGGAAGGTGCGAGAAGGTCCAAGAAAGCTCCTCTCCTATCCAACATGGCATCAGCGGCTCTCCGCAATAGGCATTCAACGGCTCACCTTTTTGGAGACAGCAAAGATAGGTTACTCAGGTGGCTGCTAATAGAAGTAATTACTGCTCCTCTGCACACAGAACACCATGTAACAGCCCTAGCAAGTCTAAACTTAAAGGGGTTGTAAAGGAAAAAAAAAATTTTCATAATAAGCATCCTTTACATGCAGACATTCCTCTTTTCACTTCCTCACTGTTCGTTTTTGCTCAGGAGTTGCTCTATTTCTTCTCTGTTCTGTTCACTTCCTGCTTGTCTGATTTTACTGACCACCGTGATGGGAGGCTTTACTGCGGTGGTCAGTAACGTGCTCACCCCCCTCTGGCTAATGGTCCTAACCAGATGGGCTCCTCTCCAAGGTTTTTTAAATTTGTCTATCCCCCAAAACAATAACTGTTTAGGATCTTTATTGTGTTTCTCCGCAAAGTGCCTACTCACGTTGTGCTTAGGAAAGCCATTTTCTATATTGACAACATGTTCCTTTATTCGAACCATTAGAGCTCTCTTTGTTCTTCCTACATACTGTAAATTACAGGAACACTGCAGAACATAGACCACCCCTTCAGTATGGCAACTGATGAAGTCATTAATAGTATGACATTCATTTGTGTGGGTGGAAATAAACTCAGTCCTTTTCTTTTGAGGACCTTTAGAATGTTTACAGGCATAACAATATTTACAGGGAACAAAACCCTTTGTGTTAAAAAACGTGTAGCCACTCTTGGGTGGAGGGTTACTAAAATTCAGACTACTATTAATTAATTATACACATATTTTTAGGACCCCGTCAGTTATTGGTTTAATTACCTTTATTAATTGATTGTAAGTGTCCGTAGTCTGTTATCTTGTCATATTATTATTATTATTTTTACTTTGACAAGTTTTTAATAAGTTTCATATATTTAATACAAATTTTGGCATTTTGATACTCTATTTATGTATTTAAGACGATTGCTTGTTTAATCTAATATTTTCTGGTCCGTATCAATGTTACGGCATCCGTTTTAAATTTAGATCTAATCCTTTCCCTTTTCTTTGCCCTTCTATAAAATGGCCGCATTTTAATCTTGTTTAAATGGCGTTTTGTAATCCAAAATGGCCACGGATCCATTTCCTCTTTGTACCTATATAAGACAGCATCTGACAGTCAATAAGTAACCTCTGATGAAGTTACGTGACGTGACGTAACGCGTAAGGTTAGACGTGACCGGAAGTGACGCGATACCCTGACCGTCCACCGGAAGTGCCGCTGTTTGGCATTTTTACCCGTTTTCTTGATGTAAGCACATTTTTTACTTTTATTAAACTCAAAAGTGCTTACATACTTCACTATGAGAGCTTTTTATTTCCATATTTGCTCCTGATACATGGTGTGGCTATCCTGCTGAGTTGACTTCGCTTTTCCCTTGACCTGTACTGTCATTAGACACAGAGAACGTCCCTCGACTCCACCTCAGCACTTGGAGGATTCTGTCGAATACGAGTTACCCACTGTTTGGATCCTGCCCCAGGCTTTGGAGGATTTCGTTGATGTACATTACCCAGTGACTGGAGGTAAGCGCTCTGTGAGCCCAGGCTTAGCGAAGTGTATCCAGATTCTTCACATTGATGGTCCAAGGACAGAAGACTTGTCCATTACGGACACAGCACTTTATTTATTTAAATGTTGGACTTTATTATTGCATTTAGTTCCTTTGGGAGCTTTTCACCTTTAATGCACAGCCCACTGGTTTCGTTTACAAATAGATTGTTATCAGTCCTTATGGACTGTCTTGTTATTCACTGTTAGATTTTCAGTTTGCACTCATCATCCTTTATTTATACCTTTATTTGTTGTTAGCACATTTTAGATTCGAGCAGCATTTTGTTTTTTCACTGGTTACATATTAATTTTCAAGGTTGGCCAGCGCTTTAGTTCACCCACTTTTCAGTTCGTAACAAGCAGTACAAACCTAAAAAGGAGGGGTGGGAGCTGTGTCCGTCCATGGACGTCAGAGAAAAGGATTTTACGGTGAGTACAAAAAATCCTATTTTCTCTTATCGTCCATGGACGGACACAGCTCCTTAAGTCTTGACAAGTGGGACGTCCCCAAGCAGTGTCAAAACAAGGGGTGGGAAATATATCAGTAAAACCAATTTTCACTTCACCCCAAAACAAGCAGAGCTCCTCAAACGGAGGAGATGCAACTTCAAACGGCCGCCTGCAAACACTAGCGGGCGAAAGAAAGCATCAGAAGATGCACTCACAGCAACCATGTAAATTCTGGAAAGGCTGTGAACGGACGACCAAGTCACCGCCTCGCACACCTGAGACCGACGCATGTTGTCGGACCGGAAAAGGGGGGCCCGCCCCTTAAGAACACAGGCCTGTATGACAGCCTACCTGATCCACCGAGAAATGGTGGGCAACGAGATTGTCAGTCCCCTTTTGTGAACCAGACACAGACACAAAAGAGTCAGATCTTCCGAAATGGAGCCGTAGCAGGCTAGTTTACCCGCAAAGTGCGTACCACACCTAAAGTATAAAAGGCAACCTCCGTAGGATGCGGCGGCCGAGGACAGAAGGATGTGAGAAACAATGTCCTTATTCTGGCGAAAAAGCCGAAACCACCTTCGGAAGAAGGGAAGGTCGCGGACGCACCACCACCTAAGGCTATGAAGGATCAAACATGGCGGCTTGCAAGACAAGAGCGCCAACTCAGAAGCCCCTCTAACAGAGGTAAAAGCCACTTAAAGGGGCCACTTCTGAGATAGTGTCAAGAGAAAATCTCTCTGATGTTTCCAAAAGGAAGATTCCCGAAGAACCGAGAGCGCCAGAGTCAAAACTCATGGGGGAAAAGATGGGCCAAGGGAGGAAGGTATAGGACAAGCCCCCTCCACAAAAATGGTACCCACCAGGGAACGGCCACAAAAAGGCCATTGAAAGAACACAGCCAAGGCTGAAATCTGCCCCCAAACGGTGCTCTAAGCTAATTTTTTGATCCACCAAGCTGTAAAAACAGCAGGCCGATGGACCCCGAGTACGTCCGTGGACGTCACTTCATCTCTTCGCACCCAGAGATGTAGGTCCGCCAGACGCGACGGTAGGTTCACCGGAAGAAGACTACCGTGCCCTCAGCATTGTTGACCGAGTCGGACAGACCCCGGTCCCTTAAAGTCTGGCTTCCAATAGCCCTGTTGAGCAAGTCAGTGACTGTACAACAGGAGGAAGTATGGGACCTCGAGACAGAAGGACCTCCTGCCCTGGCAACCGCCAGGGTACCTCCGCTACCAGGTGGCCGAAATCGGCGCACACAGGATCTGGAGCTATTAAAATCATCGGGATTCCTCAGCCTCCACTCTGTGGAGCAGCCAGGGAAGCCACTACAATGGGGTAAAGGCATAAAGTCGCAGAGACAGACCCCACAGGGCCACCAGCGCAACTTGCGCATCTGTATCTAGATCTGGCCACTAACCTTGATACCCCTGTGGCTGAGACGAGTGGCTAGGAGATCCATGCCCTGCGAGGCTCACCTCCTGCCAGGTAGTTGACTCCATGTGCCAAGACCAGTTGTCCTGGTTCAACATCAGGCGACTCCAGTAGCCCGCCTGCCGGAATACCTGATGGTAGCCCGAAGCCACCAGCGTGGCGTTGTCAGGTTGAATCAAGATTGTATGACCTTGCAACCCCCTCGACCACGAGGAGAGGGATAGCCTGACCGCCCACAGTACTAGGGCAAGTAACGGTAGACAAGGTCTAGGGCACCTGGTATTTCCAGGCGGACTCCCACCCAGGTGCTAACCAGGCCCAAGCTTGGTTAGTTACCAAGATTCGATGAGAATGGGCGCATATAGGTCTGTGTGGCCGTAGGTCCACTCAAGTCCAGTGACTCTGGGCCGACCGGACCCCCCAGGCGCCCTCACAACCCTAGAGGTTGGCGTCCGTTGTAATCTCCACAGAAAGGAAGAAACCACCTTCCGGACCGAAAAGTCAGGGATCCCAGCCACCAATTCAGAGAGACACTGACTAGGTGGCGTACAAGAATCTGATGATTCAGAGACCAGAGATTCGTACCACTCGGACAGCATTTCCCTCTGGAAAAAAACACGAGCATGGAACTGGGAATACGGTACCGCCTCGGAGGAGTCTACCCACAGACCTAGAATTTGCTTGCAAACGGAGAGACCAATTGCGTGATGTCAATAATCACCACCGACTGAAGAGTCTGCAAGTTCTCTAGGGAGAAAAAAGACCTTCGCCACCGAGGAGTCCGGAAGTCGTAGGCACTCCAAACTGAGTCGGAACCAACTCCAAATGTTTAACACCCACCCGAATTCACGGAGGGTCCGAAAAGTCACAGACACAACCTCTGAGTCAGGAAGTTGTCTAAGTAGCCACGACGGCAAAGCCTCGCTGTCCCAACAAGGATAGGATAAGTGCAAAACTCCTTGGTGAAAATCATTGGTGCTGGAGCCAGTTCAAAAGGAAGAACCACAACTGACCGTGGGCATCCCCATCGCGAGGCACAGAAAACCTCTATGAGGAACAAGCATGTATGCGTCCTTATGTCCAAGGACGCCAGAAAGTCCCCCGGATGGAGCGCAGCTAAAGCTATATAGGTAGCGGCCCCATGGTGGATCGTACCTATGACCTTCTGCACCGAAGTGCAAGTGGCTACCCCACTGAACAAATGGATTCCGAGCGGACCTACCCATCATTCACAAAGGCCTTTAGGTCCTTGAAGCCCAAAATCGGATGGAACATGCCCATCCTTGGGACCGAGAGCGGATTTGGATAGAGTCCCTCAAACCACTAGTCCTGCGGAAAAGATAAAATCACACCGCACCTTAGCAAGTCCCATATTGCTCAAAGGCAGACCGAGCCGGGAGAGGGAGACACGAGGGAAGAAAACTGTTCGGAAGGGACCCTATCTAGTACCCCCAAGATACCACCTCGCAGACCCACTGTCGGAGAGCAGGGAGGTTCACTGAGCTGTTAACAGCAAAGACGACCCCCCACTTCAGAGACGGGCAGGGGAAGCTACATACATTGGCGGGTTCGGGTGCCGGCGCTATTGGCTTACGCACCCAGGGACGGATTAGCCCCCCAGCTGAGCCCTTGTCGGCCCAGGAGGTTTGCCCGCGGCCCCTGACTGACGGAAAAAGACAGCTTTGGTGTGGAAAAAGAAGGACCCGGCCCACGGCGGGGCCCCTTCCCCCTGGAGGCCTGAGGGATGAGAGCGCTCTTCCCTCCAGTGACATCCTTGATAATGTCATCCAGTGAGAACCCAAAGGTCTCCCACCCAAAAAGGGTAAATCAGTCAGGGCATATGTTAGAGGCCTGGCCAGCAGACCAGCATTCCAACCAGAGAAGGCGCCATCTCAGAAACCAAAGCCCTGGATATCAAGGGCGCGGCATCCAGTGAAACATCACAGACATATACAGGGCCCTGGACCTGCAGGTTCGTTAGCCTAACAACTTTGGGAGAAAGTCGGCGCTCCTCCACTGTATGGTGCAAAATGCTCACTCAGTGAGCGACTGGGATCCAGAGTAGTGGCCACAATAGGCCGCAAGACAGACCCCAGCATGATAGACATGGAACGGGTCAGAACTTCGGATCTTCTCAGTCAAATCCAAACAAGCGGGGGTGTCCCGCAATAGGGGGGGTGGTCACCTATACATGACCCCCGGAGGGTCCACCACGGGAGAAGAAGCCCACTCTCTTAAAAGGCTCCCCTCAAGGGGCACTGAGCCGCCAGGCGGTGAGGGACTACAAAAGCCCTCAGTGGCTTTTCTCATTCCGCATTTTAAAAATTAGCAAGGAAGGGCACAGAAGGAAAACCTACACAGCGGTCTGATTTGTGCGATCCCAAAATAGACCGAGCCCTCAGCGGAAACCCAGCTGCACTATCCAGCTACAGGGAGTCCCGTACAGCAGTGAGAAGCGCACCTCTAAGTGCCTTATCCTGCACCCCCAGGTATCTGGTCCATGGCTCCATCTGTGACAGAGCATTCCCCAGGGGATAAGAGGGGGGAGGGGGGCACTCCTTTGACCCCTGCCCATCCGCAGTCCCCCACCCTGGCACCAAGGTGTCCAGGACAAACAGTAAAAAACCATCTGTGGGATCCCAGGTGGGGACAGACCAGAAACTGACCCCAATAGAGCAACACATACACAAAGTGTGTATGTATAAAATTGTATATATAAGTATTATGCGCTGAATACTAACTTAGATAATGCAAAAATCGTGCTTATAAGTGATTCAAAAACTCTAATAACCAAATAATTAAATAAATAAATTATATAAGGCAAATAGATCCAAACAATTAGTCCAATTGCATAGATATGCACCAATGGTTCTCCTAGGAACGACACCCAGATCAGTGTGATGATTAAAGGATGTGTAATGTGATCACAAACAATGTGCTCCTGCTTCACAAGTAGAACGCCTCTTCCACATTAAACACAGCTCATGGAAAACAAGAGAGAGAGATTCTCATAGCGCAACTGAGTATAAACACAATACAAAAGGAGATAGATGGTCTCTAGCAATGGCACACTCACGAATCCACCGATTAAAAACCGCATGTAACAACAGTACACCGATCCTCCATTAAGCCGCTCAGCTTATATGATGTTTCCTCTCCTCATTCGGATCCTTGATCCGTCCCGCTCGTAACTCCTCCCCCACGCGTTACGTCAATAGTCACTTGACTTAGTCATGGGTCACTACCTGTCCGCTCTCAGCTGATGTTATTTATGGTCAGCGAGGGGGTCAGGCAGAGACGGGATTGGTAGTGAGGGAGTGTTTGACATCTCACATCATTGCAGGCACAAAAGGATAGGTCATACACTATACATAAACATAGTGCATGTAGGCAATTTAATACAAAGAATAATACTTAAAAACATTGCTTAAAAATTAAGAATTAAAACGATCTGGAACATCCAGTGGCATTAGACAACTGAGGATATGCATATAAGCATAGCAGCCTCCAGTGGCCACAATAGGTACAGCACTTTGAAAAAACTCCAGCAAATGCTGCACTGCATTAATCAATAAGAAGATATAATTAAAATATATAAAAATTGCAAATAAAAACTTGCAATTAGGAGTAACATACTAATAACATACCATTTAAAATTAAGAGAGGAATATATATGTGTAGATAAAAGACATAGAAAAATATATATACATAAATATATATATACATATAAAATATAAAATCATCACGTAAAAAATCATCATGTACACAATCAGTAAACAGAGAAACAATTGAGGTCAAATTCAATATTTAACCCATTAATTAACCCATTAATTTAACCCATAATAATAATGTATAAAATGCCATTGATTTACAGAAGCTCCAATGCCCTATGCAGGGCAACTCACCCTTCGCTGCGCTGGTCGGGGGTATCCCAGGGGACTCACCGAGGAGGAGATTACCCAGCGCGCCATCCGCCCACAGCACGTGGCGTGTGGGGAGGAACAAATACTGTGAGGAGACTGCGGCATCCGAGGGACCTGTGTGTACCGTAGGATTCAGCACTAGGGGTCAGCCAAGATGGCCGCTGAATGTCCTCGGAGCGCGGCTACGACAAAATGGCCGCCAATGGGAGTTTTCAATGCAATTGAAAACCACCCCAAAAATGGCACCAGAGCCGGCCGAATGGCGGCAAAACACAGCATTTAAACAACAAAAGCCTCTAAGGCTTTTAAAAGTGTAAAAAAAATACACACAGAAACCTCACAGAAAAACTCAGGCCAGACACAGTCCCCTCTGGGAGGCCCCCCCCCCCCAACAGCGGCAAATGTTTGCAATGCAGCAGAGGGAAAGGAGCAGGGAAGGAAGGAGAAAAGGCCCCCCAAACCCCGGGAATGCCCAGCCGTACCAACCCACCTAAGCGGGAGGGACTGTACTTACCTCAGAGCGAGCATTCTCTGACGCATTCCTGACAGACCTACAACCGCACTGGAGGTAGCTGTCGGCCCGGTCCACTGTGAGTGAGACAACACCACAGCCCAGTCATATGTGGACCTCGGAGAAAAGCTCACCGGCCACCTCAGGAGTCATGAGGTATGGCGTGGCAGACCAAGCCTCTTTGCAAAGGTGTGCCAACGCATGCTGGTCGGACTGAGAAGACTACAAGGATCTATAATATCCAGCCTGTCTCTCAGCCGACAGTTGAAAGAAGATTATTTAAGAAAAAATTTAAAGAAAATAAAATAAAATAAAATTTCTCCTCAAGGCGCTGGGCCCAAAGGGAGCCATACGTCCATCTCCTTTGCTAGGCAGAACGAAACTGAGGCTGCATGCTGCAGTGAGGAGGGTTATGTCTGGAGGGACTGCCCCCTGGGCGGGGCTGTTCAACTTTGTTAATGTAACATGTATTTAACCATTTAACATGTTTCTACCTAGTCCTCTCCTGTAAACAGGGAACATAACCCACTTGTCAAGACTTAAGGAGCTGTGTCTGTCCATGGACGATAAGTGAAAACCTAATTTTACAAATGTAAAGTCACAACTTCAGTACATAATAGTAAAGGCTACTGTTAATGCTTACAATGATCAACCGAACGGGCAACTAAAACCAGGTTGTACACATAGGAGGAAGTCAGCGCCTGCACCAGCGGCGATGTGGGAGAACTCAAGTAAAAAGGAGAAAGATTTAAAAGGCAATAGTTTAAAACATGAGTTAAAAATTATGCTAAAATGGACGGTCGCGCATTAACAGCGCTTCTGTGTGAATAACATAGATTATTCCGTTAAGTAATGTTTCATACATTGCAGTCTCTCTATGTTGTCTTATTTCTTATCACCCAGCATAGAAAATCAGGTCTCAACATTCACTGCCCAATATGATATATGTCACAGACAAGGGGGATGGTGCAAAAGAAAACCCGCTCCTCCTGAGTAAAGTCCGGTGAATATAAATCATAAAGTCCAACAGTGAAATTATACTCCTTGGTGCAAAGATGTAATCTAGATAGACATCATACGAAGATACACCATCACCGGATCACCTCGTGTTCACCCCTATGTGAATATGCTTACCGGAGTAAGATCAGACAACTCCTGTAAAATCCTTCACAAAGGCTGTCAGCACCGCTTGGCTGGGGAAGCAGCTCTCCTTAGCTCAAAAAGTTTGCATGGATTGTATGAGTAATGTAAGGATTAGGGATGAGTTTCGAGATCGAGTCGAACTCATGTTCGACTCGAACATTGCCTGTTCACCTGTTCGGCGAACAACGAACAATTAGGGGTGTTCGCGGCAAATGTCTAAAAGCCGCGGAACACCCTGTTAAAGTCTATGGGAGAAATCTAAAGTGTTAATTTTAAAGGCTAATATGCAATTTATTGTCCTAAAAAGTGTTTGGGGACCTGGGTCCTGTCCAAGGAAACATGTATCAATGCAAAAAAAAGTTTTAAAAACGTTTGTTTTTTCAGGAGCAGTGAATTTAATAATGCTAAAAGTGAAACAATAAAAGTGTAATATTACTTTAAATTTCGTACCTAGGGGGGGTGTAAAGTCAGCATGTGAAAAAGCGCATGTTTCCCGTACATAGAACTGTCCCTGCACAAAGTGTCATTTCTGAAAGAAAAAAAGGCATTTAAAACCGGCTTTGCGGCTCTAATGAATTGTCGGCTCTGGCAATTCAGAGATGACGCACCCTCGTACATCACTGGGAAAGACCGGTGTTTCCCAGTGACGTACGAGGGTGCGTCAGAGGGGGCGGGGTCACGTGACGGGTGGCCGCTTCCCCTATATAAGAAATGTCACAGCTCCAGCGCGTCATTCCGCTGGGCTGTGTCCAGCGGAGAGAGGAGCTGCCTGCTGCGCTCTGGATGGATGGATCTTCTCATCGCTGGACCGGACCGCTGATCACCCGTCGCTGGAGAGATCATCTGTCGCTGGATAAAAGACAACGTTGGAGCGGGGGGGTGGGTCGAGAGTGGATTCACATCGCTGGATTTTTTATTTTTTTATTAATAAAGGATTTTTTTCTACGGTGTCTGTGTGTTTTTTTTAACTATTTCACTTCCTTCATGAAATGGTAGAGGTACAGTGTACCCCATTACCAATTCACATAGGGGGGGCCAGGATCTGGGGGTCCCCTTTGTTAAAGGGGTCTTCCAGATTCTGATAAGCCCCCCGCCCGCAGACCCCCACAACCACTGGGCAAGGGTTGTGGGGATGAGGCCCTTGTCCCCATCAACATGGGGACATCCTCCCCATGTTGAGGGCATGTAGCCTGGTGCGGTTCAGGAGAGGGGGGGGGCCGCACTCTGTCCCCCCCTCTTTTCTGTGGCCGGCCAGGTTAACTTGCTCGGATAAGGGTCTGGTGTGGATTTTTGGGGGAACTCTACGCCATTTTTTTTTTAAATTTGGGGTGGAGTTCCCCTTAAAATCCACACCAGACCTGAAGGGTCTGGTATGGATATTTGGGGGAAACCCCACGTCATTTTTTTAAAAAAATTTACGGCGGGGTTCCCCTTAATATGAATATCAGACCTGAAGGGCCTGTTAATGGAATTTCGGGGGACCCTCAGCTTTTTTATTTTTATTTTTTATGAATGAATCATCGCTGTAATTGCCAGAGCCGACAATTCATTAGAGCCGCAAAGCCGGTTTTAAATGCCTTTTTTTCTTTCAGAAATGACACTTTGTGCAGGGACAGTTCTATGTACGGGAAACATGTGCTTTTTCACATGCTGACTTTACACCCCCCCTAGGTACGAAATTTAAAGTAATATTACTTTTAGCATTATTAACCACTTCCATACCAGGTACTTACGCAGCTTCCCGCCCAAGCCAATTTTCAGCTTTCAGCACTGTCGCACTTTGAATGGCAATTGCGCGGTCATGCTACACTGTACCCAAACAAAATTGGCGTCCTTTTTTCCCCACAAATAGAGCTTTCTTTTGGTGGTATTTGATCACCTCTGCGATTTTTTTTTTTTGCGCAACAACTAAAAAAAGGCTGAAAATTTGGAAAAAAAATTACGTTTTTATTTTTTTCTGTTAATTTTTTTGTAAATAAGTTTTCTCTTTCAATTACGGGCACTGATATGGCGGCACTAATGGGCACCGATGAGATGGCACTGATGGACATCGATGAAGTAGTACTGACGGGCACAGATGAGGTGGCACTGATTGGCGGCGCTGGTATGCGACACTGATGGGCACACATAGGCGGCACTGATGGGCACACATAGGCGGCACTGATGGGCACACATAGGCGGCACTGATGGGCACACATAGGCGGCACTGATGGGCACTCATGGGCGGCACTGGGCACTCATAGGCGGCACAGATGGGCACTCATGGGCGGCACTGATGGATACTTATGGGTGGCACAGATGGGCACTGCTAGGTGGGCACTGGGCATGGATGGGCACTGTGGGGTGGCACTGATGGACACTGGGGTGGCGCTGATGGACACTGGGGTGGCGCTGATGGACACTGGGGTGGCGCTGATGGACACTGGGGTGGCAGCACTGATTGTTGCCAGTCAGTGCCCATTTGTGGGCACTGACTGGCATCTTTTTTCTTTATGTTTTTTTTTTTATTTATTTTTTAGACTTTTTTTTTTTTTTTTAGCTTTTTTTTTTTTTTTGCCCACCCTGGTGCTCCAGGGTGGGCATCCCTGGTGGTCCAGTGTGGCGATCCGAGGGGGGGCTGCGCTGATAAACAATCAGCGCTAACCCCCCCTGTCAGGAGAGCCGCCGATCGGCTATCCTCTACTCGCGTCTGTCAGACGCGAGTGAGGAAGAGCCATCGGCGGCTCTTCCTGTTTACATCGTGATCAGCCGTGGTTGGACACGGCTGATTACGTGGTAAAGAGTCTCCGCCGGAGGCTCTTTACCGAGATCGGAGATGCAGGGTGTCAGACTGACACCCCGCATCACCGATCGCCGCGATGCGCGCCCCCACGGGCGCGCGCGGCATGAAATCCTGCAGGACGTTCTAGAACGTCCTGTCAGGATTTCATAACCACTTCCCGGACGTAAATCGGCCATAGGCCGGGCGGGAAGTGGTTAAATTCACTGCTCCTGAAAAAACGGCCGTTTTTAAAACTTTTTTTTGCATTGATACATGTTTCCTGGGACAGGACCCAGGTCCCCAAACACTTTTTAGGACAATAACTTGCATATTAGCCTTTAAAATTAACACTTTAGATTTCAAATGTTCGAGTCCCATAGACTTTAACAGGGTTCTAAAGTTTACACGAACATTTGGTGTGTTCGCATGTTCGCAAGTTCTGATGCGAACCGAACAGGGGGGTGTTCGGCTCATTCTTATTAAGGATACAAGGGGATGTTTCCATAGTGTCAAACTGTTTATTTATGCAAAACAATCCCCTCACATAAAATTATGTTTACAGGAATAAAGTAAAAATCCAGTCAAAGCAACAGCTTACCACCGTCAGAAGCTCCAATCGAACCTCCCACCTTGATGAGTCCCGGGATGACACTTTGCTGTGATGGGCTAGTAAGTCGCATGGTCACGCCCTAACACGTTTTGTCATTCCGTCTTGAGAGGGCGTGGCCACGCAACACGACTTATTGTTTAAATACTATAGGGAAGGATAGTGCTTCCACATACGTCATCACGGGCGTCATGGAACACCACTCCACCCATGGCTAGGCAGAGTATATTGAGGACGCTTACTGCTCAGCATTTCCACCCCCCCCTAGTGACCAAGTCTAATACTACAGCTGATCTCTCTTAGGCAACAGCCCTATGTAGCTGTATTGGCAAAAGTTGTTTCCAATCATCCAACAAACTAGTACAGACATATATGTAACCTTAAAACCAACATATATAAAACAGCATATATACTATCACATCCGGGTCAAAGGCAAGATCAAGAGGTAAAGCACATACAGGAGCTGATGACAAACCAGCAACCTGTCATGTGTCAAAGGCAGGTTTAAATAGGGCAGTCAGTTCTGATTGGCTCCGAGGGAGCCGCGTGCGTGCCCGTGCGCGTACCGTGCGCGCATTCCCGCACCCGACGTGCTGCTGGGCCGCGTATGCGCGCGCTGCATAGATGTGCCCGAAAGCGCCGTTCTTCTGCGCATGTGCGCGAACCTGTGGGCAGAAGAACTAGTGCACTAATGAACTACTTAGTGTCAGTATGTGCTTGCTTTCCTATAACATATGTGGACTATATACCATTAATCAAACCTACTTCCTTGGTTCATCATGTTTAGTCTGGTATGGAATCCTCAGAGCTCTACATAGGGTTAGTAGTTACTTATAAAGCAACTCAGGTCCAGGTCTATATTCAAACCATTAGGGGTAAGCGTATTGGTTAAATATAGCCACTGGGTCTCACGCCACATTGGCTCCTCTCCATCCTATAGTGATGTTATTTATATGCTCCGATACTCTAGTTAGTGTTCTCTTAGTGTGGCCGATGTACATTAGCCCACATGGGCACTCCAGGGCATATATTACATGCGTTGATGCGCATGATATAAATTCCTTAATTTCAAAATTCTTTCCCATTCGCAGTAGATACAGACCTTGTTAAACCTCTCAAGTGCGTGGACACTTGCTGACAAGCCTTACATTTTCTGCAGGCATAAAAGCCTGCACAGTCCCAGAACATTTGGCTTGTTCGGTGGATCTAAAACTTTTTTAACAACCTGCTCTCCAAAAGGATGTTGTCCTTTTATAAACAAACAGGTGCATGATCAGGCAAAACTAGATTTAGTGTTTTATCCATACACAGTATATTCCAGTGTCTCCTAAATATAGTTTCAATCTCACGATATTGTTCATTAGGGATGAGCCGAACACTCCCGTTCGGATCGCACCAGAACCTTCGAACGAGCCGAACATTTGCGCAAACTTTTAGAACCCCATTGAAGTCTATGGGACTCGAACGTTCAAATTCAAAAGTGCTAATTTTAAAGGCTAATACGCAAGTTATTGTGGTAAAAAGGGTTTAAGAACCCGGGTCTTGCCCCAGGGGACATGTATCAATGGAAAAAAAAGTTTTAAAAACTGTCGTTTTTTCTTGAGCAATGATTTTATTGATGCTTAAAGTGAAAAAAAAAATTGAAAAATCCCTTTAATATATATCGTACCTGCTGGGTGTTACTATAAGAAAACGTAATTTAAAACTGCCTGCGGCTTTAATGTAATGTCTGCAATATGGATGAAAATCATTGAGAAAAATAGCATAGGTTTCCCCGCCCCCCTCCCCCCAGGTCATTACCAGCCCCTTTTGCCCTATATACTTTGAACAGCAGTATACAGGCGGTGCAGACAAGACAGGGACTGTAGGTTTGTTGTTAAGTATAATCTGTTTGTAATTTTGAACTGGTACTTTTTTAAAGTATAGCTCCAGCCAAAAAATCTATTTTTTAAGCTTTTTGGAAAACATAGAGAGGGGTTATCACCCCTGTAACATTTGTTTTGCTGTCTGTGCGCATCTGTTCAGAACATTGCACCTTACTTTCTGTCCCAATGACAAATTATTTTTTGAAAATGTGGGTTTTTTGGTGCCCCTCGGCCTCCTGACTGTGTTTTAAAGGTTTAACTTCACATCTATGTGATGCATCAGAGTTTGTGCCTTGCTGCAGAACAGCCTATTAATTTGAGATTGAACTGCCTGCCACCCCTCAATAGCACCAAAGTGCATGGGCCTTTTTTTTTTTTTTTTTATAAAGTGTATTTTGCGCGTGTACTCGAGAGAGGAGCCGGACTGCAGGAGTTGGGAGTAGGCAGGCCTCCCCCAGAGGCAATCTGCCACCTTTCTCCATGCCCCGGGTGGCAATGGCGGATGTGTGAGGGGGTCCTCCCACACAGCCCGCCCTACCTGCTCCGCTTTGAAGCCCAACGGGGCAGAGGGACTCCCTATAAGGGAGTGAGAGGATCTAGCCTGCTCAACAGGCCCCGTTAGTCCTTCGCCTCTCTTTTTTTAGAGACCGCGTGGTCAAAGTGCATGCATGTTAACCCAATTTCGAGTGCGTGTAAGTGTGTTGGTTTTTGTGGGAGGGGGGGTGGGCATACTAAGCACAGGCTTACCTCGCATAGCACACCCACCGGGAGCCGGGCTGAGACCACCAAACTCAAATTCACATGTAGCCGAGACCGGAATCCGAACCCCTAGCTGCAGAGGTGAATGGCTTGTCAGCGCAGTGCCAATCGCGTTGAGCCACCACAGCTCCCTCTTTTTTTTTTAAAGGCCGCTGCACCAAAATGCATGGTGCTTTTGTTAGCATGCATTTTTATTTTTGTGATTTTTTTATTATTTACACACATTTTATATATATATATATATATATATATATATATATATATATAGTGTGTGTGTAAATAAAATAAAAACAAGTCACAAAAATGCATGTTAACAAAAGCAACAGAGAGAGAGGCTTGGTTGCCTGCTCTGTAGGCATATAAGGCTGACGTTCAGTGCGTCGCCCGTGCCCTTTGACAACGCCATCTGTGGCGAAATCGATCAGGGCGGAGCCACGCACCGAACGTCATTGCGTTTTACGTGACCCCGGATGCACGGGCGCACGTTTTTTATTTGTATCTGTTTGCTTGTTTTAGCCATTTTAATTTATATGTACCGCTGTGTATATGTTGCACAATTTTTAATAAATATTTGACGGTACTTCACATTCTGAGCCTATTTCTTCCCCTGGTTCTCCGGATGGACGTGGAGCCGTTAAACACATTGGAGAGGATATTCTGCCTGTCAGCTGTGACCGAGTTTTCTCCATGACCTGAGTGGATCGACACGCTTTTTATGATCGTGGATCTGACGTGGAGCCGTTAAACACATTGGAGAGGATATTCTGCCTGTCAGCTGTGACCGAGTTTTCTCCATGACCTGAGTGGATCGACACGCTTTTTATGATCGTGGATCTGGTAAGAGCACACCCTTACTTACCTCTCGGTGGGAAAATATATGTTTCTTCTGACCAGAGACCAGAGGCTGTTCAATATTTGGATCATTTTATTACTCTGCAACTGTTTTTTGCCCATCTATTTGGACATTCATATGTTTTGGGGTTCTGCTGTTGATTTCCCCTCTCATTTTGGACTGCCTAACAATTGATTAGTATGCAATTCTAATGGACTAACAAAGTTTTCTAAGCGTTTGGTCCCAAATAGCAGATTGTTGTATTTACTCCGAAAGGTTTTTTCCATAACTGTTTGGGCATCATCCTTTTTTTTGTTATTTTTTGCACTAGCACTTTATTTATTTATTCATTTATGCATTCATTTATTTATATTATTTTCGCATTAAGTTGCGACTCCTAGCGCAACTCATCTTTTTTCTTTTTACTTTTTGCGTGTATATCACATGTTTAGCATTGCTGCTGGAATTACTCACTATTTATTTATTTATTTATTCATTTATCCATTTGAAATTCATTTATATTCATTCTCCTAGCGCGAGGAAACCCCCCCCCCCCCCCTCTAACAAAAGCAACATGCATTTTTTTGAGAATTGTGAGAGAATCGTGATCTTCATTCTAAGCAAAAGAATTGTGATTCTCATTTTTCCCAGAATCGTGCAGCTCTACTGCCTTTAGGAATTAATATGAGAAACACCAGCAAATCTATTGACATAGCTTTAGGTGCACACTGTACAGAGGACACAGACAGTACACCACGTGGAAATACTGCAGCTAGCACAATCACCTGCCTGCCTGTCAGTATATTAGGAAGAGCGGATCTAGCTAAACTCAATACAGTGTATAAAAATATATATAAAACACCTGGGATGCATAAATATTCTCTACACACTGCAACTCTAGCTGACTAGCCTGCCTGCCTGCTCTAACTCCAAAAAATGACACTCTCTCCCTCTCTGTCTCTCTCTGTAAACCACCAACACACTACATAAGGCCGACTTCCAGGCAGCATTATATAGTGTGGGGCGTGTACTAACTCCCCTGAGTCATAATTGGCCAAAGCCACGCTGGCTTTGGTCAATTATGGCTCTCCGTTTTTTGCTCTCTGATGATTTGCCAAGCATGCGGATCATCAGCCAGCAATGCACTACGATGCCGCAGTGAATTATTCGTAATTCGAAAAACGATCGAACATACGATGTTCGAGACTAACGTGAGTTTGACTCGAATACAAAGCTCATCCCTATTGTTCATGAAAGCCACTTTTGAAGCCCCATTCATGTTTGGAGTTCTGTTGTCTTTCTTTTCGGGATTAAACTTAACTGTTGTGACTGTGAGCCTACCTCACCAATAAGTTTATCCTGAAATGGCTCGCTATATCCTTTTTCCACAAAACATTTAAAACATGAGACTATTAAAGTCTATATAGTCCGTGCTAAAGCACTTTGAAGGCAGCCCAGTGAAGATATGAATCAAATCTTAAATCAGCTGGGGGAGGAAGCACAAAGGTGCCCCTCTAAGTGCAGTATATGGTTTAATGAGCAAAATAGAGCATATATACTCACAAGAGTAGAATAAAAATGAGCGTATCAAGCATTGGAAGTCCGGGAGGAAAGTTTCTCCTAAGGCTGCAGGCTGGTATAGTGGAGCGGGTTGCGCCGGTGGTAGCCGATGCTTCCTGTACCTCAGTCACGCAAGGAGCCATGGGGGTGATGTCAGTTCTGGGTGAGCGGTGAGTCGTGTGGATGACGGCACTTGAAGGACCAATAGGCGACACGTTTGCAGAGCATGCGCTCCTTCTTCAGGCCTGTCTTACTGTGACCTCCGCTGCTCCCGGTCTGCGCTGTCAGCCTCAGTCCCCTGAAGAAGTCACGTGGAGTGTGACGTAACGCCGTAGGGAGATTGAGGCCGACAGCGCAGACCGGGAGCAGCGGAGGTCACAGTAAGACAGTGTGATTACACTGCAATCATACCCTGCTTGCTTTATTTATTTTAATTCTACCAATTTTAGGACACCGGATCGTGGAGATCAGTGGACCATTCGTTTGGACACTCCACAGATGCAAGGAGGCTGACATTATTTTTATGTGCCTAATACACAGGTCCGGGAGGTGAGAGTTTTGTGAGACAGGTGGAGGATCATCATTATGGTTTAATACTACAACTAAACCAAAGGTTGACCGGAAATTTGGACTGTCAGGAGGTTTTTTAGCCTCTCATCCATGGGAAAAATCACATAATCTATTATCTTCACTTTTTTGCATTATTGAACCATTTCCATCACGGACATTGATGGTCAAGGAGGCACGTGTTGCACTTTTATATAGAGTCGTTGCATTCAGCAACAGTTCACGTTTTTTGTTTTAAGTCATTGTTTGACACAGGAGCACTTTTACATTTGTTATTTATATTTATATTTATTTATATTGATATTAATATTTATCTATATTTATCTATTTATTCATATACATTTGATTCTACACGTTTGTATTAAATTTATTAGATTTATTAGCATCACGTCACATGGTGTTAGTACTATCTATTTGTATGTATTGACTTTAGCGCTAATAATTTATTTATGCATATTCATTTTTATGTTCGGTGAACGTTATGAGATTCAGCAGCTTTGGTTATTTATTGTATCTCTACACATTTATTCACATACTCACAGTAGCGCAAGAGATTCACTTTATTCATCTTATGGTGTAACACTTTTCTACTTTCCCTTTGGAAGACTTAGGAGAAGTTTTAGTTCCATCTACAAGAGTTCTTCAGATTAAACTCTGATCAAGATACCAATGTTTTTTCAGTTTGGTGTGCCCATAAGGTAGGGGCTAATTCATATGGGAGCAAGGGAAAATTAAAAGAGAAAGCGTGCTCTTGATACATTATTGTTCAAGATCAAAACTCAAGAAATGTAAAGTAAATCATCTATAACCCTTGCACAGAGGAACTTGTTAAATGTAGACAAGAACTCAGATAACTTTTAATATCAGAGCAGGAGAAATGCTTTAAAAAGATTTAAAGCTAAATTGTATTCCCAGTGCTATAGGGCTGGAAAATTGATAGCCAACTTACTTAGAACTAGACAATTAAAATCCAGATTTCCATCTTTGCTTGACCCAATAGATCAGGGGTGTTAAACTCAATTTCATCGCAGGCCGCATTAGAATTATGGTTGCCATTTGTATTTTTAAGACTATATAAATGTATCTACTATTTATTATATTAAATAATTGCCTCTGCATTCAGTTATTACAGGTCTAACTTAAAGGGTAAGTTCACCTTTACAGAAAAATCTGTAAGGCGAACTTATCCACAAAAAACTTTATTGGAGACTGCTCAGACAGAACATGGTTATGTCATGGTGTTCTGTCAGAGCAGTCTGCAATAAAGTTTCTTGTGGATGATACCAGTGGTATGTGTGTGTGACCCTTGATTTCAACTGGCTCAGAACTGTAATATTCTCATAATAATTATAAGCAGATGTTCAGAGCACCCCACCCCCTCTTACATCAGATGTCAAGAGCCCCCCACAGCGTCGTTGCACAGAGAGGTGCAGGATCAGTAGGAGGAGTTATGTCACCCTCTCTACTTCCGACTGCAGAGACACAGTGAGGGAATAGACGAGGGGTGTTCTTCAGGTGCAGGAGAGGTGCGGGGGCCACATAAAAATGGCCTGGATGGTCGGATTTGGCCTTGTGTTTGACATATGTTCAATGGATAGTACATTGGTTTATCATTCAAAGGATATAACAAATGCCTTTCAAAAATATTATAATTGGGGCGTGGCTACCGCGCGGCTGGATGGACGCTTAGGCTTACAGCTCCACCAGAGGACCGGGACTTTCGGCGGCTAGCGGCACTTTAAACGACCGCAAAACAACCCCGCGGCTCGGTGACAGGCAGCGGAACACCCCGCGATGGCAAGGAGGAAGAAAGAATCCGTCGGGAGCCAGAAACTCCCGCATTTCTTCCTCCCCGTGGATCAACAGCGTGTCCAAGATGGCGCCGGCGGCTGCTCGCCGGCCTCCTCCAGCGGCTCCTCTCGCTCCTCACAGAGCCCTGCAGTTAAGGCTACTCAGCCCAGATCACCAGCGGCTTCAACCCCATCAATGCAGAGCCCTGCTAAATCGAAGCCCAGGATGTCTGTGGGTTCATCTCCTATTGAGGTAAGCCTGGACTGCAACTCTGCTGACACTACAAGAGAACTCTCTGATACCTTTAACTCCTTCCCTGCCATCTCTCAGCCTGTCTCTGAATCTACACTCAAAGATATGCTGCTGTCTCTCCGTACATCACTGCAATCAGACATGGTGCAATGTGTTGCTACTTTTAAAGCTGAAGTGCAGGAGCTGGGAGGCAGAGTAGACAAGATTGAACATAAGATGGGGGAATTTGCTTCTTCTCATAACTCCCTGATAGATTCCCACAATGATCATGATGAACAACTTGAGGACCTCAGAGCCAAAATCGCAGATCTTGAGGACCGCTCAAGGCGAAATAATCTGAAACTTAGGGGGGTCCCCGAAACTGTTCTCAATACCCATCTGACTCAGTATGCTTGTGACCTAATCCGTGCAGTTTTGCCATCTGTGCCTGACTCTGAAGTAGTGATCGATCGCATACACCGTCTGCCGAAACCTTCTTATCTATCAGAGGACTTGCCGAGAGACGTTATTGTGAGAGTGCATTTCTACCATGTGAAAGACCAACTTATGTCTAATTTCCGAAAAAATAATCAGATCCCGGAGAAATATTCTCGCCTCCAAGTGTATGCGGATCTCTCGCAATATACCCTCAAAAAAAGAAAATCACTCTTGCCGATCACAAAGGCTCTTAGAAATCACGACATTGTTTATCGCTGGGGCTTTCCAACGAAGCTCACCGTCACATACAACAACTCCACCTCAGTAATAACATCTTTGGATGGCGGCCTGGCTTTGCTTCGCTCCTGGGATATCCTGCCAGAACAAGAACCTGCTCCCCAAACGTCTCCTTCTAAGATCGACACACGAGAGGTATGGCAGACCGTCTCCTACAAGCGTAAACAGAAGAACCGTGCTAATTAACCACATGTGCCAACCAGCATATACTCCTTGTTGCTTTCTTAACCCGGTCCGTTAAGACGTTATGCCCAAGATGACCCCCCTACAGCTTTGGTGCATCTCGTCTGCACTCAGATTCCGGCTGGAATCGCCCATTTTTTTATATTCTGTTCGATATGTTTTCTTTTCTTCTTTTTTTGTTTTTGTTTTTGTTTTGAACTGCAGGTCAAATGCTCGGGAACGGCCCTTAGATGCTCATCACCACATCGTGCAGCTTTACAACCCTGCCACTGTCTGTGCAGCTCCACTTGAGGCCCTGCTGGGGACGCCGGGAGGTAACATAGGCACTCTGCTCTATTGTCCAGATGGTGTTTAAAATAACGTCCTTTAATGTGAGAGGCCTCAATCACCCTGCTAAACGGGCATCTCTTTGGGCTGAATCTCTTAAACTGGGAAGTGACTTGATTTGTGTGCAGGAAACGCACTTTCTGGAATCAGCCTTACCGGCCTTGTATCACAAACAGTTTCCCCACATATTTACCGCATCCGCCTCGCAGAAACGGAAGGGAGTCCTTATTGCGGTTAAAAACTCTGTGGCCTTTTCCCTTTATGACTCCTTCCGAGACCCTGAAGGCAGGTTTTTGATACTTGTGTGTGATATTAACAACAGGCCCTTCACAATAGTGTGTGCCTATGCTCCTAACACCCGTCAAAGTCGCTTTGTACGAAAACTGTTTCGCAAAATATCACACCTTAGACGAGGGCAGCTGGTGATATGCGGAGACTTTAATGCCACTGCTGACCCTCATTTAGACCTATCTTCTAAGCCTAAACGTCTGCCTTTAGCACTCCAACCACTTTTCCACAAGGAAGATGTCTACGATGTTTGGAGGTGTCAACATGCCGAAGAACGTGACTTTACCTTCCACTCTGCACGCCATAACTCATACTCAAGGATCGATATGATCTTGGTGGATAAGGTGCTTCTACAGGCTGTGTCTTCCTCCAGTATACATGATATTACGTGGTCTGATCACGCTCCAGTTTCTGTATCAGTTCTGGAGGAACACACACCCAACCCTGCGTATATCTGGAGAGTTAACTCACAACTTTTTAACTCTGAACGTAATGTTTTAGATATTGCTAACCTTCTTCAGGAATATTTTCGGTTTAACTCTCAATCGGTCTCTGACCCTTATGTTGTATGGTGTGCTCATAAAGTTTATATAAGGGGAATTTTTATTCAGATGTGTTCTCGTATTAAGAGAGAGAGGTCGTTGCAGCTTGACAAAATACTGAAAGATATCCAATCTCTTGACGCTTCCAATAAAGCTAACCCCTCCCAATCCTTGTGCACAGCTCTTTCTAAATTGCGCTCTGATTTGCGTCTGATGTTAATAGAGCGTCACGATAAATTTCTTAAGGCCCTTAAACTAACATATTACTCCTCCGGCAACAAAGCAGGCAAATTTCTTGCCAATCGTTTCAAAGCGAGGAAATTACAAACGAAAATTAGCCACCTGATAGACCCATCCTCACAGAGGAAAATTACTAACCCTAAAGATATCGCTGACGCTTTTGCGTCTTACTATGGTTCCCTCTACAACCTGAGAGATGACCCTAATACCCCGCAACCTGATGACTCAGATATTCAATCTTTTTTGGCCTCTTTGCAACTCCCTGCTCTTACATCTGACCAGTTGCGGGCGCTTAACGCGCCTATAACTCCCCAGGAGATTGCAAAAGCAATTCATTCGTTGCCGCTTGGGAAGTCCCCGGGACCTGACGGCTTCTCGAATGACTACTATAAGCGGTTTCAAGATGTTCTAGCCCCTAATCTTTCTTCGGTGTTCGCAGCTGCAATGGCCTCTGCTCCTTTTCCTAAAGAAATGTTGCAGGCATATATTGTAACAATACCAAAACCAGGTAAGGATCCCACCCAGCCATCCAATTATAGGCCGATTTCACTCCTAAACACGGATCTTAAGTTATACGCAAAGATTATCGCACATAGATTGTCCCCCATCCTTCCAACCCTTATTAAATCGGATCAAACGGGTTTCATTGCCGGTCGCCAGGCGGCAGATGCTACCAGGAGAGTGTTGGGTATAATCCATCAGGCTAGGACGGGTCGGGTGCCTTCTCTGCTCCTTTCCCTGGATGCGGAGAAGGCATTCGACCGCATCCATTGGCAATACATGACCCATGCTCTCCAAAAATTCGGATTCTCTGGGCCTATTTTAACTGCTATTCTGGCGTTGTACACCTTGCCATCTGCAAGAGTGTACACTTCTAACATCCTCTCCAACCCCTTTATGATTTCTAATGGGACCAGGCAGAGCTGCCCCCTGTCCCCATCCATTTTTAATTTGTTAATCGAACCCCTGGCTGAGGCCGTTAGAAGCTCACCACACATCCATGGTTTCAAAGGTCAGACTACTTCCCACGTTATAAATTTGTTCGCTGACGATATAATCATTTTCTTGACAAACCCAAGTAAATCCTTAGCAGCAACTCATGACATCCTTCAGACCTTTAGTGCCTTGTCCTACTATAAAGTCAATTATACCAAATCCCTAGTGTTGGATTTAGGAATAGATCCTACTCTTCGGGAAAAACTCCAATCTTTATACTCATACACTTGGAGCACGGATGGGATTCCTTACCTGGGTATCCGATTGGTATCTGATCTCACACGTGTAGCAGATGTCAATTATTCTTCTCTCATTGATAAACTTACGATTGATGCAAAAAAAATGTCTAAATGTGAACTCTCCTGGACAGGGCGCCTCGCCACTTTTAAGATGTTCATGCTACCTCAAATTTTGTATATCTTCAGGACACTCCCCGTGCCTCTTAAGAGATCGCATCTGCTTATGCTTAATAAGATATTGAAAGATTTTGTTTGGCATGGGAAGAGGCCTCGGTGCTCCCATGCCCAGCTTCTGAAACATAGACACGCAGGAGGCATGGGAATGGTCGACTTACGCGATTATTGGATCGCCACCCAGTTGACCCAGTTGAGGAGTTGGTTTTCACCTGCGGCGGACAAGATGTGGATTGATGTGGAGGAGCATTGTAGTTCCACTCCCTCCCTCCAAAACCTGCTGCTGGCTGACGTGTGGAGGCCGAGGAATTTGAACCTCCTACCTCTTTCTACTCAAGCTTCCTTGGAGGCATGGAGAGTACTTTGCTCCGTGACCTCTTCCCAAAATCAGAAAGTTTCTGTGCCGGTCCCGTTGAGAACCGTAGAGCTGTTAATCCCTGACTCGTCCCTCCTTACCTGGGTGAGACGAGGTATCCTGACCCTACAACAGTTATTAGAGGGGAATGCTCTGAAGTCCTTTTTAAAGATCCAAGAGGAATTCTGCATTCCAGCTACCGATTATTATTTATATCTTCAAATTTCCCATCTTCTAGGATCTCTTCCCTCCCCTGACATTACCCTTTGCAGACAAGGTTGGAGTTTCTTTTCGGAGCCTTCTCTCTCTGCTAAGGGTACTTCTCTATTCTACCACCTACTCCAAGATAAACTTACTTTCTATAAATCCACCCCTTATCAGAGGTGGGAAACGGATCTTGGGGAGACCTACACTCCTCGCCAATGGCAAGCAGCTTTCAAATCTATTTACCAGGCCTCCAAATGTGCAAATCATTGGGAACTAGCCCACAAAATTGCCTTGAGATGGTACCTTACCCCATATAGACTTTCTAAATTCTTGCCTTCACACTCCCCACTCTGTTGGAGAGGTTGTGGAGGAGTAGGCCAGATTATGCATGTTTTTTGGTCATGTAAACACCTTACTAGTTTTTGGAATAAAGTATTTTGTACCATCTCGGATATTACTGGGATTCTCACCAAACCCTCTCCAGCTCTGGCGGTTCTCAACTTAGGTATCGATCTTTTTCCCCTAGACTGTCGAAAAATTGTCACCCACATCTTGTTAGCCGCTAGGTTGTTAATTGCTAGGAAGTGGAAGTCTAACCTCTCTCCTAATGTATCAGAGGTAATTGATATAGTTAAACAAAACTTTACGTACGAAAACTTGCTGGCTTACAAATATAGCTCAAAACGCATCTTTGACCGTCAGTGGCAACTATGGGTTCTTTGGGCCAAAGATCGGTGATTGAATGTACAATCTTAGCCCTTTCCGACATTGACCTGCTGTCCACTTGTTCGTTTATTTGTTTATTTGGTTGTTTGTTAGCTTATCTACCTAGCTAAATGGTTCTTTGATTTAGCTAGTCTGTTCTCTGTTCTAGTTATTGTACTTTGTAACATGCATCGTAATTATGCCATAACTGGTTTGTGATGCCTACTATCCTGCAACTGCTGTAATATTGTTTGTAGTGCTGTGTATCATCCTACAATCCATGTTACTGTCTTTCTTATATTTCCTTTTCTCAATAATAAAAAAGAATGAAACAAAAAAAAAAATATTATAATTCACTGTATAATTTAAACAATGACTTTATTACACCACAACCTATGTAAGACTCTATTTTGTCTTTTCTAGATTCTGTACAACTCCCTGTAGTTGACTGACATTTTGGCCAAACTGAATGCTCCTATTACAAATACTGAGATTAAAAAAGTTAAAAGTTAAATCTCTTGCCAATAATAAGTCACCAGTGACAGACAGGTTCTCTGCTGAATATTATAAAACATGCGGAGATATTCTTTTACCTCATTTGACATTAATGTTCAATACAGCAGCATCCTGCAGCTTTTTTCTATTGGAAATGTTACAAACTGTAATAATTACTTTGTCTAAGCCGGGAAAGGAGCCAAACCGCCCTAAAAATTTCAGACCAATCTCACTTCTAAACACTGATCTAAAAATGGAAAATTATAGCTAACACACTAGCGGAAGTTACTCCTTTACTTATAAAAGAAGACTAGGTGAACTTTGTGAAAGGTAGGCAGGCCCCAGATAAAACACGACAAAAAGTTCAATCTCCTTAAAGTGGTGGAAAATTCCCTCTGTCTTTTTAACCTTAGATGCTGAAAAAGCATTTAGCAGAATGCATTGGGGATTTTTACAGGCTGTCCTACTCAAATTTACCTCTAACATCCTATCAGATCCCTTTCAAAATACAAATGGGACCAGACAGGGGTGTCCATTGTTGCCTGTTAATTTACATTAATAATGAGGGCTTTAGTAACTGCAATTAGATCTAATCCTTTGATCTCCAGTATTGATATTTATAACTATTCCAAAAAGATAAGATTATTTGCAGACAACTTGAAATTAACATTAACTCATCCAGCTCCTTCCCTATTCTGAAGTGCAAAAGAAAACATGAGCATTTCAGTGCTCATATTATAAAGTAAATGTGATTAAATCTTCTGTGCTACCTATTGGCATTGCTAGACCTCTAAAGGCGCAATTTCCATATGGGTGGGAAAAAAGTTTCTGTGCTATTTAGGTTTAACTCTAAAGACTCCTTCAACTAATATACATGAGGCCAATTATCCCAAGCTTTTAGTATCTATCAAACGAGAATTAACTTTGATGTAAACATCATGAATAGGTCAGATTAGCGGCTTTCAAAATGCTACTATTACCAAAATTGTTATACATTTTTAGGACGATCTCTACATCCATATCCCCGGGATTCTTCCAGGAGCTAAATGTAGCCTTTTATTTGCTAGGGTAAAAAAAAAAAAAACAGGATGCTACTTGCTACTTTAATCAAACATAAATCTTTTGGTTAAGCAGATTTACTTGTACTACAGTCCTACCATAGAACAGCCATTCTAGACCATATAAAGGCATGGTTTGACACAAATTTTGATAAACTATGGGTACATATTAAAATGTCTCTCCTATGGGATTGTGATCTTTGGTCACTTTTACTTGCTAAATAATGTTGCAAACACATGAATAAATAAATAGTCCTTGATTTCAGTAACACCATGTGACTGAGTGTGATCAGTGAAAAATATATATAGTACATGGAAATCAGTCCGCTAATGTGACCAAACACAATAGCAGTCCAAAAATATGAAGAAAGTCTTTGAAATTGAAGTGAAGAATACCACGTGGGTATAACCCTCTATATGGAACACCAGAAACACCACCACCGATAATAGGGGGAGGTTTACCAGATGAAATTGACTTGGAGAGGCATGCACCACCCAAGTAAAAAAAATCTTATATAATCGATCGGCATGATGTGTACGGCTGGTCCTGGATCCATCCAACAGTTGACACCAAAATTTTCGATTTATGTATGCCAGGAAGTATATAACATGTAGTCTTGTTGGAGCCAGAGGCACAGTTACCACATACCATTAGGGATGAGCTTCGAGTTCGAGTCAAACTCATGTTTGACTCGAACATTGCCTATTCGGCAAACAGCAAACTATTTGGGGTGTTCGCGGCAAATTCGAAAAGCCGCGGAACACCCTGTTAAAATCTATGGGAGAAATCTATAAAGTGCTCATTGTAAAGGCTAATATGCAAGTTATTGTCCTAGAAAGTGTTTGGGGACCCGGTCCTGCCCCAGGGGACATGTATCAATGCAAAAAAAGTTTTAAAAACAGCCGTTTCTTCGGGAGCAGTGATTAAACAATAAAAGTGAAATATTCCTTTAAATTTCATGCCTAGGGGGGTGTCTAGTATGCCTGTGAAATAGCACATGTTTCTCGTGTTTAGAACTGTCTCTGCACAAAGTGTCATTTCTGAAGGAAAACAAGGTTCCCCCCAAATATCCATTCCAGACCCTTCAGGTCTGGTGTGGATTTTAAGGGGAACTCCACCCCAAATAAAAAAAAATGGCGTGGAGTCCCACCTGTCACGTGACCCCACCCCCCTCTGACGCAAGGGAAAGCCTGGGCTTCCCCAGTGACGTAGTTAGAGGGTGCGTCAGAGGGGGACGGGTCACATTACGGGTGGCGCCGCCTCACCTATATAAGAGCTGTCACTGGCTCAAGCCGCACCATTTGCCGGGCTGTCTCTGGTGGAGACAGGCGGCTGGCGATGCGTGCGCTCTGGATCCCGGACCTGGATGGATTTTCTCATCGCTGGACCCCGGCGGAGAGGAGATCACCGACCGCTGGATACCGACAAAGTTGGAGCGGGGATGGAGACTGGATTACCACCGCTGGATTTTTTTTTCTTTTTTAATAAAGGACTTTTTCCCACGGTGTGTGTGTGTGTTTTTTTACTATTATTTACACTTCCTTAGTGAATTGGTAGAGGTACAATTTACCCATTACCAATTCACATAGCGGGGGGCCAGGATCTGGGGGTCCCCTTTGTTAAAGGGGTCTTCCAGATTCTGATAAGCCCCCCGCCCGCAGACCACCACAACCCTTGGGCAAGGGTTGTGGGGATGAGGCCCTTGTTCCCATCAACATGGGGACATCCTCCCCATGTTGAGGGCATGTGGCCTGGTATGGTTCAGGAGGGGGGACGCTCTCTCGTCCCCCCTTTTTTTCTGTGGCCGGCCGGGTTATGTGCTTGGATAAAGGGTCTGGTGTGGATTTTTGGGGAAACTCCACGCCATTGTTTTTTTTTTTTTATTTGGGGTGGAGTTCCCCTTAAAATCCATACCAGACCTGAAAGGTCTGGAATAGATATTTGGGGGTAACCCCACATCATTTGTTTTTTAAATTGACGGCGGGGTTTCCCTTAATATCCATACCAGACCTGAAGGGCCTGGTAATTGAATTTGGGGGGACCCCCACGCTTTTTTTTTTTATGAATGAATTTTCTCTGAATTGCCAGGAGCCGACAATTCATTATAGCCGTGAGTGATTTTAAATGACTTTTTTTCCATCAGAAATTACACTTTGTGCAGAGACAGTTCTAAGAACGGGAAACATGCGCTATTTCACAGGCATATTTTATACCCCCCCCCCCCAGGTATGAAATTTAAAGGAAGATTTCACTTTTATTGTTTCACTTTAAGCATTATTAAATTCACTACTCCCGAAAAAGCGTCAGTTTTTAAAACTTTTTTTTGCATTGATACATGTCCCCTGGGGCAGGACCCAGGTCCCCAAACACTTTTTAGGAAAATAACTTGCATATTAGCCTTTAAAATTAGCACTTTAGATTTCAAATGTTCGAGTGCCATAGACTCTAACGGGGTTCTAAAGTTCACACAAACTTTTGGTCTGTTCGCAGGTTCGGCTCATCCCTACATACCATGCACAATGAGAAGAGAAACTCACATAGTGTGATACCATACAGAGTAATATTTATTAAAAAGGTATACAATTAACACTCACATTTGAAAGAACATCATAGGCATATCATGAAATACAAGAGCGATGTGTGTGGATGGGTCTATCCGACACGTTTCAACTAAACAGTTGTCATCTGGGGTGTGGACCCCCACTACTACATCGCTATTTATAGATGGAATGACCCCAGCTGGAATGACGTGACTCCAGAAATGACATCACTTCCGGTTTAAAAAAACGGAAGTGGCGACGGCAGAATAAGGCGTCCAAATACTAGCTAAAATAATCAGTTAGGTAAATGAAAAGTTTGAGTCCAAAGATGACTAGTGAAAGAGCATTATACCTTCCTATGGGAGTAATCACTAGCGTTAGTATCAACCACTGAATGCGAGAAGCGCCATCCAAGACTCTCTATGACATCACTGCTGCTCTCGCACTGTGGAACCTGCAATGTATCACACAGGTCCACCAACGTAAAACTCCAAGCCTCGCTCCCAGGGCGAGGCATGGTGACCTCACTCCACCATCCATGCCTCACTATGAACGCAAGGCCAGACAAATGTCAAAGCTTTGTATTATAGCAACAACCAAGCCTCGCTATCAAAGCGGGGCTACATGACCTCCCATCCAATGACAAGCTGAAGAGTAATGGTTCCATGGAAACAACCAAACCTCAATCTGGATAACCCATAATTACTCACAACCAGCAGTCAATTATATATAGGGAATTAACTAAACCTCACTTATTAAGGGTGAGACACAGAAAATTAACAAACTAGATAATTTAAAGAACAACACCGAGCCGATTATTGACATTATTCCCACTGAGGCTATACTAATAATAGAGATAGTGGGCCAGATCCACAGAGCAAGTACGCCAGCGTATCTACTGATACGCCGGCGAACTTTCAAATTTCCCACGTCGTATCTCTAGTTTGAATCCTCAAACCAAGATACGATGGCTTTTGGGTAAGATCCGATAGGTGTACGTCTTCGTACGCCTTCAGATCTTATATGCAATACTTCGGCGCCCGCTGGGTGGAGTTTGCGTCGTTCTCCGCGTCAGGTATGCAAATTAGCGATTTACGACGATCCACGAACGTACGCGCGGCCGTCGCATTTTCTAACGTCGTCTGTAGTCGGCTTTTTCCGGCGTATAGTTAAAGCTGTTTTTTTGCGGCGTATAGATAGACTTGCCATGTTAAGTATGGCCGTTGTTCCCGTGTCGAAATTTGAATTTTTTTTTGCGTAAGTCATCCGTGAATAGGGATGGACGTAACTCACGTCTAAGTTCAAAAAATGACGTCGATGGGACGTCATTTCGCGCAAAGCAGGGCGGTAAATTTATGGACGACGCCTGCGCAGTTCATTTGGCGCGGAGACGCGCTTCATTTAAATGAAAACCCGCCCCCTGATCGCCGATTTGAATTCCGCCACCAGAAATACACTACGCCGCCGTAACTTACGGCGCAAAATCGTCGAGGAAATTCCGACAGGTAAGGTACGGCAGCGTAGCGTATCTCTGATACGCTGCGCGGATCCGATTCTCTCTGGATCGGGCCCAGTCTATTTAAACTTGGGACATCCATAAATGGCAATCTTTAATAATTATGTAAAATTACACAAATGAATCCGACAAAACATTTAACGCCAGACAGACGGTCTCCATAAAAAGGGTCACTGAATGTCCGACAAATAGAATTATTAAAAATCTATTAAAAATATACCAAGACTATGTAAAAATTATTTATATATAAAATTAAGATATGTAAAATTTAGAGAAAAATCCTCCCCATGTTGAGGGCATGTGGCCTGGTACGGTTCAGGAGAGGGGGGAGGCCGCTCTCTGTCCCCCCTCTTTTCTGCAGCTGGCCAGGTTACGTGCTCGGATAAGGGGTCTGGTGTGGAGTTCACCTTAAAATCCACACCAGACCTTAAGGGTCTGGAATGGATATTTGGGGGGAACCCCACGTCATTTTTTTTTAAATTGACGGCGGGGTTCCCCTTAATATCCATACCAGACCTGAAGGGCCTGGTAATTGAATTTGGGGGGACCCCACTTTTTTTTTTTTATGAATGAATTCTCTCTGAATTGCCGGGAGCCGACAATTCATTATAGCTGCGAGTCCGGTTTAAATTACTTTTTTTCTTTCAGAAATTACACTTTGTGCAGAGACAGTTCTAAGTACGGGAAATATGCGCTACTTCACATGCTTACTTTACACCCCCCCCCCTCCTAGGTACGAAATTAAAGGAATTAAAAGAATATTTCACTTTTATTGTTTCAGTTTCAATTCACTGCTCCCGAAAAAACGGCCGTTTTTAAAACTTTTTTTTGCATTGATACATGTCCCCTGTGGCAGGACCCAGGTCCCCAAACACTTTTTAGGACAATAACTTGCATATTAGCCTTTAAAATTAGCACTTTAGATTTCAAACGTTCGAGTCCCATAGCCTTTAACGGGGTTCTAAAGTTCACATGACTGGTTGGTGTGTTCGCAGGTTCTGGTGCGAACCGAACAGGGGGGTGTTCGGCTCATCCCTAGTTCTGAGCAGTTTGGAGGGCAGCTCTTTTTACCCCAAACTTCATACACAGACAAGATAAGAGGTAAAGACCAGGGGAATGACTTTTACTGAAACTCAGCCACATGCTTTATACCGTACAGGAGGAAATATCTTGTATACCTGAGGCCTGGAACACCGTCAACAATACCCAAGGTGCTCTGTGTCAGTATAATGCTCTAATCTGAAGTGTTTTTTCTTTACTATGTTCCCCTGTGTTTGGCCTAGATGTTCTGTTTGAATGTTATCCTTGTTGCTCAATATTCTCCTTCCTAGTGTAATGTGCTTTGACCCTGTTCCTTACCTCCATTTTCTGATCCTTCACTACTCTTCCTCTCTTGATGTATGCTGGTATGACATTTGGATATTCTCTGTCATTGAAAATTGTGATGTTCAATATTACCTCATATTGATGTTTTCCGTTTTTCTAGAAAAGAGTTATGTCCTTTGCTGCTCTGGATACACATTGCCTACTCAGAAGCATACACCTACTTGTAACATGCTTTATGTCTTTTAAAATGTTATCCCTAAATACCAAGGAGCTCAATAGCTCTTTTAAACGGTCACTCATTTCTTCCAAATGCAACGTCTTATGCCTACAAGAGATGCATTTTGCTATCTTCAAAGTACCCTAAGGGCCTGATCCACAAAGCAGATGCGCCGACTTAACTCGAGATACGCGGTGTAATTGAAATTTACACCGCGCGTATCTTTGCGCCTGATCCTCAAAATGAGTTACGCCTGAAATCCAGGTTTTTCCGTCCTACCTAAAATAATTACACCGGCGCTTCTTCGTGCGCAAATTACACTAGACACGCCGCTGTTTTGATAGGCAAAGATGCAAATGAGGGAGATAGGGCGATCCACAAAATTAAGTGTGTGTGCCGTAGATTACGCCCTGTGCGCTTCTGTTAGTTTCCCGGGGGAATTTTACACTTTATAAAAGCAGCCCTAATTTTACACCTGCCGTGTAAAGGTCTGCTACAGCAACACCATTAAGGAAGAGCTGAGCACACACACTTGCTGGACTACAATCTGTCTGCCAACATGCCAGGGCCATCCATGATCATAACTGCACTAGTGACTTTAGACACGCTAAGAAGGAGGAGGGAATGGAGGAGGAGGAGGAGGGCACAGGAGAGGGTTTACGGCAGACGCCTAGATGCCTTTGGCATGACTGTTTCTGAGGTGTATGGCACCTTCAAATTCAACCGTGAAGCCGTCCTGGAATTAACCACAATCCTGCAGGATGATCTCACCAGCCTAACACAACGCTCACATGCAGTGCAGCCACTGATCAAGGTAATGGCAACACTGCATTTCCTGGCCACTGCTTCTTTCCAGTGCACAAGTGGAGGTGTGGCTGGGATGGCACAATCCTCCATGAGCAGATGTGTGCACCAGGTTGTCCCTGCAATCCTGAGACGCATGGCCAATCAATTCATCAAACCCTCCCAGGAGGTCCAGCGAATGGACACAATGACTGATTTTTTCCAAATTGCTGAATTCCCACGCACCATCGGGGCCATTGATTGCACCCATGTGGCACTACAACCCCCCCATGAGACAGAGCACATGTACCGGAATAGGAAGCACTGGCATTCAATCAATGTTCAGGTGATAGTGGATGCCAAATGCCTCATATGGCACGTCTGTGCCAAATTCCCAGGATCCAGCCATGACAGCTACATATTCCGTCACAGCAACATCTCCAGAGAATTGGAACAGAACGTGTATGGGGACAGCTAGCTGGTTGGTGAGTGACATGGGTGTCAGGTATGACTGTTTCCCCCTCATGATGCAGACATCATGAGGGGCACATGCACGACTAACATCCTCCTGTCTTTTCCCTTCCAGGTGACTCTGCATATGCACTGGGACCCCATCTTATGACTCCATACCGGAACCCCCAAACCCCAGGAGAGGAAAGATACAATGCTGCACACATAAGTACCTGTGGAGTGGTGGAACGCACATTTGGCCTCCTGAAGTCACGTTTCCGATGCCTGGATAAGTCTGGGGGTACCCTGTTGTATTCCCCAGACTTTGTGTGCCAGATCATCGGTGCATGTTGCATTCTGCACAACTTCGCAGTGAGAAGGGGCCTGGAGATTGACATATGTGATGACCTGACCCCTGAACCAGACAATTCCCCCCCAACCAACTCTACCCGTTCTGCTGAGGGCACAGCAGCCAGGAGACGCCTCGCAGAAGGCATCTTTGCACAGTAAACGCACATTAAACATGTCACAATGAGAATGTATCTTTGCACAGTAAACGCACATTAATTATGTCACAATGAGAATGCATGAATGCACACCCACTGTGGTCCCTATCACAGACACATCACATGCACATTGAATTGTATTAGATCCAATTCCCCCCCCCCAATGGTACTTGGGAGCAGTAACGCCCCGCCACGGCTCCAATTATGTCACTGTGCTTTTATACACCATTCAGGGACCTGGGATCACTTCTCCCTGGTCGTGGGGATCCCTTCTCCACCAAAACTGAGGGTGACACCCTTATTTAATCAGGAATGCCACCCCCCCACATTCACACATCATTCACACACATACACCAAATCATAAGTACAGTATACCAAACAAAATCATAAAAATAAAAAACAAAAGTACCCCTGCAAAATTAATAGCGGCGGCGTTTGCTACGCCTGGGCCGCCCACGGGCACGGCCACTGCCAACCGGAGGATCTTCATGGGGGGGTTCGAGCAGGGGAGGGAGTATCTTAATGGGGGGGGTGGGTGAGCACGGGAAGGAGGAGCCTCCCCTGGTGACTGTCCTCCTGCTGGCCTTCCCTCCAAGGCCACTGCTATCCTTGTGAGACACATTGTGAGGGCAGCCGTATTGGCCTGGCCAGCCCTGGTATTGTCCTGCACAGCCTGGGTCAGGGCAGTCACCTCCTGGGCCACGCCTGTTGTGGCGGTCTTCAGGTCCCACAAGCATGTGATGACCGCCAATGAGTTTGTGGCCCCATCACTGATTGACTCCTTCATTGCACCCAGGCTGTGCTCCATCTGGGTCAGAGTCTCTTTTATCTGACCCAGATGGCGGGTCTGCCGGGCATTGTCCCTCTGCAGACTGCCCGGCAGACGCTCGGCCACCCCCCTGGTCTCCTGAGTCGCCATCCTGCCTGCCGCTGAGGCTTGTGGCCCTGGAGGAGCGGAGAGAGTGACCCTTGTGGGTTGAGGCCTGTTGAGGGAGGAGTGGGAGGGGCTACCCCTGATGGTGGCCTGACTGCTGCCAGCCTCAGGGGTAGCCTTAGGGGCCAAAAGGACTTCCCGGCCAATCTGCAGATCTTCTTCCTCCACCCCCTCATCCTCCTCCCCCTCAACCTCCTCATGAGGGGAGGTTTGGCCACTCCCCTCCCCTGGGGAATCCTGCCCTTCTTGGGACTCATCAGCAGCCTCTTGTCCTTGGGGTGGTGCAGCAGCCTGGCCTGATGATCCAGCAACCTCCTGGCCTGATGGGCCTGCAATCTCCTGGTCATCTGTGGAGGACACAAAACAATCACAGGTTTGAGGATCCACACACTTGGCACATCTTCCCTTCCCCCACCCACACATGCTAATCACCAGATAGAAAAAACAAAAACTTACCTGGCCTCACAGGAACATCAGATTGATATCCACGCAGGCCCACCACCTGCTCTGGCTGGAAACACCGGGCCACTGCCCATTCCTCCTCACTGAGCCTGATGGGGCAGGCTGGGCCTCCTCCAGTGCCCATGGCATGGGCATTTATTTGGGTCGCCTTGTTACGGACCAGGCTCTTTAGATCGTTAATCTTCTTTTGGATGCCAGCGAGGGTCCTCGTCTCCCCCCCCCGCCGCATTGATCTGATCCGTAATCTTTTTTATTATCGCCTTCCTTTGGGCCGGGGAGGTGTTCCGGCTATCAGGGCCATGTAAATATCGACCATATAGGACGATGGCCCGAGCAAGAATTTGCTTCTCTACGTGAGAAAAATTGAGCTTCCTGTGCTTGGGTGCCATCACAGACACCATTCAGCAACAAGAATAAACTCACAGGACAAACAAACAAAAATACACACACAACAAACAAACAAAAAAACTCACAGAAGAAACACACAAAAAGCAAAACACACAAGCAGACAGCTACTACAAATTCAAAAACAAACACACAAAAAACAAACACAAAATACACTCAGAAAAAAAAAAAAAAGAAAATACACTTAGCAGAAACAAACACCAACTACAATCTAATACTCCTCCAAAACTTTACTATCACACACAACTCACCAACAAACACCAACAAACGTTCAGAGCAGAAGCAACTTGCTCTAGGAAGGGGAACACAGGGAAATACTTTTGCAAGGGAAGTGTGTTTGTGTGGGGCTTTTTATACACAGGGCGATCCTCAAACTAAGTATGCTTGGCCTTTTACCTATCTCACTGATTGCGCCAAGCCAAGTTCTGCACATGCCCAGTGAGCAGCAGATTCGTGCGCGCATGCGCAGTACGGCCGGCCCTTCATTTGCATGGGGTCACGGCTCATTACAATGAAGCACGCCCACTTCCTTCCCACTTGCAATAACCCCGCCTTACGCCTCGGGATTTAAGTTACGCTTGCGCAATTTTATGCATAAATGCGCTGTGGATACGGCACTTACGACACCAAATTAGGGCGCCGTAACTTAAATGACATAAGTTTTGACTAACTTAATTTGCGCCGCTGTTTGTGGATCAGGCCCTAAATTCCTTCACATTTTTTTGCTCATGTGGATACTAAATGTAAAGGTGTCATGACTGCTTTCCGTGACTTAGTGGCCCGACAACTCCACTCAGTAAAATAACACCCTAATGGCAGTTTCCTCATTATGGATGTAACTATTAACAACCACTGCAGCACCCTTGTTAATTTATACACCCCCAATACCAACCAAAAGCATTTCTTTAAATCTCTCCTAGTCAAAAAACTTCAACCATATAGATCTCACCAATAGTTATTTGCGGGGGATTTTATTGATGTCATTCAATCTTCTATTGACTCCACCAGTGTTTCGTGCAGACCTTTCTTGTCCCTTTCCACTCTCATTTATCACTGCACAAGCTCTTAGCTAACTGCATTGCCAAACTCACACCATTTTTAATACAACCAGATCAGGTAGGGTTTTCCTCTGGATGTCAGACCTCGGTCTTTATGCGGATGATGTCATCTTAGATATAACGGTCTTACTCCGCTACTTAGCCCCTCTTTGTAACCTATTAGAACATTTTAGCACCATTTCCCTATATAAGCTCAATCATTCCAAATGTCAAATGCTCCCCATTGGTTTGGACCCTCAAATTAAGAATCAGATTCTGTGTGTTGCCCTTTTCTCATGGGCTCCTCCCTCATCATTACAATATCTAGGTATCCAACTCACTACCCCCAGCTCTAGATTTTTCTCTGTCAATTTTATGGCCCTCACAACTAAACTGACTCAACTAAGCGCAAACCTGACATTGGTTCCCTCCTCGTGTGCTGGCTGTATCGTACTAGCTAAAATGTTTTTATTACCTCATGTCTTGAAAATGTTTAGAGCCTTATCCATCCATTTTGTTTCAGCTTATCTTTTGAAATTACAATCCATACTGAACTCACTTATTTGATATACCAAGAGCCCACGTATAAAATCCTCCATTGTCCTACACCCAGCAAAATTTGCCAGCTTAGAAGCTCCTAATGTTATGCTATATTACAAAGCAACCATACTAGCACAGTTGAAAGAATGGTGGATGCCTTCACATCACCTCTCATTGAAACAGATAGAAAATATAGTCCTAAGTTGCGACCTCAAACATGCCTTGGGAGCAATGATAATACCCCCTCTACCTAGAATTTTTTTTTTTACACAATCACAGCTGCTTATAGAGTATGGACTTCTCTTATAAAACCCTCTAAGCGGATCTCTATGGCAACTCTATGTAGACTTCCACTGTGTATACCAGAACCCCTTATCCACGACATTATTGTCTACAATTTCAAGAGGACGATATGCAGGACATTTTTGATTCCTCCAAGATGTCCCGGAAAGGAATCTCACCTATATATACTCACCATTCTGAACCGTCCTCTATAGGGAATCTTCCACTATGTCTTCAAGGGAGCTTTCTCCACAGTTTACAGCCTCACTAACACAGTGGCAGTCAGCAGTATCCCTACATCTGAAGTACTCTCGATGTGTAACTCATTGGCAAGCGCTACAAAAACTTTTACATCACTGGTACCCCTGTCAAACAGGTTGCTATCTTCCCCGATCAATTGCCATTATGTTGGAGACAGTGCAGTATGTCCAGCTTTCTACCACATAAATGGTAGCACTACCCAGAAATCTCTAATTTCAACCATCATGGACTGGCACTGCGACTTCTACGCTCTACCCACCCACCTCTTTATCACAGCTATACTCTATAGCCCGCAACTGGAAACAACCATCATCATTAGTGGTTACTGGTGCTCCATTTATTTGGGTGGGGGCAAGGGGTGGCAAAAAGTAGCCAGCCTAAGGGAGATAAAGGTAAAATCCAGCCCTGAACAAAGGTTATAATGGCAATAAAACCTGATACAAGGCTCTGACCCTACCCTGCACTATTCAAAAAAAAAAATTCTTTTAACTATTTGGTATGACAACACCTCTTATTCCTTTTTGCTGTCAAATCAAAAGCTAAGAAAAAAATAGATTTAAACAAGTTTTCTAGCATTTTAATGTATGCATAGATGAGCAAAATCACATTTTACAAGTGAAAAAATAAAATATAATATTTTTATTTTTATTTTTCCATGTCTGTTTTTCCTATCCATTTTCTGTAACTGTATTTGAATGTACATTGTACTCAATCTACAAAAATATCTATAAACATGGTAGTATATGGGTTATAAATACCAAATGTCCATAGGCAAAAATTAACAGAGCCTAATAAAAAAGAACTCCATTTGAAACTAAGTTACTCATCTCGATAAACCAAAATGCGATTACATTCTAGTATTTGAATTGCCAGCTCATTTAGACTCACACTGTATAAAAATCAATAATAATCTTAACTGAACTTTTTCTAAGCGTGTTCAAGGGATTCATTACTGTAGCATTGAAATTAATGGAGTCTGCAATATGAGTCTCTGCTTTAAAGCAATGTATTATGCAAACTGTTCTGCTGTGTTACTAATTCAGAGTGGAATTTTTGCTGGAAGCTTGCTTTATAGTGAACAAATAAATGAATCAGGACAGTTTTATATTCACTAGCCCTTCTACAAAATAAGCCTCAGAATAAATTTCATAATTTTGGACCTCATAAATGAAATGTTTTAACCAACTTACCTCTAGTGACAATTCTGTCATACATAAAAAAAGTCAGCATTTTTTGCAAGAAACTTAGAACCCACAAACATTATATATTATATATTTTTTTTAAAAGCAGAGACCCTGTAGTGTAGTGGTTGTTGAAATTTGTGTTTGTCATACGATATTTGTGGAGCCATTTTTTTTTTATATACAAATGCTTTTTATTGAGGTATCAAAAGCATAACAAAGTAACTCTGTATTACAAAGAGAACAATGAGGGAGAATGGGATGTTGGCGGTGCTAAATAGAATAAGTAATAAGATAGTTACATTTTATAACAATTTATTAAGATATCAAAAATAGAATTTTATACAATACATAATACACCGTATTAAAAACAGTGTGTCAGAATTCAAATATTTGGGTTGCTGGAATTTCTCACTGTAGAGTTACTGGTCGGTTTAAGATGTTATATGACCCAATTTATTTCGCCGTGATCGGCTTCCTCAGGGGTACTGAAAAGCGACCAGAATTATGTAGCCAGCTCTGAGCAAAAGAAAAACAACAAGTAAAAATCTATACATCATGAATTCATTTAAATATGAATACATTGCACAAAGGTACATCTTTGGAAAGGATAAGAGCTGACCTGACATCTCGGATGAAGAGGAAAAACGACACCAGTCCTGAGACGTCCCGGGGCCCCGGGAGCCACTCACCCCACAGGGAGCAAAGATGCCCTATAATGAAGTCTCCATGCTGCGTAAGGGCATAGGCTAGACCATAGGAGAGGAATTAGGGACCAAGCTATTGGGAACACATAACACCTAATGAGTATGATGTTCCGAGCATATAGAAAAAAGAGTAAAAGTAGATATAGATGGGGGGGCGTGTCCGGATGTGATTAGGAGCAGACGTGCTTGTGAGGAGCTCTGGGTATCCTGAAAACAATCCTCTGCCATCCATGCTTTTACGGTTGGATTTCAGCCTTTAAACCCTGCCTGATTGTCCCTCCTTGTCTCCTGGTGAGCCCTGTGCCGAAATTGGGCGAAGATACTGCGGTGGATGCCCGGGAGAGGGGGGACTGCTCAGCCTCCAGCCGCCGCCATCTTGCTGCTCTGGGCCCGGACGTTGCGCTCGGATCCCCGCCAATCCGTGTGGTGAGCTGCCATCCTCTGCCCCTGGGACTGATCCCCGTCCTCCTGAGTGTCCCCTCACCTGTCTAGCGTGTCCCGGTGACCTGCCAAACCGCCGGGGGCACCTGCGGCGGCCGCGGCCTAGTACCGCATGTGAAGCCTCCGGCGCCACCGCTGTTTCCTGAGCGACTTCCCCGCCGAGGTGTACCGCGCCCGGCCCTTGCTGGTGGCCGCGGGTCCTCCTGCTTCCACCTG
The DNA here is from genome assembly GCF_905171775.1 of Rana temporaria. Taxonomy (NCBI): domain Eukaryota; kingdom Metazoa; phylum Chordata; class Amphibia; order Anura; family Ranidae; genus Rana; species Rana temporaria. Next base: position 64,154,674 of record NC_053494.1, read on the forward strand.
CCCACCGCCCATCCACCTCCCTGCTGAGCCCTGCTGTGTCTGCCTGGGTGGGCCGGTGGTGATTACCTGGGACCTGGTGTCTCTGCCATCTCCATGCCTGGATCCCCTCCTGCTGTGAGCCTCCCTGATCACTCACTGCCCAGTCTGAACTGCTCCAAGGGGGCTTGGGGCCTCTACAATAACACCTGCCTCCCTGGACTGTGTTCCCTTGGACCCCTCACCCGCTGCACTTGCGGCCCATCACCCCCCCCGCTGCCTTCGGGACACTGCTCTGGGCGGGAGGTGCTCCAGCGTTGGGGACCCCTGTTAGAGTCCCGCCAGATGTCCCCCCTTCCAAAAAGGGGAAGAAGAAGAACTCCGGGGGCCACAGAGACCGGCTCTTCGCCCCCAGGGGCCGCACCTCTCGCCCTCGCAGCCAGACCCCTTGCTGGTCGAACGGTTGCGGGCCCTGTTGACAAATTTGGAGATGGACCCGGGGGGGGGGGGGTTCCAGGGGCGGAGGGGCCGACCCAGCCCTCACAGGATAATACGGCCACAATCCTTGCCGCGATTGAGCAGAGTAAGACCTCACTGCTGGTGCGCATCGATCACCTTGCGGAGGAGTGCAATCTCATCAGGAACGACCTTGACAAAATACGGGGGAGAATGGCGGAGACTGAGACCAAAATATCTGCTACCGAAGATCTTACAGCCACCCATGCCTCCTCCATTGCCGAGCTGCAGCGCACGGTGCAGTCCCTCGTTGCAAAATCCGATGATGCTGAGAACCGACTCAGGCGCAACAATGTTAGAGTCCTGGGGTTGCCTGAGAGGGAGGAGGGGGAGCACCCAGCTGAATTTGCGGAGGAATTCTTCAAAAATCTCCTAGACCTCACGGATGTCCCTCCTACATACGTGGTTGAGAGGGCTCATCGGGTGCCCACCGGCCGCGCCATCCCGGGGAATCCCCCTAGGCCCTTCCTAGTCCGCTTCCTCAATTATCGGGACAGGGACAAGATTCTCTCCGAAGCCCGCAAACATCCCACTCTCAATTACGGCAACGCCTCCATTCATCTTTTCCCTGATTTCTCGGCCGATTTGCAGCAGAGGAGGAAGACCTTCAATGATGTTCGCAGACGACTCAGGGACAAGAACATAAAATATAGCATGCTGTACCCCAGCCGCCTGAGAGTCCAACACAATGGAGCGGTTCGATTCTTTGACAACCCAGCGGCTGCTGATGATTGGCTGACCACCTTGCGTTGAGGACCCATCCCCATGCCTCATCGGATGCCTGAACTTCCTACATCCTTGCCTGTTGTATCCTGTTGACGCTTCCTGTAAGTACCGGAGCACCCTCACCTTGACCGATACGTCGTTAAGAGACTAGCGTTGAACCCCCACATTTTAGTTGGTTTTCATGCTGCGGGAGGCCTGGTGTTTCTACGTATCTAGCAGACTGCACACCAGACCCCGCGCGCCAAGAGGGGTATCACACCCACTACCGTGCCTACGGTCTTCGACCACCTGAGCTGTGAGCCGCTCCGGGATACTTGGTGCAGCACGACGAATCGTCACCGGCTTGCACCAGCCTACCCCCCAGGAGAACTCCCACTTGCTCTCACGAGACTCCCATACCAGTTCGAAGATACCCTCTTGTGAGCTGAACCTGTTGATTGGTTTAGAACTGCTGAAGTCTGTATTGTGGCCTAATTTTCAGGGTTAGCTGTACAGGCTCTGTGTTTTTGTTTTGTTTTGGGGTAAAGACCGCTTCCTGACCTCCATGATGTTCTGGGGGGTAGGGGGGATTGGTAGGATAAGCACCTGGTGCTTGGGAAGTTATGGTTTTGTTACTTTGACAGTTTATATGTGTGTTTTGTGTTGCACGTACAATGGCTCATGCTCCACTGCTGCTCACCGGGTGTCACCTGCTCAACGACTACTATTCTCCTCTAATTATTTTGACCGAAGCCCCTATGGCGTCACGTGATCAGGATTCCTTTTCCGTGGTCTCCTGGAATGTGCGTGGCCTCAACTCTAAGTTTAAGAGGGCGCTTCTTTTTCAATATGTCAAACAATACAATCCAGCTATCCTGGTCCTGCAGGAAACACACCTGGTGGGCAGTAAGCTCATGGCTCTAAAAAGACCCTGGGTACAGAAGGCCTTTCATGCCTCCTACTCCACATATGCGAGGGGAGTTTCCATCTTGATAAACAAGTCTCTCCCATGTGTCGTTGAGGCGGTCCACACGGACCCGCAGGGTAAGTTTGTAATTTTGGTGCTCACGCTCTGGCAACAGAGGTATGTTCTTGCTGGTATATATGTGCCACCACCCTTTAAGCCTGAGGTTCTGTATACTATACTGGAGAGGATGACCCCCTACTGTCCTGCAAAACTTTTATTACTGGGTGACTTTAATGCCATCCTGTCCCCTGATTTGGATAGACCCGCGCCACCTAAATTCTTCACCGGGGAGTTGTCTAACTGGGCATTATCTGCGGGTGTGAGGTCTGGAGGTGGAAATTCCCTTCCACTAAATCCTTTTCATGTTTTTCTACCTCCTACAAAACCGCCTCCAGAATCGATTATGCTTTTGCTAACCCCTCCCTGCTGTCGGACGTTTTAGATGCCTCTTATCTGTCCAGCGGCCTCTCTGACCACAGCCCCCTGCGGATTACCCTGCGTACCACCTCATCCCGTAGTAGCTCTATGTGGCGGCTTGGTGCGCAGTGGATTTCTCAACCTGATATAGCGGAACAGGCCCCTTCGGCCCTACGTGCTTACTGGGACTCTAATGCAGGGTCATCATCTCCTGAGATAGTCTGGGATGCCTTCAAGGCATTTACTAGGGGCCATTACATCTCGGCCATCAAGGCGGTGAGGGTGCAGCAGGCTGCTGTCGCAGTGGCTTTGGAGGATGGGGTGGAGTTGGCTTCCGCCCGCTTTGGATCGGATCCCTCCGCCTCAAACTTCGATGCGCTGCAGGCATCTAAGCGTAGCCTTCACCTTCATGTAACGGAGGCTACTAGACTGGAATTGTTTCGTACGAAGCAAACATTTTTTGAACAGGGGGACAGGAATGGCAGACTGTTGGCGATGATGTCCCATCATGACACCCCGAGTACAGTGATTCCTGAGCTCACCTCTCCCACGGGTGAGGCCATCTCTTCTCCTGAGGCCATTTTGGGGGCGTTCCGTGATTTTTACCAATCCTTATACAGCACCACTTTGCCCACCGGTTTAGACCCGGAGGGGATGAAGCTCCTCCTAGATCCAAGAGCCCTTGGTTGGCTCTCCGACTCGGAGAGATCACATCTAGTTGCCCCAATAACTGCTGAGGAGGTTCTTGCTGTGATTAATTCCCTGTCCACTGGCAAGGCTCCTGGTCCTGATGGTCTTCCGGTTGATTATTATATAGCACATGCAGGCATGTTGGCCCCCCGACTGGCCGCCTTGTTTTCTCACTGCCTGGAGCAGGGTTCTCTCCCACCCTCCATGGCGCACGCGCATGTTATTCTCATTCCCAAGTCGGGTAAAGATCCGAAGTTGTGTGCCTCCTATAGACCCATAGCGCTTCTTAATAACGACCTTAAGATTCTAACTAAGCTCCTCACTGCTAGACTCAGCACTTTACTTCCCTCCCTCATAGACTCGGATCAGACCGGTTTCATGGCCCACAAATCCACTGATATCAACTTGCGTAGACTGTTCACTAATCTTCATGCACAGCATGACAACCAGGGTACCAGAGTAGTTGCCTCTCTCGATATTGAGAAGGCATTCGACTCCATAGAGTGGCCTTTCCTGTGGGAGACTCTAAGGTGGATGGGTTTCCCCCTGGTGTTTATAGGATGGTTGCAGACTATTTATCGTTCGCCGACAGCTACCATTCGTTTAGGGTGTAGGCTATCTCCTGTGTTTAAGCTTGCTAGGGGTACTCGGCAGGGCTGTCCTCTCTCTCCGGCCCTTTTTGCCATTGCCATGGAGCCAGTGGCTGAGGCACTGCGTGTTTCGCCACACATTAAGGGGCTTCGTCTGGCCTGGCTGGAGGAGAGGGTGGCCCTGTACGCAGATGACCTCCTCTTGTTTCTAAATGATGCCGGCCCTTCTCTACAAGGGGCATTGCAGGTCCTGGAACGCTTTTCAGAGGTGACAGGACTTAGAGTTAATTGGTCGAAGTCACAATTGCTGGCTGTTGATGAAAACGCTAGGGGGGGGGCTTCGGCTTCTCTTCAGCTACAGTGGGTTTACGAATTTACATACCTAGGGGTACGGGTCTCGAGGAATGTGGCTGATTTCCTTTCGCTGAACTTGACCCCCGTAGTCGACTCAGTCCGGACCAAGCTGAAAGCATGGGAGAACCTTCCTCTATCCTTGTTGGAGCGTAGTAATTTGATAAAAATGAAAATCCTTCCCAAGTTTACGTATCTGTTCTGTAACTCCCCTCAATGGATCCCCAAGTCGTTTTTTTCCCACCTAAATCAACTTTTCTCCTCTTTTTTATGGGGCCCACGCCCTCCCCGCTTCAAGTTAACCACCCTCATGCGACCTTGTTCGCAGGGGGGATTAGCATTCCCGGACTGCCACAAATATTTTCTTGCGGCTCAATTGGTCACTGCATTCTGGTGGCTTGTCCCAGACAAATCCAACCCGGCCTGGGCCACTGAGGCAGCGGTGGTGGGGTCTGCGGAGGCTTTATCTAACCTCCTATTGCGGGGTCCGAGGGCTCCGTACAACCTGACCCCCTCTATGTGCACCACCCTTAGAGCCTGGAGGGAGGGCCTAGCCTGCGAAGCTTATCCCGCGACGGCAGTATCCCCGAACGCCCCACTCTGGAACAACCCCACCTTGAATAATTTTCTTAACATCCCAGACCCAGTGGTGTGGACCAAGTATCATATTAAAATTCTCTCAGATATCACCTCTGACCTCTCGATTTTCTCCTTTGATCATTTAATGGCTAAAAACAATGCTCCGCCCTCACATGGATTCAGATATCTTCAGTTGTCCCATGCTTTCAAGGCCCAGTTTCCACCAGGCGGGAAGCAGTTGGTGCAGTCTGACTTGGAGCGGATTTTACGCTTCGACTGTACTAACAAACCCGCCTCTGTGTTGTATGCTCATCTCCTACGGGTCTCTTCCCCTGAGTTGTCCAAGCTCCGTCAGCAGTGGCGTCGGGATGTCCCGGAGTTAGACTCTGAGGACTGGGTGGATATATGGGACTTCCCGTTTAAAATACTGGTCTCCCTGAGAGATCGCCTCATTCAATACAAGATCGTCCACAGAGCATACCTCACTCCCGCCCGGGTGTACCAGATGAGGTCTTCCCTCTCCCCGGAGTGCTGGCGGTGTGACCATGCTCAAGGGGACTACATTCATATTTTCTGGTCCTGCCCGGTCATAACAGTCTTTTGGTCACAAATCATTCTGGAGGTGAATGAATTGTTAGGCATCTCTATTGATTCATCCCCGAGAATATGCCTGCTGGGGCTGGTGGAGGACCTGGTTCCCAGGGTGGCTGATAGAACCCTGTTGGGTCTCTTGCTGTTCTATGCCAGGAAGTCCATCGTCCTGTGCTGGAAGCGTAGGGCCCCTCCCTCATTGGGCCTATGGAAAACACTGGTTAATAATGTGATTCCTTTATACAAGGATACTTATACACACAGAGGCTGTCCGAAAAAATACGACAGAGTCTGGTCTAAATGGTTGACCGAGCCCTCTACTGCGGCAGCAGATTAGGTGGCTCCTATGATTTCTGGTGGCGATGCCTGAGGCCTTGCTGAGCCGTCCCCTGTTGGCATAACGACTTAGGTGGACCTGTCCACTATCATCCTGCCCCTGGAGCATGAGCTGGCCTGCCTTATTGATGATTGTTTTTTTTTTTTTTTTGTAGTCGCTAATTCGCTGACATTTCTTGGTTCTGTACTGCTACCTTTTGACCCCTGCGCGGGTCCCTGCTGGGATTAATGCCAGATGTTGGCTGTGCTATTGTACGTTTGGTATGTCTATGTGTTGTTGCAAATAAAATAAAAAGAGATTTTCAAAAAAAAAAAAAAAGTAGATATAGATACTAAACAAGGAAGAAAATACACTTACTGCATAAAACAAAGTTTTAATGCACAGAAGGCAGCCTAGGAGCCTCGTCTTATTAAGCACAGGGGAGGAAAATATGCCTGTTCACATAATCTTTGAAGAAAAACAGAACAGAGGAAATTTAATTGAAATGTCACAAAAAAGCAGAAAGACAAAACACATTTTTCAAGTTTTATGTGTCATATTAAGGTATGAAAACACATCATACCAATTGCCACTAGGGGTCACTATGTAGTTTGAATAATAAACAGCAAAGAGATAAGGCACATGACAAAGACGCAGCCAATAATCAATTGGTTATAGAAAAGTACAGAGCAAGTATTAGAAGCTAGGCATACAACCCCCTTTCCCTGTGGACCATAAATAAAAAAATATCTGGTAACGAATAATCACCTGTGATGATTCACAGGTACATGAAGGTTTCCAGGCTGGTGCAGCAATGCGATGTACAGGGCTGGCTCCTTATAACCCCTCCCGCACGCCCGAGCGTCTGACGTCATGGGGCGTGCGCGGACACGCATAGCATGCGAGCGCATCATGACGCGTATTGTGGGCGGGGATCTCCGGCCAAACATCCGGTTGAATGGGTCAATGTGCTGGGTATCCCCGGAGATGAAAAAAGGGGGAGGGGTGTCCATATGGCCACGCCAAGAAAGCCCCCAGTGGTCACAACAGGAAACAGCAACAGAGAGCGTCTAAGCCCTATCCCAGAGGTTAGAAGAATCAGGGAGACAAAAAGTCCGAGGGAATCCCCAATGGCTCGATGTCCAGGTGTCAACTACTTGTTGGCCACAAGATGGCAGGGCAGCAGACAAATCCTCAATCAAAGAGAAAAAGAGATTTAATATCATAATTTCAACAACAATACATTTGATTTAATTCATTTAACAACATTTTATGTAGGACATACATTTCAAAATAATCTATTCAAAGTACATATATTATAACCAAGATACCCAATTTGCCCCTGATAAGGGTCTGAAAAAAAGAAAAGGGAAAAGAAAAAAGATTATATAAAAAAGGGGAAAGAGAAGAAGAGGAAGAGGAGGGGGAGGGAAAAGTAGAGAAAGGAGTACAGTAAGGCTGGGAAGAGAGTAATAACATATAAAGAAGAAATAAGACAGAGAGCAATCAGTTAGTATATAATCAGTCACCCCCTATATACAGCCCATACCAGAGCGACAGTTATACATGTATATCTCATCCCAGTTGGTACTCAGGGATGGGAGGTGGAAAGGGGAAGGGGGAGGAAGAGGATGGATGGAGAGGATGGAGCAGTCTCTCTGAGGGGTATATGTACAGATAAGATGGAGACAACATATAGAACGAAAACAGATCACAGAAACGATTTAAAACTTATATATTCATTTAATCCCGGATACGGGTAGCATTCAAAGATTGGATCCACTTGGTTTCTAATTGCAGGAGTGTGCGATCAATGCCACCTCCTCTCACATGTTCGGGAACATGCTCGAGTGTGGTGAATTTGATCATCTCAAGCGCAAAATTATGCTCCTTACCAACGTGGCGACCTATGGCAGTAGTCATAAGTAGGGTTGAGCGAACCCGAACTGTAAAGTTCGGGTTCGGTACGGACTTTGGGTTTTTCCCGAACCCGAAGCCGAATAATTGGAAAAAGTCCGGGTTCGGGGTTCGGGTATATTTGGCGCGCTGCACGGCAGCCAATCGCCTTTCTTTTAACAACTGTGACTGTAAACTGATCACAGCCATGCCTACTTATGGCATGGCTGTGATTGGCCAGTGCAGCATGTGACCCATCATGTGACGTGCCTCTATATTAGATAGAGGCACACAGCACAGATCGTCACTCTGCTGCACTCTAGATAGGGAAAGGCTGGTGGAATCTGCTGCATAGGGAAAGTTAGGTGATCTGGCTCTATTCTACTTATGTGAGGGAAAAGGTTCCTGATTGTTCTTTAGGGAGAGTGTTAGGTCTGTGCTGTGATACTGCTCCAGAAATTTCAAGAGGGACACTTAATTCATTTGATATCTGCATCATCTTATTGTATCTGGCTCGTTGTCACTGCTGTACTTATGTGAGGTGGAGGCTTCCTGATTCTCATAGGGACAGTTTTAGGTCTATTGCTGCAGAAATATCAAGAAACACTCATTCATGTGACATCTGCTGTGCTTCATATACTTTAGGGGCCAGATTCACAAAAGAGATACGATGGAGTATCTCAGATACACCATCGTATCTCTGATTTTTACTGGTCCTATCTATGCACCTGATTCATAGAACCAGTTACGCATAGATAGGGCTGAGATCCGACAGTGTCACACTGTGTTACACTGTCGGATCTTTTTTTTGATTTAAAAATGGCGCCGGGGGCGTTCCTGCTGATTTACACTGAATAATATGTAAATCAGCGAGATACGCGAAATTCACGAACGTACGCGGACCCGACGCAGTGTTCTTACGTCGTTTCCGTAGCGCGGTACCCGTCGTATACTTACCCCTGCTAAAAGCAGGGGTAAGTATTGTTAAGTATGGCCGTCGTTCCCGCGTCGATTTTGAAATTTCCTACGTCGTTTGCGTACGCCGATTCACGAACACGCGCGTCGCAAGTCCCGCTCACGTCGCAACCACTGACGTCCTATTGACGTCAGTGGGAGCAATGCACGCCGGGAAATTCCCCGGACGACGCATGCGTATTTAAATCGGCGCGGGAGCGCGCCTGATTTAAATATGACACTCCCCTAGCCGCGGAATTTGAATTCCGCTGGGGGAGTTAGGATCCGCCGTCGCAAGTTTGGAGGTAAGTGTGTTGTGAATTTGACACTTTCCTCACAAACTTGCGAGGGCGGATCTTAAAACACATAGGTTACACGGATCTAAAGATCCGCTAACCTTTGTGAATCTGGCCCTAGGAATTTTGTTCAACTATAGTGGCTGTTTGCAATCTATAGCTAACTGAATATTTCATCAACAGTACATCTACCACAGCACCTGTGCACCCGTGATATTCTGTGTTCTTGTCAAGTTCCATTAGCAGGCACAGTTTGCTGACATATTTCTTCTGTAGTGCCAGTCACAGTCATTACTGTATAGGTGAGGTGACAACATTACATCTGCCACACCACCTGTGCACATCTGTGCTATTCTGTGTTGCTGTCAAGTTCCTTATCAGGCACTGTTTGCTGACATATTAGTTCTGTGGTGCCAGTGACAGTCAGTACTGTATAGGTGAGGTGACAAGTATTTCATAAACATTACATCTGCCACAGCACCTGTGCACATCTGTGCTATTCTGTGTTGCTGTCAAGTTCCTTATCAGGCACTGTTTGCTGACATATTAGTTCTGTAGTGCCAGTGACAGTCAGTACTGTATAGGTGAGGTGACAAGTATTTCATCAACATTACATCTGCCACACCACCTGTGCACATCTGTGCTATTCTGCGTTGCTGTCAAGTTCCTTATCAGGCACTGTTTGCTGACATATTAGTTCTGTAGTGCCAGTGACAGTCAGTACTGTATAGCTGAGGTGACAAGTATTTCATCAACAGTACATCTGCCACACCACCTGTGCACATCTGTGCTATTCTGTGTTCCTGTCAAGTTCCATAGTCAGGGAGAGTTTCCTGAAATATATTTTCTGTAGGGGCAGTCAGCACTCTATAGGTGACTCTGTATATTTCACCAGCACAGTCTACCTGTCCCCTGTGATATACTGTCTGTGCAGTACATTGTTTAGTGCTGGCTTCCTGCTTCTTGCTATAGGTGGATAAATATATAGGTGAATCTCTGCCTATTTCACCAGCTTACACTTTTTTGTATTTAAAATTTCTCAAAATTAGGGCAAGACCCTAAATTTGAGAAATCTGAGGAAACCGTCAAATAAGGGACGTGGCCGCGGGCGTGGTGCTGCTGGTGGAGCTCCTGTTAGAGGGGGAGGACGTGGTCGATCTGTGCCAGCTACAAGCACAAGTGAAACACCTTTCTCAGGTGCGAGTAGCCGACAGAGCCTGCAGCGGTATTTGGTCGGACGAATGTTGAGGCCAGGAGCAGAACAGGCGGTAGTAGATTGGGTTGCTGACAGTGCCTCCAGTTCCTTCACATTGTTTTCCAACCAGTCTTGTGCTGAAAGTTCAGAGTTGGCGCCTGCAGCCAATGTCCACCATCAGTCTTTCACCTCACCCCCTTGCAAATCAGCCAAGCAGTCTGAGCCCCAAAGCATGCAGCAGTCTCTTCTTCTTTTTGATGAGTCTGTTAGCATGTGTTCCCAGGGCCATCCAACTAGCCCAGGCCCAGAAGGGGAAGAGATTGAGTGCACTGATGCCCAACCACTTCTATTTCAGGATGAGTTCATGGGGGGGCCATCACAGCACGTCTTGCATGATGATGATGATGAAACACAGTTGCCAACTGCTGGTGCTTTTGCAATTGTGCAGAGCGACAAGGAGGGCAGTGGTGAAGACTGGGTGAAAGATGATATGCAGGACGATGAGGTCCTCGACCCGACATGGAATCAACCTCGTGCAGGTGACCCATGTAGTTCGGAGGAAGAGGCGGTGGTCGCACAGAGCCACCAGCACAGCAGAAGAGGGAGCAGGGTGCCAAAGCAGAGCGTCCATCCCCTAGACAGTACGCCTGCTACTGCCCAACCCAGCAAGGGTCCGAGCACACCAAAGCCAGGTCCAAGGAGTTCCCTAGTTCCCAGTTCTTCACACAATGTGCTGATGACAAGACACGCGTGGTTTGCACGTTGTGCAATCAGAGCCTGAAGCGAGGCATAAACGTTCTCAACCTGAGCACAACCTGCATGACCATGCATCTAAGTGCAAAGCACGAGCTGCAGTGGAGTAGACACCGCAAAAACCAAGAAAGGTCTCTGGCTCTTCCTGCTTCCTCTTCTGCATCAGTCTCGGGCCTCTCTGCCTCTTCATCCACCTCCGTAGTGACAGTGCCACCTGCCACCCCTCAATTAGAGGACCGGCAAGCAACACTACCACCTGGGTCACCAAACATCTCCACAATGTCCCATGGAAGCATTCAGCTCTCCATCTCCCAAACACTGGAGCGTAAGAGGAAGTACCCCTCTACCCACCCCGAGCCCTGGCCCTGAATGCCAGCATTTCAAAATTACTGGCCTTTGAAATGCTGTCATTCCGTCTGGTGGAGACGCAGAGTTTTAAAAGCCTGATGGCATTGGCTGTCCCACAGTACGTCGTGCCCAGCCGCCACTACTTTTCCAGGCGAGCCATCCCTTCCCTGCACAACCAAGTGGGGGACAAAATCAGGTGTGCACTGCACAACGCCATCTGTGCTAAGGTCCACCTAACTATGGATACGTGGACCAGTAAGCACTGTCAGGGACGTTATATCTCCCTAACAGCGCACTGGGTAAATGCAGTGGCGGCTGGGCCTGAGGCCGATAGCAGTTTGGCGCATGTCTTTCCACCACTGAGGATTGCAGGGCGCTTCAGTTTGCCTCCTGTTCCTAACTCCTTCTACTCCGCTTCCTCATCCTCTGCCGCCTCCTCATCCAGTCAGCTTAAGAAACTCACCACCAACTTCAGCACAGCCATGGGTAAACGCCAGCAGGCAGTTTTAAAACTTTCCTGTTTGGGGGAAAAACCACACACCGCGCAGGAGTTGTGGAGGGACATGGAACAACAGACCGATGAGTGGTTGACGTCATTGAGCCTCAAGCCGGGCCTGGTGGTGTGCGATAACGGGCGAAATCTCGTAGCAGCTCTGGGCCTAGCCGGTTTGACGCACATTCCTTGCCTGGCACATGTGCTGAATTTGGTGGTGCAGAGTTTCCTGAAAACTTACCCCGATATGCCACAGCTGCTGCAGAAAGTGCGGGCCGTCTGTGCGCACTTTCGGCGTTCTCACCCTGCTGCTGCTCGCCTGGCAGCGCTGCAGCGTAACTTCGGCCTTCCCGCTCACCGCCTCATATGTGATGTGCCCACAAGGTGGAACTCCACCTTGCACATGCTGGCCAGACTGTGTGAGCAGCAGCAGGCGATAGTGGAGTTCCAGCTGCAGCACGCACGCGTGAGTCGCTCTGCGGAACAGAACCACTTTACCACCAATAACTGGGCCTCCATGCGAGACCTGTGTGCCTTGCTGCGCTGTTTTGAGTACTCCACCAACATGGCCAGTGCCAATGACGCCGCTCTCAGCGTGACTATCCCACTTCTATGCCTCCTTGAAAAAACCCTACTGGCGATGATGGAACAGGATGTGGCACATGAGGAGGAATCGGGATCATTTGAAAGGCTTTCAGGGCAGTCATTCACAAGTGGCTCCGAGGGTGGGTTTGTGCACCAACAAAGGCCAGGTAGACAATTGTCTAGCAAGGGCACAGTTCTGGAGGATTACGCGGTGGAGGATGAGGAGGAGGAAGACATGGAGGAGGAGGAGGAACCATGTTCACAGCAGGATGGCATCCAGACCAGCTCATGGCCAGTACTGGTGCGTGGCTGGGGGGATACAGAGGAAACAGATGATACACCTCCCACAGAGGACAGCTTTTCGTTGCCTCTGGGCAGCCTGCCGCACATGAGCAATTACATGCTGCAGTGTCTCCGCAACGACCGGCGTGTTTCGCACATTATGACAGGTGCTGATTACTGGGTGGCCACGCTGCTGGATCCCCGTTACAAGGACAATGTACCGTCCTTAATCCCCTCACTGGAGCGTGAACGCAAGATGCGCGAGTACAAGCGCACGCTGGTAGACGCGCTGCTGGTGCAATTCCCACCTGCCAGCGGGGCCACAGTGGAAGCAGAAGGCAAAGGCAGAGTAGTAGGAGGAAGAGGTCGCCAACACAGCAGGGGCACCGCCAGCACCTCAGAAGGCAGGGTTAGCATGGCCGAAATGTGGAAAAGCTTTGTCAGCACGCCACAACAAAAAGCACCACCAGCTGATATGGAACGTTTTAGCAGGAGGCAGTATTTCAGCAACATGGTGGAGCAGTATGTGAGCACACCCCTACACGTACTGAATGACGGCTGTGCCCCCTTAAACTTCTGGGTCTCCAAATTGGGCACATGGCCTGAGCTTGCCCTTTACGCCTTGGAGGTGCTGGCCTGCCCTGCGGCCAGTGTATTGTCTGAACGTGTATTTAGCACGGCAGGGGGCGTTATCACAGACAAGCGCAGCCGCCTGTCCAGATCCAACGTGGACAAGCTCACGTTCATTAAAATGAACCAGGCATGGATCCCAGAGGAGTTGTCCGTACCTTGTGCAGAATAGACACCGGGCCGGCCTTACCAATCCATTTTTTTTCTGAGCTTTCTAGGGTTGCCATCTCATCGCTTTCAAAGCAAAAACATATTAATTACACAGGTTCTCTGGCTGATTAAGGTGCTGTTAATGAAACTCACTTGGTGCCTTATCGAGTCTATCGACATTAAATTAGCCCCAGAACCTGTGTAACTCTGTGTTCAGGTTTAAAGGGATGAGGTAGCAACCCTAGATCTGTCTAACTATTTTGGGGTTTACCCTAATTTAAAAAATAAATCAATTAAAAACCAAAACCTGCTGTGTTGGCTACCTCCTCCTCCTCCTCCTCCTCCTCCTACACCGCCGCTTCCACCTTCTGTCACATTCTTAGGCTTGCGCACTGCAACTGCTTTCTTTAAGTCCCACCAGAGGTTCTCAATCGGATTTAAGTCTGGTGACTGCGATGGCCACTCCAAAATGTTCCAGCCTTTAATCAGCAACCATGCTCTAGTGGAGTTGGAGGTATGCTTGGGATCATTGTCCTGTTGAAAGGTCCAACGTCTCCCAAGCCTCAGGTTTGTGTCGGACTGCATCACATTGTCATCCAATATCTCCTTGGTACTGAAGAGAATTCATGGAACCTTGCAGACGCTGAAGCTTCCCTGTACCTGCAGAAGCAAAACAGCCCCAAAGCATGATTGACCCCCCGCCATGCTTCACAGTAGGCAAGGTGTTCTTTTCATCATAGGCCTTGTTCTTCCTCCTCCAAACATAGCGTTGATCCATGGGCCCACACAGTTGTAATTTTGATTCATAAGTCCACACAACACAATCCCAAAACGTGTGTGGTTTGCCCACATGACTTTCGGCATACTGCAGTCGACTCTTCTTATTCTTTGGAGACAGCAAGGGGGTGCGCCTGGGAGTTCTGGCATGGAGGCCTTCATTACGCAGTGTGCGCCGTATTGTCTGAGCAGAAACTTCAGTACCCACATCTGACAAATATTTTCTCAGTTCCTCAGCAGTCACACAGGGACTTTTCTCCACTCTACGCTTCAGGTAGCGCACAGCAGTCAAAGTCAGCATCTTCTTTCTGCCACGACCAGGTAGCGTTTCAACAGTGCCCATTGCCTTGAATTTTGCATTTACTACTGTATTACAAAACCAATTGATATCATTTTAGTTGCATATGGTTCTTTATGAAGTCCTTGTAGGATTTCATTCTGAATACAATTACAAATGTACACTAAATTCCCTAAAACCCTTTACGGCATTGGGGGGTTAAATAATTTTGAACAAAACTGTATGGACCTCGTCCTCCAAGGTCAAAATCATTATATTTTTTATTTTTATTTTTTTAGGTTATTTTGAGTTATTTCCCTATCCACATTTATTTCCAGAGTACTTGCCATGCTCTTCCCGACATTTTGCTGCCATTTGCAGCCCTCCAGCACTTTCCCTTCGTTTTTTAGAGATATTTTTGTAGTCAAAAGTCTGGGTCCCCATTGACTTCAATGGGGTTCGAGTTCGGGTCAAAGTCCGGGTTCAGGTTCGGTCCCGAACCCAAACTTTTTTTTCAAAGTCCGGGTTCGTGTCCGCTCAACTCTAGTCATAAGTCGTTTATGTCGTTTACGTAGGGGGTCAACATGATCTTTAATACGTATATAGAAGGGTCTTTTAGTTTTCCCTACATAGAAACAGCCGCATAAACATTTGGCCAGATACACCACACCAATGGTTTGACACGTAACCCTGTGACGGATAGAATGTGTTCTGCCATTGGGGAGGGGAATTGTTGAACCACTTAAAATAAATTCACAGATATTACATTTCTTGCAGGGGAAAGTTCCCAATTGGGATTTAACTTTGTTACCCGAAGGGTTGTAATGGCTATGGACCAATTGGTCTCTCAGTGAGGGGGCACGTCGATAAGTAATATCCGGTTGCTTTTGGATATACTTGACCACAGTGCCGTCGGCCAAAAGTAATGGCCAGAATTGTTCCAAAATACCTCTAAACTGAGTGTAATGTTTAGAATACTGTGTAATAACACGAGTAGGTTGCAAAGTGTTTTTAGTTTTGGTAGAGAAAATCAATTCTTGTCGATTTTGTTGGGCGGCTCTATTATAGGCTTTTTTAAGAAATTTGTGGCTATATCCTCTATCCCTGAGAGGATGATATAGATTTTTAGCAGCTATCTCATAATCGTTTTTTTGTGCACAATTTCTTTTAAGTCGTATAAACTGACTGTAAGGAATACTTTTAATAAGGGAATAGGGATGGCCACTAGAGGCATGGAGGATGGTATTGCCTGATGAAGGTTTCCGATATAGGGAAGAATAAATACAGCCGTCCGTATCAACATAAATTTTAAGATCCAAGAAGTTGATGCATTTCTGACTACATTCCATTGTAAATTTCAGATTATATGAATTATCTGCTAAGGCTGTCATGAATTCTTCAAGTTCATCTCTGCTACCTGACCAAAAAAGCAAGATGTCGTCGATGTACCTGTACCATGCAATGGCATGGCACAGGTACATCGAGAGATCATCTCTAGAAAAAAGTTCCTTCTCCCACCCCCCCAGGTACAGGTTGGCATACGATGGGGCACACTTAGTCCCCATCGCAACCCCCTGCACCTGGAGGTAGTGGGAGAGTCCAAACAAAAAAACATTTCGGGTCAGAATGAATCTTAAAAGATCCAAAATGAAGCCATTGTAAGAGTGGGCCAGCTTGCCCCTATCTTTCAAAATATTGCCAATTACTTCAATTCCTCTGTCGTGGGGAATCGCATTATACAAACTTTCAACATCTATAGCCACTAACCAAGTGTCCGGAGGGATAGAGATCCCTTCAATTGTTTGAAGCAGGTCGATTGTGTCTTTAATGTAAGAGGTCAGTGAAGTTACATGTGGATGAAGATAGTGATCCACCATTGCACTAGCATTTTCAGTAAGGCCCATACATCCAGACACAATCGGTCTGCCTGGGGGGTTCGTCATCGATTTATGCACCTTGGGAAGGGCATACATGGTGGGAATCTTGGGTTCTTGCACATTGAGATAAATCCAGGTGTCCTTGTTGATTAGGCCTCTATGATAAGCATTGGTTATCAGGGAGTAGTACTCCAAATTGTATCCAGAGACATTGGTTTGGGAGATGGGACGATACCATTCCCCATTGGCCAATATCTTCAGACACATTGTTTCATAATCATCAGTGTTCATTACCACAACATTCCCACCTTTGTATGATGGCTTAATTGTAATAGATTGATTATCTTTAAGATCACGCAGTGCCTTTCTTTGATCATATGACAGATTATCCTTTGATTTCTCACAGGAAAAGTCAAGTTTTTTGATTTCTCTGGTGGTTTGTTGTACAAACGACCAGATACTGGCGTTTTTGTTTAATAAAGGAAAACTCAAAGACTTTGGTTTGTATGATGGGGGCTGAGGGAAGGTGACCTCAGGGACACAGATGCCCTGAAATGAAGATGGTACCCAGGCATCGTCGTCCGTGTGCCCTTCCTCCCACAGCTCCATCAGATTTTCTATCGCTTGAATTTCATCTGCATCCTGTTTTAATTGCTCAAAGGACATTGGTTCAGAATCAACTGAGGGCTTATCATACATGACCTTGAACAAAAGTTTTCGCGCAAATAAATTTATATCTTTAATCATTTGAAATTTGTCTCCACCTGTTGAAGGACAGAAAGTCAACCCAAGTTTCAAGACATCAGTTTCATGTTTGTTCAGGGACATGGATGACAGATTAATAATTTCCAAATTAGAATGGGAATCTACTTCCGCGGCTCTATTGATGGTACAGGGGTGGGAGGTTGATCCAGTGCTTTGGCTAAAAAAATCGGTGCCAGTTTGGGGTCAAGGTTTGCAGTACTTTGAGGAAACAAAGACACAAGATTAGACTCACTTACCCGTCTAGTAGGTGTAGTATTGGGTGAAAGAGAAAAAAGGAGGAGCCATAAGTGAAGCCCGAGTGAGATGTGCTGACGAGGTGGATGCCACCTGAGGTGTGTCAGACTGTGGCAAGCGTGAGAAAGACCGGACATTGTCCAGCGTAGAAGAATTGGTGGTAAAGCGTCACGTGACAGTGGATCCGATTAAGATATCAAAAATATAATTTTATACAATACATAATACACCGTATTAAAAACAGTATGTCAGAATTTAAATATTTGGGTTGCTGGAATTTCCCACTGTAGAGTTACTGGTCGGTTTAAGATGTTATATGACCCAATATAGGGCGTCTTTGCTCCCTGTGGGGTGAGTGGCTCCCGGGGCCCCGGGACATCTCAGGACTGGTGTCGTTTTTCCTCTTCATCCAAAATGTCAGGTCAGCTCTTATCCTTTCCAAAGATGTACCTTTGTGCAATGTATTAATATTTAAATGAATTCATGATGTATAGATTTTTACTTGTTGTTTTTCTTTTGCTCAGAGCTGGCTACATAATTCCAGCAACCCAAATATTTGAATTCTGACATACTGTTTTTAATACGGTGTATTATGTATTGTATAAAATTCTATTTTTGATATCTTAATAAATTGTTATAAAATTTAACTATCTTATTACTTATTCTATTTAGCACCGCCAACATCCCATTCTCCCTCATTGTTCTCATTATTATATTAAGGGATGAGGTGCGATCAGTATAATTGTGATTGATTGGATCACACTTTTTTCTTCAGCTATTTACCTTAGGACGTTTTAATACATCACCAGGTCCAATCAGTCCCTATTTTACCGATTTTACCGATTGTATATGTTTTTTCATTTAATTATTAAAGTAAATTGTATTGTGATTTTGGCAAACTTGAATCTAGCTAACCCTGTTCTCTAATTAGCCTCTGTTTTCTTCTCCATTTCTCTTTTTTCGTATATGGGGTCTCAGACTCTCTATATTTTCCTTGCTTCATTTGGTAGAAATTTTGTCAATCTCCTATCCACCAGTACACAGGGGTACGTGTTAACATGGCTGAGTTTCGTGGCGCAGCCTGGGAGGGCTTCATGTATAAGATACAATCCAGCCAGAATTCAGCTAATATCACTGAACAAGAATTAGACAGAGCCTTTGTAAGACTACAGAGACTCCTAGAGAAAAAGGTCAGAGTATTTTGGCATAAACATTATTTTTCTAAATACTGTGAAAATCAGATTACCCCTTGGGGTTTGCGAATACAAATATTCCCCAATCTCAAAAAGATTGATGAGTCATTGAAATCCGAGTGGGAAAACAACCTGCAAACGTGCTCATATGGGATGATGACCATCCTATGTAAGCAATATGAGGATGAAATTATTGATCTGGATGTACAAATTAATACGTGGTACATTGATTTGATCTTGGCAGCTACTAGTCCCTCGTTTATACAACGGGAGAAAGAGCTAAAAGAACACTTAGAGGTGTATACTGCTGACCTTATAAAGATTAAGGAAGGCAAGTTTCTGCGAGACAAATCGGCATATGACAACAAATATGCTTATAAATGGACCCCACCAACATTTGGTAGGCCGACAGCATACCCCCCCACTCGAAATGTACCCCCCAATACCTCTAATTTGCCTAACATGTCTTCTGCTTCCGGGACCTTTCACACAATCAACCCCCTAAGAAACGCAAAAGCGACCGCAAATCGGCATCATCCGACTCACTTTCACGCACCGGATCCACTGTCACGCGACGCTTTACCACCAATTCTTCTATGCTGGACAATGTCCGGTCTTTCTCACGCTTGCCACAGTCTGACACACCTCAGGTGGCATCCACCTCGTCAGCACATCTCACTCGGGCTTCACTTATGACTCATCCTTTTTTCTCTTTCACCCAATACTACACCTACTAGACGGGTAAGTGAGTCTAATCTTGT
Organism: Rana temporaria; assembly: GCF_905171775.1. Taxonomy (NCBI): domain Eukaryota; kingdom Metazoa; phylum Chordata; class Amphibia; order Anura; family Ranidae; genus Rana; species Rana temporaria. The sequence goes on from NC_053494.1 coordinate 64,173,838, forward strand.
GTCTTTGTTTCCTCAAAGTACTGCAAACCTTGACCCCAAACTGGCACCGATTTTTTTAGCCAAAGCATTGGATCAACCTCCCACTCCTGTACCATCACTAGAGCCGCGGAAGTAGATTCCCATTCTAATTTGGAAATTATTAATCTGTCATCCATGTCCCTGAACAAACATGAAACTGATGTCTTGAAACTTGGGTTGACTTTCTGTCCTTCAACAGGTGGAGACAAATTTCAAATGATTAAAGATATACATTTATTTGCGCGAAAACTTTTGTTCAAGGTCATGTATGATAAGCCCTCAGTTGATTCTGAACCAATGTCCTTTGAGCAATTAAAACAGGATGCAGATGAAATTCAAGCGATAGAAAATCTGATGGAGCTGTGGGAGGAAGGGCACACGGACGACGATGCCTGGGTACCATCTTCATCTCAGGGCATCTGTGTCCCTGAGGTCACCTTCCCTCAGCCCCCATCATACAAACCAAAGTCTTTGAGTTTTCCTTTATTAAACAAAAACGCCAGTATCTGGTCGTTTGTACAACAAACCACCAGAGAAATCGAAAAACTTGACTTTTCCTGTGAGAAATCAAAGGATAATCTGTCATATGATCAAAGAAAGGCACTGTGTGATCTTAAAGATAATCAATCTATTACAATTAAGTCATCAGACAAAGGTGGGAATGTTGTGGTAATGAACACTGATGATTATGAAACAATGGGCCTGATTTACTATGCTCTGTGCGCTGCGCTGGTTCATGCGTTAATTAGTACTCCGGGTGGAGGCTTAATTGGGCGCATGAACCAGCGTAGCAGCCGGCGCATTGAAAGTAATATGTAAAGCCGCGCCGAACTCCCTATAGAAGTCTATGGGAGAAATCAAAAGTGTTCATTTTAAAGGCTAATCTGCTAGTTTTGTCCTAAAAAGTGTTTGGGGACCTCAGTCCTGTCCCAGGGAACATGTATCAATGCTTTTTTTATTTTTTAAAACGGCCGTTTTTTCGGGAGCAGTGAAATTAATAATTCTTAAAGTGAAACAATAAAAGTGAAATATTCCTTTAAATTTCGTACCTAGGGGGGGTGTAATGTCAGCATGTGAAATAGCGCATTTTTCCCGCACTTAGAACTCCCCCTGCACAAAATGACATTCAGAAGGAAAAAAGTCATTTAAAAATTCACACGCGGCTATAATGAATTGTCGGCTCTGACAATTCTAAAGGGATTCATTCATAAAACAAACAAAAAAATGTGTAGGGGTTCCCCCAAATTAAATTACCAGGCCCTTCAGGTCTGGAATGGATATTAAGGGGAACCCCGCCGTAAAAAACAAAAAAAAAAAAGACGTGCGGTTCCCGGCAAATATCCATTCCAGGCCCTTCAGATCTGGTGTGGATTTTAAGGGGAACTCCACCCCAAATTGAAAAAAAAATGGCGTGGAGTCCCCCTAAAAATCCACACCAGACCCTTATCCGAGCACGTTGACCTGGCCGGCCGCAGAAAAGAGGGGGGGACAGAGTGCGGCCCCCCCTCTCTCCTGAACCGCACCAGGCCACATGCCCTCAACATGGGGAGGATGTCCCCATGTTGATGGGGACAAGGGTCTCATCCCCACAACCCTTGCCCGGTGGTTGTGGGGGTATGCGGGCGGGAGGTTTATCAGAATCTGGAAGACCCCTTTAACAAAGGGGACCCCCAGATCCTGACCCCCCCCCTGTGTGAAATGATAATGGGGTACATTGTACCTCTACCATTTCACCCCAAAAAAAATGTCAAAGTGTTAAAAATGACAGTAGCCGGTTTTTGACAAATCTTTTAATAAAATCTTCTTTTCTTCTTTCCTTCGGGTTTCTTCCGCTGCTTCTTTCTTCTCGTCCACATCTTGCCCGACGTCTTCTTCTATCTTCTCCGTCCGTCCTTCAGCCTTCTGGTCCCGCATCTTGCCCATTGTCTTGTCCTGTCTTCTTCTCCGTCCGTCCGCCAGCCTCCTCGTCCGCATCTTGGGTCTTCTGCGGTCTTCTTCTCGGTCCGCCAGCCTTCTCGTCCGCATCTTGTGTCTTCTCCGGACCCAGCGTTTGAATTTGAATTGGCCGCCGTGTTCCCGCTCCTGGGACCCGCCCCCCTCTGACGCCACAAGTAAACTCCTTAGAAGGTCATGTGCGTCAGAGGGGGGCGGGGTCACAGAGCGTCACACAGCGGGGGAATTCAATTTCAATCGCGCCGCCCGGAGAAGAAGTTCCCGCCGTGTCACACTCATGTGACCCCGCCCCCCTCTGACGCACATGACCTTCTAAGGAGTTTACTTGTGGCGTCAGAGGGGGCGGGTCCCAGGAGCGGGAACACGACGGCCAATTCAAATTCAAACGCTGGGTCCGGAGAAGACACAAGATGCGGACGAGAAGGCTGGCGGACCGAGAAGAAGACCGCAGAAGACCCAAGATGCGGACGAGGAGGCTGGCGGACGGACGGAGAAGAAGACAGGACAAGACAACGGGCAAGATGCGGGACCAGAAGGCTGAAGGACGGACGGAGAAGATAGAAGAAGACGTCGGGCAAGATGTGGACGAGAAGAAAGAAGCAGCGGAAGAAACCCGAAGGAAAGAAGAAAAGAAGATTTTATTAAAAGATTTGTCAAAAACCGGCTACTGTCATTTTTAACACTTTGACATTTTTTTGGGGGTGAAATGGTAGAGGTACAGTGTACCCCATTACCATTTCACACAGGGGGGGGGTCAGGAACTGGGGGTCCCCTTTGTTAAAGGGGTCTTCCAGATTCTGATAAACCTCCCGCCCGCATACCCCCACAACCACCGGGCAAGGGTTGTGGGGATGAGACCCTTGTCCCCATCAACATGGGGACATCCTCCCCATGTTGAGGGCATGTGGCCTGGTGCGGTTCAGGAGAGGGGGGGGCCGCACTCTGTCCCCCCCTCTTTTCTGCGGCCGGCCAGGGTCAACGTGCTCGGATAAGGGTCTGGTGTGGATTTTTAGGGGGACTCCACGCCATTTTTTTTCTCAATTTGGGGTGGAGTTCCCCTTAAAATCCACACCAGACCTGAAGGGTCTGGTATGGATATTTGGGGGGACCCCACGCCATTTATTTTTTCAATTTGGGGTGGAGTTCCCCTTAAAATCCACACCAGACCTGAAGGGTCTGGTATGGATATTTGGGGGGACCCCACGCCATTTTTTGGGGGGGGTTTACGGTGGGGTTCCCCTTAATATCCATTCCAGACCTGAAGGGCCTGGTAATTTAATTTGGAGGGACCCCCTTTTTTTTTTTTTTTAATGAGCAATGACTGTATTCTTTATAGCCATGAGTACTTTAAACTTCCTTTTTTTTGTTTCACTTCAGAAATGACATCTTGTACAGGGACAGTTCTAAGCACGGGAAACATGCGTGTACCCCCCCTCCCCCCCTGTATGAAATTTAAAGGAATATTTCACTTTTATTATTTCACTTTAACCACTTCCATACCGCGCCTATTCTGGCACTTCTCTCCTTCATGTAAAAATTATATTTTGTTCCTGGGAAATTAATCAGGACCCCCAAACATTATATATAATTTTTTAGCAGACACCCTAGGGAATAAAGTTAGCGGTAATTTTTTATTTGATTTCCAACGGTATTTGCGCAATAATTTTTCAAACGACTTTTTTTTGGCCCAAAAAAAAAACACGGTTCATGAATTAAAAAAAAAAAAAAAAGTAAAGTTAGCCCAATTTTTATGGATAATGTTAAAGATGATGTTACACCGAGTAAATAGATACCTAACTTGTCACGCTTTAATATTGTACACACTCATGGAATGGCGCCAAACTTCGGGACATAAAAATATCCATAGGCGATGCTTGTTTTTTTTTTTACAGGTGACCAGTTCAGAGTTACAGAGGAGGTCTAGGGCTAGAATTATTGCTCTCGCTCTAACGCACGCGTCAATACCTCACATGTGTGGTTTGAATGGTGTTTACATATGTGGGCGGGACTTACATGCATATTTGCTTCTGAGTGCAAGCTTCTAGGGACAGGGGCGTTATTTTATTTTTATTTTATTTTTTTTTACCTCATATTTTTATTCTTGCACTTTTTTGACACTTTTTTTGATTTTGGATCACTTTTCTTCCTATTACAAGGAATGTAAACATCCCTTGTAATAGGACTAGTGTGTGACAGGTCCTCTTTATGGAGAGAGGCGGGGTCAATAAGGCTGGAAAGCATGGTATTGAAAAAAAAAAAAAAAGTTCTCATGCTTTCAGCTGCAATCATGTTCGTTCAGCACAGTGGTGTAGTGTATAGCACTTTGACCTAGCAGCAAAAGAGTCGTTGGTTCGAATCCCGCCCGTGAGAGCATCTGCATAGAGTTTGCATGTTCTCCCTGTGCCTGCGTGGGTTTCCTCCCACAATATAAAAACACGCTGTAAATCGGATCTGGTCTAAATAAGCCCTAATATGCAGTAGTATATTTAGGTTTTGTTCTGCCCTAGGCCTGACTACATATCTGCACCTCCTAATAGAAAAATGACCCACCCCTTCCTGTCAAAGCCACACCCTGTTTTTGTATGACCCGCCCAGTAATTTTCAGGGGACCCACACACTAGTTCTGGGGGGGCACTGGATTCCCTTAACCACTTCCGTACCAGGCACTTACGCACCTTCCCGCCCAAGCCAATTTTCAGCTTTCAACACTGTCGCACTTTGAATGGAAATTGCGCGGTCATACAACACTGTACCCAAACAAAATTGGCGTCCTTTTTCCCCCACAAATAGAGCTTTCTTTTTTTGTTATTTGATCACCTCTGCGTTTTTTTTTTTTTGCGCAACAACTAAAAAAATACTGCAAATTTTAAAACAAAAAAACGTTTTTATTTTTTTAGGTTAATTTTTTTGTAAATAAGTTTTTCTCTTTCAATTACGGGCACTGATATGGCGGCACTGATGGGCACCGATGAGATGGCACTGATGGACATCGATGAGGTAGTACTGACGGGCACAGATGAGGTGGCATTGATTGGCGGCGCTGCTATGCGGCACTGATGGGCACTCATAGGCGGCACTGATGGGCACTCATGGGCGGCACAGATGGGCACTCATGGGCGGCACTTATGGGTGGCACTGATGGATACTTATGGGCGGCACTTATGGGTGGCACTGATGGATACTTATGGGTGGCACAGGTGGGCACAGATAGGTGGGCACTGTGGGGTGGCACTGATGGACACTGTGGGGTGGCACTGATGGACACTGTGGGGTGGCACTGATTTTCCCAGGTTGCCAGTCAGTGCCCATTTGTGGGCACTGATTGGCATCTTTTTTCTTTTTTTTTAATGCTTTTTTTTTTTTTTTTTTTCTTTTTTTGCACACCCTGGTGGTCCAGGGTGGGCATCCCTGGTGGTCCAGTGTGGTGATCCGAGGGGGGGCTGCGCTGATAAACAATCAGCGCGAACGCCCCCTGTCAGGAGAGCCGCCGATCGGCTCTCCTATACTCGCGTCTGTCTCCGTGAGAGACTCTTTACCGAGATCGGAGATGCAGGGTGTCAGACTGACACCCCGCATCACCGATCGCCGCGCTGCGTGCCCCCACAGGCGCGCGCGGCATGAAATCCTGCAGGACGTCCTGTCAGGATTGTGTAACCACTTCCCGGACGTAAATCGGCCATAGGCTGGGCGGGAAGTGGTTAATTTGCATAGTTTTTCTCTCACTTCCTGTTTGGCTATGGGGCAGGAAGTGAAGGCAAATCTCCCCAATTGGACACAGATAATACAAAATAAACTGACAGGGCCTATAACCCTTCCTCACTATCCAAAATTAAAGAAAATAAAACTTGTTGATTATAGTTCTTGTCAGGGGCGGACTGACCATTGAGTCACTCGTGCACTGCCCGAGGGCCCCATGCCACTAGGGGGCCCCATCCGGGTTGCCAGGCTCAGTAAAACCAGGGACAGTATGTAAAAAATACCAGTTACTCACCGGTAGCTGTTTTTCTATGAGTCTTACAGGACGGCACCTTGAGAGAGTAGACTGGCTTCACCTGACAGGAAACACAATCAAAAAGAGGTTTAAAAACCCCGCCCCTCCCCGTGCACCTCAGTTCGTGATAAAGTAACCACCATAAGAGCACGGGAACCAGTATATGAAAATACAAACCATACAAAGTCATCAGGGTGGGAAATAGGCCTGCCGTCCTGTAAGACTCATAGAAAAACAGCTACCGGTGAGTAACTGGTATTTTCTCGAGTCGTCTTCCAGGATGGCACCTTGAGAGATAAGCAAGTAACCCTCAGGCCTACCTTAGGGCGGGACCACTGCCTGCAGGACTCTTCTGCCAAACGTCAAGTCTTGGGGTGACAGGAGTTCCACTCGGTAGTGTTTTAGAAAGGTGTTCTGGCTTGACCACGTTGCTGATCTACAGATTTGTTCCACTGAAACTCCTGCTCTCTCTGCCCAGGAGGTTGCTATAGATCTCGTGGAATGTGCCTTGACTTTAGGTACCGTTTTGCCAGCCTTACTGTATGCTACTGAAATTGCCTGTCTTATCCATCTAGATATGGAGGCTCTAGATGCTTGGCAACCCTTTTTCTGTCCTGAAAAGTTGATTAGCAAGTGTGATGAGCGTCTGAACTCGCTCACCCTTTCTAAATAAATTAACAAACAGCGTCTTACATCCAAACAATGAAAGGTTCGTTCTCTTTCATTCTGTGGGTTTGCGCAAAAAGAAGGAAGTATAATTTCTTGTGACCTATGGAACTTCGTTGCCACCTTAGGTAGGTACAGGGGATCCTGACTTAGGACTACCCTGTCCTCAAATAAACGAAAATAAGGCTCTTTGATTGAGAGCGCCTGCATGTCTCCTATTCTTTTGGCCGTGGTGATGGCCAAAAGAAAGGAGAATTTAAATACTAACAGCCTAACCGGAATGCTGTCTATCGGTTCAAACGGAGGTTTGGATAGCTGATCTAACACCAGGGAGAGGTCCCAAGGGGGAACTCTGGATATCTGTATAGGTGACAACCTATCCCTGGCCGTCAGGAACCTCTTAATAAGAGGATCCAGAGCCAGCCTCTTGTCTAAAAAGTAGGACAAGGCGGCAACCTGTACTCTTAGGGTTCTCGTAGCTAGACCTAGATCTACCCCTTCCTGAAGGAACTCCAAGATAACTGATATTTCGGGTAGTGGAGCTTGTCTTGCCGCGCACCAGCGTGAAAACACTCCCCAGGTCTTGGCATAGATCTTCCTGGTAACTTCCTTACGACTCGCTAAGAGGGTATCTATTACCTTCTCTGAGCAACCCTTCCGCTGCAGGTTCCACCTCTCAAGTACCAGGCCGTCAGACTGAAAAAGCCTGGCTCTGGATGAAAGATCGGCCCCTGCCGCAGAAGGTCCACCCGGACCAGGAGAGGGAGGGGAGGAAGGACTGACCACTGTTCTAACATTGGAAACCAAGATCTTTTGGGCCAACAGGGAGCGATCAGGATCAGCTTCCCTTGTGAACGACTCAGTTTTTGCAATACCCTCGGGATCAGATTCAGAGGAGGAAAGGCATAGGCTAGGTAAAATGTCCAGGCCTGGGCCAACGCGTCCACACCTTCCGATCCCTGATCCCGGGAGAGGGAGAAGAACCTTTCTATCTTCTTGTTCCTCCTGTGAGCAAAGAGGTCTATTTCTGGGATGCCGAAATGATGACATATCCAATCGAAGACCTCCTGACTTAGTTCCCACTCTCCCTGGAGAATGGGTTGGCGGCTTAGAAAGTCCGCTTCTAGGTTTAGGACTCCCCTGATGTGAACTGCTGACAGGGAGCGAACCTTCTGTTCTGCCCAGCCTAGAATTTCTAGGGACAACCTTAGGAGCGAACGGGACTTGGTGCCTCCCTGATGGTTCAGGAACGCCACCGTGGTCGCGTTGTCGGAGAGAATTTGTATTTCCTGGTTCAGGATTCTCTCCTCGAACGTTTCCAAGGCTCTTCCGACCGCTGATAATTCTCGGAAGTTGGAAGACGACTCCCTTTGGTGTCGATCCCAGGAACCCTGGGCCTGTAGGCCCGCCATGTGGGCTCCCCATCCCCAGGAGCTGGCATCCGTGGTTATCCTGAGGGGGTTTGACTGATTCCACTGAAGGCCTCTTTCCAAGTTCCGAGGAATGAGCCACCACTCTAGAGTGTTCTTTACCGACTCTGGAATGGAGACCCTGGAGTCTAGGGATGTTTCCTTCCCGTCCCAGGAGGAGAGGAGGAAGGCCTGTAGTGGCCTGTAGTGGAGCTGGGCCCACGGAACTGCTGGGATGCATGAGGTCATAAGTCCCAACAACCTCATGATCTCCCTGAGTGAAATATCTGCTGTTCCCCTGACAGACCTGACCACTGAGATGAGTCTCTGGACCTTGTCTACTGGTAGGAGAAGCTTTTTCTCTAAGGAATCTATTAAGAATCCCAGATAGATCTTTCTCTGTTCTGGGAGGAGAGAAGATTTTTCTCTGTTTATAATCCATCCTAAGGATTCCAGTGTAGTCAGGACGGTGGTCAGGTCCGTGAGAAGAAGTGCTCGACTGGGATTGAACAGCAGCAGATTGTCGAGGTAGGGAACAAGGGAGATGCCCTTCAGATGTAGAAAGGCGACCACCTCTGCTAGCACCTTCGTGAAAACTCTTGGGCTGGAGGCAAGCCCAAAGGGGAGAGCGGTGAATTGCCAGTGTTGGATCCCCTGAGGGGAAACAATGGCGAATCTCAGGAATCTTTGATGGTCCTGGTAAATGGGGACATGGAGGTAAGCGTCCTTCAGGTCTATGGTTATCATAAATACCCCTTCTAAAAGAAGTCCTTTGAGACTGTAAATGTTCTCCATACGGAACCTCTTGTAGAGGAGATAAGTATTCAGGGGTTTTAAGTTGATGATTAGACGGAATTTTCCCGAGGGTTTTGGTACTACGAAGATGTGAGAGTACACCCCCTGACCCTGTTGGTCTACCGGAACTGGGACTATGACCCCCTGTTGTGCTAGGTCTGACACATTCCCTAGAAGGCTTGCCGCTTTGATGGGATTTTGGGGTAAATGAGTGAGGAGGAAAATTGGTGGGGGAAGATGGCGGAATTCCAATCTGTAGCCTTCCTTCACTATCTGCAAAATATGAGGACTCCGCGTTATGCTTTCCCAAGCTGGAAGAAATCGGGAGAGCCTTCCCCCGACTCTCGAGTCACTTGGAGTCTTTCCCAGCGGGTTTAGGATCAGGGAAAAGGATTCCCCCTTTTGGTTTATCCTTTCCTGTGATCCACCTCCTATTAAAGGCCGCTCTTCGGTCTGAAGGTCGATTTTTATTCTGGGGGCCTCGAAAAAATCTCCTCCTATTTTGTTTAGGTTTGGGAGGGAACCGTTTACCCTTTTCTGAGGCCCTAGTTAGAGCCTGGTCCAAACCTGTCCCAAAGAGGAGGGATCCCTCAAAGGGTAGGGCACAGAGACGGGATTTGGAGGCCAAATCTCCTTCCCATGTTTTGAGCCATAGTGCCCTTCTTGAGGCGTTAATAAGAGCGCCCGTTTTAGCAGAGGCTCGAGCGGACTCAATTGATGCGTCTGCTAGATAGGCGACAGCGCTACCTATGACTCTAAGGGAATCTCGGATATCCTTAAACTTTGAAGTCTGCGGGATATGTTCCAACATCCTGGATAGCCAGGTATCCGTATTTCTGGCAATGCAGGATGAGGCCAGGGCGGGCCCAAGGGCTGCCCAAGGGCTGCCGCATTAGCCTCCCAGGCCCTGCGAAGGGAGGTCTCTGCCCGTCTGTCTAGTGAATCTTTTAAATTCCCAGCATCCTCAAAGGAAAGGTCAGACTGTCTAGACAGTTGAGCTAGGGAAGCGTCTAGTTTAGGGACTTTGTTTTCTAGTTCCTCCTTAAAGGGACAGCGCCTTTTCCAGGTTTTGTACCTAAGTAACTTCTTTTCAGGTTCTGCCCACTCTCTTAGAACTAAGTCCTGAAGAGATTGGTGAACTGGGATAACCTTTGGCTGGGGTTTAGCTAAACCCTGGTACATCTTATCCTGTGCTGACACTAGTTCGGCCGGCTGCTGAATCCCCTCAGAGGTATAGATAGCCGCCAGTAAACCACCCATGTCATCTGCTGAAAAAATGAATTTGCCTGATCTAGCATCTTCATCCTCCTCATCTGTCTGGCTATCAATGAGACCCTCTTCCTGAGCCTCTGAATCCTCAGAGTCTGACAGAAGAACGTCCCTAGCCCTCAATAATTTTGGAGCCGAGGTGGATAAGCTTTCCTGTGAGGAGGGTCCAGCTGCTAGGGGATCAGGTCCTTTGGGTTTTAAGACCTCTTTAAACTCTTTTAATGTGGAAAGCATCTCTGACTGAACCGTCAGGAATTCTTTCATTATTAGCGAAGTTTCCTTCCCTGTGAGTTTTTGAATGCACTTAGCACACAAAAGCTTGGAATAATCTGTGGCTAGCTTAATGCTACAATTCCCACATCTTTTAGCTTTAGATGTATGTTTAGTAGAAATACTAGAAGCCTCCCCCTGGGCAGTAACCTCTTCCCCTGAAAGTAAAAGACAGAGGCTTTAATCAAAAAGGGAGTAGGGGAAGGGAAGGGGGGTGTGTGGGGAATAAGGACCCAGTCCAAGTGCCCCAATGAGGTTTTTTAGAGGTAGACTCACCCCTGGTGGCTTCCTCTGCAGCAGCGGTTAGTGCCGGGCGGTCCTCACGCTCCATGGCACCGTCGAATCGGGCGCCACTCTCTCCCCTGCTGCGCTCCGTGTGTGTGTGAGCTAACGCCGATGGCGGCCGCCATTTTGGTGAAGACCGGAACCGGAAGTACGTCATCACCCTGCGCCGCCATCGACGCAGCGTCGAATGCTGGCTCCACCGAGAAACGAGCCTGGGAGAACAGCAGCCGAGTCCACAGCACGGAGATGCATCTTTACCCGGCCCAGCAAGTAGGAAGACGCTCGGGAGAGAGGGATTCCAGCCACCTAGGTGTTCTGAGATAGCCACTATCCCAGATACACCTAGCCGGAGGGGGTTTCAAAACATGGTTTTTCCTTCAGCTCCCCCCCCCCTCAATACAGGGAGACCCTCTGGACAGGCAATAGCCTCACTGAGCTCAAGGCCTCCCAGGACCCATGGCTCACCTTCCAAGAGGGGGACCACCAGCCCCAGGCCTTAGGTCTTTTTGGAAAAACAAAAAAACGTTTCGCTGGGGGAAACACAATCATGAACTGAGGTGCACGGGGAGGGGCGGGGTTTTTAAACCTCTTTTTGATTGTGTTTCCTGTCAGGTGAAGCCAGTCTACTCTCTCAAGGTGCCGTCCTGGAAGACGACTCGAGAAATCTGTGTTTTTTTTAGATCTGTCCCTGATATGTCCGAAAATGACATGCTTTTAATGTGAATATCCCAAGATTTTAGCTGCCGGCCTCTGCACTACCTCCTGGCGTGGTGGCCATCTGTAAGCCAGAGGGGCCCCATACTCTTCTATTGCCCGGGGGCCCCATGAGTTGTCAGTCCGCCCCTGGTTCTAGTTTAAGCACAAATTTCATAGAGTTTTATTGAGAGCCCTAAGAAAATATAACCATGCCAATAGGCCAGGATAGAGCGTTGCTAATATGTAGGAATGTGTGTGTTAGAGCACCCCACCCAATGTTAACTAAAAAATTATTAATTTGCAAATAAGTATTATCTGCTAATTTTTTTGGGGATGTCTGCACCCCTGATAGTGACAACATTTGTGAGGTGTCTTCACCCTTTCTAATTCATTCACTTCCTGTCACATAGCCAAACAGGAAGTGAGGGTAAAACCTTACTAATATATTTTCTTGGGGACACAGAGATCAATCTAAATAGTTTCCCATTATGTAAATTGCACTCTAGCATTTTGCTGTGTACACCCCAAATTATTAGGGATCTTGGACTTTGGGGTCCATTTACTAAAGGCAAATCCACTCCTACAAGTGCAAAGCAAGGAAGAAAACAAAACAACTTTGCTTCTACAGGATTGGATGTTAAAACCATCAGTGCTTCCTCTCTGATTTTCAGCAACTATGCTTGTACTGCAGAGTGGCTTTGCCTTTACTAAACCCCAAACTAAATAATCATTTGGGGCAGGGATCCTCAAACTACGGCCCTCCAGCTGTTGTAGAACTACACATCCCATGAGGCCTTGTAATGCACTGACATTCACAGACATGACGGGAATTGTAGTTCCTGAACAACTGGAGGGCCGTAGTTTGAAGACCCATGATTTGGGGTGTACACAACAGTGCTGGAGTGCAATTTGCTTAATGGGGACACTAGTTAGATTGACCTGTGTCCCCAAGAAATGACACTGGTAGGGTTTTAACCTCACTTCCTGTTCAGCTGTGTGACAGGAAGTGAAGCCAATTTTAAGAAAAGGGACACAAAGCTCAACACAAAAATAAAAAAACACAAAGCAGGGGTTCTAACACTCACTTGGCTTCCCTCAAACACCCACAATTTGAATAGGATTGCCTTGCGCTAGATTTAAGCACAGTGCTGTAAATCAGCACGTCAAGCCTGTCCACCAATAGCAAACCCCCCCCCCACAGGCCATGTTTGCAGGTTTTCCTTCATCTTGTACATGTGCTTTAAAATACAGTCTGGACAGCAATTCTTGATAAGAGAAATCCACAAAACATGTCCTGTCGGGGGTACTTGAGGGCTGAGGACCACTGCAGAAAAAATAAAATAATTACCAGTTTTCTCTTTAAAGTCATGGAGAATAAACATGGCAAACATTTCATGATTACACACCAGGAAAGAAGCTTAGACAAAAATCACACATAATTTGTTAGGCCCAAACCGATTTCAGCTGCAGCTGTCAACATATGTAGCATGAAAAAGTAACAAAAGACAAACTTAACAATTTTAAAATAATTTTTATTGGTCAACAAAACAAGGAAAGCGAAAAAAGACAAACAAACAAACACAAACAAAAATACATTTCAAAATTCTAACTAACCATAGCTTCACACATTTTTCATAAAATAAGGCCACATAGACAAATACATCAAAGTGAACATCATTTAAAAATAAACCAAAACCATTGGCAAAATAAAACAAAACCCATGCAACAAACCACATTTGTGTTTAGCAACAGCATTTCTGCCAGCCTGCCCCTTCTGAGGGCAGCTGAGGACTGATCGATCCAAGCTTTTTATAACAGTGCTAGTAATGAAGCAATTGAAATCACATGAACAAATTGCAGTCTCTAGTTTGGGTGAGCTTGTAATTGGGCACACCTGCAATTAACCCAAACCACGCTCTATGAGCATCCAAGGAGTGTTTTTCACCTTTTAAAAAGAAAGGATATTTTTGTTCTAAGTGTTTGAGCATGCTCAGTTCATCACACATGTAGGAACCAAGCTGCAATGGAATGAGAGCTTTTTTTTTTTTTGTTTCCCCTGATCTGATGCTTTCCAGCCTGAAGGGGAGGTGTTAAAGACAGAAGTAAACACGCACATTTAATAATCTATTTGTGGAAAAAAAAAGGTTGCCAATTTTGTTTGGGAGCCACGTCGCACGACTGCGCAATTGTCAGTTAAAGCGACGCCGTGCCGAATCACAAAAACTTGCCCGGTCATTGACCAGAAATATGGTCCGGGCTCAAGTGGTTAAAAATTAACAAAACACAAAAGTGAGCCCAATTTTTGGGGATAATGTGAAAGATGATGTTACACTGAGTAAATAGATACCTTACATGTCACGCTTTACTATTGGAAACACTCCTGCAATGGGGCCAAAATGAATTCCGTGAATATCCCCATAGGCGACCTTTTATTTTTTTTTCCAGGTTACCAGTTTATAGTTACAAAGAAGGTCTAGTGGTAAAAGTATTGCTCTCGCTCTAAGGCACGCGTCAATACCTCACATGTGTGGTTTGAACGATGTTTATATATGTGGGCGGGACTTGCGTAAGTCCCGCCCACATATGTAAAAAATATTTTTACTTTTTGCTATAATAAATATCCCCAAAAATATATATTCTAAAAAATAAAAAAACCCTCAGTTTAGGCCGATACGTATTCTACATCTTTTTGGTTCCAAAAAATCGCAAATAGCGTTTAGTGTTTGGTTTTGGCAAAAGTTATAGCGTCTACAAAATATTTTTTTTTTTTGTTTTAACTAGTTATTGGGGCGATCAGCGATTTTTATCAGTACTGCGACATTATGGCGGACACATCGAACACTTTTTTGGAACCATTGGCATTTTTCTATCGATCAGTGCTGTAAAAATGCATTGCTTACTGTAAAAATGCCACTGGCAGGGAAGGGGTTAACACTAGGTGCGAGGGAGGGGTTAAATATGTTCCCTGGGTGTGTTCTAACTGTAGGGGGGGGGACTGACATGTGTAAATGACAGATCGCTGTTCATGAAGGGGAACTCCAGACCCCCCCCAAAAAAAAATAAGGTGGGTTCCCTCCAGGTGCATACCAGGCTCTTAGGCTTGGTCTGGAACATAAGGGGTTAAACCCGCGCAAAAAAAATAGCGTGGGGTCCCCCCCAAGATCCAAACCAAGCCCTTATCCCAGGCACGCAGTCTGGTCAGACAGGAATGGGGGTGGGGACGAGCGAGCGCCCCCCTCCCTCCTGAGCCATACCAGACCACATGCCCTCAACATGGGGGAGTGTGTGCTGTGGGGGAGGGGGCACTGCCCCCCCACAGCACTCTTGTCCCCATGTCGATAGGGACAAGAGCCTCTTCCCGACAACCCTGGCCGTTGGTTGTCGGGGTATGCGGGCGGAGGGCTTATCAGAATCTCAGAGACCCCTTTAATAAAGGGGTTCCCAGATTCCGGCCCCCCACCCTATGTGAATGAGTATGGGGTACATTGTACCCCTACCCATTCACCTGGGGAAAAAAATGGAAAAAAATAATACACCACACATGAATAAATTAATTTATTAGTCAGCCGGGGGTCTTCTGCCGGGGCCCCCCACCACCACCCCATTAGGCCCCGGGCTTCGCCATCTTCTGCCGGAACCCCCTTCACCAGTGAGGCTCCTGCCTTTGGGGGAGGGTCCCGGGCTACTACGACGGTTTCTGCGGGGGGGTGCACTGGCACCCCTCCCGTCTTCAGCGACGTAATTCACCGGGACCCCCTTCACCAGGGAGGCTCCTGCCTTTGGGGGAGGGTCCCGGGCTTCCACGACGGTTTCTGCAGGGGGGGTGCACTGGCACCCCACCCCCGTCTTCAGCGACGTAATTCACCGGGACCCCCTTCACCAGGGAGGCTCCTGCCTTTGGGGGAGGGTCCCGGGCTTCCACGACGGTTTCTGCGGGGGGGGGGGGTGCACTGGCACCCCACCCCCGTCTTCAGCGACGTAGTTCACCGGGACCCCCTTCACCAGGGAGGCTCCTGCCTTTGGGGGAGGGTCCCGGGCTTGTACGGTGTCTTCCGCCGGAGGGCGCCACTCTCCGGGCTTCTGCGATGCCTTCCGCTTCTGCCTGTCTCCTCCGCGGAGCACAGGGCTTGTCTCCACTGTCTTCTCCCTTCTCTTCCATTCGATGTTGACACGACGAGGTCCGGCGCTGGAATGCCGTCTGAGCAGTGGGCATGGACTTATATAGGGCAATGC
Source organism: Rana temporaria (assembly GCF_905171775.1). NCBI lineage: Eukaryota > Metazoa > Chordata > Amphibia > Anura > Ranidae > Rana > Rana temporaria. The sequence continues at coordinate 64,189,423 of NC_053494.1, forward strand.
CACCATGTGACCTCAACCCATGTGACATCACATTCCCATCATGCCCAGGGAATGTGATGTCACATGGGTTGAGGTCACATGGTGGCATTACCCTATATAAGTCCATGCCCGTCGCTGACACGGCATGTCAGCGCGGAACCTCGTCGTGTCAACATCCAATGGAAGAGAAGGAAGAAGACAGCGGAGACAAGCCCTGTGCTCCCGGAGGAGACAGGCAGAAGAAGGAAGAGAGAAGAAAGAAGACGGAAGAAAGCCCTGGCTCCGCGGGGGAGCCAGGCAGAAGAGGGAGCAGAGAAAAGACCGGGGAGTTGGCGCACCCCCGGCAGAAGACCAGGAAGACCGGAACCCTGGCGGAAGGCACCGGAAAGACCGGGGGATAGGCGCCATCCCCCGGCAGAAGACCCCGAAGTCCGGATGCCCCTCCCTAATGAAAAAGAGCTTAAATGGGGTGGGGGCATCCGGCGGAAGGCTCCGGAGAGGACCGAGGGATGGCGCCCTCCCCCGGCAGAAATCACCGAAGCCCAGGGTCCCGGCAGAAGATCGGGAGAGAAGAAACCCCCCCCTTCTAAGAGAGCTAAAGAAGAAAGGGGGGGCTCCGGAGCAGATTAATAAAATATTTTATTCTGTGTGGTGTTTTATTTTACTTTACATTTTCCCCCAGGTGAATGGGTAGAGGTACGATGTACCCCATACTCATTCACATAGGGTGGGGGGCCGGCATCTGGGGGCCCCCTTATTAAAGGAGCTCGCAGATTCCGATTAGCCCCGCCCGCATACCCCGACAACCAATGGCAAGGGTTGTCGGGAAGAGGCTCTTGTCCCTATCGACATGGGGGCAAGAGTGCTGTGGGGTGGGGGGGCAGTGCCCCCCTCCCCCACAGCACACACTCCCCCATGTTGAGGGCATGCGGTCTGGTACGGCTCAGGAGGGGGGGGGGCGCTCGCTCGTCCCCGCCCCCATTCCTGTCCGGGCCAGACTGCATGCTTGGGATGAGGGCTTGGTTTGGATCTGGGGGGGACCCCCGCGCCGAATCGGCGCGGGTTTAACCCCTCACGTTCCGGACCAAGCCTAAGCCTAATGTAGCCCTGGAGGGGGACCCGCGCCGATTTCAAGTTTGAAATTTGGCGCGGAGTTCCCCTTCAGGGCTGAAAACAGCTCGGAGATTCCCGTGCTCCGCGTCACGCAGCGCAATCACAGGTACGCCGCTTGGTATTTACCAAGATTTTCACGGCGTACTGACAAGGCGCACGGGAATCCCTGACTTTTCTCTCTGCGCATGCCCAGTATGCAAATGAACCTCCCGAGGTTCAGGCGCACTGTGCAAGCGTACGGGGATCTGTTTTCAAAAAACACTTTCCCTTTCAATTCGGCCCGCCAAACACTTCAAAACACATGTCACTTCACTTCCCCTGCATCCCCCCACCTCCCCCCTTAATAAACTCCCGCCCAAACCCCCGCAATTTACAGTTTAATGTGCCATGCGCCAGGTCTGTACTGGTGCACAATGCACCCTCTCCTGGGCGCACGGAGCACATTAGTAACTAGGGAAATACACTGCACTAGCAGCGTATTTCTTTAGTAAATCACCAAACGGCTGCTACTCCTGCTTTTACTCCATGAGTCATGGAGTAAAGGCTTGGTAAATCAGCCCCAATGTGTCTGAAGATATTGGCCAATGGGGAATGGTATCGTCCCATCTCCCAAACCAATGTCTCTGGATACAATTTGGAGTACTACTCCCTGATAACCAATGCTTATCATAGAGGCCTAATCAACAAGGACACCTGGAATTATCTCAATGTGCAAGAACCCAAGATTCCCACCATGTATGCCCTTCCCAAGGTGCATAAATCGATGACGAACCCCCCAGGCAGACATATTGTGTCTGGATGTATGGGCCTTACTGAAAATGCTAGTGCAATGGTGGATCACTATCTTCATCCACATGTAACTTCACTGACCTCTTACATTAAAGACACAATCGACCTGCTTCAAACAATTGAAGGGATCTCTATCCCTCCGGACACTTGGTTAGTGGCTATAGATGTTGAAAGTTTGTATAACGCGATTCCCCACGACAGAGGAATTGAAGTAATTGGCAATATTTTGAAAGATAGGGGCAAGCTGGCCCACTCTTACAATGGCTTCATTTTGGATCTTTTAAGATTCATTCTGACCCGAAATGTTTTTTTGTTTGGACTCTCCCACTACCTCCAGGTGCAGGGGGTTGCGATGGGGACTAAGTGTGCCCCATCGTATGCCAACCTGTACCTGGGGGGGTGGGAGAAGGAACTTTTTTCTAGAGATGATCTCTCGATGTACCTGTGCCATGCCATTGCATGGTACAGGTACATCGACGACATCTTGCTTTTTTGGTCAGGTAGCAGAGATGAACTTGAAGAATTCATGACAGCCTTAGCAGATAATTCATATAATCTGAAATTTACAATGGAATGTAGTCAGAAATGCATCAACTTATTGGATCTTAAAATTTATGTTGATACGGACGGCTGTATTTATTCTTCCCTATATCGGAAACCTTCATCAGGCAATACCATCCTCCATGCCTCTAGTGGCCATCCCTATTCCCTTATTAAAAGTATTCCTTACAGTCAGTATATACGACTTAAAAGAAATTGTGCACAAAAAAACGATTATGAGATAGCTTCTAAAAATCTATATCATCGTCTCAGGGATAGAGGATATAGCCACAAAATCCTTAAAAAAGCCTATAATAGAGCCGCCCAACAAAATCGACAAGAATTGATTTTCTCTACCAAAACTAAAAACACTTTGCAACCTACTCGTGTTATTACACAGTATTCTAAACATTACACTCAGTTTAGAGGTATTTTGGAACAATTCTGGCCATTACTTTTGGCCGACGGCACTGTGGTCAAGTATATCCAAAATCAACCGGATATTACTTATCGACGTGCCCCCTCACTGAGAGACCAATTGGTCCATAGCCATTACAACCCTTCGGGTAACAAAGTTAAATCCCAATTGGGAACTTTCCCCTGCAAGAAATGTAATATCTGTGAATTTATTTTAAGTGGTTCAACAATTCCCCTCCCCAATGGCAGAACACATTCTATCCGTCACAGGGTTACGTGTCAAACCATTAGTGTGGTGTATCTGGCCAAATGTTTATGCGGCTGTTTCTATGTAGGGAAAACTAAAAGACCCTTCTATATACGTATTAAAGATCATGTTGACCCCCTACGTAAATGACGTAAACGACTTATGACTACTGCCATAGGTCGCCACGTTGGTAAGGAGCATAATTTTGCGCTTGAGATGATCAAATTCACCGCACTCGAGCATGTTCCCAAACATGTGAGAGGAGGTGGCATTGATCGCACACTCCTGCAATTAGAAACCAAGTGGATCCAATCTTTGAATGCTACCCGTATCCGGGATTAAATGAATATATAAGTTTTAAATCGTTTCTGTGATCTGTTTTCGTTCTATATGTTGTCTCCATCTTATCTGTACATATACCCCTCAGAGAGACTGCTCCATCCTCTCCATCCATCCTCTTCCTCCCCCTTCCCCTTTCCACCTCCCCATCCCTGAGTACCAACTGGGATGAGATATACATGTATAACTGTCGCTCTGGTATGGGCTGTATGGACATTCGTCCGACCAAATACCGCTGCAGGCTCTGTCGGCTACTCGCACCTGAGAAAGGTGTTTCACTTGTGCTTGTAGCTGGCACAGATCGACCATGTCCTCCCCCTCTAACAGGAGCTCCACCAGCAGCACCACGCCCGCGGCCACGTCCCTTATTTGACGGTTTCCTCATATTTCTCAAATTTAGGGTCTTGCCCTAATTTTGAGAAATTTTAAATACAAAAAAGTGTAAGCTGGTGAAATAGGCAGAGATTCACCTATATATTTATCCACCTATAGCAAGAAGCAGGAAGCCAGCACTAAACAATGTACTGCACAGACAGTATATCACAGGGGACAGGTAGACTGTGCTGGTGAAATATACAGAGTCACCTATAGAGTGCTGAATGCCCCTACAGAAAATATATTTCAGGAAACTCTCCCTGACTATGGAACTTGACAGGAACACAGAATAGCACAGATGTGCACAGGTGGTGTGGCAGATGTACTGTTGATGAAATACTTGTCACCTCACCTATACAGTACTGACTGTCACTGGCACTACAGAACTAATATGTCAGCAAACAGTGCCTGATAAGGAACTTGACAGCAACGCAGAATAGCACAGATGTGCACAGGTGGTGTGGCAGATGTAATGTTGATGAAATACTTGTCACCTCACCTATACAGTACTGACTGTCACTGGCACTACAGAACTAATATGTCAGCAAACAGTGCCTGATAAGGAACTTGACAGCAACACAGAATAGCACAGATGTGCACAGGTGGTGTGGCAGATGTAATGTTGATGAAATACTTGTCACCTCACCTATACAGTACTGACTGTCACTGGCACTACAGAACTAATATGTCAGCAAACAGTGCCTGATAAGGAACTTGACAGCAACACAGAATAGCACAGATGTGCACAGGTGGTGTGGCAGATGTAATGTTGATGAAATACTTGTCACCTCACCTATACAGTACTGACTGTCACTGGCACTACAGAACTAATATGTCAGCAAACAGTGCCTGATAAGGAACTTGACAGCAACACAGAATAGCACAGATGTGCACAGGTGGTGTGGCAGATGTAATGTTGTCACCTCACCTATACAGTAATGACTGTGACTGGCACTACAGAAGAAATATGTCAGCAAACTGTGCCTGCTAATGGAACTTGACAAGAACACAGAATATCACGGGTGCACAGGTGCTGTGGTAGATGTACTGTTGATGAAATATTCAGTTAGCTATAGATTGCAAACAGCCACTATAGTTGAACAAAATTCCTAAAGTATATGAAGCACAGCAGATGTCACATGAATGAGTGTTTCTTGATATTTCTGCAGCAATAGACCTAAAACTGTCCCTATGAGAATCAGGAAGCCTCCACCTCACATAAGTACAGCAGTGACAACGAGCCAGATACAATAAGATGATGCAGATATCAAATGAATTAAGTGTCCCTCTTGAAATTTCTGGAGCAATATCACAGCACAGACCTAACACTCTCCCTAAAGAACAATCAAGAACCTTTTCCCTCACATAAGTAGAATAGAGCCAGATCACCTAACTTTCCCTATGCAGCAGATTCCACCAGCCTTTCCCTATCTAGAGTGCAGCAGAGTGACGATCTGTGCTGTGTGCCTCTATCTAATATAGAGGCACGTCACATGATGGGTCACATGCTGCACTGGCCAATCACAGCCATGCCATAAGTAGGCATGGCTGTGATCAGTTTACAGTCACAGTTGTTAAAAGAAAGGCGATTGGCTGCCGTGCAGCGCGCCAAATATACCCGAACCCCGAACCCGAACCCGGACTTTTTCCAACTATTCGGGTTCGGGTTCGGGAAAAACCCAAAGTCCGTGCCGAACCCGAACTTTACAGTTCGGGTTCGCTCAACCCTACTTATGACTACTGCCATAGGTCGCCACGTTGGTAAGGAGCATAATTTTGTGCTTGAGATGATCAAATTCACCGCACTCGAGCATGTTCCCGAACATGTGAGAGGAGGTGGCATTGATCGCACACTCCTGCAATTAGAAACCAAGTGGATCCAATCTTTGAATGCTACCCGTATCCGGGATTAAATGAATATATAAGTTTTAAATAGTTTCTGTGATCTGTTTTCGTTCTATATGTTGTCTCCATCTTATCTGTACATATACTCCTCAGAGAGACTGCTCCATCCTCTCCATCCATCCTCTTCCTCCCCCTTCCCCTTTCCACCTCCCCATCCCTGAGTACCAACTGGGATGAGATATACATGTATAACTGTCGCTCTGGTATGGGCTGTATATTGGGGGTGACTGATTATATACTAACTGATTGCTCTCTGTCTTATTTCTTCTTTATATGTTATTACTCTCTTCCCAGCCTTACTGTACTCCTTTCTCTACTTTTCCCTCCCCCTCCTCTTCCTCTTCTTCTCTTTCCCCTTTTTTATATAATCTTTTTTCTTTTTCCTTTTCTTTTATTCAGACCCTTATCAGGGGAAAATTAGGTATCTTGGTTATAATATATGTACTTTGAATAGATTATTTTGAAATTTATGTCCTACATAAAATGTTGTTAAATGAATTAAATCAAATGTATTTTTGTTGAAATTATGATATTAAATCTCTTTTTCTCTTTGATTGAGGATTTGTCTGCTGCCCTGCCATCTTGTGGCCAACAAGTGGTTGACACCTGGACATCGAGCCATTGGGGATTCCCTCTGACTTGTTGTCTCCCTGATTCTTCTAACCTCTGGGATAGGGCTTAGACGCTCTCTGTTGCTGTTTCCTGTTGTGACCACTGGGGGCTTTCTTGGCGTGGCCATATGGACACCCAAGGGCTTCACTTTGAATGCCCAATTTTTGCAGCGATGCACATCGCCCAGTATCATCTGCCTATCTGCCTCCCTTTCCTGCCAGCCCCTTGTGTTTATGGTTCCCCTCCCCCTTTTTTCATCTCCGGGGATACCCAGCACATTGACCCATTCAACCGTATGTTTGGACGGAGATCCCCGCCCACAATCCGCGTCATGATGCAATGACGCCGGGGATTCTGGGACTTGTAGGACAGGCGGTCTGTTTTGGCACCCAGCGCATGCGCTTGCATGCTATGCGTGTCTGCGCACGCCCAATGACGTCAGACGCTCGGGCATGCGGGAGGGGTTATAAGGAGCCAGCCCTGTACATCGCATTGCTGCACCAGCCTGGAAACCTTCATGTACCTGTGAATCATCACAGGTGATTATTCGTTACCAGATATGTTTTTATTTATGGTCCACAGGGAAAGGGGGTTGTATGCCTAGCTTCTAATACTTGCTCTGTACTTTTCTATAACCAATTGATTATTGGCTGCGTCTTTGTCATGTGCCTTATCTCTTTGCTGTTTATTATTCAAACTACATAGTGACCCCTAGTGGCAATTGGTATGATGTGTTATCATACCTTAATATGACACATAAAACTTGAAAAATTTGTTTTGTCTTTCTGCTTTTTTGTGACATTTCATATAATTTCCTCTGTTCTGTTTTTCTTCAAAGATTATGTGAACAGGCATATTTTCCTCCCCTGTGCATAATAAGACGAGGCTCCTAGGCTGCCTTCTGTGCATTAAAACTTTGTTTTATGCAGTAAGTGTATTTTCTTCCTTGTTTAGTATCTATATCTACTTTTACTCTTTTTTCTATATGCTCGGAACATCATACTCATTAGGTGTTATGTGTTCCTAATAGCTTGGTCCCTAATTCCTCTCCTATGGTCTAGCCTATGCCCTTACGCAGCATGGAGACTTCATTATAGGGCGTCTTTGCTCCCTGTGGGGTGAGTGGCTCCCGGGGCCCCCGGGACGTCTCAGGACTGGTGTCGTTTTTCCTCTTCATCCGAGATGTCAGGTCAGCTCTTATCCTTTCCAAAGATGTACCTTTGTGCAATGTATTCATATTTAAATGAATTCATGATGTATAGATTTTTACTTGTTGTTTTCCTTTTGCTCAGAGCTGGCTACATAATTCTGGTCGCTTTTCAGTACCCCTGAGGAAGCCGATCACGGCGAAATATATTGGGTCATATAACATCTTAAACCAACCAGTAACTCTACAGTGGGAAATTCCAGCAACCCAAATATTTAAATTCTGACATACTGTTTTTAATACGGTGTATTATGTATTGTATAAAATTCTATTTTTGATATCTTAATAAATTGTTATAAAATTTAACTATCTTATTACTTATTCTATTTAGCACCGCCAACATCCCATTCTCCCTCATTGTTCTCATTATTATATTCAGGGATGAGGTGCGATCAGTATAATTGTGATTGATTGGATCACACTTTCTGTATTACAAAGATTATCAGGTATAAAACTATGAAGAACAAATATACAAATGAACATAGCTCTATGTGTTTATACATTAAAGGTTTTAAGGTGTGTTTTAATTCTAAATTGAGATATAGGATGTACCCTGTCTTTTTAGCCAAGATTTATGGTAGTTAAACTCTCATATTCAGAGAGGGTAATTGTATCCAGAACGCTTGCATCTCTGACTTTTGGAACTTATATTGTAACCACAACCTTGAATAACTAGGTAATATCTATGTAACTTGTGAAGCTCAATCATAGCTATAACAATAATGAGGATGAAAAGAATGAAGAATAGAAGAGAAAAAAAAAAGAATAAAAAAAGGTAAAATAAAAAAAATATATGAAATATGCTATGTTCCATAAAGGGCTAGTAGCCAGGGCTTTTGGGGAAATTGCTGTAGGGACATTTATCTACTTTCCACTCAACCACCATATGGTTCCCAGTCCACTTGTGGTCGAATATATGCATAGTATCCATGATAGTATGGTGCACCTGCTCCATTAATCTAATTGTTTCCATTCTCTGTAGTATCTGCGGCCATGGCACTGTAGGAGACTGCCAATTCAGTGTTATAGCCCATATGATTGCACTGAATAGTGTATGGACTAATTTTTGGGAAGGTGTAATGACCTGAAATTGCTTGAGGGTAGTTAGCATTATACATCTCTCTTAGTGAAGGAGCTTGGCAAACCCCTATGTATTGCAGAGTACTATCACTTACAGAGAAGCCAAAGGAGTCTTTAATGTTAGCTATTATGTTTATCGGGAGGGCGGAGCACTTGGTAAAATTAAACCCCAGGCCTGAGATACTATGGAACTCTCGTAACACCGTTACCAGGTTAGGGAGAGATACCAGCGGGTCTGGCAGGAGCATGAGTATGTTGTCTGCATACATGCTTAGCTTAAATACCTCTTCCCCTTTAAGATACCCTTTAATATTTGGGATAGCCTTAATCGCCCTCGCCAACGGCTCTATGGCCAAGGCAAAAATTAAAGGCAACAAGGGACAACCTTGTCTTGTACCCCTACCCAAAGAAAGTAGTTGGAGGAGCAATCAGGAAGCTTGATTCTGGTATGGGGTTTGTGTGTAAGGCCTTAAATCCATGTACAAATTCCCCACTGAATCTGAATTTAGCAAAAATACTGTCGATGTATGACCATTAAACGATATCGAAGGCCTTATGTATATCTAGGCCCAAGATCAATACTCTGAGTGAAAATAAATCAGCGTCCTGTATGATGTTAGAGGCCAGTGGAATGTTATCCGTGATCTGCCTGCTATGAATAAATCCTGTTTGTTCTGGGGCTACTAGTGAGGAGATAATAGGGGCAAATTTCTCATAGTATGTAGGGGTAAACCCATCTGGGCCTGGGGCTTTTGAGGTCTTCAAGGATTTAATAATGGATACAATCTCTTGCTCTGAGCAGGGGGCGTTCAAGCCCTGTAGCTGCTCCTCCGACAGGGTTGGGAGGGATAAAGAGGCCAACCAGGAATCCGCCTGATTAGCGAATCCAGGTTCTGGGGCGGAAAGTAGAGCCTCATAGTAAGATGTAAAGATGTGTAGTACTTCTTTGGGATGAGAAACCATCTGACCCTTTCCATTTCTCAATTTATATACATGTGCTGGCTGGAGGAACTGGTGAAGCTTACGAGTAAACATTGACAAAGCTAAAATTACTATGAAGGAGAAAATGTGCCTTGGACCAACGTAGGGACGTCTCAGTTTGTTCTGATATATGAATGGTATCTAGCTCTTTTTTGGCTAATTTGTCTCAATATTTCTGTGGAGTGTGAGTGGTAATGTAGGTGGTAGAGCTTATGCAATTCCCTAGTAAGGGAGGCAAGTGCAGTCACTCTTTGTCTTTTTCTTGTGGTGGCCTTATGGACTGCCGAGAGTATGGGGGGGAGGGCTCTTCTAAGTCATTCAACCTGAAATAATCTAGAAGTCTGTCTTATATTTGTGATATTACATTTGGGTCAGTGAATAGAGAATCATCCAATCTCCATACGGCAGTCTGGACAGCCAAACACACATATGAAGTTTGAAAGAAGATTCGTGATGATCCAACCAGGGGCATGAATGAATCATGGCCGAAGTGGAGTTAGCTAGCAGGATGGGGGTGCTGAATATATAATCAAGTCTGGAGTAGCTATCCCAGAGATGAGAATAGTGTGTAAATTCTTTTACTCCTATGTTTAAAGCCCTCCATGTATCTATTAGATGGTGAGACTCCAGTGATTTTTGCATGGATCTAGAAAATGTATTTGTTGTAATCACCGTCTTGCTTCTGTCTAGGCTTGAGTGTACCACTAGATTAAAATCACCTCCAACCAACACATGCATCGCATTATATTTATCCAACATCTGGAAAAAGGACTGAAAAAAAGAGCTTTGAGATGCATTCAGAGCGTACACATTCACTAAGGTTATTGCTCAACCCTGTAAGGAGCCCTGAAGTATAAGAAACCTACTCTCAGGGTCTTTGTATATATGGTGAATATAAAACAATACAGTGTTTTTAATAAATATTGCCACCCTTGACTTGGACTCAAACGTAGTAAAATGGTACTGCTTGTAAGCCTTGTCAAAGTACTTGGGATAATTGTTAGAGGAGAAATGTGTCTCCTGCAATAAGATGATGTCCGCCCCTAATGTTTTGTAATATCTAAAAGCCTTTTTCCCTTTCAGTGGGGAGTTAAAACCCCTTACATTGTGAGAGATAATTCTTATACCCATGTTAATTTTGAAAGATAATTATCCAGGGTCTTAGCTGATTGCCAATTTGGAAACTCAATTGACCACAAGCTGTTTCCAACCATAACTAAGTCCACTTCAAATCCCCCCGCCCCCAGAAAAGGGTGGGATAACATTTATACTCTATCATAGTCATATTCTTTATGCAGGGATAATTATAATACAGTCCCTTATTTTGCAGCAAAGTTAGCATATCTTTGTGAGAAATAATAAGAGAAAAAAAAACATAAGGAAATAACATGGTAAAGCTGTAAGGGGCCAGGGGGTGAGGCCTACCCTGCCATTGTAACAACCTTCTGTGAAATTTTCAGTCCATCTCCCAATAGTCAACTCTGACAGTTAGTGTGTCTGGGACAACAGTTAATCAATAGCCCCCTATTAATTAAACAAAGGGGGAGGGGAGCAATGGTTAGAGAAGCTGCTGTGAGTAGGGGCTAAACAGATGGATGAGAAGGGAGCTAGGGTGTCTGAATCGTTAAAGTCAAATTGGGTGAATCTCCTCCTTAACTAGGAAATATTTAAAGACACATCACGTCTCTGGGTGGTTTCTCAGGTGGAGGTTTTGGCCGGAGGGGGGAATATGTTCTTCACTGCTGCTTGCGGATCATCCACTGTTTCAAGGACCCCCTCACTCTGATGTTATTTCTCCTATTGCAGTTATCTAAGTCCTTGAGGTGGATTTGCAGTTGGAGGACAGTGTCTGAGAGTGCCTCATGATCTTTGCATAGATCCTCATAGGCTAGATGAAGCTCATCATGCTTCATTTCTAGCATATCTGTTTGGCTACTTGTTCCCGTAAATGGAGCAGGTAAGTTGTTAGGGACTGTTGGGAGGTCTTCTTTTTACTGCTCTTGGAGTTCAGCATGCAATGACTGATCCACCAGGGGTGCTGCGAATAAAAGTGCATGGATTTGGTGCTCTCGGAGTTCCTGTGACTAGCGTTCGGCCAGTTTCACGCCGTGCATGCACCCCTGCAGAGCCATTTTTTTCAACACAATTTTTAAGGAAAAAATACACTCTCCTGGAGTCCATACCTGCATACAAGAAAACCTTGTGCTTGCTTTGTAAAAAAAACTGCAGCTTGGTATTGCATGCTATTATTGAGCTTATGATCTACCGAAACCCCCAGATCCTTCTCCACTATGGATTGCCCCAGTTGTACCCCCCTAGTACATATTCTTAGTGCATAACTTTACATTTATCTACATTAAACTTCATCTGCCACATAGTCACCCAATTAAACAGTGCATTGAGGTCGGCTTGTAAGTTGGAGACATCCTGTAAGGACCTCATTCCACTGCATTGTTTGGAGTCATCTGCAAAGACCATTGTGTTACTTCCTGTTTCTCCCAATTCCATTAAGCAGTTTACACTGCTCTTGGATCAGTCGAATGATCATCTTTTTTATGGCTTCATTCCTGTTCTTACCACTAACTTTGTTCTTGAATTGTTTTTCTTATACCTTGCTTGATACACACAGAGGTGCGTTATACACCATGCATAGTTCTGACATCACTACAACCATCATGTTACACCTAAACTGTCCAGAAGCCCCCTACAAGTCTACAAGGCAAGTCTACTGGTAACAAGTCACTCACAACCAAGCCAAAGATACTAGCTCTGCACGAGAGGGAACCTCGCCCCACACAGTGAGTACTCCCAGCATACCACCACACACCAACACCTAATCTACATATAAACATCAATTGCCTATCTTTAAATGCAAGGGGACTTGACCACCCTGCAAATAGATACTCTCTGTGGAAAGAGGCCAGCAAACATAAAGCAGACATCTTACTTTCAATAGATTTTTATTTTTCCAAATATAGAATACAATTACAGTATGACCAAAGGCCGTGTCTACAACATCAAAAAATTCAACAAATAAGGCAAAATGTCAGCAACAAGGCCTCAACCGACTTCATATTGCCCGATTGTAGGCTGATTAAAGGAAATATACGAGCTTGCTAACAGGGGAAGGGGAGGAAAAAAATGAATATAGTGGTCACTCGCTCAGGGGAGTCCTACCTGTCCCGGGCACCCCTAATGGGGTCATTCTGTGCCCCGGCCAGGCCACCCCCCAATCCACCCCCTCCAATAAAAGCATACGTAAGAAAATTAGTGGGTTCAAATTTGACTTCAGTGCACTTCTAGCTCGTACTTACGAATTCAATTAGGCCTATAGTGTTGCCAAATTGTTTTTATAAAAAAAACAATATAAAACATTACCCTTAAGTCAAACAACTATCTTAAAAGGATAAGAGGTAGGAAAGAGAAAGAGAAGTGGGGGGAAGAGAAAAAGAAAGGGAAGGGAGCAGGTGCCTAACTAGAGCTGGAGGATGCAGGTTGCCCAGGGTGTACCCCAGTATCTAGAGATGAACCACAGTGGGACGCCCATGGTTCCCATACAGCTTAAAATTTTTGTTTTGTGTTAGATAGGATGCTGGCCAGCTTTTCCTGCATCATGATCCACAAAATCTTACGGTTTACCGCTTTAATGGAAACCCTGGGTTGTTTCCAAGCCCTAGCGATGGTAATTTTAGCCCCGAGGAGCATAAATCGGATCAGCTTCTGATTGGGCTTGGATATACCCTGAATCCGAGCGTTTAGGAGAGCAACAGATGCTGACCTGGGGACCGAGCATTCAGTGACTGTGTAGATGAGGTTAAAAATCTTCTTCCAGACTGGTCTAATTCGGGGGCATTCCCACCAGACATGCACCATCGAACCCAGGAGTTGGCATCCTCTAAAACAACTGGGATCTGATGATGGGTAGATGGCCGCAAGTCTAGCGGGAGTCATATACCACCTCATGAGAACTTTTAAGTTTGCTTCCATCAAGGAAGTATTTAAGATACCCTGAAATGAATCAAAGCAAGCCGCTTGCCAGGTCTCCAGGTCCCATTCAAGTTGGAGGTCGGCCTCCCATGCCATCATGTAGGAAGACTTCTCGGTCGGGCGAGTGAGGGAAGAGTAGATGACAGATATCCCTCCCCTTTGTCCCATGGCCTGCCCGCACCAGAGCTCGTAGTCTGTGAATCTGGGAGGTAGAGGTATCTCCGTCCATAGAGTGTGTAGGAATTGTGATATCTGTCTGAATCTGAATTTTTCAGTGTCAGGGAGATCCAACTTGGTTAAACAGTGGTCTAGGGTAAGAGGGCCCTTGGTTGTGAAATAGTGTCCTATGCGGTACAGGCCCCTGTCCAACCACCAACTGAAGGCCTTATTGTCCATTCCAGGTGGAAAATTTGGGTTTTGAAATATATTGGCTAGAGGTTGCGCTTTCGAAACCAGGGCTGGAAGGTGATGGATTCTATCCCAAAGGGCGTAAGATTGAGAGAGGGAGGGGGACAAAATGGGTGGTCTTCTCTTTTGGGGGCACCAAAGTAAGTAGTCTAGGGAAAAATGGGGGGCAGCCTGTTTCTCTATGTGGACCCAGTCCGGTTTATCAAGTTTGGAGTAAACTACTGATAGTTGAGCCAGCCTGGCGGCTAAGAAGAACTTATATAGATGCGGTAATCCCAGCCCCCCTCTTTTCCTATGGTTATATAGGGTGTTTTGGGGGATTCTGTAACCTGACTTGCCCCAGATGAATTTGAGTATTTTGCTTTGTAAAGACTGCAACTGGTCTTTTCTGATGGGGATGGGAAGGGAGCGAAATAGATATAAGATTCTAGGAAGCAAGGTCATCTTTATAGAGTTAATTCTGCCTAGCCAGGAAAGTTCATTTTTGGCCCAGTTATTCATGTCTGCTGTAAGTTTTTTCGGTATAGGGGAGGATAATTGTTTGTGTATAGGGATTCTGTACGCGCTGTTAAGGAAATCCCTAGATATTTGATGGATGAGGGACACCATTCAAATTTGAATGACTGTTGGAGGAGGGATACTGTGGAAAGTGGGAGGGACACATTCAAGGCTTGTGATTTGGCATAATTAACCTGAAGCCCAGAGATTTTAGAGAATTCTGAAATTACCCTGTAGAGGTTTGGTAAGGAAGTAATGGGAGAGGTTAGAAATAATAGTAAATCTTCGGCAAAGAGCCCACATTTATGAGTTTGATCTCCGCATGATACACCCAGAATGTCAGGGTTCTGTCGGATAGCTATTGCCAGGGTTTCAATTGCCATTGCAAAAATGATTGGGGAGAGAGGGCATCCCTGTCTGGTACCCCTAGCTATGTCTATTGGGGAAGAATAGTACCCTTGGATTCGGATTAGGGCCTTGGGGTTGGAATAGAGAGCTTGTATCACCCCCAGGAATCTTGGGCCAAAGCCCCATCACTCTAGTAGGGGGAGGAGATATTGGCAGGACACAGAATCAAAGGCCTTCTGCAGATCAAGTGCTAGGAGAAAGCCTTGTTGTTTCGGACCTCTGTCCCAGTTGGATTGCAAGATTGAGACAATGTCTACTGCCCTTCTCACTTGATCTGGGCCTTGTCGACCTGGGATAAACCCAACTTGGTCCTTGTGAATATATTTACCAATGAAAGAGGAGATGCGGACAGCTAGAATTTTTGTAAGAATGTTTAGGTCATTATTTATCAGGGATATGGGGCGGTAATTACAAACTTCTTCTAGATTTTTCTCCGGTTTTGGAATAACCGTAATGTATGCAGAATTCAGTTGTGTACCCAAGGGGGAGCCTTGAGTCTTGAAATTAAAAAAGTTTGTCATATGTGGGACTAGGGTATCTGCAAATGTTTTATAATAGGGGATTGATAGACCATCTGGGCCTGGGGCTGAACCCTTACGTAGGCCTTTGATTACTGTCGCCACCTCCTCAACCAAAAAAGGTGCTTCCAACCTGTCTCTATGTTCTGTGTCTAAGGATGGGATGGATAGGCTGTCCAGTAAATCGTCGATCGAGTCCCTGGGAAGCTGTAGAGGAGCACTATACAGGTTAGAATAGAATGTTTGAAATGCTTCCAGAATCTTTTTTGGATTGGCCGTAGATTCTTGACCCGCTATGCGTATCTTAGGCAAGGAATGAAACCTTGTTTTAGGGGACAATTTGGTCGCTAACATCTGACCTATCTTTTCTTTTTGGGTGTAAAACTTATTGCCACTCCAGCGGAGAGATCTCTCCGCTTTTGTTGTGAGAACTAAATTAAGTTCTAGTCTCAGCTTGTCAATATTCTCTAGTAAGGCTAAAGACGGTTTCTTTTTGTGTTGTGCCCTTAGGGTCCTGTATGACCTCTCCAATTGCACAACATCCGCTTTGTGTTCTCTTTTGATGCGTGTGGAGATCTGAATAATTTTACCTCTAATACAAGCTTTATGGGCTGCCCATAGGGTCTCCGCAAAGATATCCTCAACATTGTTAATTGTGAAATATTCTTGAAGAGCTTTATTGATTTCTTTTGTTGTGGTTGGATTGGAGAGAATGGACTCGTTTAGCCGCCAATGTCCACTCTTTGCCATACCGGCTATAGTGCGTATGGACATGATGACCATGGAGTGGTTAGACATGACCGTGTCTCTGATTTGGGCCTTGATCACTGCCGGAAGGACAAATGAAGGAATTAAAATATGGTCAATCCTGGCATAGGTATTATGCGGGTGAGAGTAATGGGTATAGTCTCTCTTTGAAGCATTAGACTCCCGCCAGACATCCGTCATCCCCCTGTCATGGAGTAATTTGGCAATTTTCAGGCTGACCCTAGTGGTTCTAGTAAGTTGGGCAGATGGAGGTTTGGATTTGTCCAAACCTTGGTCAAAAGCCACATTGGAATCCCCCCCCCAAATGACTGTGCCTTCCATAAGGGGGGTTACAGTATCCAAGATTAGTTGGAAAAACTTGTCTTGCCCTTTGTTGGGAGAATAGTATGAGACCAGGGAGTAAAGATGACCCTCAATTTTGCCCTTAACCAATATAAACCTTCCCTCTGGGTCTTTGAAGTCAGAGAGATATTCAAAGTTACAGGATTTGGAGAGAAAGATTGCAACCCCTTTAGTTTTATTCTCAGCATTAGCCAAATAGAAAAGGGGAAAATGAGAGTGGACAAATTTGGGACTGTACCGCCCAGGAAAGTGGGTCTCTTGTATCATGAGGATGTCAAGTCCGAGTGCTTTGTAACTATCAAAGATCTTTCGCCTTTTGACGGGGGAGTTCAGGCCCTGAACATTATGTGTGGCTATTTTGAGGGAGCTCTGTACGTGATCAGCCATAAGGATCCGAAAAGTCACTGTGTCTGTCTCCACCTCCACTCACCCTTAGATGTCTTCCGCTCTCCCAAACCTGCCAGCTGTCAGGATGGACATCAGGCAGCCAGGTGAACACCCTTTGTTCGTAGGTAATGCAAGCTGTAAAATAATGAAAGGTTAGGCACATGTGGGAAAGGCAAGGAACAGAAAAGGAAAGAACATAATCGAAAGAGAAAAAGAGATGAAAGGAAGGTCTCCCAATCCAACTAAAGGAGAATAGGTAAAAAAAGCACATTCTCGGGGGGGGGGGGGGGGGGGGGAGACACCCCTCGAGAACTTCTACCAAGGTAGAACAAGTCAAGCTTGCTCCAGGAGGGAACAAGCGACCTCGCCCCAGAGACCTTCTGGAGTCTGAGGGAAAGGCGGAGGTACATGGGGCCCACCCCAGCCAGGGCGCCCCTGAAAAAATGCATGAAACAATTTTCAAAAACAGTAACTGGAAGGAATCAAGTAAGTCAAGACCCAGTTCGGTCGGATCTAGGTCCGACCCGAAAGTCCCCCCGTCCTCCCCTCTGAGGGAATCGAGGAGGGAGGGACCCCAAAATCAAGGTGGGGACATCCCCTTTTCCAAAAAAAAAAAAAAGGGGGGCCGATCTTTTAAGGAAGTGAAGTAACGGTGTAATAGCAAATGTCCAAGAAATTGTTAAGCTGGTCAGAGAAAGTCTAATCCTCAGGCTTAGGTCCATCCGAGATCCTCTAAAGTTCAAGGTGAATATGACCAATGTGTCAACCAAGGTCAGATGGGCCTGCCGTCTCTAGCCTTCTTGGACTTTGACCTGGTCCAGAGCAGGGATTGAGGACTGGTGGGGGTCGGTCTCTTGGAAGTACTTGGAATACTATGAGAAGTATCCATGGCGGGTTCTTGCCATATGAGCTTAAGACGTAGAAGTAATCTTTCACCATCAGGGAAAGTGGAGAAGGAGTAATTCTTCCCTTTTTCTGAGAACTTGACCGCAAAGGGGAATGCCCATTTATATTTTATATCCTTTTGGGCCAGGACTAGAAGTAGCGGTTTCAATGACCGTCTTCGCTGCATTGTGGAGGAAGAAAGGTCTGCGTATATTTGGACGGGATGACCTTGACACAAAACATTGGGCACAGAACGTGCTAGTCTCATGACTTCATCCTTTACTGCGTAAAAGTGAGGTTTGGCGATGATGTCCCGTGGTAAGCTGTCCTTTCTGGGTGGCCCCAGGGCTCTGTGGGCTCTGTCAAGCTCTAGGCGGTTTTGAGGACTGTTAGGGATCAGACCCTGGATCACATTTTGTACCGCTGCTGGAATGTCAGTGATGGATTCAGGCAGACCTCTGATCTGGATATTATACCTCCTGGATCTGTTCTCCAATTTGTCGATCCTGGAAAGGGCCACATCCAATTGCTCCTGTACTGTTTGGATATGCTCTGAGTTCTGGTTTGTGGCTGCCACCGTTTGATCAAGCTTGTTTTCTATAGCTTCAATTCTGGTGCCCAAATTCTGAAAATCTGCTTTTAAATTTTCCTGTTATCTTGGTAGCAGTTTGAGAAAGTCCCCTATCCAGAAGTTCAGCCAGTGCCTGATATAAATCAGTCACTGAGAATGCAGAGGCTGCAGTCAGGGGGCTGACAGAGAATTGAGCAGCCTGATTTCCTATGTTAGGTCCCATGAGGGGAATTGCAAAGTCCTCCATATTACAGCCTACCAGGGGTTCTGCAGAATTTATTGAGGGGGGTATATCTTGCTGATTATTCACTTGAACCAGGGGGTTAAAAAGTAGGGGAGCCGCTTCTGAAAGATTCCTTCACTCAGGCATCTCCTCAGCTCTGCTCTTGTGAGGTGCAGCAGCAGCAGCCATCTTGGATTTATGCCTTTTTTGCAGTGTTTTTAAACAGCAAAATAACAGCTTTAATGTGTCCCTTTAATTAATCCAAGTATATAGGGGGTGCCCTGGTGTCTGGGGGTGCTGTGTGTAGCGGTGGCACGACTTCCAGACTGTTTTTGGCTCACTTACATGCACCACTGGACTGGGGTGATGAGGAGCTCCCGGCTCAAGCAGCCATCCTCTGGGCTCCTCACATGCGCCTCCATAAAGCAGACATCTTGTGCGTGCAGGAAACACACTTCCAAACTCACTTTCATTTCATGCATTACTTATCCCCATTCCTTCCCATTACCTTCACACCCTGTCGAGACTCATGTGGAAATTCATTTGAAGAGGTAAAAGAGCGAGATGCTCACGCTCCAACCTCATCCTACATAAACAAGTGGGAGGAGCTGGTTCAGTAGGTGTTTGTGAACACCTCTGGGCAGTCAGACTAAACAAGCTTAGGTGGTGGTTTAGAAATGATAATGTACCATTTTGTATAGAGGTGGAGAAATCCCTAGCCCTAACAAAATATTTGAAAGTCTTCCTCATAGGCGATATACAAGCTTGGAGATTCATGAATGCACACGGCAAGTCCAATCCCTCAAAGGTGGACTATCAGATCCCATTAAGCTTTCTTGAAGCCAAAATTTTAGCGAACCTACGGTATCACTAGTATACACTACTTCTTAGTCAATTCAAGGCCCAAAAGTTCACAGCGACTAATAACCGAATATGACCTGCCAAGAAACTTGCACTTCCCAAGTGTTCACACATTGCACTTTCTGGGCACATACCCTGTTCCAGATCTATATCTCCCCTATAAAATATGGCAATTCTACACCTCCCC
The DNA here is from genome assembly GCF_905171775.1 of Rana temporaria. Lineage (NCBI taxonomy): Eukaryota > Metazoa > Chordata > Amphibia > Anura > Ranidae > Rana > Rana temporaria. Next base: position 64,209,050 of record NC_053494.1, read on the forward strand.
AAAATCTCCTACCAAAGGTATTTTCTCACTTCTCTACAATATTATACAAGAGAAGCAATCCTTCTACAAATCAACAATGGGAATCATACCTAAACTCCACCTTTAGTTCGAGCCAATGGCAGTCAGCATTCAGCATGATTACCAAGAATTTCCATTGCACGAAGGGTTAGGGGTAGGGGCAGGGTGCCTACCCCTGACCTTAACCCTATCCCCTAACCCTACCCCTAAACCCTGACCGTACCCATACCCCTAACCCTACCCCCATTGCACTAGTCAATGGGAAATTATGCTCATAATCTACAATAGATGGCAACACACCCCATACAAATTAGCAAAAACATTTCCAGACACCTCCTTTTTATGTTGGCGAAAATGCGGACAGACGGGCCACTTTTTACACACCTTTTGGGAATGCCCTAGTCTAAAAAGCTTTTGGAAGAAGGTCTTCCAACTGATGTATTCCCTCACTGGATTTAAAACACAGCCTGACCCTGCACTTGCACTACTCCACGTTGGCATTGACAAATTCCCTCCCAACTTCAAACATGTCATATCCCACGTGTTATTTAGTTCTTCGAAATTTAGTTCTGTCAATTCCTTATTCTGCTTATCCTTTGATAAATATGGATGGAAAAACATGTAACTTCATAATACTAATGATATTCACATTACTAACCTTCGATTGTGTATACATGGATACTGTGCATCGTCATATGCTTTGAAGATATGCATGTCTACAACTGTGTGTTTTATCCCTTTTCCTGTTTGTCTACCTATGTAAACAATAAAAAAAAAACGATTGAAACAAAAAATAATGCTAAAGGCTATAATGATAAAGTGTAGTCTATAAACAAGCTGAGATCAAGGTAGGTGGTTCACAAGCAGGGATGAGTATGAGGTAGTCAGACCAGCAGAGGGATGATGAGGAGGATCCATAGAATGAACCCAATTATTAGGAATTTCAGGACAGGATGTGAGAGTATCAACAAAGTTTCAAAGGAACTTTATTCTCAGGCAGTAACAAAGTGCAATGTTTTACTTGTGTGGAAATGTCACTGGCAAGATTGTGCTGTGGTTTGGTTTTACTGACATAAGACTGCATAGATAAATGTCTAATAATAGTGAGCCTCAGCCTTAGGACTGGAGAAGACACCAGCAAAAATGCAGGCTACGTGGCAGTTTTCTATGGGAGGTTTGAAAATCTGTGGCCAAAAAAAATCGTATTCTTTTTTTCTACATAAAAGGGAAAGAGCCCTTTGCTGTGCACCTGTGTTTTTGAACTCTACCCCATTTGGATTTAATAGGTGGGGTGGGTTCAACACGTGATATGTGTGTCATATATAGCAGTGGTATTTCTGCCACTGCTATATATAACATCTTCCTTCCTGTCAATTGTTGTTCAGGAAGCTACAGGTGCAGACATTCATTTTTCTTGACATCAAGTGGAAGCAGAGATAATACTGATACATTTTCTGTAAGAAACGCATTGAGATTATGTGTCAAGAAAGATGAAGCTATGGACTACTTAACTTACTTTGTTGGACACCTGGGGGTTATATTTTCAGGGAGGGAATTGTAATGCACACGACCATTCCTGCCCCTTTGTTTACTTTCAAATAGCAGCTTTGAGAGCTGCAATTAGCAGCAAGAAGTGCAACAGGTATGAACAGGTCAGCCAGATCAATGTTTTTTTTTTTTTACTTTGGGCAATTCATCATGATTGACAAGGATTTGCATTGCTGAACAGCATGAATGACAGTGGAGTTACAATGCTGTTTTTTTTTAGAGAGGTCTTCAGTTCCTCAATAGAGGCCTGTCCACTGTCTGTGTATACAGTATATGTTGTTACAAAGCCAGGAAGTGAAGGCAAACCTTCCCAACCCAAAATTAAAATATATATTTTTTGACTATAAATGCATCTAGGTTTAAACCATGTCCGTTTTTCCCTTTTTATTTATTTATTTTTATATAATAATCCTGCAATGTATTGGTAAGCCATACACAATTAAATATGACAAAAACAAGGTTTTAAAATACCTTATTTTACTGTTTTAAAAATGTTTTTCTTCTGGGTATTGGCTGCGCCATCGTTACTACTTATCGATGAAACTTTTGTTGATGTCATTTCCACCCTTACTTTGTTTTCCTTTCCAAGACTAACCCAAGCCTCTATCTTGATTGCTGTTCATACGGCAACCAAGCTAAGCCATCACACGACAGCCAATCCCTCTCTGTGCTGTTTTTGTTCACTCCCCCTGTGTGACGTCTTATACAGTCACAAGGGGGAGAACCAGGAAGGGGAGGATGAGATCAAAGCATCACAAGGCTTCTTTCTCAGTGCCGTTTCCAATGAAAGTGAATGGCATGCAGATGATAGTGAACGGCACAGATAGCGTGCCGTTAAAGAATCCAAGGAATGCGCAAGCGTGGCTGACTTCATCAAAGATTGCAGGACGGTTTCTAAGGCAACAGAAAGAGTGAGTAAACCTTCACAGGCAGCGATCAGCTGCCTGTTCTATATACATTGAATGAGCTGAATTTGTAATGGAGTGTTTACAACCACTTTAAATTTAAAAAATTTCCATAAACTGTAAAAAAAAAATGCCACAGTCCTCCAACTAATATATGTTATGTATTTTTATGTATAATTAATCAAACCTATATTATGTAGATGTATATAGATTTCAAGTGGTTGTAAACCTCAGACATGAAATATGAACAAAGCATATCCCTCAATAGTGTGTAATTGTCTCAATTAAGAGCACCAATTATCACCTTGGAGAGATTAATAAAAGACCACATAGAGGAGTTCTTGCTGGAAAAAAAAGATTTAAGCAACAGACAGCATGGATTCATGAAAGACAGAAGTTGTCAGACAAACCTTATTTATTTTTATGAAGAGGTAAGTAAAACCTTGGACAGAGGCATGGCAGTGGACGTGGTAGACCTGGATTTTGCAAAAGTGTTTGATACAGTTCCCCACACACGGCTCATGTGTAAGGTAAAGTCTACAGGAATGGAAATATCAGTTTGTAAATGGATAGAAAACTGGCTGAAAGACAGAATTCAGAGAGTACTGGTTAATGAATATTGCTCTGAATGGTCCAAGGTTATCAGTGGTGTACCCCAAGGTTCAGTGTTTGGACCCTTACTTTTTAATATCTTTATAAATGATATTGGGTCTGAGATCAAAAGTAACATTTCTGTATTTGCAGATGACACCAAGCTATGCAGTGGAATAACGTCCTTACAGGATGTCTCCAATTTACAAGCCGACCTCAATGCTCTGTCTAATTGGGCGATGAGGTTTAATGTTGATAAATGTAAAGTTATGCACTTGGGTAAGAATATGCATACACCATACATACTAGGGGGAAGAACAACTGGAGGGATCCATAGTGGAGAAGGATCTGGGGGTTTTGGTAGATCAAAAGCTCAATAATGGCATGAAATGGCAAGCTGCGGTTTCCAAAGAAAGCAAAGTCCTTTCTTGTTTTAAGAGAGGTATGGACTCCAGAGAGAGAGATATAATTTTGCCCCTATACAAATCAGTAAGACCTCATCTGGAATATGCAGTTCAGTTTTGGGCTCCAGTTCTCAAGAGGGATATTGGGGAACTGGAGAAAGTGCAGAGAAGGGCAACCAAACTGATAAGAGGCATGGAGGAGCTCAGCTATGAGGAAAGAATAGAGGAACTGAATTTATTCACTCTTGAGAAGAGGAGATTAAGGGGAGATATAATCAACATGTACAAATATATAAGGTGTCCATATAGTGAACTTGGTGTTGAGTTATTCACTTTACGGTCAACACTGAGGACGAGGGGGCACTCTACGTTGTGGTGGAAATGTTGGATTTCATATTAAGACCAGGGGAACCATTGCATAGATGGATGTATATGTCTTACTGGACTGGTTATATTTTGTCTATGATGACAGGGCCCTGCTTATACTGTTTTCATCTCCTGTCTTGGGAATCAGTAAAGGGTGTCAGGTAATAATTAAATGAGTTAAATTATCCTTTTGTCTTGAAGAGGGTGTTAGGAAAGGCTCCATCACAGCAGGGGCCCTTAGCATGCTAATGTATCAAATGGTCAAACTACGCATCAAAGGATCGCTTGACACACCATAGACTGAGAGGTTTTGTCAGGGCACCAGTCCTGCCCAGCTTAGAATCCTGCACATGCGTGGCAGATCAGCGCTATTGCGCTTGCCTGTATCACGCGCGCGCATGCACGGTACGGCTGCGCGCCACGGGCACGCACACGGGCGCACACACACGGGCGCGCACGGGCTCGCTCCGCTCTCCGCCAATCAGAGGCCTGAGCGGCCTATTTAAACCAGCCTCTCCCTCCTGTCAGGTTGCTGGTTTGTCACAGCACCTGAGATTCCTTTCTGCTGAAGTACCTGTTTTGTTACCTGGATTACCTGACCTTTGGCTGACGTTTCCTGGATTGCTGCTATCTCCTGCCCCTTGACCTCTGGCCTGAACCTCTGACTTCCTGCTCTCTCCAACCCCTGACCATGGCTTGTCTCTCGGACCTGTCTTCAGCCCTGCTTCCTGTTTAAAGTGCCTTAAGTACCTGGACTCTCTTTGTTTGATCCTCAGCCCCAGGGGGCGGATCGCGCTAGGTCGCAAAGGTGAGCCGCCCTCAGCATCTCGGCCTTGGTAAGTTCACCCATGATAGGTTTTTAGATTTGGGCATGCTAGGAAAAAGCTTGAGATTCAACCAATCGGGATCTGAGACAACTTTGAACCAATGAATATCTAGGCTTGAGATGCAACTAATCAGATTGTAAGGCAATTTTACACCAATCGTATCCTAGGGATTTTGAATCCTGGAAGGGTACGTCTAGAGGAAAAGAGATATCACCTCCAAATACGGAAAGGTTTCTTCACAGTCAGAGCTGTGAAAATGTGGAATAGACTCCCTGCAGAGGTGGTTCTGGCCAGCTCAGTAAAGTGCTTTAACCACTTAAGGACCCCTTCATGCCGATTTACGTCGGCAGAATGGCACGGCTGGGCACATCAACGTGCCTGTACGTTGCCCTTTAAGCCCAGCCGTGCACGCGCGCGCGACCCGGTCCGAAGCTCTGTGACCGCGGTCGTGGGACTCGCGGACCCGATCGCCGTTAGAGTCCCGCGATCGGTCCCCGGAGCTGAAGAACGGGAAGAGCTGTGTGTAAACATTTAAAAATCTTAAATGTCGACGCAGGAAACGACGGCCAAACTTAACATTGGCTGCGCCATGTATTTGGTGGAATAACTTTACGCCTGAAAACCCCTTCTGTATCTTTACTGCGACGGCCGGGCGTATGTTTGTGAATCGGCGTATCTAGCTGATTTACATATTCTAGGTGTAAATCAGCATACACGCCCCTAGCGGCCAGCATAAATATGCAGTTAAGATACAACGGCGTAGGAGACTTACGCCGGTCGTATCTTAGCAACATTTAAGTGTATCTCAGTTTCAACATACGCTTAAAGTTGCGACGGCAGGGATTCAGACTTACGATGGCGTATCTACTGATACGCCTGTTGTAAGTCTATGTTATTCCACCCCTATAAATTTTGCGCAAACCAACTAATAAGCGCTTATTGCGATTTTTTTTACCAAAAATAGGTAGAAGAATACGTATTGGCCTAAACTGAAGAAAAAAAAAAAAAATTATATATTTTTGGGGGATATTTATTATAGCAAAAAGTAAAAAATATAGAATTTTTTTTCAAAATTGTCGCTCTATTTTTGTTTATAGCGCAAAAAATAAAAACCGCAGAGGTGATCAAATACCACCAAAAGAAAGCTATATTTGTGGGAAAAAAAGGACACCAATTTTGTTTGGGAGCCACGTCGCACGACCGCGCAATTGTCAGTTAAAGCGATGCAGTGCCGAATCGCAAAAACTGGCCGGTTCCTTTAGCTGCCTTAAGGTCTGGGTCTTAATTGGTCAAGAAAGGCTTGGATACTTTCCTAAATGTACATAATATAGCTGGGTACTAACATTTATAGGTAAAGTTGATCCGGGGAATATCCGATTGCCTCATGGGGGATCAGGAAGGAATTTTTTCCCCTGCTGTAGCAAATTGGATCATGCTCTGCTGGGGTTGTTTGCCTTCCTCTGGATCAACTGTGGGTATAGAATTGGGTATAAGTGATTGTATGATATTATTATTATTTTATTTATTATGGTTGAACTAGATGGACTTGTGTCTTTTTTCAACCTGACTAAACTATGTAACCTTTGTCTGCCGCTTTGTTCCTCAGCATGAATCCCTTCTGACAAGTTTTCCTGACACAAAGAGAAAAAATGGTGACGGGGAGAGATCTCCAGCTGATTGACAGCCTCAGCTCTGTTTGCTGTATGGAGCTCTCCCCCACTGAGCTCTGCAAACAAGCTTTATAATTCAGCCATAGAGAAGAGAGAGCTGCAGATGGACAAATACAACACATGTTTGTTTCATCTATATGTATCACCTGTGGCCAGTCACTTCACTGGGTATATGTATAAAGGAAGAGTGAAGAAGAGCGGGACTTTAACCACTTGCTTACCTGGCACTTAAACCCCCTTCGTTCCCGGACCAATTATTGGCTTTCAGCGCTCTCACACTTTGAATGTTAATTACTCAGTCATACAACATTGTATCCAAATAAAATTTTTGTCCTTTGTTTCATACAAACAGAGCTTTCTTTTGGTGGTATTTGATCACCTCTGGACTTTTTTTTTTGCGCTATAAATGAAAAAAGACGGAAAATTTAGAAAAAAAATGAATTTTTCTTAGTTTATGCGATACAATTTAGCAAAATATAAATTTTTCTTCATAAATTTTGGCCACAATTTTTACTGCTACATGTCTTTGGTAAAAATAACCCAAATTAGTGGATATTATTTGCTCTTTGTGAAAGTTAGAGAGTCTACAAGCTATGGTGCAAATCATAAAAAAATTATCACACCTGTTGTACCGGTGCCTATCTCATTTCTTGGGGCCCTGAACACGCCAGGAAAGTACAAATACCCCCCAAATGACCCCTTTTTAGAAAGCAGACATTCCAAGGTATTTAGTAAGATGCATGATGAGGTTTTTGATGTTGTAATTTTTTCCCACAATTCTTTGCAAAATGAATATTTTTTTTATTTTTTTTCCCCCCTCACAAAATTGTCATTGTAATAGGTTATTTCTCTCACATGGCATGTGTATACCACAAATGAAACCCGAAAATACATTCTGCTACTCCTCCTGAGTATGGCGATACCACATATGTGGGACTTTTTCACAGCCTGACCACATACAGAGCCCCAATATGCAGGGAGCACCATCAGGTGTTCTAGGAGCATAAATTACACATCTAACTTGTTGACTACCTATTACACTTTTGAAGGCCCTGGAGCATCTGGACAATGGAAATGCCCACAAAATGACCCCATTTTGGAAAGCTAACACCCCAATGTCTAATCTATGAGGCATAATGAGTCTTTTGAACGATTCATTTTTTTCCAAACATTTTTGGAAAATGTGGAAAAAAAATGAAAACGCATTTTTTTATGCAAAGTTGTCCATTTATAAGATATTGCTAAGACATAGCCTGTACATAGCAAAAATTACACCCCAAAATACATTCTGCTACTCCTCCTGAGTATGGCGATACCACATATGTGGGACTTTTTCACAGCCTGGCCACATACAGAGCCCCAATATGCAGGGAGCACCATCAGGTGTTCTAGGAGCATAAATTACACATCTAACTTGTTGACTACCTATTACAATTTTGAAGGCCCTGGAGCATCTGGACAATGGAAATGCCCACAAAATGACCCCATTTTGGAAAGCTAACACCCCAATGTATAATCTATGAGGCATAATGAGTCTTTTGAACGATTCATTTTTTTCCAAACATTTTTGGAAAATGTGGAAAAAAAATGAAAACGCATTTTTTTATGCAAAGTTGTCCATTTATAAGATATTGCTAAGACATAGCCTGTACATAGCAAAAATTACACCCCAAAATACATTCTGCTACTCCTCCTGAGTATGGCGATACCACATATGTGGGACTTTTTCACAGCCTGGCCACATACAGAGCCCCGATATGCAGGGAGCACCATCAGGTGTTCTAGGAGCATAAATTACACATCTAACTTGTTGACTACCTATTACACTTTTGAAGGCCCTGGAGCATCTGGACAATGGAAATGCCCACAAAATGACTCCATTTTGCAAAGCTAACACCCCATTGTATAATCTATGAGGCATAATGAGTCTTTTGAACGATTCATTTTTTTCCAAACGTTTTTGGAAAATGTGGAAAAATAATGAAAACGCAATTTTTTTATGCAAAGTTGTCCATTTATAAGATATTGCCAACACATAGCCTGTACATAGCAAAAATTACACCCCAAAATACATTCTGGCGATACCACATGTGTGGGACTTTTTCACAGCCTGACCACATACAGAGGCCCAACATGCAAGGAACACCAACAGGTGTTCTAGGGACACATAGCATGCACATGACAAGAATTACACCCCAAAATACATTATGCTAAGCAAAGGGTAAACAAAAAAATGTACCTGTGGTTTTAGTAGCGCAGTTGTCCACGGGACGATAGCACTGGTCCAGGCAGCAGGCAGGGCCTTGGTCAGCAAAAGAAAATGCAATTGTCCAGGCAACAGGCAGGGATATTGTCCATAGTCAGTACAGGCATGATGGCAGGGCCGCTGATAGAAATCATGGGGCCCCGTACAGCCTACCTGACGGGGCCCCCCCTTCAGTCCCACCCTTTCCATTGCCCCGCCCCCTCCCTACACCGCACCTTGAAATAAAGTGTAGGAACAGGCTGCATGTACATGTATGTGATCCAGCCTGTCCGTGCCACCCTGCCAAAGGGTGGGCGCAAGCAGTTTGGGGGTGGGTTCACACAACGGGTCTGATAGGACCCGCCTGTCCATTTTATAGGCGGACCTGATCTGACCCTCCATTCATTACTATAGAGTGATGGATCTAAATGGACTTATGTTAATTTACACCCACCTACCGCCAATCTGATTCTCTTAACAAAACGGAAAGGGATTTGTAACCCGCTGTCTAGCAGATCGGATTGGAGGGCAGTTGGTTATAAATGGATAGTCGATTTGTTTACACCAGCTACCCTTAAAGCAGAGCAGGCTGTGTCTGATCTGCAAAAGAAAGACACCAATGTCTACGGCGCATGTGCCATAGACAACGGCGCGCAGGCGCATTGAGCGTGCCGTTACTAGCGGCGATCATGCCGTTAGTGGCGGCACCAGCGCGCATTAGCGGGAGTGACGTCATTGTGGCTCCGGCCAGTCACAGCGCCGGAGCCATGATATGCAGAAGTGAATCGTGCAGAGATGGCGGCGACGGAGGAGGGGAACGAGCACCACTGCAGGGGCTTCGATCTCAGGTAAGTACTTAATAATGAGCTAGTATGCTATGCCTTGCAGGGTGTTTTAAAAATAAATAAATAAATAATAGGGTTTACTTCCTCTTTAAGATCATCAGCATCTATAACACACTGCCTGTGTGTTATAGATGGTGATATATTCTTATAATACCAATAACCACTCTGAGGTGAAATAGCCAACACAATTAAATCCTATGTGAATGAATCCTCGATAAGCTGCTGCTTTTAAATTGCCTGTGTATATGCTTGTTTGTTTTTTTGCCTAATGAATCCCCACAATATTAACATTATTATACTGGATACATCATAAAAATTTTAAAAATCATATATCCATTAACAAAAATGTTCCAATTACCTGTGAAATTAGTGTAAAATAATACATAAAATAATAAGCAAATCTAATTTATATACGAGTCTGTGTCCATTTATCTCCAAGTCCATACATTGACAATTTTGAATGACTTGTGCAATTTTCCAAAGTGCCAGGTGCAGACAAACATGCTCCCCCTTCTGTGTCAGCACTAACCCACCTCCAGGCACTCCCGTGCTGCAGCAGCCACGAATTCCAGCTTCCCCTCTGCTTCGGCAATTTGTCAGCTGCCTGATACCTCCGCCGCGCACCTCGCAGCCTCTCTCTCACCATATTGCTAAGGGGAGCAAGATCACTCCGCCAGGGAAGGAAATTGAAAAGCAGCAGCAGGCTGGCGCCCAGAACTGTAAGCGGCAGAGCGGGGCGCGGAATTCACTGCACATGCACCCGAAACAGAAAAAAAAGTCCCTCCACTTCCAGTCTCCCACCACCACATAATCAGAGAGGAGGGGCCCGAAAAATAGCCACAATACCCCCGCCCCCTAAGCTAGCAGGAGTGGCTAAGCAGGGGTGTAATTTAGAAGAAACATTTTTTTTTTTTTATACCTCTGTCTATGAGGCTGCCCGAGCCCCCCCTGAACGCCGGGCCCGGTACGCCAGGGCCGGCTGTACTGGCCTATCAGCAGCCCCGCATGATGGCATAGGTCCTACAGGCAGCAGGCAGAAGTAGGGCCTCGTTCAGGACAGAATGGGGACAGCGGTAGAGGCTTCTCCCACCCAAATCTCTTTGAAGCCTCCGGGCAACCAGACCCTAGTCTAGAATGAAAAAACAAACAATAGTTTTCTTCATCCAGAAAAACAATTCTGGAGCCCCTCACATATGTGAGACCCCTGTGCTATGAATCCCACTAGTCCACTGGCAGGGTAAAAGATCAGTTCAAGAGGCAGGCAAAAAGAATGGTCAAACAGTCCAAGGTCAGTTCCAGATCAGGCAGAGGTATAAACAGAATCGGTAGGCATAAGCGTGGTCAAATAACAGTCCAGGGTCAGTTCCAGATCAGGCAGAGGTATAAACAAAATCGGTAGGCAGAATCATGGTCAAATAACAAGCCAGGGTCATAAGCAGAGGTATAAGGGCTGTGAAGGTAAATGGCAGGAAGGGACTAATAATTTAGTGAGGAATGGTAAATGCGGAAACAGTCAACTACGCAGAGGCCTGGTTGGGAAGGGCATTGGGCACAATAATAAGTGGTGTCTCTTCTCACTCCTCCTTTGGAGCACACCCGGCATTTCTTTTGGCGTTTTTGGCCTGTTGGTCTGGGAGGGACTCTATCTGGAAAGTGGCGCTCGTAAAGTCGGCTAACCACATCGGATCGAATGTTTGCTGGTGGGTTGCTGGGGTATAAAAGGGCAGTGGTGATTTCCTCCTGGTAGTAAAGGTAGGATTTGGGTCTTGGAGTGGATTTCCGATAGTTTATATAAGTGTTGTACATGGCCAAATTGAACAAATAAATGGAAACTTTCTTGTACCACTGGTATGATCTTCTTGTGGAAAGGTAGGGTTCCAGCATCTGGTCGTTCAAGTCGACACCCCCCATGAACTTATTGTAATCTTGAATACATTTTGGTTTCCGGATTTGCCCATTCCTCCTCCTGATCGTAACGAATGTGTTGTTGTGGATGGTAGAAAGCACGTACACATCCCTTTTGTCCCTCCATTTCACGGCCAGAACTTCCTCATTGCGTAAACTCGCCGTCTCCCCTTTTTTAAATTTTTTGGTGACAAGGCTTTGAGGAAAGCCCTTCTGGTTCGACCGTACGGTGCCGCATGCTGGTGTCTTCTTTCTATAAAGGTTTCGGAACAGGGGCAAACTTGAATAGAAATTCTCCACATACAAGTGGTATCCTTTCTCCATGAGTGGGTTTAGGAGTTGCCAAACAATTTTCCCGCTGGTTCCTACGTAGTCTGGGCAATTAGGGGGGGTGTAGCTGGCTGTCCTTTCCTTCGTATACGTTGAAGGCATACGTATATCCTGTGGCTCGGTCGCACAATTTATATAGCTTCACCCCATAGCGGGCCCTTTTGGAGGGAATAAATTGTTTTATGCCAAACCTGCCAGAAAATGTTATAAGGGACTCATCCACGCATATGTTTTGGTCCGGGTAAACAACTGGGGGAAAATTTTGTAAAAATAATCAAGTAGTGGCCGAATTTTATAAAGTTTGTCAAAATTTGGGTCATCTCGGGGAGGGCACTGGGTATTGTCATTGTAGTGTAGGAATCTCATGATCATTTGATATCTGGACCTGGGCATTTTTGAGGAAAAGATGGGCATGTGATAGATGGGGCGTTTTGACCAATATGAACGTATTTGGTTTTTATGGTTTAGTCCCATACAGAATACGAGGCCCAAACATTTTTTTAATTCCTCCACTGTTACGGGTCTCCACTCGAAGGGATGGGCATAATAGGACGTGGGGTTACTTGATATGAATTGTTCGGCATAAAGATTGGACTGGGAAACAATTGAGGCAAGCATGTCGTCAGGAAAAATTAGATTGAAAAAATCAATCGGGGCAAAATTTTCTGTGTCCACCTGGACTCCTGGCTGGGCAGTGAAAGGGGGAATGTTGGTTTCTCCAGAATTAGGAGGAAGCCACAAGGGGTTCTGAAGGGAATAGGGAAGGCTGGCATGGGACCTACTGGTACGTGACCTTGCTTGCCGAGGTATTGCGGTTCTGGTGGATGGCACAGCGGTTCTGGTGGATGGCACAGCAGGTCTGGTGGATGAAACACGGGTGCTGGTGGATGGCACCACGGTGCTGGTGGATGGCACTGCCTCCTCAGCAATACGCCTTCGTCTGACGGGCGGACCCTCCTCCTCCTCTTCCTCTTCTTCCTCTTCCTCCTCTTCCTCCTCTTCCTCCTCTTCCTCCTCCTCCTCCTCCTCAGATGTCTCTGTTCCACTGCTAACTACCGGCTCGTAGTTAACGTCAAATTCGGCATCTGAATTTGCGGAGGAATCCGAATCGGGGAGCTCCCCGTTGCTCCCATCGGCCGCAAGAATTTCATACGCCTCCTCGACTGAAAATGATGGTTTAGCCATTGTTGTTGATGACACTGACACGTGGCACTGATGACACTGACAGGTGTCACTGACGGCAAATGGCACGGGCAGATGGCGCGGGCAGATGGAACGGGCAGGTGGCACGGGCAGATGGCACGGGCAGATGGCACAGGCAGATGGCACAGGCAGATGGCACGGGCAGATGGCACGGGCAGATGGCACTGATGGCAGATTGCACTGGCAGGTGGCACTGGCAGGGACTGTGGGCACTGATTTAATGTTTTAAGGGACACGGCCAACACAGTTTTTCCCCCGATGCGCGCTCGCGGGGACGCCCGGGAGCCAGGTAAACACAGGACGTCCAGGGACGTCCACCCGGCACTTCAGGTCCGCGCTGCGGACGTCTTTTGTCTATAGCTCGGATCTGAAGTGGTTAAATGAAGTGTGTGCGGGAAAAGCTTGAAATGGTAAAGGATGATTGAAGTAGATTATGATCATTTAATACTTTCATATAATGTATCGTACATAACTATATTACATTATTAAAGAAGATCATAAATATACAGTATTAAATACTTATATAGATAGATTCAAATTCATGTCAACAGAAAGACAAGACTGATAAGATTAAAATACATAGACGTTTATGGAAAGCTTAAAGCAGTTCAGAACAAAAACCGGGATACATAAACATAAATGTTATCCCGGTTTTTGTTCTGAACTGCTTAAAGCGGGGGTTCACCCTTAGAGGGCACTTTTCCCCCTTCGCTTCCTGCTCGTTATTACTAGGGGAATCGGCAATTTATTTTAAAATAGGTGCAGTACTTACCCGTTTACGAGACGCATCCTCTCCGTCGCTTCCGGGTATGGGCTTCGGGAATGGGCGGTCCTTCTTGATTGACAGGTTTCCGAGAGGCTTCCGACGGTCGCATCCATCGCGTCACGATTTTCCGAAAGAAGCCGAACGTCGGTGCGCAGGCGCAGTATAGAGCCGCACCGACGTTCGGCTTCTTTCGGCTACGAGTGACGCGATGGATGCGACCGTCGGAAGCCTCTCGGAAGAATGTCAATCAAGAAGGAACGCCCGCTCCCGAAGACCCATACCCGGAAGCGACGGAGAAGATACAGCTCGAAAACGGGTAAGTACTGCACCTATTTTAATATAAATAGCCGATTCCCCTAGACCGAACGAGCAGGAAGCTAAGGGGAGATTTTTTTTTTTTTTTTAAATGGGTGAACTCCCGCTTTAAGCTTTCCATAAACGTCTATGTATTTTAATCTTATCAGTCTTGTCTTTCTGTTGACATGAATTTGAATCTATCTATATAAGTATTTAATACTGTATATTTATGATCTTCAATAATGTAATATAGTTATGTACGATACATTATATGAAAGTATTAAAGCGGAGGTTCACCCAAAAATCAACTTTCTGCCATTAGATCCAGCATACTTCTGACACCTGCAGTATACTGTTTTTTTTTTGTACTTATCGTTTTATCAGCCGTTGTTATCCGACTCCGAGCGGGGATTCCTTCCGAGTATAGGCGTTCCTAAGCCAAGCAGAGTTGATTGACGGGCTGCTAAAGTGTGTCACGCCTTCCGAAAATACCAGAAGTGACACTCGGATGTTTACGGCGCCTGCGCAGTCAGCTCTACACGTCAGGCGCAGGCGCCGTATAGCGCCGTAAACACCCGAGTGTCACTTCGGGTATTTTTGGAAGGCGTGACGCGCTTTAGCAGCCTGTCGATCAACTCCGCTTGGCTTTAAGTACAAAAAAAACCCAGCATACTGCAGATGTCAGCAGTATGCTGGATCTAATGGCAGAAAGTTGATTTTTGGGTGAACCTCCGCTTTAAATGATCATAATCTACTTCAATCATCCTTTAGCATTTCAAGCTTTTCCCGCACACACTTCATTTAAAGTCCCGTTCTCCTTCGCTCTTCCTTTATACAATTAACAGGGATGAAGGTAATTGACTGTCATTTCCTCATACAAAGTCCCACTAAACCCTCCCCTTTTAAAATTCACTGGGTTTTTACATCCACTTTAACTACTTCAATATTGGACATTTTCACCCCCTTCCTGCCCATGCCAATTTTCAACTTTCAGTGCTGTTGCAGCTTGGATGACAATTGCGCAGTCATGCAACACTGTAAAATATAACTTTTTTATAATTTATTTGGACAGATAGAGCTTTCTTCTGGTGGTATTAATCACCACTGGGATTTTTATTTTTTGCTAAACAAACATTTTGAAAAAACATATTTTTTTTTATTTTCTGGATAGGATTTTTTAATACAGCTTACTTGTAAAATCCTTTTCTTGGGAATACATCACAGGATACAGAGCCTTAATTACTTAATGGGTTATGTAGTAGTCACCACAGGTGATTGGACACTTGCAAACCCAATTAAAATTGAGTTCCTTCCCTATATAACCCCTCCCAAATGGAGAGTACCTCAGTTTTGTAGCAAAGCAATACGTGTTCCACGTTATCTCCGAAGAGGGGTGGGAGCCCTGTGTCCTGTGATGTATTCCCATGAAAAGGATTTTACAGGTAAGCTGTATTTAAAAATCCTATTTTCTTGATCATACATCAGGGGACACAGAGCCTTAATTACTTAATGGGATTTCCCATAGCAATGCTAAGATTTGAGGGGAGGGAGACACAGATCAGAATAAGACCGCCATCTGGCCAGAGGATCTATACTGCTGCCTGCAGCACACTACGCCCGAAAGCGGCATCCTCGTAACTAGGGATGAGCCAAACACCCCCCTGTTCGGTTCGCACCAGAACCTGCGAACACACCAAATGTTCGTGTGAACTTTAGAACCCCGTTAAAGTCTATGGGACTCGAACGTTTGCTAATTTTAAAGGGTAATATGCAAGTTATTGTCCTAAAAATGGTTTGGGGACCTGGGTCCTGCCCCAGGGGACATGGATCAATACAAAAAGAAGTTTCAAAAACTGCGTTTTTTTTCGGGAGCAGTGAATTTAATAATGCTTAAAGTGAAACAATAAAAGTAAAGTATGCATGTGAAATAGCGCATGTTTCTCATACTTAGAACTGTCTCTGCACAAAGTGTCATTTCTAAAAGAAAAAAAGTCATTTAAAACTGACTTGCGGCTATAATGAATTGTCGGCTCCTGGCAATTCAGAGAGAATTCATTCATAACAAAAAAAAAAAAGCGTGGGGTCCCCCCAAATTCAATTACCAGGCCCTTCAGGTCTGGTATGGATATTAAGGTCTGGTGTGGATTTTAAGGAGAACTCCACCCCAAAATTAAAAAAAAAATGGTGTAGAGTTCCCCCAAAAATCCACACCACACACCATATCCAAACACGTAACCTGGCCGACCGCAGAAAAGAGGGGGGACAAGAGAGCGCCCCCCCTCAACCATACCAGGCCACATGCCCTCAACATGGGGAGGATGTCCCCATGTTGATGGGGACAAGGGCCTTATCCCCACAACCCTTGCCTGGTGGTTGTGGGGGTCTGAGGGCAGGGGGCTTATCAGAATCTGGAAGACCCCTTTAACAAAGGGGACCCCCAGATCCTGGCCCCCCTATGTGAATTGGTAATGGGGTACATTGTACCCCTACCATTTCACAAAGGAAGTGTAAATAGTTGTAAAAAAACACAGACACACACCGTGGAAAAAAGTCCCCGCTCCAACGTTGTCGGTATCCAGCAACGGGTGATCTCCTCTCCGGTCCATCGATGAGAAGATCATCCAGGATCCAGAGCGCAGCATCGCCGGCCGCCTGTCTCCACCGGAGACAGCCTGGCGAGTGATGCTGCTGGAGCCTAGTGACATTTCTTAGGTGAGGCGGGGCCACCCGTCACGTGACCCTGCCCTCTCTGACGCAAGGGGGAAGCCTGGGCTGGATACCGACAATGTTGGAGTGGGGAGCCGGGACCGAGGGTGGATTACCACTGCTGGATTTTTTTTTTTAATAAAGGACTTTTTTCCACGGTGTGTGTTTTTATACAATTATTTACACTTCCTTCATGAAATGGTAGGGGTACAATGTACCCCATTACCAATTCACATGGGGGGCAGGATCTGGGGGTCCCCTTTGTTAAAGGGGTCTTCCAGATTCTGAAAAGCCCCCCGCCCGCAGACCCCCATAACCACCAGCCAGGGTTGTGGGGATGAGGCTCTTGTCCCCATCAACATGGGGACATCCTCCCCATGTTGAGGGCATGTGGCCTGGTACGGCTGAGGAGGGGGGGTGCTCTCTCTTCCCCCCGCTTTTCTGCGACCGGCCAGGTTGTGTGCTCAGATAAGGGGTCTGGTGTGGATTTTTGGGGGAACTCCACGCCATTTTTTTTTTATTTGGGGTGGAGTTCCCCTTAAAATCCACACCAGACCTGAAGGGTCTGGAATGGATATTTGGGGGGAACCCTATGTCATATTTTTTTTTTAATTGACGGCGGGGTTCCCCATAATATCCATACCAGACCTGAAGGGCCTGGTAATTGAATTTGGGGGGACCCCACGCTTTTTTTTTTTATGAATAATTTCTCTCTGAATTGCTGGGAGACGACAATTCATTATAGCCGCGAGTCAGTTTTAAATGACTTTTTTTCCTTCAGAAATAACACTTTGTGCAGAGACAGTTCTAAGTACGGGAAACATGCGCTATTTCACATGCTTACTTTACACCCCCCCCCAGGTACAAATTTTAAAAGAATATTTCACTTTTATTGTTTCACTTTAAGCATTAATAAATTCACTGCTCCCGAAAAAACAGGCGTTTTGAAAACGTTTTTTTGCATTGATAATTGTCCCCTGGTGCAGGACCCAGGTCCCCAAACACTTTTTAGGACAATAACTTGCATATTAGCCTTTAAAATTAGCACTTTAGATTTCTCCCATAGACTTTAACAGGGTGTTCTGAGGCTTTTCGAATTTGCCGCGAACACCCCAAATTGTTCGTTGTTCCCCCGAACAGGCAATGTTCGAGTCGAACATGAGTTTGACTCGAACTCGAAGCTCATCCCTACTCGTAACCTCTCACATCTACTTGGTAGAATTTTATAAATGTATGGACCGAAGACCATGTAGCAGCCTGAGGCCCCATACACACCATAGAATCTATCCGCAGATAAAACCCATCAAATGGGTTTCAGCGGATAGATTCTATGGTGTGTACACTCCGGCGGATATTTATCCTCGGATAAATCTCCCCTGGGATGGATTTCCAGCAGATGAATATTTGCTGACATGCTCAACAAATCCATCTGCTGAAGTCCATCCCAAAGGATGGATCCGCTCGTCTGTACAGACTCACCGGATCCATCCGTCCAAAGGGATTCCCCGCACGCGTCGTAATGATTTGACGCATGCGTGGAATTCCTTATATGACAGCGTCGCGCCCGTCGCCGCGTCATAATCGCGGCGACGGCGCGACACGTCATCGCCAGAGGATTTCGGCGCGGATTTCAATGCGATGGTGTGTACACGCCATCGCATAGAAATCTGCTGAAATCCTCGAGAGGATTTATCCGCGGATACGGTCCGCTGGACCGTATCCGCGGATAAATCCTCTCGTGTGTATGGGGCCTTACAGATCCGAGCCATGGAGACCTGGTGATGCATTGCCCATGAAGCACCAACTTCTCTAGTCGAGTGGGCTTTCACCTGAAAAGGAAGGATCTTCTTTTCTAAACCATAGGCCTGAATAATGACTTGTCGAATCCACCTTGCAATAGTGGATTTTGACGCTGCCTCGCCCTTTTCTGGGCCTTGTGGCAGAATGAATAGACAATCAGTCTTCCTTATCTGAGCCGTAGCTTGCAGATAAACCTTTACCGCTCTTACAACATCCATAGAGCGTAGACCTTCCTCCTCCGCAGTCTGCGGATCTGGAAAAATAGGAAGGTAGGACTATATCTTTGTTCAGATGAAAACCTGAAACCACCTTTGGTAAGAAATTTGGGTGAGGCTGCAGCACCACCCTGTCTTCATGAATAATCATATACGGTTCTTTACACGAAAGAGCTGCCAATTCCGATATGACTACAAGAAAAAACAGTTTCAGTGTCAACAGACTTGGAGAAACCTGATATATAGGTTCAAAATGTAGCTTCTTTAAAACAGACAACACCACATTCAAATCCCATGGGCACACGGGAGACTTAAATCAGAGGATTCAACCGCAGTGCACCCTGAACAAAGGCCCTGATCAGGGAATGAGAGGCAAGCGGTTTTTAAAAAAATAACGAAAAAGCAGAGATTTGGCCCTTGATAGTGCTCAAGGGCAACTTCATATTAAAGCCCAACTGAAGAAAGGCTATTAATGGCATACTTCCTAGGATGCCACTTTCTGGGTTCACACCAGGAAACATATGCCTTCCAGATTCTGTAGTAGATAAGCATGGAGGCTGGCTTCCTAGCATTAACCAGGGTGGATAGGACTGGCCCTGAGAGCCCACGTTTCCTCAGAATGTGGGTCTCAACAGCCAAACCATCAAATTTAGACT
Organism: Rana temporaria; assembly: GCF_905171775.1. NCBI lineage: Eukaryota > Metazoa > Chordata > Amphibia > Anura > Ranidae > Rana > Rana temporaria. The sequence goes on from NC_053494.1 coordinate 64,228,347, forward strand.
TTGTAAGGCAGGATGGAATATTGGACCCTGCGATAGTAGGTCTGGGCGTAATGAAAGAACCCAAGGCCCTCCTACTGCCATGCTTATGACTTCTACATACCAGGGTCTCCTGGGCCAAGCCAGGGCAACCAAAATCACAGACTTTCCTTCCTTCTTGACTCTCTGAAGGAATCGTGGTACTGAAGGGAATGCATAAATCAGAAAATACCGATCCCATGAGATTGTCAGGGCATCTGAGCCTTGAGCATGACAGCCTTGACACAAAACTGTGCAGTTTTGCGTTGAACCTGGAAGCCAACAGGTCCACATCTGACATATGATTTGAAACATGTCGGGGTGTAGAGATCATTCTCCTGGACTCAGTTGCTGGCGGCTTAAAAAATCTGCCTGCCAATTCTCTACCCCTAGAAAGAAGACCGAAGATAGGCGAGGAATATGCCTTTCTGCCCAGGCCAAGATGTGATTCACCTCTTTTTGAGCATCCAGACTTTTGGTGCCTCCTTGGTGATTGATATAGGCTATTGCCTTGGCATTGTCAGTCTGAAAGACCAAACTTTGAGGGCCAAATTAATTGCCCGAATCTCCAGAATGTTGATGGGTAGGAGCTTTTCGCACTTCCCCTGGGCAGATGCTTCTTCCAGCACTGACCCCCAGCCCAGAAGGCTGGTGTCTGTGGTCACTACTTTCCAGGTAACTGGAGTGAAGGTTTTTACTTCTGACAGATTTTGGGGGAGCAACCACTAATTGAGGCTCCTGTGAGCAGGAGGCAGGATTCTGGAGATAAGATCATAGGAAGATCCAGATCCAGGTCCTGAACATCTTTGTTCCAAGCTGATAGAATTCTGCCCTGTAACGATCTTGAGTGAAACTGGGCGTAAGGGACAGCCTTAAAAGAAGGCTACCATCTTTCCCAACAATCTCATGCATAGACGGATGGAAGGCCTTCTTTTCGCCTTTACCACTCGGACCAAGTCTCCTATGGCTTTTGCCTTTGGCTTGGGAAGGAATACCTTGCTTAAGGGCGTGTCTATAATCATGCCCAAGTACTCTAGCCTTTTTTGAGGCTGCAAGGAAGATTTCTTCAGATTGAGGACCCAGCCTAGGTACTCTAAATATTCCACTGTGCTGTGCACATTGTGGCCCAAGCGTGCTGCAGACTGATCTATGATCAACAGATCGTTCAGGTAGGCTGTTATCGCTATGCCTCGTGCCCTTGCCAGGGCTGGGGCCGGTATTTTTTTTAACACTCAAGGTGCCGTAGCCAGCCCGAAAGGAAGGGCCACAAACTGAAAGTGGCAGTGATCCACAGGAAACCTTAGAAACCTTTGGTGAGCGGAAAATATTGGCACATGTAGATATGCATCTCTGATGTCTATTGATGCCAGGAATTATCCTCCCTGAAGGGTAGAAACAACTGAATGGACAGACTCCATGCGGAAGGAGCGAATGTTCAGAAATTGATTCAGACTTTTTAGATCTAGGATAGGTCTGACATCCCTGTTTGGTTTTGGAACTGTGAACAAGTTTGAATAGAATCCTGACTCCTGCTCACAATTTTATCATATATATTATAATCTTTTTGCACGAACATTTTTCTATTTTCTATATTTTTTTATTTCTATTATATTTCTATTTTCATGTCGATTTTATCAATTTTTGTAATAATATTTTTGTGCACTAGTTATTTGTCATTTGCTTGTGGTCAGATGTCCTTTCACTATTTTATATTTAACACATTTATTTTTGCATTGTTTGGAATAATTGTATTTATTTTGAAGATCAGGATCACAGAAATCAAGTGTTGATTTTTATACTAGTTATTTGATTAGACCCCTTTATTGGTGATTCACTGTTAGTATTTATTATAGCACTGTTATCTGCACTTTACCTTAGTTTATTTTTAAGTAAGCACCTCAACACCTCATTCTCCATATATCTCAGTGTGTGAACACTTTTATGGTTGTGGCAGCTGCTTTTATCTTGGTAGTTTTATTTAGTAATTATTAGCCCTTGTATATGGTTTGCGCATTAGTTTCCCTTATTTACTCTTTTTCTTAACCAGCAACAGAGTAGACTTGCCCCCAGCAATCTTTTGGCTGTATTTATCCCGGTCATCCCAAAACAGGCATTCTCCCAAAAAATATTTCTTGCAAGAAGCCTCAGCCTCCCAATGTTTTAACCAAAGGGACCTGTGCATGTGTACCTGTAGGAGATTCAAGTGAGATGCTTGTTAAACAGAGTCCATAATCGCATCAATCGCAAAGTACAAGGCCTTAGAAAGGTCCTAATAAATCTCAATCTCTTCTGTAGGAAGGAGGTTAATAATCTGCTTCATTTGTTCCTTGAGGAACTGACATACACCAATGACTGTAACTGCAGGTTGTACTACAGCCCTAGCCATGGCAGAGGAGGATTTTTTTAATTCAATACTTTTTTTATTGTTTCCATACAAATACAAAAACAAATTGCAAATCCATTTTTTTTATATACTTGGTGCATTTTATGTGCATACAAAAAATTAATTGCAAAAGTTAAAAATGTCCATCCATCCCATTCCCACCCCTCCCCTCCCTCCCTCCCTCCTATCTTACTTTTAAAGTGCATACACGTTTTTAGTTCCATTTTTTTCCTTAGATTATTCTTTACCCATCTTTCCTTGATTTAAAGTGAGCGGCCTATTTTACATAACCAGTGCTCCCATATTGCCTTAAATTTTTTGAGGTTACCACGTCTAATCCATGTTCCCCTTTCCTTCCCAATTGTGCTATTCATTACATTAAACCATTCCTCTACTGTGGGTGGATTTTGTGCTTGCCATTTTAGTGCTATTATTTTCCTCGCCTGGAACATGCATCTTATAACTGCTTCTAATGTATCCCTCTGCCCCATTCTCTCCTCAATGCATCCTAATAGGCAGACCCTGGCTTCAAGTTCCAGAGTAATACTGAAAGTTGCATTTATAATGTCCAGAATTTTAACCCAATATCTTTGCAATTTTGGGCATTTCCACATCATGTGGATGAGGTCCCCTGTATTTTGACATCTGGGACATTTATCATCCAGCTTCCATCCAAATCCATATAATTTCTTTGGGGTATAATAGACCCTGTGGAGGAGGAGTAAATGGGAGACCCGTTGTGACGGGGCTAATGAGACCATTGTCCCTAGTTCCAGTATCCTGTCCCATTGGTCATTCGTTATAAGTCCAATATCCTCCTCCCACCTCTGTTTGTTCCTGCTCAACTTCTCTTTTCCTATTAACTGATCGCTAATCTGTTCATACAATTCTGAGATAAGACCTTTCAGAACCCCCGTCTTGATTAGTCTTTGGAGATGCGTGAGCTTTTGCCATCTTACCGGCTGTAGTTTAAATTGGGCTTGTAGTGCGTGTCTGACCTGCAAATAAGTAAAAAACATGGAGTTTGGGATGCTATATTCACTGCTTAGCTCTGAGAAGCGTTTTAATGTGCAACCTGTATACAGTTGTGCCACTCTGGTTATTCCCCGTTTATCCCATTCTTTTAGTTTGCCCATGGCCAAAATTTCTTTTAGATTATTATTGTCCCATAATGGGGAATATTCTGTTAATCCTTTATAACCCAAAGCTAATTTTACTGCTTGCCATATTCTTACCACCATCTTTACTGTTGGATTTTTCACCGAGAAAGAGTTGGCCTCTAAGGTCTCTATTACAGATCTATGAGGAGACCCTCTTAATATCATTTTCCCACTTGCATTTCCTCCCCCCTCTATACTACACCCCCCCAAATGCTGCAACTGTGCCGCCAAAAAGTAACTATAAGGGTGTGGGACCGCTAGCCCTCCTATGTCCCCATATATCCGCTTTGCGTTTAAATTTACCCAGAAGTGGCACTAGGTTATTATTTATAAATTGTTCTGGGTTACATGTTACCACAATGCCCAGATACTCCATCTTCTCCCCAATTTTTAATTGAGGGATTCCTATTCCATCCATATTGCTTACCGGGTCCACTGATAAGAGTGTTGATTTTTCCCAATTTATTACTAGGCCCGAGAATCGTCCGAACGCTTCTACTGTTTGAACTGCAGTTTTAAGGGAAGTTGTAGAGTTGCCCAAAAAAAGAAGGATATCGTCCGCATAAAGTGCGACTTTTTCCTCCTCTGCTCCTCTCTGGAACCCCTGTATTTCCTGTCTTGCTCTAATAGCAATCGCCAAAGGCTCAATTGCCAGGGCGAAAAGGAGGGGGGACAGTGGACATCCCTGTCTCGTTCCCCTTTCCAATTCAAACGACTGTGAAACTTCATTATTTATTTTTATTTTGGCCCTTGGGGAATTATACAATAGCTTTATCCATTTAATAAAAGATGGACCAAACCCAAACTTCTCCAGAGCGTGCCAGAGATAGTCCCACTCCAGACTATCAAAGGCCTTGGTGGCATCCAATGATAGAATAGATCTATCTCCCACATTCTCCGTTGGAGTCTGTAAGTTTAGGTACAGCCAGGGCTGGACTGGGACAAAAATTTGGCCCTGGACTTCATCCAGACTGGCCCACTTTGACATGTCTCTCCCATGGCGGCCCGACAACTCCCACACCCCCCCTCTGGCCACCCAAGCCCCCTCTCCCCCTTCACTAGCCGTTCTACTTTATTAGAATAGAACAGTTGGTACTGGTACTCTTATAGGCAGTACCAGTGGGGAAGCTAGACATTATTTCACCCGGGGCAAAGAATCTGTCGTCGTTCCTGCTCTTCTGGTCCTCCCCCTGATTCTCTGTTTCCCCCAGGTGAGCGCTGCAGGGAGGGAGAGGAGGTGAACGCTGTGGGAAGGGAGAGACAGAGGAGCGGAGGGGGGCAGCGGTCCGCTGTCACTGAAGCCGGCCCACTGAGCCATCGGCCCACCGGGAAACTCCCTGTAGTCCCAATGGCCAGTCCATCCCTGGGTACAGCCTTCTTATGTTTATACTCGTGGACCGATTTGGAATAAATCCAGATTGGTCTGGATGTATTAATTTCTGAATATATTTGTTTATTCTCGTTGCCAATACCTTAGCCAATGTTTTTATATCTGAACAAAGCAAAGATATAGGTCTATAAGATGATGTATCTAGTTGATCCTTCCCTTCCTTATGGAGCACTAAAATATTTGCTTCCAACATTGAGGGGGGTAGCCTTCCTCCTTCTATCGCCCAGTTCAGCGTTTTTAGTAATTCCGGGAGCAGCACCTCACCATATTGCTTGTAAATCTCCGCTGGTAGGCCATCTGGCCCTGGGGACTTTTGATTGGAGAGTCCTTTGACTGCCTGTTGTAGTTCCAATAATGTAATTGGGGATTCCATAGCATTTCTGTCTTCCTCTGATAGAACTGGGGTTCCTATTCCTCTAAAAAATTCTTCCATCTGCACTTTAGATTCCCCCTTTTTTGATCTATATAAATTTATAATAAGCTGCAAACGTGTCCACTATTACAGATGTTTCAGATGATATCCCACCTCCTACCGTCCTAACTGCTGGAACATTAGAGGGTGCCATATTAGTTTTCGCTAGGAGGGCCAAAGTATGGCCCACACTTTCCCCCTCCGAAAAAGCGCTCTGCTCCTGAAATAGAGGCTTATTTTCAACTTTCTTATTAACCACTAACTTATATTACTGTTGCTTCTCCAACCATAGTCGTTGTTTAGACAGTGTTGTATTTTCCACATATTGCTTTTCAGCCTCTAGGACCTCTTCCCTGATTTTCTCCTCCCATTCCCTAGAGTTTCTCTTAATCTTAGCTACCTGCTGGATCAATATACCCCTGAGGAATGCCTTTAGGGCGTCCCACACCACTCCCTCTGGTGCTGTCCCTGTGTTAAAGTCCAGGAATTCCCTTAATTTGATGCTAATTTCTTCTGGCTTCCCCATCACATCTAGCCAGAAGGGACTTACTTTCCAATTATTTGGGGGACATTTTTTTCCTGTACTCAGTGACAGCACCAGGGGGGAATGATCAGAAACCCCTCTTGGGTAGTAGGATATTTTACTAACTGCTTGTAAACTTGCACCGTTTCCCAGGGCCATGTCTATTCTTGATAATGTAGAATATGTACTTGAAAAACAGGAATACTGCCGCAGGTCTGGATGTTTCACCCTCCAAATGTCCCACCACCCAACCTCTTTCAGAAATTGACTTAGATGCCCCTCTCCTTCCCCTAGGCTCCGTGTCCCCGGTGGAAATCTATCCATCGTTCTATTTAGCACGTTATCCAACCACTAATACCGGAATATTTACCTTGTTTACCACAAATTCCATCAACTTATATAAAACCTCCATCTTGAAGGGAGGGGGGTATATAAATATTGGCCAATACATATGGTACGCTTTCTATCAAACAGTGCAAAAAAATATAGCGGCCCAGTTCATCTATTCTTGACTCCATGCATACAAATGATACGCCAGTTTTTACCATTATGCTCACTCCTCTAGAGTAGGAAGAGTGGACAGAATGGTACTGGCTTTGATATTTTCTTCTATTGACCAGTTTTAACTTTGTTTCTTTAGTCAAATGGGTCTCTTAAATACAAATCACCTCCACCCCATACCACTCCAGGGTAGTGAAAACTGCAGCTTTTTTCACTGGGTCCCCCATCCCCCGAACATTCCAGGAGCCTATATTTATCATTTTAGATCTCATACCCGGCCAAAGATATCAAACCAAAACAGACCCTTAACATCAAAAGGTAAAAAAATTGTATACCATTTTTAAATCTACCCAGGAAGAAAAAAAGACATTTAAATGTACATTCAAGTACATTCCCTTCTCTTGTGCTAAATAAGTGAAACGTGATACTTGTGCTATGATATAATTTTGAAAATCTGGAAATAATGAGATCCTTGAGCCATTATGAAAAATGTCCCCTTTCTCTCTTGCTCTTTGCAGTGCTGCTGCCTTGTCAGTAAAATTAGGAAACTTCAAGAGTAGGGGCCGAGGGTGTCCATCCTTGAGATGCGCTCTGTACGGAATTCTATGGGCCCTTTCTATTGCAAAGAGCGGTGAAAAGGCATCTTCCCCAAGAATGTCTCTGAACCATTTTTCAAAAAAACTTTATGGGGTCAGTACCCTCACTGTGTTCCGGGAGGCCCACCACCCGAATATTATTTCTGCGTAACCTGTTTTCAATTTCATCAAGTTTAGATGCCTGCCATCCATTTTGTTCCTTTAATTCTTGCATCTGTTGTTTTAATATATACACCTCATCCTCTACTTGACTCACTCTCTCTTCTACTGATGTTATCCTTTGTACAGTCTTTTGCAGTTCCTGGCCCATTATCACTAATTCTTCCTTTATTTCTTTTATCTGGTTGGTCAAATTATTCAGTGACCCCCTGCATGCATTTATGGCGCTTAATATCTCCTTCAGTGTTGGCTCTTCCTCCCGCCTGGGGTCATCTGCTGTATTTGCTGAGGAAACTTCTACAAGAGTTTTTGCTGATGCCATTGCGCCCCCCCCTTGGGGCTCCAGCACAGGGTTTTTTTTTACTTTGGGAGCTGATAAACCTTGTCCACCACTTTTCCTGTCCGTTGCTGCCCCTGTTTGATTTTTAACCTGTGTTTGTGAGTGCTGTGCCGCTTTTCCAGGCGATTTTACTAAAGTATGTGAAAACTGTTCCAGTTTAGCTGCTGCTACCGCCTGCGCTGCCTTCTCCTTATCTTTCACAGCTCGTGTTATTTGGGGGCACCCACTCTCCTGATTAGACTGTCCCTTTTTTATAGCTGCTGCCATTCTTCAGAAAAATAAGACCAAAAAAAAGAGGCGTTTTTAATAGTGTGCCTAGTATACCAATCTGCTCAAGAATAATCACTGACAATCGCCAATCAATGCTCAGTATACATCCGAACAGGACACTTTAGTAGCTCTTATTTTAGGCTGTTTCTACTACTGCTACTGTATTTGTGCAAATTCCCTCAAATCCTGTATCACTGTTACCTGCTACTTCATGTAGCTTTAAAAGCCATCAGCAGGAGAGAGAAGAGAGAAAGAAAAAAAGTAAAACAAGAGAAGCAAATATGAAAAGCATCGGCTCAGCAATAGCACTAGCACTTCCACATTCCATTCCATTGATCTTCCAATTCCAGTTAACATTTATTTACAGTCCGTTACTCACGTGACCTGTCCAAAGAGAAGTAAGGGTCTTTAGGTCCTGGAATGTTTATGTTGGTCACGGAGGCACAGCGGTGCAGTGATCCTCTCAAAATCTGTGTACACCCTGCTTTCACTGCTGTATTTCACTGACACAGATCCTCATATACTCTCCATGTCTCACTCATGGATTATTCCCTTGCCATCCTTCTACACTTCTGAAGATCTGGCGTATCTATAGAGCAGTGCAACAGCCCGCTCCTCCTCCTGTAGCCAAGCAGTGTGGAACTGATAAGGACAGAGCGGAGCGGGGCAGAGATCTGGACTTTAACTGCCTTTGTGAACTGCAGCTAACAGGCATGAAAAGGGTCAGGTCCAGTGAATATATCAGCAACAGCTGTTTTTTCCCCCTCCGTCAGGGGAACTCAAAGCGCCCAATCAGCGCTCAGCAGATCAACAATGGTATGGAGAGGAGACATGTGCAGCTGCTCACCAGCGATATACTCACTCCTCCATCCGGTCACGCTATGCTGCGCCGTGCAGCGCAGGAACGCTGCTCCGATCAGTGGGGGAGAGAGTCCCTGTCCCTGTGCAGAGGGGGAGGAGGCTGGAGCGAGACGGCTGGGGGTCACCTGATCTCCCAGCAGAGGATGCAGACAAATCACCCTCACGCGCTGCACGAGGGGGGGAACCCAGCCGGGTCCTGACGGCTCCACGGTATCAGCTGCTGCTGCGGTGAGAAGGCAGTGAGGTAAGCTGCTCACTGTGCTATCCTGTGCGGCGTGCAGTGCGCACTACTCGGGCATTAAGGAAAGGATTCCCCTGCAGGGGGAGGGGGGCTGGAGCGAGGCAGCTCGAGATCACACAGGCATCTCGCTCCTCACACTCTCACACCTTCCACATCCGGTCACGCCCCCTGCTCGGCAGAGGAGGATTTTAATAGGGACTCCAGCTTTCTATCAGTTGGATCCTTAAAACTCCTGCGCATTGTCTAAAGGACAGGTCAGGTTTTTGTTTGCACAAGAAATGACAGAGGGGCATGGTAAACTGCAGACAAGCTCAGAATCCTTAGCCGTACGCAGGGATTTTTGGTGTCTCTTTTACTCACCCTAGACCCTCTTCTTGGAGACATAGTCCTTACTGCAAAGCAAAGGTACTATCCACAAATATAAATGCAATCACTGCTGTGCTATAGTCTTACAATACACAAAATATCAGCTCACTGCACAACCTGAAGTAGGAGTCTTAGGTTTGCCTGGTTCAATCCACAGGGATGCTTACAGCCTACAGCTCTGTGTCCATGCCGCTTACAGAAAGCTCTGGCATGCTGGGCTTTTGAACCAGCCTCTTGGCGCCTGCACTCAGGTATCCTGAATTGCGCACGGGCACTAGCACGGGCACTATCTCTCTACTGACAGAAAAACGCACTCCCAGTGCGCGCACGTGCCGCTGTCATGGCGGCACCCAGGAGATGAGGAAGAGGGGGGAGAGATTACTGGGGGGCAACTTGTGGACCCCTGTATGCGTATCGTGCAGAGCCTGCAGCGAAAGGTGGTGAGTGGTGTTGTATTTGACCGACTTCACTGAGCATGTTATCCTGGAAGGCTATGTAAGAAAACACCAGGTTGCACTTACTCCCTCCAGTGGCAAGAACCAGGAAAGACATCCTACACCAAAGAAGATAATACATAAATAAAAAATATCTTCTTCTTACCTGATCCACACCGCAAGAAAGCTACTAAAAGTAGTTCCAGCTTTCACCCATCATGGTGGGCAAGTTGTGCCAACCTTCCTGTAGAAGACACTGCCAGAAACTTTTTGTGCCACATATGTATTAGTACACCAAAGTCTGGAACCCAGAGTGCAGACCTCCGAAGAGACATTACAGGCAAACCTTGTTTCTTCTTACACGAGGCCTGGGTACCAACCATCTTAGGCCTTTGACATCAGCCTGAGGAATGGATCCGGTTATAGCTCCTAGGTCTCCGCAGCCAGACCAGCAAAAGAGCATTTTTCTTTTTAGCACATGTTGAACATGACCAACCACCTTAACACTGGCGGAAAAACTGAGGTACTCTCCATTTGGGAGGGGTCATATAGGGGAGGAACTCAATTTGAATTGGGTTTGCCAGTGTCCAATCACCTGTGGTGACTACATAAGCCATTAAGTAATTAAGGCTCTGTGTCCCATAAAGTATGATCAAGAAATGTGTTTTCCACTGATGTGCAATGATGAGGCTTCACTGATGAGCACTGATAGGCTGCACTGATGGGGCTGCATTGATGGGCACTGATGAGGCTGAAATGATGAGGTGACACTGATGGGAACTGATGAGGTGTCATTGATAGCCACTGATAGTGCAGCTTATCAGTGCCGATCAGTGATGCCTGTTTGGCACCGATAAGGCAGCACTGATAATCAGAACACTAATAAACAGTACCCTGATTATCAGTGTAAATGTTCCCTGTCAGAATTGCCAGTTACCAGTTCTCCTTTCTTCATGCTGTGACAGCATGTGTGGTAAGGACTGCTGATAACAGGCAAGTCTACTACAAATGATCAGCTATGATTGGGCCCACTGTGATTGACCCTTTACTGCGATCAGTGATCGGCTGTATCCTAGGGATACATCACTCACAGTGCATGCCTGATACATGCCCCAGGGGGTGCGTGGGAGAGTAGTGATTCATGGACATCCTCCCAGAGCCATGTTGTAGCTATCTTTTGGCTATAGCACAGTCATGAGGTGGTTACAATTTTTTCAGATTTGTAACTTAAAAAACGTAAGCCAAATATGTACAAATTGCAATTGGTCACATATTACTGTAAATGTCACCCCAACATGCTCAAAAATGGGCTATTTGGTTGTTAGTTGCGAGACATTTCTATAGCCATTCTTGTTTTACAGTCATCTGAAACTGACCGCTATAATGGCTCAATGCTGTAACTGTGTGCAACAAATAGTTAAAGGAGTTGTAAAGTCTTGAGGATTTTCCCCTTAATGCATTTCATGCATTAAGGTGAAAAACCTTTTGTGTTGCAGCAGCCCCCCAGACAACCCCCCTTTTTTTCTTACTTGAACCTGATTGTTCCAGCAACGAGAACGAGCCCAGCAGCTCCAGCCACTGTCTCGGGTCCTCATTGGATAGATTGATAGCTATCAGTCATTGGTTCCTGCTGCTGTCATTGAAGTCCAGTGACATGGGAGCTGGGGGGGTGGGTAAGTCCTGCTATCTTTGTCAATGGACATAGCAGCAGGACTCGAGAGCATGCCCCATGAGTGCCCCCATGGAAAGTGGCTCTCTATGGGGACACTTGCTGAGGAGGAGGAGCCACGAGTGCTGCCAGAGGACCCCAGAAAAGAAGGATTGGGGTCGCTCTGTGAAAAAAAAACCTGAGTAGGTAAGTATGACATGTTTGTTATTTAAAAAAAAGCAAAAAAAAACGCTACAATCCCTTTAAATTAGGGCGAAATGTGATGGACTACTGACAATAATCAATGAGGAGCAAGTTGCAGTGATGCCGCATACACACAGTCGTTTTTTGGGTTGTAAAAAATGAAATTTTTGATGATTCGCGCTTTCAGTCTGTTACAGCGCGATGAATGTGCTTACTCCATTACGAACGGTAGTTTTACCAGAACAAGCGCTCCCATCTCATAACTTGTTTCTGAGCGTGCACGTTTTTTCACGTCGTTAAAGCCCACACACAACCATTTTTTACGACGTTAAAAACGACAATGTTAAAAACGTTGTGAAAAATTAGAGCATGTTCGAAATTTTTAATGCCCATTTTTGACATCGTCAAAAATGCTCTGGAGCCCACACACAATCGTTTTTAATGACATTAAAAAAAACTTAATTTTTTACAACCTGAAAAACGGTCGTGTGTACGCGGCATTACACTTAAATGATCCTAGAAATCTGCAACCAACTGCAGGGAAATTTCAGTGGTGTAGCTTATGTGATGAACATTCACAGTTAGTGCTTCAGAACCCTTCCCTTTAATAGGATTTTGTTTTTACACTGAGACCTCTGTGTGACTTTACTTTCTTTTAAGTTGTTTACTTTTATGTATTTTTTGATGGGTGAAGCAGGTATATGCATAGTATTAGCATCTTCAAAAGCAAGACAATCAATCTAAGGTATGATAGAAATCTGACAGCTATTAGGAACCATTTGACAGCATCAGTCTGTTTTTTTTCCAGCTCATTTATAACTTCAGGCACCATTTGATGTTTGACTTTCTCTTTCATGCAAACCAATTGTATATCCCTTCTCTACCACTTTACATACAAAAGCACTGACAAAGTTAAAAATAAATATGCTTGTGATAACATAAACAACATGAACAAGTATATAGACAGATTAGAACTAAACTATTGCTTAAAAAGCTACAGACATCGGTACATTTATACATAAAAATATACAGTATCTCACAAAAGTGAATACAACCCTCACAATTTTGTAAATTGTAATTTTATTATATGTTTTCATGTGACAACACTGAAGAAATTTCACTTTGCTACAATGTAAAGTACTAAAGTAGTGAGTGTACAGCTTGTATAACAGTGTAAATTTGCTGTCCCCTCAAAATAACTCAACACACAGCCATCAATGTCTAAAGCGCTGGCAACAAAAGTGAGTACACCCCTAAGTGAAAATGTCCAAATTGGGCCCAAAGTGTCAATATTTTGTGTGGCCCCATTATTTTCCAGCACTGCTTTAACCCTCATGGGCATCGAGTTCACCAGAGTTTCACAGGTTGCCACTGGTGTCTTCTTCCACTCCTCCATGATATCATGGAGCTGGTAGATGTTAGAGACCTTGCGCTCCTCCACCTTCCATTTGAGGATTCACACAGATGCTCAATAGGGTTTAGGTCTGGAGACATGCTTGGCAAGTCCAATTACCCTCAGCTTCTTTAGCAAGGCAGTGGTCATCTTGGAGGTGTGTTTGGGGTCGTTGTCATGTGGGAATACTGCCCCAGTCTCCAAAGGGTCACAGTACATGTTGGCATTCATGGTTCCCTCAATGAACTGTAGCTCCCCAGTTCCAGCAGCACTCATGCAGCTCCAGACCATGACACTCCCACCACCATGCTTGACTGTAGGCTAGACACACTTGTCTTTGTACGCCTCACCTGGTTACTGCGACACACGCTTGACACCATCTGAACCAAATACATTTATGCTTTGCTGGCATCTAAAAGTGGTGAATATCTACGCCAGACACTAAAGAGTGGACCCATGACCAGCTGCTTGAGATCATCCGTTTGGCCCACTCCCAGGTTGATCAAGGCTGTGTTTTGTTTGGAGAGGTGCAGCCTTTGATCCAAATATGTGCTGAGCTAGACCTGTCCTGTGTTCCAGGGACCTGTGATGATTTTTCTCCCCCTTTCAGTGCTGATCAGGTGTAATCTCTGGTGTGGCTGCTAGAGGATGATCCCTCATGCTTTTGTGAGCATTATTCAGTTTGTTCCCGGCAAAAGCTTTTGGAATGTATTCACTCAGTACAGACCCTTGTCAGACAGGCAGCATGTGATTCATTCTTTGTCCAACCAATACTCTCTGCATGGTCTGATATGTTACAATCAATCCCAGCCAACCCACAGCAAACCACTTCTACCATCAGCCACCTACCTGTTCAAAAGTCTTTTCTCCCATCACCCATGGCAACCCCAGTCGCAGCTCAGTATACACTGCTTCCCACCAGATACCAATATCCAGTCTCTGCTCCCTGTACCTATCCTACATTCAACCCACCTGTCTCTTCTCAGCTGCCTACAAACCCACAAAAACTTCCTCCAGCTACTGTTACCTCTTCTCTGCCATATCCCAATCCTCCCTTTCAGTCTGCTGCACCCCTTACCTACAGAACTTCTGTGGCTAAGCCCAAGAAAAGACAAACGTTTTTTCCAACCAAGACGATCCTGACAGTAACCCAACCTGCCTCCAGACCAAACAACCTGCTCCAGCCTGACATTCCAGTGCCAGCTACCCAGCCTGATGTCCCAGTGCCAGCCACCCAGCCTGACGTCCCAGTGCCAGCCACCCAGCCTGACGTCCCAGTGCCAGCCACCCAGCCTGACATCCCAGTGCCAGCCACCCAGCCTGACGTCCCAGTGCCAGCCACCCAGCCTGACGTTCCAGTGCCTGACAATCCAGTGCCAGCTACCCAGCCTAACGTTCCAGTGTCTGACGTTCCAGTGCCAGCTACCCAGCCTGAAGTTCCTGTGCCAGTTTGCCAGCCTGAAGTTTCTGTGCCAGTTTGCCAGCCTGAAGTCTCAGTACCTGCCTTCCAGTCTGATGTCTCAATACCTGCCTTCCAGTCTGATGTCTCAGTACCTGCCTTCCAGCCTGATGTCTCGGTGCCTACCTTCCAGCCTGATGTCTCGGTGCCTACCTTCCAGCCTGATGTCTCGGTGCCTACCTTCCAGCCTGATGTCTCGGTGCCTACCTTCCAGCCTGATGTCTCGGTGCTTACCTTACAGCCTGATGTCTCGGTGCCTACCTTCCAGCCTGATGTCCTGGTGTCTTCCTTCCATTCTAATGTCCTGGTGTCTGCTTTCCAGCCCAAGGTGCCAGTGTTCCAGCCCGGGGTGCCAGCATTCCAGCCTGAAGAGCCAGTGCCAGCATTCCAGCCTGATGCCCAGCTAGATGACCCGGATCCTGATGCCCAGCTCGATGACCCGGAGCCTGCTGCCCAGTTTGATGACCCGGAGCCTGCTGCCCAGCTCGATGACCCGGAGCCTGCTGCCCAGCTCGATGACCCAGAGCCTGCTGCCCAGCTCGATGACCCAGAGCCTGCTGCCCAGCCTGATGAGCTTCTGTCTGCTGCCCAGCCTGATGAGCTTCTGTCTGCTGCCCAGCCCGATGAGCTTCTGTCTGCTTGCCAGCCTGATGAGCTTCTGTCTGCTGCCCAGCCCGATGAGCTTCTGTCTGCTGCCCAGCCCGATGAGTTCCTGTCGGCTACCCAGCTTGATGTTTGTGTTGCCCAGCCTGATGTGTCTGTACCCACTGCTCAGCTCGAGCTGCACCTTGCCCAGCTTAAAGCCATGGATCTTCCTCACGTGACTTTGTCTGCTGCTTGGCTTGATATTATGGACCTTCTCCAGCAAAGGCTAGTTGGAGCGTCCGGAGGTCGCTCCTTTGAGGGAGGGTACTGTCAGGAAAGGTTCCACTCGCTGGTATTACCATCTGATATTTGGCGTGCAGTACTGATGTCCACCAGCAGGTGTCTCCTGGCAGTTTGGAACTGTCAGGAGAGCCTTTCCCTGCTGGTGTTATGTGATCTTTGGGCCGCAGTACTGGTGTCCACCAGCGGGTGGATCCTGGCAAGATGGAGCAGATATCTCCTGCTGCAATTAGGAATCACCTGAACCTGATAGCAGGTAATGGTATAAAGACCCTGCAAGCTCATCACACTTGGCCTTGGCTTCGTCTTGTGCCCTGATTTTAACCTGTTACCTGACTCTGACTCTGATCCTGACTCCTAACCCATTTGCACCTGTTCCTGTCAGTCCTGTATCCCTGGATCCCTGCCCTGCTATCCGATCCCTTCCAGCCTCTCCCTGTCCATTGCTTCTTGTCCCCCATTTTCTGACCTCCCGTTATGACCCTGGCTTGCTAGACTACGATTCCGGTATTCCCTTTGGCTATATTTATTTGTCTGATTATTGTTATTTTTGGGTCTTGTCTAATATTGGTTGTTGTGCACTGTGTATTATTGGAGGTGGTGGTGTTTCATATTATTCCCATTTTTTTAATAAATTATTTACTTTCTTCACCTATATACGTTTGGCTCACTTGTGCAGTCCACACAGTTCTGATCACATCTGATTCATGACAATGCATTTCACTTGCTGAAGACAAAACTGAAGGAAAAATGCCCCAAGAACAAGCAGGAACTAAAGACAGTTGCAGTAGAGGCCTAGCAGAGCATCACCAAAGATGAAACCCAGCGACTGGTGATGTCTATGCATTCCAGACTTCAGGCTGTAACTGACTGCAAAGGATTTGCAACCAAGTATTAAAAAGTGTAAGTTTGGTTTATGATTGTTAAACTGTCCCATTACTTTTGGTCCCTTAAAAAGTGGGAGGCACATATAAAAACTGTTGTAATTCCTACACAGTTCACCTGATTTGGATGTAAACCCCCCTTAAATTAAAGCTGAAAGTCTGCAGTTAAAGCACATCTTGTTTGTTTCATTTCAAATTGATTGTGGTGGTGTATAGAGCCAAAAAGATTATAATTTTGTCGATGTCCCAATATTTATGGACCTGACTGTATATATATATATATATATATATATATATATATATATATATATATATATATATATATATATTATATACAGTGGATAGAAAAAACCTACACACCCCTGTTAAAATTTCAGGTTTTGGTGTAAAAAAAATGACAAAAGGATAAATCATTTCAGAACTTTTAATGTAACCTATAAACTGTACAACTCAGTTCAACAACAAAACTGAAGTAAAGTAAAGTAAAGTAAAGGGAAGTAAAATAATAATAATAAAAATATGATTGCATAAGTGTGCACACACATAAACTAATACTTTGTTGAAGCACCTTTTGATTTTATTACAACACCAAAGCTTTTTGTGTATTAGTATGGCACATCTTGACTTGGCAATATTTTCCCACTCTTCCTTGCAAAAACACTCCAAATCTATCAGATTGCGAGGGCATCTCTTATGCACAGCCCTCTTCAGATCACCCCACATATTTTCAATCAGATTCAGGTTTCGGCTCTGGCTGGACCATTCCAAAACTGTAATCTTCCGGTGAAGTCATTCCTTTGTTGATTTGGATGTATGCTAGAAGTTCTGAATTATTTATTTTTGGCCTTTTTTTTTATAGATACCTGATATTTAAAACAGAGGTGTGTATACTTATAACCACTCTGTGTGTGTGTGTATGTGTGTGTGTGTATATATATATATATATATATATATATATATATATATATATATATATATATATATATATTGTGAGGGGGTTAGTTTGGCAGCGGGGGCATGAATGACCACAAAAATTAGGCACAGCAAAAAACTGTGAAGGTGAAAAAAACAAAGGTGCGCTTTATTTACACTATTTACAATGGTCCAAAAACAGCAAAACAAAAAGAAACATGCAAATAAATCCTTGCCAACTTGGCTACTTACTACACACAGGTTTCCCTGGCTATCAGCTAGGTGCAGCCTTGTGCAAAACTGAATCCAGGATTGAGCAACTCCCTTTCCATGCTAATGCCCCGTACACACCATCACTTTTTGTGATGAAAAAAAACGACATTTTCTGTGAAGTAAAAAATGACGTTTTTGAAACTTCAATTTTCAAAGACGAAGTTGCCTACACACCATCGTTTTTTCACAATGCTCTAGCAAAGCGAGGTTACGTTCCACCACGTTTTTCCATTGAAGCTCGCTTCATAAGTAGCTTCTGGGCATGCGCGGATGAAAAAACGTTGTTTTAAACAACGTTTTTGCTACACACGGTCAATTTCTGTGAAGTAAAAGTTGACGTTTTGAAAAACGACACATAAAATTGAAGCATGCTTCAATTTTTTTTGGTCATTTTTTAGAAGACATAAAACAACGTTTTCCCCCACACACGGTCAATTAAAGTGACGTTTTTAAAAACGTCATTTTTTTTCATCACATAAAGTGATGGTGTGTACGCGGCATTATGCCGCGTACACACCATCATTTTATGTGATGAAAAAAAATTACGTTTTTGGACTTTGGATTCCCCGCAATGGGCTCCCCAGCCCTGTCCGCTCGCATCGGACGTAATTGTGGTCCAATGAAGGGACCCCAAGTGACGGGGTCTGGAGAGGTTCTCTGGTTCTGTCCACCATTGAAGACTCCTTCGCATCAGACCTGTGATCAGGATCGACGTTTCCTCCACTGCGCCAAGAAACCAGTCTGAAAGAATCTCAGGTGCCAATGGGTCCATGGGACCATGGGGATGCAGGCAGACATAGTGCCAATGAGGCTCAGGCATTGTGAGGCCGTTAAAACCGGACTCTGGATGGTTTTGATAATTTTCTGAATGATAATCTCCCTCTTTGGCGGTGGCAACGACACTGTACCCCTCAGGGTGTTGAATGCTGCGCCCAAGTAGACCATCTGTTGAGTTGGTGTGAGTTGGCTCTTGTCTAGATTGACTAACCACCCTAACTCCCTTAGAGTTTGGAGCAGAATGGTTCGATGGCACATCAGTTGCTCTGGGCTGCTTGCAAGGAGTAGGATGTCGTCTAGATAATGATACACCCGTAAGCCCTTCTCCCTCAGGGGGGCTAGGGCAGACAATAGGATCTTGGAGAATACCCTGGGAGAGGTGCACAGCCCAAAGGGTAGAGCTTGGAACTGAAGGTGAGTATGACCCACTGCAAATCTCAGGTATTTCTGCACTGTCGGCTGGATTGGAACATGCAGGTATGCGTCCTGGAGATCGACAGAGATCATCCAATCCAACGGCTGGACTGCTTGGATTATTGTCTGCAAGGATTCCATCTTGAAGCTCTCGGTGTGAATATACCGGTTGAGCCTTTTCAGGTCTATCACAGGTCTCCATCCACCCGTCTTCTTGGGGACGAGGAATAAGGTGGAGTAAAAACCCGTGAATTGCTCTGCCAAGGGTACAGGAATGGCCGCTTCCTGACGCTGGAGTGACACTAAAAAGTCTTTTAGAGCTTGAGCTTTCAGGGGAGAAGATGGAATTTCTGATTTCTTGAACGAGCTCCGAGGTGGAGTTTGAAAAAACTTCCAAGAGTGCCCCCATTGAATAGTGAACAGAACCCAGGGGTCCTGGCAATGGGTGGCCCAGGCTGAGGTGAAATGTTTTAGCCTGGCTCCCACCGGGAGTGTCAGGGATGGCTTGGCGTCAAAAGGACTGCTTTTGCTCCTGAGGAGCCGGAGGGGCTTTCATCTTCCTGTTCAAGAAGGATTGCTGAGTGCCTCTCCAAGGTCTTCTGTTGTCTCTGAATTGACCCGAATTTCTGAAGTCTCTTGAATCTGAGCGGCGGAACCTAGAGGGACCGCCTCTGAATCTTCGTGTTCTCCTGTCTTGTGGGAGCATACCAAACTTCTCTCCTGACAGCCTAGAGATTGCGTTATCCATCTTATCTCCAAAAAGCGCCTTCCCATCAAAGGGAATCTTGCACCAGCTCTGTTTGGATGTGAAGGCCCTTTTTGCCATCACAGAGTGTAACATAGATCTCGCTGAGCATCTAATGGTATCAATGGCAGCGACTCCGACAAAATCTGCTGATAGCCTGAGTTCCTCTAAAGCTTTTATTATGTCTTCTGTTGGGACGTTCTGACGCAGAGCAGTCTCAATGTTATCTGTCCATGACCTAATGGCATTAGAGACAGACGTGAGGGCGATGGCTGGTTTACAGGCCGCTCCTGCCGCTAAGTAGCTCCTCTTTAGTTCTAGGTCAATACGCCTGTCTAGGGGATCCTTGAAGGAGGTGGAATCCTCCATTGGTAAGGTCACGTTTTTGGCAAGGCGTACTACTGATGCATCCACAACAGGCATGGAGTTTAGTGCCTGTGTTCCAGACTCTGGTAAGGGATACAACTTGTTGAGCCGGGTCAAAGAGAACTTTTTATCAGGCTTTGCCCATTCGTTAAAAATGACCTGGCTAATCTCCCCCATTAATGGGAAAAGAATCTGCTTCCTCTTGAGAAAGGGAAAATAGCTTGTCGCCTCTTGAGGGGGATCATCCGCCTCTTTCCAGGAGATTGCTGACTTAACTGCCTGGATAAACGGGTTTACCAGGGAAAAGCTGAACCCTGAGGGCTCTGACTCCTCTGCTGAGTACTCCGAGTCATCTCCGGGTGAGGAGTCTCTGCCTGACCGATCAGTCGGTAGTACAGGTTGCCCGACTGTTGAGGGCCCCGGGAGACTGGATTCCACATTCTGAGCCTGTGGTACCTGCGAGGTCGGCTGAACAGGGACAGAAGCCAAGAGCTTGGAGAAGGAGTCCCTCATAGCTTTGTCCAGCAGTTCTACTGCATGCCGATTTTCCTGCTCGCGGTTGGACGCATAGTCCGAAAAGCAGTCCTTACAAACTACCTTGTCGGGTAGTGGCGTAGCCCCGCATGTCCAACACTTCTTCTTTCTTTGGCTTCTAGAAGATGGAGAGTGATCACTCCTGGATCTTGACCTCTGTGATCTATGGCGTGGAGATCGGGATCTTCGCCTAGATGAGTGGGACCGGTGTCGCGAGGAATCTGATCTGCGGACTGGGCTGTCATTATCACGAGATCTTGATGACTTTCTGGTCCTCTTGGAGTGGGCAGGGCTACGGTGTAAGGAACTCACGTCAGAAAACAGTGAGGGCACTTTTTTTTTTTTTTTTTATACTCACGTATCGTTGGTCCATACACACTAATGGTGTGAGGATCTTTGTTACGCGGCGAATGACTCATTGCAGAGCTTGGGCGGAAGGATCGGCTGCAAAAAATATAGAGAGGCCGAAAAAAATAAATAATAATAATAATAGCAATAAGTGAGAAATTTGAACAAGAAATGCACCTGTCTGCAACCTTCAGACAGGTGCTGCTATGCTGGCACTTTCCCCCCATCTCCTCCCCTCTTACCAACACTTTTTTGGGGCTGAACCTAGCAGGGCTTAGCATCTGTCACTGCAGCAACAGCCAAGCCCTGTTCTAGGTCCTTATTTGAAGTTTTCCTGAAGGAAACCTTCCCCCAGGATCCGCCCCCAGCCAAGAGACTGGAAGTAAGGGCAAAAAAGCCATGTTTCCAGCATCCAAGATGGCCGCCGCGTCCCGAGACGTCACTGCGCATGCGCCGCGCACGCGCCGCGCATGCGCAGAAGCGCCGGCGCCCGTGATACAGGAAGTACTGCATCAGGGCGCCGGGATCCTTAGTGAATGTAGGTGCCAATGCACCAATAGTGTGGGCGCCGACCAGCACGGCCCCCCTGCCATAACGAGGGGTCAGCTGCACCTAGTGACACCTGCGGCTCCGCCCCTGACACAGACCAGACCCCCCAGACTGTCAGAGTGACAGGGCACCTGCTGGAAAAAAAGTTTTTTTTTTTTTTTTTGCACAGCATTACAATGGATATTTATTTAATTATTTTTTTAAAAGGAAAACATATATATAGCACAGCAGAAGTAAAACAAAAAGGGAAAGAAATGTCTGGCCTGGGGTAGTGGAGCCGATCCTTCCGCAGCTTCCATGTCATTCATCGGTGCTCCTGGCAGTTTGTGTTCCTATGAGGAAACTCTGCGATGCGACCCCAACAGATCCACAGAGGGGTCTCCCAGCTTATTAGCGCTATTAGCGGCCCAAGAACAGGGACTGCGCGCGGGAAAGGCTAAACCCGGCGGACGCTGCCGACTGCAGAGGTATGGACATACTTCTACTCTTCACCAGTACAAGAAGGTATGGAGGAAAAAAAGGAGAATGTTGGGGGAGGGGCTATGCCTTTAATTTATTCTATTCACTAGTCCTGAGGGAGGAGTCGAGGCGGAGCTCTATCACTAGTATGCTGCCATGGAGGCACCAGGAAACATATTTGCCATCCTGGATGCAACCAGGTGATTTTACCTGTCTGCTGTCACAATATAAATTATGCAGTTTATTAAAAGACAACATGTGTGGTCAATGGTCTAATTTATTTCTAAAATAGCTTTTTTTGGACAACAGTAAGGTAACAAGCTACGTGTTAATGTTAC
Source organism: Rana temporaria (assembly GCF_905171775.1). NCBI lineage: Eukaryota > Metazoa > Chordata > Amphibia > Anura > Ranidae > Rana > Rana temporaria. Next base: position 64,250,186 of record NC_053494.1, read on the forward strand.
TATATGAAATAGTGCGAAAAAGACTACCAAACTATTTTATCCATACTGTACTGTATATACGTTTGAACCTGTTCAAAATGCCACATCAGTTTCACCTCAACTTAAACAAAACCATTTACTGCACATGCACTTTCTTCACCTTCTATAAAAATCCTGGGAAAATACACTAAATAGGAACCGGGTTTGACCTAAATTGCATCTCATGTCTCTCACTGAAAAGCAGAGAAAGAAAGCATATCTATTAGTCTGTTTTCGTACATTAGCTGCTCAACATGGCAATGGCTTCCCAGCAGGGCACCACACTATTTCTAACCTTTTTCAGAAACAAAAATAAACCTGTTATGAGTGACTTTTTTGTATAATTATGAGTTTGCAGAATTTTACAGTTGGAAAGCTGGTAAAGAAATAGCCTTTTCTAAAAGTGCTTCAGTATTACAGAACTAGTCCATGATCTTTGTGCATCTGCTGTAGCCAGAGAATTCTCCTGAGGAAGTATCATTTTACATTTTTTAAAACTGTGCGGCTAATACCTGTATCAACTATTTATGATAAGTTGACATCATCCTCTGTACACCAGTTGACAATTAAAATAAGCCTGAAAAAGTGGTTACATATCTAAAAGTAAAATCAACTTGTAAAAATATGGAACAGAACAGTTAATAGGTACTGGGCTAGATTCAGATACCTGAGCGCATCTTTGTTCCGGCGTAACGTATCTCTGATACGTTGCGCCGCTCTAACTTTGGGCGCAAGTTCTGTATTCAGAAAGAACTTGCGCCCTTAGTTACGGCGGCGTAACGTATGTGTTGCGGCGTAAGGCCTAATTCAAATGGAGATGTTGGGGGCGTGTTGTATTTAAATTTTACTTGACCCCGCGTTTCTTGACGGTTTTTTTTTAACGGCGCATGCGCCGTCCGTAAAATATCCCAGTGTGCATTGCGCCAAAGTACGCCGCAAGGACGTATTGGATTCGACGTGAACGTAAATGACGTTCAGCCCTATTCGCGAACGACTTACGCAAACAATGTAAAATTTTCAAAAATAGACAAGGGAACGACGGCCATACTTAATATAGGATACACCGCACATACCCCTCATATAGCAGGGGTAACTTTACGCCGGAAAAAGCCTAACGCAAACGATGTAAAAAAAATGCGCCGGGCGGTCGTTCGTTTCTGAATCGGCGTAAATACTAATTTGCATATTCCTCGCGTAACTATACGGAAGCGCCACCTAGCGGCCAGCGAGAATATGCAGCCTAAGACACTTACACCAGTCGGATCTTAGGGATATCTATGCGTAACTGATTCTCTGAATCAGGCGCATAGATACGACTGGCCGGACTCAGAGATACAACGGCGTATCAGGAGATACGCCGTAGTATCTTGTTTCTGAATCCGGCCCACTGTATTTAACCATACATTGACAGGCTGTTTTATGAGGATCTCTGTTTGTTTAAAAAATGAATGCAGTGATGCTGGGAGAAACAGTCTAATAGCTCCCATGTGATACAGTAATTCTGACCATTTCATAATCTTGCCATGTTGCACATGATTAGGTATATAGAGTGAACCCAGGTTAATTTGCTGTATGTGCTTTTCCCTTTGAAAATCACAATGGGACATAAGGCACTAAAAGGGTTCATGGAGCTGCAACGACTCACCAGAAGATTCTATATTTTGCCTCTACAGGTGATTGGAGTATTCTATGTCCTGCCTTGTCCCTCAATATTTACTTTTTCAGCACTATTTTGTAAGTTAATATCACATGTTTCTATGTACTTTATAAACTTGACTATGTTTGCTGTTATCCTTACATTAGGAGCATCTGGCAGTGTCATCTGTCAATATTTAAATGACTGGCCTCTCTAGCAAGTAAGGTATGGAAACCTAAACTTTTTTTTTATTACAGGCGGTCCTTAGACCCTGCTGGCACATAGAAGGGTACCACACATATAATTTCATCCAAAAAGTGGGACTTTGCAAGGTTAATATTTGTCATACAGAATACAGTTGTATTCAAAATTATTCAACCCCCACTGAAATAGATTTTTTTGCCCAGTTTGACATTGATTTTGATCATCCTGTCATCCTGCTTACAATTAAATCAAAGAGGCACGTGTAGGTCAGACAAATATAACATAACATTTATAATGAAATAACCACAAATGTCTTTTCTGTGCTCACATCATTATCAGTTTTATTCAACCCCCAATTGACATTCAATCTTAGTACTTAGTACAACATCCTTTTACAGTTATAACAGCTTTTAAACTTGAAGCATAGCTTGACACAAGTGTCTTGCAGCGATCTACGGGTATCTTCGCCCATTCGTCATGGGCAAAAGCCTCCAGTTCAGTCACATTCTTAGGCTTGCGCACTGCAACTGCTTTCTTTAAGTCCCACCAGAGGTTCTCAATCGGATTTAAGTCTGGTGACTGCGATGGCCACTCCAAAATGTTCCAGCCTTTAATCTGCAACCATGCTCTAGTGGACTTGGAGGTATGCTTGGGATCATTGTCCTGTTGAAAGGTCCAACGTCACCCAAGCCTCAGGTTTGTGACGGACAGCATCACATTGTTATCCACTATCTCCTGGTACTGAAGAGAATTCATGGTACCTTGCACACGCTGAAGCTTCCCTGTACCTGCAGAAGCAAAACAGCCCCAAAGCATGATTGACACCCCGCCATGCTTCACAGTAGGCAAGGTGTTCTTTTCATCATAGGCCTTGTTCTTCTTCCTCCAAACATAGCGTTGATCCATGGGCCCAAACACTTCTAATTTTGTTTCATCAGTCCACAGAACACAATCCCAAAACTTCTGTGGTTTGTCCACATGATTTTTGCATACTGCAGTCGACTCTTCTTATTCTTTGGAGACAGCAAGGGGGTGCACCTGGGAGTTCTGGCATGGAGGCCTTCATTAAGCAGTGTTCGCCATATTGTCTGAGCAGAAACTTCAGTACCCACATCTGACAAATATTTTGTCAGTTCCTCAGCAGTCACAAGGGGACTTTTCTCCACTCTATGCTTCAGGTAGCGCTCAGCAGTCGAAGTCAGCATCTTCTTTCTGCCACGACCAGGTAGCGTTTCAACAGTGCCCTTTGGCTTGAATTTGAGAATGATGCTTCCTATGGTGTCTCTTGGTATGTTTAACATCTTTGCAATCTTCTTATAGCCATTGCCCTTCCTGTGAAGAGTAATCACCTCTTCTCTTGTCTTCCCGGACCATTCTCTTGACTTCACCATGTTTGTAACCACACCAGAAAATGTCTAGAAGGAGCTGAGTATCACAATCATTTTAAAGCTGCCTGATTGGTGCTTATTAGGCTTTATTGCTGCTCCCTGACATCCACAGGTGTTTTCAATACCTGATTGAAAATACTTCAATGAACCTCTGTTCTTCAGAGTGGTAGTCTTTAAGGGGTTGAATAATTGTGTAAATGAAGAACTCACAAAATAGACATTCACTACTGTATTACAAAACCAATTGATGTCATTTTAGTTGCATATGGTTCTTTAAGAAGTCCTTGTAGGATTTCATTCTGAATACAATTACAAATGTACACTAAATTCCCTAAAACCCTTTACAGCATTGGGGGGTTGAATAATTTTGAGCACAACTGTAATTAGACTGAACATGCAAATCTCTCCTGAATAGTTAGAGCGCTATTGTAGGTAGCATTGCAGATCAAACTGAATGGCTCTTGCTTCTCAAAATGCACTCTTTGGATTTTGGAAAACTGCTTTATTTACATTTTGAACCATTATAGGATGTCAAATAGAAATGAACACAGTTACATAGTTAGTCAGGTTGTAAAAAGACACAAGTCCATCCAGTTCAACCACAAAAAAATTAAAAATAAAAATAAATAAATAAAATAAATAAATGGACAAAATAAAAAACACAATACAATCCCATACACCCAACTCCATACCCACAGTTGATCCAGAGGAAGGCAAAAAACCCCAGCAGAGCATGATCCAATTTGCTACAGCAGGGGAAAAAATTCCTTCCTGATCCCCCGAGAGGCAATCGGATTTACCCTGGATCAACTTTGCCTATAAATGTCAGTACTCAGTTATATTCTGTACATTTAGGAAAGTATCCAGACCTTTCTTAAAGCAATCTACTGAGCTGGCCAGAACCACGTCTGGAGGGAGTCTGTTCCACATTTTCACAGCTCTTACTGTGAAGAAACCTTCCTGTATTTGGAGATGAAATCTCTTTTCCTCTAGACGTAAAGAGTGCCCCCTTGTCTTCTGTGTTGACAGTAAAGTGAATAACTCAACACCAAGTTCACTATATGGACCCCTTATATATTTGTACATGTTGATCATATCCCCCCTTATTCTCCTCTTCTCAAGAGTGAATAAATTCAGTTCCTCTAATCTTTTCTCATAGCTGAGCTCCTCCATGCCTCTTATCAGTTTGGTTGCCCTTCTCTGCACTTTCTCCAGTTCTCCGATATCCTTTTTGAGAACTGGTGCCCAAAACTGAACTGCATATTCCAGATGAGGTCTTACTAATGATTTGTACAGGGGCAAAATTATATATCTCTCTCTCTGGAGTCCATACCTCTCTTAATACAAGAAAGGACTTTGCTTGCTTTGGAAACCGCAGCTTGGCATTGCATGCCATTATTGAGCTTATGATCAACTAAAACCCCCAGATCCTTCTCCACTACAGATCCCCCCAGTTGTACTCCCCCTAGCATGTATGATGCATGCATATTCTTAGCCCCCAAGTGCATAACTTTACATTTATCAACATTAAACCTCATCTGCCACATAGTCGCCCAATCAGACAGAGCATTGAGGTCAGCTTGTAAATTGGAGACATCCTGCAAGGACGTTATTCCACTGCATAGCTTGGTGTCATCTGCAAAGACAGAAATGTTACATTTGATCTCAGACCCAATATAATTTATAAAGATATTAAAAAGTAAGGGTCCCAGCACTGAACCTTGGGGTACACCACTGATAACCTTTGACCATTCAGAGTAAGAATCATTAACCCAGACTCTATGAATTCTGTATTTTAGCCAGTTTTCTATCCATTTACAAACTGATATATCCAATCCTGTAGACCTTACTTTACACATGAGCCGTGTGTGCGGAACTGTATCGAACGCTTTTGCAAAATCCAAGTATACCACGTCCATAGCCACTCCTCTGTCCAGAGTTTTACTTACCTCTTCATAAAAGGAAATCAGGTTTGTCTGACAACTTCTGTCTTTCATAAATCCATGCTGCCTGTTGCTTAAATAGTTTTTTTTCCAGCAAGAACTCATCCATGTGGTCTTTTATTAAACGTTCCAGTATCTTCCCAACTATAGAAGTTAAACTAACAGGTCTATAGTTACTTGGCAAAGACTATGGGCCAGATTCACAGCGGAGATACGACGGAGTATCTCAGATACTCCGTCGTATCTCTCAGAGTATCTATGCGACTGATTCATAGAATCAGTTACGCATAGATAGCCCTAAGATCCGACAGGTGTAATTGTTTTACACTGTAGGATCTTAGGATGCAGTACCGCGGCCGCCGCTGGGGGGAGTTTGCGTCGTAAACCAGCGTCGGGTAAAATTAGGGGTTACGGCGATCCACAACGGTTTTTCGCGTTCGCTACATCGCTGCTAGTCTAGTTTCCCGTCTCAAATTTAGTCGTCGTTTTGGGTGCCCTAACCCGCGTCGAAATTTAAAATTCACGTCGTTTGCGTAAGACGTCCGGGAATACGGAAGTACGCTACGCACGTCGCCGTTCGAAAAAATTACGTCAGTTCGCGCAAAGCACGGCGGCAATTTTGAAACGGAGCATGCGCAGTAGGTCCGAGCGCGGGAGCGCACCTAATTTAAATGGCACACGCCCCTTTAAATTACGCGGGTTTACGCCGGAGGCCGCCAGCGTAGGTTTTCATTGCAAGTGCCTTGTGAATCGGGCACTTGCGATGAAAACTTGCGGCGGTGTAACGTATTCTACGATACGTTACGCCGCTGCAGTTCTGGCCCAATGTTTCCTTTTTAAATATAGGCGCCACATTGGCTCTACGCCAATCCAGTGGTACTATTCCTGTCATTAATGAGTCCCTAAATATTAGATACAGTGGCTTTGAAATTACAGAGCTCAATTCTTTTAGGATCCGTGGGTGGATGCCATCTGGTCCAGGTGCTTTATCCACCTTTATTCTGTCTAAATATTTCTGGACCATATCACTTTTGAGCCATTGTGGATTTGGGGCTGTGTCACTACCACCCCCATTTTGGACATGAGCCCCTCCCCCATGCTCGTTTGTATATACAGAGCTGAAGAAAGCATTTCATAAATTTGCCTTCTCTCTGTCCCCAGTCACCCACTCTAGATTATTTTTTAAGGGGCCTACATGCTCAGACTTGACCTTTTTACTATTAATATATTTAAAGAATTTTGTTGGGGTTTGTCCTACTATCTTTTGCATCTGTGCCAATATTCCCTCCCAGTCCAAGTCCTGGAGAGGAGTCCTCATCCTTGGAAAATTTGCTCTCTTAAAATTGAGTGTTTTTATCGTTCCTGTATGTATTTCTTGCTTATAGTTAACATTAAATGAAATCATGTTATGATCACTGCTACCCAGGTGTTCCTTTATCTGAACATTAGTAATAAGCTCTGCATGGTTTGAGATTACCAGGTCCAACAGAGCATCATTCCTAGTTGGAGCCTCAATAAACTGGACCATAAAGTTGTCCTGCAATAGGTTTTTAAATTTTTGTACTTTAACTGTCCCAGCAATGCCATTATTCCAGTCAATGTCTGGGTAGTTAAAATCCCCCATTATTATGACCGTCCCAGCCCTTGCAGCCCTTTCCATCTGTGCAAGGAGCTGGGTCTCCACCTCCTCATTAACATTGGGTGGTTTATAACAAACTCCAATGATTAACTTTGAACTACGCACATCTGTATGCAGTTCCACCCATAATGCTTCAGCCTCATCACACTCTTCATCAACCAGGTTCTCTTTCACGCTTGTTTTGAGGTCACTTATCACATAGAGACAGACCCCTCCACCTTTCTTTTTTACCCTGTCTTTCCGAAAGAGAGCATAGCCAGGAATATTAATAGCCCAGTCATGTGAGGATTGAAGCCAAGTTTCAGCAATACCGATTACATCATAGCTCTCCTCATGCACCAGAGCTTCCAACTCACCTGTTTTGCTTGGCAGACTTCTGGCATTGGTGAACAAACACTTAAATGTATTGTTACATTTTTCTCTGGTGTTTTTCATATAATTTATAGTAGTACAAATGGCACTATAATTTCCAATGGCTGTTTGCAACATGGGAACTTTCTTGTCACCTGCCATAACCCTTCTTCCATCTATCCCCATTCCACTCTCCATTAATGTCTGACCCCTAACTGACCTGTGTGCCCGATGTAATTCTAGTTCACCCTCCCCCTCAAGTCTAGTTTAAATACTCCTCCAGCATTCCCATAAACCTCTCCCCCAGCACAGCAGACCCCCTTCCATTCAAGTGAAAACCGTCTTTAGCATATAGGTTGCACCCCAATGAAAAGTCAGCCCAGTGCTCTAGAAACCCAAATCCCTCCTTCCTACACCAGGTCTTTAGCCATGCATTCAGCTCTCTAATCTCCCCCTGCCTTTCCTGTGTTGCGCATGGCACAGGCAATATTTCAGAGAATATCACCTTGGAGGTCCTTCCCTTCATCTTGCAGACTAGTTCTTTAAATTGATTCTTAATGAGCCTCCACCTTCCATGTATACTGTCATTGGTTCCAACGCGGACCAAGACAGCTGGGTCATGCCCAGACCCTCCCAGTAATTTATCCACCCGGTCCACCACATGCCGAACCCTGGCACCAGGGAGACAGCAAACCATTCGGTTGAAACGATCCTGGCGACAAATTATTCTATCAGTCCTTCTGATTATAGAATCCCCTATTACCACCAACTGTCTAGGCCTACCTGCACTCCCCTCCCCACCTCTACTAGATGGGTTGCTCTCCCAGCTGTTAGGGGTAGCAGTAACATCTAGGGCTGCCACCTCTGTGTTTGCCACCTCCACATCATCACCCAACTTGGCAAATTGGTTTTGATGCACAAATACAGGACTGGCCTTCCCTTTCTTCATGCCCTTTCCACTCCCTCTAACTACATTAACCCATCTCCCTATCTGATAATCCTGACTTGCCCCTCCACCCTCCACATCAACCTTACTGACCACCTGCTCAGCGAGCAGAGGACCCCTTTCAAGGTTGTCATTTCTACCCAGTGTTGCAACTTGCTCCTCCAGATCTCTAATGCAAGCTTCCAGAAGGGCAACCTGCTCACATCTGTCACAGCGGTATTCATCCTGGAGCTGTTGCACCAATTTTGCATACATGCGACACACTGTGCACTGAGCAAAACCTTCAACCCTGCTAGCACACATTTCCCAGTTACAATATAATTACTTCTATGAAGATTAAGATGTTACTTAGTTTAGAAGACTCCTGTCTTAACTCTTGTTTTAAACTCCTGGGGCCAGATCCACATACATTTAGATCAGCGCAGCGTATCAGAGATACACTATGCCGCCGTACCTTACCTGGCGTATATTCGAATCCTCAGCGAGTTCGCGCCGTAAGTTACAGCGGCGTAGTGTATTTCTGGCGGCGGAATTCAAATCGGCGGGTAGGTGGCATGATTCATTTAAATGAAGCGCGTCCCCGCACCGATTGAACTGCGCATGCTCCGTTTCAAAATTTCCCGCCGTGCTTTGCGCAAAATGACGTAATTTTTTGAACTTAGACGTGACTTACGCCCAGCACTATTCACGGACGACTTACGCAAAAAAAATTCAAATTTCGACGCGGGAACGACGGCCATACTTTAACATGGCAAGTCTATCTATACGCCGCAAAATAGCAGCTTTTACTATACACCGGAAAAAGCCGACTACAGACGACATAAGAGAATGCGACGGCCGCGCGTACGTTCGTCAATAGTCGGAAAAAGCTCATTTGCATACCCAACGCGGAAAACGACGCAAAGTCCACCCAGCAGACGCCAAAGTATTGCATCTGTGATCCGAAGGCGTATGAAGCCGTACGCCTGTCGGATCGAACCCAGATGCCGTCGTATCTTGGTTTGAGGATTCAAACTAAAGATACGACGCGGGAAATTTGAAAGTACGCCGGCGTATCAGTAGATACGCCGGCGTACTTCGTCTGTGGATCTGCCCCCCCGGTTTTTAACTCTTCCACTTTTATCCAAAATTCCACTTCTGTTCAGAAAATCCACATCAGAGCCACTCTCAGCAAGGAGGTGGGACTTTTTTATGAAGCACGTGTTGCAAATGAGTAAATACTAAAAAAAAAATATTATTTATATACACACATATATATATATATATATATATACACGCACACATATAATCTTTATGTCAAAATCTGAAACAGTTAAACGTGATAATAACATTGGTATCAAATAACATCACATGATAAAATGTCACAATTAACCAAAATTCACATATATACACATACACACGTTACAGAGTAATACCTGTATGACCTATGGCCTCACTAACCCTTGTCATAATTGGCAAGGGTGTGTACATACAGTTATTACATGAGGATCTAATAAGCACATGATTAGTGTAAAACATGGCATCTGGTAGCTCTACAAGTTTCGTGGCTTTGAGACACTCTTCAGGAGAAAGCCTGTGATGTATCTGTAATTGGAAAATGAATAATCTAAATGATCTAACATATATCAACATAGGAGAGGATGGGGTGAAGACACCTCCCCTAAATGTTACTTATCAATGTTAAATTGATGGTATAGTGTTATGTATCATGAGCCACCTGGGGACATCATTACCAGGAGCTGTGGTGGCGTATTCAACGATTGCAACCAACACAGACAGCATCCAAGGTGGATATAGGTCCATAAGGCACTCCTGGTGTGGAAAAGGAATAGTGAGTGGGCCAACCAAGTGGGGCCTCTGTCAAGAATATGTGATTAAAAAATCATGGTTGGCAACAGAACCCATGTTCGTGATTAAAGTGATAGGTGCATTGGTGAGATCTGGTGACAATTTGGGCTAAGCAAGAATAGAAGATAGGTGGAGGGAGTGGAAGAAATTACCACCAAGACACCAGGGGAATGAAAGTGAGTGAAAAAAAAAAACGAAAGGGCAAGTGACATAATTAAATCCAACGGATACCTGGTGTTGGGGGAAGAAGAGGATCGTGATCCAGGGTGATGCAAGAAGTCGGTGTGCGAAAGGGCCCTGAGTTCCTAGAGGATGCCTATATAGGCACCACCACAGAACAACCCTCATTGTCACTCGCGCAAGCAGGGTGAGAGGGAGGCAACATCACCTAGATGACTGATCAACCGGTAAATGGCGCCATCACAACCTCCCATGAGATTTGCGGGGATGCAAAAAACCCAGCCATCAGAGCAGCGCCACGAGGATGCCGCACGTCCGGCGTGTATGGTGTGACGTTGATGCGCAGTGACAATGCACCAGTCCCCCCGGTGTCATAAGAGATGAAGGAAAAGAGGAATCCCGCAGTGCGCATCGCAGCTCCCAGACTGGATGAGATCCAGACAGCCTAACAAAACCAAATCATACATCAATTGACACAAGTTAACTATTGTTGTGTACCTGGTAGAAATATGGGGAGCTAGATCAGCAAAAAAAATTGGTATTGTAATTCAAGTATTAAAAGAAGATTGGGCTAAGCTTGGGGAGGCTAACAAAAGTCCATGGCTTCATGTAAAGTCCCAAACCCTTTCTCCTCTTAGTATAGAATGTAAAGTATCTGTATAAAGTATTAGGAAATCAAAAATCAAAACTGCTTTTGTCTTTGTTCCTGCTGATATATCATCTCACATTTTTCCTAGGAGCCCTCTAGTATATTGACTAAATGCATTTTGCTATGATGATCTATCAGGACATTTTTGAAATCCGTGATACCAATTGCCCAGATTGAATTTTGAATAACTGAGGAAGGTTTGATTGGATAGCTTTCACGGGCACAGGATACATTTCTGGAGATTATCATTTATAATTATTTTTATGGTGGATTTGGGAACATGACAATTTTGTGAGTTTTTTTTTGATCATCCAGTCTTTTGATTTAACACTTTTTTTACAATGAAAATTGTTATATTAAGAAAAATATTTGTTTGGTGCGCTAAGCCATTTAAAGGCTGGGCATTATGACCTGTATAGTAAGTATATATACTTTTTTTTATTATTATTATTATTAAGACTGCTATTCCACAAGGGCTCGACCTCCTGTTGCACAAACAATAATATATATATTTTTTTTTTATTCTTTCCATTGTGCTTTTTTTGTGTATTTTTTCATTATAGTTTACATATCGTTAACTTGGTGTACTTTGCAAAGTAAACATTCAATTTGATAAGTGAACAGCCTCTACTCCTTTAGTAAATCTTTCCAATCAGTGTGTGTCTGTGTAAAATGAATTGGGATTGGTATCTATGGTTTTACTACACTTCAGTCTTTAGTACATAAGTCCTTGTGTTGGTGTCATTATATATTGCTTTTAAGCCTTTGGGTACATCAGCCACATTGCATGGCACACTCACAGAGAACAGAATGGTTTCCTAGTGATAGAAAAACTGTACATGTGGTCAGTATAATTGTATTCACAGTCTTGGACACTTTTACAGTATCAATTTCCTGTATCTGCTTAAAATAAGCAATCAGCATAGAGGTCACCTCAATGGTTTTTGGGCAATACAGCAAATGAAAACTCTCAGTAATTTAAGTATAAAATGATAGAATGTCTACATCAGAGGAACATAACTCTTGATATTCTAAATTTTTGGCATCTGTTCCAAGAACCGTTACATGTCCAAAGAGCAAATTACAGCAATGTCTACAGAATCCTGCCTGTGATAGGGAGACAATTTCAGTTGCTATGGAAACCTGCTGTAGAAATGCATGAAACTTTGCAAATGTTCTTGGTTTAAAATATTTACCCACTGAATAATTAGCTTGATGGAGTGCTAAGGTCATCTGTGTTCAAATTCTTTAATAAGTATTCAGACTTTGTTTTAGCTATTTTTTTTTTTAATATGACAGAGGTCAAAATGATATCACTTAACATATCATACTTTCAGCTATGAAAGCATGAAAAGGAGATAAAAGGAATTATAAGATAACGGTGCAATCAGAAAACAAGGAGGAATATCAGGCATTCTAATTATAACATTTGCCCTGTTTATAATGCATGTTCTGGTCATTGTTTGATTTTGTTGTAACAGCACCATTGCTAGTAGGGTTTTCAACTGCCTGATTTTGAAATGGACAGTCCATTTTTTTTAACCCTCGGTCTACCGGAAGGGTCTAATAGACCCTGTGGGTAGTTTGTGCTGTATGTTTTTTTAATTGAATTTATTATTATTAGTTGATAAAAACTTCTGATTTTTTTTACTGCTAATTAGACAGTTATAAATCTGAAAGCATGAATTTTTAATATTTACACTTTTTCTGATTTTTTTTTTATAGTTATAGCATCGTACACTGGCAGGGTCCATCGGACCCATATTGTTCTTCAATGGTTTCTCCGTTATGACTCATCAAGTTACATAATTACTCTACTGCACTTTGTGAGCCCTTTTCAGTCTGCAAGTTAAAGGGTTTGTAAACCCTCGTGTTTTTTCCTCTGAAAAAACACCTGGCAGTCACCGGCCCCCAAGCCCCCCGTGTTACTTACCTGAGCCCCAAATTTCCCTTGGCGACGCACTGTCCCTCTCTCCATGGGCGTCCTGGCTCTCCACTGCTGTCAATCAAATCCAATGATGCGGGCGCCGGGGGGGGGGCAAATCACACATTCAGCAGCTATGGACGCCAAATGAATGACTCGGGAGCACGCCCGCAAGGCAACCCCCTGGGAGAGCACTTCTCCTAGGGGGTTATCTGATGCGGTGTTCCAGGCCACTCTGTGCAAAACGAACTGCACAGTGTAGGCAAGTATGACATGTTTTTTTTTTTTTTTTTTTTAATAAAAAAAGCTTTACAATCCCTTTAAAGGGTCACTAAAGGAAAACATTTTTTGCTGAAATGACTGTTTACAGGGTATAGAGACATAATAGTTAACAGATTCCTTTTAAAAACTATTAAAAATAGATAAAAATCAATCATATAATGTACCTGTAGTTTTTTAGTTTCGTTTTTGCATTTAGTTACGTTCTAGCATGTTATGCTGTATCTGTGCTGGACAGTGCCATAGAGCAGTATTGGTTTGAAAACGAAACTAAAATCTCCCAGTACTGTGGTGATCAGGAAACAGACAACCAGGAAGTGTCCAAAACAGAGGAGAATTACAGCAACATCAGAGCAAAAACGAACAATGAGGACATGAAACCAGGACTGCATTAAGGTAAAGGAAGCTATTTAGCTAAAAAAAATATTTCCTTTAGTGACCCTTTAAGTTATGTTTCTGTATGTTAGGACTTGCTTTCTTAGTTTTCTTGATTTGGTGGTGTAGTTTCATCATGGCTCTCAAACGCCTCAGTAATGAAGAAATACTTATTTTGTTGAACTCAGATTCTGAAGAAGAGCAGCATGCATCAGATTATGAGCCATTGGATGATGAAAACGAAATGGATGACATCCTTGTAAAAGACAACTAAGATTCGGATGATAGCACCATCACAGCACCTATCAACCAAACTGATTTGCCATCTTCATCTGCGAATAGAACCATTTACTATGCAGGTGTACACCGGGAAATTTCGAGACCAAGGAAGGGAAGTGAATCAGGGGAAGTGAGTGGTAATGGATTTGGCTCAAGGAATATTACATTCTGGAAGAAACATCACTTGTGATAACTTCTTCACGAGCCTGCACGAGCCTGCAGTTAGCTAAAAAAAAAAATACTGGAGAAGAAAAACAGTTCATAAAAACAAAAAAGAATTGCCCCAAGAATTTGTGACCACAAAAAAAAAAGTGCAGTGCTAATTTACTAATCAATAACACAATAATAGTGGAACCCTCTAATGCATAGAAATATCAATAAACTTCAATATCACTACAATACTGTTCTCTGTGATATGTAATGTCACATAAAATACACATCAAATTAAAAACAAGACATAAAAATGAAAAAAAAGTGCAGCCTCATTAGTGCCCATCACTGCAGCCTATTAGAGCTTATCAGTGCCCATCAGTGCAGCCTCATGAATGACAATCAGTGCAGCTTCATCAGTGCCCATCAGTGCAGCTTCATCAGTCCAGCCTATCAGTGCCAATCATTGAATCCTCATCAGTGCAGCCTATCAGTGGTCATCAGTGTAGCCCCATCAGTGCAGCATATCAGTGCCCATCAGTGCAGCATATCAGCGCAGCTTCATCAATGCCCATTAGTGCAGCTTATCAGTGTCCCATCAGTACCCAAAATTGTGGAGATAGGTGCCCCTGGGATTATACGGCCAAAAGGGGATACACCAGAATTTAAAGAAGTAGCATAGTATAAAAAAGGTACAAAATGTATTGAATGCAAATGAACATAACGTAATACACAAATATGAACACCTAAAAACAACTGGATAGTACACAATCAGTAAACAACAGCTAAATTATGGAGCACACAGATGACCTCAACACAAGGTCAAATGAAGTGTGTGATCGCAAAGATCCCAACATCTGAGCACAGCCAGTGAGGGTTACAGAGAGGAGTGTTAAGTATCTTTCATTATTATTATTGTTGATATAGACTGTATGTGATATCTGTTGTTAGGATATGTTTCCTATTTTTTATAGGAAATAAATGCAATTGTTTTACTCAAATGTGTCTGTCTCTATAACTAGCATTATAGCATTAGGCCTAGCATATTCTCTGATTGGTTGTCCCTCGTTTGCTAGTCTAACCTCACATTGATGCGATAACTATATATATTATAGGTTACAATAGAGTGTATATATATTATTTTATCGCTTTCTTCACCGGCATTTGTGTCTATGGATGCAAATGCTGGACTTGGGAGCTTTCCCGCGAGCTAACCCCATTGGGAGAGCGCTTCCCAGAGGGGGTTATCTGATGTGGGAAGTAGCCGAGACAGGCGCCGAGGGACCCCAGAAGATGGCGTTCGGGGCCAAAATGAGCTGCACAGTGGAGGTAAGTATGACATGTTTGTTATTTAAAAATAACTCTTTTTATGTAATTTTCTGCAGTATATTAATAGTGAATTGCATGGACTTCCAAAAAAGTGTAAAAATAAACCAACAACCCCTCACCATTTTAAAATGAGAAAAAAAATTATTTCTTCCCTAGTGAATCCTGAACAATTCAATGTACACAGTATAAATCATCTAACAGAACAATACTAAGCAATTTATCAACATTATAAAAAAAATAAAAAAAACTTGGATACATGACATCCCCTGAGATTCACTACAATCATAACTCCACAGTTATTAAACTGTCCATGCTCCAACCATGAGTAATTGGGCAACACATAGTACTAATGCTGTGTGTTTCTTTTCAAATTTCTGCTAACACAAAGCTATGCTTCTATAGCTCATATAATAGGCCATTATGAGAGAGTATTTTTTATTTTATTTTTTAAGTAGTTCAGCTATCAGACATGCAATCTCCAATGCACACTTTGGGTAGAACTTCATATAAATATTTGTATTTATTTATACATCAGAAAGCCATTAAATGTAACTTCTTTAAATAGTTAAAGTGTTTGTAAAGGCATTTTTTTAAATGACATACTTACCTACTCTGTGAAATCGTTTTGAACAGAGAAGCCCAAATCCTTCTCTTCTAGGGGGCCCCTCATTGGCATTCTGGGCTCTTTCTGGGCCCTTTCCCCCTGCCAAGTGCTCCCATAACAAGCCATTTGCTATGGGGATAGTTGTGCATGCTTGCTCCTAAACCCTGCTCTCTATGTCCATAAGACACAGAGAGATTTTGGATAAACCCTCTGCACACTGCTACAGTGCCTTGAAAAAGTATTTATCACCTTCCACCAGATGCAGCATGTCATTTGCCACTGTCACATGCCACCCAGATGCAGTGTGTCATTTTCCACTGTAACCTGCCACCCAGATGCAGCATGTCACTGTCACCTGCCACCCAGATGCATCATGTCACTTGCCCCCATCTCCTGCCACCAGATGCAGCTTTTTACAGCGGTGACACGAGGTGGGCAGTAAGAGATGATGTAATCTCTTTGCTGCCCGCTACACAACTGACAGAGATTGTCAGAGACTGAAGCAAAATCTGTGCAGGGATAGGAGGAAGAGGTCTGACCAATATTGGCAATATTGGTAATATCAACAAGTTTTTCGACCCCTAAATAAAAATCTAGTGGAACCAATTGCCTTCAGAAGTCATCTAATTAGTAAATAGAGTGCATCTGTGTGTAATTTAATCACAATATATATACACATCTGTTCTGTGAAGCCCTCAGAGGTTTGAGAACCTTTGTGAACAAACAGCATCATAAAGGCCAAGGAACACAGACAGGTCAGGGATAAAGTTATGGGGAAGTTTAAAGCAGGGTTAGGTTAAAAAAAAACACACACAAGCTTTGAACATCTCATGGAGCACTGATGTCATGATCAGGCGTTGGGATTGAAGACCAGTAGCTATAGCAGTTGCAGGACAGGTATACAGGCAGTCACTTCTGGTAGATGACACAGGCTCACCTGAGGTGCAGAGTCTAAGTACTAGCTGGTGTTCACCAGAGCTCCTGATGGTGGAGATAAGGGATGAGTTGAACACACCCCCCCCCCCCCGTTCGGTTTGCACCAGAACCTTCGAACGGACCGAACGTTCATGCGAACATTTAGAACCCCATTGAAGTCTATGGAACTCGAACGTTAGGCTTTAAAATGAGCACTTTTGAATTCAAATATGCAAGTTATTGTCGTAAAACGGGTTTGAGAACCCGGGTCTTGCCCCAGGGAACATGTATCAATGTAAAAAAAAGTTTTACAGTACAGTACACACACCACGTAGCTTTAGGTGCACACTGCAGAGGACACAGTCAGTACACACACCACGTAGCTTTAGGTGCACACTGCAGAGGACACAGACAGTACAACACGTGAGAATACTGCAGCTAGCTCAATCACCTGCCTGCCTGTCAGTAAATTAGGAAGAGCGGATCTAGCTAAACTATACAGTGTATAAATATATATACAACACCTGGGATGCATATATATACTCTACACACTGTAATTCTAACTGACTAGCCTGCCTGCCTGCCTGTTCTATCTACCAGCAAAAAATTACACTCTCTCTCTGTCTCTCTCTGTTCTCTCTTAACCACCGCAACACACTACACAAGGCCGACCTGCAGGCGGCCTTTTATAGTGTGGGGTGTGTACTAAACCCCCTGAGCCATAATTGGCCAAAGCCACCCTGGCTTTGGCCAATTATGGCTCTCCGTTTTTTGCAAGCTGTGATTGGCCAAGCATGCGGGTCATAGTGCATGCTTGGCCAATCATCAGCCAGCAATGCACTGCAATTCCGCAGTGAATTATGGGCCGTGACACGCCACTCAAATTTGGCGCGAACGGCCCGTAACGTTCGTATTTCGACGAACTGTCAATCATACAATGTTCGAGTCGAACGTGAGTTCGACTCGAACACGAAGCTCATTCCTAGTCGAGATGGATTTAGCTGCAAGCTAGTACCAGGTTTGCCCCACCAGGGTGTGGGCAAGCTGGGGTTCAGTAGCAGATAAGGGTTAAACAGCAGTGTGGTCAGTAAGCACGCCAAAAAAAGTGGTAACAAGTAGTTGCAGGTTGGGATCAGGCAGTAGAGTAGTCAAGAAACAAGCCAAGGGTCAATCACGAGTGATAGCAAATAAGGATGGCAGCAGGGAAGACCAATAGCAAGGCACTGGCTGTGAAGGCACAATAATCTGGCAAAGAGGAAGTGCTGAGACAAGGCTTGTATAGGAAGTTCATGGGAGGAGCAAGGGGTTTAAGGTTCAACAGCAATCAAGACACAAGGCAGGGTTGTCCAACGGACCAGATAGGTTTATCCAGCAGATCAGGCAGGGACTGTCCAGCATCCCAGATAGCTTAGTGGAAAGAGTCAATACCAGACACAGAAGAGGTCCCAGGTTTAAGCCCAGGTCCTGACAACTGTTCAATCCATCATCTGAAAATGGAAAGAGTATGGCATGACTGCAAACCTACAAAGACGTGGCCGTTAACCTAAACTGACAGGCCGGGCAAGGAGAGCATTCATTGGAAAAAGCAGCCAAGAGGCCCACAGTAACTCTGGAGGAGCTGCAGAGATCCACAGCTCGGGTGGGAGTATCTGTCCACAGGACAACTATCTGGATGCCCCAGTAGAAGTCCTATTCGGATGAAACGCGTAGGGATTGGTACGCCACTCCCCATATTGCTTTTATTTTTCATGATTTTTTTCAAGTTGTGATCACTTTTAATGTCAATGTTGTTGTTTGTTTTAGAACAATAAAACTTTTTATATCATTTTGACCTGCACCATTGGAGCACCATTTTTTCTTTCTCCTTGCATGACTTTTTCGGATTAAGTTTTTTGAGCTGTTCCATCGTGCCTTGTTAACCCCACTTGGGATTATTTTCCATCTCTCAACACCCGTTGGAAGCAGGGCGTTCACCCTTTAATTTCTGTTCCGTTCCATCGATCCAGACTACCATACATCCAGGGTCTTCAGTCGAGGACTGTCGGGTCCTAACGGCCAAGTTTGTGATTCCAACTACTTAGAGTCGCCAGACAAGTCGAGTTGATCCATTTTAGGATTATCCATGCCTTCATGATCTGCTGTCGCTGAGAAGTAGATCTACTGGTCCTGGTAAGCGTATTCCATCTATTTCACATAGTCGAAAGGAATGTTTTCCCCATGATGATCCACGTGGATATATGTTTTTCAGTGTCAACCCACATGTTATATTGATGGATATTTATTTGTTTGTCATTATTTCTCCTTTTTGTGGACTTTTTGCCACATTCACTCATATTGATTGTTTAGTTTGTATTTGTTTCACTGTTTCACATTCAGTGATTATATGTACTCAGTGTGATACAGAGTTCTCTTCACCATCACTAGTGCTACATTTATAAGTTACCACAATAACATTATTACCTTGTATTGTTTTACCTCAAGGAGGTTGGTTGGTGTCCCTTGTTAATTTGACATTGTATTTATGAAATGTACCTGCCTACTCACTAACAAACTGTCCTTTTGAAGAAAAACACAGGCAAGTATTTTAAGTAAATAAAATATCCATTTATTCTGGGTAACAAAATAAAGAGGAAGGCAATGATGGAGAATCTGGTAGATTTTGCAAAGCCTTTGGACCCCAGGGCAGACATCAAGTGTGTGGAAAATAAAATTGGTATCTTGAGGAGTCCATATAATTTCGGAGCCCAATCTGGTCCTGAAATCCCAGAGATCAGAAACAGCAACAGATGACATATATGTCCCCAGTCTGTGGTACTACAACAGCCTGCGTCTTCTGTCAGACCAGACTGAACCCAGGCAATCACTTTCTTTTCTTCCCTGCACCATTCTCTCCACACCTCACTGCGTGCTTCTTTGCAGGCTGTGGCTCTGGTGGTGGACTTGTGGCAGGAGGAAGAGGAGGAGGATGGGCAAGCTCCCATACGTGGCTGTTATCTGTAAGCAGACCCATCACCGCCTTCTGAAGGGCCTCCACTTTCTGCAGTCTAGTGGCTAGATAGCAGCCATAGGCCTCTTCAGCATTGGGGGCTGCTCTGAGGACCTCACTTGCCTCCCTAATGAGGCATAGTGCTACCTCCTACTTGTTCCTTCCCTTCCTGGGCCTTTTTGTTGTAAGGCATAGGGGAGCCACCTGTGATTGGGTGAGGCTATTGGGCCCGGCCACCTCCTGGCTGACACTGGGCCCGGCAACCTCCTTGCTGACACTGGACCCGGCCACCTCCTGGCTGACACTGTGCCCGACCATGTCCTGCCTGACACTGGGCCCGGCCACCTCCTGGCTTACACTCACCCCTGCCTCCTCCTGCCTGCCACTTTCCTGACCCTCATCCTGGCTGATATCATCCTGTGTATGAAAAAGGAACATAGTTTTAGTTTTTGATTTATCAATCACACATAATTTTCAGCTCATGACTGTTGCAAATTGAATGTTAATAAATAGAAAAGACTATCATTCTGACCCCAGCAGTTTTCATTCTTGTCACAATCATTTTTGGCCACTACTGTCTATTGATATGTAAAACACTTTTTGCTTATTCATTAATTTGTCAATAATAACATCTAGTTACCAACAATAATTTTAGGACGATAAATATGTATGAAAATACTATACCTGGCTCCAGCTGGGCGCATCCACTTCCTCCAGGATGTCATGGCCAGGTTGCTCCTCGTCACCCTCTGCTAAGGGGGAAAGAAGGGTGGAGGGAAGGCTGCAGGGAAGGCAAGAAATAGATTCCCTGGCTTCAATCTGGTCACCCAGAAAGTGCAGTCTGTTGAAGTACCACAACCTGGGGACATACACTTTCGATGCTGCTACTCCCGATCTGAGGGATTTCTGGATTTTATTATACTCCTTCCTATAAATGTTCCTCAAGTTACCAATTTTATTGACCAACATGTCGATGTCTGCCTCAGGGATCCGTGTCTGGACAAATTTGAGTAATTTCTCCATCGTTGCCTTCCTTACTACTCTATTATGATATAATGGGTAAAAGGGACAGGATCTGGCTAGTCTAGACTATAAAGTTTAGCTTAACAAATGCACCTCATCCCAAAAAATATATAGGGAGAATAGAGCGATGGCGGGACTGTAGCGGTGCACAGAATGAAAAGATATAAAGCAATAATGTAAATTTTAATAGTTTATTAAAAGGAAAACAATAAAGCATCAAGCTATCTCAACCATACCCCCGAAGAAGCCCAACCGGGCGAAATATATAGGGTCTTATCAACCTGGTTGCGATCCCTGTTACAGTATCTGCTATCTGTCACGGGAATTTTTTAAATGATATTGTATTACTAATCAGGTTATCTATGTACTCGGTGGGCCCTTGTAGGTCTATAGTGTGCTGTATAGCTTGATGCTTTATTGTTTTCCTTTTAATAAACTATTAAAATTTACATTATTGCTTTACATCTTTTCATTCTGTGCACCGCTACAGTCCCGCCATCGCTCTATTCTCCCATGATATAATGGGTGTTTCAGTTCCCACAAATTATCATCTCTCTGTACCGGTCTATGAATGCACTCAGAAATTCAGGGTCCTTAAAGTGCTGCATATTTTCTGCAAGACAAAACACAAGACAAAAACACTATGTCAGCCTAAACTGTCATAATCTTATCCCAACATACACCTCAATCTTGAAGCAGTATAGGCCATTGATGCCCCAAGTTAAAATGTTACCTTCGTTAGGACGTTCGGCGCTTCCGTTCCTCCTTCCTCCGCACACAGAACTTAGGTACGACACATGCGTGTTAGCTTTATATACACTGCGCATGCGTGATACTCTGTCCGCGTTGCCCACCCCTCTTTCGGCATGCAGAGGGAGACGACATGGCGGAGACACAGCAGGTGCTTGCTAATTACAGTAACAACAAGGAAAGCCCAGAGCCAGAAACGTCCCGATCCAGGAGGAGATACAAGGCCTCAAATATGTCCTTTGCAGAGATAGTGGACATCTTGAAGAGGGACGACTATGATGGGAAGCGTGGGCCGTATAAGAACTCTAATGTGAGAAAGGCCAAGATCATGACTAAAGTTGTGAGAAGTCTGCACAGGAATTTTAGGGTACAACGATCCAAGGAGCAGCTGAGGAAACGCTGGTAAGACCTGAAATTGAAGGAGCACGATCAATACAGAAGGATCAAGAAAATGCTTGCAAAAAGTATTTCTCCTGTGTTATTATTATTATTATTATTATTATTATTATTATTATTATTATTATTACTTGCATGTTGCTCCATGTGCTTATATTGACTGTTTGGACATTTTAAAATGGCAACATTCAGGTTAGTGGCCAAAGTAATCGGTCGTAGTAAACATTGTTTGCCCACAAAATACAATGTTTTGGGCAGATACAGGTAAAAAAACATTTGGTCGTGCCTATTTGTATTCAAAAAAGTTTTGAACATTGTTGTCTAGATGTGTTTGTAACTAGAATGAAATGCAAGCTTGATTAAATGTAAAGGAGGGGATGCTCAGCAGCTGTTTACACATCTGGACTCAGGAGCACTAGTGTGGGACACCAGAACAACCTTTTTAGGGTGTCCCACACAGGTGCTCCAGTGGATACTTGGCGTGTCTCCGTGTGTGCAAATTGTCACAAAAAGGTCAGTATTCCAGATTTGGTAAGGGAAAAAATAATGTCTTCAGCTTGGAACTCTGTCAAAACAGACAATTGTACCCCATTTCCAAGCAATGTTTCATATTCCTATTTCTGGCCTCAAATATCTAAGTATACCTTTGCTCTCCTAGTAGAATGAAACAAAAGACTCGGAGGACACCACTCATAGGACACCAGTAACCCCACACCTCCTAAAGAAGGGGACCAGAGAGAACGCCAAGCTGAAGATGTGGAGGAAGGAGAGGTGGAGGAAGTGGGCGAAATTGTCACCACAACAGGTCAGTGTCTGACACTACAGCTTCAGGGAAAAGATGTATGCCTGCATATTTATAATGCATAGTATGTATTTTTATTTTAGGTGATGTGCTGGTTGTGGAAGAACAATCTCCTCATTTCACAAGTGCTAGTGCACAAATCCTAATCCAAGACCTCATGGTGTGGAGTCGGGAAATAGACATCACAAGAAATAAACTCAATTTTTTTTGAACAACAAATTAAGAACATGATTGAACATGAATGATGTGTTGGGGAGAATCTAAATATATTCAAAATGCCACCATTTTAACTTTATGTGGCCTAATTTTAAAATTTTTAATTTTAAAAGCCACATTTTGAAGATGCACACAGTGGGGGTCATTTACTTAAGGAAAATCCACTTTGCACTACAAGTATACTGCAAATGCACTTGGAAGTGCAGTCGCTGTAGATCTGAGGGGAATATCTGAAATGAGGGGAAGCTCTGCTGATGTTATCATCCAATCATGTGCAAGCTAAAATGCTGTTTTTTATTTTGCTTGCATGTCACCCAAGTGCACTTTCAAGTGGATTTTCCTGTAGTAAATATCCCCTGATGGGAGATAGCACATGTTGACACACTGGGGGTTATCAATGTATGCATTTTGTGGGTGCAACCCCTTCCTCGCAACTCAAGTTGGTGAGAGGAAGGGGTTGCACCCCCAAAACACGTCCATCGATCCCCCATGATGGGAGATAGCACGTGTTAACATTAGGCATGGGATCAGGAGGGAAATCCTCATTTTGCCTCTCAATTTGTGTGCATCTTCAAAATTTGGCTTTTACAGGGGTGACATCACCCCATCTAAAAAGGCAAGATCAAGAAATTTTTACATACTATGTCTGATATTGCCTTCAGTTTTTGAACGTTCAACTTTGTAAGTTTTAAAGTTGTGTATGTTTTATGGTTTGAAACATGCCTGTTTATGCTAAAAATATAAAAAAAATGTAAAACTTGAGGAAAAAAATATGTTGGAATTTACCCAAAAATGTTAGAATGCCCATGTGATTGTGCACAGAGTAAAAAAAGTTTGATATTCAACAATGTGTGGTGTCTTCTTTCAATGCTCAATACCAGTTTTTAAAGCGGAGTTCCACCCAAAAGTGGAACTTCCACTTAATCCACTCCTCGTCCCCTTACATGCCACATTTGGCATGTAATTTTTTTTGGGGGGGAGTGGGGGCTTCAGGAGGAGTGGGACTTCCTGTCCCACTTCCTTCTTTCGCCGAGGGGCTGCTAAGGCGAATAGTCTAATCGCCTTTTGGCAGCCCCTTCCTGTAGGCGATCGCCTGGGACACTAGACAGGTCCCAGGCAACCACCTGTCCAATTGGATGGCGCAGCGCCGCTCGCGCATGCGCAGTGGGTGCCCGGCCGTGAAGCCAAAAGCTGTCACGGCCGGGTGCCCACACTTGGAATGAAGACGCCGGCTGGAGAGGGGGGGTGAGGAGCGGAGCCCCGGCTGGCGCGTCGCTGGAACGTGGAGCAGGTGAGTGTATGTTTATTAAAAGCCAGCAGCTACACTTTTTGTAGCTGCTGACTTTTAATAAACATAAAAAATGACTGGAACACCCCTTTAAGTAATTTTGTGTTTACAGTGACAATGGGGGTTATTTACTAAAGGAAAATCCACTTGGCACTACAAGTGCACTAGAATATTCAAGGAGACAGCTAAAATAAACACAAGCAATAAAGAAAATTCAAGATTTTATCAGATTAAGGCTGGGTTCACACTACGGTTTTCCCGTCCGTCAACCGCATACGATTTATATGGAAAACCGTATGCGGCTGAAACGGACGGGAACGTATGGAACCGCACACATGTGCGTTTTCCATTAACATTAATGTTAAAGGAAAACGTATGCGTTTGCCATACTGTTTTAAAAACGACCGCAAAACCGTGGTTGAACACGGTTTTGCGGACGTTTAAAAAACGTTTTGCCAGCAAATCGTACGCACCCGGATGCATCTGAGTGCATACGATTTGCAATGCATTCTCTATCTATACGTTTTCCCGTCCGGGCCCGTACGTTTTCAATACTGAAATCGTATGCGGCTGACGGACGGGAAAACCGTAGTGTGAACCCAGCCTAATTTTTGTTTTTTAACTACTTAACCCCCGGACCATATTGCTGCCCAAAGACCAGAGTACTTTTTGCGATTCGGGACTGCGTCGCTTTAACAGACAATTGCGCGGACGTGCGATGTGGCTCCCAAACAAAATTGGCGTCCTTTTTTTCCCACAAATAGAGCTTTCTTTTGGTGGTATTTGATCACCTCTGCGGTTTTTAGTTTTTGCGCTATAAACAAAAATAGAGAGACAATTTTGAAAAAAAATGAATATTTTTTACATTTTGCTATAATAAATATCCCCCAAAAATATATAAAAAAACATTTTTTTTCCTCAGTTTAGGCCGATACGTTTTCTTCTACATATTTTTCGTAAAAAAAAATTGCAATAAGCGTTTATTGATTGGTTTGCGCAAAACTTATAGCGTTTACAAAATAGGGGGTATTTTTATGTCATTTTTATTATATTTTTTTTACTAGTAATGGCGGCGATCAGCGATTTTTTTTCGGTATTGCGACATTATGGCGGACACTTCGGACACTTTTGACACATTTTTGGGACCATTGGCATTTTTATAGCGATCAGTGCTATAAAAATGCATTGGATTACTATAAAAATGCCACTGGCAGTGAAGGGGTTAACACTAGGGGGCGGGGAAGGGGTTAAGTATGCCTGGGTGTGTTCTTACTGTGGGGGGGGGGGGGGGGTGGCCTCACTAGGGGAAACACTGATCCTCGGTTCATACATTGTATGAACCGAAGATCAGCATTTCCCCCTGCTGACAGGGTGGCGCCCCTAGTGGCGGCTGGGAGAGAGGACGTTATACTACGTGCTCTCGCCCAGCCGAGCCAACTTGCCGACGTAGAACGCCGGTGGGCGGTCGGCTAGTGGTTAATAAAATAATATTTAAAAATTGTCTGGCATATTCTTGTTCTTTCTTTCTCTTTTTCTATCTATTGCTATTCTGCTTCTCTTCTTTTATTTTTTATTTTCTCTAATTGTTCTTTTTTTCTTTTCATTTCTTCTCGCTCTTCATTTCCTGGTCTTGTCTCCTTTGAGGCAGCTTGCTTCTCAAGCCTCGCTTTCACTCTTTTTCTCACTTGGCTTGTCTCCTTTGCTTCTCAAGCCTCGCTGCCATACCTCCTTCCACCCATTGGTGTGCCTGGTGCGGCGCCGCCTGTACGTCACTGATTTCCGTGACGACTGCGGCTACGCACTTTGGCGTCCTCCACACTCCCCTGATACGTTCGAGGCGCATGCGCGGCACACGTGGCAGGCCGTGATTGGCTACCAGCGTTGCTACACAGCCATTAGACAGGTGATAAAGATGAGGGGTGTTGAGGCGCTTGCTGAAAGTAATAAAATAAAAATAGAAATACTAATTTCTTCATACAGAGCAATTCACGTGAAAATGTGATAAAACAATAGTGAAATATTAAAAGGAAGAGTGTAAATTGTTACACACAATAATAAGAGTTATAGGTCAGCTGACCACAGATAAATAAATACTGGATAACTTGTGAAAAATTCCAATATAAATAATTAATGCAATATGGGTATGCATGCAAAACAAAACGAGAATACGCAAAGAGTTCCATACATTACGCTCACTATCATAAAAAACACTAGTATTAGTATCCACAGACGCAGAAAAAGCGTTCGATATAGTTGACTGGTTATTCCTGAGGGCGACCATACAACACATAGGGTTGAAGAGGGGGATGCAGAACTGGGTCATGAGCCTATACTCCAAAAACTAGAATTAAGATACATGAGGTACTTTCAGAGCCCTTTTCTATTAAGCATGGAACACGACAGGGTTGTCCATTATCTCCTATTATCTTCATTTTGACACTGGAGCCATTTCTAAGAACTATAAGGGCCAATCCAGATATTAGGGGCAACAGATTGACCTGTTGTTCTTTTTAACCCTCCCAGCATTGTCTCTGCCGTCATTAACGAT
Source organism: Rana temporaria (assembly GCF_905171775.1). Classification (NCBI taxonomy): domain Eukaryota; kingdom Metazoa; phylum Chordata; class Amphibia; order Anura; family Ranidae; genus Rana; species Rana temporaria. The sequence continues at coordinate 64,276,852 of NC_053494.1, forward strand.
TGAAATGGATAAGTATGGGAGACTGTCTAATTTTAAGGTCAACTATAACAAATTGAAAGCAATGGGTATCGAGACGAGTACAGTATTACAACAGCAGCTATCAATTTTTTTTGCGTTTAGATGGAAATATTCTCATATAGGCTACCTCGGGACACAAATACCTAATAAACTAAATAGGATATTCAAACTGAACTTTGTACCCTTGGTACGACATATTAAATTAGACCTACAGAAATGGGATAAAGAGGTGTTTACGTGGTTTGGCAGAATCAATCTCATCAAAATAAATGTAATGCCAAGATTGCTATACCTATTATAGACCTTAATGTAAAGCTCCACGGATCTGACGAAACAGCTGACGCTGTGAAACGCGTTAGCCGATTGGCTGGCCTGGACTCCCACGTCACTTCCGGTACGACGACGGCACGCCGCGCCCCACAGTGGAACGCACGTTGCATCTCATCGTCTCTTCCTGATCCTGGTTTGTGTAACATCTTCAGCGTTCAGCTGCCCTGGATATGGATCCTCACAGATGACGATACTACAGTGACTCCAGGCTTGCATCTCATTCATTGCCCGTGCTATTTCTCCTTTTGTGAGTAGCCACCTTATTGTCTTTTATTCATTTATTTAATAAATTATGGCTTACTGCACTTAGATTGGCGCATCTTGCCTTTTGTTTCTCTATTACAGACCTTGCCTATTAAGATCCAGGCGGGAAATTTGAGGGAGCTGAGAGTAAGATTGGCAAAGTTTGTATGGGCTGGAAAGCCTGCTAGAATTCGTAGAGATATTTTGACCTTACCAAAAGAAAAAGGTGGGGTAGGGCTCCCGGACCCAGAGGGGTATTATGAGGAAATACATTTATCAAGAGTGTTGGATTGGTGCGCACTTCAAAAAGAAAAACCATGGGTACACATGGAACAAGCAATAGTGGAGGTACCCCTGGAGGGGTTAATTTGGTTAAAAAACACGACTATACCGCAAGCAGCAAAACAACATCCGACAGTAGGCACGACACTTAGTGTAGCTAAAAGGATACTGAAAAAAGTTAAGATGTTGACCCTGTTGAACCTGATGATTCCTATCCTGGGCAATCCAGAGTTTGAAATGGGTCTAAAGGATAAAAGTTTTATGATCCTAAAACAACAGGGTAAAAGTAGACTTATACATTTCATGGTAGACAATCAAATAATGTCTAGAGAAGAGTTGGACTGTGAGTTTGGAGAAAGTTTCGATTTTTTGAGGAGAATGCAGTTAAATGCATTTCTTAGATCAATTTCTATGCGAACAAGAGAAATAGCTACACCATCTAAGTTTGAAAACCTATGCTTAAAAGGAGAGTCAGTGAGACATGCAATATCGACATTGTATACCATGGTGATCGAGCTGAAGACCCCACAGAACCTTGGTCTCATACAGGCATGGGAGAGAGAGAGATGGCGGTCACTTTTCAGAAGCACAAAAAAATAAGATATTTATGTTTACACACAAGGTGTCAATAGCAACTAGGTATCAAGAAGGAAGCTATAAGACTCTGAGCAGGTGGTATAGAACTCCAGAAGTACTGAAGTGTATATATCCACAGGTTTCTAATCTCTGTTGGCGATGTCAAGGGTCTGTTGGCACTATGATACACATTTTTTGGAAATGTTCAGAACTAAATAATTTTTGGGAAATGGTTTCAGAAACAATAGAAGAAATGATTGATGTGTCACTTGGAGATAATCCAGCTGCCTTCCTGCTCTTTGATCTCCCTCTCTCGACGGAAAAATATAAAAATTAATTGCTGAGACATCTGCTGTTGACGGCAAAAGCATGTATTGTATGTAATGTTTCTCCAAGCAAAGCACAATGGATGGCAAAAATATCAGAAGTCCAATTAATGGAAAACCTTACTATGAGTATGAAAGAGCAGGAAGACAAGTATGGGCAGATCTGGGCTCCCTATGTTGCATACAGGGAGCGGGTGGGGTGAGGGGAGGAGAGAGGGCGGAGGGAGGAACCAACAGGAAGGGAAGATCCAAGGAATGAGAGAGAGGGGAGGAAGGGGAAGGAGAAGGGAGAAAAATCTTTTTTTTTTTTTGTTTAACTATTCTAAGAATAAACCAACACTTTTGGTTTATTTCTTCTTTGGGGGGGTGGGGAGTACTTGACGGAAGGGCCAGAGAGATAGTCAAATCATAAGGATAGAATTAAAATAACATTAAAATAACATATTTGCCGGTGTATAAGGCGACCGGGCGTATAAGATGACCCCCTAATTATACAGTTTTTTAAGATTTTTTGCTTGTACTCACTGTATAAGGTGACCCCCCTTCCGATGCTTCTGACGCTTCATATTTCTTCCTTCTGAAGCCATATTCTTCTTCCTTCTTGCTGGAGCCATAGTCTTCTTTCTTCTTGCTGGAGCTGGAGCCAATCACGGCGATCGATGTATTCTATTAATGAATACAAAGCCTGCTTGGATTGGCAGAGGCTGTAACATCATCAGCCTCTGACTCTCAAAGCCAATCCAAGAAGGCTACTATATGTAGCCTGCTCGGATTGGCAGAGGTTGTTACTCCAATCCGAGCAGACTCTGTATTCATTTGAATACATCTCTCACCGGGATTGACTAAGCGGTATATACTGTATGTAGCCAAAGCTACATAGAGTATTACCGCACATCCAGCAGGCATCCGAGCAGCTGACACAGCGTATAAGATGAACCCTGCTTTTTGGACAGTTTTTTTAAGTGTAAAAGGTAGTCTTATACTCCAGCAAATACAGTAAGTTTAAAGATAAAGTAGAAATAGGGGATAGGAGAAATTAAAAGTGTTTAAGAGTAAAATAAGCAGAATGCATGCATTAGATGGTTTATTTGTAAAGATGTATTATGATTATCTTTGTGAAAAAATATATAATAAAATAAAGAATTGAAAAAAAAAACAACTGTGTGCAATGTGAGTCTCTGTGCACAATAAACAACAAAAGGTCCAATAGCGTGCAGTAACTATTCCAACATCCACAGTAATGATTGAGTATAAAGTGCTTCAATCCACAGTAATTGCCAAGTGCGGAGTGCTCCAGGTGCCCCTGTTTTCCCCAGCCTCTGACCTCAGCTGGCTTATATAAAAGCCTCTTAAGGTCTCCAATGGCAATAGCTCCTAAATGGCACTGCAACCTCTAGTCTGGACGAGCGGCTCCTAGCTGTCTTCCAAGCATGCCTCTCTAGCTCCACATCAGCAGTGGCTTCTAAGTATCAGCAGTACGGCTTTACCATGGGTAGATGGCTCTCAAAATGCAATCAAAACAGAGGGGACTCCATAGTGTAATAGCGTCAATAAAATGTAATAGAACAAATCAAATAACTTACATAAAAGACAGCTGTAACATGCACGCATGTAAAGAGGTCTTCGCTCTCGGCCGCGAGCGGGGATGACGTCACCAATGGCTGTCCTCCCTTACGCATTACGTGGCCGTGCACGCCACTTAATCATAGGATAGGTGCACTCTAGCAGACCTCCAATTCATACAGTGCCATATTACAGCACACGCTTAAAGTACAATGCCCGGACAGTATCATTGCAGACAGCAGGTACTATACTGTATAACTATGGACCTTAATGACATCCCCAATGTAAGTGATTTTTATTTTTGCTGATGCATTTGATTGTTTTTTTGTATGGTCTTGGCGTGATGCTGATGTTGAATGACATCACAGGGAGGGAGGGGGGGTTCATGACATTTTTTCCACATGGTTTTTTCATATGATTTCATTGGTGGTTGCTCTCTATATATGTATTTCTGATGCACTGACTCACGTTATTACTTGCCTGACGAATAAGTCCTGTGTGGCCTCGAAACGGTGCACTTTCTGTGATGCTTTTTTTGTATTCAATTTCTGGACGTTATCTACGATCCATGGTGTGCTGGCGAATATGTTTGTTTGTTTGATGGTTCCAGTGCCCAGCTGATGATCGTTTCAGCACCCACCTTTTTTTCTATGAGCCGTTTCAAAAGTCCAGGAATGTGTGCAATTGGAAAATTGATTAGACAGTATCCAGGCCCATCAGGAGATTCCCAGAAAGTCCGGCCTCAGGCCCAACTGTGGCAATATACAGGTGATACTCCAAAAATTTGAATATTGTGCAAAAGTTCATTTATTTCACTAATTCAACTTAAAATGTGAAACTAATATATGAGAGAGACTCATTACATGAAAAGCAAGATAGTTCAAGCCTTGATTTGTCATAATTGTTATGATTATGGCTTACAGCTCACAAAAACGCCAAATCCACAATCTCAGAAAATTAGAATACTACATGCAATCAATAAAACAAAGATTGTACAATATCGGACCTCTGAAAAGTAGAAGCATGCATATGTACTCAGTACTTGGTTTGGGCCCCTTTTGCAGCAACTGCCTTAATGCGGCGTGGAATGGAAGCTATCAGCCTGTGGCACTGCTGAGGTATTATGGAAGACCAAGATGCTTCAATAGCGGCCTTCAGCTCTTCTGCATTGTTCAGTTTAATGTCTCTCATCTTTCTTTTGGCAATGCCCCATAGATTCTCTATGGGGTTCAGGTCAGGTGAGTTTGCTGGCCAATCAAGCACAGTAATCCCATGGTCATTGAACCAGGTTTTAGTGCTTTTGGCAGTATGGGCAGGTGCCAAGTCCTGCTGGAAAATGAAGTCATCATCCCCATAGAGCTCGTCTGTGGAAGGAAGCATGAAGTGCTCCAAAATCTCCTGGTAGACGGCTGCGGTGACCCTGGACTTAATGAAGCACAGTGGACCAACACCAGCAGATGACATGGCTCCCCAAATCAACACAGACTGTGGAAACTTCACACTGGACTTCAAGCATCTTGCAGTGTGTGCCTCTCCATTCTTCCTCCATACTCCGGGTCCTTGGGGCCAGATTCACAAAGCACTTACGCCGATGTATCTAGAGATGCGCGGCGTAAATGAAAAATGCGCTGCGCGTATTTTTGCGCCTGATCCTCAAAACGAGATACGCCTGAAAACCATTTTTTTCCGTCCTACGTAAAACGATTACACCGGCGCATCTTAGAGCGCAAAATACACTAGACACACCATTGTTTTGATAGGCAAAGATGCAAATGAGGGAGATAAGGCGATCCACAAAATTAAGTGTGTGCGGCGTAGGCTACGCCCTGTGCGCATCTGTTAGTTTCCCGGCGGGAAGTTACACTTTATAAAAGGTGCCTTAACTTTGCTCCAGCCGTGTAAAGGTCAGCTAAAGCAACACCATTAAGGAAGAGCTGAGCACACACACTTGCCGGACTACAATCTGTCTGCCAACATGCCAGGGGCATCCATGCTCATAACTATACTAGTGACTTTAGAGGCGCAAAGAAGGAGGAGGGAACGGAGGAGGAGGAGGAGGGCACAGGAGAGGGTATACCGCAGACGCCTAGATGTCTTTGGCATGACTGCTTCTGAGGTGTATCGCAACTTCAGATTCAGCCGTGAAGCCATCATGGAATTAACCACAATCCTGCAGGATGACCTCACCAGCCCAACACAACGCTCACATGCAGTGCAGCCACTGATCAAGGTCCTGGCAACACTGCATTTCCTGGCCACTGGCTCTTTTCAGCGCACAAGTGGAGGTGTGGCTGGGATGTCACAATCCTCCATTAGCAGATGTGTGCACCAGGTTGTCCCTGCAATCCTGAGACGCATGGCCAACCAAATCATCAAACCCACCCAGGAGGTCCAGCGAATGAACACAATGACAGATTTTTACAAAATTGCCAGATTCCCACGCACCATTGGGGCCATTGATTGCACACATGTGGCACTACAGCCCCCCTCCCCCGTGAGACAGAGCATATGTACCACAATAGGAAGCATTGGCATTCAATCAATGTCCAGGTGATAGCCGATGCCCAATACCTCATATGGCATGTCCGTGCCAAACACCCAGGATCCAGCCATGACAGCTTCATATACCATCAGAGCAACATCTCAAGAGAATTTGAACAGAACGTGTATGGGGACAGCTGGCTGGTTGGTGAGTGACATGGGTGTCAGGTATGACTGTCCCCCCCCCATGATGCCGACATCACGAGGGGCACATGCATGACTAACATCCTCCTGTCTTTTCCCTTCCAGGTGACTCTGCATATACACTGGGACCCCATCTCATGATTCCATTCCGGAACCCCCAAACCCCAGGAGAGGAAAGATACAATGCTGCACACATACTTACCCGTGGAGTGGTGGAACGCACATTTGGCCTCCTGAAGTCCCGTTTCCGATGCCTGGATAAGTCCGGGGGGACCCTGTTGTATTCCCCAGACTTTGTGTGCCAGATCATCGGTGCATGTTGCATGCTGCACAACTTTGCAGTGAGAAGGGGCCTGCAGATTGACATATGTGATGACCTGACCCCTGAACCAGACGTTCCCCCCCTAACCCAGGGTACCCTCTCTTCTGAGGGAAGAGCAGCCAGGAGACGCCTCGCAGAAGGCATCTTTGCATGTTAAACACACACATTAATCATGGCACAATGAGAATGCATGCATGCACACCCACTGTGGTCCCTAGCACACACACCCCACATGCACATCGAATTGGATTAGACCCAAGTAAACCAAATGGTATTAGGGAGCAGCAACGCCATGCCATGGCTCCAATTATGTCACTGTGCATTCATACACCTTTCACATGGACCTGGGATCACTTCTCCCTGGTCCTGGGGATCCCTACTCCACCAAAACTGAGGGTGACACCCTTTTTCACCAGGAATGTCACCCCCACATTCACACATCATTCACACACATAAAACAAATCATAATCACAGTAGAAAATCATATAAAAAAACAAAAAAAAACAAAAGAACATCCCAACATATCAATGGCGGCGTGAGCTACGCCTGGGCCGGCCACGGGCACGGCCACGGCCCCTCAGGGGAGACTCATGGGGGGGGAGCAGGGGAAGGAGACTCATGGGGGGAGCAGGGGAAGGAGGAGCCTGCCCGGGTGGCTGCCCACCTGCTGGCCTGCCCTCCAAGGCCACGGTGATCCTGGTCAAGCCCAGAGTGAGGGCTGCCGTATTTGCCTGGACAGCCTGGGTGTTGTCCTGGACAGCCTGGGTCAGGGCAGTCACCTCAAGGGCCACACCTGTTGTGGCGGCCTGCAGCTCACAAAAGCAATTGATTAGTGCTACAGAATTTGTGCCCACGTCACTGACTGACTCCTTGATGGAGGCCAGGCTCTCCTCCATCTGGGCCAAAGTCCGGCTGACCTGACCCAGATGTTGTGTCTGACGGGCCTGGTCCCTCTGCAGATTTACAGGCAGGAACTCGGCCACCCCCCTGGTCTTCTGGGTGGCCTTCCTGCCTGCAGTTGAGTCTTGTGGCCTGGGAGCAGGGGAGCCCCCTGGGAGGGGGCCTGTTAGGGGAGGAGTGGGAGGGACTACCCCTGATGGTGGCCTGACTGCCTCCAGATGAGGCTTGTGGCCTGGGAGGAGGGGAGCCCCCTGGGGGGCAGCCCTGTTGGGGGAGGAGTGGGAGGGACTACCCCTGATGGTGGCCTGACTGCTGTCAGCCACAAGGGAATCCTGATCCCAACACAACATCACTTCTCTGGCAATGTCCATCCGATCATCCTCAACCTCCTCCCCCTGAACCTCCTCCCCCTGAACCTCCTCATGAGGGGAGTTGTGGCCACTCCCCTGCCCTGGGGACTCCGGCCTTTCTGGTGGCTCCTCAGCAGCCTGTTGTCCTGGGGGTGGTGCAGCCTGGCCTGATGGCCCAGCAACCTCCTGGCCATCTGTGGAGGACACAAAACATACACAGGTTGGAGGATCCACACACTTGGCACATATTCCCCCCCCCCCCCCACACACATGCTACTCACCAGATGGAAATAAAAAAAAAACTTACCTGTCCTCACAGGATCATCAGATTCAAAGCCAGGCAGGCCCACCACTTGCTGGCTATGGAAGCACCGGGCCACCGCAAGTTCCTCCTCAGTCCACCTTACGGTGCAAGGTGGGCCTCCTCCAGTGCCCCTGGCATGGGCTGTTTGCTTGGCCAGCTTCTCATGGACCAGGCTCCTAAGATCATTGATCTTCTTGGCAATCCCACTGGGGGTCCTTGTCTCCCCCCCCCCGCATTGATCCGATCAGTAATCTGCTGTATGATCTCCCTCTTCCTGGCCGGGGTGATGTCCCGGCTGTCAGGGCCATGCAAAAATCGCCCAAATTGGGTGATAGCCCTGGCCAGTAAGTGCTTCTCACGTACCGAGAAGTTCAGCTTCCTTCTCTTAGGTGCCATCTCACCACACAGCACTCAGCAACAAACAGACACAAAATTCAAACAGAACAAACAAACACAAAAACACACAGAACAAACTGACAAAAAGACACAGAACAAACACAAAAAGACACAGAACAAACACACACAAAAATCAGACAGCAAAAACCAGACACCAAAAAAAAAAACACAAGCAGACAGCTAATACAAATTCAGACAAAAAACACAGAAGAAACAGACACAAAAAACACTCAGAAAATACACACAGCTACTACAACCTCCTACTACAATAAATCTTTAATCCAACAACACTACACTAACCAACAAACAGCCACAAACAACAGAACAAAAGCACCTTATTTTAGGAAGGGAAACACAGGGATGTACTTTTGCAATGGAAGTGCGTTTGTCTGGGGCTATTTAAGCACCGGGCGATTCTCACACTAAGTATGCTTGGCCTTTTTCCTATCTCACTGATTGCGTCAAGCCGAGTTCTGCACATGCCCAGTGAGGTGCAGATTCGTGCGCGCATGCACAGTATGGCCAGCCCTTCATTTGCATGGGGTCACGGCTCATTTCAATGGAGCACGACCACTTCCTTCCTACTTGCAATTACCCCGCCTTACGCCTCGGTATTTACATTACGCAGGCGCAAATTTGGGCGCAAATGCGATGTGGATACGGCACTTACGTTACAAAATTGAGGCGCCGTAACTTAAATGACATACGTTAGGACAAACTAAATTTGCGCCGCTCTACGTGAATCTGGCCCTTGGTTTCCATATAAGATGCAAAATTTGCTCTCATCAGAAAAGAGGACCACTGAGCAACAGACCAGATCTGTTTTCCTTTAGCCCAGGTAAGACGCTTCTGACTTGTTTGTTCAGAAGTGGCTTAACAAGAGGAATATGATATTTGAAGCCCATGTCCAGGATCTGTCTGTGTGTGGTGGCTCTTGATACACTGACTTCAGCCTCAGTCCACTCCTTGTGAAAGTCCCCACCACTTTTCAATGGCCTTTTCCTGACAATCCACTCCAGGCTGCGGTTATCCCTACTGCTTGTGCACCTTTTTCTTCTGCATAACTTTTCAATTGATGTGCTTTCATACAGCACTTTGAGAACATCAAACTTCTTTTTCAATTACCTTTTGAGGCTTTCCCTCCTTATGGAGGGTATCAATGATGTTTTTCTGCACAACTGTCAGGTCAGCAGTCTTTACCATTGTATCGCTACCCCCTCAGGAGCCGCTGGTTAGATTTGGGATCATAAGTATAAAAGTATTGTGACCCCCTACTTGGTTGAGGCCGCAATAGCATACACATACATAAAACATGTAAAAAGCAATGCAATGATGTTATTACCTTTTTCTGCAGGTGATTCCCCAGAGTAAATACACGTCACACATTTATTATATTCAAACCAAAGAATACCTTTACTGTGCATATGGTAAAGCGGATAAAAAGGGTCTGAATAACATGCTAATCATACACAGGTATTAACACATAATGACTCTGCAAGGGCCCTTGCATGAGTCAGCAAGCAAATACAGGGAATCTAATACTAAAGGAAAAGAACAAGGGTAATGCTGTAGGATTATGTACTGTGCTCGCGAGCTCCCCCTAGTGGGTGGTTCTGCAAAACAGCTAATGTAAAGAACCTCTGGCCAGGCCTGGATCTAACAGTTCCCGGATGTCTTCTTAGGACAAATTTACGTTGCGGCCGTTGGTGCACTTTTAAACTGTAATCCAAGAGGGTGAAGAAAGAACAATCTCAGTCACACGGGGTATAACAAATACCCAATTTTGATGGACTGATCGCTCGTCCAGCGTCAGTCAGGTCTGTAGGCCTGAAGCCTGGGCCTGAATTCACCGGAGGACCAAGCATCCGGAGAGAAGCAAGACCAAGGGCGTCCAGCCTGTGTCCCAGGAGACCGGAGGAGTTCGTCAGCTGACTACTGAAGAGCAGCGGAGAGCCAGACACCGGAGGCCGCATGCTACGAAACAGTGACTGACCGGGGTGCCCCTTTTGTGAAGGATTTAGGCGGATCGGACCTGTTCGGGTGAGCGGGCACTTGCCTAACTTTCAAACCCCATTTCGGCTGATAACTTAGTATCATCCAATAACTGGAGTCACGTATTTGATCTTTGACTATATCATAGAGGCCTACTAAGTTTAGAGTTACAACTAACAGCTTGACTGTGGAGCTCTACACAGCTCCGCAGAGGAGAAGAGGCAGGTCCAGAGAGAGAGAGAAATCAACTCCTCCCTGTCCTTAAGTAACCTCCCCCATAAGTCTGTGCAAAGGTGTCACATGTTCCAATAAGGCAGGGCATTGTGGGAAGTGTAGTCTATTTCTACTAAGTGTCAATGGAGTCCATATCTCCCGGTACTTCTAGTCCCACAATGCACAACTCTAAAAACATCTTAACGTATATACAGGTGTAGCTCAACTCCGGTAGAGATTCAGACCTATCAATAGTCTCTGATAGGGTGACCCCGCTACACCATTATTGTGATTCCTACTAAACCAGACTGAGAGACTATTTAAAGGCTCAGGAACCCTTTGTAGGTGTTATGGCTTAATTAGCTGATTATAGTAGGACACTTTGGCCCGGATTCACATACATCGGTGCATATTTATGCCGGCGTGGCGTATCTAATATACGCTACGCCGACGCAGCGCAGAGAGGCACACACCGAATTCACAAAGCCTACGCTGCCCAAACTGCGCTGGGTTTCCACAGCGTAAGCCCGCGTAGGTGGAAGTGGGCTTGAGCCATGCTAATGAGGCATGACCCCATGTAAATGATGGGCCGAGCGCCATACAAGTACTTTAAACGAACGGCGCATGCGCCGTCCCGTGGATGCATCCCAGTGCACATGCTCAGAATCACGTCGGAGCTACTCCCTAAGATACGTCGAATCACTGCCTACGACGTGAACATAACCTAAGCCTAGCCATATTCACGCACTACGTAAACAACGTAAAATACGACGGCTGTGTTCCCTGGTGCAGCCATTTGCATGGATGCTGATGACTTACACCTGCTTTATGGGGCATAACTTTACGTCGGACGTACGACTTACGCAAACTGCGTATATTATGCGCCGGGGCGCAAGTATGTTCGCGAATCGGCATATCTCCCTAATTTGCATATGTGAATAGAAAATCATTGGGAGCACTGCTTGCGGCCAGCGTAAATATGCGCCCACGATACGCCGGCGTAGGAAAGTTACTTTGGTCGGATGAAACCTATTTTCAGGCGTATCTAGTTTTGTGGGCACGGTGCACAGATACGATGGCGTATATTTACACTTACGCGGCGTATCTCGAGATACGTTGGCGTAAGTGTATTGTGAATCCGGGCCCATGAGCCTAGAATATTGCACCTTTTCACAATATTCTAATTTTCTGAGATTGTGGATTTGGGGTTTTCATGAGCTGTAAGCCATAATCATCACAATTATGACAAATCACAGCTTGAACTATCTTGCTTTGCATGTAATGAGTCTATCTCATATATTTATCTGTTTTGTTACAGAGGAGCTGCTTGTCACCATAAGTATTCAATAGTATTTCACTTTGTGATCAATTATTATTACTTATTTATTTGGCGCGGAAATACACCCCATTCACACTATCTCATATATTAGTTTCACCTTTTAAGTTGCATTAGTGAAATAAATGAACTGTTGCATGAGATTCACATTTTTGGAGTATCACCTGTAATTTGGGGATTTTTTCCTCAAATAATTGTGCAATATGCAACAGCAGAATATTATGTGGTTCAGCTTATACTCCGCCATGTTGATAGCTGTCAGAAACAGGCAGAACCGACTGGCCATTATCCCAAAAGCATTCTCAACATCTCTTCGGGCTCTGGCCAGCCGGTAGTTAAAAACCATCCTCTCCGGGGTGAGTGTCCTATGGGGGAATGGCCTCATCAGGTGATTGCCCAGACCAAGAGCTTCATCAGCAATAAAGACGAACAGAAGGCCCTAAACGTTGTCTTCATTAGATGGCAATGCCAGGCCACCAGTCTGGAGACGTGGGGAAAACTAGACATGTGCACTGCCAAAAAAATCGTTTTTTTAGTTTATGTTTAAAATTCTAAAATGAAAAATTCGAAAATTTTAAATTCGAAAATTCATAAATTCGAAATTTCGAAAATTCATAAATTCGTAAATTAAAAAAAAAAAATCGAAATTTCGAAAATCGAAAATTCGAAATTGTAAAATTCGAAATTGAAAAATTCGAAATTGAAAAATTGAAAATTCGAAAAATAAAACATTTGAAAATTAGAATATTCGAAATTGAATTTTCAAATTTCGAATTTTCGAATTTTTTATTTTTCGAATTTTTTATTTTTCGAATATTTGAATTTTCAAATTTCGAATTTTCAAAATATTCGAAAATTCGAAAATTTGAAATTTCTAAAGAATGAAAAATTCGACATATCTAAAAAAAAAATAATTCGAGATTTCGAAAATTCGGAATTTCGAAAATAAAAAAAACGAAATTCGGAAATATGAAAATTCGGAAATCAGAAAATTCAGAAATTCTAATTTTCGGAAATCCGAAAATTCTAAATTTTTCGGAAGCCCGAAAATTCGGAAATAAAAAATTAGTTAATACGAAAATTCGAAATTTCCGAATTTTCGTTAAAAAACTAATTAGAAACTAAACAAATTGCACATGTCTAGGGCAAACTCCGTCCGGGCGAAGACTCCACCATTTGACATCCGGCCATTCTTCCCCATGTCTACATAGAGGAACTCATATTGTGCCGAAACCACCGCCATCAACACTATACTATTAAACCCCTTGTAATTATAATAGAAAAGAGAAACAAGTGCGGGACTTTAAATGAAGCATGTGCGGGAAACTGTTTGCAATAAATGGGGGGAATGAATCAAAGATAATAAATCTGGAATAGGTTTAAATATTTTATTACTTTCACATAATGCACCGTCCATGACTATATTGCACTATTGAAGAAATAGATAAACATATATGTTTCACAGATTAGTTGGGGGACAAGGTACGTGGGCAGTGACTCAAATATATAAATGCAATGAGTACATCAAGCTGTACTATATTTTTGAGACAGATAGATATCACATATTAAAATGGAAATTACATCACATGGCACTGCAGTGATAATAGATTAATGCATGAGATATAGAGCTCTACGCGTTTCGCGACTGTTGGTCGCTCATCAGGAGCAGGCATGCATTACATTGGTTATCTGGAACGACATAAGCACATAGCTGGTTAAACGGGGCATCCAACATTTGTGGGGGCTGAGGACTCATCAAAAAGCCCCAGATGGTACTCACCAGGTTGCCGATTGCCGCTGGCACTAGAGTGAAGCTCCGGATGGACCCCAGGATTGGGGTGGTCACTGCCGGGGACTAGGGCTGGAAAATGAGGGGTGCAGGGCCCGTCAGGAGAGCGCACCCAGGTGGCACAGGCATGAGGCATGGTGTATTGAATGCACTGTGGTCGGTAAGGAATGATGGCTGTATTGGAAATAAATGAAGAATGTATTATGTTTGAATGGGATATGGAGATATGATGAAAAGGAAAAGGGGGGGGGGGAAGAGAACAAGCAAAGGAGAAGGAAAAAAGAAAAAAGAAAAGGAAAGAGAGAAAAAAAAGGAGAAAAAAGGGGGATGGGGAAGAAAGACAAAGAGAAATGGGAATATAAAGATAGTAAAGTGAGGTGAAGGTACTGGGTGTGGTGAGGTATAGGAGAGAGGAAGAGGATCACCTGTGAGTTCCGAGTGTGCTGCATGGATTGATGACATGTGAAGAGCCAAATGCCTGTACCTGCCATAGGTGACACCCTCTTATAGGGACCACCCCCCAATGTTACCCGCCCAGAGACACGCATACGAGGGGGAGGAGAAGGGAGGCGCCTGCATTGGTGCGGGGTATCTGCCCAATGATGCGGCGCCGTTTGACTCCTGTAACCCCTCGTGGATGGTATACCAATACACCGCACGGAGACCTAGTTCCATGTCAGGTGATGGAGGCATGACATCGACACGCACTGCCCGCCCATCCGTCCGTGCGTCTTCGGAGCACAGGACGGAGAGCGTGTGCAGTGAGTGTTGCTGCCCCCGGATAGGACCACACCCCACAGGGGGCCGGAGGTGCCAACACCCTTAACCAGACAGCGCCAGGGAACCTGTGAACAGATGTGGAATGGCCCAAAATACCCAGCCGTACTCAAAATGTGACAGATACTAATGAAACAGTTGTAAGCACATTGCTGCTAGCACTTAGAAAAACAACAATAATGCAGTACTGGATATTGACATAAAATAGACAAAAATGTAGTCCCGTAAAATACATGCTTCCATCCCTAGTTATGGTATATAAAGTATTATAATAGTAGGACCTCGAATGGGGTGGTGGCACGATATGGACGTGCTTCCCGTCTAAAGCCCCTCCGCAGTTCGGAAAGTCCCACCGCTGGGCAAATTGGGGAGCCACAGTCTGCCATTCCTGTGGAAATTGTGGAGTCAAACCAGAAAAAAAGTAGTACTTTTGCACATAACATTGCAAGATTACACAAAAACATTCTTGGCCAACATCAGTAAAACATTTATTTTAAGCAGTATTTAAAGACAAAAATATAAGGCCCACTTATCAGATTCCTTACCCCCTCTGATGGCCCACTGTAAAATTTTTAGGGGGGTTTTAGCTGAGTTTGGGACCCCCAAAAAAGGACTCTGCCACTATGTCTGAATTTAATGAGAACAAAAACATTTGTACACATTTTTTTTGGAGGGGGGAGTGCTAGCTGAGTTTGGGACCCCAAAAAAAGACTCTGCCACTCTATCTGAATTTAATGAGAACAAAAACATTTTTAGACATTTTTGGGGGTGTTTAGGGTAAAGCACTACAATGGAGCTGACAAAATATATTGTTACGTGACTAGGCTAGGTGTATATGGGCCCAGGATAGCATTAAGGGAAATATGCATGTAGGCCAAAAAAAGAGGCATTAAAAGCTTACAGCATGCATGGGGACAAAGGGGACATTCACAGCATATTACAATCATGGTAATTAGGGAATGATTAAAGAAATACAATACATTAGCAAATATTAAATACATAGAATGTGATGTTAAAGGAGACAACTTACCTTAATATAGTCCTTCTGCAGGACTTGGATGATGGCAGAACAGGTCTCTGGGATAATGATCCCCAGAGCCTGGGGGAAGATGCCTGTCGTAAACTTTAGGTCCTGCAAACTTCTCCCTGCCAGGTATCTCAACGTGGCAACTAGCCTTTACTCTGCAGTGATGGCTTGCAGCATGCAGGTGTCCTGCTTGGTAATATAGGGGGGACAGCAAAGCCAACAGATGGTGAAAAACGGGGGCCATCATCTGGACATAATTCCTGAAGTCATCTGGGTTATTCTCCTGGATCTCCCGCAGCAAAGGCATGTGACAGAATTGGTCCCGCTGGAGCAACCTATTCTTCGACCATGAACTCCTCCTCACCCTGTTCATGGACTGAGCTTGGGTTAAAGCATGAACCCCAACACCAAGCCCATGCACAGCACAAACTACGACGAGTATGTACCAGCAACATAGCTAGAAAATGGTCGGCTGGTCAGAACGAACTAAACAGAACGCACTGAAGAACAGAAAGTCCTATGAAGAACGACCTGAAAATCTTAAACGAGCGGACAAGAACACACTGAAAAACAGATACAACCTGAATACACGCACTGAAAGACAGATACGAACCGACAAGTACCAAATGAACAGCAGAAAACGTTCTGAAAAGCACAAAGACTGAAAAGCGCGAATCGTCTCTCACCAAGCTTTTACAAACACGCGATAACACAAGATCAGCAAAAGCAGCCCGAAGGCTGGCACCAGTGGATTTGAACTTCCCCTTTATAGTGCCGTTGTACGTGTTGTACGTCACCGCGTTTTGGATGATCGGAATTTGGTGTGTCCATAAGTATGCAAGACAGCTTGAACAGAATTCCGATGTAAAAAACGGTCGTGTGCACGTGACATTAGATCCGTCCACATTAACTCCCACAGCTGCTACAAGTGACTCCTATAGCCTGTGTTCCGTCAGATTTGGCCACCCATCAGATTTTGTAATGGATGTGATGTCTTGGTACACCCCGCACTCGGCCACACTAAGCCTACAGTCTGAAGTCGCCAAGCGGACATCTTTTTACACCCACCTAAGTCTTGCATTTCACACCTATTTTTACAAGTAAGGTATGCTTATATAGTGAAATACAGGATTTAGAACTCCATGACACTGTTTTGATGTTGAATTCTAAAAGCAGCGGCAAATCTGCTGATCTCACACGTTTGCTAATCTGACAGAAGATCGCTGCTTTTATAATTCAACATCAAAACAATGCGACATGGTTCTAAATCCTGTATTTCACAATATAAGCTCAGTTTACTCGTAACAATAAGTGTGAGATGCAAGACTCCGGTGGGTGTAAAAAGATGTTCGCTTGGCGAAGTCAGACTGTTGGCTTAGTGCGTCTGAGTGCGGGTGTACCAATATGGCCGCAACAGAACGGATCGCCTAATCTGACGGAACACCGACCCTGAAACTACAGAGGCTCAAAGCATGATGGGACATTTAGTATCAGGACTGTCAAAGGAAGGAAACAGGAAGTCAGAGTACTTAGAAATTCAGGCAGAATGAGGAGTGACATCACAGACACAGATAAATGTGGTAAGTTACACACACGCACACGCACACACACTGATATTGGACTTGTGATTCATTTACATGTTTTTGGGAGGAAAAGCTGGAGTGCTACTTTAAAATTATCTCTTCTATAATTCTGAATTCCATCTTTTATAATGCCGCGTACACACCATCGTTTTCTGCGATGGAAAAAACCGTCATTTTCAAAAACGTCAATTTAATTGACCGTGTGTGGGCAAAAACGTCGTTTTATGTCTTCTAAAAAACGACAGAAAAAAATTGAAGCATGCTTCAATTTTATGTGTCGTTTTTGGCCGACGTCGTTTTCTGTGTTCTAAACATTGACCGTGTGTACGTAAAAACGTCGATTTAAGCCCGCGCATGCTCAGAAGCAAGTTAGGAGACGGCAGCGCTCATTCATGTAAAACGACTGTTCAGAATGGAATCAGCACATTCGTTAAGGTGTTTTTCAGCTTATAGACAAGAAAACGAAATTTAAAGCACAGTCACTGAAAATCACGAATCGTATCTCACCAAACTTTTACTAACACGCAGCAACACGATATCAGCAAAAGAGGCCGTCTTCCGCATGGAAACGACCCTTTATAGTGACGTCGTGCGTGATTGACGGAACTGCGCTGTGCTAGAGCGTTGTGAAAAAGCGATGGTGTGTATGCTACGTCGTTGTTCAAATTGAAGTTTGAAAAATGACGTTTTTTTAAAGCACATAAAGCGTCGCATTTTTCCATCGCAGAAAACGATGGTGTGTACGCGGCACAATGCTTTGTTGCTAAACCACAAAAAACAACAGGGTTTATTTACTAAAGACAAATCCACTCTGCAATTCGCAGTCTCTGTAGATCTGAGGGGAAGATCTGAAATCAGGGAAAGCTCTGCTGATTTTATCATCCAATCATGTACAAACAAAAGTGCTGTTTTTTATTCCCCCCTCAGATCTACAGTGACTGCACTTCCAAGAGCACTTGCAGTGCACAGTGAATTTGCCTTTAGTTAATCCCCCCCCCCCCCCGTTATCTTTGTTGATGTGCTCTCATTTTTGTGTAGTGCTAACAAATACCTGAAAACACTATTATTATAAATATGTTTTTTTTAACCACTTGAGACCCGCGGTGAAAGACGTCCACAGCGCGGCTCTCAATTGCCGGGTGGACGTCCTGCTATTTACATTCCCCGCGCGCCGCCGAGGGCGCGCAGTGGGGAAAACTGTGCCCAGTGTTTCACGTGATGCCAATGCACGTGCCTGGCGGCCGCAATGTCCGATTTCTGGGATCCCTGGTGTTGTCCGTGGATGGGGGGAGAAGAACGAGGATGACATTATCCTGGATGATGAGCAGGAGCCAGGCCAGTACAGCGCTTCCAGTTTAGTGCAAATAGGGGCCTTCATGCTCCAGTGTTTTAAGAGGGAACCCCGTATAATAAGCATAAAGGGCAAGGACCAGTACTGGGTGGCAACGTACTTAGACCCCCGGTACAAACAAAACATGGCGGAAATGTTACCACCATCACAGAGGGCTATCAGAATGCAGCACTTCCAGGCCTTGCTTCGAAAAATGCTGCATTCTTCTTTTGCATCCGCTGGCAGAGGAATTTCCACTCACAGAGAAACAGTTTCGGGTACCAATCCAACAGTGCCTGCAAGAAGAGGGCAGTTTGAAGATGTCTTAGTTACTAATGATATGAGATCATTCTTTCAGCCGACCCATCAACAGCTGTCCTCCAGGTCCAGCATCAGGAAACACCTAGACCGACAGGTGTCCGACTCCATCACATGCTTCCTCCACATCTCCTTCTTCCACCTCTTCTTCTTCCACCTCTCCTTCCTCCACATGCTGAGGTTGGTGTTGTTTATGTGATCTGTGCTTCCTAGCCTCCTCCGATTGGTGTCCTCCCAGTCTTCTATCCCCTAATAAGAAAATTAAACAAAAGGTATACTCAGCACACAGGTATAGGAGGGCAGAAATTGAAAACATTGCTTGGAAGTGGGGTACAATTGTCTGCTTTTGCACAGTTCAAAAATGAACACAAGATTTTGAGATTATCACAAAGCTGGAATACTAACGCTTTTTGCCAAAGTGACACATATGAAGGCACCCCAAAATATCCACGGTAGCACCTGTGTGTGACACCCTAAAAAGGTTGTTCTGGTGGGCCACACAGGTGCTCCTGAGTACAGATGTGTAACCAGCTGCTGAGTATCCTCTCCTTTACACTGAATCAGGTTTGCATTTCACATTCTAGTAAGTAACAAACACATCATCTAGACAACAATGTTTAGAAATGTTGTTTTAAGACAAATAGGCATGACCACACGTGGTTTACCTGGATCTATGGAAAACATTGTATTTGTGACGAACGATTTTTACTACGAACGATAATAATAAACTTTGGCCTGAACCTGAAAGTTGCCATTTACAAAAGTACAACCAGACAATCCAAGCACATGGAGAAAAACATGCAATAATATAGAAATCTAATTTTGCAATTACACATGAAAAATACTTACTTTTGACCAGCATTTTCTTGATCTTCCTATACTGCTCCGGCTCCCTCAATTTAAGGTCAGACCACCTTTTACAGAGCTGCCCCTTGGATCTCCTGACCCCAAATTTATGGTACAGACTAATAATAATGTAAAGTATGGTAGCTGCGCTGTGGGGAAGGGAATGGAAAAGGGGAAGTGAGAGGTAGGAGAGCTCGTGGGTGAACTCAGCAGTGAAAAAAAAAAAATATCTGATGATACTAAAATTCTACTTCACTACCTTAATGTGAGTTTATCTGTTTTTTTACACCTTTTTTATATATATGTTTTCACTTACTTTATGCCAGTTTTTGTGTTTGTATATGTAGTAGCAATTTTACTATGTATTTTCACAGCAAACCGTCACAGGATTATAGGTATTTGTTCACCTTCATCTATATTGTTTATTTTAGTATCATCAGATATTTTTATTTATTTTTTCACTGCTGAGTTTACCCACGATCCCTACCACCTCTCACTTCCCCTTTTCCATTCCCTTCCCCACAGCGCAGCTACCATACTTTACATTATTATCACCCTTTCTGTTAGGATCAGATTCGCAGGTGCTGCTGCAGTTCTCCCCCCTAGTCCATCAGACAGCGCCGGAGTTTTCTATTTCTATATTTATGGAAAAGACTCTTCGCCACTTTGTCCATTATTTGTGCCTTCCTCAGATTAGGGGTGTTGTATGGCCCATGATCGCCATCGTAATATTTCCTCCGCAGTATGTCCACCATCCCCACCATCTCATCAATTGCCACATTAATAGTAATCATGTGGTGGGATTACACTCCCACTACACTTCACCATTGTATTAACAATGTTTTTATTTTGTTTATTTCCCTTGTATACCTTGTTACCAGCATCCCCTGGGTACACAGTGCGGTCTCCGGCTACCGCCCCCCCCCCACAGCGGCGGACTTGCGCTTCCCCTGGTGGGGATGTTCTCTCCATTCATCCCCGCTAGCTCCTCACTACCTTGGGGCACCCCGCCCCCAGGCTGGCTCGAGCGCACAGGTGGAGTGCTGTGATCAGCACACCTGCTGTGTGCGGGGAAGCTGACCCAGTGACGTCAGACGCCGATGCTCTGGCGGCGCTTTGAACGTCTCTTGGTTGGGGAGCTCATTTAATGGGCTGCTGCCCATGGATGAGCAGCGTGGATCGTGGTCCTGGTGACTAGAAGCTATGTGAGGACCGACGCAGGTTGCAGTGCCCCAGGGATATCCATAGGTGCCTATCTGAGCCCATGCATTACCATGCTTCCCATGTCACCAATAGGGTTATCACCCTGGCTGACACCTTACTGGACATTTACCAGCGAGATCTGATTTAGCACCCCCTATGACCCTGCAGGCACCTGCTTCAGCCAGCGTCCTTCAATCCATCCTGTCCACATGTATGCACCTTACCAGGACTCCCCCTCTTCGAATGCACCCATAGATGCTATTAGGTTGGTAAGTTTTACCGTTAATTATTCCCATGGTCGGATCTTGTCCCCCTCTTCTTCCCCCCCTCCCCTCCCTTTCCATCTCCACCTCCCCCTCTTCCCCCTCCACCAACCCGACCATGCCTTATATTTATATATCTTATATCCCACATAATTCCAATCGATTATATGTCCTTTATCTATAGAGATCCACGTGCTATCCCCCAAGTCCGCCGCGGGGGGAAATCAATTGGGCGGTTCGCCTCCGCAATTGTTTTATTACCCACCGGGTAAGCTACCCCTACTGTTTCTTATGCAATTTTTTACTGGTGCTGAACTGTTATTTATGATTTTACTGTATTATGTATCCTATAGATTGGCTCTCCTGAGGAAGCGGTAAACCCGCGAAACTAGTAGAGAAATCGTGCAATCTTTGATCTATATGATTGTTCTGTATAATTTTTATTTGTAATAAATTATTTTTATGCAACTGCTTTTTATTATTCTTTATCAGTACCGACATAGTCCACCAAAATCCGGGTAGGCATGCTATCAAGTCTAGCTTTAGCAACTATTCTTTTGCCCCCACCCCTCCCCCTTTATACAATTAATTTGGATGATGGTACGTTTTTATAGTTTTCTATTTATTTTTATATGAGGCTATACTCCAACTTTGTTCATCTCATCAATTGACATATTAGTAGCCTTGTATTGGCTGTGCCTGGATAGGGACGTTCCCGCCTCCGGGCTTGCCTTGTCGGTACGGGGTATAGCGCGCACATGTGTCACCGCCATATCGTCGTCTCCCACTATGCGCCGAACAGGAGGGGGCGGGGAATAGAGAAAAAAGACCGTCATGGGTGGGTGACGCGGGCGGAGTTTCACACATGCGCAGGGTGTATAATGAGAATGACGTGACTACGTTGGGTGAGTAAGGACGAACGGAAGTGCCGAACGACTGAAACAAAGGTAAAAATGAAAGGTAAAAATGAAACTGGGGCCATCAGTGGCCTATATACTTGAGTCATGATATAAAGGCTGGGCCATCTTTTTAATGTTGATTGAACCCTTGACCAAAAAAATCGTGGGGCCCCCCATGCAATTTTGCTCTCCATCTGCTCTGAGGCATACAATATATATATTAGCGAGACTTAAAAACAGTTTACTGTGTATCAGATCAGGCAGTGATTGTGATTGTTTGCCAGAGGTTATTACAGTGTATCATCTAATCACTGCAGAGGGGCATGATATACATATGAATGGTGCCTTGATTTACAGATGAATGCTCTCATTACTTTTACATATCAATGCCGGTTATTTGGATGTAAACTCAGGGTCTGCAGGTGAGTCATCGGTACACAACAATAGGGCAGAGCTGGGCATCATTAGTAGCAGCACTTCACACTGTGTAAAAAGGCCTATATTGTGATAAGTTTAGCACAATTTAAGCTGACCTAGTGTTTATGTCTTTTGTTTTCTCTTGTAGCAACAATGGATAAATTAAGACAGCCTGACCTACTGCTAAAATTCATAGAAAAGTATCACGAACTACGCAACCTGTGAGAAATTCATAGAAAAGTATCACGAACTACGCAACCTGTGGGAAATTCTAAATAGTCTTTATCACAATAGTGTGGCATGAAGGGCAACAATTGTAGAATTTGCAGAATATATTGAAGACCTGGATCCCAGAGGCAGAGTATAATATGATTAACAATAAAATAAATAATCTGAGGAACGCATATAAGAAGCAGTATAAAGAGGTCTGCGCTTCACAGAGATCAGGAGCAGCAGCAGACCAAGTACATGTGCCCAAGCTGTGGTACTTCAAACACCTGCGTTTTCTGGACGATCAAATTGAAGTGAGGGAATCACTTTTGTGTCTTCCCTCCACCCTTCCCTCCACCGTTCCCTCCAGCGTTCCTTCCACCCTTCCCCCCACCCCTGCAGAGGGTGAGGAGGAGCAAGCTGAGCTGGAAGAGCCGGATCTCCACATCTTCAGCCAGGTATAGAAGTTTACAACATATTTATTGGCCTAGAAATATTGTTGGGAACTAGATGTTTTTTATCCCAAATGAAAGCATTAAAAAAAAAAAGAACAGTAGTGGCCAGAAATGATTGTGACAGGGATGCAAACTGCTGGGGTCAGAATGAGAGTCTGTTTGATTTCAATAACATTAAAATTGCAACAGTCATGAGCTTAAAAATGTGTGCGATTGATGAAGCAAAAACTAAAAAAAGTCCCTTTTTTATACACAGGAAGAGCTCATGCAGCCAGGAGGACGAGGCTCCGGAATGTGGCCTGCCAGGAGGAGGAAGGGGTGAGTGTCAGACAGGAGGAGGCTGGACCAAGTGGCACTCAGCAGATGCCCAGGCCAAGTGGCAGCACCCAGTCCCAGGTGCCTCCCCTCCAAGTCAGAGCCAAGAGACCCAGGCGGATGACACAGGTGGAGGAGTCACTTCAAATCATCAGGGATGCAACTCTAATCATGAGGGCCCCCCTCAACCCTGTAGAGGCCTACAGTTGCTACATGGCCGACAAGTTGCAAAAGATTGAGGAGGGACAACGTGCCCTTACAGAGGAGCTTTTCACAAGTGTCCTTCACAGGGCAATGAGGGGCCAGCTGACAGAAGCCACACATATATGTGATCTGTCCCATCCTTCTCCTCCTCCTCCTGCCACATTCTCACCACCAGAGCCACAGCCTGCAAGCGGGCGTGGTGGGAGCCGTGGAAGGAACGCTGCAGGGAGCTGTTGAAGGAACGCTGCAGGGAAGCGTGGAGGGAAGGCTACAAGGAAGACCAGAAAGTGATTCCCTGGCTTCAAGCTGCTCTGCCAGAAAACGTAGTTTGTTGTTGGAGTACCACAGCTTGGGGACATGTATATTTTGTTTCACCAGAAAAAATGGAGATTTTATTTAAGTTAAATACTTGTATATGTGTTTTTCTGGTGAATAGCCATAACATTTCATAAATACAATGTGAAATTAACAAAGGACACCAACCTCCTTGAGGGGAAAAACCCCCCAAAAAATATAATGTTGTTGTGATAACTTGACAAAAAAAATGTAGATCACCAGAAAATATTAAAAGCCAAAAAATAAAAAAAGGAGATCTGGATTAAAAAAAAATATTACGGAGATCTGGCTTTAAAAAAAAAAAATATTCATGAGATCATAAGCAAAAATTAAAAGAAATCAGTATGTCAGAACTCTGTATAAATACCATCAGCAAAACAACTTCTTTATTCTAGCTTTAGAACAAAGTAAACACTGCGCTGCATTAAACGATGCAATAATTTGCAGAATGACGAATGTGCTATCTCCATTACGAACGCTAGTTTTACCAGAATGAGCACTCCTGTCTCCTAATTCAGTCTGAGCATGTGTGGATTTTTGACCGATGGACCCACAGACGATCGTTTTTTTATTTTTTTTGTTTCATAAAGATTTTATTGAAAAAGACCAAAAAAATTTTAACAGGCATCTTCAACACCATCAACAGAAATAAATTAGAACATACAGACCAAGGAGCTCCATTTACATGTAGGACACAGGTACATATAGTGCATTCCTAGAAAGTCCAATCAGGACTTGCAGTAAATAGCATGAACAACAGCAACATATGAAGCATAGGAGCTAGGTACCCCACCCAACAATAAGGCTCATGTGAGTCTAGACTAGCTCCAGTGATTTTTGTCCCGGCATGGCAGACAAGGGGATCCACCACACCCAGTCTAAGTCTTCTCTACACTATTGTATCTCTCTCTGAAAAGTCACAAACCCCTACAAGGGTGGGAGGAAGGTCCACACAAAGGTAGACCTATTCTCCCATTGACCCCTTCCAGCAGGTCCCTTACACCCTAAGGATAGGAGGAAAGAAGAGGGAAGGTCAGCGAGATATAAAAGAGAAAGAAAAAGAAAAAGAAAAAAAAAAGGGGGAGGGGGGAGAAAAAAATAAAATAAAATACAAATAAAGTGTGTGTGTGGGGGGGATTGTTGCCAGGAATTCTTAATGCGCGTACGATCGTTTTTTATCCATAGGAAAAATTTAAAACAGGTTCTATTTTTTTTCACCGATGGAAAAAAAAAAACGATGGGGCCCACACACAATCGGTTCGTTCGATGAAAACGGTCCATCGGTCCGTTTTCATCAGACAAACCGATCGTGTGTACAGGGCTTTAGTTTTCCGCCACACATAGCATTTTGCTTTTAGACCAAAAAGTAAAATTTTGGTCCTATCTGACCAGAGCACCTTCTACTACAAGGCTTCTCCCAAAATGAAAATGGCACTTCTTATGGCTTTTTTGCAACAATGGCTTTCTTCTTTCCATTCTTCTATAAAGGCCAGGTTTGTGGAGTGCAAAACTAACAGTTGTCCTGTGGATAGATTCTTCCACCTGAGCTGTGGATCTCTGCCGCTCCTTCAGAGTTACCATGGGCCTCTTGGTCGTTTCTCTGATTAATGCTCTTGTTGACCCGCCTGTTAGTTTTAGGTCATCTGCCATGTCTTGGTAGGTTTTGCAGTTGTGCCATACTCTTTACATTTTCAGATGATGGATTGAACAGTGCTCCGTGAGATGTTCAAAGCTTGGAATTTTTTTTTCATAACCTAACCCTGCTTCAAACTTCACAACTTTATCCCTGACCTGTCTGGTGTGTTCCTTGGCCTTCATGAAGCGCTGTGTTCACAAAGGTGTTCTAACAAACTTCTGAGAGCTTCACAGAACAGCTGTATTTATACTGAGATTAAATTACACACAGTTGGACGAATTAGGTGACTTCTGAAGGCAATTGGTTCCACTATATTTTAGTAAGGGGTATCGGAGTAAAGAAGGTTGACTACAAATACACGCCACACTTTGCAGATATTTATTTTTTTAAAAAAATGAAAAACATTTTCCATTTTCCTTCCACTTTACAATTACGTGCCACTTTGTGTTGGTCTATCACATAAAACCTCAAAAAAATTAATTTTTTTGGTTGTAACATGTGTGACAGAGAGAGGCTCTGTCACTATAACTGTAGCGCCTATGTACTTTATAGTACTGGTGCTAGTTAAATTTAAGGGTAGATCCGAGTATAGTTAAACTCTGATCCAGATTGTTCGTTGCAAAATGCGGTCTCTGTCTCAGCTTGGCTGTGCTGTGGGCCCATTCTGCTGTACTGGGGTGTTCTTCCAGCCCCGGTGCTGCAGGTGGCAGCAGTGGAGTCAAGGTTTGGTTGCTCTTTCCCAGCAGCCAATCACGAGGGTTTGTCCTTGCGGTGCATGCTGGGGAGGGGTATTTATGGGGCAGACGCCATTGGTTCTGGGTTCTTCTTCGTCCAGTGTGGCACCCACCTTTAGGCCCTGGCGTTATGGCCTACCTGGCCGGGCGTGCGTGCCACACGGTGTTCCTGGTTTCAGGACCATGCTGGCCCGGAGCATCTGAACAGCGACGGGGACCTAGCGAGTGACTGGGTTCCCACCTTTGAGAATCCCAAGCTGTATTGCTGTTCGGTTGGGAGTCAGTCTGAGGAGCACCATTGAGAGGCTGGCGGTCCAAAAGGGCCTGGACAAACCACCGGGGATCGAGGTAACCGGACACTGAGGGATTGATCACCTGTAAGTCGGTACCTGGGCGACAAGTTGAAGGAGATCCAGACGTAACTCAATTAAGAAGGCATATCTCCAAGAATTCAATCTAGAGGGGACCTGTGGCAGAGGTATCTTTCTGAGGCTCATTGAGAGGGGTCTGTGGCAGAGGCTTTCTCCCAAGTTCATGTTTACCAAGGAGGGTCTGTGGCAGAGACTTTATCCTACAATTGTCCGAGTGATACTCCGGCAGCCAGGTCAGTGAGAGAGGCCTGTCCGGGTAAACTAAACCCACTCCGGCGGGAGTGGTGCAAAGAAGTGTTACGTTTGGGAGCAGGACTGTTTCCTATCATTACGCCTGAATCTGCTATTCTCCTATCTTCTTCAACTTTACTCTCCTCACCACAGGTTTACTGTTTTTACCCGGCTGGGTAATAAAGATCACAGCAAAGAGCACCTGTTGTGGACATTCCTTTACTTCTACTATATGCAGATCCGGAGGAGCCACGAGGTAACACGCCGTCCAAAAATCCAGCAGATTCACTGGGGGTAATGCTACATAAGTTTATAGGAAAAGGTCACTCAGGAGTCTCATTAAAGGGGT
Source organism: Rana temporaria (assembly GCF_905171775.1). Taxonomy (NCBI): domain Eukaryota; kingdom Metazoa; phylum Chordata; class Amphibia; order Anura; family Ranidae; genus Rana; species Rana temporaria. The sequence continues at coordinate 64,303,981 of NC_053494.1, forward strand.
TGTAAAGGTTTTTTTTTTTAAATAAGTGCCTTTAAGCAGGGCCGTTTGAAGGAATTAGGGGGCCCCAAGCAAAATGGACATGGAGGCCCCCCCCCCGCACGCACAGCGCAGAACCACAGCAAGCAGAAAACCAACAGCCGGGTGGATGGAAGGGGTGATGGTGGGGCAAGATGAATCACTAGTGCCCCAGCATAGCATGACATATAAAAGAGGGCTGCATATGGTGTAGATCAACCAATGAATTTTATTTATAACAATATCTTACAAATCAGTGTAAATATAGCCAATAAAAGTGATCACAAAATGGTAAAATATAAATAAAAGCAATGTGGGAAGCATAAAGATGCCAGCATGACCTACCTGACCCCTACACTGACCAACCTGATCCCTACACTGACCAACCTGATCCCTACACTGACCACTACACTAACCTACCTGATCCCTACACTGACCTACCTGATCCCTACACTAACCTACCTGATCCCTACACTGGCCTACCTGATCCCTACACTAACCTACCTGATCCCTACACTAACCTACCTGATCCCTACACTGACCTACCTGATCCGTACACTAACCTACATGATCCCTACACTGACCTACCTGATCCCTACACTAACCTACCTGATCCCTACACTGACCTACCTGATCCCTACACTAACCTACCTGATCCCTACACTAACCTACCTGATCCCTACACTGACCTACCTGATCCGTACACTAACCTACCTGATTCCTACACTAACCTACCTGATCCCTGCACTAACCTACCTGTGATCCCTACACTGACAAACGCTGTCACTGTTCCATCAAATGCTCCTACTGTGCCCCCCCCCCCTGTCTGATAGAGGGGGTGGCTGGAGAGAGAGGGGTGGTGCCCTTATGGACACACTGCCTCTAGATAAACAAGACCCCCAGCTAGGAGGACTGTGTGTGTGTGGGGGGGGGGGGTGAAGGGTCCCTAATAAAGGAATCCCCCTCTCTTCCCCCTCCAGGGGGGAGGATTGCATGGGGTGATATTAGGGGACCCCCATCCAGGAACTCCCCTCCCTCCCCCACCAGTTAAAAAAGACCCCTAGCTTGGAGAACTGCAGGGGGGTGATGTGACTGTGAGGACCCTGCTCACCCCCTCTAATAGAAAAAAAGAGCCAGGAAGACTGCAGACCCCCCCCCCCCCCCAGAAGGTGAATAGTGTGTGACTGTGAACAGATGCAGAAATTCATTATACACACAGCAGCCCCAGAGGGGGAAGAGGGGGGGGACTCACAGTAAGATGAGGAGGAAGAATTCCTGCATAGCTCCGATGTCTGCAGCTCTGGGCTGTCACTGCTGCCTCTGTCTGTGTTCTCCATGCTGTATGCTGAAACTTCTCTCCCTTCACCAAGTGTGGACAGACAATCCCGGGCTCTGCACAAGGGGGAGGGTGGAGGCGGGGAGAAATATGTGCAGGGAGTTGAAGTGCCTTCTTCCCTTATTGGTCAAAGCTGTGAAAGCAGACAGTAAGGGAGAGGAGGATTGGTGCTACAGGGCTGCCACTATTTGATCGGGTCTCGAGCAGATTCAAACCCCTAAGCACTAGCGCAGAGGAGGAGGAAGTGAAATCCTCCTCCACCTTCAAGCAGGGCAGTGACGTCACTGGTTGCCAGACGCTAGGCGGCTATAGCAACCAGGTATTTGGTGTATAGTCAGGTGGAGGCGGAGCCAGAGCCAAAGCTATGGTGGCTCAGTCCCATGATTTCCTGAATGTTCCCAGTGTTCTTTTTATTCTGGGACAATGTACGTGGGCACCCTAGTTGGGGGCCCCCTTCCAGCTCGGGGCCCCAAGCAATTGCTTGCATTGCCTCTCCTGTTCCGACGGGCCTGCCTTTAAGCTAATGCATTGTTGGTTCACTTACCTTTTCCTTCAATTTCCTTTCTAAATGTTTTTTTTCTTTGTTTTCTTTGTCTTAATTTCTCACTTCCTGTTCCTCCTCAGTAAGCTGTTCAGTAAGCTGTTCTTGCTGACTAACCATCACTTGGATGATGGTGGCAAGTTTACTAATTAAAAATTCAGATAAAGAAATAAAACATCTAGAAGGGAAATCGAAGGAAAAGGTAAGTGAACCAACAATGCACTAGCTTAAAGAAACCTATTTAGAAAATAAAAAACAAACCTTTACAACCCATGCAAGGTTCAGAACTAGCATCTCTCAAGATTTTGTAGTTCTGAATCAGAACATTCAATCCTGGGTCCAGGTTTTGCTAGATGCCTGCAATCTGACTCACTACACAGGTGTGCTGGGTCATTTTATAGTCAGGTCTGAGAATTGCTTATTGCTCTAATTTTGGAGACAGCTTCCAGTTTGGTGTCTGGAAGGCCTCACCTGGAGTCAGGGGGCCCCAGCCAGAAGCCACGGGACAGAGGTCATATCTAGGGGTCAGAGGACCTAGCCACAAGGCAGCGGATCTTGATTCCAGGATTTAAGTCAGCTCCTATCAGGGGTGTCAGGAGTACCCCCAATTCCTAGGCCAGAGTTGGGCCATGCAGAAGGGCGCTGCAACTGAGGGCTAGAGAGCCAAGTGTGCTAAAGAGCTGAATGACAGTCAAAGGATTAGTAAGAGGAGAAGCAGTGCTGCCAACACGTAAGCCAGGTGCCTTGGTATTTTCGTTAATTCTTGTTTTGTGGAAGAAACCCCTGCGTGGGCAACTGCTGTATAAGTGAACTTTTCTTTTACATAATAAAAGTGGGCTGCCACGCCCCAAAAACTACAGTTTGGACTGGCGCAGCTCATTGTGGAAAATGTCAAGGGGTATGAATATTTTTTGAAGGCACTGTATGTGGAAGTTTTTGACATTAATGTCTATGGTGTATTATCTTTTGAAGCTGTAGCCGATATATACATTTACATGAAATATATATATAATTTCATTGTGAAAGAACTATGTAAGTGTCATTTGTTATTGGGGTTTTTAAGGTCAATGAGAGGGAGTTGTGGTTATTGGGGGTATAAAGAACACCACTATGCAGTCACGGATCACTCTTTGCAATGCTGGCAGAACTATCATAAAATGTAAAATGCACTAATTTGCCCTTGAATTAATCAACTCACATTGCCTAAGGTTACCATACCAATGAGATGTGTCAGAGCAGATGCTTGTTGATTAAAATTATGTCTGTGATTGTGATTAAAGTATGGAGACAATTGTACCTCTTCTGCCACCATAATGACAATTTGATTTTCCATTTAAAATGAGAAGACATTGCATTCCAGGTAAAGTGAGGAAACATTGCATTTCTATGCTTTGTATTTATCAAGGTTGAATAGATTATTTAGCAAGCGTTTACAGTTTTTGTGCCTTATTTATGAAAAGACAATTTTCCTGGTTATCTCAAATTAAACCCTTATGATGAATAGATATATAGATAGATAGACAGATAGACAGATAGTGTAATATATATATATATATATATATATATATATATATATATATATATATATATATATATATATATATATATATATATATATATATATATATATATATAATGTAATTGCACTTTTATTTATATTTTATTTTCAAATTGCATTTTAATTTAGGACTATCAGTGTGAATAAGCATCAGATCAGTTAAAGTAAAAAATAAAAAAAAATACTTTTGAGATCTATACGGTTCTCATGCATATTTCATGATATAATTTATTGCTGTGTAGCTCATCTGATCTAAAATTACAGCATCGCAAATGGAATATTAATCCTGCATTAATTAACTGATAACAAGCCAAAGTCAGAAAGGTTGCATAGCAATAGAACATTTCATGAAAAGTCTGTGCTAGTATAAAAACCATACAATTAAAGCTGAAATTTGATCTGCTTTTATTTTTGCCTTCCCTGGGTATCCCTTCCCATTCATCATTGTGTTAATAAAACATTTCCCTTTTCATTACACACTTTATTTTACACCCAGTGACATTGTCACTGGGCCAATAATCATCACTCATTCATGTACTAATAAAATCTTTCTATTTTCTTTATATATGTTATTATACACCCAGTGACATCACTGGGTCTCTGTGCTTCTTTATACAATGAGCACAGATCATGGCCAGCAGGGGGCTGTGAATATTTTCATAAAAACGTCATAGGACCTTGCTCTAGTACAGCTGTTTTTATATATTATATATATCAAAATGCTTCGATGAGCAGATGTCAATTTGGAAGAGTGGGAGTGCCTAGTCAGTCTAAATCTGTATGCATGCAGACTGCCCTAGGTAATTTCCACATGTAATACTCTGTGATTGGAAGAACTGAAATCCAATGAATGAATGTGCTGGGTAGGAAAAAGCTTAGGCTTGGACATTCTCCAGCCAGGAAATGAGATGGGCTCTATCTGATTCGCTGCAGCTTTCTAATACATTCAGATTTTCACACTGTTAAATGAAATAAGTAAAGTATTTCAGTATATGACAGGAGCTTGTACAATTGTGCAAGACTGAAGGGAAGGCTAGAGTTTAGCTTTAAAATAGAGACTATAAGTTAAAATTATGAAAGATATCAATTTAATTCATATATCAGAACAAAACAAATATTCTTTGTGTGTTTCCCCCCTTGGCAAAATTTAGTAGGCACAAAAATATTCAGTGCCAAGGAGAATAAATCTATAGCAGTCCATTTTAAATGGTCTGTCAGTTATTTTCTAATAAACTGGCAAACAAAGCCTACAGCATGTATCTCTGATCCCAAAAGTATAAAAATTATGTAAGATTTAAAATGTTATGCCGCGTACACACGACCGCTTTTCGGGTAGTAAATTTTTTTTAAGGGTACGGGAAAAAAAATGTTTTTTTCAACCCGATCATTAAAACGGCCTTGCCTACACACGATCGTGAAAAAAAAAATGCTCTAGCAAAGCGTGGTGACGTACAACACGTACAACAGCACTATAAAGGGGAAGTTCCATGCGGATGGCGCCACCCTTTGGGCTGCTTTTGCTGATTTTGTGTTCGTAAAAGACGATTCGCGCTTTTCAGTCTGTTACAGCGTGATGAATGTGCTTACATTACAAACGCTAGTTTTACCAGAACGAGCGCTCCCGTCTCATAACTTGCTTCTGAGCATGCCCGTTTTTGTTTACGTCGTTAAAGCCCACACACGACCATTTTTTACGTTGTAAAAAACGGCAACCTTAAAAACGACGTGAAAAATTAGAGCATATTCAAAATTTTAAATGCCCATTTTTTACATCGTGAAAAATGCTCTGGAGCCCACACACGATCGTTTTTAATGACACAAAAAAAAAATTGTAATTTTTTACAACCCGAAAAACGGGCATTAGAATTACAAACACTAAACTCACTCTGAAAAAACATCATGTTCTGATAGGGGACCAAAAGAAAGCAAAGGACAAAACCATAAGATAAAAAAACGTAAAGCTGTAATGAAGTTTGGTCTAAAGTAAGTTTTATTACCAATTTGTATGTAGTTTATGAAACCCCTTTCACACTGAAGAGCTTTTCAGGCGGTTTAGCACTAAAAATAGCGCCTATATATCACCTGAAAAACTCCTGCCCTGCAGTCTCAGTGTGAAAGCCTGAGTGCTTTCACACTGAGGCAATACGCTGGCCTGACAGCTCCAAAAGTCCTGCTAACAGCATCTTTGGAGCGGTGAAAGGAGCAGTGTGTTTACCGCTCCTCCACCGCTTCTTTCCATTGAAAACAATAGGACACCGCGTTTATACCACAAGTGATAAACTAATAAATTGCATATAACCGTGATCATATATATATATAATAACAATAGAGTGAACTAATACACAATTATTATATTAAATAGTGTCTCTGTGTCATAGGTAGACTCTATGACATAAAGTCCCAATAAAAAGTGGATAATAAGTAGGTAATTGAATCTTCTTATTTTGCTTAAGTGAAAATAAAATGTCACCACCACACTTGAATCTTCTTTACAACCAAAATGTGCTGAAGAAAATGGATGTGCTTACCAGAACGAGTTGACTACTTTAATGAAAAAGATAGTCAAAAGAGCTTGAGCAGGATTGTGCCTGCACACATGTTGACAGGAAAATAGATGTATAACCTCGTTCCCAGGCGTTCCAAATAAGGATATGTGGAAAAACCAGGGAAAAGCCAATAGCGTGATATTGCTTTTATTAAAAACACTTAAAAAACATGGGAAAAGCCAAATGGCCTCTTACTGTATAAGTGCCTACCCGGCACTGGGGCTGCAGACGTTTCACCGCCAATGTGCGGTACGAAATTTGGGTCGTCAGGGATCACCGCCGTAGCACAACCACGAGTTCCCGGCTGCTAGATCCACAGGTCGGAGAGCACATCACGTGACCAGGTACCTTTTTGGTTCTGGGCACCGCCACCAGTGGCTAAGACCCAATTTTTCTGCCCCTGTTAAACAGGGGCGTGTAATTACAATTTTTGATGCAATACTTTGCAGCGGGCTCATTCCTGCGCTCCAACTAGAGTATCTGTGAGGGGTTGCAGTGTTGTGGCACCACCACCACCACCACCAACAAAGGCCCAATTTTTCTGCCCCTGTTCAACAGGGGCATGTAATTACAATTCTTGATCTAATATTTCACAGCAGAGCCCATTCCTGTGCCCACCAAGAGTAACTGTGAGGGCTTACAGAGTTGTGGCACCAGCACCACCACCATCAACAAAGACCCAATTTTTTATTTTTCTTGGGACAGAAAGTGAATTGCAATCTTCTGAACAGATGCACTGTCACGGTCGCTACCGTGCCAAACAGACAGCGAGGCGTGGTTACACCTCAAGTGGCTCTGGGAGGAATTGAACCCAGGACCTCTCCGTTGCTGCTCCAGGTCTTTGCCTCTGAGCCACTTCTCAGGTGATATTCTGCTTGCTGTCCATCGAAGCCTGGTTCTGAACTATGTGCTGATTGCCTGTCTTTGAAACTCCCTGCAATCTGCACCTGTCTATCCTGGTCCAGCTGAGGCAGGTTACCCAATCAACCAGGGTATAAAGCACTGCCTCACTCTGAGGGATTTGTCAGTTCATTGTTCTGATTGTCTTGTCTGTGCCAACGGTTCCTGTGTTCCTGTGGTTGTCTTCAGCTTCAAGACTGACCCCGGCTTCTGACCCTTTTGGCTTACGTACCCTGGATTGCTGCTGTCTCCTGCCCTTCGACCCCGGCCTGTACTTTCCGACTTTCTGTGCCTTCTCCAGCCCTTGACCCACGGCTTGTGCCCCGGACTTGTCTTTGGTTCCTGTCTGCAAACCCTGAACTTTCCGTCAGTAGATACCTGACCCTCAGCTGTCATAAGTGTACCCCGTCTGCTCAGCTACAAGACTGACCCCGGCTTCTGACCTTACTCTGAATTCTGGAATCCTGGGCCACGGCTATACTTGACTATCCTTGGCTAATCCCTATCTAGCCCCTGTGCACAGACTCACAGCCCAGGTAGTGTCTTACCTTATTACCGTGGGCTGTGTGTACCTGCAAGGGTGAGCTTACACTCTGCAAAATGGACTCCACTCAAGGTAAGCCCTTACATGCACAAAGACAGCAAAACAAATGTTACAGGATTGATAACCCTTCTCTATGTTTTCAGAAAAGCTTAAAAAAAGATTTTATGGCTGGAGTTACACTTTAAAGAAGTACCAGTTGAAAATTACAAACAGATTCTACTTCACAACAAACCTACAGTCCCTGTCTTGTTTACACCGCCTGTATACTGCTGTTCAAAGTATATAGGGCCAAAGGTGCTGGTAATGACCTGGGGGGAGGGGGGCGGGGAAACCCATGCTATTTTTCTCAATGATTTTCATCCATATTGCAGGGTCCAGACATTACATTAAAGCAGTTTTAAATTACTTTTTTCTTATAGTAATCTCATTTTGTGCAAGGACAGTTCTAAACATGTGCCACTTCACAGGCATACTATAGACACCCAGCAGGTACGATATTTAAAGGAATTTTTCACTTTAAGCATCATTAAAATCACTGCTCCAGAAAGTCCCCTGGGGCAAGACCCGGGTTCTCAAACCCGTTTTACGACAATAACTTGCATATTAGGCTTTAAAATGAGCACTTTTGAATTTGAACGTTCGAGTCCCATAGACTTCAATGGGGTTCTAAATGTTTGCGCGAACGTTCGGTCCGTTCAAAGGTTCTGGTGCGAACCGAACAGGGGGGGTGTTCGGCTCATCCCTATTGCTAACACTGGCGAAAAATGCTTGCCTGAATTAGGTGCAGGTAGTTCTTTTGGGAATTACCACCAGAAAACTGTGGTTCGGACTATTTTGAATTCCCCAGAGTGTGTGTTGTGCTGGCTCTACATATTGGTAAAAATAAATATAGGTTTTTGGTGAAAATCAGTACAAGTTCACTAATACAGCTGAACAAGAAGAATGTTGTTTTTTTCATTTGAGCTATTCCTGATTTTCCTCTTACTGCATTGTTATAGCCAACCACTTTTAGTATTTTACAGTAGAGTTAATTTAGCTAAAACAGCTTTGGAGGCTCTATTGAGCATTGTTACTAATAGAATTTGATTCCCACTGACTTTAAAAGCCAAGTGACAGACTTTTTCTGAGATTTTCCTGACCTTTGCAAAACAGAGACTCAGTAGGGGCTGCATCAGTTTTTCTAACCTGTCAATGAATTGTACACTGCAAAAGTCAGTGGGAGTGCAGGTTTTGATGTATGTACTTATATAACAACACCTTCAGACAGAAAATGTTATAAAATATCCACAGGTCTAAAAGGTTGTTCTCCATGTGGCTCTTTTCTGAATCCGTCATAGAATGTTTTCTGACTGTGAGGCCTTTAGTGAATTACTGTAAAAATGGAACTTACTTATTGCAAATGCAATTGTAAACAAAAAAGGTAATTACTAAAGAATGAATAGTAATGTTCTTTTAACTACAGCTTGAAACATTCTTAAATAAAAAAATATTTATGCGATATTCTACATATTTTTTTCTCAGCATAATTAGATGTACTAAAACTTAAGTTGATATTGGGGACTTGTCCGAATGAGCATTTGAGTGTGAGTGCAGCGTCCTCTCACCACCTATCTCCTAGCCACCTTGCAAGAGCTGTGCTTGCCGTGAATAAGCAGAGGAAACTGAGGTAGTGATGGGCTGTCAGTGAGAGCAGGCAGACACAGGCAGACACAGACACAGTGGAGCAGTGTGGGGTAGTGGCGGTGGTGTGCGAGACTACCGCCGACCCCAACTCCCCTGGATGGAGACACAGCCAGCAGACCAGAGCAGAGCAGTGGTGAAGGGGTAGATTGAGAGACTAATCCCCTCTGTTAACGCCGGTGGCGTGAGAGGCTTCCACCAAATCGTTTTCCCAGGAGAGATCCCTGTTTGGAGGTGCTGGAGCTGGGACAGCGGGGGAGAAGGAGGAATACTTGGTTGGAATAGGGGAGACAGCGGTAGTGTGAAAAGCTACTGCTCCCCCCTCTCTCCCAAACAGAGGGCAGACAGTTTCTCAAGATTTGATGAGACTCTGTGGAGACAACGATTTGATCCTGCCCAGAAGCCTCTCCCCCACCCCAATGTACTTTTTTTTCCCCAAAAAAATCAAATGTTCTTTAATTATTAGGAGACACTGGGATTAAAGGGGTTACGGTTTGGAATGTGTGTTTAAAAAGAAAAAGGAAAAATATTTTTTTTTTTCGGAATTTATATGATTTTTTATATGTGTTTTCCATTTTCTTTTTCCCCCCATCTTCCCCTGTGAGTCATAACAGATACAGTTCCTCCGTATTGGTTTATCCAGAGGGATAGAATAGACAGCAGTGGTATAGAAACAGTATAGCTCTTGGTATTAATCCCCCTCCTTATAACACCATGCCTTTGCAGCGTACTACAAAGGCAAGTCAAGCAGCCACGAAATTAGAAAAATATGCGCATAATCCAGGCCAGGCCATGGGTCAGACCCTCCCAAAAAAACACCCTATAGAGTCGAGTCAACAGGTACAACCCAAACCGCAGGCTGGGGTAAGAAAAAGCCAAGGCCAAGTTTCCATACCAATGGAGGTGAGTGGCCTGGGGGGGATGTCCTTGGGTCAGCAGGTTGAAGAGACCCCAGGGGCACTACCGGGGGTATGAGCCTTAGGGGAATCAGAGCTGTCACTGAAAGAGGTCTTGGTGGAAATGTCCTACCAGCTTAAAACTATCCAGGAGGAGCTCTCTTTTGTTACACATGATCTGCAAAAAGTTGCATAGCAACAAAATGGAAAGACCCCGTGGCACCTCCAATATCTATGTGGCTGAAAAAAGTAAGGAAAATAGGGATAATGGAGAAACTCCTGCCAAGAACAATAGATAAGAAAGAGCAAATCAAAATGATATGGGCACCTTGGGAACTATTTGAACAATCGGAGGAAGGTAAAAAGCTACTCGGGGAACAAGAATAAAGATTAACAGGCGGAAGAAAGAAGGGTAATAGAAGAGAGACTATACCACGTACTGGGGGGGGGGGGGGGACAGCGGAGGAGGGGAGAGGTATTGTTTTTTGTGGGTTTTTTTTTTTTTTTTTATAATTTAATTTATTTAATTATTATTTTTTTATTTTTCTTTTTTTCTTTCTTCTTTCTCCGGTCCGTGGGTATACACGGCCGGAGGAGGAGATGGGGGTCTAGAGGTAGGGATAAGGGGGTAGGGAATGAGGGGATAAAATGAGGAAGGAAGTGCGAAGGGGATAACAAGGGTATTAGTCTATTATATAGAGAATATATGGATATTTAGGACAGAGATGAAATACTTGGGGTAGTCTGAAATTTAGTTAAAAATAGTGAGTATTCGGTTTACTACATCTCTCTTTATTATAATTTCCTTTAGTAGTAATCTATGAATAGTAAATAGAGATGAAGAGAGAGAAGAAACATATTATCCATATATATGTTGATGTATAGGACTGTGCCTAGTCCTCTTTTTATGTTTCCTGTATCGCTTTCTTGCCTTTTGTTTTTTTTGAAAAAAGAAACGAAATAAAAATATAGAATTTAAAAAAAAAGATCTGCAAAAAGTTTGAGAGATGACTACTGCTCTGAAGCAAAGAGTGGGTATAATGGAGAATGATCTTACCTCCCTCAAACGGGAGATGAGCACTTTTTTTTTTAACCAACAAAAAGGTATTTATTGATGAAAAGTTGGCATACAGCTTATGACATCTATACAATGTACAGCATATCCAGACAAACAGCCATCATAAACAAAATACAGCATTGAAATAATTTGAGCAGTGTCACCTCTTCCACAGTTCACGACTTCACAGACTATGGTACTCATCCCGCAGTCATCCTAACAATCTGCCCATGACTAGATCAATCGGGGAAAGCCCCAGCGCATCCAGCCACGGAGTCCAAAGGTTCTCATATTTTCGGGTACTCCCCCTGTGTTGATAAATAAGCTTCTCCATACGCAACATATCTCCAATCTTAACAGTCCATTCCCTTGACGTCGGAGGATTCTCAGATTTCCAGTAAAACATAATTAACTTCCTAGCCTGGAATAACACCCTATGCACCGCCTCCCTTGTGAACACCTCCTCCACATACTCCTCCAATACGCCCAATAGACAGACCCTGGGGTCCACAGGTATAGACACCCCAAATACAGAATTAACAGTACTCACTACCTCAGCCCAGTATGTATGCAGTTTGGGGCATCTCCACAGGAGATGGATAAGATTACCATGGTCACGCTTGCATCTAGTGCATGTATCATCAGTTTGCTTCCCCATCAGCTGTAGTTTATGCGGTGTATAGTATACCCGGAACATGATATATAGCTGTGTGGAGCCGCTGGGCCACATATAATGAACAGGTGCTTACCCCCTGGAAGATGCTCTCCATCCAGTTGACCCACGTCCCTCTCCCATTTTTCCCTCACCGTGACTGGATGCTGCCCCAAGAAGTACTGTAATAGGATGGCGTAGCATTGAGAAATAAAGCCCTTCGAGGACACAGCATCACCGATGAGACTGAACACTGGGGTTGGCGACAAATGCCACTCAAAAGATCTACTCTGAGCCCTCACTGCGTGTTGAAGCTGCAGATACTGGAAAAGCATTGAAGACGAAAGCCCATAATCTGCCCGCAAATCTGCAAACGGCCTAAGTCTTCCATGTCTGAATACGTGTTTAATATGTGTGATCCCATATAATTTCCACCTAGTCCCCATCTGTAATTTAGCCAGTTCAATGTAAGTATCATTATGCCATAGGGGGCTATACTCAGTCTATCCATCAGCTTGTTGAATATATTTGCATTTATTCCACACTTTTTGTATGATGTTATATGTAGGGTATTTTTTATTGGGTTTAGCAAAAGCCAAGGCCTCCAGTGCCATGGGGATGGGCCCATCCCCCACCGTGTGCAGCATCAGCGCCCCGGATGAGCCAGCCGGCTCATTCCCAAAGCACCCCACCAGGTGCTGCAACTGCGCCGCCAGGTTACATAGTTACATAGTTAGTCAGGTTGAAAAAAGACACAAGTCCATCCAGTTCAACCACAAAAAATAAAAAAACAAAATAAAAAACACAGTAAAATCCTATACACCCAACTCCATACCCACAGTTGATCCAGAGGAAGGCAAAAAACCCCAGCAGAGCATGATCCAATTTGCTACAGCAGGGGAAAAAATTCCTTCCTGATCCCCCGAGAGGCAATCGGATTTACCCTGGATCAACTTTGCCTATAAATGTCAGTACTCAGTTATATTCTGTACATTTAGGAAAGTATCCAGACCTTTCTTAAAGCAATCTACTGAGCTGGCCAGAACCACGTCTGGAGGGAGTCTGTTCCACATTTTCACAGCTCTTACTGTGAAGAAACCTTCCTGTATTTGGAGATGAAATCTCTTTTCCTCTAGACGTAAAGAGTGCCCCCTTGTCTTCTGTGTTGACAGTAAAGTGAATAACTCAACACCAAGTTCACTATATGGACCCCTTATATATTTGTACATGCTGATCATATCCCCCCTTATTCTCCTCTTCTCAAGAGTGAATGAATTCAGTTCCTCTAATCTTTTCTCATAGCTGAGCTCCTCCATGCCTCTTATCAGTTTGGTTGCCCTTCTCTGCACTTTCTCCAGTTCTCCGATATCCTTTTTGAGAACTGGTGCCCAAAACTGAACTGCATATTCCAGATGAGGTCTTACTAATGATTTGTACAGGGGCAAAATTATATATCTCTCTCTCTGGAGTCCATACCTCTCTTAATACAAGAAAGGACTTTGCTTGCTTTGGAAACCGCAGCTTGGCATTGCATGCCATTATTGAGCTTATGATCAACTAAAACCCCCAGATCCAGGAAAAGGGGAGTGTGATGGACAATCGTAGTGGTAGTGAAGGGGGAAGGGAAGTGAGGAGACAGGAGGAGGGGAGGGAAAAAGGAAGAAGGGGGGGGACCGTGTAAAAGGAGAGGGGAGAAAAAAGGGAAACAAAGAATGGGAAAAGAAAAGGGAGAAAGAAACGAACGAGAGGAAAAAATGGAACATGGGACAAAAAATGGGGGTGATGGGGCGTGAGGCAAGGGTGCAATGGTGAACGTGAGATGGGAGTGAAAGGGGTGAGTGGAGATAAAAATGAAGGGGGTGTGAAATAGAACAGAACGTCGGAGTGAATAGAAAATGAGGAGAACAGTACCTTGTAAAATATAGAAAATATCTTTTAGTTTAAAAGAAATTAGCTTTCAGAGCAGAAATCACACTGTCAGATGGAAAGGCCGCTGGTATTAGATAACAGCAGCAATGGACAAGGTGGTTACCTCTATAGTAAAAGAGCAATTAGGTCATCAAATAGGGAAAACAGAGTACAGCCATAAGGAAAGCTTAAATGATAAGCAACCATAGTTTACCCATAGCAAAGGAGCGAGTGATATGCTGTGTTTGGAGGTAAAGGTGTGATACTTCCAAAAAAGCAGTGGGGGCAGGGATATAAATAGTGCACCTGTGGCCTAAAAGGGGGGAAGGGGAGGGGAAAACGCAATTGTCCCGACCCACCCCCATGCCCAATCAAGCGCATGTATCCCTACCCTCCCTGGTAGGTCTGGGGTCCCAGCAAGGCACCTGGTGGGAGCCAGGTGAATAGAGGCAGTGGCCTCCTCAGCGTGGAGGTTTTTCTATCCACCCCTGCCCCATTATTGATTTTATAACATGTGAATAAATACAATTTTTTACTACATGGTATCATATTTTTCTATCTGAGCTGCCAAAAAACCCCACCTGGGAAAACCTCTCTATCACAATATTTGCCTTATCCATGGAGGGCGGAAGCTCTCCATCCCCCATAGCCGCATGTTGCTTATATACTTCCATAGGGATCCCGTCCTCCCCCGGTGCCTTACAATTAGGGTATAGTCCCACCGCCTCCTGGAGTTCCTCCACCTTAAGGGGCGCATCCAACCCCTCCCTCTGCTCCATTGTCAACCTAGGAAATGTCAAGCCGCTCAAATACTGTTCCAAATCTGCCCCCGCGTAGGCAACGCCAGGGCAGTATAGCACCTCATAGAACCCCGCCAGCTCCTGCATAATAAGTTCGGGTCTGTTAACAATGGGCCCAGCTTTGGATTTTATGGCTCCTATAGTAGGGGACCTCTGCTGTGAATTCGCTATTCGGGCAAGCATACGCCCCTTTTTTTTTGCCCCTCCTCAAAAAATGCTCGCTTGGTGAAAAACCTATTTTTTTCAGCCCTGGAGGAATGCACCCACTCATAAGCGGATTGAGCGGCCTGCCACTCCTCCCTGGCCGAGTCAGAGGGATCCAGAACATATTGCCCCTCCAAAGCCTCCACCCTCTCCTCTAGTTCCAGCACAAAAGCAGACAAGGCCCTTTTTACCTTAGTGATTTCTGTTGTCAAGACCCCTCTTAGGAAAAGCCTCCCACTGTTGCATACAAGAACCCTGAGGGTCCTGGTTAATAAAATAACCACGCACGCTCTCTTCAATGGTTTCAGGGGATTCAAATAATTTCAGCCAGAAAGCATTACATTTCCAAGGGAGCTCGGTGGGCTGGGAGACCACCAAGTGCACTATTAATGGGGAATGGTCAGATACACAACGGGGCCTGTATTCCATTTTAGAAATATACTGTAGCATGCATGCGTTTCCCACCCCCAGGTCAATCCTCGACAAACTACCATGGGACTTGGAAAAACATGAATATTGCCTTACCCCCGGGTTCCGGTGTCGCCAGACATCCACCCAGCCCACCTCTTGCAACAACCGCTCCAGGGGGGTTCCCCTGTAGAGGGCAGAGGCTCCTATGACCGGGTGTCTATCCAGCGCAGGGTCCAGGCAGCAATAAAAGTCCCCAATCACCAGCAGCGGTACCTCAGGCCTACCGTCCACGTAGGCGATCAGTGCCCACAGCACCGCCGCCGCAAAAGGGGGGGCACATACACACATGCCAGTATACATGTCAAAACACCCAACCTGCAGTAAAGAAACACATATCGCCCCTCGGGGGCGATGTTTTTGTCCAGTTCCTGATAATCCAGGGATCCATGCACCAAAACACTCACCCCCTAGAATAGGAGAAGAAAAGTAACCACTCAGATGAACCAAGGAACTTTTACTCACTGGATCCAAACCGTGGGTGCTGGCAATGCAATTGATGCAAAATTGAAGAGAAGAAGCTGGGACAGCCGCTCTCCAAAAACGTTCCTTTTTATTAAAACTGGTCACAGAACATCACACGCCACAGCACACAATCAGGAAAAGGCTAACGCGTTTCGCACTGTGCTTCAGTGCTTATTCATAGCCCATAGCTATATGTATTACTATGTAGATATATACTAGCTATATGTACTATATGTATATGTAGCTATATATATACTAGATATATGTATTACTATATGTATTACTATTACCATTACTAATGGTTAGTAATGGTGGAGATGGTGGACATTCTGTGGAGGAAAGATTATGATGGGGATTATGGCCCATACATCACCCCTTATCGGAGGAAGGCAAAAATAATGGATAAAGTGGCAAGGAGACTTTATGCCATATTTGGGGTCACAAGGTCCAAGGAGCAGCTGAGAAAGAGATGGTCAGACTTGAAACTGCGTGAGCCAGAGCAGTATAGGAGGATCAAGCAAATTCTTGAAAAAAGTAGGTAATTTGAATGTTTTTTTTGCAATTGACTTTCTAATTTGTGAACATGTTTTTCTCCATGTGCTTCTTTGACCTGGTTGTACTTTTGAACATGGCAAAGTTATTTGTTGTTTTTTGCAAAGTGTATTATTTTCTCGTTCGTAGTAAACATTGTTCCTCCACATCGTTCCTCACAAATTCGATGTTTTCCGTTGTTCCAGGAAAAGCACACCTGTGGACATGCCTATTTGGCGTAAACCATTGTTTATAAACAATGTTGACAAGATGATGTGTTTGTTTAACTGTACTAGAATGTGAAGGGCAAACGTGAATCATTCATTCACACAGTGATAATAAACAGCGGTTTTCACATCTGGACTCAAGAGCACCTGTGTGTCCCCCATAACTAACTTTTTTAATAGGGTCACCCACAAATATTGTTTTTGGGGTGCATCCATGTGTGTCACTTTGCCAAAAAGGGGCAGGATTCCAGCTTGGGAGAAGTCAGACAAACAAAGTTTATGTTTGTAGGAATGCTCCTAAACACGAAATTAGAGCCCACTTCTAAACAATGTTTGCTCTTTCTGCCCTAAAAACTCGGTGTGCCGAGTATACCTTTTTTTTCTTGTTATTAGGGGAAAGAAGAGGACACCATTCGGAGGAGGCAAGGAGGGCCAGACCCAAGGAACCCCACCAACCACAGCATGTGGAGGAGGAGGAGGAGGATGTTGAAGAAGGAGTGGTGGAAGAAGGAGTGGTGGAAGAAGGAGTGGTGGAAGAAATCGAGGAGGAAGGAGTGGTGGAAGAAATCGAGGAGGAAGATGGAGTTGTGGAAGATGGAGTGGTGGAAGAAGGAGTTGTGGAAGATGGAGAGGTGGAGATTATCAGCACAACAGGTCAGTGTCCCCCCAGCTTCACAGGGAAAAAGAGATGTAGGTAGGCCTGCACATTACTAAAAAAACATTTTTTTTTAGGGGGATGAAGATGGTGGTATCCCTGCATCTGGTAGTACACATTTTTCCAGGGCTAGTGCCCAAATTGTCATCGAACAAATTATGGAATGCAGTACTGAAATGGACATTATGAGGAATAGGATGAATGTCATGGAGCAAAATTTTAAAAACATCATTGACATGATGGGCTGTATACAAGATTAACCCCCCCCCCCCAAAAAAAAACCTGTTTCAAGGTTATGTTTTGCACACCAATTTGTATTGGATAATCCACACGCCAAAATTTGAAGATGCACACAGTGGGGCTGATTTACCAAGCCTTTACTCCATGACTCATGGAGGCATTACGGCGCTGAAGACGGGGGTGGGGTGCCAGTGCACCCCCCCCCCCGCAGAAACCGTCGAAGCCCAGGACCCTCCCCCAAAGGCAGGAGCCTCACTGGTGAAGGGGGTCCCGGTGAATTACGGTGCTGAAGACGGGGGTGGGGTGCCAGTGCACCCCCCCCCGCAGAAACCGTCGAAGCCCAGGACCCTCCCCCAAAGGCAGGAGCCTCACTGGTGAAGGGGGTCCCGGTGAATTACGGCGCTGAAGACGGGGGTGGGGTGCCAGTGCACCCCCCCCGCAGAAACCGTCGAAGCCCGGAACCCTCCCCCAAAGGCAGGAGCCTCACTGGTGAAGGGGGTCCCGGTGAATTACGGCGCTGAAGACGGGGGTGGGGTGCAAGTGCACCCCCCCGCAGAAACCGTCGAAGCCCGGGACCCTCCCCCAAAGGCAGGAGCCTCACTGGTGAAGGGGGTCCCAGTGAAAGACGGCGAAGCCCGGGGCCTAATGGGGTGGTGGTGGGGGGCCCCGGCAGAAGACCCCCGGCAGACTAATAAATTTATTTATTCATGTGTGGTGTTTTATTTCTTTACATTTTTTTTCCCCAGGTGAATGGGTAGGGGTACGATGTACCCCCATACTCCTTCACATAGGGTGGGGGGCCGGAATCTGGGGGCCCCTTTATTAAAGGGGCCTCTCAGATTCTGATAAGCCCCCCGCCCGCATACCCCGACAACCAACGGCCAGGGTTGTCGGGAAGAGGCTCTTGTCCCTATCGACATGGGGACAAGAGTGCTTTGGGGTGGGGGGGCAGAGCCCCCCTCCCCCACAGCACACACTCCCCCATGTTGAGGGCATGCGGTCTGGTACGGCTCAGGAGGTGGGGGCGCTCGCTCGTCCCCGCCCCCATTCCTGTCCGGCCAGACTGCGTGCCTGGGATGAGGGCTTGGTTTGGATCTTGGGGGGAACCCCACGCTGGTTTTCGGCGCGGGTTTAACCCCTTATGTTCCAGACCAAGCCTAAGAGCCTGGTATGCACCTGAAGGGGAACCCACATTTTTTTTTTTTTTTGGTCTGGAGTTCCCCTTCATGAACAGCGATCTGTCATTTACCCATGTCAGTCCCCCCCCCCCCTTCAGTTAGAACACACCCAGGGAACATATTTAACCCCTCCCTCGCACCTAGTGTTAACCCCTTCCCTGCCAGTGGCATTTTTAGAGTAAGCAATGCATTTTTACAGCACTGATCGCTAGAAAAATGCCAATGGTTCCAAAAAAGTGTCCGATTTGTCCGCCATAATGTCGCAGTACCGATAAAAATCGCTGATCGCCGCAATAACTTATTAAATAAAAAATACAACAAAAATGCCATATTTTGGAGACTTTTGCCAAAACCAATCAATAAACGCTAATTGCGAGTTTTTGGGAACCAAAAAGATGTAGAATATGTATCGGCCTAAACTGAGGGATTTATTTATTTTTTAGAATATATATTTTAGGGGATATTTATTATAGCAAAAAGTCAAAATTACTCTTTTTGTTTTTTTAAATTGTCGCTCTATTTTTGGTTATAGCTCGAAAAATTCAAAAACGCAGAGGTGATCAAATACCACCAAAATAAAGCTCTCTTTGTGGGAAAAAAAAAGGTTGCCAATTTTTTTTGGGAGCCACGTCGCACGACTGCGCAATTGTCAGTTAAAGCGACGCCGTGCCGAATCACAAAAACTGGCCCGGTCATTGACCAGCAATATGGTCCGGGGCTCAAGTGGTTAAAAATTCACAAAACACTAAAGTTAGCCCAATTTTTGGTGATAATGTGAAAGATGATGTTACACCGAGTAAATAGATACCTTACATGTCACGCTTTACTATTGAAAACACTCCTGCAATGGGGCCAACATTCATTACTTAAAAAAATCCCCATAGGCGACCTTTTTTTTTTTTCTCAGGTTACCAGTTTATAGCTACAGAGAAAGTCTAGTGCTAAAAGTATTACTCTCGCTCTAACGCACGCGTCACTACCTCACATGTGTGGTTTGAACGGTGTTTACATATGTGGGCGGGACTTACGCAAGTCCCGCCCACATATATAAACATCGTTCAAACCACACATGTGAGGTATTGACGCGTGCGTTAGAGCGAGAGCAAGACTTTTAGCACTAGACCTTCTTTGTAACTATAAACTGGTAACCTGAAAAAAAAAAAGGTCGCCTATGGGGAATTTCAAGTACTAAATTTTGGCCCCATTCCAGGCGTGTTTGCAATAGTAAAGCGTGACATGTAAGGTATCTATTTACTCGGTGTAACATCATCTTTCACATTATCAACAAAAATTGGGCTAACTTTAGTGTTTTGTGAATTTTTAACCACTTGAGCCCCGGACCATATTGCTGGTCAATGACCGGGCCAGTTTTTGTGATTCGGCACGGCGTCGCTTTAACTGACAATTGCGCAGTCGTGCGACGTGGCTCCCAAACAAAATTGGCAACCTCTTTTTTCCCACAAATAGATTATTAAATGTGCGTGTTTACTTCTGTCTTTAACACCTCCCCTTCAGGCTGGAAAGCATCAGATCAGGGGAAAAAAAAAAAGAAAAAAAGCTCTCATGCCATTGCAGCTTGGTTCCTACATGTGTGATGAACTGAGCATGCTCAAACACTTAGAAAAAAATTATCCTTTCTTTTTAAAAGGTGAAAATCACTTTGATGCTTATAAAGCGTGGTTTGGGTTAATACCAGGTGTGCACAATTACAAGCTCACCCAAACTAGAGACTGCAATTTGTTCATGTGATTTCAATTGCTTCATTACTAGCACATGTTATAAAAAGCAGGGATCGATCATTCCTCAGCTGGGGCAGGCTGGCAGAAATGCTGTTGCTAAACACAAATGTGGTTTGTTGCATGGTTTTTGTTTTATTTTGCCAATGGTTTTGGTTTATTTTTAAATGATATTCACTTTGATGTATTTGTCTATGTGGCCTTATTTTATGAAAAATGTGTGAAGATGTTAAAGCTATGGTTATTTAGATTTTTGAAATGTATTTTTGTTTGTGTTTGTTTGTTTGTCTTTTTTTGCTTTCCTTGTTTTGTTGACCAATAAAAATTACTTTAAAATTTTTAAGTTTGTCTTTTGTTACTTTTTCATGCTACATATGTTGACAGCTGCAGCTGAAATCGGTTTGGGCCTAACAAATTATGTGTGATTTTTGTCTAAGCTTCTTTCCTGGTGTGTAATCATGAAATGTTTGCCATGTTTATTCTCCATGACTTTTAAGACAACTGGTAAGTATTTTATTTTTTCTGCAGTGGTCCTCAGCCCTCAAGTACCCCCGACAGGACATGTTTTGTGGATTTCTCTTATCAAGAATTGCTGTCCAGACTGTATTTTAAAGCACATGTGCAAGATGAAGGAAAACCTGCAAACATGGCCTGGGGGGGGGGTTTGCTATTGGTGGACAGGCTTGACGTGCTGATTTACAGCACTGTGCTTAAATCTAGCGCAAGGCAATCCTATTCAAATTGTGGGTGTTTGAGGGAAGCCAAGTGAGTGTTAGAACCCCTGCTTTGTGTTTTTTTTTTTTTGGGTTGAGCTTTGTGTCCCTTTTCTTAAAATTGGCTTCACTTCCTGTCACACAGCTGAACAGGAAGTGAGGTTAAAACCCTACCAGTGTCATTTCTTGGGGACACAGGTCAATCTAACTAGTGTCCCCATTAAGCAAATTGCACTCCAGCACTGCTGTGTACACCCCAAATCATGGGTCTTCAAACTACGGCCCTCCAGTTGTTCAGGAACTACAATTCCCATCATGCCTAGTCATGTCTGTGAATGTCAGTGCATTACAAGGCCTCATGGGATGTGTAGTTCTACAACAGCTGGAGGGCCGTAGTTTGAGGATCCCGGCCCCAAATGATTATTTAGTTTGGGGTTTAGTAAAGGCAAAGCCACTCTGCAGTACAAGCATAGTTGCTGAAAATCAGAGAGGAAGCACTGATGGTTTTAACATCCAATCCTGTAGAAGCAAAGTTGTTTTGTTTTCTTCCTCGCTTTGCACTTGTAGTGCAAAGTGGATTTGCCTTTAGTAAATGGACCCCAAAGTCCAAGATCCCTAATAATTTGGGGTGTACACAGCAAAATGCTAGAGTGCAATTTACATAATGGGAAACTATTTAGATTGATCTCTGTGTCCCCAAGAAAAGATATTAGTAAGGTTTTACCCTCACTTCCTGTTTGGCTATGTGACAGGAAGTGAATGAATTAGAAAGGGTGAAGACACCTCACAAATGTTCTCACTATCAGGGGTGCAGACATCCCCAAAAAAATGAGCAGATAATACTTATTTGCAAATTAATAATTTTTTAGTTAACATTGGGTGGTGTTTGTGGGGTGCTCTAACACACACATTCCTACATATTAGCAACGCTGTATCCTGGCCTATTGGAATGGTTATATTTTCTTAGGGCGCTCAATAAAACTCTATGAAATTTGTGCTTAAACTAGAACCAGGGGCGGACTGACAACTCATGGGGCCCCCGGGCAATAGAAGAGTATGGGGCCCCTCTGGCTTACAGATGGCCACCACGCCAGGAGGTAGTGCAGAGGCGGGCAGCTAAAATCTTGGGATATTCACATTAAAAGCATGTCATTTTCGGACATATCAGGGACAGATCTAAAAAAAAACACAGATTTTTACATACTGTCCCTGGTTTTAATGAGCCTGGCAACCCGGATGGGGCCCCCTAGTGGCATGGGGCCCTCGGGCAGTGCCTGAGTGACTCAATGGTCAGTCCGCCCCTGACTAGAACTATAATCAACACGTTTTATTTTCTTTAATTTTGGATAGAGTGAGGGAGGGTTATAGGCCCTGTCAGTTTATTTTGTATTATCTGTGTCCAATTGGGGAGATTTGCCTTCACTTCCTGCCCCATAGCCAAACAGGAAGTGAGAGAAAAACTATGCAAATTAACCACTTCCCGCCCAGCCTATGGCCGATTTACGTCCGGGAAGTGGTTACACAATCCTGACAGGACGTCCTGCAGGATTTCATGCCGCGCGCGCCTGTGGCGGCACGCAGCGCGGCGATCGGTGATGCGGGGTGTCAGTCTGACACCCTGCATCTCCGATCTCGGTAAAGAGTCTCTCACGGAGACGGAGACTCTTTACCACGTGATCAGCTGTGTCCAATCACGGCTGATCACGATGTAAACAGGAAGAGCCATCGATGGCTCTTCCTCACTCGCGTCTGACAGACGCGAGTATAGGAGAGCCGATCGGCGGCTCTCCTGACAGGGGGCGTTCGCGCTGATTGTTTATCAGCGCAGCCCCCCCTCGGATCACCACACTGGACCACCAGGGAGGCCCACCCTGGACCACCAGGGTGGGCAAAAAAAAAAAAATATGGAAAAAAAAAACAAAAAGCATTAAAAAAAAAAGAAAAAAGATGCCAATCAGTGCCCACAAATGGGCACTGACTGGCAACCTGGGAAAATCAGTGCCACCCCACAGTGTCCATCAGTGCCACCCCACAGTGTCCATCAGTGCCACTCCACAGTGCCCATCCATGCACAGTGCCCACCTATCAGTGCCCACCTGTGCCACCCATAAGTATCCATCAGTGCCACCCATAAGTGCCGCCCATGAGTGCCCATCTGTGCCGCCCATGAGTGCCCATCAGTGCCGCCTATGAGTGCCCATCAGTGCCGCATACCAGCGCCGCCAATCAATGCCACCTCATCTGTGCCCATCAGTACTACCTCATCGATGTCCATCAGTGCCATCTCATCGGTGCCCATCAGTGCCGCCATATCAGTGCCCGTAATTGAAAGAGAAAAACTTATTTACAAAAAAATTTACCTAAAAAAATAAAAACGTTTTTTTTTTTTCAAAATTTGCAGTCTTTTTTTAGTTGTTGCGCAAAAAAAAAAAAACGCAGAGGTGATCAAATACCAACAAAAGAAAGCTCTATTTGTGGGGGAAAAAGGACGCCAATTTTGTTTGGGTACAGTGTTGTATGACCGCGCAATTGCCATTCAAAGTGCGACAGTGTTGAAAGCTGAAAATTGGCTTGGGCGGGAAGGTGCGTAAGTGCCTGGTATGGAAGTGGTTAAGGGAATCCAGTGCCCCCCTCCCCCCCAGAACTAGTGTGTGGGTCCCCTGAAAATTCCTGGGCGGGTCATACAAAAACAGGGTGTGACCTTGACAGGAAGGGGTGGGTCATTTTTCTATTAGGAGGTGCAGATATGTAGTCAGGCCTAGGGCAGAACAAAACCTAAATATACTACAGGGCTTATTTAGACCGGATCCGATGTACAGCATGTTTTTATATTGTGGGAGGAAACCCACGCAGGCACAGGGAGAACATGCAAACTCCATGCAGATGGTGTCACGGGCTGGATTCGAACCAGCGACCCTTTTGCTGCTAGGTCAAAGTGCTATACACTACACCACTGTGCTGAACCAACATGATTGCAGCTGAAAGCATGAGATCTTTTATTTATTTTTTCAATACCATGCTTTCCAGCCTTATTGACCCCGCCTCTCTCCATAAAGAGGACCTGTCACACACTAGTCCTATTACAAGGGATGTTTACATTCCTTGTAATAGGAAGAAAAGTGATCCAAAATAAAAAAAAAGTGTCAAAAAAGTGCAAGAAGAAAAATATGAGGTAAAAAAAACAAACAAAAAAATAAAATAACGCCCCTGTCCCTAGAAGCTCGCACTCAGAAGCGAATATGCTTGTAAGTCCCGCCCACATATGTAAACACCATTCAAACCACACATGTGAGGTATTGACGCGTGCGTTAGAGCGAGAGCAATAATTCTAGCCCTAGACCTCCTCTGTAACTCTGAACTGGTCACCTGTAAAAAAAAAACAAGCATCGCCTATGGATATTTTTATGTCCCGAAGTTTGGCGCTATTCCATGAGTGTGTGCAATATTAAAGCGTGACAAGTTAGGTATCTATTTACTCGGTGTAACATCATCTTTAACATTATCCATAAAAATTGGGCTAACTTTACTGTTTTTTATTTTTTTAATTCATGAACCATGTTTTTTTTTTTGGCCCAAAAAAAAAAGGCGTTAGAAAAATTATTGCGCAAATACCGTTGGAAATCAAATAAAAAATGACCGCCACTTTATTCCCTAGGGTGTCTGCTAAAAAATTATATATAATGTTTGGGGGTCCTGAGTAATTTCCCAGGAACAAAATATAATTTTTACATGAAGGAGAGAAGTGCCAGAATAGGCGCGGTATGGAAGTGGTTAAAGTGAAATAATAAAAGTGAAATATTCCTTTAAATTTCATACAGGGGGGAGGGGGGGTACACGCATGTTTCCCGTGCTTAGAACTGTCCCTGTACAAGATGTCATTTCTGAAGTGAAACAAAAAAAGGAAGTTTAAAGTACTCATGGCTATAAAGAATACAGTCATTGCTCATTAAAAATAATAAAAAAAAAAAAAAAAAAATGGGGGTCCCTCCAAATTAAATTACCAGGCCCTTCAGGTCTGGAATGGATATTAAGGGGAACCCCGCCGTAAAAAAAACCCCAAAAAATGGCGTGGGGTCCCCCCAAATATCCATACCAGACCCTTCAGGTCTGGTGTGGATTTTAAGGGGAACTCCACCCCAAATTGAAAAAAAATGGCGTGGAGTCCCCCTAAAAATCCACACCAGACCCTTATCCGAGCACGTTGACCTGGCCGGCCGCAGAAAAGAGGGGGGGACAGAGTGCGCCCCCCCCTCTCCTGAACTGCACCAGGCCACATGCCCTCAACATGGGGAGGATGTCCCCATGTTGATGGGGACAAGGGCCTCATCCCCACAACCCTTGCCCGGTGGTTGTGGGGGTCTGCGGGCGGGGGGCTTATCAGAATCTGGAAGACCCCTTTAACAAAGGGGTCCCCCAGATCCCGGCCCCCCCCTATGTGAAATGGTAATGGGGTACATTGTACCTCTACCATTTCACCCCAAAAAAAATGTCAAAAGTGTTAAAAATGACAGTAGCCGGTTTTTGACAAATCTTTTAATAAAATCTTCTTTTCTTCTTTCCTTCGGGTTTCTTCCGCTGCTTCTTTCTTGGGTCTTCTCGTCCACATCTTGCCCGACGTGTTCTTCTATCTTCTCCATCCGTCTTTCAGCCTTCTGGTCCCGCATCTTGCCCGTTGTCTTCTCCTGTCTTCTTCTCCGTCCGTCCGCCAGCCTTCTCGTCCACATCTTTTTCTTCCCCGGACCCAGCGTTTGAATTTGATTTGGCCGCCGTGTTCCCGCTCCTGGGACCCGCCCCCCTCTGACGCCACAGGTAAAATCATATGAAAGTCCGCGTGTGGCATATGTGCGTCAGAGGGGGGCGCGGTCACATGAGTGTGACACGGCGGGAACTTCAATTGGAAGCATCTTCTTCTCCGGGCGGCGCGTTTGAAATTGAATTCCCCCGCCGTGTGACGCTCTGTGACCCCGCCCCCCTCTGACGCACATGACCTTCTAAGGAGTTTACTTGTGGCGTCAGAGGGGGGCGGGTCCCAGGAGCGCAACACGGCGGCCAAATCACATTCAAACGCTGGGTCCGGGGAAGAAAAAGATGTGGACGAGAAGGCTGGCGGACCGAGAAGAAGACCGGAGAAGACACAAGATGCGGACGAGGAGGCTGGCGGACGGACGGAGAAGAAGACATGAGAAGACAACAGGCAAGATGCGGGACCAGAAGGCTGAAGGACGGACGGAGAAGATAGAAGAACACGTCGGGCAAGATGTGGACGAGAAGACCCAAGAAAGAAGCAGCGGAAGAAACCCGAAGGAAAGAAGAAAAGAAGATTTTATTAAAAGATTTGTCAAAAACCGGCTACTGTCATTTTTAACACTTTTGACATTTTTTTTGGAGTGAAATGGTAGAGGTACAATGTACCCCATTACCATTTCACATAGGGGGGGCCAGGATCTGGGGGTCCCCTTTGTTAAAGGGGTCTTCCAGATTCTGATAAGCCCCCCGCCCGCAGACCCCCACAACCACCGGGCAAGGGTTGTGGGGATGAGGCCCTTGTCCCCATCAACATGGGGACATCCTCCCCATGTTGAGGGCATGTGGTCTGGTGCGGTTCAGGAGAGGGGGGGGCGCACTCTGTCCCCCCCTATTTTCTGCGGCCGGCCAGGTCACCGTGCTCGGATAAGGGTCTGGTGGGGATTTTTAGGGGGACTCCACGCCATTTTTTTTTTAAATTTGGGGTGGAGTTCCCCTTAAAATCCACACCAGACCTGAAGGGCCTGGAATGGATATTTGCCGGGAACCGCACGTCTTTTTTTTTTTGTTTTTACGGCGGGGTTCCCCTTAATATCCATTCCAGACCTGAAGGGCCTGGTAATTGAATTTGGGGGAACCCCTACACATTTTTTGTTTTTGTTTTATGAATGAATCCCTTTAGAATTGTCAGAGCCGACAATTCATTATAGCCGCGTGTGAATTTTTAAATGACTTTTTTCCTTCTGAATGTCATTTTGTGCAGGGGCAGTTCTAAGGGAAAAAATCGCTATTTCACATGCTGACATTACACCCCCCCTAGGTACGAAATTTAAAGGAATATTTCACTTTTATTGTTTCACTTTAAGAATTATTAATTTCACTGCTCCCGAAAAAACGTCCGTTTTAAAAAATAAAAAAAACATTGATACATGTCCCCTGGGGCAGGACTGAGGTCCCCAAACACTTTTTAGGACAAAACTTGCAGATTAGCCTTTAAAATTAACACTTTTGATTTCTCCCATAGACTTCTATAGGGAGTTCGGCGCAGCTTTACATATTACTTTCAATGCGCCGGCTGCTACGCTGGTTCATGCGCCTAATTAAGCCTCCACCCGGCGCACTAATTAAGGCATGAACCAGCGCAGCGCACAGAGCATAGTAAATCAGCCCCAGTGTGTCAACATGTGCTATCTGCCATCACAGGATATCGATTGGCTTTGCTTTGTGGGTTCAAGCCCTTCCTCGCTACTCAAGTAGGTGAGAGGAAGGGTTTGCCCCCCAAAACACATCCATTGATCACCCATGATGGCAGATAGCACATGTTGACATTTGGCATGGTATCAGGAGAGAATTCCCCCATTTGGCCAGTCAGAATGTGTGCATCTTCAAATTTTGGCTTGTTCTGGGGTGACATCACCCCATCACATGTGTTCGGAATAAGGTTGAACTTTGTAAGTTCCATTGTTTGGAGATATTGTTTTTTTTGTAAAAACGCATGGGTTTTGTACAACATGAAAAAAAATCTTTTTGAAAAATAAGCAAAAAAATAAAATAAAATATTAAAATAAAAAAAAAAGCACAAGTTGTGCAGAAACAAAAACGTTTCTATTTTGTTACCAGAAAAAAAAAAAAGAGGTTGAGAACAGAATAAAACCCCCTGAAATATACTAAACTGGAGTGGCTTCTTCTTTCTATGCTCAATACCAGTATGTAGATGAGTGACTACTATGCAATTGTGTTTATTTACTAAAAACTGAGAACTACATTTGGCACTAGAAGGAGAACCAGGGACACAGAGAAAATGAAACCCAAGCAAGAATGACAAACAACTGTATAAATTCCAATGGTCAAATTATTTATTATGTAATTAATATTTCTTTCTTTTGGGGGCCGAATTAGAAAGAAATATTTTCTGGCATAGCAATGGCCCCCCGACCATGAAGTACTCAACATATTTGTCAGGTGCCTCACGAGCAGATTGGGGGGCCAAGCCAGCGCGACCAGTGTCCATGCCAGGAAAGGTATCTGAGGGTAGTCCTGCCTCAGCACCAATGTTGGCTAGGTATGACTGGGAGTGCCTTCGTAAAAAATTGTGCAAAATGCAACAGGCAAAAACAATGGTGTTCAATTTATATTCCGCCAGGTGTATCGCTGTCAGGAACAGGCGGAACCGGCTGGTGAGTATCCCAAAGGCATTCTCGACTACCCTCCGAGCTCTGGCCAGCCGAAAATTGAAAACCCTCCTCTCCGGGGTGAGGGTCCTCTGGGGAAAAGGCAGCATGAGGTGAGGTCCAAGTCCGAAAGCTTCATCCGCGAGAAAAACAAACAAAAGTCCCTCCAAATTGTCTTCATCCCGTGGCAGTTCCAGACCACCAGATTGTAGACGCTTGGCAAACTCCGTCTGCTTGAACACTCCCCCATCAGACAGCCGGCCGTTCTTCCCCACGTCCAGATACAAAAATTCGTACTGTGCCGACACCACCGCCATCAACACGATACTATGAAAACCTTTGTAGTTAAAATAGTACGACCCCGAACGGGGTGGCGGCACTATGCGGACATGTTTCCCATCTATTGCCCCTCCGCAGTTCGGAAAATCACACCGCTGGGCTAATTGGGAAGACACAGTCTGCCATTCCTGTGGCGTGGAGGGAAACTGTGGGGACAAACAAAAAATTACAATTAGAAATTGGCCAAATAAACATTGCAATCACAATTCAAAAAACATCCTTGTGCCACATCATTATAACATTTACTAGCATTGGAGTGAGTATTACATGGCCAAAAATATAGGCCCACTTAAATCAGACTCCTCACCCCTCTGATGGGGCATTAAACATTTTTAGGGGGGGTCTAGCTGAGTTTAGGCCCTAAAAATTCTAAACAGATGGCACTATGCCTAAAATTATATATAAAAAAAAAAAAAAAATAAGGGGGGGGGGGCATAACTACAATGGAGCAGACAAAAATAAGGTTGACAATGACTAGGCTAGGTGTGTTTGTCCCTAGGATAGCATGCTGGACAGGTTTAGTGAAGGGAAAGATGCATGTAGGACAAGAAAAGAGCATGGAAAGCTTCAAACAGGCATGGGGACAAAAGGGAACATTCACAGCATATTACAATCATGGGAAGAAGGGAAATCTGCAAAAAAAAGAAGACATTAGCATACATTAAAAAAACATAGATTGTGATGTTTAAAGGAGGAAGCTTACCTTAATATACTCCTCCTGCATGACTTGAACGATAGCAGAACACGTCTCCGGTATGATGATCCCAAGCGCCTGGGGAGAGATGCCTGTCGAGAACTTGAGGTCCTGCAGGCTCCTCCCAGTCGCCAGGTACCGCAACGTGTCAATAAGCCTCTGCTCGGCCGTGATGGCTTGGCGCATCACAGTGTCCTGCCTTGTGATATAGCACCATAGTAAAAAATAAAAAATAAAACAGACTGCTGCACACCCTTAAGAGTTAACTACAAAA
The DNA here is from genome assembly GCF_905171775.1 of Rana temporaria. Taxonomy (NCBI): domain Eukaryota; kingdom Metazoa; phylum Chordata; class Amphibia; order Anura; family Ranidae; genus Rana; species Rana temporaria. The sequence goes on from NC_053494.1 coordinate 64,333,553, forward strand.
ATATTTTATTCGAATAGATATCAAAAAAGACATATGTATGTCAGGTATAAATACACAGGTCCCCTAAATATGGTGGACCTACCCTGAAATGGTCCCACTGGATACCCACTCAAAGAACGGCAACTACCAGTAACTAATACTCGATCATCCAAAAGGAGACCAGAGTCTACAATCAACGCCCCCACCCTCCACAGGGTGGGGGCATTGATTGTAGATTTTGGTCTCCTTTTGGATGATCGAGTATTAGTTACTGGTATTTACTAACATGCGGTTACACGGAATTAGCAAAAGCGGACTCAAGGGCGGCGACGAAGGCTTTGGCCTACCCCTTTATAGTGACGTCGTACGTGGTTTACGTGTCCGCGTTCTGACCCGATCAGATTTTGAACTGACGGTGTGTACGCATATCAGGTTGTCAGGCCACTTCAGCGTTGAACCGATAAAAATGGTTCGTCGGACCATTCTCTTCGCTTTGGAACGACCGTGTGTACGCGGCTCTGGTGTGCTTCCATGGTAGGAGGTGACAAAAAATACTAATTGGTACCTTGATTCTGAAGTTTAAAAATAGTTTGAATTATTTTTTCAAATGTTTTTAAATATATATGTAAATAGTAGTAGTATTCAATCATAATACTTTCATCATGTTTTGTAATACTTGATAATGGTTATTGACAAAATAATTGTAATATTTAATTATTATTAATTTCCACATTAAACTTAGAAAGTATTTCCTTTTTTTTAAAAGCACTAGAACAAAATCATTATTTAAGATCAGTAAGTCATAGAATCTCTCCCCATGTCCATGATCAATGCGGGGCTTCAGTGCATCCCCTGCCACTGGCGTACCACCCATGTCCCAACGAAAGCAGAATGGTTTAGGACATGGGTGCTCAACCTGTGGCCCTCCAGCTGTTTCAGAACTACAATTCCCATGAGGCATTGCAAGCTACTGACTGTTACAAGCATGACTCCCAAAGGCAGAGGCATGATGGGACTTGAAGTTCTGCAACAGCTGGAGGGCCACAGGTTGAGCTCTCATGATTTAGGAGAATCAACAACATAGAAAGAGTTGAGGAACTCATTAGCATCTCCCAAGAGAGAATTACCACATTTTCACCGATTTGGTCTAACTGGACATCATTTAACCACTTAAGCCCCGGACCAAAATGCAGCTAAATGGTCAGGCCCCTTTTTGCAAATCGGCACTACGTCGCTTTAACTGACAATTGCGCGGTTGTGCGACGTGGCTCCCAAACAAAATTGGCGTCCTTTTTTTCCCACAAATAGAGCTTTCTTTTGGTGGTATTTGATTACCTCTGCGGTTTTTATTTTTTGCTCTATAAACAAAAATAAAGCGTCAATTTTGAAAAAAATTCAATATTTTTTACTTTTTGCTATAATAAATATCCCCCAAAAATATATAAAAAAAACTTGTTTTTCCTCAGTTTAGGCCGATACGTATTCTTCTACCTATTTTTGGTAAAGAAAATCGCAATAAGCGTTTATCGGTTGGTTTAAGCAAGATTTATAGCGTTTACAAAATAGGGGATAGTTTTATTGCATTTTTATTATTTTTTTTTTTTTACTACAAATGGCGGCGATCAGCGATTTTTTTCGTGACTGCGACATTATGGCAGACACTTCGGACAATTTTGACACATTTTTGGGTTCATTGTCAATTTCACAGCAAAAAATGCATTTAAAATGCATTGTTTACTGTGGAAATGACAGTTGCAGTTTGGGAGTTAACCACAGGGGGCGCTGAATGGGTTATGTGTGACCTCAAGTGTGTTTACAACTGTAGGGGGTGTGGCTGTAGGTGTGATGTCATCGATTGTGTCCCCCTATAAAAGGGATCACATGATCGTTGACGCCGCCACAGTGAAGAACAGGGAAGCTGTGTTTACATACAGCTCTCCCAGTTCTTCAGCTCCGAGGACCGATCGAGGGACTCCAGCGGCGATCGGGTCCGCGGGTCACGGAGCCCGCGACCCCACGGCTGGGCTTAAAGGGCAACGTACATATACGTTGATGTGCCCAGCCATGCCATTCTGCCGACGTATATCGTCGTGCAGCGGTCCTTAAGTGGTTAAAGCGGTGGTTCCCCCTAAAACAAATTTCTAACAATACATTCGTAAGACCCGTTACACTGCGGGTAGGCTGGCTTTTGTTTTTGTTTTTTCGTACATACCGAGATCTCACCGTTTCGTCCCTTGGCGGTGGGCATTCCTAGTTGATTGACGTTTCTCCGACGGGCGCATACTGCGCGTCACGACTTTCCGACAGAAGCCGAACGTCATTGCGCAGGCGCCGTATAGATTCGGCTCTATACGGTGCCTGCGCAGCGACGTTCGGCTTCTTTCGGAAAGTCGTGACGTCACGTATGTGCCCGTCGGAGAAACGTCAATCAACAAGGAACGCCCACCGCCAAGGGACGAAACGGCGAGATCTCGGTATGTACTAAAAAACAAAAACAAAAGCCAGCCTACCCGCAGTGTAACGGGTCTTACGAATGTATTGTTAGAAATTTGTTTTAGGGGGAACCACCCCTTTAAGGTATCTCAAAATTATCAGCTGGTTACTACATAAAAGTGGTTTTAATACAGGAAAATACGTTATCCTGTAGCCTCCGTATACTCTTTCCTATATATATTTATGTCACTTAGCTTTAAATGTCTGGATTTTTATTTATTATTACTTATTACATATTTATTTATTTATTCTTTTCTTTTCTTCCCCTCCCCTCTTTCCATCCATTTATAAGACTATGCGACTACATGCTTATACCTGACCTTTGTTCTAGTTAGCAAAACTGTCACCGTATTTTTTTTAATTTTTTTTTTTATCTGTGCTCTATATCCAAAGATACTGTACGTGATGACTGTATTGTTATATATTGTCTTTGCCAAAATTATTTTCTTTTCTCATTACCTACTTGATGTATTATTTACAATGTATTATGCACTGTTATTCACCCAATAAAGACTTTTTGTGAAACAAAAAAAAGAAGACATCTTGCATTTACTGACTTTCTTTGCAGTAATAATTGATAGTAAGCAATTGTTACTCAGCTGTACCATCTTGGAACTCGTGAATAAAAGATTAGCCCTCAAATTAACTAGTTTGCTATGAAATTAATACAATATTCACATAAATTTCTATCAACGTTTTGCCCCAGCTTTCCTAGAGATACAGACCTTGGTAGCTTAATTATATTTTTCCCCTTTTAATTCTCACTGCTTTATTGGTTTTCTATGCTTTATGTATTACTTTCCCAGAAATGTCTATTGTTATAAAGCTCATGTGTATGCTGCCTTATTATTAACTATTTTAAAATCTATATCTTACCCTGGGCAATAAGGCTGATTGACGTATCATCACTAGATCTGAGAGTATATTCATATATACTTCTAATAAAAACTGCCAAGAAATATTGCACTTCTCCATCACACTCTATATTAAATTTCAAAAGTGGCCTTTGTTTTCCATGTCCAGGGAGAAAACCAGTCATGACTATTACATGAATAAATACTGTAAATATAAAAAAAGTCCAGGTTTTTCTTTATATATAAAAAAATTACAATATATTTTTCCATAGCCATTTTTATCTGAATGCATTATTTTTTACTTTTCACTAGTAGTGAGTTGTAAACTGCCTGAAAGAGAATATGGGAATATAAAGTCATCAATTTATAAGAAAATGCCCTGTAAAAATTTCCCTTTTAGAAGCAAATCAATTCACAATTACTGTAATGTCAGGGAAAAAGAACAGTGACTCCTGTAGTTTCAGAAACTTAGATCATATTGTTCTTTCTTCAAAATATTCTTATAGAAAGGAAGAAAAACTGTATTCTCATCGTATAACTTTGCATATATTATAAAAGAGAAACTTTAAGGAAAAGACAGATGAATAAACCAAACACAAACTAACTGTAAATATGTTATTTGGGTTATCATTCATAAATCCCCTCCCTGTGAAAAATGTGTACAGACTAAGGTGCATAAAATGCGCACTGAACCCCTCATGGACTATAAGGCTGACTCATATTATGAATTCAAAATATATATATATATATATATATATATATATATATATATATATATATATATATATATATATATATATATATATATACATTTATATCATTAAAATAGAGACATAAGATTAGTATACATAGTTACATAGTTAGTCAGGTTGAAAAAAGACACAAGTCCATCCAGTTCAACCACAAAAAAAAAAAAAAAAAAAACACAGTAAAATCCTATACACCCAACTCCATACCCACAGTTGATCCAGAGGAAGGCAAAAAACCCCAGCAGAGCATGATCCAATTTGCTACAGCAGGGGAAAAAAATTTCTTCCTGATCCCCCGAGAGGCAATCGGATTTACCCTGGATCAACTTTACCTACAAATCTTAGTACTCAGTTATATTCTGTACATTTAGGAAAGAATCCAGGCCTTTCTTAAAGCAATCTACTGAGCTGGCCAGAACCACCTCTGGAGGTGCATACATGTGCAATTAGTTTTGTTACAAATTTGTTTTTGGACAAAATTCTGCATATTTGCTCATTCAGAAGCATCCAAATGAATTAAAGACTCTTTTGATGAATGCATACAAAAGCGAATTGTCAGAAAGAATGAAAATTGGAAAGAACGAAAAAAAAGGGCCACACAGCTGAGCTCTGGGTAATGGAAGATAACAGCTCCAAAATCTGATGGCATAGGGTGGCTGGTCTCTACTCTTCCATGATGCCTGCGTCTGAAGGACATCCTGCCTCATTGGGGTTGTTTCTACCCCTGACCTCATCATCAGCATCCCCTCCATCCTCATCATCATCAATGAAGCCAACTTGGCAATAAGCTGCGGCTGGGGGAACATGCCAATTTGTTGTTTAACCACTTCCAGACCTTAGGTGTTTTTCAGATTTGGTGTTTGCAAGACTAAAACAGTTTTTTCTGCTAGCAAATTACTTAAAACCCCCAAACATTATATATTTTTTTTTCTAACACCCTAGAGAATAAAATAGTGGTCATTCCAATACTTTTTGTCACACCGTATTTGCGCAGCGGTCTTACAAGCGCACTTTTTTTGGAAAAAAATCACTTTTTTGAATTAAAAAATAAGACAACAATAAATTTGGCCCAATTTTTTTATATATTGTGAAAGATAATGTTACGCCGAGTAAAATGATGCCCAACATGTCACGCTTAAAAATTGCGCCCGCTCGTGGCATGGCGTCAAACTTTTACCCTTAAAAATCTCGATAGGCGATGTTTAAAAAATTCTAGAGATTGCATTTTTTGAGCTACAGAGTAGCTCTAGGGCTATAATTATTGCTCTCGCTCTAACGATCGCGGCGATACCTCACTTGTGTGATTTGAACACCGTTTTCATATGCAGGCGCTACTCGCGTATGCGTTCGCTTCTGTGCGTGAGCTCGTCGGGACGGGGCGCTTTAAAAAAAAAAAAATTTTGTTTTCTTATTTATTTTTATTTATTTTATTATTTTTTACACTGAAAAAAATAATAATAATTTGATCACTTTTATTCCTATTACAAGGAATGTAAACATCCCTTGTAATAGAAAAAAGCATGACAGGTCCTCTTAAATATGAGATCTGGGGTCAAAAAGACCTCAGATCTCATATTTGGGCTTAAATGCAAAAAATAAAAAAAAAATAAAAAATGTCATTTTTTCAAATGACCAAAAAAATATTTTGTCTCTTTAAGAGGCTGGGCGGGACTGACGTTTTGACGTCACTTCCGCCCAGCCGAGCTATGGGGACGGGCGAAGGAGATTTTTCCTTCAGTCTCGTCCCCGCTCACCAGCCGACAGCACCCGATCGCCTCCGCCGCTACCGACGGCTACGGGAAGCGGCGAAGGGCGCGGGAGAGCGGCGGGAGGGGGGGGGCCCTCTCCCGCCACCGATAACGGCGATATCGCGGTGAATCCGCCGCGGAGACCGCCATTATCGGATTCCAGACCGCGCACCCTAAAGATTGATACCTCGGTTGTGGCAGCAGCTGCTGCCGTTACCGAGATATCAATCTTTAAAAACAGGACGTACATCGTCGTGCGCAGGTCTGGAAGTGGTTATCAGTGTTCTCCCTTCATGTTAGTCTCTTTTTCTACCTCAGAACCAACATCTGAATCAAGTAATGTCTGCACATCCTCAAGAAGAAAGTGCCGGACGGTGTGTACAAATAATTCAGCTGACTCCTCCATGCATGATGCTGGGGTTATGACAGGAGTAGCTGCAGACAAAGAGGCAGAAAAACCCACTCTGGCAGCTGCAGTGGATCGCATTCTAGTGCCAGACTGGGTCATAGAGGATGAGGAGGATGAGAATGGTTTAGTAACCTGGTCTACCAACCTGTCTACAATCTGTGGCTGGAAAGCATGGGCAACATCACTAAACAGAGACAAAGGTGTCCTGCCTGAGGATGGACCACGCCCACCTTAGCCTGTGGAAACAGACGCTGATGGCCCCCTTATAGTGGGATGGGAATGTCTGCCTCTCCTTGTTGGCCTCCCAGACATGATGGTGGAGCTTATTACCCACATTTTATAGATACTGGGAAATGTGTAATTGGAAGCACTATTCTCACACACTATACTAACACTAATCTAACAATTTACACTCAGTGTCAAATGTTATGTAAAGCTGTGTTAAACACTGCACTACACTAACACACCCCTTACACAACTTTAGGCACCCCCCCCCCGGCCTGCCCACCAACATTCCTCATGGCTTGTCCACTAGTCCTCCCACCGAATCTGCCCACTGGCTATCCCACTAAGTCCTTAACATTCTTACAACTTAATGTATGAAAAATGTAAGTCTATTTTAAGTCACCTGTGCTTGCATCCCCAAACATTCAGCAAATAGTTGGTCCAATCCAGCAAAGAGACATCTTCATATACTCAGCAAAGAGACAGCCTGATCCAGCAAAGAGATAGCAAGCATAATCCAGCAAAAAGACTGCCCAATCCAGCAAAGAGATTGCCCAGTCCAGTGAGGAGACATCCCAGTCCAGCAAAGAGACAGCCAAGTCCAGCAAAGAGACAGTCCCATCCAGTAAAGAGACAGTCCAGTCCAGCAAAGATACTGCCTAGTCCAGCAAAGAGCCCTGTCCAGAAAAGAGACAGCCCAACAAAGACAGACCAGCCTAGCAAAAAGACAGCCCTATCCAGCAAAGAGACAGCCCAGCTCAGCAAAGACCCTATAAAGGTTGCACAGGCAGGTCAACTTCTCCAGGATGGCACATCAATAAGTGTCATTGCCAGAAGGTTTGCCGTGTCTCCCAGCACAGTCTCAAGAGCATGGAGGAGATTCCAGGAGACAGGCAGTTACTCTAGGAGAGCTGTACAGAGCTGTAGAAGGTCCTTAACCTATCAGCAGGACTGGTGTCTTCTCATTTGTGCAAGGAGGAACAGGATGAGCACTGCCAGAGCCCTACAAAATGACCTCCAGCAGGCCACTGGTGTGAATGTCTCTGACCAAACAATCAGAAATAGACTTCATTGGTGGTGGCCTGAGATCCCGACATCCTCTAGTGTGCTCTGTGCTCACTGCCGAACACTGTGGAGCACGATTAGTATTTTCCATTGAACACCAGAATTGGCAGGTCCGCCACTGGTGCTCCATGCTTTACACAGATGAGAGCAGGTTCACCCTGAGCATATGTGACAGACATGAAAGGGTCTGGAGAAGCTGCAGAGAACTTTATGCTGCCTGTAACATCGTTCAGCATGAACGGTTTGGTGGTGGGTCAGTGATGGTCTGGGGAGGCGTATCCATGGAGGGATGCACAGACCTCTACAGGCTACCCAATGGCACCCTGACTGCCATTAGTTGAAATCCTTGGACCCATTGTCAGATTCTAAGCTGGTGCAGTGGGTCCTAGGTTCCTCCTGGTGCATGACAATGCCCAGCCTCATGTGGTGAGAGCATGCAGCCAGTTCCTGGAGGATGAAGAAATTGATACAATTGAATGGCCCCCATACTCACCTGACCAAAATCCAAAAGAACACCTCTGGGACATTATGTTTCGGTCCATCCGGTGCAGCCAGGCTGCACTTCAGTCTGTTCAGGAGCTCAGTGATGCTCTGGTCCAGATCTGGGAGGAAATACCCCAGGACACCATCCGTCATCCCATTAGGAGCATGCCCTGATGTTCGCAGGCAATGCATACAAGCACTTGGGGGCCATTCAAACTACTGAGGACCATTTTGAGTTGTTGCAATGAAATTTCAGCAAAATGGACTAGCTTGTTGCATAATTTTTTCAGTTTGATTTTTGAGGTGTCTTTGAATTCAGCCCTCTGTAGGTGGATATTTTTCATTTCCATCAAATAATGTGCCATCTTTTCAATCCTAATACATTACCCAGTCTATATCAGTATAGATATCTGGCATGAGATTTTTAGCCGTTGAGATCTGATATGTTTTCAAAGTGTTCCTTTAATTTTTTTTGAGAAGTGTATATGTATATATATATATATATATATATATATATATATATATATATATATATTTAAACTGCCTGCATGCCACTAACTAACCTGCCAAATCTAGCTCAAGTTCTCTCGATCTCCTCCACTCCAACACACTACATACTGCTGCCGTGTAAGCAGCCTTATATAGTATGGGGCAGGGACTTAGCCCCCTGAGCCATTATTGGCCAAAATCATCCTGCCTTTGACCAATCATGGCTCTCACAGCAGATTGTGCTGTGATTGGCCAAAGCATGCAGGTCAGGTGCATGCTTTGGCCAATCAGCAGCCGTCATTGCACTGCAATCTCACAATGCATTATCGGGCACTCCACTGCACTTAAATTTGCTGCGACCGCCCCATATGTTTGGTTTGTTTGCGAACCAACGAACACCTGAATCTTGTTTGTTTGATTTGATTCGAACATTGGGACAATCCCTACTACTCTGTTTCCAGTTATTCCCAGGTCTACCCTGGCTGCAGGTCCATAAACCACAAATTGATTAGGCCACTGGAGGAATCAACTTCCAATCAGCATATTGTCAAGAACATTACCTGCCAGAGCCTTCCGTTGCCCACACAACTCTACTATGCATTGACTCTGAGAATGAGGTACGACAGACTGTGCCTGAGCCCTACCATGATTATCTTGCTTTTTTTAACAAACAGGAGGCTGACATTCTTGATCACATCGACCATACGATTGCCGATCGAGTTACTCCCAAGAGCTGAGATTGCTTTTAGAAGGACCTTTCCTCTTTCTGAACGAGAACAGGAGGCTTTGAAAGAAAAAGTCCATGAGAATCTGAAGAAAGGCTTTATCTGACCTTCTACTTCCCCAGCATGGGCAGGAAATTTCTTTGTAGAAAAGAAGGATCATTCACTGCGACCCTGTGTGAATCCCCTAGAAGCTCAATAAAATTACGGTAAAGAACCAATATCCACTCCCCCTTGTACCTGAACTATTACAGAGACTAAGATCTGCATATATCTTTACCAAGCTAGACTTAAGAGGTGAATGTATAAATCCCATTTACTAAGACGTATTCTGACAGTGGGGACTCTTCTCTGTCATAATTCACTGATCAGCGCTGCAGATGATTGACTGCAAGCCGCTGGTCGAACAAGGTTCCATCAGTCCCATTCTACAGAAGCTGATCTCATGGGGCGGCTTCTAACAGGCAAGGCCACACATAGATCAAAATTCAGCTAGTCCCTGCTGAACCGAACAAATTTTGATCTGTGTGTACCCAACTTTATCTTATTCCTTTCTCCAGTAGGCTCTCCCAGTGCTGTGATTGGTTCTGTGGAGCTCCTGGGTGAATTGTGAGTGACTGTGGTCACACTCCAGCCTCATCCTACCATACAGGGTTAATGTTCCTGCATGATATGATGACTTTGAGGCTTTGGGTGAAGGGGCAGAGCACTGCAGAGTGGACTTTTTAGAGTTTGGCTGCATCCCATCACTTGCTGTTTGTGGTCTTTAACCACTTAAGCCCCGGACCAATACGCTGTCTAAAGACCAGAGGTGTTTTTACAATTTGGCAATGCGCTGCTTTAACTGGTAATTGCGCGGTCATGCAATGTTGTACCGAAACGAAACTTGCGTCCTTTTCTTCCCACAAATAGAGCTTTATTTTGATGGTATTTGATCGCCTCTGCGATTTTTATTTTTTGCGATATAAACGCAAAAAGACCGTAAATTTTGAAAAAAAATGATTTTTCTTATAACAAAAAGTAAAAAAAATCGAATAAACTAAATTTTAGTCAAACATTTAGGCCAAAATGTATTCAGCCACATGTCTTTAGTAAAAAAAATCGCAATAAGCGTATATTTATTGGTTTTCGCAAAAGTTATAGCGTCTACAAACTAGGGTACATTTTCTGGAATTTACACAGCTTTTATTTTATGACTGCCTATCTCATTTCTTGAGGTGCTAAAATGGCAGGGCAGTACAAAACCCCCCCAAATGACCCCATTTTGGAAAGTAGACACCCCAAGGAAACTGCTGAGAGGCATGTTGAGTCCATTGAATATTTAATTTTTTTGTCCCAAGTGATTGAATAATGACGAAAAAAAAAAAAAAAAATGTTTACAAAAAGTTGTCACTAAATGATATATTTCTCACACATGCCATGGTTATATGTGGAATTGCACCCCAAAATACATTCTGCTGCTTCTCCTGAGTACGGGGATACCACATGTGTGGGACTTTTTGGGAGCCTAGCCGCATACGGGGCCCCAAAACCCAAGCACCGCCTTCAGCATTTCTAAGGGCACAAATTTTTGATTTCACTCCTCACTACCTATCAAGGTTTCGAAGGCCATAAAATGCCAAAATAGCAAAAAAAAAAACCAAATGACCCCATTTTGGAAAGTAGACACCCTAAGCTATTTGCTGAGAGGCATGTCGAGTCCATGGAATATTTTATATTTTGACACAAGTTGCGGGAATATGACAAACTGATTTTTTTTTGCACAAAGTTGTCACTAAATGATATATTGCTCACACATGCCATAGTTATATGTGGAATTGCACCCCAAAATACATTCTGCTGCTTCTCCCGAGTACGGGGATACCACATATGTGGGACTTTTTGTGAGCCTAGCCGCATACGGGGCCCCGAAAACAAAGCACCGCCTTCAAGATTTCTAAGGGCATACATTTTTGATTTCACTCCTCACTACCTATCACTACCTATCACAGTTTTGAAGGCCATAAAATGCCAAGATGTCACACAACCCCCCCAAATGACCCCATTTTGGAAAGAAGACACCCCAAGCTATTTGCTGAGAGGCATGTTGAGTCCATGGAATATTTAATTTTATGGCCCCAAGTGATTGAATAATGACCAAAAAAAAAAAAAAAAAATTTTTTACAAAACGTTGTCACTAAATGATATATTTCTCACATATGCCATGGGCATATGTGGAATTGCACCCCAAAATACATTCTGCTGCTTCTCCTGAGTACGGGGATACCACATGTGTGGGACTTTTTGGGAGCCTAGCCGCGTACGGGACCCCGAAAACCAATCACCGCCTTCAGGATTTCTAAGGGCATAAATTTTTGATTTCACTCCTCACTACCTATCACAGTTTCGAAGGCAATAAAATGCCAAAACAGCACAAAACCCCCCCAAATGACCCCATTTTGGAAAGTAGACACCCCAAGCTATTTGCTGAGAGGCATGTTGAGTCCATGGAATATTTAATTTTTTTGCCCCAAGTCACTGAATAATGACCAAAAAAAAAAAAATACAAAACGTTGTCACTAAATGATATATTTCTCACACATGCCACGGTTATATGTGGAATTGCACCCCAAAATACATTCTGCTGCTTCTCCTGAGTACGGGGATACCACATGTGTGGGACTTTTTGGGAGCCTAGCCGCGTACGGGACCCCGAAAACCAATCACCGCCTTCAGGATTTCTAAGGGCATAAATTTTGGATTTCACTCCTCACTACCTATCACAGTTTCGAAGGCAATAAAATGCCAAAACAGCACAAAACCCCCCCAAATGACCCCATTTTGGAAAGTAGACACCCCAAGCTATTTGCTGAGAGGCATGTTGAGTCCATGGAATATTTAATTTTTTTGCCCCAAGTCACTGAATAATGACCAAAAAAAAAAAAATACAAAACGTTGTCACTAAATGATATATTTCTCACACATGCCACGGTTATATGTGGAATTGCACCCCAAAATACATTCTGCTGCTTCTCCTGAGTACGGGGATACCACATGTGTGGGACTTTTTGGGAGCCTAGCCGCGTACGGGGCCCCGAAAACCAAGCACTGCCTTCAAGATTTGTGTGAGTGAAATCAAAAATTTATGTCCTTAGAAATCTTGAAGGCGGTGCTTGGTTTTCGGGGTCTCATACGCGGCTAGGCTCCCAAAAAGTCCCACACATGTGGTATCCCCGTACTCAGGAGAAGTAGCAGAATGTATTTTGGGGTGCAATTCCACATATAACCATGGCATGTGTGAGAAATATATCATTTAGTGACAATGTTTTGTACATTTTTTTATTTTAATTTTTTTGGTCATGATTCAATCACTTGGGGCAAAAAAATTAAATATTCCATGGACTCAACATGCCTCTCAGCAAATAGCTTGGGGTGTCTACTTTCCAAAATGGGGTCATTTGGGGGTTTTTTGTGCTATTTTGGCATTTTATGGCCTTCGAAACTGTGATAGGTAGTGAGGAGTGAAATCAAAAATTTGCGCCCTTAGAAATGCTGAAGGCGGTGCTTGGTTTTCGGGGTCCCGTACGCGGCTAGGCTCCCAAAAAGTCCCAAACATGTGGTATCCCCGTACTCAGGAGAAGCAGCAGAATGTATTTTAGGGTGCAACTCCACATATAACCATGGCATGTGTGAGCAATATATCATTTAGTGACACATTTTTCTTTTTTTTTTTTTTTTTTCTCATTATTCAATCACTTTGGACAAAAAAAAAAAAAATCAATGGACTCAACATGCCTCTCAGCAGTTTCCTTGGGGTGTCTTCTTTCCAAAATGGGGTAATTTGGGTTTTTTTTGTGCTATTTTGGCATTTTATGGCCTTCGAAACTGTGATAGGTAGTGAGGAGTGAAATCAAAAATTTACACCCTTAGAAAGCCTGAAGGCGGTGATTGGTTTTTGGGGTCCCGTACGCGGCTAGGCTCCCAAAAAGTCTCACACATGTGGTATCCCCGTACTCAGGAGAAGCAGCAGAATGCATTTTGGGGTGTAATTCCACATATGCCCATGGCATGTTTGAGCAATATATCATTTAGTGACAACTTTGCGCAAAAAAAAATATATATATATATATATATTTATATTTCCCGCAACTTGGGTCAAAATCTAAAATATTCCATGGACTTAAGATGCCTCTCAGCAAATAGCTTGGGGTGTCTACTTTCCAAAATGGGGTCATTTGGGGGGGTTTTCAATTGTCCTGGCATTTTATGCACAACAATTAGAAGCTTATGTCACACATCACCCACTCTTCTAACCACTTGAAGAAAAAGCCCTTTCTGACACTGTTTGTTTACATAAAAACATATTATTTTTTTGCAAGAAAGTAAAGTTGAACCCCCAAACATTATATATTTTTTTAAAGCAAAGGCCCTACAGATTAAAATGGTAGGTGTTGCAAAAAAAATTTCCACACAGTATTTGCGCAGCGTTTTTTCAAACGCATTTTTTGGGGAAAAAATACACTTTTTTTTATTTTAAAGCACTAAAACACACTATATTGCCCAAATTATTGATGAAATAAAAATTATGATCTTAGGCCGAGTACATGGATACCAAACACGACATACTTTAAAATTGCGCACAAACGCGCAGTGGCGACAAACTACATACATTTTTAAAAGCCTTTAAAAGCCTTTACAGGTTACCACATTAGATTTACAGAGTAGGTCTACTGCTAAAATGACTGCCCTCGATCTGCCCTTCGCGGTGATACCTCACATGCATGGTGCAATTGCTGTTTACATATGACTCCAGACCGACGCTTGCGTTCGTCTTTGCGCAAGAGCAGGGGGGGACAGGGATGCTTTTTTTTATTTTTTTATTTTTTTATATATTTATTTCGCTTTTTTTATTTTATTTGTTAACTGTTCCTTCCATTTATTTATTTTTTTACCATTTTTATTGTTATCTCAGGGAATGTAAATATCCCTTATGATAGCAATAGTTAGTGACAGGTACTCTTTTTTTTTTTTTAAATGGGGTCTATTAGACCCTAGATCTTTCCTCTGCCCTCAAAGCATCTGACCACACCAAGATCGGTGTGATAAAATGCTTTCCCATATTCTCAATGGCGCCGTTTATATCTGGGGGGGGGGACATTCCCTCCCACTGAATGTAAAAGCAGTCTAGAGGCTAATTAGCCGCTAGGACTGCTTTTACATGAAAGCCGACCGCTGGCTGAAAAGAATGATACCAAGATGATGCCTAAACCTGCAGGCATCATTCTGGTATAACCATTCAAAGTCCTGCAACATACCAGTACGTTGATGGTTCTTGTTGGACATGTATTGTAATCTTTTTTTTTTTCATGCAGTCTGTTGGCTGAACAAAAAAAAGATTGATCGGTGGGTATGCCCACCATTAGAATACCTCCCTTCATCCACCCACTTCTAATGATGGGCATACATGCACCATTTATATATGCCGAAGCATGGGGGCATCCTCCCGCAAAAAAGTTATGCCGCGTACGGTCGGACTTTTCTATGCCGCGTACACACGGTCGGACTTTTCTATGCCGTGTACACATGGTCAGACTTTTCCACAGGAAAGCCTCCGTAGGAATGTCAACCGTATGTACGCGGCATTAGGAGCAAAATCGCTCCTCCGCCCCTAATGCCCCCATGCTCCGGCATATATGCTCTTTTTTGAACTGTAGTGGTGAAATCACCTCCTACAGCATTGGAGTCGCGGCTTTATATATCGTGGGAGCAAACGCTGTTGCTGTCACGCTAAATAAATCCACACTGCAACTGAATGGCGTACCTGCTAAGCAAATGATGGTTAACATTAAAACAAAGTAACATTCCAGTATAACAGTAAGATCATACCATACCTGCAAAGCAAATACCTATAAAAAAACATAGTAAAAAATAAAACATTTTTTAACGCAACCTGTGCCTAAAATATATATATATGCCAAAGCATGGGGGCATCCTCCCGCAAAAAAGGAATGCCGCGTACGGTCGGACTTTTCTATGCCGCGTACACACGGTCGGACTTTTCTATGCCGTGTACACATGGTCAGACTTTTCCACGGGAAAGCCTCCGTAGGAATGTCAACCGTATGTACGCGGCATTAGGAGCAAAATCGCTCCTCCGCCCCTGCTGCCCGCATGCTTCGGCATATATGCTCTTTTTTTTAACTGTGGTGGTGAAATCACCTCCTACAGCACTGGAGTCGCGGCTTTATATATCGTGGGAGCAAACGCTGTTGCTGTCAAGATAAATAAGTCCGCGCAACAGCTGAATGGCGTACCTGAAAACAGTAAAATAAATTACATACCTGAAAAGCAAGCATGAAAAAACATAACAACAATAAAACTTTGCAGAATAGAATACAGTAAAAAAAGAGCAGAACAATAGAGAGAGAATAGAGAGGGAGAGAACAATAAAACGACAACTATTTTTGGTTTTTTTATTTTATATTTTTTTGTGTGTTTTTATTTTTTACTTTTTTTTTTTTTTTTTTTAACACTTTTTTTTGTAACTGTGAACTGTAACTTCAACTTTTCGGTTCCAGGTTTGGGTCTCTCAAAATGCGATGGCATCTTGGGAGACCCTGTGTGAGTGTGCCTAGCCTGTGAAATGTTTCACCCTACACTAATAATTAACGTGTGTGTGGAAGCGTTCAAAACATTCACCAATACAAAGACCAGGATTGCCAGGACATTTGGGACAAAAATAACGGGTGTCACGCCTAAATCCGCGCTTGGTACAGACACGACATTTTCTTTGGGGGGCTCGTTGGGTAGGGGTACTCGGGAGGACATAAGAAAAATGCCTCTCATGCAGTCGGCTTACTGCATTTGGTAGGAGATGGTGAGGTACAATACCGCCTGGATACAGGAGTTCTGTGATGATATCCCTCTGGAATTGAAGGAAGGATTCATTCCGTCCTGAAGCTCTGTATACGACATGAGCATTCAGTAGAGCCAATTGAAATAAATGTAGAGACACTTTTTTGTACCAGCGTCTCGTCTTACGGGCAATATGATACGGCGCCATCAACTGGTCGTTGAGGTCCACCCCTCCCATATTAAGGTTATATTCGTGGACACAGAGGGGTTTCTCCACAACACCAGTCGCCGTACGAATTTGGACTGTCGTGTCTGCGTGAAGGGTGGTAAGAACGAAAACATTCCTATTGTCCCGCCACTTCACAGCGAGCAAATTTTTACATCTGCAGCAGGCTCTCGCCCCCGGCCTAACACGGGCATCTACAAGCCGCTGGGGGAAGCCCCGGCGATTAGGTCGCACGGTGCCACATGCTCCAATCTGTTGATCAAATAAGTGGCTAAAAAGTGGCACGCTGCTGTAAAAATTGTCCACATACAAATGGTACCCCTTTCCGAATAAGGGTGACACCAAGTCCCAAACAATCTTGCCAGCGCTCCCCATGTAATCTGGGCATCCTTCCGGCTCTACCTGACTATCTTTTCCCTCGTAAACCCTAAAGCTCCATGTGTAGCCTGTGGCCCTGTCACAGAGCTTATAGAGCTTGACCCCGTATCTGGCACGCTTGCTGGGAAGGAACTGTTTGAAAGACAAGCGGCCAGCAAATTTAATCAGGGACTCATCAACGCATACAACCTGCTGGGGATTAAACAAGGCTGCAAAACGTTCGTTGAAATGGTTTACGAGGGGCCGAATTTTGTAGAGCCGGTCAAATTCAGGGTCTCCACGTGGACGACAAAGTGCATTGTCACTGAAATGCAGGAACCGCAGGATCGCCTCGTATCGTCTCCTGGCCATGTGAGCAGAGAAAATGTACATATGGTCAATGGGATGTGTGGACCAATACATCCGCAATGACGGAAATTTGTGTATGCCCATGTTGAGGGTAAGGCCCAGAAAGGTCTTAAATTCGGAAACCTCAAGAGGTTTCCATTCTTTGGCAAGGCGAGACTGGGGGTTAGCGGCGATGTAAGTACCAGCATATAAATTAGTCTGGTCCACAATAGATCTATAGAGATCTTCCGTGAAATACAGCGAATAAAAATCAAGTGACATAAAGTTCGCTGTATCCACCTGAATACCGGGTTGGCCAGTGAATGGGGGAAGTACAGGTGCTGTAGAAGTGGTGGGGACCCAATCAGGATAGGCAAATTCTACAGGAAGGGCACTATGGGCACGACGGGCCTGTCTCTGTCTTCTTCTTGGTGGCAGCGGGACACTACTTGTGCTTGCCACATCGCCAGCTTCAACTGCACTTATGGGACTCGCCACGTCACCAAGTGTTACTGCAGTGCTGGATAAACGACCAGGGTGTACTAGGCCGCTGGTGCTTGCCAATTCACCAGAAGGAATAGCGGCGCTAGTACTGGATCTCTGCTCCATACGAGGGTCCTGCGGTTCTTGCTGCTCAACAACATCAGAATGGGATCGGGTACGCCTGGCCTTAGCAGGGACCTCAACTTCGTCGTGCGAGCTATCTGACATGGAGCCGCTGTCGTAAATGGGTTCATATTCTGAGCCAGAATCTGTCAGATGCGTGACCTCCTCCTCTTCACTATCTGACATGCACATGAACTCCAAGGCCTGCTTATCATTGTACCTTCGGTTTGCCATTTTGGACTCTAAATTTAGTGGTACAATGGTAAGGATTCACTGGTAAAAAAAGCACCTGACTATAGAAAAGCAAATGTAGAAAACGCTTAAAAAAAAACTGTAAGCGATCGCAGGGATCAGGCCTGTCTCTGCGAACGCTGCAGTTATGTGTCTTGTGTTTTGTAAGTGACAGTGATCGATCGATACTGCACTTGGGTGGGTTGGGCTGGGCAGAGGGGGAAAACGCAGGTGCTAGCGGGTATCTGGGCTGATTCCGCTAACAATGCGTTTTTGGGTACCCTAAACTGCTGGGTACGCTAGTATAGATCTGATCAGATCAGGTATCGATCCGTTCAGATCCTATACCACTAAGGGGGGTGTATGCTTAGCGAGTGGGTGTAAGCGGTACTGGCTCTAACCTAACGCTGCCTGGGGCGACGCAGACCCTGACTGGCGCTAAAATTAAATTTATATCACCCGCCGGGTGATCAGGGGGTTAAACCTATTGGGTTATATACGGCGGGTGCTCTGATGCTATAAACAGCAAACTAACCAACCAGCGTCAACCGTAACACTTATACGGTGATCACTGGTGAAAGGGTTAACTAGGGGGCAATCAGGGGGTTAAAACCTTTATTCGGTAATATATGGGGGTACCTAACGCTTTCTAAAAACCTGGTGGCGAACCTAAAATAACTAAATAACTAACTGGCTAACCACGTCACCAGTGACACTTATACAGTGATCAGTGGTGAAAGGGTTAACTCTAGGGGCAATCAGGGGTTAAAACCTTTATTTATGGGGGTACCTAACGCTATATAAACCTGGCGGCGAACCTCAAAAAAAACTAACTGCCTAGCGGCAACAGTGACACTAATACAGCGATCAGAAACCGATCGCTTAGTGACACTGGCAATAGGGGTGAAAGGGTTAACTCTAGGGGCAATCAGGGGTTAAAACCTTTATTTATGGGGGTACCTAACGCTATATAAACCTGGCGGCGAACCTCAAAAAAAACTAACTGCCTAGCGGCAACAGTGACACTAATACAGCGATCAGAAACCGATCGCTTAGTGACACTGGCAATAGGGGTGAAAGGGTTAACTCTAGGGGCAATCAGGGGTTAAAACCTTTATTTATGGGGGTACCTAACGCTATATAAACCTGGCGGCGAACCTCAAAAAAAACTAACTGCCTAGCGGCAACAGTGACACTAATACAGCGATCAGAAACCGATCGCTTAGTGACACTGGCAATAGGGGTGAAAGGGTTAACTTTAGGGGCAATCAGGGGTTAAACCTTTATTGGGGGGGGGGTAGGGGGCTACCCTGGACCTAAAGGGGCCTAAACCTAACTGCCCTGACACTTTTTTCTGTCACACTGACACTAAAAGCAGTGATCAGAAAATAAATGATCACTGCAATCAGTGACACTGTGACAGGGGGTGATCTGGGGGTGCTGGGGGGGGGTGATCGGGGGGGGTTATGTGCCTATGTGTGCTGTGTCAGTGTGCTGTTGGTGCAACTCACAGTACTGACGTCTTCTCTCCTCTGGAATCGGACGAAAAGACCGCCAGAGGGGAGAAAACGTCACTTCCTCCCTGCCTGTGTTTACAGTTACACAGGCAGGGAGGGCTCAGCTGCAATCTCATTCGCCGAGGGAGATCGAGAGGGGACGGCTGGAAACCAATAGCTGCCCCCTCCTCCCGGACCTCCCGTACACCGTTCCCGGCCGCCGCATGTACCGGAGGGGGTCCCGATCGGACCCCCGAACCGAGGTAAGGCGGGGACGTACCTATACGCCCATGTGCCTGTACGTGCCATATTGTGGACGTATATGTACATGCGGTGGTCGGGAACTGGTTAATTAGGTTAGAAATATACTGGAAATTTTCAGTTGCTACATAGATGTATTCCACATACACACTATATTTTATTAAAATGCATGATTTTCATTAAGATACAGTGTGTGTCTGTGCAATAAATATACAGTATGTACAGCCTGAAAAGTCCCAGTATATTTCTAACCTATTCATAAACATTTTACTTTCACTTTAGTAAACCTGCACTGCAAGGGTCTCACAGGAGGAGAACAGCAGTCTGTTATCTGTCACCCCTTATCTTAAGTCTGTGCCAGGAGAGAGAAAAGCTCAGATGTCTGCTGGGCAGTGATGATCGGGGCTGCTGTGTACTGCTGTCTGCGCTACCCACCTGTACTGGAGCTCTCACTGTCCCGATCCAACCGCCCAGCCTGTCAGGAAAACATGTGCCCAGGAGAGTGTTCTTTCCAGGGAAACCTGCAGCAGGTAAGACCACATTCTCAGCGGTGCTTTTGGACAGAATTAGCAACGCAGAGGCTGAGACAAAGCATGATGCTCTAGTGTTTTGTGCCCCCTCTCAAACTCCGCCCAGGGCAATGACCCCTCCCGCCCCTGCCTTGTACCAGCCCTGGTTCTGAGGATCACTAAACACACAATTCTAAATATACATCCCCCTAAACTCTGGGAACACCAAGACATCTCCCACACTTACCTTGCAAATCAGCAACATCTCCTCATGATAAAAAAAAAAAAGTAATCTTACCATCTATTTAGTTTGGCAAACATCCAAACAAGCAAAATTTTGCTGGGTTTGAACCAAACTGACATCCTTATCCAAAATGGCCAAGGTTATCAATATTACAAACAAATTGAAGAACAGTGTACATGCATGAATAAGAAGTAGAAGCAATTGTGTATATCATTTTGTAATTAAGGAGGGAATGTATGTACGCTATGTGCTGGGGAGGACTGTGGAGGGTATGACATGGGGAGAATTGCATAGGGTAATACAGTATTTAGTATTTGCAACCCTGCACATTACTTCAGAAGAGCACACTTCTTGTTCTAGTATGACAGCGCTCACTCACCCTACAGTGTCAGGGCAACAGAAAAAAAGGCAGGACTACTGGAACTTCCTTTCATCCTCTTATGCAAAACATAGATAGGTGGTGTTCTGTAGTCCTCAGAACAATGTGGCTGATAGGAAAAAGCACAAGAAGATATCAACCAACAGGATTTCTGGCACGATCAAGAGGTATTTTTTTATGAGACAGATATAAAAAATTGCTTGTATATTTACCAGATCAGAAGAGAGCAAATAAAATAAGGTAATTGTTGAGGTTTACATACCTTTTAATAGAATAAATAAAAACAATGAATATATCCTATCATGGAAAAGGGGTGTACAATCTAAAGTCTCGTACACACGACCGGTTTTCCCGTTGGGGAAAACTGCCATGAGAGCTTTTGGGCGGGAAAACCGGCCTTGTGTATGCTCCATCGCAGTTTTCCCGACAGGAAAACTGGCAGAAAAAAATAAGAGAACCAGCTCTCTTTTTTCCTGCCGGCATCTGGCAGTTTTCTTATGGGAAACACTATGATGGAGCATACACATACCCGGGGATTCCTGACCAAAGCTCTCATGGCAGTTTTCTTGTCGGGAAACCCGGTCATGTGTAGGGGAAAAAATTTACCAAGCAGGTTCTCGGTTTTCCCCTCAGGATTCCTTGCAGACTTTTTACCGCCGGGAATCCCGTACGTGTGTACGAGGCTTAATTTTATTGTTCCCTATTCACGTGACATTTTCTTGGTTAAGACTTGCATTGCATGAAGCTAATGCATTCAGCTTGAAAAATGTTCTATTTGTCACAGCCTGCAGAAGGTGGATACATCTCCATTATTTTAAATTATCTCTCACATATGTACCATAGGCAATTTCCAGATATAAAAACTGTATACACCGCCCTACCACTGACCTTAAAGCAATCTTTCAAGGCATCCAAATCTTCAGATTTCTGTCTGTTTACCCAAAGCTATATGATCCTGGAGTTTAGCCAGACAGATGGATAATTATTGCTGATGCCCAGAAGCAGGCAAGCAGAAGGGATCCAAATTAATTAGATTTCTGGCGGCTTTTACAGCAGAAGACCACTATTTGTAATGCATTTATCTATTTTTGTTCTGTTTACCAGAATATTGCAAAAAATGTAAACCATATATCTACCAAACACTCCCTGGATACGTATGGAGTAGAGTATATGAAATGAAAACTCCTATTTTCTTCTAAGTAAATATTTGTATGCTCTAGCCTCATTTCATGTGTCATGATATGACGTTGTTTCATAATGTTTTTATTGTGCACTACAAATTATTTATATGAGATGTACAGTTACATACATAACAATTCCAAAAACCCTGTATACTCTGTTTAGTGAGGAAGACATCTATACATTTTTTAAAGATGTCAACACTCTCAGCTAGTACCATTTCCTGGGGGAGGAGGTTCCACATTTTTCTTGATCTAACAGTAAAGTACTCTTTCCTAAAGTTAAACCTCATTTATTTTTAATTTTTTAATTTTATTTCTTTATTAGGGTTTTTTCTCTTTATTATACAATATTCAACAAAACAGTCATCCCCTCATAGACCCCCCTTTTCTCCCATTCGTGGTTCGTCCCACCCCCAAAAGAAAAAAGTATTACTAAAGTGTTAAATTCTTTGGTGAGAAGTGGGTGGGGGTCATGAGGGTGGATCTGTCTAATATTCCAGTTAAATCTTCATTCCTTCCCATGCATTACTCCCTCTTGTCCACTTCCCTTTCACTCACTCATCCACTCCGCTACACTCTCCTTTATCCTAATCTAGGTTCTGTTAGGCCACCTCTCATCATTTGAGGGCTTTTCTACTCTATTAGTATTCAGATGTTAATCCTTCTTGCTTCCCACCAGGGTTTCCAGATAAAAAAATTCAGTTGTAAGGCCCCATGCTTTACATAAACCGATTTTTCTTTAAGAATTACTGCATTAATGTTATTAACCCATTCTCTGCTGGACGGAGGTGAAACCGACTGCCATCTCTAGGCGATCAACTTTCTTGCCTAACTAGACAACTCAGAACCACGACCTGGGTGTTCCCTGGGTTCCCCACTCCTTCCACTAGTCCCAGGAGGCAGTACTTCGCTTCCAGCTCTCTAGAAATTTCGAACACCCGGTCAATGGTTTCTATCACCTCCATCCAAGATGCTTGGGGCATCTCCAAAACATGTGGAGCATGTCCCCCTCTATATCCCCACACCTAGGGCAACTTGCATCCTGCCTATGGCCGAACTGGGCAAAAGTTTGCATTGGGTATAATAGGTTCTATATAGTAGGAACAGATGTGACATCCTCTGAGGCCTTGTACACACGACCGAACATGTCCGCTGAAACTGGTCCGTTGGACCAGTTTCCGCGGACATGTCTGACCGTGTGTAGGGCCTACCGGACAGTTTTCCGGACTAGCGGACAGGTTTCCAGCGGACAAAAGTTTCTTGGCATGTGGAAGCATTGAACTTCCGGGTTCGCGCACGTCGCCGCGTCATCGTCGCCGCCACGTCGCGGCCATGTCACCGTGTATTCTGTCCGCGGGGAATTTGGTCTGATAGATGTGTACACACATCAGACCAAAATCTCCCAGCAGACATGTCCGATGAAAACGGTCTTTTTCCCAATTTCTCTTGTACTTGGTGGCCTCTATCCCTCTCATTCTCGCTTTGTTTAGATGTGGATATATTTTCGAGATTAAAGGAGTTGTAAATAAAACATTTTTTTTTGCTGAAATTACTGTTTACAGGGTATAGAGACATAATAGTTAACGTATTCCTTTTAAAAACAATTAAAATAGATACAAATCAATCATATAATGTACCTGTCATTTCTAGTTTCATTTTTGCATGTTTCCTGCTTCTCTGCTGTACAGAGCCACAGAGCCAATACAGGGCAGTGATGGTTTGGAAAACGAAACTGATTGGTGCTGTGGGGTTTTAGACACACAGTAATCACACCTCCTTGATTAGTGACCACAGAGAGAAATCTCCCAGTAATGTGGTTATCAGGAAACAGACAACCAGGAAGTGTGGAGATCAGAGAAGAATTACAGCAACTTGAGAGCAAAAACGAACAATGAGGACATGAAATCAGCACTGCATTAAGGTAAAGGAAGCTATTAAGACAAAAAAAATATTTCCTTTACAAATCCTTTAAGCATTTCCCTGTTTCAGCGTTGGTTATATTTTGGAGTACTGTAATTGTGGTCTATTGTAGAGTTTGCCCTCTAAATTGTTCTTCCAATGCGTGCCTAACCTGTAGGTACCTAAAAAAGAATTTATTTGGTAATGCAATTTGGTCTCTAAGTTCCTGAAAAGTTTTCAAGACGCTATCTTGATATAGCTGGATAATAAATTTGATTCCATGTCTTGCCCATTCCCTCACTACTCCCATCTTCTGCAGTTCTCCCAGTTCACTATTCTCCCACAGAGGGTTATACTCTGTGAAACCTCTGTAATTCAGTCTGGCCTTCGCTGTGTCCCACACGCTCATCAAAAGACTCAGAGTAAGGAGTCATGGGGGGAAGGATCTTGCCTCAAGTCCTTCTACTATTGAATCGTGTGGGGTATGTTGTAGCAATAATTTCCTCCCTACCACTCCCTCTTCTAAGTTACACCCCCCAAATACTGGAATTGTCCTGCTAGAAAATAGCTAAAGGGGTGCGGGAGTGCTAATCCTCCCTCCTGTTTCTGTAATTTCAGAGTGCTCAACCGAATTCTCGCCAGACCACCCCTCCAGATCAGTTTCCTGAACACAGTGTCTATCTTCTGAAACCACATTTTAAATAGCCATATTGGGGAATTATGTAGTACATAGAGAAGCTGAGGCATCCAAATCATTTTCATTAAGCTGCAACGGTCGGCCACGGATAGTGGTAGACGTTTCCACACTTTTATTTTCCCCCTAAATTTCGCTAATAACGGGACTATATTTGTTACATACCTGTCAGATGAGCCTGACGTGCAGTGGGGAGGCCTTCTCGTACAACCCCGGCTCAAGGGCCACCGATGTTGCAACAGTGGCCGCAAGAGCCTGGCGGTGTATGGGTGCCTGGTTCGTCTCTGGTCTTGTCAGTCCAGCTGGTGCAGCAGGAAGCAGGAAGCAGGATGGTAGATGCAGGGCTGGGGAGACACTGAATACGTCATCAGACAACCCGGGTTTGGTAACAGACGATCAGATGTAGGTATAGACGACAGGCAGAGAATGGTCAGGATACAGGCAAAGTTTAGCAATGGGATATCAAGCAGAGTAGAGCTGAGCGTGGTCACAAGGCAGGCCGGGATCAGGATAACAGAGATCAATCATAGTCAAACAAGCTGGGTCAAACACAGGAAACAGATCAGATCACAGGAAGTCACGGGAACAGGTATGAGCTGCAGATCAGACAGCGAAGACACTGTGCTGCTAAGGTGTTTAAATAGGGCAGCCTGTTGTCAATCACTGAAATTAGTCTGCACCATTAACCCTTAAGTGGCAGATCCATGACAATATTGTCTGCTGTATATTTTTGGGGGTTTCTGGCTATAATTATACCCAGATATTTAAATTTGTTCACCACTTGGATCTGGGCTACCTCTCCAGGCAGTCCACTGGAAGAAGGCTAGATTTTCCCCAATTTATCTTAAGTCCGGAAATTGGACCAAACTTGATGATGTCCATAGCTTTCCGGAGGGAGTCTTGTGTATCACCAAGAAACAGGAGGAGACTGTTCTTCCAATGCATGCCTAACCTGTAGGTACCTAAAAAAGGATTTATTTGGTAATGCAAATTGGTCTCTAAGTTCCTGAAAAGTTTTCAAGACGCCATCTTGATATAGCTGGATAATAAATTTGATTCCATATCTTGCCCATTCCCTCACTACTCCCATCTTCTGCAGTTCTCCCACAGAGGGGTGTACTCTGTGAAACCTCTGTAATTCAGGATGGCCTTCGCTAGGTCAATCCTGGAAAGCATAGAGTGGTGGAAAGCATAGAGTGGGTCTTGGAGAAGCATGAATACTGTCAGGTCTCCGAATTCCCTATTCTCCAGATATCCCTCAGTCCAATTTTCTTCAGAAAGTCAGGTAATTGACTATCTCCTCCACTTCTCGTTTGTATCCCTGGGGGGAAGCTATCCAGCTTGCAGTCCATTAATTACCATGTTAAAGTCTCCCATTACTATCACCGGAACCCCTGCCTTATCCAAGACAAACTCCACAAGCCCACACAGGATCGAAACATCAAAGGGATATATACATTTGCAAGTACACAAGTTTTGTTCTCAATCTTACAAAATTTAAAAAAATAAATGCCACCCCAGATCTGATCAAAATGCTCACCCCCCTAGAATAGGAGGTGTGAACTGAATGGAATTGCATGCTATAATCCCTCCATCTCAGTCGGGGAATAGAGATTTTAGTAAGATGTGTCTCCTGTAAGCAAAGAATAGCTGCACCGTATGTCTATGCTAGGAGGAGAACTGCTGCTTTTTTTCTCTGGATCTCCCATTCCCCGGATGTTCCATGAACATAAATTTATTTTTTTAATCTGAGTACTTTTACCCATTAAAATTCAGTCTTCTGTGGTCTCTTTAACAAGTGCCTATTCCTCTTGGTGTAGTTTTCCTGTTTCATTTTTGTGACCCTATATTGCCTATTCTCGTTTTTTGAGTTCAATAAAGCTTTTATGCCAATCATACCACTCATTCCAACTTGTGTTCCCGTGCTTCCCTCGCTAGCCCGCTGGGACCTTTACATTTATCTATCTTTAAAAGTGTAATTATCATCTTTAAAATTGTGTCCTGACATTGTTCCCTCCCTACCCCCCCCCCCCCCATCTGAACCCCGTACAACCAAGCTCTAAAAAACAAACACAAAAAAAACAGACAAAAACATACAACAAAAAACATATATGAAGAGAACTCTTTGCAATACCCCTTGGTAGCCCAGGGTAGTATGCTCATTGCTCCCTCCGACTTATCTGCCACCAACCCCCTCTCCTCTCTCCCTAATTAATCAATGTGAAAATCCGTGCCGCAAACTAGATCATATTGTTACTGAAATTCAAGGGTAATATGGCTAAATTAGTCTACAGTCTCCTGTTTTGAGTTACTATCCAGTATCAAAGAACACAGTCTCCCCCTGAACGTTTTTCCGCAGTCTTGCTGGGTAAAACAGTGCATAATTCAGTTTGAGTTGCTGCAGTTTACGTTTGACATCTCCAAATTTGGCCCTCCGTTTTTGTAGGTCAGGTGAAAAGTCAGGGTACATGGACACCCTATTATGATTGTAGAGAACATTACCCATTTCTCTGGCTTTATTTATATAGTCACTTTGTCCTTGTAATGGAATGTTTTTACCAGTACAGATTTTGGAGGAGCTCCCGGTTGAGGGGGTCTAGAGGGAACCCTGTGGGCTCTTTCTAATACAAAACAGGGTGAGAAGACCTGTTCTCCAAATAGGTCTTTTTTTAGTTTCAGAGAGTTCAAGTCGTCCTCTATTAGACTGACCCTCCCCTCAAGTGCAGTAGTCCTTTCGTGTACTTTTTGCATGTCATGCCTGACAAGGGACAGTTCTTCCCGGACAGTTTTTAATTGATCAGATACTTCATTGATGGAGGATTTACAGGAATTACTTACATGTAATTCTTCTTTAAATTACAGTTCTGTTTCCCCCTGGCATTCCACACTAGGTGATGACTTTGATCGCTTTTGGGCATCATCCGTCCCCTCCCCCGGTAGATTTACTACAGGAACCTTTGCCCCTTCACAGGGGTTATCTGGCCTTGTCCCTGACTCTTCCTTGTGACATTAGCTCCGGTCTGTGGTTTAGACAGCATACTGAACTGTTGGGTGTGTTGTCTATTTTGTGAGGGGGTCTGACTCTGCGTATGTGAAAATTGCTCTATTTTGTATGTATGTAACAATGCAAAAAAAAGGCAGTTTTTTCGGGAGCAGTGAATTTAATAATGCTAAAAGTGAAACAATAAAAGTTAAATATTCCTTTAAATTTCGTACCTAGGGGGGGTGTAAAGTAAGTATGGGAAAAAGCGCATGTTTCCCTTACTTAGAACTGTCCCTGCACAAAGTGTAATTTCTGAAAGAAAAAAAGTAATTTAACCACTTAAGACCCGGACCTTTAGGCAGCTAAAGGACCCGGCCAGTTTTTGCGATTCGGCACTGTGTCACTTTAACCGACAATTGCGTGGTCGTGCGACGTGGCTTTTTTGGTGGTATTTGATCACCTCTGCGGTTTTTATTTTTTGCGCTATAAACAAAAATAGAGCGACAATTTTGAAATAAATTCAATATTTTTTACTTTTTGCTATAATAAATATCCCCCAAAAATATATAAAAAAAATATGTTTTTCCTCAGTTTAGGCCGATACGTATTCTTCTACCTATTTTTGGTAAAAAAAATCACAATAAGCGTTTATCGGTTGGTTTGCGCAATATTTATAGTGTTTACAAAATAGGGGATAGTTTTATTGCATTTTTATAAAAAAACATTTTTTACTACTAATGGCGGCCATCAGCGTTTTTTTTTCGTGACTGCGACATTATGGCAGACACTTCGGACAATTTTGACACATTTTTGGGACCATTGTCATTTTCACAGCAAAAAATGCATTTAAAATGCATTGTTTACTGTGAAAATGACAATTGCAGTTTGGGAGTTAACCCCTTCAGCGCCCCCTTGTGGTTATGTGTGTCATTTGTGTTTCTAACTGTAGGGGTGTGTGGCTGTAGGTGTGACATCATCGATTGTGTTTCCCTATAAAAGGGAACACACGATCGATGACAGCGCCACAGTGAAGAACGGGGAAGCTGTGTTTACACACAGCTCTCCCCGTTCTTCAGCTCCTGGGACTGATCTCAGGACTCCAATGGCGATCGGGTCCCACGGTCACGGTGCTTCGGACCGGGTCACGGGAGCACGCCTGCGACCCACGGCTGGGCACTTAAAGAGGACGTACATGCTTGTGCCCAGTCGTGCCATTCTGCCGACGTAAATGTGCAGGAGGCGGTCCTTAAGTGGTTAAAGCCGGACTTGCGGCTATAATGAATTGTCGGCTCCGGCAATTCAGAGAGGATTCATTCATAAAAAAAAAAAACAGCGTGAGGGTCCCCCCAAATTCAATTACCAGGCCCTTCAGGTCTGGTATGGATATTAAGGGGAACCCGGACGTCAATTTAAAAAAAAAATGACGTGGGGTTCCCCCCAAATATCCATTCCAGACCCTTCAGGTCTGGTGTGGATTTTAAGGGGAACTCCACCCCAAATTTAAAAAAAAAATGGCGTGGAGTTCCCCCAAAAATCCACACCAGACCCCTTATCCGAGCACGTTAACCTGGCCGGCCGCAAAAAAGAGGGGGGGACAGAGTGCGCCCCCCCTCTCCTGAACTGTACCAGGCCACATGCCCTCAACATGGGGAGGATGTCCCCATGTTGATGGGGACAAGGGCCTCATCCCCACAACCCTTACCGGTGGTTGTGGGGGTCTGCGGGCGGGGGGGTTATCAGAATCTGGAAGACCCCTTTAACAAAGGGGACCCCCAGGTCCTTGCCCCCCCTATGTGAATTGGTAATGGGGTACATTGTACCCCTACCATTTTACAAAGGAAGTGTAAATAGTTGTAAAAAAACACACACATACACACCGTAGAAAAAAGTCCTTTATTAATAAAAAAAATAATTTAAAAAATCCAGCGATGGTAATCCACTCGGTCCCGGCTCCCTGCTCCAACGTTGTCTGTATCCAGCGACGGGTGATCTCCTCTCCGGTCTAGCGAAGATTGTCCGGGATCCAGAGTGCAGCATCGCCGGCCTCCTCTCCGCCGGACACAGCCGGGCGAATGACGCTGCTGAAGCTGTGACATTTATTTTATTGGTGAGGCGCAGCCACCCGTTACGTGACCCCGTCCCCCTCATTGGCATAAATACGGTATTTATAAATGTAACTTTTTGTAAATTCTGTTCTAATATATAGGGCCAATGAGAGCTGCAGAGCTGGGGGTGTGCCTCTGTGTAAATCGTGGAAATGCACAGGCAGCAGCTTCCGCTGCCCACAGTTAAAATGATTGCAGCTAAACTCAGTGGAGGGAGATTTCCGCAGCATATTTGGTAAGTACAGAATCAGAGTATATATAAAAACAATATGCAAAGTGGTTGGAGGGAAGCTTCAGAATGGCAAATGTGTTATTACAATTTATGAGGGAAGACCGCAGTTTCTCTTTATATGGAGTCTCCTAAACATCGTATTGAAATAATTTACCAAACAATAAATCAACCCATCTAAGTTCACAAAAAGCTGTTTTCTGTTAAATAAAACTTGAGGTTGCTTAAAACCATAAGTCATGTTTATTCATTTGTTTAATTACTCAAGCTGTGTTTTATTTAGAAATTTTAAACAACCTGAACAATACTCTTACATTAATTATCTAAACAAAGAACAAAGTGAAGTATTTTGGTGAGCTCATTATTTTGCTGCAAGCTATGATTTGCTTATGGATATATTTTGATCATATTAAAAAAGGTCACTGTTACCTCTTTTGAAAGCATAAATGAGGGTGTCTTTGTATTTGAATGGTTTGCAGAATTAGTCATGCACAGTAATTAGCATGTATACATATAAAAATGCAGATCGGGCAGAACGTCCTGTGATAAAAAATACAAACTGTTAATAGAACAATGGATCCTATTAGAAAAAAAATATGAATTTTTTCAATAGAATTCAGATCTTATTAGTTAATTTTCTTGACCATGTTTGAAAAACTAAAATAGGTCAGGCTGAAGTGTAGCATCTTTTAGTTTTTATGCAATAGGTTGCATGCATGTAGAGTCCAAAAAGAAATGTTGAGATTAGGTTGAATAAGGGTGGGCCCACATCCCAATTACAAGGAACAAGTGGAAAGGTTCCCCCTTATTAACGGGACTTTAAGCCCAATTTTTTTTTTTAGATCAGTCACAGAATTAAAAAGTAGAAAAGCAAAAAATATATTTATACAAAATATAAATGTAAATGTAAATGGATACAAGGCATGCATATTCACAACAATGACTGGTGAACATCTAGGTCAACATAACATAGCAATTGAGATATAATACTTATAGGACTACTGTGATGTTGCCACCAGGGCACATATCCAAAGACCACACCCGACACATTTCAGAATCCCTTCTTTCTTCAGGGATGAATATATCTAAAAAAGTAGAATGAGTAAATTTGGAACTGTATCCTCAACAGGAATCAACAAAAATATAAATGTTATTTTATAAGTATTAATAATTTTAAATAGGGCTGTTACTGATCAAAAATGTTCTGTTCGATTAATCGTTTTTTTTTATCGATTAATCGTCTAATTTTGATTAATTATAACACACATACAGATCCAAATACTTTTAGCTGATGTTTTTGCAGGCTGATTCCTAGTGCAGCTACCAACCACTGGAAAAATGGATAGCAGGATACAAAAAACACATAAAGGCAGAGCTCGATAGGAAAAGCATTACAACTTTTATAGTCTTCAAGTAGTTAGCCAAATAAATATTGCACTGGAGATAAAATCGATGTATCTACATAAACTGTAAAAATAGTGCGAGTAATGCCAAACGGTACCAAAAGCAGTCATAAAAACATGTAGCTAAGTATGATACTGGTATAAAAATGTGTACAACGATACCACTGCTGAATCCAGATGAGGAGAGGTTAACATCAGTCCGTCGGCATGTAGATGTCCCATGAAGGGAACTATCACAACTCCCAGTGGATGGTTGTAGAATCCCAGGTTGATAGAGGGAAGTGATAGAGGGAAGTGTAACAGCCCTTGCGTGTTGCAGATAGTAAGGTCCCGCTGGCATGCAGATATAAAGGCACAGCAAAGGAGCCCTTCATGTCCATGGCAAGCCCCGCCGGTGTCCGTGATGTTACTGGATTTCTGACGGAACTCCCTGAAGGCCCTGAAGCCGGTGGAGAGGCGAGTACCAATCAAAATAATTTTAATCGATCAAAAATATTTTGATCGATCAAAAAAATTGAAGATTAATCGATTAATTAAAAGTTATTTGCACAGCCCTAATTTTAAATACATATTTTTAAGTTCAAAGTGTATATAAAAGCAAAGGGCAGATTCACAGTGCAAGTACGCCGGCGTATCTACTGATACACCGGCGTACTTTCAAATTTGCCGCGTTGTATCTTTAGTTTGAATCCTCAAACCAAGATATGACGGCTTCTGGCTTCGATCCGACAGGCATACGGCTTCGTACACCTTCGGATCGTAGGTGCAATACTTCGGCGCCCGCTGGGTGGAGTTTGCATCGTTTTCCGCGTTGGGTATGCTAATTAGCATTCTCTTACGTCGTCGCTAGTCGGCTTTTCCCGGCGTATAGTTAAAGCTGCTATTTTGTGGCCTATAGATAGAATTGCCATGTTAAAGTATGGCCGTCGTTCCCGCGCCGAATTGTAAATTTTTTTTTTTTTAGCGTAAGTCGTCCGTGAATAGGAAAGGACGTAACTCACGTCTAAGTTCAAAAAATGACGTCGGTGCGACGTCATTTCGCGCAAAGCACGGTGGGAAATGTCAAAACGTAGCATGCACAGTTCAATCGGCGCGGGGACGCTCTTCATTTAAATGAATCACGCCCCCTACCCGCCCAATTTGAAATACGCGCCGAGAAATACACTACGCCGCCATAACTTACGGCGCAAAATTTTCCTGGATTCGACTTAGAGCCAGGTAAGATACGGCGGCGTAGCGTAGATTCACATAGAATTGCCCAGGCGCAGCGTATCAGAGATCTGTTACGCTGCGCCTGGGCAATTCTATGTGAATCTGGCCCCAAATCTTTTTTAGGATTGAGTGTTGGAGGGTTAGAAACTCTGTCAAGATTTTTATTGTTGAAATTGTCCCTACTGAGGATATTCAACTCACTATTTGTGCTAGTAATCATTGTCATCTGGTCTATACAGAAAGTGCTGGGCAATCCAACATTTTTGAGTTGGTCGGAATTTCCGATGGAAATAGTCCTATGGGAGCTTTTCATTGGATATTCCGACCGTGTGTATGCCCCATCAGACTTTTCCTGTCGGAATTTCCGACGGACTTAGATAGAGAGCAGGTTCTGAATTTTTTCGACTGATCGGAAAAAATCGGAAAATCTGTTCGTCTATATGGAATTCCGACGGGAAAAAAACACATGCATGCTCGGAAACAATTTGACGCATGCTTGGAAGCATTGACCTTTTTTTCTCGCCTCGTCGTAGTGTTCTACCTCACCTCTTTCCTAACGCTCGAAAGTTCAGAGAACTTTTGTGAGACCATGGGGGTTATTTACGAAAGGCAAATCCACTTTGCACTACAAGTGCAAACTACAAGTGAAAAGTGCACTTGAAATTGCACTGAAAGTGCATTTGGAAGTACAGTCACTGTAGATCCGAGGGGGACATGCAAGGAAAATACAAAAACAGCATTTTAGCTTGCACATGATTGGATGATAAAATCAGCAGAGCTTCCCCTCATTTCAGATCTACCCCTCAGATTTACAGCGACTGCATTTCCAAGTGCACTTTCAGTGCAATTTCAAGTGCACTTTGCAGTTGTGGTTTGCACTTGTAGTGCAAAAAGGATTCTCCTTTCGTAAATAACCCCCCATGTGTATGCAAGCCAAGCTTAAGCGGAAATCCGTCGGAAAAACCATCCAATTTTTTTCTGACTCCTGTGTACAGGGCATGAGTGCATTTTCTAAAGGCAAACATCTGTTCTGGTTACAAAAACTGTCATCTTCAGCGCAGGATGCGAATGGAAATATCCCCAGTGAGAAACAGATGACAAAAAATTTACAGGTTTTTTTTACTATTTCCTACTTTATCTAAAACTAACAAAAATATTTTGGATATACTTACACTTTAAACTTACATTATATGCTTTTATATACTACAATGTATAAGCATCATGCATATGCATAAATGAAAAGTAAGGGTATGTATATGTATAACCAGACTAATGCTTTATAATAATTTATGTATGACCATAGGGCCAGATTCACAAAAGGGATACGACGGCGTTTCTCCTGATACGCCGTCGTATCCCTGTTTCTATCTATGCGACTGATTCATAGAATCAGTTACGCATAGATATCCCTAAGATCCGACAGGTGTAATAGTTTTACACTGTCGGATCTTAGGATGCAGTACCGCGGCCGCCGCTGGGGGGAGTAAACCAGCGTCGGGTATGCAAATTAGGAGTTACGGCGGATCCCCGACGGATTTTCGCGTTCGCTACGTCGCCGCTAGTCTAGTTTCCCGTCTCAAAGTTAGTCGACGTTTTAGGTGCCCTAACTTTAGTCAGCAAACTTATTGCTGTCTAAAGTATGGCCGTCGTTCCCGTGTCGAAATTAAAAATTTAACGTCGTTTGCGTAACAAGTCCGGGAATACGGAAGTACGCTACGTGCGTCGCCGTTCGAAAAAATTATGTCACGGTGCGCAAAGCATGGCGGGAGTTAGGAAACGGAGCATGCGCAGTAGGTCCGGCGCGGGAGCGCGCCTAATTTAAATGGCACACGCCCATTTGAATTGGCCCGCCTTGCGCTGGAGGCCGCGGGCGTAGTTTTCATCGCAAGTGCTTTGTGAATCAGGCACTAGCGATGAAAACTTGCGGCGGTGTAACGTATCTACGATACGTTACGCCGCCGCGATTCTACGTGAATCTGGCCCTAAGTCCTTAATACCACCTTTATGATCTGTGTATCGAAGTGTAGGGGCACTGAAGTACAAGAGGAGAAAAAGATTTGAGATTTGAGTTTTAGGTTTGTGAAAATAAATTATAAATGTTAAAGGAAATTAGTATTAGAACCTTTGAGTATATACTGCTTTCTGGGGGCCTATTAACCACTTCAATAATGGACTTTTACCCCCTTCCTGCCCAGGCCAATTTTCAGCTTCCAGCCCTGTCTTACTTTGAATAACAATTGTGCGGTCATGCAACACTGTACCCATATTCATTTTTTATCACTGTTTTTTCCACACAAATAGAAATTTCTTTTGATGGTATTTAATCACCATTGGGATTTTTATTTTTTGCTAAACAAATGAAAAAAATCTGAAATTTTTTGGGTGAAAATACCCAAATCAGTGTATAATATTAAGTCTATAGGAAAGTTATAGAATCCACAAACTATGGTATATATCTGAAAATGTATCAATCCTGCTGTACTGATGGCCTATCTCATTTGTTGTGGCCTGAAAACACCAGGACAGTACAAATTTTCCCCAAATTACCCCCTTTTGGAAAGTAGAAAGTCCAAGGTATTTACTAAGAGGCATGGAGAGTGCAGTACAGCATTATCATATAATGGGTGTGAAAGTGATTAGGGACACTCACTGACGGCAGTATGAAAAAAAATATATAATAATTTTTCGAACTGTCTTTTTTTTTTTTTACACACTGTGACCAAAGTATAACAGTATTACTATAGTGACACTGTACTACTCTGGGCAGTGGTCGGTAATTTATTTTTACACATTATGATTATTTATACCAGTGAATTAAACCAAACATAAAACTGATTAATTCAGTGTGTTTTGTTGAGATTAACTGTGATTGGCCACAGCTAATCACAAGGTACAGATGGGCTCTAATTGGCCCTGTCCATATTATGTGATCACTGTGACCAATCACAGCTATCAACACAATTGTGTACAATGTATGGCATGAAAGGAAGCCATCCATCATTTACAATTATCATGTGATTTGGTGTAATCAGTCACAGTGGTCACATGGTACCAGCAGCAGGCCAGTACACTGATTAGCCATCAGCTGTGTAAGATGGACACAACTGGTGACCGATCAAGCCGCAGCGCTCAGCCCTCATCTTGCTATAGGCCGGGTGAGAATGGTTTAACAGAGTTCCTCTCACTTACTTTCATTGTGGCAATAGTTTCCCCACAGGAAACATCTGAAATAGGAACCAAGACAGCAATAAAAAGCTCCAGTTCCACTACTTTGCTACACTCTTGTTGTCTTGAAGGTAAGGGAGTGGAAGGCTCTAAATAACAGTGAAAACCTGAAATTCGGCCTAAAAGTAATAAAACATGTACTGTACATTATCTAACTGTTAATTGTAGCCTTTTGGCTGTGTCAGG
This sequence comes from Rana temporaria, assembly GCF_905171775.1. Classification (NCBI taxonomy): domain Eukaryota; kingdom Metazoa; phylum Chordata; class Amphibia; order Anura; family Ranidae; genus Rana; species Rana temporaria. The sequence goes on from NC_053494.1 coordinate 64,369,377, forward strand.
AAGGTCAAGTGCACAGTCGTACCTCAAGATCTGCCATAGGCATGTGCAGGGGGTGTGCCAGATGTGCCTGGGCAGACCTGAATAACCCAGATGGAAAATATCTAGACTGTGGCTTCCCAATTTGCCCAACGGTGGGACTTTCCCAACTGTGGAGGGGAAATCGATGAGAAACACGTTCCCATCGTTCCACCACCACCCCCCCCCCACTCGGGGTCATACTATTATAACTATAAGGGGTTTCATAGTATTGTGATGATGGCAGTGGTGTCAGCGACATATGAGTTCTTATATGTGGACATGGGGAAGAATGACCGGATGTCGGATGGTGGAGTCTTCGCCAAGAGTTTTCCATACGGCTCCAGAGTGGTAGCTTGGGATTGCCACCTGCTGAAGATAATGTGGCAGGACTGCCATTTGTCTTCGTCGCTGATGAAGCATTTGGGCTGGGTGAACACCTGATGGCCATTCCTCATGAGGACCCTCACCCCAGACCAAAGGGTTTTTAACTACCTGCTGGCCAGAGCCAGAAGAGTCGTGGAGAATGCTTTTGGGATAATGGCCAGCCAGGTCCGCCTATTCCTCACGGCAATCAACATGGCGGAGTATAAACTTGCCCCCCCCCCCAAAGCGCCCATAAAGTCCGACTTAAATATATGGAATATTTTAAGGGTAGGGACCATTGATATGCCAGTTAATTTCTAAATAATTTTTTAAATAAATAATTTTTTGGATCTGAAATAATCTTGAATTTGATTTATTGCTTGTGTTTCTTTTAGCTGTCTCCTAGGTTCTCCTAGTGAACTTGTAGTGCCAAGTGGATTTTCCTTTATTAAATAACCCCCATTGTCACCGTAAACACCAACTTACTACAAAAACTGATATTGAACATTGAAAAAATCACATTGTTGAGCAGAAAACCCTTTATAACGCACATGTGAATGTGCACATAGTAAACATTTTCGGTAAAAAACAACATCTTTGTTTTATAACGTTTTATATTAACCCCTTCAGCGCCCCCTAGTGTTAACCCCTTTCCTTCCAGTCACATTTATACAGTAATCAGTGCAGTTTTATAGCACTAATCGCTGTATAAATGTGAATGGTCCCAAAAATGTTTCAAAAGTGTCCGATATGTCCGTCGCAATGTCACGGTCACAATAAAAAAAATCCCTATGTTGTAGACGCTGTAACTTTTGCGCAAACCATTCAATATACGCTTTTTGCAATTTTTTTTTTTTACCAAAAATATGTAGAATAATACGTATCGTCCTAAATTGAGGGAAAACTTTTTTTATACATTTTTTGGGGTTATTTATTATAGCAAATAGTAAAAAATATAAAAAATAAAAATAAATTGTCGCTCTATTATTGTTTATAGCACAAAAAATGTTTGGGAGCCATGTCGCATGACCGCGCAATTGTCAGTTAAAGCGAATCACAAAAAGTGCTCTGGTAAGGAAGGAGGTAAATTGTTCCGGGGCTGAAGTGGTTAAACTGTACAACAGTAAAGAAAAGCACATGGAGCAACATGCAAGTAAAACTATAATAGGAACACAGGACAAATACTTACTTTTTAGAAGCAGTTTCCTGACCAGCGGTTCCTCAATTGATCCTTGGATCGTTGTACCCCAATATTCCTGTGCAGACTTCTCACAACTTTAATATAGGAATTAAATATGTCCGCACTCAGGACGTAATTTAGCTGCTGCCTCCCCTCAAAGTCCCTGAAAGGGGTCTAGGTATTTGGGTAATATAAAAGGAAGAAAGGGGGGTGGGCTGCGCTGCCGCCCACTGGATTAGTGGTGTGGTACTTAAAGTGCTAGGTGCATTTAGGCAATAGGATTAAATATATATATATATTTGCACTAATAAATCCTCCTCGCAAGTCAGTTGATGCTTAAATCAAATAGATGTTTTACAGTGTGTGAATGTATCCATCAAATAAGCACATCAAGGCTAGATAAACCAAAACTAGATAAAGGAAAGGAAATAAAACAAAAACCACCAAATCGTTCTTCCCAGATATGTATTGCTCTGATGTGTTCAGTGGGTATGGGTGATCTAAGGGGGTTTAGGTGCCTATTATAATAAGTGGGGGTGAATTCCTTGAGGTTAAAATAACCTGTGAATGTAAGTGCTAAGCTTGGTGAAATACTTCTAACGAATAATAGATGTGAAGTGTGAACCTTTTGTGTACTATCAGAAAACACAAAATCGTGTCAAATTGCAGGATGGGACATATACACATCACAATCCCTCAACTGAATAGTATGAAAAACAAAGCAGTAAAGAATTTAGAATATATATATATTTTTTAGAAAGTATAAAAAATAAAAAAATAAATATATATATATATATATATATATATATATATATATATATATATATATATATATATATATAAGGGATCTGTCCTTCAGTTCAGTTCAGTTCAGGGACAGGATTCCCTGTATGGAGTCCGTTTGAAATGAGATCTCCTAAAGTCCTGTAATAAAATCTTCTGTGTCCTGCCCAGTGCATACAAGAAAGAAAAACAGGTATAAATAGATGCACAGTGTCTTTGCTTGATAGATATATAACAACTCCAATCTATGATGTTATTAGCAGACAACAGTTAAATTAATCCATTTCCATCTCCGTTAAGGGTGACTTTTGGTGCTCCCCCTTTGGTTCCCCACTCACCACATCCAGGTACCCCTGCAGGGGTGTCGGGCAGAAAGTGAGTGGATTCTTTCTCTCCTCACGCATCTCCTCCCGCTCTGCTCAGGGTCCAGGGTGGTTCTCACTTCAGGGGCGTTTTTTTTTATTTTCTTTCCTTTATCTAGTTTTGGTTTATCTAGCCTTGGTGTGCTTATTTGTTGGTTACATTCACACACTGTGAAGCATTCATTTGATTTAAAAGGAGAGACTTTAAATGTATCATCACATGTAGTGGTCATGTGGATACATAACGGTATACAGTGTGCCACGTCCTAGATAGATTCAAAAGAGAAATGACCCATGGGCAAGTCATGGACTTTTCAGGCACTATACTCTGGTAAGGATATAGTCAAGAGAGGAGGGGGGTTTTTATCTTAAAAAAGATTTATTACAAAAATAGTACACATGTAAAAGCTCAGTTCACTAGGAACTGTACAAAGACAAACTTAACAGCATTATAATAGTCCTTCAAGACCAGCAGGAAATTGTATATAGTAATAATATTGAATATTAATGTTAGAGAAACACTTCCGGAGGTGTAACCTCCAACCGTTTACATATTAAATACATCCTGGAAGGAATTGAGGAACAGTAGACTTGATGTCTGTGAGATGGCAGATATAACGCTGTGGCTTGACATTTTTTGCGCCGTGTTTAGCGCTTCTTAATAAAGCCTCTATTTAAGTTTGCTACAATGACAAAGAAAATATATAAGTAAAGTACAAAACAACATTGATTAAACATATTTATAAAGACAAAATTGTATGTGTAGGCAGACAACATGAACACACATGAGAGGCCAAGGATCAGCCAAGGATGAAAACCCAGAGAGACACCAAAAAGGGGGGCGAGCCAGAGCACATGGCGGCTACATAGTGCCCTGAGAATTTGCACAATGGGGACGAGGGTATATAGTAATAGAGGTACTATAGATATTTAAAAAAGAGAAAAAAGAGTTTTTAAAGCCAGTAATAATAGTAACCATGATCTGCAATAAGGCAGAACAGTTATACTCACATAGATTAATAAAACATGCGCAGAAATGCCCGGTTGTAGCTATTCAAAAAGGAGTTGCCAACCCATAGGTCAAATACTGCTATAGTTAGGTACTGACAATTCCTGTGACGGAAAAGTATAATTGAATATCGTGAGATCTGGAAAGTAATCAGGTTTGAATTAGATACCATGAAGAGAGAATAAAATTCACAAATACAGGTTATTTTGAGGCCGCAGCTTACCTAACACAGACACATCGATCCATATACCGCTGCAATATTGGAGGTGGATTGGAGCCTCCGCATAATATGCAAGAGAGGCAGCAACATTATATGCATTCCATTATATTGTTTGAACTACCATAAGATGACAAAAAGCACCCATGAAAGACAGGGGGGAAGGGGTGGAGGCAGATAATAAATTAGTGCCTGGTCCCTTTATACAAAGATAGCTGGTAATAGAAACGGACTCACTTAAGGCAAAAACGGTAGTGGCGTAGATGATCCACAAGCCTCCGGGGAGGCTGCAGCAATCAGCACCTGTCCGGCCGGTTCTTAAATAGAGCCACATCCCGCTCATTCGGACGTCCACTGCGGCGTGGCTGAGTGACGTCATCAGAGCTGGCCGCAATGCTCTCCCGCGCAGGCACCGCATGATGGAGTGAAGACAGCGCTGTGCACGGGAGAGAGTGGTCACACAGGTGGGCAATGGCCCCACCCAGTGGTCACTAATGATATCGCCATGTATAGAGAAAAAACGGCGATATCTAATGCTGCCACACTGTGCAAAAAAGACAAACAAAGGCTATTGGCCAGCTCTGATGACGTCACTCGGCCGCACCGCAGTGGACGTCCAAATGAGCGGGACGTGGCTCTATTTAAGCACCGGCCGGACAGGTGCTGATTGCTGCAGCCTCCCGGGAGGCTTGTGGGTCATCTACGCCAGTGGTCATCAACCATGTCCTGCAGGGCCCACTAACAGGCCAGGTTTGCAAGATAACTGAAATACATCACAGCTGATATCATTTGGTCCTCAGTGATTGCAGTATTCTAGACTGCATCTCCCCAAGGTAATACATAAAACCTGGCCTGTTAGTGGGTCCTGCAGGACAGGGTTGATGACCACTGATGTACGCCACTACCGTTTTTGCCTTAGGTGAGTACATTTCTATTACCAGCTATCTTTGTATAAAGGGACCAGGCACTAATTTATTATCTGCCTCCACCCCTTCCCCCCTGTCTTTCAGTGGTGCTTTTTGTCATCTTATGGTAGTTCTAACAATACCAAAGTTTGTCTTTGTACAGTTCCTAGTGAACTGAGCTTTTACATGTGTACTATTTTTGTAATAAATCTTTTTTTAAGATAAACCCTCCCCCTCCTCTCTTGACTATATCCTTACCAGAGTATAGTGCTTGAAAAGTCCATGACTTGCCCATGGGTCATTTCTCTTTTGATTCATTTGATTTAAGCATCACCTGACTTGCAAGGAGGATTTATTAGTGCAAGCAGTATATATTTTTTTAATCTTATTGCCTAAATGCACCTAGCACTTTGAGTACCACACCACTAACCCAGTGGGCGGCAGCACCACTGGGTTGTTGGTCGGGACGTTAGTTAGTGATCGGAACGTTTTTGGCTCCGGGCTTTCCTCCTCGTTAGTGCTATTATCACGCACCTGCTGTGTCTCCGCCATGTTCCTCTCCCACTGTGAAAAAAGAGAAGGGCGGGGAATATATTTGAAAGAACATCAGGGGCGAGCGACATGTGCGGTGTTTCACGCATGAGCAGTGTATATAAAGCCAACACGCGTGTGTTGTACCTACGATCTGTGAGTGGAGGAAGGGGTAACGGAAGAGTTGATCATGATAAAGAAGGTAAAATTTTAACTTGGGCCATTCAGTGGCCTATACTGCTTCTAGATTGAGGCCTATATTGGGATAAGATTAGGAGAGTTTAGCCTGACAGTGTTTTTGTCCTGTGTTTTGTCTTGCAGAGAAAATAATAAATTCAAGGACCCAAATTTCATGGGCCAGTTTATAGATATGTAGAGAGAGCTGACCTGTTTGTGGCTAGTTAAACACCCCTTATACAAAACAAACCAGCTAGGCAGGCAGCGATGGAGAAACTGCTTGAATTTGTGAAGACGCAGAAATCACCCTTTTGCAAGCCAAAATTGGTGGCTTGAGAAGCACATATAGGAAGGAGCGGAAAAAGATCCTGGATTCCCTCAAATCAGGAGCAGCAGCAGAAGACGTATACAGGTGTACCAGTCTGTGGTACTACAACAGAATGTGTTTTCTGGAAGACCAGATTGAAGTTATGTCATCACTTTCAACACTTCCTTCCACCCTTCCATCAACCCAAACTAAGGCTTCTGACGACCAACCTGGGCCTTCCAATCAGGAAGAAGTGGAGGAGCCCAGCTTGGGTCAGGTATAGTATTTTTTTTACATGTTTATTGTCCTAAAATTAATGATGTTAACTAGATGTTATTATTGATAGCAAACTTATGATTTAACAACAAGTGTTTGACATATCAATAGACAGTAGTGGCCAAAAATGATTGGGAAAAGAATGAAAAATTCTGGGGTCAGAATGATAGTCTTTTCTATTTATTAACATTCAATTTGCAACAATCATGAGCTGAAAATTGTGTGTGATTGATGAACCAAAAAATAAAACTATGTCCTTTTTTATACACAGGAATACCTCAGCCAGGAGAAGGCTCTGGAATTTGGCAGCCAGGAGGAGGCTCTGGAATGTGGCAGCCAGTAGATGGCAGGAGAAAGTGGCAGCCAGGAGGTGGCGGGGGTAAGTGGCAGCCAGGAGGTGGCCAAGCCAGTAGCCTCACACAATCCCAGGTGCCTCCCCTCTGCCTTCCATCCAAAAGGCCCAGGAAGGGGAGGAACTTGGAGGAGGCAGCACTTGGCCACATTAGGGAGGCTAATATGGCCCTGAGAACCCCCCCAACGTTCAAGAGGCCTATGGCTGCTTGGTAGCTAAAATGCTAATCTAAAATCTAAAATGCAGAACATGGAGGAGGGCCAATGACTCTTCTGTGAGGAACTTATTTTTATGGCCCTAAATAAGGGGTTGAGGGGTGAACTGACACAAAAAACTCACTTTTGTGAGCTTGACCATCCTCCTCCTCCTTCTCCTCTACCTCCTGCCACAAGTCCACCACCAGAGCCACAGCCTGGAAGGAAACCTGGAGGGAAGTGTGGAGGGAAGCATGGAGGGAAGCGTATAAAGAAGACTAGAAAGTGATGGCTTGGGTTCAGTCTGGTCTGACAGAAGACACAGGCTGTTATAGTACCACAGCCTGGGGACATATATGTCATCTGCTGCTTTTTCTGATCTCTCAGAGTCCTGGACCAGATTGTGCTCCCTATTATATGGACTTCTCAGGCTACAAATTTTGGTTTGCAAATAGTTGATGTCTGCCCTGGGGTCCAAAGGCTTTGCAAATTCCAACAGTTTCTCCAGCATTGGAAAAAATGGTATCTCGCGCCAATTATGTGAAGTTATAAATTAAATAAATTATATTAATATGACATATATATTAGTGAGTAAGCTGCTCCCCTAAAATTGAGACCAAGGTCAGAAGGTCAAAATTGAATATTAGTGGTATGTGGAGGGGGCGCTCTAAGTAAATTATGTGAACAGAAGATGACTAAAATTAAAATAATCAAATATGTCTGTGCCAACAAACAGGTGAACAAGATTACAATAAATGCAATAAATGAATAGTGCAATAAATTGAAAATAAAAAAAATTGGTGACTAAATAAATAAAATAAATAGATATATAGATAAAGTCCATTCAAAAATATTAGGTGAAATCCATTCAAATATGTCCTTGGCAGATAAAACTGAGAGAACAATGTTGAAAATTCATGTGAAAGGTGTCGACCTCCACCAAGAAAAGATCCCCCAAAAGTGCACTGATGGATGGCTTCTTACCACAAGATATTGACCTGGTTGTTTAGAAAAGGTCAAATAGAGCAGTTGGTCACTAAACCATTTGAGAGATTCAGCTGTGTAGCTTTAGGTTTCCTAGACTCAGGTACTCTCATGAAAGAGGGAAAAGGAAAGCCACCATAGTAAAGTATTGTTTATTAAAATATACCAACAAAAATAACAGCGTAGCCAAATGGCCTCTTACTTTAGTAGTGCCTAGGACCCGGCACTGAGGCTAGTCGGCATAGCAGGTACACTGCGATGGAAGTTCCTCGCTTCTCCAGCATTGCCTTCCTCTTTATTTTATTATGACCCAAAATAAATGGATATTTTTTTTCTGCAAATACTTGCCTATGTGTTTTTCTTAAAAAGGACAGTTTGTTTGTTTGTAAGTAGGCAGGTACATTTCAAAAATACAATGTCAAATTAACAAGGGACACCAACCAACCTCCTTGAGGTTAAAAAAAATACAAGATAATAGTGTTATATATGCAAAAATGTAAATTATAAATTTGTAGCACTGTGTTCATAAATCATTTAAACATATCTAAAACATGTAAATAATATAAACTAAATCACCACGTGAAAAAGTGTAAAAAAAAATATTAAACATGAGAATAAAAAGAAAATCAAGTCCATAAGTTGTAGTGTTTTTCCAAGTGCTTCAAACTTAAACAAACATGCAATCTTCTCAAAAAAAATTAATATAATGCATCCACCACACCACTTGTGTTTCTGTGACTCCACCCCCTTAAGGATTTGTACTCACCACAAGAATGTGCCTTGCATTCTCATGCTTGGCATTAAAGCTTAGTAAAACTCTCCAAGGTCTCCTAGGCAATTCCAACAGTGTTCAGTAAACCAGTCTTCTCCACATATAAGAATAAATAAGTGCTTGCAATAGTGAAGTACTATAAAACCATTTATTAAAACGGCACACATAAAATCTCCAAATATTGCACTCACATCCTTCCAAGGAAAACAAGGCACTTCAAACAAAATCCTTTTTCAGAAGCAAGAGACTAGCAGCGGTGCATGCGATATATAGCGGTCACAGCAAACCCGGAACTGAAGCTCAGCCCAGGGCTACACGGCAATCAACTGTGTTGTATAGCGTCTGAATTTACTGATCACCGTGTGTAAAATCGTTTTAGGAGCAGAGAGACAAGCAAGTGAGAGTGAGATTAGTAGGTTCAGTAGGTTCAGGAGTGTGGCTATGGGGAATTTTTGATGATTGTTTCAGAAGTGCATTTGTGAGATCAGCAACTGATGTTGGACAAAAAAGTCTTGAATTAATCCCAAAGGTGTTCTGTCAGTTGAGATCAAAACTCTGATGCGCAGTAATGTTGGAACAGGAAGGGGCCATCCCCAAACTGTTCCCCACAAAGTTGGGAGCATGAAATTGTCAAAAATGTCTTGGTATGCTGACGCCTTAAGATTTCCCTTCACTGGAACTAATGCTGCGTACACACGATCATTTTTCGGCATGAAAAAAAAACGACGTTTTTAAAAACGGCATTTAAAATGATCGTGTGTGGGCTTCACATTGTTTTTCGGCTTCTGAAAAACGAAAAAAAAAAAATTCGAACATGCTGCATTTTTTCACGTCGTTTTAAAAAATGTTGTTTTTCGGGTTGTAAAAAATTATCGTGTGTGGCCAAAAACTACGTTTTAAACCTGCGCATGCCCAGAAGCAAGTTATGAGATAGGAGCGCTCGTTCAGGTAAAACTACCATTCATAATGGACATTCATCACGCTGTAACAGACAAAAAAGCGCAAATTGTCTTTTACTAACAAGGAGTCAGCTAAAAGCAGCCCAAAGGCGAATAGAACTTCCCCTTTAGAGTGCCGTCGTACGTCACCGCGCCTTGTTCATAATTTTTCTAAAACGATGGTGTGTGGGCAACATCGTTTTTAATGATGAAGTTGGAAAAACTTGATGAAGTTGGAAAAACTTGATGAAGTTGGAAAAACTTGATGAAGTTGGAAAAACGTTTTTTTCATGCCGAAAAACAGTCGTGTGTACACGGCATAATGCATAACGATGAGTGATAGATAGGGGGCGCTAGTGATACAAAAAATTATTTTTTTCTTTGTAGTGGTAGCAATTACAAATAAATGTGATACAAATTAAAAAATAAACAACAAATAAATGATCTAGGCTAATTGGCAAAGATACAATTAATTCAATAATTGAAAAATTAAGATTCACAAGGGAACCTCTTGATTGAAAAGAAATGTGCTCCCAACACCTTATAACAAGAATTAATTCTTATGTGATAATAATGTCCATATATATAGTGGGAGTAAGCCACTTGAATAACAGTAAAGTGAATCTTGCAGTGGACCAGAAGAAACAACGTGCAATCTTCTCATAAACTGCAGTGCTTAGAAATCCTTCCACCAATTCCGCAGAAACGACACCCAAAAGTGAATAAATATATGCGCTTACCACAGCGCTTTGACTCCTTTAATTAAAAAGAAAGTCAAACACGCTTGTGCAGTTCTGAATGTCTGCAAACATATAATGCGTTCTCCAGTAGTTGACACAGGCAAATCTTCTCCCAATATTCTCAGAAATGAAATGAAAAACAGAAAAACTCCATAGTGCAACCGGTTTTTAATATAAAATGATAAAACAAAACATGGGCCAAGTGGCCACTTACATTAAAAGGTGCCCATCCCGGCACTGGGTCTGCGGGCCTTTTAAATGAGGAGGTGGAACCTCAATTTGCATGCGGTGTGTGTCCCCTCTTGCCTCGCCAGCTCACAGAAGTCGGATGATGGGAATAGATAAAAAACGTGACCAGGCTACGCCGCCGACGATCGTTTCGTGTAAACGTCTTCAGGGGGGCGTGCCTGGTCACTGGGGTCACGTTAATTTATTTGGAAGCGAGCGGAAATTACTCCGCTTGATTAACATGCTAACCGGCCACTAACAGCTCAGCTGCAGTTTGGAAGAGACCCGGAAGTGGCCAGCAATGATGGACAGATGCTGGAGCCAATAGCATTGCAGCATCTAAGCACTGTGGGCCGGAAGTGCTTCGCTTGATTGACAAGCTGTCTGGCCAATAGCAACTCAGTTGCGGTCTAAAAGAGACCCGGATGTGGCCGAAAGTAATGGGCAGATGCTAGAGCCAATTATAGCACAGCAACAGAACATTGTGGGCCGGAGGAAGAAAAAGAGTGATGGACACAAAAATTCACCAATCACGGCACAGTCCCAGTACTGGCTTCGGCACTTACATATGAGAATAAATGGATTATAACATCACCCTCTATTCTTCAGCAATTGAGTTAATAATGACGACTATATTTATTTCTCCATCTCTGTCTAGGAAGGGGATATAGTTTGAATATAAGGATTAAATTAAAAAGTTTAAAAGAAAATTTAATAATGGGATATAATGGATAATGTAGAACTGTCTTCTCAAAAAACACCACAAGATGGCACCCTATATTTATTTAGAAGAGAGTATCTAATCAATGGGAAATTAATTTTTATTCAACATAGAAAAGAGAACAAATAATTCCTCAGATGTTTTAACATCAGAGGGAAGATTTTCAAATCTAGAATGATTCATTCAGTCCCCTAAGGAAAGAGAATAAAAATGAAAATATATATATGTGGTATTACTCACATAGCTATATTAGATGAATATACAAATATATTCAGCAACCCCACCCAAAAAATAAAATAAAAATGTCTGTGGATTGACTCATAAAGGAAATATGGTAAATCTGAACAGATAATGTTACAAAACAAAAAAGTATATATGAAAGAGATGGACATTTTTGCACTGTATATTAGACAAAAAAAGGAGAGAGGGGGGGGGGGGGGGGGGGGGGGGGGGGGGGGGGGGGAGGGGGGGATACACAAAGCTCAGTCGTTGGATAAGAAGCAGTTAAGATCGAGTTCGATGTTAAGGCCCAAAGGCTGCATGCTTCTGAGCTTGTGTATCCACATCGTCTCATTCTGAGAGATGGCTCTTTTCATATGAGTACCCCGCCAGTGGTTCGATACCTTGTCAATTCCGTAGAACTGGCAAAGAGATGGATCACTTTGGTGATATTTTTCAAAATGTCTCGAAACACTGTGGTTCGGGAATTTCTTTTTAATATTTGCCAAATGTTCATTTATCCTCACTCTTAGTTTACGAGTGGTACGGCCTACGTACTGGAGCGGACAAGGGCACTCCAGGACGTAGGTAACATGATCAGAATTGCAGGTGATCAGTGGTTTGATTTTGAACTTATCTTTGGTTACATTAGACTGGAAATGTGTTCGTTTCTTTGTGGCTCCAGGTTTTCTTGTAATCTGGCAAGCATTGCAACGTGTGCAATGATGGAAACCAGAGCCATCTAGGAAGGTACTCAATTTTTTGGGGGGATCTGGTACATTTTTGGCTATCCGATTTCTAAGCCCCGGAGCTCTTCTATATATGAATTTTGGTTTTGATGTGATTGATGTCACCAAATCGGGGTCTTTTAAAAGTAATGGCCAATGCCTCTTAAATATGGTCTCCACCTGACGATATTGTCGATGAAATCCTGAGATGAAAGGAACTTGGCTCTCAAATAATTTTTTTGGTTTGGTGGTAAGTAAAGATTCTCTTTCCATTGCAGACACTTGGGTCAATACTTTATTTAGATTTCCTTCAGAATAGCCTTTTTCCAAAAATTTGTTTGTCAATACTTTAGCTTGTGCTTCAAAATCTCTTTGTGTAGCACAATTGCGTTTTAGGCGCATGTATTGGCCTTTTGGAATGGCTCCTACCCACTGGGGGTGGTGGCAACTGGTAGTTGGCACGAAGCCATTTCTATCAGTTGCTTTGAAGTATGTTTTTGTTTCAAATAAAGTTGCATTTTTTGTGATGGTAAGATCTAGATAGTTCACTGTCTCCATACTTATTTCGGCTGTAAATTTGAGGCTATACTTGTTAGCATTCATCTGGGCAAGAAAAACTTTTAAACTACTTTCTGAACCTTCCCAAAAGAGGATTACATCGTCTATATATCTCCGGTAGAAATACAGAGACTGGTTACGGTTGGAAAAAATGCTTTCGTGTTCCCATTTATTGAGAACTACATTGGCCACACTGGGAGCATATCTAGCTCCCATAGCCACTCCGCTGGATTGGTTGTAGTACTGTTGGTTCGCCCAGAAGAAATTGTTAGTCATAGCCAACTTGAGACCCTTCACCAAAAATTTAATCTGTGCCTTTTTCAGAATAGATTGTTTGGTCAATGCCCATTTTATTGCTTGTAGTGCATCTGAATGCGTAATATTCGTATATAACGATTCGATGTCTACTGTCACTAGAATGGTGTGTTCTGTGGCCGAAAGGTTTTTAAGTGCAATTATAAGGTCCTTGCTGTCTTTTAGGTAGGAAGGACTTAATGGGACCAATGATTTAAAGAAACTATCTAAATATTCTCCCAACCGGGAAAAGAGCGATTCTATGCCGCTAATTATTGGCCTGCCGGGAGGATGTTCTCTGTCTTTGTGTACTTTGGGCAAAATATACATAACAGGAACTTTAGGTGCATGGATAATCAGATATGCAGCTTCTTTCTGATTGAGAATTTTACGAGCCACTCCTTCTTCAATCCACTCAGAAAGCAGATCTTTTAATTTCAAAGTAGGATTCCCATACAAAGGTTGATACGTTGATGTATCCCTCAGTAGTCTTTCCATTTCTGAATAATACATTTCTTTATTCAAGATCACTAAGCCTCCACCTTTGTCGGCGGGGCGTATCACAATTTGTTTATTTTCTTCCAATAATTTGATCCCTTCCCAAATTTTATTATTGGATGCGTGTTGGGACACTTTAAGTTCTCGTACATCTTCTTGAACCATAGTTTTGAATGCCTCAATCTGATGGTTCATACCTTTTTTAGGATTGAACGTGGAATTATTTTTGAGTCCACTATGTTGATAAACAAGATCCTCTTTCATACCCTCATTCATAGTACTCTTCCCTGCAAAATATTTTTTAATGTTTAATTTGCGAATGTATTTTTCCACATCGACAAAGATTTCAAACTTATCGATGTTTTTTTCGGGTGCAAATTTAAGTCCTTGTTGTAGTACTTCTAGTTCAGGTTCCGAAAATTCTACCCCTGCTAGATTGAAGATACCATCATTTAGTCCACTCTTTTTCTTTTTCGTTCTGCCTCGTCCTCTTCTACCTCTTTTTCTTTTTGATATTGAGGAGACTTGGGAGGGATGCGATAGGGCTCTTTCCATCCCCTCCATTCCCCCTGGTATTGATTTTGATAGGGGGCCGGTCTCCCTCTGAAATTTCCTCGAGACCCACCCCTGGGTGGTCTGGGAGGGTAGGAATATCTATTTTGATCATAATAGCCATTATCTGTCTGACGAGGATCAGGAGCAGGATATCTATGATAGGCATCCATAGGATACGGTTGCGGATAAGGTTGTGGATAGGGATAGTAGGGAGGAGCCGAAGCTTTTGGAGGATTGGGCTGGGATCTACCAACAGATTTAATAGGCTTATTAGGAGTGTTAGACCTAGCAGGGACCTTTTTCCGCACTATAGGTGGCGGTATGGTTCCTGGTCCTTTGGCTGGAGATGATTCCGGTGATTCAGCCAAGTTTGGTGTAACCTGCCATTTATATACTTTATCTTCTTCATAATCCCTTATATCTCTTTGGTATTTTTTGAGTTTTTTATTTTTTATTTCACCATCATATTTATTTAGGTGCACTTGTAGGAGCTTGGTTTTTTCTGTATACTCGCTATGGACTTTGAATGGCTCCATTCTTTCTTTAAGATCGGCGATTTTGGCATCTAGTAACTTATTTTTTGCCTTTCGTCGTTTCACCATTAACTGCATCAGCTTTTGTTCACAGGCGTTAAAAAACTGGAACCATTCATCCAACAACTGTAAATCCTCGATCCCATCATTGGGACCGACATCCCATCTGAGTCTCCTGGGTGTAAGATTTTTTCCTATGTACATTTCGAAGGACGCAATGTCCCACCATAATCTGATTTGCTTTTCCATATCACTTTGTAATTGCTTAAGGCCTAATTCTAAGTCTATATTAGGACTCGGGGCCTGTTGGAAGATCTCCTCAAGGTTAACGTGTCTATCTCGCATGAAATTGAACACGTCCATGGCAGCGTGGAAAATAGATTTAGTAAAGAGAAAATAGTAGATGACTCAATTACTAAGACAAAATGTTTGAGAGTAGATTTTCGCGCCAATATAGTATAAGTGAAACATAAAAACTTATTAAATGGAATATAAAAAAATATATATATATGAATATATGTTAAAGAAGCTGCTCCCCTAGAAATATATGAGAGCAATCTCTCATTATATTTAGTGAATGAGTGATAGATAGGGGGCGCTAGTGATACAAAAAATTATTTTTTTCTTTGTAGTGGTAGCAATTACAAATAAATGTGATACAAATTAAAAAATAAACAACAAATAAATGATCTAGGCTAATTGGCAAAGATACAATTAATTCAATAATTGAAAAATTAAGATTCACAAGGGAACCTCTTGATTGAAAAGAAATGTGCTCCCAACACCTTATAACAAGAATTAATTCTTATGTGATAATAATGTCCATATATATAGTGGGAGTAAGCCACTTGAATAACAGTAAAGTGAATCTTGCAGTGGACCAGAAGAAACAACGTGCAATCTTCTCATAAACTGCAGTGCTTAGAAATCCTTCCACCAATTCCGCAGAAACGACACCCAAAAGTGAATAAATATATGCGCTTACCACAGCGCTTTGACTCCTTTAATTAAAAAGAAAGTCAAACACGCTTGTGCAGTTCTGAATGTCTGCAAACATATAATGCGTTCTCCAGTAGTTGACACAGGCAAATCTTCTCCCAATATTCTCAGAAATGAAATGAAAAACAGAAAAACTCCATAGTGCAACCGGTTTTTAATATAAAATGATAAAACAAAACATGGGCCAAGTGGCCACTTACATTAAAAGGTGCCCATCCCGGCACTGGGTCTGCGGGCCTTTTAAATGAGGAGGTGGAACCTCAATTTGCATGCGGTGTGTGTCCCCTCTTGCCTCGCCAGCTCACAGAAGTCGGATGATGGGAATAGATAAAAAACGTGACCAGGCTACGCCGCCGACGATCGTTTCGTGTAAACGTCTTCAGGGGGGCGTGCCTGGTCACTGGGGTCACGTTAATTTATTTGGAAGCGAGCGGAAATTACTCCGCTTGATTAACATGCTAACCGGCCACTAACAGCTCAGCTGCAGTTTGGAAGAGACCCGGAAGTGGCCAGCAATGATGGACAGATGCTGGAGCCAATAGCATTGCAGCATCTAAGCACTGTGGGCCGGAAGTGCTTCGCTTGATTGACAAGCTGTTTGGCCAATAGCAACTCAGTTGCGGTCTAAAAGAGACCCGGATGTGGCCGAAAGTAATGGGCAGATGCTAGAGCCAATTATAGCACAGCAACAGAACATTGTGGGCCGGAGGAAGAAAAAGAGTGATGGACACAAAAATTCACCAATCACGGCACAGTCCCAGTACTGGCTTCGGCACTTACATATGAGAATAAATGGATTATAACATCACCCTCTATTCTTCAGCAATTGAGTTAATAATGACGACTATATTTATTTCTCCATCTCTGTCTAGGAAGGGGATATAGTTTGAATATAAGGATTAAATTAAAAAGTTTAAAAGAAAATTTAATAATGGGATATAATGGATAATGTAGAACTGTCTTCTCAAAAAACACCACAAGATGGCACCCTATATTTATTTAGAAGAGAGTATCTAATCAATGGGAAATTAATTTTTATTCAACATAGAAAAGAGAACAAATAATTCCTCAGATGTTTTAACATCAGAGGGAAGATTTTCAAATCTAGAATGATTCATTCAGTCCCCTAAGGAAAGAGAATAAAAATGAAAATATATATATGTGGTATTACTCACATAGCTATATTAGATGAATATACAAATATATTCAGCAACCCCACCCAAAAAATAAAATAAAAATGTCTGTGGATTGACTCATAAAGGAAATATGGTAAATCTGAACAGATAATGTTACAAAACAAAAAAGTATATATGAAAGAGATGGACATTTTTGCACTGTATATTAGACAAAAAAAGGAGAGAGGGGGGGGGGGGGGGGGGGAGGGGGGGATACACAAAGCTCAGTCGTTGGATAAGAAGCAGTTAAGATCGAGTTCGATGTTAAGGCCCAAAGGCTGCATGCTTCTGAGCTTGTGTATCCACATCGTCTCATTCTGAGAGATGGCTCTTTTCATATGAGTACCCCGCCAGTGGTTCGATACCTTGTCAATTCCGTAGAACTGGCAAAGAGATGGATCACTTTGGTGATATTTTTCAAAATGTCTCGAAACACTGTGGTTCGGGAATTTCTTTTTAATATTTGCCAAATGTTCATTTATCCTCACTCTTAGTTTACGAGTGGTACGGCCTACGTACTGGAGCGGACAAGGGCACTCCAGGACGTAGGTAACATGATCAGAATTGCAGGTGATCAGTGGTTTGATTTTGAACTTATCTTTGGTTACATTAGACTGGAAATGTGTTCGTTTCTTTGTGGCTCCAGGTTTTCTTGTAATCTGGCAAGCATTGCAACGTGTGCAATGATGGAAACCAGAGCCATCTAGGAAGGTACTCAATTTTTTGGGGGGATCTGGTACATTTTTGGCTATCCGATTTCTAAGCCCCGGAGCTCTTCTATATATGAATTTTGGTTTTGATGTGATTGATGTCACCAAATCGGGGTCTTTTAAAAGTAATGGCCAATGCCTCTTAAATATGGTCTCCACCTGACGATATTGTCGATGAAATCCTGAGATGAAAGGAACTTGGCTCTCAAATAATTTTTTTGGTTTGGTGGTAAGTAAAGATTCTCTTTCCATTGCAGACACTTGGGTCAATACTTTATTTAGATTTCCTTCAGAATAGCCTTTTTCCAAAAATTTGTTTGTCAATACTTTAGCTTGTGCTTCAAAATCTCTTTGTGTAGCACAATTGCGTTTTAGGCGCATGTATTGGCCTTTTGGAATGGCTCCTACCCACTGGGGGTGGTGGCAACTGGTAGTTGGCACGAAGCCATTTCTATCAGTTGCTTTGAAGTATGTTTTTGTTTCAAATAAAGTTGCATTTTTTGTGATGGTAAGATCTAGATAGTTCACTGTCTCCATACTTATTTCGGCTGTAAATTTGAGGCTATACTTGTTAGCATTCATCTGGGCAAGAAAAACTTTTAAACTACTTTCTGAACCTTCCCAAAAGAGGATTACATCGTCTATATATCTCCGGTAGAAATACAGAGACTGGTTACGGTTGGAAAAAATGCTTTCGTGTTCCCATTTATTGAGAACTACATTGGCCACACTGGGAGCATATCTAGCTCCCATAGCCACTCCGCTGGATTGGTTGTAGTACTGTTGGTTCGCCCAGAAGAAATTGTTAGTCATAGCCAACTTGAGACCCTTCACCAAAAATTTAATCTGTGCCTTTTTCAGAATAGATTGTTTGGTCAATGCCCATTTTATTGCTTGTAGTGCATCTGAATGCGTAATATTCGTATATAACGATTCGATGTCTACTGTCACTAGAATGGTGTGTTCTGTGGCCGAAAGGTTTTTAAGTGCAATTATAAGGTCCTTGCTGTCTTTTAGGTAGGAAGGACTTAATGGGACCAATGATTTAAAGAAACTATCTAAATATTCTCCCAACCGGGAAAAGAGCGATTCTATGCCGCTAATTATTGGCCTGCCGGGAGGATGTTCTCTGTCTTTGTGTACTTTGGGCAAAATATACATAACAGGAACTTTAGGTGCATGGATAATCAGATATGCAGCTTCTTTCTGATTGAGAATTTTACGAGCCACTCCTTCTTCAATCCACTCAGAAAGCAGATCTTTTAATTTCAAAGTAGGATTCCCATACAAAGGTTGATACGTTGATGTATCCCTCAGTAGTCTTTCCATTTCTGAATAATACATTTCTTTATTCAAGATCACTAAGCCTCCACCTTTGTCGGCGGGGCGTATCACAATTTGTTTATTTTCTTCCAATAATTTGATCCCTTCCCAAATTTTATTATTGGATGCGTGTTGGGACACTTTAAGTTCTCGTACATCTTCTTGAACCATAGTTTTGAATGCCTCAATCTGATGGTTCATACCTTTTTTAGGATTGAACGTGGAATTATTTTTGAGTCCACTATGTTGATAAACAAGATCCTCTTTCATACCCCCGCCGACAAAGGTGGAGGCTTAGTGATCTTGAATAAAGAAATGTATTATTCAGAAATGGAAAGACTACTGAGGGATACATCAACGTATCAACCTTTGTATGGGAATCCTACTTTGAAATTAAAAGATCTGCTTTCTGAGTGGATTGAAGAAGGAGTGGCTCGTAAAATTCTCAATCAGAAAGAAGCTGCATATCTGATTATCCATGCACCTAAAGTTCCTGTTATGTATATTTTGCCCAAAGTACACAAAGACAGAGAACATCCTCCCGGCAGGCCAATAATTAGCGGCATAGAATCGCTCTTTTCCCGGTTGGGAGAATATTTAGATAGTTTCTTTAAATCATTGGTCCCATTAAGTCCTTCCTACCTAAAAGACAGCAAGGACCTTATAATTGCACTTAAAAACCTTTCGGCCACAGAACACACCATTCTAGTGACAGTAGACATCGAATCGTTATATACGAATATTACGCATTCAGATGCACTACAAGCAATAAAATGGGCATTGACCAAACAATCTATTCTGAAAAAGGCACAGATTAAATTTTTGGTGAAGGGTCTCAAGTTGGCTATGACTAACAATTTCTTCTGGGCGAACCAACAGTACTACAACCAATCCAGCGGAGTGGCTATGGGAGCTAGATATGCTCCCAGTGTGGCCAATGTAGTTCTCAATAAATGGGAACACGAAAGCATTTTTTCCAACCGTAACCAGTCTCTGTATTTCTACCGGAGATATATAGACGATGTAATCCTCTTTTGGGAAGGTTCAGAAAGTAGTTTAAAAGTTTTTCTTGCCCAGATGAATGCTAACAAGTATAGCCTCAAATTTACAGCCGAAATAAGTATGGAGACAGTGAACTATCTAGATCTTACCATCACAAAAAATGCAACTTTATTTGAAACAAAAACATACTTCAAAGCAACTGATAGAAATGGCTTCGTGCCAACTACCAGTTGCCACCACCCCCAGTGGGTAGGAGCCATTCCAAAAGGCCAATACATGCGCCTAAAACGCAATTGTGCTACACAAAGAGATTTTGAAGCACAAGCTAAAGTATTGACAAACAAATTTTTGGAAAAAGGCTATTCTGAAGGAAATCTAAATAAAGTATTGACCCAAGTGTCTGCAATGGAAAGAGAATCTTTACTTACCACCAAACCAAAAAAATTATTTGAGAGCCAAGTTCCTTTCATCTCAGGATTTCATCGACAATATCGTCAGGTGGAGACCATATTTAAGAGGCATTGGCCATTACTTTTAAAAGACCCCGATTTGGTGACATCAATCACATCAAAACCAAAATTCATATATAGAAGAGCTCCGGGGCTTAGAAATCGGATAGCCAAAAATGTACCAGATCCCCCCAAAAAATTGAGTACCTTCCTAGATGGCTCTGGTTTCCATCATTGCACACGTTGCAATGCTTGCCAGATTACAAGAAAACCTGGAGCCACAAAGAAACGAACACATTTCCAGTCTAATGTAACCAAAGATAAGTTCAAAATCAAACCACTGATCACCTGCAATTCTGATCATGTTACCTACGTCCTGGAGTGCCCTTGTCCGCTCCAGTACGTAGGCCGTACCACTCGTAAACTAAGAGTGAGGATAAATGAACATTTGGCAAATATTAAAAAGAAATTCCCGAACCACAGTGTTTCGAGACATTTTGAAAAATATCACCAAAGTGATCCATCTCTTTGCCAGTTCTACGGAATTGACAAGGTATCGAACCACTGGCGGGGTACTCATATGAAAAGAGCCATCTCTCAGAATGAGACGATGTGGATACACAAGCTCAGAAGCATGCAGCCTTTGGGCCTTAACATCGAACTCGATCTTAACTGCTTCTTATCCAACGACTGAGCTTTGTGTATCCCCCCCTCCCCCCCCCCCCCCCCCCCCCTCTCTCCTTTTTTTGTCTAATATACAGTGCAAAAATGTCCATCTCTTTCATATATACTTTTTTGTTTTGTAACATTATCTGTTCAGATTTACCATATTTCCTTTATGAGTCAATCCACAGACATTTTTATTTTATTTTTTGGGTGGGGTTGCTGAATATATTTGTATATTCATCTAATATAGCTATGTGAGTAATACCACATATATATATTTTCATTTTTATTCTCTTTCCTTAGGGGACTGAATGAATCATTCTAGATTTGAAAATCTTCCCTCTGATGTTAAAACATCTGAGGAATTATTTGTTCTCTTTTCTATGTTGAATAAAAATTAATTTCCCATTGATTAGATACTCTCTTCTAAATAAATATAGGGTGCCATCTTGTGGTGTTTTTTGAGAAGACAGTTCTACATTATCCATTATATCCCATTATTAAATTTTCTTTTAAACTTTTTAATTTAATCCTTATATTCAAACTATATCCCCTTCCTAGACAGAGATGGAGAAATAAATATAGTCGTCATTATTAACTCAATTGCTGAAGAATAGAGGGTGATGTTATAATCCATTTATTCTCATATGTAAGTGCCGAAGCCAGTACTGGGACTGTGCCGTGATTGGTGAATTTTTGTGTCCATCACTCTTTTTCTTCCTCCGGCCCACAATGTTCTGTTGCTGTGCTATAATTGGCTCTAGCATCTGCCCATTACTTTCGGCCACATCCGGGTCTCTTTTAGACCGCAACTGAGTTGCTATTGGCCAAACAGCTTGTCAATCAAGCGAAGCACTTCCGGCCCACAGTGCTTAGATGCTGCAATGCTATTGGCTCCAGCATCTGTCCATCATTGCTGGCCACTTCCGGGTCTCTTCCAAACTGCAGCTGAGCTGTTAGTGGCCGGTTAGCATGTTAATCAAGCGGAGTAATTTCCGCTCGCTTCCAAATAAATTAACGTGACCCCAGTGACCAGGCACGCCCCCCTGAAGACGTTTACAC
Organism: Rana temporaria; assembly: GCF_905171775.1. Taxonomy (NCBI): domain Eukaryota; kingdom Metazoa; phylum Chordata; class Amphibia; order Anura; family Ranidae; genus Rana; species Rana temporaria. Next base: position 64,391,205 of record NC_053494.1, read on the forward strand.
GAAACGATCGTCGGCGGCGTAGCCTGGTCACGTTTTTTATCTATTCCCATCATCCGACTTCTGTGAGCTGGCGAGGCAAGAGGGGACACACACCGCATGCAAATTGAGGTTCCACCTCCTCATTTAAAAGGCCCGCAGACCCAGTGCCGGGATGGGCACCTTTTAATGTAAGTGGCCACTTGGCCCATGTTTTGTTTTATCATTTTATATTAAAAACCGGTTGCACTATGGAGTTTTTCTGTTTTTCATTTCATTTCTGAGAATATTGGGAGAAGATTTGCCTGTGTCAACTACTGGAGAACGCATTATATGTTTGCAGACATTCAGAACTGCACAAGCGTGTTTGACTTTCTTTTTAATTAAAGGAGTCAAAGCGCTGTGGTAAGCGCATATATTTATTCACTTTTGGGTGTCGTTTCTGCGGAATTGGTGGAAGGATTTCTAAGCACTGCAGTTTATGAGAAGATTGCACGTTGTTTCTTCTGGTCCACTGCAAGATTCACTTTACTGTTATTCAAGTGGCTTACTCCCACTATATATATGGACATTATTATCACATAAGAATTAATTCTTGTTATAAGGTGTTGGGAGCACATTTCTTTTCAATCAAGAGGTTCCCTTGTGAATCTTAATTTTTCAATTATTGAATTAATTGTATCTTTGCCAATTAGCCTAGATCATTTATTTGTTGTTTATTTTTTAATTTGTATCACATTTATTTGTAATTGCTACCACTACAAAGAAAAAAATAATTTTTTGTATCACTAGCGCCCCCTATCTATCACTCATTCACTAAATATAATGAGAGATTGCTCTCATATATTTCTAGGGGAGCAGCTTCTTTAACATATATTCATATATATATATTTTTTTATATTCCATTTAATAAGTTTTTATGTTTCACTTATACTATATTGGCGCGAAAATCTACTCTCAAACATTTTGTCTTAGTAATTGAGTCATCCACTATTTTCTCTTTACTAAATCTATTTTCCACGCTGCCATGGACGTGTTCAATTTCATGCGAGATAGACACGTTAACCTTGAGGAGATCTTCCAACAGGCCCCGAGTCCTAATATAGACTTAGAATTAGGCCTTAAGCAATTACAAAGTGATATGGAAAAGCAAATCAGATTATGGTGGGACATTGCGTCCTTCGAAATGTACATAGGAAAAAATCTTACACCCAGGAGACTCAGATGGGATGTCGGTCCCAATGATGGGATCGAGGATTTACAGTTGTTGGATGAATGGTTCCAGTTTTTTAACGCCTGTGAACAAAAGCTGATGCAGTTAATGGTGAAACGACGAAAGGCAAAAAATAAGTTACTAGATGCCAAAATCGCCGATCTTAAAGAAAGAATGGAGCCATTCAAAGTCCATAGCGAGTATACAGAAAAAACCAAGCTCCTACAAGTGCACCTAAATAAATATGATGGTGAAATAAAAAATAAAAAACTCAAAAAATACCAAAGAGATATAAGGGATTATGAAGAAGATAAAGTATATAAATGGCAGGTTACACCAAACTTGGCTGAATCACCGGAATCATCTCCAGCCAAAGGACCAGGAACCATACCGCCACCTATAGTGCGGAAAAAGGTCCCTGCTAGGTCTAACACTCCTAATAAGCCTATTAAATCTGTTGGTAGATCCCAGCCCAATCCTCCAAAAGCTTCGGCTCCTCCCTACTATCCCTATCCACAACCTTATCCGCAACCGTATCCTATGGATGCCTATCATAGATATCCTGCTCCTGATCCTCGTCAGACAGATAATGGCTATTATGATCAAAATAGATATTCCTACCCTCCCAGACCACCCAGGGGTGGGTCTCGAGGAAATTTCAGAGGGAGACCGGCCCCCTATCAAAATCAATACCAGGGGGAATGGAGGGGATGGAAAGAGCCCTATCGCATCCCTCCCAAGTCTCCTCAATATCAAAAAGAAAAAGAGGTAGAAGAGGACGAGGCAGAACGAAAAAGAAAAAGAGTGGACTAAATGATGGTATCTTCAATCTAGCAGGGGTAGAATTTTCGGAACCTGAACTAGAAGTACTACAACAAGGACTTAAATTTGCACCCGAAAAAAACATCGATAAGTTTGAAATCTTTGTCGATGTGGAAAAATACATTCGCAAATTAAACATTAAAAAATATTTTGCAGGGAAGAGTACTATGAATGAGGGTATGAAAGAGGATCTTGTTTATCAACATAGTGGACTCAAAAATAATTCCACGTTCAATCCTAAAAAAGGTATGAACCATCAGATTGAGGCATTCAAAACTATGGTTCAAGAAGATGTACGAGAACTTAAAGTGTCCCAACACGCATCCAATAATAAAATTTGGGAAGGGATCAAATTATTGGAAGAAAATAAACAAATTGTGATACGCCCCGCCGACAAAGGTGGAGGCTTAGTGATCTTGAATAAAGAAATGTATTATTCAGAAATGGAAAGACTACTGAGGGATACATCAACGTATCAACCTTTGTATGGGAATCCTACTTTGAAATTAAAAGATCTGCTTTCTGAGTGGATTGAAGAAGGAGTGGCTCGTAAAATTCTCAATCAGAAAGAAGCTGCATATCTGATTATCCATGCACCTAAAGTTCCTGTTATGTATATTTTGCCCAAAGTACACAAAGACAGAGAACATCCTCCCGGCAGGCCAATAATTAGCGGCATAGAATCGCTCTTTTCCCGGTTGGGAGAATATTTAGATAGTTTCTTTAAATCATTGGTCCCATTAAGTCCTTCCTACCTAAAAGACAGCAAGGACCTTATAATTGCACTTAAAAACCTTTCGGCCACAGAACACACCATTCTAGTGACAGTAGACATCGAATCGTTATATACGAATATTACGCATTCAGATGCACTACAAGCAATAAAATGGGCATTGACCAAACAATCTATTCTGAAAAAGGCACAGATTAAATTTTTGGTGAAGGGTCTCAAGTTGGCTATGACTAACAATTTCTTCTGGGCGAACCAACAGTACTACAACCAATCCAGCGGAGTGGCTATGGGAGCTAGATATGCTCCCAGTGTGGCCAATGTAGTTCTCAATAAATGGGAACACGAAAGCATTTTTTCCAACCGTAACCAGTCTCTGTATTTCTACCGGAGATATATAGACGATGTAATCCTCTTTTGGGAAGGTTCAGAAAGTAGTTTAAAAGTTTTTCTTGCCCAGATGAATGCTAACAAGTATAGCCTCAAATTTACAGCCGAAATAAGTATGGAGACAGTGAACTATCTAGATCTTACCATCACAAAAAATGCAACTTTATTTGAAACAAAAACATACTTCAAAGCAACTGATAGAAATGGCTTCGTGCCAACTACCAGTTGCCACCACCCCCAGTGGGTAGGAGCCATTCCAAAAGGCCAATACATGCGCCTAAAACGCAATTGTGCTACACAAAGAGATTTTGAAGCACAAGCTAAAGTATTGACAAACAAATTTTTGGAAAAAGGCTATTCTGAAGGAAATCTAAATAAAGTATTGACCCAAGTGTCTGCAATGGAAAGAGAATCTTTACTTACCACCAAACCAAAAAAATTATTTGAGAGCCAAGTTCCTTTCATCTCAGGATTTCATCGACAATATCGTCAGGTGGAGACCATATTTAAGAGGCATTGGCCATTACTTTTAAAAGACCCCGATTTGGTGACATCAATCACATCAAAACCAAAATTCATATATAGAAGAGCTCCGGGGCTTAGAAATCGGATAGCCAAAAATGTACCAGATCCCCCCAAAAAATTGAGTACCTTCCTAGATGGCTCTGGTTTCCATCATTGCACACGTTGCAATGCTTGCCAGATTACAAGAAAACCTGGAGCCACAAAGAAACGAACACATTTCCAGTCTAATGTAACCAAAGATAAGTTCAAAATCAAACCACTGATCACCTGCAATTCTGATCATGTTACCTACGTCCTGGAGTGCCCTTGTCCGCTCCAGTACGTAGGCCGTACCACTCGTAAACTAAGAGTGAGGATAAATGAACATTTGGCAAATATTAAAAAGAAATTCCCGAACCACAGTGTTTCGAGACATTTTGAAAAATATCACCAAAGTGATCCATCTCTTTGCCAGTTCTACGGAATTGACAAGGTATCGAACCACTGGCGGGGTACTCATATGAAAAGAGCCATCTCTCAGAATGAGACGATGTGGATACACAAGCTCAGAAGCATGCAGCCTTTGGGCCTTAACATCGAACTCGATCTTAACTGCTTCTTATCCAACGACTGAGCTTTTTGTATCCCCCCCCCCCCCCCCCCCCCCCCCTCTCTCCTTTTTTTGTCTAATATACAGTGCAAAAATGTCCATCTCTTTCATATATACTTTTTTGTTTTGTAACATTATCTGTTCAGATTTACCATATTTCCTTTATGAGTCAATCCACAGACATTTTTATTTTATTTTTTGGGTGGGGTTGCTGAATATATTTGTATATTCATCTAATATAGCTATGTGAGTAATACCACATATATATATTTTCATTTTTATTCTCTTTCCTTAGGGGACTGAATGAATCATTCTAGATTTGAAAATCTTCCCTCTGATGTTAAAACATCTGAGGAATTATTTGTTCTCTTTTCTATGTTGAATAAAAATTAATTTCCCATTGATTAGATACTCTCTTCTAAATAAATATAGGGTGCCATCTTGTGGTGTTTTTTGAGAAGACAGTTCTACATTATCCATTATATCCCATTATTAAATTTTCTTTTAAACTTTTTAATTTAATCCTTATATTCAAACTATATCCCCTTCCTAGACAGAGATGGAGAAATAAATATAGTCGTCATTATTAACTCAATTGCTGAAGAATAGAGGGTGATGTTATAATCCATTTATTCTCATATGTAAGTGCCGAAGCCAGTACTGGGACTGTGCCGTGATTGGTGAATTTTTGTGTCCATCACTCTTTTTCTTCCTCCGGCCCACAATGTTCTGTTGCTGTGCTATAATTGGCTCTAGCATCTGCCCATTACTTTCGGCCACATCCGGGTCTCTTTTAGACCGCAACTGAGTTGCTATTGGCCAAACAGCTTGTCAATCAAGCGAAGCACTTCCGGCCCACAGTGCTTAGATGCTGCAATGCTATTGGCTCCAGCATCTGTCCATCATTGCTGGCCACTTCCGGGTCTCTTCCAAACTGCAGCTGAGCTGTTAGTGGCCGGTTAGCATGTTAATCAAGCGGAGTAATTTCCGCTCGCTTCCAAATAAATTAACGTGACCCCAGTGACCAGGCACGCCCCCCTGAAGACGTTTACACGAAACGATCGTCGGCGGCGTAGCCTGGTCACGTTTTTTATCTATTCCCATCATCCGACTTCTGTGAGCTGGCGAGGCAAGAGGGGACACACACCGCATGCAAATTGAGGTTCCACCTCCTCATTTAAAAGGCCCGCAGACCCAGTGCCGGGATGGGCACCTTTTAATGTAAGTGGCCACTTGGCCCATGTTTTGTTTTATCATTTTATATTAAAAACCGGTTGCACTATGGAGTTTTTCTGTTTTTCATTTCATTTCTGAGAATATTGGGAGAAGATTTGCCTGTGTCAACTACTGGAGAACGCATTATATGTTTGCAGACATTCAGAACTGCACAAGCGTGTTTGACTTTCTTTTTAATTAAAGGAGTCAAAGCGCTGTGGTAAGCGCATATATTTATTCACTTTTGGGTGTCGTTTCTGCGGAATTGGTGGAAGGATTTCTAAGCACTGCAGTTTATGAGAAGATTGCACGTTGTTTCTTCTGGTCCACTGCAAGATTCACTTTACTGTTATTCAAGTGGCTTACTCCCACTATATATATGGACATTATTATCACATAAGAATTAATTCTTGTTATAAGGTGTTGGGAGCACATTTCTTTTCAATCAAGAGGTTCCCTTGTGAATCTTAATTTTTCAATTATTGAATTAATTGTATCTTTGCCAATTAGCCTAGATCATTTATTTGTTGTTTATTTTTTAATTTGTATCACATTTATTTGTAATTGCTACCACTACAAAGAAAAAAATAATTTTTTGTATCACTAGCGCCCCCTATCTATCACTCATTCACTAAATATAATGAGAGATTGCTCTCATATATTTCTAGGGGAGCAGCTTCTTTAACATATATTCATATATATATATTTTTTTATATTCCATTTAATAAGTTTTTATGTTTCACTTATACTATATTGGCGCGAAAATCTACTCTCAAACATAATGCATAACGATGTTAAAAAATGCAGCATGTTCGAATTTTTTTTTTGTCGTTTTTCAGAAGCCGAAAAACAATGTGAAGCCCACACACGATCATTTTAACCACTTAAGCCCCGGACCTTTAGGCAGCTAAATGCCCAGGCCAGGTTTTGCGATTCAGCACTGCGTCGCTTTAACAGACAATTGCGCGGTCGGGCGACATGGTTCCCAAACAAAATTGGCATCCTTTTTTCCCCACAAATAGAGCTTTCTTTTGGTGGTATTTTATTTTTTGCGCTATAAACAAAAATAGAGCGACAATTTTGAAAAAAAATTCAATATTTTTTACTTTTTGCTATAATAAATATCCCCCAAAAACATATATAAAAATGTTTTTTTTCCTCAGTTTAGGCCGATACGTATTCTTCTACCTATTTTTGGTAAAAAAAATCGCAATAGGCGTTTATCGATTGGTTTGCGCAAAATTTATAGCGTTTACAAAATAGGGGATATTTTTATTGCATTTTTATTAATTATTTTTTGTTACTACTAATGGCGGCGATCAGCGATTTTTTTTTAATGACTGCGACATTATGGCGGACACTTCGGACAATTTTGACACATTTTTGGGACCACTGTCATTTTCACAGCAAAAAATGCATTTAAATTGCATTGTTTATTGTGAAAATGACAGTTACATAGTTAGTTAGTTAGTCAGGTTGAAAAAAGACACAAGTCCATCCAGTTCAACCACAAAAAACAAAATAAAAAAACACAGTAAAATCCTATACACCCAACTTCATACCCACAGTTGATCCAGAGGAAGGCAAAAAAAAACCAGCGGAGCATGATCCAATTTGCTACAGCAGGGGAAAAAATTCCTTCCTGATCCCCGAGAGGCAATCGGATTTACCCTGGATCAACTTTACCTACAAATCTTAGTACTCAGTTATATTCTGTACATTTAGGAAAGAATCCAGACCCTTCCTAAAGCAATCTACTGATCTGGCCAGAACCACCTCTGGAGGGAGTCTGTTCCACATTTTCACAGCTCTTACTGTGAAAAAACCTTTCCGTATTTGGAGGTGAAATCTCTTTTCCTCTAGACGTAAAGAGTGCCCCCTTGTCCTCAGTGATGACCGTAAAGTGAATAACTCAACACCAAGTTCACTGTATGGACCTCTTATATATTTGTACATGTTGATCATATCCCCCCTTATTCTCCTCTTCTCAAGAGTGAATAAATCTAGTTCCTCTAATCTTTCCTCATAGCTGAGCTCCTCCATGCCTCTTATCAGTTTGGTTGCTCTTCTCTGCACTTTCTCCAGTTCTCCTATATCCTTTTTGAGAACTGGTGCCCAAAACTGAACTGCATATTCCAGATGAGGTCTTACTAATGATTTGTACAGGGGCAAAATGATATCTCTGTCTCTGGAGTCCATACCTCTCTTAATACAAGAAAGGACTTTGCTCGCTTTGGAAACCGCAGCTTGGCATTGCATGCCATTATTGAGCTTATGATCAACTAAAACCCCCAGATCTTTCTCCACTACAGACCCCCCCAGTTGTACTCCCCCTAGTATGTATGATGCATGCATATTCTTAGCCCCCAAGTGCATAACTTTACATTTATCTACATTAAACCTCATCTGCCACTTAGTCGCCCAATCAGACAGAGCATTGAGGTCGGCTTGTAAATTGGAGACATCCTGTAAGGACGTTATTCCACTGCATAGCTTGGTGTCATCTGCAAAGACAGAAATGTTACTTTTGATCTCAGACCCAATATCATTTATAAATATATTGAAAAGTAAGGGTCCCAGCACTGAACCTTGGGGTACACCACTGATAACATTGGACCATTCAGAGTAAGAATCATTAACCACTACTCTCTGAATTCTGTCTTTCAGCCAGTTTTCTATCCATTTACAAACTGATATATCCAATCCTGTAGACCTTACCTTACACATGAGCCGTGTGTGCGGAACTGTATCGAACGCTTTTGTAAAATCCAAATATATCACGTCCACAGCCACGCCTCTGTCCAGGGTTTTACTTACCTCTTCATAAAAGGAAATCAGGTTTGTCTGACAACTTCTGTCTTTCATGAATCCATGTTGTCTGCTGCTTAAATAGTTTTTTTCCAGCAAGAACTCATCCATGTGGTCTTTTATTAAACGTTCCAGTATCTTCCCAACTATAGAAGTTAAACTAACAGGTCTATAGTTACTTGGTAAAGACTTTGTTCCCTTTTTAAATATGGGCACCACATTGGCCCTGCGCCAATCCAGTGGTACTATTCCTGTCTTTAATGAGTCCCTAAATATTAGATGCAGTTTGGGAGTTAACCACAGGGGGCGCTGTAGGAGTTAGTGTTCACTTAGTGTGTGTTTACAACTGTAGGGGGGTGTGGCTGTAGGACTGACGCCATCGATCGAGTCTCCCTATATAAGGGATCACTCGATCGATGCAGCGCCATAGTGAAGCACGGGGAAGCGGTGTTTACATACGGCTCTCCCCGTTCTTCAGCTCCGGGGAGCGATCGCGACGGAGAGGCTATAAACAAATAGCCGCGCCGTCGTCCCGAATCGCTCCCCGCGGGAATCCGACCGCCACATGTAGCGGGGGGGTCCCGATCGGACCCCCCACCCGCTAGAAGGCAAGGACGTACATGTACGCCCATTTGCCTGTACGTGCCATTCTGTGGACGTACATTTACATGCGGCGGTCGGGAAGTGGTTAAATGACGTTTTTAAAAACTTTGTTTTAATTCATGCTGAAAAATGATCGTGTGTACACGGCATAAGGGACCAAGCACGTTTTTTTTTTAAACATAAAAAATGAAAAAAAGGGCTTTCATCCATTAAAAAAAAAAAAAAAAAATGTATGTTTACTGAAGCTGAATCAAAATAGGGGATAGTTTTATTGCATTTTTACAAAAAAATTTTTTTTACTACTAATGGCGGCGATCAGCGATTTTTTTCGTGACTGCGACATTATGGGGGACACTTCGGACAATTTTGACACATTTTTGGGACCATTGTCATTTTCACAGCAAAAATGCATTTAAAATGCTATGTTTACTGTGGAAATGACAGTTGCAGTTTGGGAGTTAACCACAGGGGGCGCTGAAGGAGTTATGTTTCACCTAGTGTGTGTTTACAACTGTAGGGGGGTGTGGCTGTAGGAGTGATGTCATCGATTGTGTCCCCCTATAAAAGGGATGACACGATCGATGCAGCCGCCACAGTGAAGAACAGGGAAGCCGTGTTTACACGCAGCTCTCCCCGTTCTTCAGCTCCGGGGACCGATCGCAGGACCCCAGCGGCGATCAGGACCGTGGGTACCGCGGTCCCGGTCACGGAGCTTCGGACCGGGTCGCGGGAGCGCGCCACGGGCGTGCGCCCGCGACCCACGGCTCACGGCTGTGTACATGTACAGGACGTACCTGTACATACATGTGCCCAGCCGTGCCAATCTGCTGACGTATATGTGCAGGAGGCGGTCCTTAAGTGGTTAAGATTACTAAAATACGACTAAAACTAAAATGCCATTTTAGTCAAAGGACTTAAGCTCTATACACACGATCGGTTTGTCTGATGAAAACGGACCGTTTTCATCGGACAAACCGATCGTGTGTGGGCCCCATCGTTTTTTTTTTCATCTGTGAAAAAAAATAGAACATGTTTTAAAATTTTCCTATGGATAAAAAAACAATAGAAAAAACTGATCGTCTGTGTGGAAGTCCATTGGTTAAAAATCCACGCATGCTCAGAATCAAGTCGACGCATACTCGGAAGCATTGAACTTAATTTTTCTCAGCTCGTCATAGTGTTTTTTTTAGTCACCGCGTTTGGACACGGTCGGATTTTTAAACGATGGTGTGTAGGCAAGACTGATGAAAGTCAGCTTCATTGGATATCCGACGAAAAAATCCATTGGATTAGATTCCATCAGATATCCGATCGTGTGTACAGGGCTTAAGACTAAGGGCCAGATTCTCAAAAGAGATACGACGGCTGCGACGTTTTCTGTGATTGAAAAAAACTACATTTTTGAAACTTCAATTTGAACAACGACGTAGCATACACACCATCACTTTTTCCCAACGCTCTAGCAAAGCGCAGTTCCGTCAATCACGCACGACGTCACTATAGAGGGTCGTCTCCATGCGGAAGATGGCCTCTTTTGCTGATATCGTGTTGCTGCGTGTTAGTAAAAGTTTGGTGAGAGACGATTCGTGATTTTCAGTGTTTGTGCTTTAAATTTCGTTTTCTGTCGTACAGTTTGTGTATTTGTCGTCTGATCTGTGATACAGTGCTTGTAATAAGGACGTATTTGTTTTGGCATTACGTTTTTGTGTGCACGGTGCTGTTTAGCAGGTTGTTCTTCAGAGGCCATTCTGTACTTCAGGGCGTAATTTTTAGTCTGATCTGATTTGACGACCGTTTTCTAGCCATGTTGCGGGTACGAACTCGTCGCCGAGATCGTGCTGTGCTTGTTGTTAGGATGTGTGCTGCATCCCGGCGACGGTCCATGAACAGGGTGAGGAGGAGGTTGTGGACCAAGAACTGGTTGCTATGCAGGGACCAGTTCTCTCATATGCCTCTGCTGCGGGAAATCCGAGAAAATAACCCTGATGATTTCAGGAATTTTCTTAGGATGTCTGACCCCGTATTTCAGCAGCTTTTGGCTTCGGTGTCGCCATATATCACCAGGCAGGACACCATTATGCGGGAAGCCATCACTGCTGAGCAGAGGCTAGTTGCTACGTTGCGCTACCTTGCAACAGGGAGAAGTCTGCAGGACTTGAAGTTCTCGATGGGCATCTCCCCCCAGGCTCTGGGCCTCATAATCCCGGAGACCTGTTCGGCCATCATTCAGGTTCTTCAGGAGGACTATGTTAAGGTAAGTGGTGTTCTTTCAATGGCCAAACTATGCCCAAAAATACTCCCTAATTAACCTGTTTATAATATGCTCAGAATGTTCACTTTGTCTCCATGTATGCTGTTCTTCCCAATTTTTAAAGCCCTACATGTTTATTTTAGTTAGCCAACCTGTCCAGCATTCTGTTTTGTGTCCAAACCCACCTAGCCTAGTCCCTATATCCCCGTTTATTTGTGGCCTCCATTGTAGTGCTGCATTTTGTGTGTCCCTATATCCCCGTTTATTTGTGGCCTCCATTGTAGTGCTGCATTTTGTGTGTCCCTATATCCCCGTTTATTTGTGGCCTCCATTGTAGTGCTGCATTTTGTGTGTCCATATATCCCTGTTTATTTGTGGCCTCCATTGTCCAAAACCCCCCCCCCCCCCAGATTGTTGGACTACATATTAATAATTTTTAGTGAACTATTTTTTGTAAAGTATTTTTTGGGGTGGTTTGTCAGGTCACAAACTCATCTTGGGCCCCCCTCCCCCTTTTGTTTTTTCGGAACATCAGAGGGGGTGATTAATATGCTTAGTGATCCCATATTATTTTGTAATCTTAAACTTTATTTTTTATTTTTGGGGGATCCCTGGAAATTGTAGTGATATTCTGTTCACAATGTTTGTTTGAATGGATTTTTTCTTATCTTTCTATCCAGTTCCCCACCACGCCGCAGGAATGGCAGACTGTGGCAGCGGACTTCTCCCAGCGTTGGAACTTTCCGAACTGCGGAGGAGCCATTGATGACAAGCACGTCCGCATCATGCCCCCACCCCATTGTGGATCCCATTTTTACAACTACAAGGGGTTCCACAGCGTTGTTTTGATGGCGGTGGTGTCTGCCAACTATGATTTCATGTACGTGGATGTTGGGAAAAATGGCCGGATGTCGGACGGCGGTGTCTTTGCGGAGACGGAGTTCGCCCAACAGCTTCAGTCGGAGGACCTTGCCTTGCCACCTGCGGAGGAGAACGAAGAGGGTCTGCCCTTCGTGTTTATTGCAGATGAGGCTTTTGCTTTGGGTCCCCACCTCATGAGGCCATTTCCCCAATGCACCCTCACCCATGAGAGGAGGGTTTTTAATTATCGGCTGGCCAGGGCAAGACGTGTGGTAGAGAATGCCTTTGGAATCATGGTCAGCCGATTCAGATTGTTTTTAACAGCAATCAACCTTGCGGAATATAAATGGAATCACATCATCTTATGTTGTTGCATTCTACACAATTATTTAAGAAGACATTCGCACAATTACCTAACGGTATTGCCTGATGAGGCAGATCTTGTGGCTCCGGAGCCGGGACATGAGGCTAGCCATAGAGGCTTGGCCCCCCAAACCGCACGTGCAGTGCGTCAATCCTATGTGGATTATTTTATGGGGAGGGGGGCCATTGCAATGCCCGATCTTCAGTAAAAAATAAAAATTTTATTTTTCTGGATTAAACAGTGTAATTATTTATAGTATAATTGGTTTTTCTTATTTTGGGTATTGTTTACTTTTCCTAGGTTCTCATCCAGCCATGTGTTTGGGATGTACTAAATTCCCATCAGTGTCAATCTTATTAACTCTACAAATATACCTGAGTAATTTAATGAGTCAGCATTGATACAAATAAATAGCCACACATTTTTTAGAGTACAAATATCTTTATTTTTTAGCAAGAATTCTTACAAAATATAATCAGTTTTTGTATATATATATATTTTTTTTTAACCACTTCCCGCCCGGCCTATGGCCGATTTACGTCCGGGAAGTGGTTATGAAATCCTGACAGGACGTTCTAGAACGTCCTGCAGGATTTCATGCCGCGCGCGCCCGTGGGGGCGCGCATCGCGGCGATCGGTGATGCGGGGTGTCAGTCTGACACCCTGCATCTCCGATCTCGGTAAAGAGCCTCCGGCGGAGACTCTTTACCACGTGATCAGCCGTGTCCAACCACGGCTGATCACGATGTAAACAGGAAGAGCCGTCGATGGCTCTTCCTCACTCGCGTCTGACAGACGCGAGTAGAGGATAGCCGATCGGCGGCTCTCCTGACAGGGGGGGTTAGCGCTGATTGTTTATCAGCGCAGCCCCCCCTCGGATCGCCACACTGGACCACCAGGGATGCCCACCCTGGAGCACCAGGGTGGGCAAAAAAAAAAAAGACAGAAAAAAAAATGACAGAAAAAAAAAAAAAAAAAAGCATAAAGAAAAAAAAAAAAGATGCCAGTCAGTGCCCACAAATGGGCACTGACTGGCAACCTGGCAAAAATCAGTGCTGCCACCCCAGTGTCCATCAGCGCCACCCCAGTGTCCATCAGCGCCACCCCAGTGTCCATCAGCGCCACCCCAGTGTCCATCAGTGCCACCCCACAGTGCCCATCCATGCCCAGTGCCCACCTATCAGTGCCCATCTGTGCCACCCATAAGTATCCATCAGTGCCGCCCATGAGTGCCCATCTGTGCCGCCTATGAGTGCCCAGTGCCACCCATGAGTGCCCATCAGTGCCGCCTATGTATGCCCATCAGTGCCGCCTATGTGTGCCAATCAGTGCCGCCTATGTGTGCCCATCAGTGCCGCCTATGTGTGCCCATCAGTGTCGCATACCAGCGCCGCCAATCAGTGCCACCTCATCTGTGCCCGTCAGTACTACCTCATCGATGTCCATCAGTGCCATCTCATCGGTGCCCATATCAGTGCCCGTAATTGAAAGAGAAAACTTGTTTACAAAAAAATTAACAGAAAAAAATAAAAACGTAATTTTTTTTCCAAATTTTCAGCCTTTTTTTAGTTGTTGCGCAAAAAAAAAAAAATCGCAAAGGTGATCGAATACCACCAAAAGAAAGCTCTATTTGTGGGGAAAAAAGGACGCCAATTTTGTTTGGGTACAGTGTAGCATGACCGTGCAATTGCCATTCAAAGTGCGACAGTGCTGAAAGCTGAAAATTGGCTTGGGCGGGAAGCTGCGTAAGTACCTGGTATGGAAGTGGTTAAATTAGGACAAAATCGAATCTTTTTTTTTTTTTTTACATTATGAGAAAATATAATCTTTTTTTTATTTTTTTTTATGACAAAATAGAATCACTTTTATATATATTTTTTTTTTTATTTATGACAAAATAGAATCACTTTTTTTTTTTTTTTTGTTTTTTTTGATTTATGACAAAATAGAAACACTTTTTTTTTTGTTGTTTTTTTTGATTTGGTAAAATAGAATCACTTTTATTATTTTTTTGTTTTTTTTGATTTATGACAAAATAGAATCACTTTTTATTTTTTTTTTATTTTTTTATTTATGACAAAATAGAATCACTTTTTTTTTGTTTTTGTTTTTTTTTGATTTGGTAAAATATAATCACTTTTATTATTTTTTTGTTTTTTTTGATTTGGTAAAATAGAATCACTTTTATTTATTTTTTGTTTTTTTACATATAAAATATTGTTTTGTTTTTAAAAGAAATAAAAGGACCCCAACATATTAAACCCTCCCCAAAGCATTTATAAAATTTTTAAGCTGGCGTTCTAGCGTTTTCGCTTTGTGGCGAATTTCACGGCAGGCCAGATGGATGTCCTCGACTTGGACCCTGCAGGACAATACCTCTGCGATGAGGAGCTGGGCACTATAGGTGTCAAGTCCCTCACCAGCCCGATTTCTTCCTGAAATGTGGGACCAAAACATGTGTTAAAATAATGTAGGCCTACATCTATATTACCTGAAACTGTGGTATATGTTACTTTACCGGATGTTGTGGCAGGTTCCCCTTCGTCTATATCCCTCGGGGGTGTGGCTTGGTTTGCTTGTGCCTCCTGCCTTGCTGCTTCATTGTGCCCTACGAGATTGAAGAAAGGGAAAACATGAGGTTAAAACATTAGAGCGGCCTGAAAGGAAATAAAAATATTTTTTTGAAAAGAAAAGATGGCAATATTGGTGTTTTGCAAAAGCATTCAAAGAAGATAGACCAGTATTTAATCCATTTACAAAGTAATTCATAATCTTGGTCCAATTGGTGTAGTTTTCTATATGGAAACTAACCAAGTATCCACTGGATCTGCTCAGCCCTGTGTGACACCCGACATATGTTGTGATTGTGACAAACAATTGTGCTACTGAGTCCACATGTGCAATAAAAAACTGCTGAGCAAATGCTCCTTTTTCTGTATATAAAGGTCTTTATTTTTAAAACAATATAATCAGAAACACATTCACATCAAAACCACAATTGATGACACCTTAAACCAAAAAAATATAACAAATTTCATGTTTGTGGGTCGAATAATTGGTCCTAGGAGTCGTCGTTCATTCGCCCCAAATTCCTAAATTACGCTTTTTTGGTATGATACAGTGATTCAACTCCCCTTTGCACATGCAAAATAGACATGATGCCATTTCTCACTAATATGGTATTTTATTATTGAAAGTCAGCGAATGAACGACGACTACGACGACAGAATCATGCGGCCACAATCATAATAACAATTCTGGTCAACCTGCAAAAAAAACCCACATGGCACAAAGAACACACCCAAATAATTAATACACATGGAAAAAACTTACTTCTTCTTCGAATCACCCTATTTATTTTTGCTAGTTGGTGGGGTTCTCTCTTCTTCAAATCTGACCACCTTTTGCGCAGGTGCTCTCTGCTCCTGCGTTTTCCAAACTTCCGCTGGAGCCTCCGGATAACCTTCTCCATTATTGTGGCCTTAACTTTGTTTGGATGCATGTAGGGGCCATGCTTGGCATCATAGTCCTCCCTTCTCAAAATGGTGACCATCTCCACCATTTCATTGAATGACATGTTGGAGGCTCTGCACCTGAATCTGCGGCGTGGTTGGGCCTGGCCTGCCTCCTGGCTTGAGCTGGAATTGTCATCCATGTTGTCCATCATTTCTCCCTCACCAAACGACAGAGAAGGGGCGTGGAAAGGACGATTCCGAACGTCAGGGGCGGGGTGTCGTGCGGAGCGTCACGCGTGCGTAGTGTAAAAAGGGATCGGACGTGTTTGTAAACGGCGTGCATAGTCTGTTGAAGAAGGCGGAAGTCACGATCTTTGCTAACGACGATACGTAAGTTAATTTTTGCGACTTTATTATAGTGAAGAGGGAATGAGTTTGTGGGCTAGATATGGGAATAAAGCTAGTGGCTTTACTGACATTATGTTTTGCATTATATGTTTCATGCGCAGAAGGAATGGATACCTTCAAGGAAGCGGAGTTCATGACTGAATTTATTCAGAAATGGAAGGAACATCCTGTTCTGTGGCAAACCAAAAATACCATCAATAAAAACAAAGATGCCAGGGAAAAAGCAAAAGAGAGCATGCTGGAATTTGTGAAAACAAGGGTCCCTAACGCCACAAAAGACACAGTCAAGAGCAAAATAAATTCCATCAGGGGCACCTACAGGGCCCAACGGGTCCAAGTCCTGGCCTCAATGAGGTCTGGGGCTGCAGCTGACTCCATCTACAAACCTACCCTGTGGTACTATAGTCAGCTGCAGTTCCTGGACGACCACATAGAGACCAGGCCATCCCTGTCTACCCTTCCCCCAAGAGGTAGCTCCCAGCTTCCCAGCAGCCAATCCTCCAGTCTTCTCTGCAGACAAGAGCAGGCCAGCTCAGAGGAAGAGCAAGAGTTCCTGGAGGACCCCAATTGTGACCCATGGAGCATGGTATGTGTTTTTTGTATGAATTTAGTTTAGTATATGACAAGTCTAATAATAATGTTAAATTTATGTTACTAGTGTTCGAAATTCAAAGGGAATCTCAAAATGTTGAGGATAAGATCAATAGTCAGTAGTGCCAAAACAGGATGGGTACAAAATTTCACAATTATTAATGTTTCGGAAGGAGTGGGTGTCATTTTCGGAGAGGCCAGTAGGGGGGGGGGGGGTAACGCAATACACCTGCAAGGGGTCCCAGATGTCAAACAGCCTTTTTGGGTAAAATCTAGTTGACACGAAATTGACTACTTAATTTTTGGGGGAAAAGGCCACTTATTTCCTAAATTAGGCCTGCAACAACCCCCACAATTCCAGGGGGACCATGTCTGAAGGTGTGTAAGGGGCCACATAATTAGGGATGGCGACCCTGTGTGTAATATATATTGACATTCAATTTGCATCTCTCATGATTTTTAAAATGTGTGTGATTAATGACAAACAAAAATTAACTATGTTACTTTTTTTGATACACAGGCAGAGCAAAGCAAGGAAGAGCCAGGGCCCACAGGGAGCCAGGGGGAGCCAGGGCCCACAGGGAGCCAGGGGGAGCCAGGGCCCACAGGGAGCCAGGAGGAGCCAGGGCCAACTGCAAGGCAGGAGGTGGCAGAACCCACTGGGAGCCAGGAGGTGGCAGGCCCCAGTGGGACCCAGGAGGCATGCCAGCGGGATACCATCTCCCGGATCCCTCCACTCCGCACTCCCGCAAAAAGGGTCAGGAGTCTGTGACAAATGGAGGAGGAGACCCAGGCCCTGCTTTGGCAAGCTACTGCAGCCATCCGAGACCCACCCAGTGAAGTAGAGGGGTTCGCAGCGCTCATTGCAGCCAAGCGCCACAATCTGGAGCAGAGCCAGCGTGTGCGCTGCGAACTCCTCATCTTCAAAGCCATAAGCATGGCATCCCTGGGGCAGCTCGATGACGACACCGACATTGTGCGGATTGCTCCTCCTGTCCTTGCTGCTCCTCCTGCTCCTGCTCCTGCTCCTCCTCTTCATGAGGCTGCTCTGGCTCCTGGCACTTCATCTCCTCCAGGAACCCAGCCCCCAAGGACTCAGGCTACAGGGAAGGCTGCAGGGAAGACTGCAGGGAAGGCTGCTGGGAAGAGAAAGCCCAAAAAATAACACGGTGCCCCTGATGGAATTTTATGTTGACTCACAGGCTGAATTGGTGGCTTCGGGGACCCTTGTTTTCATCAAAGTTCTAGCACGCTCTCAAGTGCTGCCTTCCTTGGCATCTTTGTTTTTATTAAGTTGTGTTTTTGGGTTGTCACCATTTTAATTATTAATTTTTGGGCAGATTAAATGCACTTTTGAGTTTTCATCCAAATTTGACCATGTGTATTTTTTGTAGATTTGAGAGATCATTAGTGAGTGGGCAGACCCATTTCAGAAAAGTTTTTGGAAACATTAACAAGGTAAAAAAACATGCTTGTGGGTAACTTAAAAAAAAAAAAATATGTTGTTGCAGCCACTTCACACACTCCCAAATCAACCCAAAATAGAGATTTTCCCAAACATTGATGACAAAAAAAAAAAAACATAAAAAATAAGGTTGGCCAATATATATATTTAAAATTTGGAAGATGGAAGATACAACTAAATAACACAACACAAACATAAACATTATCTAACAAGAAAGAATCAAGTTAAAAGATTGTCCTAACTATGTAACAAGATCAGCCGCAACAAACGTCCATTTTTGTGTAGCATTTAAAAGCAGGGGTTAAAGAAGCGCTTTCTTTTCTTCTATATAAGCTAAAAACTACCTAACGAATGTGCTTATTCCATTCTGAACAGTCGTTTTACCTGAATGAGCGCTGCCGTCTCCTAACTTGCTTCTGAGCATGCGTGTGCTTAAAACAACGTTTTTACGTACACACGGTCAATGTTTAGGACACAAAAAGCGACGTTGGGCAAAAACGACACATAAAATTGAAGCATGCTTGAATTTTTTTTGGTCGTTTTTCAGAAGACATAAAATGACGTTTTTGCCCACACACGGTCAATTAAATTGACGTTTTTCAAAACGTCGTTTTTTTACATCGCAGAAAGTGATGGTGTGTACGCGGCATTAGAATCAGTTACGCATAGATTTCTATTAGATCCGACCGGCGTAAGTCTGTTACGCCGTTGGATCTTAACTGCATATTTACGCTGGCCTCTAGGGGCGTGTACGCTGATTTACGCCTAGAAATATGTAAATCAGCTAGATACGCAAATTCACGAACGTACGCCCGGCCGATGCAGTACAGATACGCCAATTATATTAGGATTTTCCCGGCGTAAAGTTACCCCTGCTATATGGTGGCTTAAGTGCGGCGTACCAATGTTAAGTATGGACGTCGTTCCCGCGTCAAATTTTGAATATTTTACGTTGTTTGCGTAAGTCGTCCGTGAATGGGGCTGGACGTCATTTACGTTCACGTCGAAACCAATACGTCCTTGTGGCGTACTTTGGAGCAATGCACACTGGTATATTCCACGGACGGCGCATGCGCTGTTTGTGAAAAACGTCAATCACGTCGGGTCACAAGTTATTTACATAAAACACGCCCCTTGTTCCAAATTTGAATTAGGCGGGCTTACGCCGGCCTATTTACGCTATGCCGCCGCAACTTACGGAGCAAGTGCTTTGAGAATACAGCACTTGCCCGTCTCAGTTGCGGAGGCGTAATGTTACGCCTGCGCAAAGATACGCCGATCTACGAGTATCTGGCCCTAAAACTTCAAAATTAACACTGGTCTGTAGTGCATGTTCATACCTCAATAACATAAATAATAACATATTCTATTTTTCACTCCAGCAGTATATAAAGAGTTTGGAAATTGTAGAGAAATGTTTAACTAATGTATTACAATTTTATTACACCCATTAGATTTTAGACAACTAAAATTTGTTTTCTAAAATGTACTGGAGATTTAGTCGACTAAATATGACCAAATCTAAAACAATTGTAGAAGACTAAAATGGGACTAAAATGCCATTTTAGTCCTGAGGCCTCGTACATTTTGCTGCCAAAATTAACACTGCTTGCAATCACAGAGGTGAGGTGTGCCGCTGTTTCTACCTTTTTTATTGATTTGGGGACAATAAACATGTAAAAAAAATACTATACCTGGCTTAAGCTGGGCTCCTCCACTTCTTCCTGATTGAAAGGCCAGGATTGGGGGCGTGGCCTAACAACATGGCGCCGTAAGGACCTTGGGCGGTAACAGCAGCAGCTCCATGCTTCTCCCCAGGTGATCAGACAACCGGGACGCTGAAGCCGAACCACCCCCATCTTATCCGGTGTCTCCAATCTGTATCCACGCGGCCTACCGGGTGGGGCTGAAGGCAGCCGAGCCTGTGTTGCAGTTGGGCCGGGCGGGCGGACGGCTTGGATCGTGGACCGGCTGTGGCTGCTGGCCGTAGTCCCGGGGGGTGTGCGCGTGCATCGGAGGTGCATCACCCTGGATGTCATCGGGTGGAGTGTCGGCTGCCAACCACTAGGCGGAGTGGAGTGCTAGACCACCAGGTGTAAGGACGGAGTGAGAAGAGCGGATACCTCACGAGACCTCGCTAGGTACCGCTGCAGACGCTGACACTCGCACGCTCACGCTCACGGACGCTCACGGAGGAGAACGCGGGTTGCCACTTTGGATACGGACGCGGAAGGGCCGGCTGTGGGGATCCCAGGGACCAGGGAGAACCTAGCAGTGCCAAGCCACGTCCTCATAGCATCTATTAAACGGACGAATCCCTCCCTCCCTATGAGTGCTGTAGACTGTTGCAATTAAGAGGGAACGTGAGGAAAAAGTCAAGAGTCAAGAGCGTGGAGGAGGTGGTAAGAGGAATAAGACTGTTATTTGGTGTTCTACAGCTATGTATTTTTGATTGACATTCTGCCCCGCTGGCTACAACCGTGCACACATAAGAGCTATCCAGCATACAGAGCCCACAAGGAGGCGCCGGAAAGACCCTGTAGTTGTGTCTGAACTGAGGGGTTAAAGGATTGATATAATCAATGTGGCAACAAGGGTTCTTTTTAAACGGCTACTACCTGATCAATAGAAATATGCTGGTTATAAATGTATAGAACTGTACATAGAATAGTGCACAAGGATACAAAAGTTCCAGGGAGTGCTGTAAAAAGCCCTGAAGGTCTGCTTTGGGTGAAGTGGCTATAAGTACCAATGAATGTTAACTGCTGGCATCCTGCTAAAGGAAATAAGTTTGCCGCCTGACTATTTGCAACCCTTTTGTTTTTTCCTTTTTCTTTTGAGCGGAAATTATACCCTGATAAAGGAAATATGCTGGCTATAACCACATAGAATTGCACACACAGACAGAGCCCTTAAGTGCATAGAAGCCCCTGGGAGCGGGGGTGAAGCTCCAAGTAAAGTGGTTATAGGGCTGTGCGGGGTGGATATTCCATTAAAATTACTAAAAGGGCAAAATGGTACGTAAGGCCCCAAAAAACACGCAGGGTGGTGGGTCTGGTCGCAGCACAATGAGGTCATATCTTGTGTCTGAAGGACTGGAGCGGATACCGGATAGTCCCAAACGAGATGGGGATAATGGTATACCTGGGACACCTGTAAAAAACAAGGGACAGACTGAGGGGGAGACCCCAGGGAAAAAGAAGGAGAAAAATAAGGATCAATCCCCAGCAGTGAAAGGCCAAAGTAAAGTCTTAAAGACCCCTGAGTGTCAACAACAACAACCAAGCATGTTCTCTGACACCCCCCCCTGAAGACACTCAAGCCCCACCAACTAGACAGGATATGATGGATATGTCAGAAATGATATTACGTCTAGAGAGAACTATTAAGGGGGAAATGGGGGCAACAAGAAGAGATATTGAGAGTGTGCTACAGAGAGTGGAAGGGATAGAGGAACAATTAGAGCAACATAGAAATGCAATAACGGAATTAAGAGATAGAGCTGATATGGACTGGATTGAAATAAGAAATGCCCGATATAAACTAGAGGATCAAGAGAACCGCAGCAGAAGAAAAAAACTTGCGTATAAGAGGCCTCCCAGAAGAAGTTAAAGATATAGAATTGGGGGAGGTGCTGCGAGGGATATTCAATACAGCTCTAAAAAGGGAGGTGACAGCCCCTATGCATTTTGAACGGGTCCACAGGATACAAAAATCATTTAACACACAAAGAGACCTACCAAGGGACACTATAGTCAGATTCCTGGAATATAGCCCAAAATAACTGGTATCTCAAACTACAAGGAATTCAGCAACTATGGAGTATAAGGGGGTCAAGTTACTCTTGTTCTCAGACCTCTCACCAGAGACACTAGCACGAAAAATGGCGCTGAAACCACTAACTAGTCATCTACAAACAAAGGACATACCATATAGATGGGGCTTCCCAGCCTGCCTGTTGGTTAAGAATCAGGGGGTCTCAGCGGTTATTCGCTTCCCTGAAGATGTAAAGGAATTTTGCAAAAAGCTGAATATTCAGCCGATGCAAATAGATAATTGGGAAAAGAGACCTCCAGCCTGGAGAAGATGGAGAGAACAGGAATGGAATAGGGCATAGTCTATTTAGGTTCATTTTTGATATAGGGTGCTTTCTCTGGGGACTAGGACGTGGGGAGGGTGGGATGGGAGGATGGGGGACAAGGGTGGCTGGCCATCAGGTATCCGCGGGGATTGTCCCCTGCTTCTGATCTCCCCTCGGCCCGTTCTTTTTGTAATAAAGGTTGTTAGTAAGGTCAAGAACCCAGAGGAAGAATAAAGGATGTTGCCTGGGGAGGGGGGAAACATGGAGCTGATATGCCGTCCCTGGACCAGGAGCCGTCCCACTTTAGTGGATGGGGCCTGGGAAATGGGGGGTCATAGTAGACGTCCCGAGGAAAGGCCCACTCGGCAAGTGGCCTGGAAGGGCACAGACCGAGTGAGTCTTAGCATTGAGGATCAATGCGCTGGGGGGGGGGGTGGGAGAGGGGGGGATATATGTTGTATATGTTGTTTGTGTGGTCTCAAGGTACTTTGGCTGAGATTTTTTCCTGGAATAATATTAGTCTGAAGTTGAATCAGGAGTATGATTTAGATTTTCTATATATTGAGAAAGGGCCTGGAGTCTCTCATGTCCTGTGGGGATACGACGCGTGCTCCCAATTAGGGGGGGGGGGGGGGAATGAAATATAATAAATGGCTGCATTAAAGATTGTTACGTACAATGTGCGAGGGTTAAATAGCCCGAGCAAGCGGTATCAGATACTACAGGAGATGAAGAGACTCTCGGCCAATATAGTGTTCCTTCAGGAAACCCACTTAAAAATAACATCAAAAACTAGACTAAACTCAAAGGAGTTCCCTACATGTATTCACAGTTACTCTCCTAACAATAGAGCAAAGGGTATTGCAATAGGGTTTGATAGGAACACACGGTTTTCCCTAGAAGCCACAGAAATAGACCCTGACGGAAGATACCTATTCGTCAAGGGCACTGTTTTAAATATGAGATACACATTGGTAAATGTATACTGCCCCAATGTAAGGCCAGCTGTATACCTGAGAAACATTTTGAACAAATTAGAAGGATTTAGAGAGGGTATGGTGATTCTAGCAGGCGACCTAAATTTTGTATTTGATCCATTATTAGACACCCAACCCATCTCATTGAGATCAGAGGGGAAATATCTCAGAATGATTAAACATAAATTAAATCAGATGCAACTGGTGGAAGCCTGGAGAATCTTCCATCCAAAAGACAAGGACTTCACATATTTTTCATCGGTTCATGGGTCATATTCAAGAATCGACCATGTCCTGCTAGATCATCGGCTGCTTGAGGGACTGATGAGGATAGAAATAAAATCTATAACGCTATCCGATCATTCTCCAGTGGTAGTGTCCCTAGATTCAGGGGAGATACCGGCTGGACAGCATGTATGGAGATTAGATGAGTCCCTAATAAATAACACCAAAACAGCCGATGACCTAGAAAAGGATATGTGTATATTCTTTAAAGAAAATGATACTGAAAATATCGCACCAGCCACGCTTTGGGAAACGCATAAGGCATTTATGAGAGGGAGGTTGATAGCAGAAAAAGCCAAGCGGAGGAAGATCAGGCAGGCACAGAAACAAACATTACTAGAGGAAATTCAGGCCCTTGAACGGAAACATAAAGAACTACAGGAAGAGCAGATCCTAAGGGCACTAACTAGTAAAAGAGAAGAGCTCCGTGACCTCCTGGAGCAGGAAACAAAATGGGTTTTTAACAATGTGAACAACAAATTCTACGCGTTGGGTAATAAACCGGGGAGACTGTTAGCAAGGACCATAAAATCAAGAAATACACAGAACTCTATTCTGAAAATAAAAGATAGGAATGGAGATATGAGACACTCCGCTAGTGAGATAGCTAAAACATTCTACGAATACTACCAAGACTTATATAATGTTAATAAGGGGCAAGGGGATACAGATGTCCAGAATAAAAGGGAAAAAATTTAAACAATATCTAGAGAAGGTTAAGACCCCAGGTTTGGTAGAGGAAGTAATAAGTAACCTAGAAAAAGAAATAACAAAAGAGGAAATAAGCCAAACGATTAAGAGTATTAAAATGGGTAAGAGTCCTGGCCCCGATGGGTACACGTCATTATATTATAAAAGGTTTGGGGAGAAACTAGTGCCATTTTTTCAGAAATATATGAACTCCATAGGAGGGGGTATGGTAATGCGTAAGGAGGCCCTGAATGCTCACATAACTTTGATAGTGAAGGAAGACAAGGACCCATCCCTGTGTGTCAGCTACAGACCAATATCTTTAATAAATGTGGACATAAAAATCTACTCAAAAATCCTTGCTGAGAGAATAAGACCACTCTTAATAGGCCTGATAGATAATGACCAGGCAGGGTTCATACCCGGGAGAGAAACGAGAGAAAATATCTTAAGAGTGATATTTTTGTTGCAGAAAGCAAAAAAGAATAAAGAACCAGTAGTATTCCTGTCTTTAGATGCCAAAAAGGCGTTGGTATGGGAATTTATGATAGCAAACTTATCCCATATAGGATTTGGCCCAAGTATGCTCAGGTGGATAGGAGCTCTGTATTCGGCTCCCTCAGCTCAGGTGAGGGTGAATGGCACCCTCTCGGATAGCTTCTCACTTTTTAATGGGACCCGCAAGGATGCCCGCTATCGCCTCTCCTATTCGTCCTATCATTGGAGCCTTTATTGGAAACAATACGGATGAATCAGGAAATAGAAGGGATAAAACTGGAGAGAAGGGAGCATAAGATATCTGCATTCGCGGATGACATGATGCTATTTGTATCTAACCCTAGGGAGATGCTGCCTAAAATAATGGCGGAATATGAAAAGTATGGTGAGATCTCAAACCTCAAAATTAATAAAGAAAAAACGGAGATACTAAGTATAGCATTAAGTCCACAGGATCGTAGGGAGCTTGAGGTCCTCTATCCATTTAAATGGAAGCAGAGGAGGATGAAATATCTAGGTATATACCTGTCCAGCACAGAAAGATACCTCTATGAAGACAACTATATATTATTACTGAATAAAGTAAAATCAGACTTAAAAGGATACAGCGTAGATAGAGTATCATGGTGGGGAAGGGTTAATACTATAAAAATGATGATTCTGCCAAAAGTCCTTTATATCTTCCAAACACTTCCGATAAAAATCCCAGAAATGTACTTTAAAGTTTTGGAAAAGATAATAGGAGGTTTTATATGGAGGGGAAAAAAGCCGCGTATAGCAGTGGATACTCTGATTAGACCTAAAGAGGAAGGAGGAATACAGTTGCCGGACTTTAGAAGGTACTATGAGGCGGCGGTATTGAAGAGGATCATAGACTGGGTGCAGGGGGAGGGTGTGAGTAAAAAAAAGTGGGTAGAAGTTGAAGAAAGTTTAAGTAAAAAAGAGCTGGGAAATATAATATGGGTACCGAGGCAATATAGAGGATTACCCCTGGACACGCCTGTAATAACAAAATAAACTTTTAGAATATGGGACAAGGTCTGTAAGAAAAATAAACTGCTCTATAATAGCCCCCTGCTGCCACTTACGGGTACGGATTTCTTCCCTCCGGGCAAGGAGGGGGGGATGTACCTGAGGTGGGCAACCTCGGAAACTCTGAGATTGAAGGATATAATGAAAGGAAATGAACTGTGCTCGATGGGAGAACTCCAAGAGAAATATGGTCTGTCTTTAGGGGACAGATGGAGATACAGACAAGTCCAACATTTTGTGGGCACTCTGCCAAAGCCCCTGCGAGCTATAAGTGATCTAAATCTATGGGAAAAATATATGACCCAAGATGAACCTGGGAAACGGGGAATATCAAGTATCTACAAAATGTTGACAACCAAGATAGAGCTAGGGAAATTGAAAATAATAGAAAGCTGGGAAATAGAACTCAATCAAACTATACCCAATAATAAGAAGAGACAGGTATTAGAATATGTCCAGGCCACATCGATGGATGCAAAAGTAAAAGAAACTAACTATAAGTTACTAACTAAATGGTATTACGTTCCAACTAAATTGCATAGAATGAATAGTGAGGCCTCCCCCCTATGCTGGAGAGAGTGTGGGATGGAGGGAACTCATGCCCACATATGGTGGAAATGCCCCCTTATACAGGTATACTGGCGTGAGATATTAGGATTGATAAAAAAAATTAGTGGATATGAGATAAGATATGACCCATGGGAATGTCTGTTTCATACTACGAGTCTGTCCAGGAAAAAGTATAGAGGTACCTTGGTCCCGTTCCTGCTGAATGGAGCCAAGGCACTAATACCTAGGAACTGGAGGGAAAAAAGAGTACCCTCGATAGGGGAATGGCTCCAAGAAATTGATAGAATTAAAGTGATGGAGGAACTGTGGGCCTTTCATGTAGAGGCCGGGCCAAGATTTGAAATGACCTGGAAGGGATGGAGGGACTTTAGGGCCGTGGGGTGAGATGGGGGAGTTGTGTTTTTTTTTTTTTTTGTTTGGGGTGTTTTTTTTTTATTTCAAAATGTGGGTAATGTTCACAATAAGGGAAAATTATAGTCCCTATAATAGACTGTCTTGTCTAGTGTTTTTTATTTCAAAATGTGGGTAATGTTCACAATAGGGGAAAATTAACCACTTTAGCCCCGGGCCTGTTTTTCAGAGTCGGTGTTTACGAGACAAAACCATTTTTTTTTGCTAGAAAATTACTTAAAACCCCCAAACATTATATATTTTTTTTCTAACACCCTAGAGAATAAAATGGAAGTCATTGCAATACTTTTTGTCACACCGTATTTGCGCAGCGGTCTTACAAGCGCACTTTTTTTGGAAAAAAATCACTTTTTTAAATGAAAAAATAAGACAACAATAAATTTGGCCCAATTTTTTTATATATTGTGAAAGATAATGTTACGCCGAGTAAAATGATACCCAACATGTCACGCTTAAAAATTGCGCCCGCTCGTGGCATGGCGTCCAAATTTTACCCTTAAAAATCTTTATAGGCGACGTTTAAAAAATTCTACAGGTTGCATTTTTTGAGTTACAGAGTAGGCCTAAGGCTAAAATTAATGCTCTCGCTCTAACGATCGCGGCGATACCTCACTTGTGTGGTTTGAATACCGTTTTCATATGTCGACGCTACTCGCGTATACGTTCGCTTCTACGCGCGAGCTCGTCGGGACGGGGCGCTTTAAAAAATTTTTTTTGGGATTTTCGCATTTATTTTTATTTATTTTAGAATTTTTAACACTGAAAAAAAAAGAAAAAAAATTATCACTTTTATTCCTATTACAAGGAATGTAAACATCCCTTGTAATAGAAAAAAGCATGACAGGTCCTCTTAAATATGAGATCTGGGGTCAAAAAGACCTCAGATCTCATATTTGGGCTTAAATGCAAAAAAAAAAAAAAAAAATTTGGAAGTGTCATTTTTTCAAATGACAAAAAAAAAAAATGTTTCTTTAAGACGCTGGGCGGGACTGACGTTTTGACGTCACTTCCGCCCAGCGGAGCTATGGGGACGGGCGAAGGAGATTTTTCCTTCAGTCTCGTCCCCGCTCAGCTGCCGGATGGTCGCGATCTCCTCCGCCGCTACCGACGGCTACGGTAAGCGGCGGAGGGCGCGGGAGAGCGGCGGGAGGGGGGGGGCCCTCTCCCGCCACCGATAACGGCGATCTCGCGGCGAATTCGCCGAGGAGACCGCCATTATCGTTAACACGGCTACCCACAGAAGAGATGAATATCTCGATTGTGGCAGCAGCTGCTGCCGTTACCGAGATATTCATCTCTAAAGTGAGGACGTATAACGACGGTGGGCGGTCGGCAAGTAGTTATAGTCCCTATAATAGATTGTCTTGTCTTTGTTTATTCTCTCTTTTTTTCTTCATAATATAGGGGAAATTGCTTATTCCCCTTCTGATTCTGTAGGTGTTGTTTTTTTTTTTTTTTTTTTTCTCTTTTCTGTTTTTATCTTTTTGTACACATAATCACATTCATAACAAGGGGAATTAACCCATATGTTTTATATTATATTCTAGATAGGCCTAATGTTTGTT
This sequence comes from Rana temporaria, assembly GCF_905171775.1. Taxonomy (NCBI): domain Eukaryota; kingdom Metazoa; phylum Chordata; class Amphibia; order Anura; family Ranidae; genus Rana; species Rana temporaria. The sequence continues at coordinate 64,419,580 of NC_053494.1, forward strand.
TTTTCTTTCTTCTTCACAACACACGGGAACTTTAAAAAAAATTTTTTTTTTTTTTTTTTTGTTTTTTGTTTTTTTTTGCTCACCGAAGTAAATACACAACTAGGGGAAATGATCCCTATACTTTATATAGATTTTTTACAGATTTTTTTCTTTTCTTTTTTCTTCACAATTTAGGGGAAAGTGCCTTTTTTCTTACTCCCCTTCTTATTATCTAGCACTTGATTTTTTCCCTTTTTTTTTTCTCCTTCTTCCCTCTCACTTCTCTCTCTCCCTCCTTTTTCCCTCTGTTTCCCTCTTTGCCCTTCCCTCCCATCTAATAAGGGTAGGGTATTCCTACCCTTAGGTACTCTCCATGGACAATAGATAGGGAAAGACTGGTTCGGGAGGTAGAATGGGATGGAGAAATCCAGGAGTAGGACTGGCAGAGGACTATCCAGCTTTTATACTCTTTTAGTGGAAGGGGTACATATTGAGACCTTGTATGTTAGTCTGTATATTGATTTTATGTTGTATTTATTGTACTGTTTTGTAAAAAAATGAATAAAAGATTTGTAACAAGAAAGGCCCAGATCAGAAGCCTCAGCTGGGGTTGATGGAAGGGTGGAAGGAAGTGTTGAAAGTGATGACATGACTTCAATCTGCATTCTGTTGTAGTACCACAGACTGGTACACCTGTACACATCTTCTGCTGCTGCTCCTGCTTTGAGGGAATCCAGGATCTTTTTCCGCTCCTTCCTATATGTGCTTCTCAAGCCACCAATTTTGGCTTGCAAAAGGGTGATTTCTGCGTCTTCACAAATTCAAGCAGTTTCTCCATCGCTGCCTGCCTAGCTGGTTTGTTTTTGTATAAGGGGTGTTTAACCACTTAACCTCGGGACCATATTGCTGGTCAAAGACCAGAGTACTTTTTGCGATTCGGCACTGCGTCGCTTTAACTGACAATTGCGCGGTCGTGCGACGTGGCTCCCAAACAAAATTGGCGTCTTTTTTTTCCCACAAATAGAGCTTTCTTTAGGTGGTATTTGATCACCTCTGCAGTTTTTAGTTTTTGCGCTATAAACAAAAATAGAGCCACAATTTTGAAAAAAATGAATATTTTTTACTTTTTGCTGTAATAAATATCCCCCAAAAATATATAAAAAAAAACTTTTTTTTTCACAGTTTAGGTCGATAGGTATTCTTCTACATATTTTTCGTAAAAAAAATCGCAATAAGCGTTTATTGATTGGTTTGCGCAAAAGTTGTAGCGTGGTATTTTTATGGCATTTTTATTAATATTTATTTTTTACTAGTAATGGCGGCGATCAGTGATTTCTTTCGGTACTGCGACATTATGGCGGAAACTTTGGACACTTTGGACACATTTTTAGGACCATTGGCATTTTTATAGCAATCAGTGCTATAAAAATGCATTGGATTGCTATAAAAATGCCACTGGCAGTGAAGGGGTTAACACTAGGGGGCGGGGAAGGGGTTAAGTATGTCCCTGGGTGTGTTCTTACTGTGGGGGGGTGGCCTCACTAGGGGAAATCACTGATCCTCTGTTCATACATTGTATGAACAGAGGATTAGCATTTCCCCCACTGACAGGACCGGGAGCTGTGTGTTTACACGCGCGTGCCCCTAGTTCCCTGCGAGAGAGCCGACGTAGAGCTACCGGCTCTCGCGCAGGAGAGCCAATCTGACGGCAGAAGGTCGGCAAGTAGTTAACCAGCCACAAACAGGTCAGCTCTCTGTACATATCTATAAACTGGTCCATAAAATTTGGGTCCTTGAATTTATTATTTTCTCTGCAAGACAAAACACAGGACAAAAACACTAATGTCAGGCTAAACTCTCCTAATCTTATCACAATATAGGGTACACGTGACAAAATCCCTGCAGCTCAGGTCCTAACATTTCAAATCCTCCTTTAATGAAAGGCATTTTTTAATAATACAATTTGTATGCATTAGATGGGTATGTGGAATAAGATGCTTTTATTAACAAATAGTGTTGGGCACAGTTCGGGCCGAGCATAAGTTCAGCCCCACATATTGGCAATTTGCCTGGTCAGTAAACAGTAATACCCGAATTTGCAGGGTGTTTGACCGTTTGTTCGGCCCGCGTTGTGAAGTGCATTCTAAGCCTAACTTTGGCACAGAGCACTGTCAGAGCCATAATTCATGATGATTTAGCCCAATCATGGCTCATTGCTCACCCACCCCACAATATAAAATGTTCCTTCCCAGAGGAGCCATTTGCAGTGTGATGTTGGAGTGGAAATAGATAGGACATGGCTCTGTTCATTGCTTTTAGCGAGCTAGTGTGCTACTATCCCAGATAGCAAGCAATTAAACTGTATGTTTGAAAATGACTTGCTAAGCTATTGCTAGACTTGCCAGGCTTCACAATTTGTTGAACAAATGCAGCAAGTCTGCATTGCATGACTCCAGATCAACTTTCTTTGCAAACATTCTGCAAGTCTGCTGCAAGTTCTGGTTATAGTGGGGCTGATTTACCAAGCCTTTACTCCATGACTCATGGAGTAAAAGCAGGAGTAGCGGCCGTTTGGTCATTTACTAAAGAAATACGCTGCTAGTGCAGTGTATTTCCCTAGTTACTAATGTGCTCCGTGCGCCCAGGAGAGGGTGCATTGTGCACCAGTACAGACCTGGCGCACGGCACATTGAACTGTAAATTGCGGGTGTTTAGGCGGGAGTTTATTAGGGGGGGAGGTGGGTGGATGCAGGGGAAGTGAAGTGACATGTGTTTTGAAGTGTTTGGCTGGCCAAATTGAAAGGGAAAGTGTTTTTTGAAAACAGATCCCCGTACGCTTGCACAGTGCGCCTGAACCTCGGGAGGTTCATTTGTATACTGGGCATGCGCAGAGAGAAATTTTGGCGCTTCCCGTGCGCCTTGTCAGTACGCCGTGAAAATCTTGGTAAATACCAAGCGGCGTACCCGTGAATGCGCTGCGTGACGCGACGCACGGGAATCTCCGAGCTGTTTTCAGCCATGAAGGGGAACTCCGCGCCAAATTTCAAACTTGAAATCGGCGCGGGTCCCCCTTCAGGGCTACATTAGGCTCTTAGGCTTGGTCCGGAACGTGAGGGGTTAAACCCGCGCTGATTCGGCGTGGGGTTCCCCCCCCCAGATCCAAACCAAGCCCTCATCCCAAGCACGCAGTCTGGCCCGGACAGGAATGGGGGTGGGGACGAGCGAGCGGCCCCCCCTCCTGAGCCGTACCAGACCGCATGCCCTCAACATGGGGGAGTGTGTGCTGTGGGGGAGGGGGGCACTGCCCCCCCACCCCACAGCACTCTTGCCCCCATGTCGATAGGGACAAGAGCCTCTTCCCAACAACCCTTGCCATTGGTTGTCGGGGTATGCGGGCGGGGCTAATCGGAATCTGCGAGCTCCCTTTAATAAGGGGGCCCCCAGATACCGGCCCCCCACCCTATGTGAATGAGTATGGGGTACATCGTACCTCTACCCATTCACATGGGGGAAAGTGTAAAGTAAAATAAAACACCACACAGAATAAAATATTTTATTAATCTGCTCCGGAGCCCCCTCTTTCTTCTTTAGCTCTCTTACAAGGGGGGGTTTCTTCTCTCCCGATCTTCCGCCGGGACCCTGGGCTTCGGTGATTTCTGCCGGGGGAGGGCGCCATCCCTCGGTCCTCTCCGGAGCCTTCCGCCGGATGTCCCCACCCCATTTAAGCTCTTTTACATTAGGGGGGGGCATCCGGACTTCGGCGACTTCTGCCGGGGGATGGCGCCTATCCCCCGGTCTTTCCGGTGCCTTCCGCCAGGGTTCCGGTCTTCCTGGTCTTCTGCCGGGGGTGCGCCAACTCCCAGGTCTTTTCTCTTCTGTCTTCTCTGCTCCCTCTTCTGCCTGGCTCCCCCGCGGAGCCAGGGCTTTCTTCCGTCTTCTCTCTTCCTTCTTCTGCCTGTCTCCTCCGGGAGCACAGGGCTTGTCTGCGCTGTCCTCTCCCTTCTCTTCCATTCGATGTTGACACAACGAGGTTCCGCGCTGACATGCCGTGTCAGCGGCGGGCATGGACTTATATAGGGTAATGCCACCATGTGACCTCAACCCATGTGACATCACATTCCCTGGGCATGATGGGAATGTGATGTCACATGGGTTGAGGTCACATGGTGGCATTACCCTATATAAGTCCATGCCCGCTGCTCAGACGGCATTCCAGCGCCGGACCTCGTCGTGTCAACATCGAATGGAAGAGAAGGGAGAAGACAGCGGAGACAAGCCCTGTGCTCCGCGGAGGAGACAGGCAGAAGCGGAAGGCATCGCAGAAGCCCACGGGTGTCGCCCCCCGGCGGAAAACACCGTAGAAGCCCGCGACCCTCCCCCAAAGGCAGGAGCCTCACTGGTGAAGGGGGTCCCGGTGAATTACGGCGCTGAAGACGGGGGTGGGGTGCCAATGCACCCCCCCCCCCGCAGAAACCGTCGAAGCCCAGGACCCTCCCCCAAAGGCAGGAGCCTCACTGGTGAAGGGGGTCCCGGTGAATTACGGCGCTGAAGACGGGGGTGGGGTGCCAGTGCACCCCCCCCGCAGAAACCGTCGAAGCCCAGGACCCTCCCCCAAAGGCAGGAGCCTCACTGGTGAAGGGGGTCCCGGTGAATTACGGCGCTGAAGACGGGGGTGGGGTGCAAGTGCACCCCCCCCGCAGAAACCGTCGAAGCCCGGGACCCTCCCCCAAAGGCAGGAGCCTCACTGGTGAAGGGGGGTCCCGGTGAATTACGGCGCTGAAGACGGGGGTGGGGTGCAAGTGCACCCCCCCCGCAGAAACAGTCGAAGCCCGGGACCCTCCCCCAAAGGCAGGAGCCTCACTGGTGAAGGGGGTCCTGGTGAAAGACAGCGAAGCCCGGGGCCTAATGGGGTGGTGGTGGGGGGCCCCGGCAGAAGACCCCCGGCAGACTAATAAATTAATTTATTCATGTGTGGTGTTTTATTTCTTTACATTTTTTTTCCCCAGGTGAATGGGTAGGGGTACGATGTACCCCCATACTCCTTCACATAGGGTGGGGGGCCGGAATCTGGGGGCCCCTTTATTAAAGGGGCCTCTCAGATTCTGATAAGCCCCCCGCCCGCATACCCCGACAACCAACGGCCAGGGTTGTCGGGAAGAGGCTCTTGTCCCTATCGACATGGGGACAAGAGTGCTTTGGGGTGGGGGGGCAGTGCCCCCCTCCCCCACAGCACACACTCCCCCATGTTGAGGGCATGCGGTCTGGTACGGCTCAGGAGGTGGGGGCGCTCGCTCGTCCCCGCCCCCATTCCTGTCCGGCCAGACTGCGTGCCTGGGATGAGGGCTTGGTTTGGATCTTGAGGGGAACCCCACGCTGGTTTTCGGCGCGGGTTTAACCCCTTATGTTCCAGACCAAGCCTAAGAGCCTGGTATGCACCTGAAGGGGAACCCACATTTTTTTTTTTTTTTGGTCTGGAGTTCCCCTTCATGAACAGCGATCTGTCATTTACCCATGTCAGTCCCCCCCCCATTCAGTTAGAACACACCCAGGGAACATATTTAACCCCTCCCTCGCACCTAGTGTTAACCCCTTCCCTGCCAGTGGCATTTTTAGAGTAAGCAATGCATTTTTACAGCACTGATCGCTAGAAAAATGCCAATGGTTCCAAAAAAGTGTCCGATGTGTCCGCCATATTGTCGCAGTACCGATAAAAATCGCTGATCGCCGCAATAACTTGTTAAATAAAAAATACAACAAAAATGCCATATTTTGGAGACTTTTGCCAAAACCAATCAATAAACGCTAATTGCGAGTTTTTGGGAACCAAAAAGATGTAGAAAATGTAGAAAAGCTCACCCAAACTAGAGACTGCAATTTGTTCATGTGATTTCAATTGCTTCATTACTGTCACATGTTATAAAAAGCAGGGATCGATCATTCCTCAGCTGCCCTCAGAAGGGGCAGGCTGGCAGAAATGCTGTTGCTAAACACAAATGTGGTTTGTTGCATGGTTTTTGTTTTATTTTGCCAATGGTTTTGGTTTATTTTTAAATGATGTTCACTTTGATGTATTTGTCTATGTGGCCTTATTTTATGAAAAATGTGTGAAGATGTTAAAGCTATGGTTATTTAGATTTTTGAAATGTATTTTTGTTTGTGTTTGTTTGTTTGTCTTTTTTTGCTTTCCTTGTTTTGTTGACCAATAAAAATTACTTTAAAATTTTTAAGTTTGTCTTTTGTTACTTTTTCATGCTACATATGTTGACAGCTGCAGCTGAAATCGGTTTGGGCCTAACAAATTATGTGTGATTTTTGTCTAAGCTTCTTTCCTGGTGTGTAATCATGAAATGTTTGCCATGTTTATTCTCCATGACTTTAAAGACAACTGGTAAGTATTTTATTTTTTCTGCAGTGGTCCTCAGCCCTCAAGTACCCCCGACAGGACATGTTTTGTGGATTTCTCTTATCCAGAATTGCTGTCCAGACTGTCCTTTAAAGCACATGTGCAAGATGAAGGAAAAACCTGCAAACATGGCCTGTGGGGGGGGGGGGGGGGTTGCTATTGGTGGACAGGCTTGATGTGCTGATTTACAGCACTGTGCTTAAATCTAGCGCAAGGCAATCCTATTCAAATTGTGGGTGTTTGATGGAAGCCAAGTGAGTGTTAGAACCCCTGCTTTGTGTTTTTTTTTTTTTTTGGGTTGAGCTTTGTGTCCCTTTTCTTAAAATTGGCTTCACTTCCTGTCACACAGCTGAACAGGAAGTGAGGTTAAAACCCTACCAGTGTCTTTTCTTGGGGACACAGGTCAATCTAACTAGTGTCCCCATTAAGCAAATTGCACTCCAGCACTGCTGTGTACACCCCAAATCATGGGTCTTCAAACTACGGCCCTCCAGTTGTTCAGGAACTACAATTCCCATCATGCCTAGTCATGTCTGTGAATGTCAGTGCATTACAAGGCCTCATGGGATGTGTAGTTCTACAACAGCTGGAGGGCCGTAGTTTGAGGATCCCGGCCCCAAATGATTATTTAGTTTGGGGTTTAGTAAAGGCAAAGCCACTCTGCAGTACAAGCATAGTTGCTGAAAATCAGAGAGGAAGCACTGATGGTTTTAACATCCAATCCTGTAGAAGCAAAGTTGTTTTGTTTTCTTCCTCACTTTGCACTTGTAGTGCAAAGTGGATTTGCCTTTAGTAAATGGACCCCAAAGTCCAAGATCCCTAATAATTTGGGGTGTACACCGCAAAATGCTAGAGTGCAATTTACATAATGGGAAACTATTTAGATTGATCTCTGTGTCCCCAAGAAAAGATATTAGTAAGGTTTTACCCTCACTTCCTGTTTGGCTATGTGACAGGAAGTGAATGAATTAGAAAGGGTGAAGACACCTCACAAATGTTCTCACTATCAGGGGTGCAGACATCCCCAAAAAAATGAGCAGATAATACTTATTTGCAAATTAATAATTTTTTAGTTAACATTGGGTGGTGTTTGTGGGGTGCTCTAACACACACATTCCTACATATTAGCAACGCTGTATCCTGGCCTATTGGCATGGTTATATTTTCTTAGGGCGCTCAATAAAACTCTATGAAATTTGTGCTTAAACTAGAACCAGGGGCGGACTGACAACTCATGGGGCCCCCGGGCAATAGAAGAGTATGGGGCCCCTCTGGCTTACAGATGGCCACCACGCCAGGAGGTAGTGCAGAGGCGGGCAGCTAAAATCTTGGGATATTCACATTAAAAGCATGTCATTTTCGGACAGATCTAAAAAAAACACAGATTTTTACATACTGTCCCTGGTTTTACTGAGCCTGGCAACCCGGATGGGGCCCCCTAGTGGCATGGGGCCCTCGGGCAGTGCCCGAGTGACTCAATGGTCAGTCCGCCCCTGACTAGAACTATAATCAACACGTTTTATTTTCTTTAATTTTGGATAGAGTGAGGGAGGGTTATAGGCCCTGTCAGTTTATTTTGTATTATCTGTGTCCAATTGGGGAGATTTGCCTTCACTTCCTGCCCCATAGCCAAACAGGATGTGAGAGAAAAACTATGCAAATTAACCACTTCCCGCCCAGCCTATGGCCGATTTACGTCCGGGAAGTGGTTACACAATCCTGACAGGACGTCCTGCAGGATTTCATGCCGTGCGCGCCTGTGGGGGCACGCAGCGCGGCGATCGGTGATGCGGGGTGTCAGTCTGACACCCTGCATCTCCGATCTCGGTTAAGAGTCTCTGAGACTGAGACTCTTTACCACGTGATCAGCCGTGTCCAATCACGGCTGATCACGATGTAAACAGGAAGAGCCATCGATGGCTCTTCCTCACTCGCGTCTGACAGACGCGAGTATAGGAGAGCCGATCGGCGGCTCTCCTGACAGGGAGCGTTCGCGCTGATTGTTTATCAGCGCAGCCCCCCCTCGGATCACCACACTGGACCACCAGGGATGCCCACCCTGGACCACCAGGGTGGGCAAAAAAACAAAAATATGGAAAAAAAAAAAACAAAAAGCATTAAAAAAAAAGAAAAAAGATGCCAATCAGTGCCCACAAATGGGCACTGACTGGCAACCTGGGAAAATCAGTGCCACCCCACAGTGTCCATCAGTGCCACCCCACAGTGTCCATCAGTGCCACCCCACAGTGCCCATCCATGCACAGTGCCCACCTATCAGTGCCCACCTGTGCCACCCATAAGTATCCATCAGTGCCACCCATAAGTGCCGCCCATGAGTGCCCATCTGTGCCGCCCATGAGTGCCCATCAGTGCCGCCTATGAGTGCCCATCAGTGCCGCATACCAGCGCCACCAATCAATGCCACCTCATCTGTGCCCGTCAGTACTACCTCATCGATGTCCATCAGTGCCATCTCATCGGTGCCCATCAGTGCCGCCATATCAGTGCCCGTAATTGAAAGAGAAAAACTTATTTACAAAAAAATTAACCTAAAAAAATAAAAACGTTTTTTTTTTTTTCAAAATTTGCAGTCTTTTTTAAGTTGTTGCGCAAAAAAAAACGCAGAGGTGATCAAATACCAACAAAAGAAAGCTCTATTTGTGGGGGAAAAAGGACGCCAATTTTGTTTGGGTACAGTGTTGTATGACCGCGCAATTGCCATTCAAAGTGCGACAGTGTTGAAAGCTGAAAATTGGCTTGGGCGGGAAGGTGCGTAAGTGCCTGGTATGGAAGTGGTTAAGGGAATCCAGTGCCCCCCTCCCCCCCAGAACTAGCGTGTGGGTCCCCTGAAAATTCCTGGGCGGGTCATACAAAAACAGGGTGTGACCTTGACAGGAAGGGGTGGGTCATTTTTCTATTAGGAGGTGCAGATATGTAGTCAGGCCTAGGGCAGAACAAAACCTAAATATACTACTGCATATTAGGGCTTATTTAGACCGGATCCGATGTACAGCATATTGTGGGAGGAAACCCACGCAGGCACAGGGAGAACATGCAGATGGTGTCACGGGCTGGATTCGAACCAGCGACCCTTTTGCTGCTAGGTCAAAGTGCTATACACTACACCACTGTGCTGAACGAACATGATTGCAGCTGAAAGCATGAGATCTTTTATTTTATTTTTCAATACCATGCTTTCCAGCCTTATTGACCCCGCCTCTCTCCATAAAGAGGACCTGTCACACACTAGTCCTATTACAAGGGATGTTTACATTCCTTGTAATAGGAAGAAAAGTGATCCAAAATCAAAAAAAGTGTCAAAAAAGTGCAAGAAGAAAAATATGAGGTAAAAAAAACAAACAAAAAAAAATAATAATGCCCCTGTCCCTAGAAGCTCACACTCAGAAGCGAATATGCATGTAAGTCCCGCCCACATATGTAAACACCATTCAAACCACACATGTGAGGTATTGACGCGTGCGTTAGAGCGAGAGCAATAATTCTAGCCCTAGACCTCCTCTGTAACTCTGAACTGGTCACCTGTAAAAAAAAAACAAGCATCGCCTATGGATATTTTTATGTCCCGAAGTTTGGCGCTATTCCATGAGTGTGTGCAATATTAAAGCGTGACAAGTTAGGTATCTATTTACTCGGTGTAACATCATCTTTAACATTATCCATAAAAATTGGGCTAACTTTACTGTTTTTTATTTTTTTAATTCATGAACCGTGTTTTTTTTTTGGGCCAAAAAAAAAGGCGTTAGAAAAATTATTGCGCAAATACCGTTGGAAATCAAATAAAAAATGACCGCCACTTTATTCCCTAGGGTGTCTGCTAAAAAATTATATATAATGTTTGGGGGTCCTGAGTAATTTCCCAGGAACAAAATATAATTTTTACATGAAGGAGAGAAGTGCCAGAATAGGCGCGGTATGGAAGTGGTTAAAGTGAAATAATAAAAGTGAAATATTCCTTTAAATTTCATACAGGGGGGAGGGGGGGGGTACACGCATGTTTCCCGTGCTTAGAACTGTCCCTGTACAAGATGTCATTTCTGAAGTGAAACAAAAAAAAGGAAGTTTAAAGTACTCATGGCTATAAAGAATACAGTCATTGCTCATTAAAAATAATAAAAAAAAAAAAATGGGGGTCCCTCCAAATTAAATTACCAGGCCCTTCAGGTCTGGAATGGATATTAAGGGGAACCCCGCCGTAAAAACCCCCCAAAAAAATGGCGAGGGGTCCCCCCAAATATCCATACCAGACCCTTCAGGTCTGGTGTGGATTTTAAGGGGAACTCCACCCCAAATTGAAAAAAAATGGCGTGGAGTCCCCCTAAAAATCCACACCAGACCCTTATCCGAGCACGTTGACCTGGCCGGCCGCAGAAAAGAGGGGGGGACAGAGTGCGGCCCCCCCTCTCCTGAACCGCACCAGGCCACATGCCCTCAACATGGGGAGGATGTCCCCATGTTGATGGGGACAAGGGCCTCATCCCCACAACCCTTGCCCGGTGGTTGTGGGGGTCTGCGGGCGGGGGGCTTATCAGAATCTGGAAGACCCCTTTAACAAAGGGGACCCCCAGATCCTGGCCCCCCCCTGTGTAAAAATGGTAATGGGGTACATTGTACCTCTACCATTTCACCCCCAAAAAAATGTCAAAAGTGTTAAAAATGACAGTAGCCGGTTTTTGACAAATCTTTTAATAAAATCTTCTTTTCTTCTTTCCTTCGGGTTTCTTCCGCTGCTTCTTTCTTGGGTCTTCTTGTCCACATCTTGCCCGACGTCTTCTTCTATCTTCTCCGTCTGTCCTTCAGCCTTCTGGTCCCGCATCTTGCCCGTTGTCTTCTCCTGTCTTCTTCTCCGTCCGTCCGCCAGCCTCCTCGTCCGCATCTTGTGTCTTCTCCGGTCTTCTTCTCGGTCCGCCAGCCTTCTCGTCCACATCTTTTTCTTCCCCGGACCCAGCGTTTGAATTTGATTTGGCTGCCATGTTCCCGCTCCTGGGACCCGCCCCCCTCTGACGCCACAGGTAAAACCATATGAAAGTCCGTGTGTGGCATATGTGCGTCAGAGGGGGGCGGGGTCACATGACTGTGACACGGCGGGAACTTCAATTGGAAGCGGCGGCATCTTCTTCTCCGGGCGGCGCGTTTGAAATTGAATTCCCCCGCCGTGTGATGCTCTGTGACCCCGCCCCCCTCTGACGCACATGACCTTCTAAGGAGTTTACTTGTGGCGTCAGAGGGGGGCGGGTCCCAGGAGCGCAACACGGCGGCCAAATCAAATTCAAACGCTGGGTCCGGGGAAGAAAAAGATGTGGACGAGAAGGCTGGCGGACCGAGAAGAAGACCGGAGAAGACACAAGATGCGGACGAGGAGGCTGGCGGACGGACGGAGAAGAAGACAGGAGAAGACAACGGGCAAGATGCGGGACCAGAAGGCTGAAGGACAGACGGAGAAGATAGAAGAAGACGTCGGGCAAGATGTGGACAAGAAGACCCAAGAAAGAAGCAGCGGAAGAAACCCGAAGGAAAGAAGAAAAGAAGATTTTATTAAAAGATTTGTCAAAAACCGGCTACTGTCATTTTTAACACTTTTGACATTTTTTTGGGGGTGAAATGGTAGAGGTACAATGTACCCCATTACCATTTTTACACAGGGGGGGGCCAGGATCTGGGGGTCCCCTTTGTTAAAGGGGTCTTCCAGATTCTGATAAGCCCCCCGCCCGCAGACCCCCACAACCACCGGGCAAGGGTTGTGGGGATGAGGCCCTTGTCCCCATCAACATGGGGACATCCTCCCCATGTTGAGGTCATGTGGCCTGGTGCGGTTCAGGAGAGGGGGGGCCGCACTCTGTCCCCCCCTCTTTTCTGCGGCCGGCCAGGTCAATGTGCTCGGATAAGGGTCTGGTGGGGATTTTTAGGGGGACTCCACGCCATTTTTTTTTTAAATTTGGGGTGGAGTTCCCCTAAAAATCCACACCAGACCTGAAGGGCCTGGAATGGATATTTGCCGGGAACCGCACGTCTTTTTTTTTTTGGTTTTTACGGCGGGGTTCCCCTTAATATCCATTCCAGACCTGAAGGGCCTGGTAATTTAATTTGGGGGAACCCCTACACATTTTTTGTTTTTGTTTTATGAATGAATCCCTTTAGAATTGTCAGAGCCGACAATTCATTATAGCCGCGTGTGAATTTTTAAATTAATTTTTTCCTTCTGAATGTCATTTTGTGCAGGGGCAGTTCTAAGTGTGGGAAAAATGCGCTATTTCACATGCTGACATTACACCCCCCCTAGGTACGAAATTTAAAGGAATATTTCACTTTTATTGTTTCACTTTAAGAATTATTAATTTCACTGCTCCCGAAAAAACGGCCGTTTTAAAAAATAAAAAAAACATTGATATATGTCCCCTGGGGCAGGACTGAGGTCCCCAAACACTTTTTAGGACAAAACTTGCAGATTAGCCTTTAAAATGAACACTTTTGATTTCTCCCATAGACTTCTATAGGGAGTTCAGCGCGGCTTTACATCTTACTTTCAATGCGCCGGCTGCTACGCTGGTTCATGCGCCTAATTAAGGCTTCACCCGGCGCACTAATTAAGGCATGAACCAGCGCAGCGCACAGAGCATAGTAAATCAGCCCCATTGTGTTCCTGCTAGAGCAGATTTTGCATGGTATTATGGACAAAGCACTCAAGGCAGAGCAGCAGGAGGAAGAGGAGGACTGCCTTTCCTCTCAATGCCCACTTTAAGCAGACACCATTTTTGTGATGCCACAGAACACACAAGGGGAGAGCAATGAGGATTTTGGTAGTTTTGGAGGCATTGAAGCAGAGTAAGACATACGTCAAACCTTAAAAGATGTTTTTTCATTCCAAGAACCCTTAGAAGTAGTACATGGCTGGGAGGAGGCAGTTCCAGATACTCAACTCCCTCCACGATCTCTTTATCGCTAAATCATTTAATCTTCTCGCCATTACCGAAACCTGGCTTCACGAATCCGACACTGTGTCTTCTGCTGCTCTATCTCACAGTGGTCTTCTTTGGACTCACTCCCCCAGAGCCAGTGGACGCAAAGGAGGGGGTGTTGGAATTCTTTTAGCGCCACATAGCACCTTTCAGGTACTTCACCCACCTCCCTCTCTGTCACTCTCCTCATTTGAGGCACATTGCGTTCCTCTCTTCTCCCCAATTTCTCTAAGGATAGCTGTGATCTACCGGCCCCTTGGTCCAGTATCATCCTTTCTGGATGACTTCTCTGCCTGGCTACCCTACTTTCTCTCTTCTGAAATCCCCACAATCATTCTTGGCGACTTCAACATCCCTACTAATGCTAGCACTCCTGCAACTTCAAAACTTCTCAGTCTAACCTCCTCCTTTGACCTGAAGCAATGGATACATGCTCCTACTCACTCTGAAGGCAATACACTTGACCTTGTCTTTTCCCACCTATGCACTCCATGCAACCTCTCCAACTATCCTTACCCCCTATCTGATCACTACCTTATTAACTTCACTCTCTCCTTCTCCTCCACCTCCTCTCCACCCAAACGCCTAACGGTCTCTCGTAGAAACCTTCACCATATCAACCCTTCTCTTCTATACTCTGCGACTGACCACCTCTATGACAAAATTGCACCCCTGTCCTGCACTGACCTAGCCACTTCTGTCTACAACACTTCACTTTTAGCATCACTGGACAGACTGGCCCCCCTCACTACACACAGAATAAGGCCCCGCCCCCTTCAACCCTGGCAAACAGATGATACCAGAAGTCTGAAAAAACACAGCCGTGCTCTTGAGCGCCAGTGGCGCAAGAGCAAGTCCAAGGAAGACTTCGTCCAGTATAAATCTGCCCTCCAAAAATACAATTCCAGTCTCCTCACTGCCAAGCAGACCTATTTCATCACCCTCATTCAAAACTTATCATCCCGTCCCCGTCAACTCTTCTCTACCTTCAACTCTCTACTTCGTCCCCCACTGCCTCCACCCACCAACTCACTCACTGCCCAGGAGATCGCCAATCACTTCAAACAGAAGATTGATACAATTCGCAAGGAGATCTCTACTGTTCAGATACCCTCCACACTTCCCACCTCATGCCCACAGGTACAATCTTTACTTCCCTCTTTCAACCCCACCACTATAGACGAGGTCGCTAAATTACTTGCCAACGTCCATCTTACCACCTGCGCTATGGACCCTGTGCCCTCGCAAATGCTACGTTCACCCTCTGACTCTATTCTACACTCTCTAACCCACATCTTCAATCTCTCCCTCTCTTCTGGCATCTTCCCTAACTCTTTGAAACATGCACTAGTCAGCCCCATAATTAAAAAGCCCTCACTGGACCCATCCAATCTTGACAACCTACGTCCCATCTCCTTGCTCCCCTTTTTATCCAAACTCCTTGAACGTCTAGTCTACAACCAACTGAGCGTCCACCTTGCTGATAATAACCTTCTTGATCCCTTTCAGTCTGGATTTCGTCCTCAACATTCCACAGAAACTGCTCTCCTAAAACTTACAAACAATATACTAATGGCCAAAACTAAGGGACACTATTCTGTGCTCCTACTCCTGGACCTCTCTGCCGCCTTCGATACGGTTGACCACCCCCTCCTCCTCAAAAAACGTTGCACCTTTGGTCTCCGTGACTGTACTCTTCGCTGGTTCTCTACTTACTTATCCAACCATACCTTTAGCGTTGCTTACAATTCTACTTCCTCCTCTCCTCTTCCTTTCTTTGTTGGTGTCCCCCAAGGCTCTGTTCTTGGACCTCTCCTATTCTCAATCTACACCGCCTCCCTGGGACAGCTGATAGCCTCCCACGGCTTCCAATACCACCTCTACGCTGATGACACTCAAATTTATTTCTCTACCCCTCAACTCACTCCTTCATTTTCCTCACGTATCACTAATTTACTATCAGATATATCACTTTGGATGTCGCACCACTTCCTCAAACTCAATCTATCTAAAACGGAACTTATCATTTTCCCTCCCCCATATGCCTCTTCCCCTGATCTCTCTGTCAAAATTAATGGCACAATTATCAGCCCATCCCCACATGTCAAGGTCCTAGGAGTAGTCCTGGACTCTGAACTGTCCTTTAAACCTCACGTTCAATCACTGTCCAAATCTTTCTGCCTCAACCTTCGCAACATCTCCAAAATACGCCCCTTTCTAACCAATGACACCACAAAGCTCATAATTCACTCCCTGGTCATCTCTCGCCTTGATTACTGCAATTCCCTCCTCATTGGCTTACCTCTGCATACTCTAACCCCCCTTCAGTCCATCATGAATGCTGCTGCCAGACTGATCCACCTTACCAACCGCTCTGTCTCTGCTTCCCCTCTCTGTCAATCCCTCCATTGGCTTCCACTCACCCAAAGAATTAAATTCAAACTACTAACTACTACCTGCAAAGCTATCCACAACTCTGCCCCTAGCTACATCACTGACCTAGTCTCTAAATACCAACCTAATCGTTCTCTTCGCTCTTCTCAAGACCTCCTACTCTCTAGCTCTCTCATCACCTGCTCCCATGCTCGTCTCCAGGACTTCTCCAGAGCCTCTCCAAGCCTATGGAAATCCTTACCCCAATCTATCCGCCTATCTCCTTCTCTATTAGCTTTTAGAGGATCCCTGAAAACCCTCCTCTTCAGAGAAGCCTATCCTACCCACACCTAATAACTGTATTTGCATTTGAGTCCATCTGATCATCCCCCACAGCTACTACCCTTTGTTCCACTTGACCCTCCCTTCTATATTTTAAGCTCTTACGAGCAGGGCCCTCTGATCCCTCCTGTATTGAATTGTATTGTGACTGTACTGTCTTCCCTGATGTAAAGCGCTGTGCAAACTGTTGGCACTATATAAATCCTGTATAATAATAATAATACTCAGTGACCATGAGAACTCTGCTTATCATAGCTCCGCAAACATGCAGTGCATGGGCTCCCTTATTACAGGTTATAGTCTCATGGAAAAGCTATTTTTGAGGCTTCTGTTGGTCAAAAGAGGAGCGGTGGGGAAGGGGGGCGCCTCAGTGTTGCATTTGACCTTTTTTTTAGTCCTCGGCGCCCAGGGCTGTCAGCTTGCAAATCCCATCGACAATGTTTGCATCAAAGGGGGGTAGATTATCTATGTGCGAAAACAGCCATAGGAAGCTTTTTCAGTCGACGATTCACTTGGTTACTGGGTCATGAGAATAGACCACTGCTCAGAACTTGCCCAGTATGCACTTGAGCTGCTGTTGCAGTGTGCAGGCACCACCAACACCCAAAGACCAATTTTTCCACAACTGTTTGACCAGGGCATCAAATTTCAATTGTTTACAGCTAGGCCAATTCTTGCTTTCATCAAGAGTAGGGATGAGCCAAACACCCCCCCTTTCGGTTCATACAAAAACCTTCGAACGGACCAAGCGTTCGCGCGAACATTTAGAACCCCATTGACGTCTATGGGACTCGAACGTTCAAATTCAAAAGTGTTAATTTTAAAGCCTAATATGCAAGTTATTGTCATAAAACGTCTTTGAGAACCCGGGTCTTGCCCGAGGGAACATGTATCAATGGAATTTTTTTTTTAAACTGTCGTTTTTTTCAGGACTCCTGAAAAAACTAAAATTTTTAAAACTTTTTTTCCAATGATACATGACCCGGGTTCTCAAAGACGTTTTCACAGGCGTTTTTTTCTTTTTAATTTAAGCTTTATTAAAATCACTGCTCCTGAATCTTTAGGTGCAAACTACAGAGCACACGGCCAGTACACAACAAGTAGCTTAAGGTGCAAACTACAGAGCACACGGCCAGTACACACCAAGTAGCTTTAGGTGCAAACTACAGAGGACACAGGCAATAAACCACGTAAGAATACTGCAGCTAGCACAATCACCTGCCTGCCAGTAAATTAGGAAAAACTGATCTAGCTAAACTATACAGTGTATAAATAAATGTACAACACCTGGGATGTATATATATCCTCTACACACTGTAACATTAACTGACTAGCCTGCCTGCCTGCTCTATCTACCTGCAAAAAATGACACTCTCTCTGTCCTCTCTTAACCACCGCAACACACTACACAAGGCCGACCTGCAGGTGGCCTTTTATAGTGTGGGGCGTGTACAAACTCCCTGAGCCATAATTGGCCAAAGCCACCCTGGCTTTGGCCAATTATGGCTCTCTGTTTTTTGCAAGCTGTGATTGGCCAAGCATGCGGGTCATAGTGCATGCTTGGCCAATCATCAGCCAGCGATGCCACAGTGAATTATGGTCTGTGAAACGTAACTCGAATTTGGCGCGAAAAGCCCGTTTTGTCCATATTTCGACGAACGATCGAACATACGATGTTCGAGTCGAACATGAGTTCGACTCGAATACGAAGCTCATCCCTAATCAAAAGTATCTTTATAGGGTTTACGGTGTGAAGGCATCACCAACACCCAAAGACCAATTTTTCCACCCCCGTTACTTCTATTCAAAGTCTGCGAAACAGAAATGTTTTAAAAAAATCTCTAATCTTATTCTGAGTGCACTAAATTGTGGCCCCATCATACAGACTGGCTCCCCAAGCCATTGATTACAAAATAAAGAAAGCTTGCAGGGAAAATGTCATATTTTTTTTCTTTATAAATGTAATTTTTGCTGCAGCAGGTTCTGTACACGGTACAGATGTGCCACTTTACATGCAGACGTAGGGGACCCCCCAGGCACTATATTTAAAGGATTTATGTTTATTGTTTCACTTTAAGCATCATTTAAAAATTATCTTTTTTAACCACTTAAGGACCAAGGCTCCTTTTTTTTGCAAATATAATTTCATAAAAATTTTCAGAAACAAACAAGGTCGTAGCCTCTTCATAATGATTCCAAAAAAAAGTAGTGCTAAACAGCAGTCAATCTATAATCTCGGATGTACAGATCTGATGTGTCTCATATTCTTAACACTGTGGAGATGTGACCGTCTGGGACTTCCATCCCCTACTCATCTACATATCATTGAGACCATTCTTCATTCCATATAAACTCAACATAATACTATACATATAAATGAACATTAAAAAGAAAGGGGAAGAAGGGGGGCAGAAGCTGGGATTTGATTTGCGATGACTCTCAATTCTTGTATGTAGGGCCTTTCAGAGCCTATGCCTGTGCCGGTGTCTCTGACCCAAATAGGGATTCTTCAGAATAGATAAACATAGGGCCAGATTCACAAAAGAGATACGACGGCGTATCTCCTGATACGCCGTCATATCTCTGAGATACGATTGTCGTATCTATGCGCCTGATTCATAGAATCAGGTTACGCATAGATAGCCCTAAGATCCGACAGGTGTACGTGACTTACACTGTCGGATCTTAGGCTGCAATTATAGGTCGGCCGCTAGGTGGTGATTCCATTGCGGTCGGCGTAGAATATGCAAATGACTAGTTACGCCGATTCACGAACGTCCGCTTTGCCCATCGCTGTAAATTTACGTTGTTTCCGTAGAGAAACGCCGCGTAAAACTAAAGCTGCCCTCTAGGTGGTCTAGCCAATGTTAAGTATGGCCGTCGTTCCCGCGTTGAAATTTGAAATTTCACGTCGTTTGCGTAAGTCGTCCGTGAATGGCGCTGGACGCCATTTACGTTAACGTTGAAACCAATGATGTCCTTGCGACGTCATTTAGCGCAATGCACGTCGGGAAATTTTAGGGACGGAGCATGCGCAGTACGTTCGGCGCGGGAACGCGCCTAATTCAAATGGTCCCCGCCCCATTTGAATTAGGCGGGCTTGCGCTGGGCGGATTTACGCTACACCGCCGCAAGTTTACAGGCAAGTGCTTTGTGAATCAAGCACTTACGCTGAAAACTTGCGGCGGTGTAATGTAAATGTAATACGTTATGCCGCTGCAGCGTAGGGCGATTCTACGTGAATCTGGCCCATAGTCTTTTTTTGTACGTCTCATGCCTGTCATTTGCAGTCAGTATAAAATCCTTCATCTTGTTCAGGTCTTCCACCTTCCTCAGATTGTTCATGCAGCTCCAGCCCAGAGAAACAGACTGTCCATGCTAAAGAAGGATACCCTGCAACAGCTCAAGGACTGAATGCCACTGCAACACATCTGCATCTAAGATTGATCGATCGCTCAGGGAAGGACAGCTGACTGTGTACAGGATTTGGTGAGGGGGCTTTGCCCAGGAACCTTTAATGTTTTTCATAGAATACCACATCCAAATATTGTCCACAGTACTCCTACATTGCCGGTAAAGATAATAAAATGCGAAGCTTTGCTCCAGGACATTACCGCGGTTGCTCTTAAAGGGGACACACCACGGGTATTGATATCATTTCACTGGGAGTGTACTAGAGGTATCGTAGGCAGGCCTGGGGTTCCCCTTTAGTCACAGCATCCCACACACACCAAAAGTTATTGGGGAGTCTATTTAACCACTTCCATACCAGGTACTTACGCAGCTCCCCGCCCAAGCCAATTTTCAGCTTTCAGCACTGTCGCACTTTGAATGGCAATTGCGCGGTCATGCTACACTGTACCCAAACAAAATTGGCGTCCTTTTTTCCCCACAAATAGAGCTTTCTTTTGGTGGTATTTGATCACCTCTGCGATTTTTTTTTTTGCGCAACAACTAAAAAAAGGCTGAAAATTTGGAAAAAAAATTACGTTTTTATTTTTTTCTGTTAATTTTTTTGTAAATAAGTTTTCTCTTTCAATTACGGGCACTGATATGGCGGCACTAATGGGCACCGATGAGATGGCACTGATGGACATCGATGAGGTAGTACTGACGGGCACAGATGAGGTGGCACTGATTGGCGGCGCTGGTATGCGACACTGATGGGCACACATAGGCGGCACTGATGGGCACACATAGGCGGCACTGATGGGCACACATAGGCGGCACTGATGGGCACACATAGGCGGCACTGATGGGCACACATAGGCGGCACTGATGGGCACTCATGGGCGGCACTGGGCACTCATAGGCGGCACAGATGGGCACTCATGGGCGGCACTGATGGATACTTATGGGTGGCACAGATGGGCACTGCTAGGTGGGCACTGGGCATGGATGGGCACTGTGGGGTGGCACTGATGGACACTGGGGTGGCGCTGATGGACACTGGGGTGGCGCTGATGGACACTGGGGTGGCAGAACTGATTGTTGCCAGTCAGTGCCCATTTGTGGGCACTGACTGGCATCTTTTTTCTTTATGTTTTTTTTTTATTTTTTTTTTAGACTTTTTTTTTTTATTTTGGCTTTTTTTTTTTTTTTTGCCCACCCTGGTGCTCCAGGGTGGGCATCCCTGGTGGTCCAGTGTGGCGATCCGAGGGGGGGCTGCGCTGATAAACAATCAGCGCTAACCCCCCCTGTCAGGAGAGCCGCCGATCGGCTATCCTCTACTCGCGTCTGTCAGACGCGAGTGAGGAAGAGCCATCGGCGGCTCTTCCTGTTTACATCGTGATCAGCCGTGGTTGGACACGGCTGATCACGTGGTAAAGAGTCTCCGCCGGAGGCTCTTTACCGAGATCGGAGATGCAGGGTGTCAGACTGACACCCCGCATCACCGATCGCCGCGATGCGCGCCCCCACGGGCGCGCGCGGCATGAAATCCTGCAGGACGTTCTAGAACGTCCTGTCAGGATTTCATAACCACTTCCCGGACGTAAATCGGCCATAGGCCGGGCGGGAAGTGGTTAATCTGTACATATTTTTACCTATTGCTTTTGTTGTTTGCATAGTGTTCCTGACTGTTTTCTTTAAACTGTTTCAACCAAGTCCTGGGTACTTACGCAGGTCCTGGTTGACTAATGTTAACCTGAAATGTACTTTTCTTCAAGTAAACTACAAGAAGAACTGTGTTGTTTATTCCTGCTGAGTTATTCCATTAATCACATTGCTAGGTGTGCCAGAGGGGCTGGGACAGTTAATTGGGGTTTCAAGGCAGAGTAACGGACTGAACAAACAAAAGCAGCTCCCTCGAAGGTTGGCTACATAATTCTTTATGTTTAAGACATAAAAAGCACATATTTTAATGTTCTGTTTTAGTTAGGTAATTTATGAAATATTGCATATAAGAGGTGTGTTCTACCTAGCAATATTAACAGCCACATTTTACAGTTGCCCTGACTTTACAGTCCAGGCCTATCCTGCTGCTCAATTAATCTCTGCACTGTGGTAGGAAATGTCACATTGTCCTCCTCACAGACCCTCTGCTCCTGATCACACAGGGTTGTGGCGCAACCTCATTCACTAATATGACCTTACCATTGTGTAGGTCGACCGTGGAGGTAAGCGGCAAAGGAGACTGGTGGTGGATACAAAGAGGTAGAGCACCTATGCATGTCGTTTTATTGGACGTCACATAAGAGAATTAAAATTTGAGCATGATTAGGTTTTCATGCATTATTAACGCAGGAAGTTGTTCCACTAAAATTGATTATTTTTGATTTTACATTTTTTCACTGTGTGTGGCTATCACATTGACATTTTCATATATTTATAATTTTGGCAAAATGACATAAGTAGACTGTGAAAATGTTATTTTGAAGCACATTTTAGGAAAATGTTCCTATATTTTCACTAATATTTAGTAACATGTCTTCACTTTTAGTGGTGTTGCACTGTACTTTTTGTGCTTTTGACTATCTAATAAATACTTAGACCCCTTTCACACTGAGGAGTTTTTCAGGCGGTACAGCACTAAAAATAGCGCTGCTATACCGCCTGAAAAACTCCTGCCCAGCAACCTCAATGTGAAAGCCGGAGGGCTTTCACACTGAGGCGATGCACTGGCAGGAGAGAAAAAAATCTCCTGTCAGCAGCATCTTTGGAGCGGTGAGAGGAGCGGTATGTATACCGCTCCTTCACCGCTCCTTCCCATTTAAAACAATGGGAAACCACTGCAATACCGCCCGCAATGCGCCTCTGCAGAATCCCGCGGCAAATCCGACGCAGCTCCCGCCCCAGTGTGAAAGGGGCCTTAGTGTAGATAAACCTCAACAGTTCACAAGACATTGTGCATACAACATTGAGTGCCAATAAACAGGTGCTAACATACTCTACTGTGTAAGCACATAATACATAAAAGTGCAAATGCCTGTGCTAATAAACATGAAATTGTATGCAAGAAAATATCCCAAACTGGAACGAATAAATACAAAAAGTGCCAAGAAACTAGAGGGAATTTTTTTTTATAAAACACATTTGTTAATAATATCACATAAAGTCCATAAAACATCTCTATAGTGCTTGAGGAGTGCATCAAATCAATACAAAAGGTAGAAACAGCTGCACACCTCACCTCTGTGATTGCAAGCAGTGTTAATTTTGGCAGAAAATTTGATTTGGTTTTAGTCAGATTTTCCGACGGGAATCGTGTGATGACAGGCTGTTGTCGGAAAATCCAACCATTTGTATGCTCCATCGGACAATTGTTGGATTTTCCGCAGACAAATGTGGAATAGCATGCTTTAAAATTATCTGCTAAAAAATGTAGGTTGTCGGTTTTTCCGACCGTGTGTACACAAGTCCGTCGGACAAAACTCCAAAGTACAAACACGCATGCTCAGAAGCAATGCTCATCATAACACAACATTAGCAGAAGTTGCCCAAAGGGTGGCACTAAAGAACTGAAAAAACATTTAGTTTCATGTGTGTTGGCCAACAATTATTTGCCGTTTGTATGCAAGACAAGTTCAAGGCCAACGCCCTTCGGACAAAAGTCCTACGCTTTGTCTGATGAAAACTCAATTGTGTGTACATGGCTTTAGTCTTAGGACTAAAATGGCATTTTAGTCCAATTTTAGTCTTCTGCAATTGTTTTAGATTTAGTCGCATTTAGTCGACTAAATCTCCAGTACATTTTAGAAAACAAATTTTAGTTGTCTAAAATCTAATGGGTGTAATAAAATTGTAATACATAAGTTAAACATTTCTCTACAATTTCCAAACTCTTTATATACTGCTGGAGTGAAAAATCGAATATGTTATTATTTATGGTATTGAGGTATGAACATGCACTACAGACCAGTGTTAATTTTGAAGTTTTAGTCTTAAGCCCTGTACACACGATCGGATGGAATCTAATCCAATAGATTTTTTCGTCGGATATCCAATGAAGCTGATTTTCATCAGTCTTGCCTACACACCATCGTTTAAAAATCCGACCGTGTCCAAACGCGGTGACGTAAAACACTATGACGTGCTGAGAAAAATGAAGTTCAATGCTTCCGAGTATGCGTCGACTTGATTCTGAGCATGCATGGATTTTTGACAGATGGACTTCCACACAGACGTCAGTTTTTTCTATTGTTTTTTTATCCATAGGAAAATTTTAAAACATGTTCTATTTTTTTCACCGATCGAAAACAAACCGATGGGGCCCACACACGATCGGTTTGTCTGATGAAAACGGTCCATTGGTCCGTTTTTATCAGACAAACCGATCGTGTGTACAGGGCTTAAGTCTTTTGACTAAAATGGCATTTTAGTTTTAGTCCCATTTTAGTCTTTTGACTAAAATGCCATTTTAGTTTTAGTCGTATTTTAGTAATCTTAATTGGTTTAGTTTTAGCCGTCTAAATTAACACTGGTTACAAGGCTGTTTTCTAGAAAATCATGACCCCCTAACTAGAATGGTCAAATGAGCTATTGTATCAAATACTCCAGAAATGATCTTATGATACAAATATTGTGGAAAAATAGGAGGATTTATATATTCTCACTGGATTACTGCAACCAAAAGCTTTATCAACCGATCTTTGCATACATTTAAGCTGGTGGGTGCCTGTCTAACAGAGTGGTGGCAGAGACACAGGATTTTAAGATTAAATGAACATATTGAGGTGTTGTATGAAAGGTACTTTGGATATTAGTTGTCTGTTCATTTTTGATGCATTGGGACTTTTTCATTAGTGTTAGTTAAATTATGAAGGATTGACCCTCACATTTGATTGCAGAGACTTTGGTTCATTGACATTGTACAGTGTTTCTATTGTGATCTGGGGGTGTTTAGCTCTTGTGATAGATATGTTTGCAAAGTGTGTTCTTGTCAGACAGAAACTATATTTAGGCCCCTTTCACACATACAGACCATTCGGCGTTTTGTTATCCATCCGTTGACGGACATCAATACATCCCTATGGAAAAATAGATGACAACGGATGATCATCTATTTTCATCCGCTTCAGTCAACATCCGTTTTTTGTTTTGTTTTTTACGGATGAAAGCTCTTTTTTTAATTTTTTAATTTTTTATGTTTTGAAAAAAAAACATGCTTGGTCCCTTAGTTCCAGTGAAGGGAAATCTTAAGGCATCAGCATACCAAGACATTTTGGAGAATTTCATGCTCCCAACTTTGTGGGGAACAGTTTGGGGATGGCCCCTTCCTGTTCCAACATTACTGCGCATCAGAGTTTTGATCTCAACTGACAGAACACCTTTGGGATTAATTCAAGACTTTCTTGTCCAACGTCAGTTGCTGATCTCACAAATGTGCTTCTGAAACAATCATCAATAATTCCCATAGACACACTTCTGAACCTACTGAACCTACTTATCTCACTCTCACTTGCTTGTCTCTCAGCTCCTAGAACAATTTCACACACGGTGATCGGTAAATTCAGATGCTAAACAACACAGTTGATTGCCGTGTAGCCCTGGGCTGAGCTTCAGTTCCGGGTTTGCCGTGACCAATATATATCGCATGCACCGCTGCTAGTCTCTTGCTTCTGAAAAAGGATTTTGTTTGAAGTGCCTTGTTTTCCTTGGAAGGATGTGAGTGCAATATTTGGAGATTTTATGTGTGCCGTTTTAATAAATGGTTTCACAGTACTTCACTATTGCAAGCACTTATTTATTCTTATATGTGGAGAACACTGGTTTACTGAACACTGTTGGAATTGCCTAGGAGACCTTGGAGGGTTTTACTAAGCTTTAATGCCAAGCATGAGAATGCAAGGCAGATTCTTGTGGTGAGTGAAAATCCTTAAGGGGCGGGGTCACAGAAACACAAGTGAGGGGGCTTTGCACTGTACACAGTCAGCTGTCCTTCCCTGAGCGATCGATCAATCTTAGATGCAGATGTGTCGCAGTGGCATTCAGTCCTTGATCTGTTGCAGGGTGTCCTTCTTTAGCATGGACAGTCTGTTTCTCTGGACTGGAGCTGCAAGAACAATCTGAGGAAGGTGGAAGACCTGAACAGGATGAAGGATTTTATACTGACTTCAACTGACAGGCATGAGACGTACAAAAAAGGACTATGTTTATCTATTCTGAAGAATCCCTATTTAGGTCGGAGACACTGGCACAGGCATAGGCTCTGAAAGGCCCTACATACGAGAATTGAGAGTCATCGCTATCAAATCCCAGCTGCCGCCCGCCTTCTTCCCCGTTCTTTTTAATGTTCATTTATATGTATAGTATTATGTTGGGTTTATATGGAATGAAGAATGGTCTCAATGATATGTAGATGAGTAGGGGATGGAAGTCCCAGACGGCCACATCTCTACAGTGTTAAGAATATGAGACACATCAGATCTGTACATCCGAGATTATAGATTGACTGCTGTTTAGCACTACTTTTTTTTTATGTAATCATTTTGAGGAGGCTGCGACCTTGTTCGTTTCTGAAAATTTTCATGAAATTATATTTGCAAAAAAAAAAGAGGCTCGGTCCTTAAGTGGTTAAAAAATATCATTTTTAAATGATGCTTAAAGTGAAACAATAAAAATAAAAAAATCCTTTAAATATAGTGGCTGGGGGGTCCCCTACATCTGCATGTAAAGTGGCACATCTGTACCATGTACAGAACCTGCTGCAGCAAAAATTACATTTATAAAGAAAAAAAATATGACATTTTCCCTGCAAGCTTTCTTTATTTTGTAAACAACGGCTTGGGAAGCCAGTCTGTATGATGGAGCCACAATTTAGTGCACTCAGAACGAGATTAGAGATTAGAGATTAGAGATTTTTTGAAAACATTTCTGTTTTGCAGACTTTGAATAGAAGTAACAGGGGTGGAAAAATTGGTCTTTGGGTGTTGGTGATGTCATCACACCGTAACCCTATAAAGATACTCTTGATGAAAGCAAGAATTGGCCTAGCTGTAAACAATTGAAATTTGATGCCCTGGTCAAACAGTTGTGGAAAAATTGGTCTTTGGGTGTTGGTGGTGCCTGCACACTGCAACAGCAGCTCAATTGCATACTGGGCAAGTTCTGAGCAGTGGTCTATTCTCATGACCCAGTAACCAAGTGAATCGTCGACTGAAAAAGCTTCCTATGGCTGTTTTCGCACATAGATAATCTTCCCCCTTTGATGCAGACATTGTCGATGGGATGTGTAAGCTGACAGCCCTGGGCGCCGAGGACTAAAAAAAAGGTCAAATGCAACACTGAGGCGCCCCCCTTCCCCACCGCTCCACTGCTCCTTTTGACCAACAGAAGCCTCAAAAATAGCTTTTCCATGAGACTATAACCTGTAATAAGGGAGCCCATGCACTGCATGTTTGCGGAGGTATGATAAGCAGAGTCCTCATGGTCACTGAGTATTATAGTATCTGGAACTGCCTCCTCCCAGCCATGTACTACTTCTAAGGGTTCTTGGAATGAAAAAACATCTTTTAAGGTTTGACGTATGTCTTACTCTGCTTCAATGCCTCCAAAACTACCAGAATCCTCATTGCTCTCCCCTTGTGTGTTCTGTGGCATTGCAAAAATGGTGTCTGCTTAAAGTGGATGTTGAGAGGAAAGGCAGTCCTCCAATTCCTCCTGCTGCTCTGCCTTGAGTGCTTTGTCCATAATACCATGCAGAGTCTGCTCCAGCAGGAACACAATATAACCAGAACTTGCAGCAGACTTGCAGAATGTTTGCAAAGAAAGTTGACCTGGAGTCATGCAATGCAGACTTGCTGCATTTGTTCAACAAATTGTGAAGCCTGGCAAGTCTAGCAATAGCTTAGCAAGTCATTTTCAAACACACAGCTTAATTGCTTGCTATCTGGGATAGTAGCACACTAGCTCGCTAAAAGCAATGAACAGAGCCATGTCCTATCTATCTCCACTCCAACATCACACTGCAAATGTGAGGGGTTAGTGGTCGATGGTCCTAATGAAGATACGGCACCTCATCCCTGGTTTAATTGAAAGAATGGATTTTGGAGGTATGGGATTATTGCGGTGCAAAATATAAACCAAACATATTAAATATTATAAAAATAAGAAAATGTTATTGATTACAAAAGATAAAATCTGGTTCAAGTATAACAACAGAGCAAAACAGATCGTGGGAGCAATACATAGAGATACAGGTCAAAGATCAAGTCTACCCAACTAGTTTTGCCAATCATTGGCTTTGTCAGGGAATTTAAGACTAGACCGTCTCAGGGAAAGGCTCTGAAGAAATAGAACAAAAGTAGTTTAACAATTTCATAAATTTCATAGAATACAATATACTCTTTAAACAATGATTTACATCATATATAGTTTGGCTAGGACATGTGGCGAGGCATCAAGAACCATGGTCCTGCAGGGTTTGGTCCAAAAAATCCCTCCCTCCTCCCACAAAACCCCCACAAAAACACCCCCACACATAGTGCAGGCTGGCATTTATATCCCTATGTGGCAGACTAGATGAGGGACCTACCCTTTGCTCCCCATGCAGCCCAATGAGGTGTCCCCTCAGGGTGGGTGCAGATCCAGTGACCCAAAGCATCGGCTGAAGGTGGACAGTAAAACAAGTCACAATGAGGAAAAGGCCACATACCACATAATGCGAAGAGATTCAATAAATACAGTATTAATATTAGTCACAATATATAACACAACATGAGGAGTGGGTTAGGACCTACCTCAGGGAAATGGTAATTAAAAGAAGGAGAAAATTTGCAGGGACACTGGACTAACAGCAGTTAGTGTGTGTCTAAAAGAAAAAGAAGAAATATATTAAGGTCACTGATCAAAGTGGAATACAAAGAGTAATAGCAGCACCTGTCTATTTACAGGTGTTTGATGAGAAACCCAAGGGTTTATAGGACGGAAAAGACAGAACTTACAAGTCAATTCCAGGTGACCTGGTTGCAGGGCAGAGTCAAGGTTGGAGTTATGCAATAGGTAGCAGCAATAGCACCAAAATAGCCCAATATGCAAAATGGAAAAGTATTCCTTTAGAGAAAAGAAAAGGAAAGGGAAATGAATAATTCAATGCTATCTCAATGGGATGCCAACGATAGCAGCAGTATAGATGAAAGTTTTCAAAAAAACAAAGCTTACCGCACAAAAAACAAATCCAGGTTTCAGTGTCCCTGCCAGCAGCGGTGAGGCTGTGAGGGGGAAGGCTTTATATAGTACCCTAAGGCGTCTGACGATGGCGTGATTGCATCACAGGCGCGCCAAACGATAGGCCGCGCGTGCGCATATGGCGCCTACAATCCCCATAATTCCCTGCGGCCGCATGACAGCGTCACGAGTGGACGCATAGCCAACACACAACGCAGGGTAATGGGGAAACAGAGAGGCGCGTGCATATTGATGATCAGAAAAAAGAGGGCGGGGGAAATGATGACATGCATTCCAATGATTGCTACGGCCATAGAGACTGCACACATAATAACCAAATGATTTTGTTTAAAATTATTGGAATTTATTTTGACCCGGAACGTATTCATGTTTGGCTCCTCCCACTTCCTCCAGATACAGGGTGTAGCTATGGGGACCAAGTGTACCCCCAGCTATGCTAACCTGTATCTGGGGGGTGGGAGAAGGAGATTTTTTCGGATTGTCGCTTGTCTAACCTGCTCTCGAATGTCATAGCATGGCATAGATATATAGACGACATTCTTATTTTTTGGTCTGGTACCAGGAATGAGCTCACACAGCTAATGGATTTGTTGGCAATTAACTCTTACAATCTAAGGTTCACTATGGAGTGTAGCCAGTCCATGGTGAGCTTCCTAGACCTACGGATCCATGTCGACCTGACTGGTCACCTGCACTCGTCCCTATATCATAAGCCCTCAGCGGGCAATACCATTCTTCTTGTGACTAGCGCACATCCTGAACCTCTCCTAGACAGTATCCCATATAGTCAGTTTCTCAGACTTAAGAGAAACTGTACTAGGGACACAGACTTTCACATTGCAGCTAACGAACTGTACTTGAGATTACATTCTCAAGGTTACAGTTGATCTCTGCTTAAAAGTTCCATTAATAAGGTCATTAAATTGGATCGAACTGCCCTTATCCACTCTACAACAAAAAAACATAAGGATACTAATTCTGTTAGAATTGTAACACAATTTTCTCAACAACATGTGCAAATGAGAGGGATCTTCAAAAAGTTCTGGCCCTTGCTCACAGCTGACAGTATTATTACAAAATATGTTATACCCTACCTGGAAATCACCTTCAAGCGAACACCCTCTTTGAGGGACCGTCTTGTAACAAGTCACCACACACGTAGGGATATTCAGATGTCCATCTCTACAGGAACCTTTACCTGTGGACACTGTGACATTTGCCCCTTCATCAGCAATAACGATGTCACTCTTTTACCAAATGGTAGAACTCACAAACCCAAATTTCGGATTACGTGTCAATCTATAGGTGTTGTTTACTTGGCTAGTTGCCAATGTGGGTGTTTCTACGTTGGCAAAACTAAAAGGCCCTTTCTGAAACGTATTAAAGATCACATTAACCCGTTATATAAACGCCTGATGACCACTGCCCTCAACAGACATGTAGGTTGCTTACATGACTTTGATGTTAATTCTATCAGTTTTGCAGCATTAGAACATGTACCCCCGCATGTCCGCGGCGGAGTTATTGATCAGACCTTGCTACAGCTTGAAACCAAATGGATACATCTACTTGATGCCGTTAAATTCCCTGGTTTGAACGAGTATATTAGTTTCAAATCTTTTTTATGATAAGTTTTTTTATGATAAGTATGTTATTCTTACGGCATCTGGTGATTTGTCCCCATTTGGGAGTTCTTGTGATCTGGTCATTCTTCCCTCCCACACATTCTTCCATCTTGTTTTCTTCCCCCTCATATGACCATTGGCTGCCTTTTTTGGCAATCAATAAGCCCCATTTTTTTTCACTCTTGGGGTACACTTTGTTTAGGCTAATATAACTGACCAACCCCCACTATCTGGGGTTTATACTAACATTTGTGCTTTGTTCTGTATAAACGTACATATATTTGCTTCATTTTGATTTTGTTCAATTCGGTATAACAACTTTGTATCTGATGTTTTTGATATACATTATGTTTATGAAATATATTATTGTTATTTCAATAACCTTCTTTTCTGGGTCGGATATCTGGCTAGGCACGAATACCTATACACAGATCCCCCTGCAAGTGTGAGTGGGATGGATCTCAATTGGTCCCCTCATTGGTCCTGAGTAAACCTCCTTTCCCCACCCCCCATATATCCCTTCAATTGGTCCCATATGTCATGACCCGGTCATCCCTTGCTTTGGTGCGGCTCTGTGCCCTTAGCTATCTATGCGGTGGGTGGCAGTGGATACATTTGGCTATTGGTTATTATGTGTGCAGCCTCTATGGCCATAGCAATCCTTGGAACGCATGTCATATCCCTATCTGCTCAGTTTCTGCATTTCTGTTTATTTACTTTGTCCCGTTTCCCCTGCCCTCTTTTTTCTGATTCTAAATATGCGCGCGCCTCTCTGTTTCCTCATTACCCTGCGTTGCACGCTGGCTATGCATCCACTCGTGATGCTGTCATGCGGCCGCAGGAAATTATGGGGATTGTAGGCACCATATGTGCATGCGCGGCCTATCATTTGGCGCGCCTGTGACGCAATCACGCCATCGTCAGACGCCTTAGGCCGCGTACACAACATCGGTCCAAACCGATGAAAATGGACCGAAGTTCAGTTTCATCGGTCCAAACCGTCCGTGTGTACGCCCCATCGGTTTTTTGTCCTTCGGACAAAAGTTAGAGAACTTGCTTTAAAATCGAACCGATGGACCGCTGACCGATAGGTCCAAACCGATGGTTAATACACAAAAGCATCGGTTCAAAACCCGCGCATGCTCAGAATCAAGTCGACGCAAGCTTGGAAGCATTGAACTTTGTTTTTTTCAGCACGTCGTGTGTTTTACGTCACCACGTTCTGACCCAATCGGTTTTTGGAACCATGGTGTGCACGCACATCAGACCATCAGTCTGCTTCAGCGGTGAACCGATGAAAACGGTCCGTCGGACCATTCTCATCGGATGGATGGACCGTGTGTACGCGGCCTTAGGGGGCTATATAATGCCTTCCACCTCACCGCTGCAGGCAGGGACACTGAAACCTGGATTTTGTTTTTTGTGTGGTAAGCTTCGTTTTTTTAAAACTTTCATCTATACTGCTGCTATCTTTGGCATCCCATTGAGATAGCATTGAATTACTAATTTCCCTTTCCTTTTCTTTTCTCTTAAGGAATACTTTTCCATTTTGCATATTGGGCTATTCTGGTGCTATTGCTGCTACCTATTGCATAATTCCAACCTTGACTCTGCCCTGCAACCAGGTCACCTGGAATTGACTTTTGGGTTTCTCATCAAACACCTGTAAATATACAGGTGCGGCTATTACTCTTTGTATTCCACTTTGATCAGTGACCTTAATATATTTCTTCTTTTTCTTTTAGACACACGCTAACTGCTGTTAGTTCAGTGTCCCTGCAAATTTTCTCCTTCTTTTAATTACCATTTCCCTGAGGTAGGTCCTAACCCACTCCTCATGTTGTGTTATATATTGTGACTAATATTAATACTGTATTTATTGAATCTCTTCGCATTATGTGATATGTGGCCTTTTCCTCATTGTGACTTGTTTTACTGTCCACCTTCAGCCGCTGCTTTGGGTCACTGGATCTGCACCCACCCTGAGGGGACACCTCATCGGGCTGCATGGGGAGCAAAGGGTAGGTCCTTCATCTAGTCTGCCACATAGGGATATAAATGCCAGCCTGCACTATGTGTGGGGGTGTTCTTGTGGGGGTTTTGTGGGAGGAGGGAGGGATATTTTGAACCAAACCCTGCGGGACCATGGTTCTTGATGCCTCGCCACATGTCCTAGCCAAACTATATATCATGTAAATCATTGTTTAAAGAGTATATTGTATTGTATGAAATTGATGAAATTGTTAAACTACTTTTGTTCTATTTCTTCAGAGCCTTTCACTGAGATGGTCTAGTCTTAAATTCCCTGACGAAGCCAATGATTGGCAAAACTAGTTGGGTAGACTTGATCTTTGACCTGCATCTCTATGTATTGCTCCCACGATCTGTTTTGCTCTGTTGTTATACTTGAACCAGATTTTATCTTTTGTAATCAATAAAATGTTCTTATTTTTATAATATTTGATATGTTTGGTTTCTATTTGCTGGCACCACAATAATCCCATACCTCCAAAAGCCCTTCTTTCAATCACACTGCAAATGACTCCTCTGGGAAGGAACATTTTATATTGTGGGGTGGGTCTATGAGCAATGAGCCATGATTGGGCTAAGTCATCGCGAATTATGGCTCTGACAGTGCTCTGTGCCAAGGTTGGACAAATCGGGGCTTAGAATGCACTACGCAATGCGGCCCGAACAAACGGTCAAACACCCTGCAAATTCGGGTGTTACTGTTTACTGACCAGGCAAATTGCCATTATGTGGGGCTGAACTTATGCTCGGCCCGAACTGTTTGCCCAACACTATTTGTTATTAAAAAACTCTTCATCCACATACCCATCTAATGCATAAAAATTGTATTATGAAAAAATGTCTTTCATTAAAGGAGGATTTGAAATGTTAGGACCTGAGCTGCAGGGATTTTGTCACGTGTAGCCTAGAACATACAAAGTCTATAAAAAAAAAAAAAATCAGTTTCTTAACTGAATTATAGAACATGTTCTCTGCTCCTTGATGATTCAAAGGTTAAAGCTGTGTGATCATTTGTATTCTAGTCCAGAATACTGTGATCAGACTTTCTCCTGAAGGACTGGTCTAAGTCGTTTGGACAAGATGCAAATTCATAGCCTAGAGCAAGCATGTGTAATAGAAATTACATATATTAACCAGCATAAGATGTTAATGCTGTCACTGTGTGTGAGGGAAGGTATTTTCTGTTTTATTAATGAGGCTCTACAGATGTAGGAGGAAGATGTCATATATAGGATGAAACAAATACATTTCCAACACAACCTAAATTAAAAGTTTTCTGAATTATTTTTTATTTAACTTAAAATTTTTATTAAAGTGATTATGACTGATAATTAGTGCAACATGGTAGTTTTGTAGTTTTGTTTCCTAAAGTAACTGTTTATACAAACTTTGAAAATATAGATGTAACTAACAGACTAAAAAAAAACACTGAAAATCAAAAAGCAAAATAAACAGGGCTTCATTGCATAACTTACAGAATGAGTTATGATCAGGCTATACAGACTCCTACTGATTTGCTAACAACCTGCATTATGAGCATTTAAAGTGCAATTCCAATCAAATTGTTTTTTTTTAGTTTTAAAGAAAGAGGGAGGGATAAGAACTGTTGCCAAGTTTTTACTGCTCTTTAAAGATGGGCCAAATGACCCCCCCCCTCCCTGTTGGGTTCACAGCAGAATTTTAAAACATCACAAAAGTTCAGGACCAAATTACAAAGCCCATTGAAGTCTATGGCCTAGTACACACAAGAGGATCGATCCGCGGAAACGGTCTGGCGGATTTTGATCTCATGGTTGTACTAACCATGAGATCAAAATCCCCGCGGAATTCCCTCCGCGGTGACGTGTCGCGCCGTCGCCGCGATGATGACGCGGCGACGTGCGAGATGCTGTCATATAAGGACTTCCACGCATGCGCCGAATCATTACGACGCATGCGAGGGATGGAATCGGATGGATTGATCCGCTGAGTCTGTACAGACCAGCGGATCAATCCGCTGGACTGGATTCCAGCAGATAGATTTCTTAGCATGCTAAGAAATCTTGATCTGCTGGAAATCCATCCCCGGGGAAAAAAATCCGCGGAAAAATATCCGCTGGATCGTACACACCAGGGGATCTATCCGCTGAAACCGGTCCGCGGATCAATTCCAGCGGATCGATCCTCTCGTGTGTACGGGGCCTAAGGGACCAGAACTGGAAAAATCAAAAGTGATTATTTTGAAGGCTTATATGCAAGTAATTGGGCATACGATGGTTATGGGGGTTAGGGTACTGCCCTAAGGGACATGTATCAATGAAAATAAGTGTGTAAAAAACATCATTTTAAAATGAACAGTGATTTACTGATGCATAAAGTGAAACCATCAAAATGAGAAATAACAACAAAAGTGAAAAATTCATGTATTGCCTGGGGGGACCCCTTAAATGTGGCACATCTGTACCATGTATAGAGCCTGCTGCAGCAATAATAACATTTATAAACCCCCAAAAAATTACTTTTCCATTCAAGCTTTCTTTATTTTTATAAACAACTTCTTGGGGAGCCAGTCTGTAAGATAAGATCAAAATGAGTGCACTCGGAATAAGATTAGAGATTGGGATACATTTTGGTGCTAGAATCTCTATTCTGGTGTGGCTCCGGTGCCCTAGACAGACCAGCTGAATCACTGCATGGCACCTTTCAATATTATTTTTTTTGCTGCTGAAAATGGGGCAGAGAAATTTGCCTGCTGCAGTCTACAGCTGGTGGTGTGCTACTGGCAGATGTGCTGCAAGGACCTTGAACACCCTGTGCTATACCATCATCCCTGTCAGTGGAGGCTGCTGAAAGGTCATGAGGTATAGCGGTGGTAGACCGGAAAGGTGAGGAGTGAGGAGTGTATGGCTTCCAGGTGCTCTTGCAAACGGCTGAGTAGTGGGGGGTTAAATGCCTTGTCAAGCATGTGGTACCCAAATGGCTGGTGTTCATAAACATCAACAGTGTGATCAGCTGCACATGTGCTAAAAAGGCCCAAACAGCTGAGCTGTGGGAAGTGGGCCGGGAGATAACAGCTCCACAATCTGGTGTAATAGGGTTGCTGCTCTCTACTCTTCCATGATTGCTGCCTCTTTGGGGTTGTGCCTCCCCTTCACTTTCCTCCTCTGCTCTATTCGGCACTCAAGTCACATCAGTGACCTCATCACCCCTCAATCCTCATTATCACTGGAGACAACTTGGCAATAGGCTGTGGTTGGGGGGACATGACTGCTAATGTGTTGTTTACTATTGTTCTCCCCTTTCTCTAGGCACATGTTCCTACCTTCCTTAACCTCAGAACCAAGATATGAATCAAGTAATGGCTGTCCATCATCAAGGGGCAAGTGGCTGACGCTGTGTTAAAAAAACTCTACCATGCCTGATGCTGGGGCTATGGCAGGAATAGCTGTGGACAAGGAGGGAGAAAAATACACTCTGGCAGCTGCAGTGGACTGCGCACTAGTCTCTGCTTGGGTGACGGAAAATGAGGCAGGTGATGATGGTTTAGTAAGCCAGTCCACCACCTCCTCTGCATGCTGTGGCTGGGTGGCATGGGCAACACCACTAAATAGAAGGAATGATGCCTTGCCTGAGGATGGACCATGTCCACCTTTGCCTGTGGTCTCATATGCTGCTGCCCCCCCCCCCTCAGTGCCATGGGAATGTATGCCTCTTCTTGGCCTCCCAGACATGATGGGGGGGGGGTCACTTATTAACAAAATGTAATAAAGATGTGGAAATGTGTACTTGGATGCACTTTAATCAATGGAAAGTGGTTTTTGGCACATTTTAAGTTGAGTACTCACTACACAGACACACTCCAATATACTGCAGTAAAACAGCACTGACACACTGCAATATACTGTGGTAAACGTGCACTAGCGCACTGAAATATACTGCGCTAAATGTTCAGTAACGCACCTAAATATACTGTGGTAAACGACTAAACGTACAGTAATACACTGATATAGGCTGTGTTAAATGCCCAGTAACACAAGGTTATATACTGCATTAAGCGTACAGAAACACACTGATATATACTGTGCTAAACGTGCAGTAACACACAGACATATAATGGGCTAAATGTGCAGTAATGCATATACTATATATACTGCAGGAAACCTGCCCTGACAAATTAGTGACACTAAAGAAAAAAATAATGGTCGCACTACACTAACAAAACTGACACTACATTAAAAATGAATAGTCACACTACACTCACAAAACAAATACTAAAGTAAAAATGAAAGGTAACATTACACTGAACTATCATTAGATTCACACTAAACTGATATTCTACACTTACAATAGAAGTACAATAACACACTTTAGCACACTAACTTGCTATCGGTACTGAACAGAGCCCTGTGCAGCGGCACAGTGCATTGTGGTCATTTGGTGGGCTGAACAAACGGTCAAATGCCCTGATAATTTGGGTGTTCGTCAAACAGGCAAACCGGCAATTTTTTGCCTGAACTCATGCTCGGACCAACTCTACTGCTCTTGTTTTAATTATCACGTCACAGATAATGATTATGATAAATGATGATGCTGATCATGATGATGAATATTATTAATGGATGATGATGAAGGAAATGGCAGAGCCCTGAAACATGTTGCCATTAATTTCTAGAACACTCAGAAAGCTGTCTCATGTGAAGGGAAACTGCATGTTAGAGGGTCCAGTGTACCAGTGCTGGCATTACTGCTTAAAGACTGAAGGCTGCAGAGAAACCCAGAGGTGCCATGTTAACATTACAGTGTGAAAATCCTGTACCCACTCACAGTTGTTTATTTAACTCTAAACAAGAACTGCTATTTTAGTCACTAGTTTTAACATAACTGCATCCTCCATGTACTTCTCTTCACTTAATAGTAAGGATCACCCTTGATCTGCCCTTATCTACTGGATTATAAATATGGATGTTATAGACTGTGGGACTGACTAGGCTATAACTGACATATGTACAGGTTTTACTTATTTTTCTGAAAGTGGACCTTTATTAGAAATAAAGACTCTTAGGTAGATTCAGGTAGAATTAGGCCGACTTATCAGTAGATAAGTCGACGTAACTCAGAGTCTACGCCGACCTATGTTTAAGCGTATGCTCAAACAGAGATACGCTTAAACATATCTAAGATAGGACAGCTTGCGCCGTCCTATCTTAGGTTGCAATATTTTGGATGGCCGCTAGGTGGCGCTTCCATTGCGGCCGGCGTAGAATATGTAAATGAGTTTATACGCCAATTCACGAACGTACGCCCGTCCGCCGCAGTCGATTTATGCCGTTTCCGTAAGGCATTAGCAGGCCTAAAGTTATTCCATCTATTAGGTGGAATAACAATGTTAAAGTATGGCCGTCGTTCCCGCGCGAGATTCAAATTTTTTACGTTGTTTGCGTAAGTCGTCCGCGAATCGGGATTTACGTCGTTTACGTCCACGTCGAAATCAATAGGCCCGTGCGGCGTACGTAGCCGCAATGCAGACTGGGAAATGTAGGCGCCCGGCGCATGCGCACTTTAAAAAAAACGTAAAAAACGTGAGGTCAAGCCTCATTACCATCAAACACGCCCCCCTCCAACACATTTGAATTTGGCGCCCTTACGCCCGCCCACTTTAGGCTACGCCGCCGTATATTAGCAGGCAAGTATATTGAGAATCATTACTAGCCTAGCTAATTTATAGTGTTGAGCAGAATACGCCATATTCGATTTCGCGATATATCTCGAATATATAGTCGAATATTCGAGATATATTCGCTAAATTCGAATATTCGTGATATTTTATCTAAATGAAATGATTGCGAATTTTCGCTATTGCGAATGCGAAAATAATTGCGAAATTTCGATAACTGCGGTAGGAGCACTCTGATTGGCTCAGAATATTCGTGATATTTTACAATACAAAATAATTGCGAATATTCGGCAAATGCGGAAGGAGCACTCTGATTGGCTCAGAATATTCTTGATATTTTACAATAGAAAATAAAAAGTGTTTTGCATTGGTGGTGATTCTTTACTCTATCCATCTGTCACAGCCGTTTGTCAATCAAACACCTTGAAGATTGAACACGTTCATGCTGCATGCTTTGGACTTTTTTTCACTTCACATATCAAAGACATTTTGGACTATATTTCTTTATATATTTGTTTCACTGTGTATTTCACAAGTTATTTGCGCTTGCTTATTTTATAATTTTCCCACATGTCTTGTCACTAGACATATTTTTTATTCTTGTAGAGCGACTCCATTTTCTGTCTTGTATTAAATTATGTTGTATAACATTTTTGAGTTGCTGCTGTATTCTCCCCTTTTTTTAAGGTATGCGCAATTTTTTCCTTCTTACAAAAAAAAAATAATATCAAACATACAAATATTCATAACAGAAACATACACAAAGCCCCCCCCCTTTTGCATCAGAGACAATCAGAGTTCTCCTACCACAGTTATCGAAAATTCGCAATCATTTTCGCATTCGCATTAGCGAAAATTCGCAATTTTTTTTTTTTTTAATTCGGCAACATAAAAGGATCAGCTTAGCTACTCGGCCCAGGGTCTCTAATCATACCAGCAATGCTTTTAGACGTCGATAGGATGTGATCTGTTTTAAAAATAAAATTGAAAAAATGCGAATATTCGGAATTGCGAATATTCACCGCGAAATTCGAAATATATCGCGAATACTCGAATATGCCATATTCGAGCCGAATATTCGCAATACGAATATTCGTGAGCAACACTACTAATTTACGGCGGCGTAGCCTAAACAGGCTAAGCTACGCCGCCGCATCTTTAAGCACTCGTACCTGAATCTACCTATCAGTTATTTTAAAAATTCAGCCTGCAATAGTAATTCTGCATCCCACCATCCCAAGTTATTTGTTATGTGGTCCTTACCAGTAGATCTTTGTGACTGACATTCAAACAGAGCTGGCCAATCATTAGCTCTGCATTCAGAGTCACCTGTCATCATATTCTAAGATCAAACAAAGGTTATATGAGCAGTCACTAGAGGAATGCAGAATTCGCTCAGTAATTTTTTTTCTGCTATTTTCTATTATTATTCTTTTATTTCAAAGAAGGCTTACTTTTAGGTTATGCTGCCTTTATATTTCAGCATAGGCTTCGTATGCTTTAATTATTATCACCATGATTATCCATGTATTTTTCAATATAATTAGCAAATATTCTCTACAACACAAAGATCCACTGTTTATAGCATTATTGACAATGTATGCAAAAAGATGGAGCCGGGAACACTGTAATCCGTATGCGTATTTATTGACTACATAAGAGTAAAAATAAAACAAAGAAGGTTCTTTGTTTTATTTTCACTCTTATGTAGTCAATAAATACGCATAATGATTCTGGTGTGAATGGACACACTAATGCCGCGTACACACGATCGGTCAAACCGATGAGAACGGTCTGATGGACTGTTTTCATTGGACCAAATCGATCGTGTGTAGGCCCCATCGGTTATTTATCCATAGGTTAAAAAAAAACAATCTTGTTTTAAATTTAACCGATGGATACCTAACCGATAGAAAAAAAAACGATCGTTTGTAGGCACGTCCATCGGTTAAAAATCCATGCATGCTCAGAATCAAGTCGACGCATGCTTGGAAGCATTGAACTTCATTTCTTTCAGCACGTCATTGTGTTTTACGTCACATCATTCTGACACGATCGTTTTTTTAACTGATGGTGTGTAGGCACGACTGACCATCAGACCATCCATCAGACCGTTTTCATCGGATGGACCGATCGTGTGTACAGGGCATTAGCCTTCAAGTGTGATGCTTTCACTAGACTCACTTTGCCGAATATTGACAATGTACAGTATGTGGTGAAGCTACTTCTTTAAAAACCATGACAGTTTTCTATCCATTTTCCAATAACACATTTGCATTTTTAGCTTATTTGTAAAGAAGTCATAGGCATTAAAACTTTGTTTTAACTTCTTTTAATTTGCCAGATGTTTTTCTGTATTTCTTCCTGAATTTCACAGGCCAGGGTTTTCTTACTTCTCTGTTAGAACAATTTATTTTTGGGATAGAATTGCAGGATAAATATTAAATGCATTCAATCTTTGCCAAGGTTGTTATATTCTGTAAAGCAATTAATTAAATAGGAAACTTGTTTTCTTTAATTTTTTTGTAACTATTAAATGCAAAAACCCTAAAGTAAAATTACACTGAACATGTCAGAAACAATCTTCACAAAATTCATGTTCAAAGTGTTTGAAATGACACAGGTGTCTTCTTTTATGATATATAATTGAGTACTACAACAGAAGTATGAATTCCCAAAGAAATGTTATGATGAGAATGTCATTCAAAGGGATTCTTCAAGTGGAGAGTTGAATGGATTAACCTACATAAGTGTTCTTATGAATATTCGGTACCTCATTATTTTTAGGTGTAATTAAAAATTATTACAAACATTTTGGAATATTTTCCAGCAGCGTATTTGCTCATTAGCTTATTTTTTTGCCTCTGTGAGCATTTGATGCATGAGGTGCACATCTGCAACATGTTTATCTTGTCTTTATCTTTTTTTATGTACAATGCCAAGATATTTTGAGAATTTATTTTTTTACATGGCGGTTTTGTTTATGCAGAGCTATGGTAGCATGTGTGAAATTGAACCCTTATGTTAATAATTGTATTTTGAATGCTTCAATTCTAAGAAGGCTAAAAGGTAGCCATAGACATGGCAACTGCATTTCCTGAACCATCATACTATATGCCTGAGAGGGTGGTGACCTTATACAAATGTATGTGAGGGGAATGAGCATGTACAGGTGCATAGGAGGGGGATGCCCATGTACAGGTGTATATAAAGTAATGGTGCTTCTCCACCACATTGATATTTCACAAATGCAGAGCAAGTTGAAAGTGTGTCCAGAAAGCATCCCTCCTGACATCCATGTACTCACCTTACCTCCACTACTTTGCAGTTCTTTGCTCCTCCACTGTCAGAAAGAATGTCATAAGCATACACTTTTACAGTGTGCTTCTAGGAAGAAATCTGTACAAGCATCAGGAGCCCAGAAGCTGATCATATCATCTCCCAGGCTTAGTGCTGGATGTTGTTTGTCACAGTCAGCTGGTGATTCCAACCTGCATCGACATGTGGGTCTGCTAGAGCTGCTTGTTTGGCTGAGACCCAAGTGGTTCAAAAAACTAAGCTGATGGACAGTGCAGTGGCTAAATAGTTTGCACTTCCGCCAAGCAGCACTAGGGTAGTTGCTTCAAATCCCAATCACAACACTAACTGCTGGAGTTTGCATGTTCTGCCTGTGCCCGTGTGGGTTTCCTTCCACACTCCAAAGACATACTGAGGTTAACTGGCTTCTGTCTAAATTGGCCCTAGTATGTATGAATTTTAGTTAGAGACCTTAGTGTGTGAGCTCCCTGAGGGCAGGGGCTGATGTGAATGCATAAGATTGTATGTATATATTGTGACAGGAAGTCAGGTAAATCTGGGGGTGTTGTCACAGATGGGAGATACATTTCTGCCTTGTTTAGAAAATTCACCAATTACTATCAGGTGTCGGCTGCAGAGGTAGCCAGAAAGGTTTAAGGACATTGGATAGCTTCAGCTGTTCAGAATGAGAAAATTAAGGCCTCTATAAGTTGTCCAGAGGATTACTACTGAATGCTGCATCCTGAGGCTTGTTGAGTTAGGGAGAGCAGTGAGCTGAGGAAGACTTCTGAAGGTGAAGTGGTTGTTGATATTTTTGCTGTGTGATAAGAAAATCAAAAATACTATTGTTTTCTACTGGAAGACCAGCAGTGTCTGCCCAGCAGTAGGCTGTGCCAGACTCCATAGGTAGGTTCCTGTGTTGTTAAGGTAGATGGCCCAAGTGGCCAGGGTTTATTTTTATGTTTTGTTTTGTTTATGCTGTTTGGATGCTTGCACTTGTTTCCAGCAAAATGGAAGAATAAACCATAACCCTTGTTTTTTTCAACCACCCACGGCTTCCTCTCTGTATAATTCAGTGTGTAGTGAACTCACTCAGGAGGTCACACACCCCCGCTACCGAGCTAACCCCTTACAATATATACATGACAGTTGTTTAACATTTTTTTAATTTCTTAATTTTCCAAAAAATTGTGGCAAAAAATTTCAACTTAAAAAATCTCACCATGCCTCTTATGAAATACCTTGGACTGTCTACTTTGCAAAAAAGGGTCATTTGGGGGACATTTTTACTGTTCTGGTATTTTCAGGCCTCAAGAAATTAGATAGGTCGTCAGTACATTAGGAATGATCGATGTTACTATATTTCTTTGGACTGCTTTAACATAGAAGAAAAAAAAATCCCTTAATTGTATTACCATGGTATATTTTACAAATAGCAAGGTGCTTATTTAACAATTTAATTTATTGATCTATTCAATTATTCATTTATAAAGGGGACTATTCTGTGTACCCTCTCTACAACAATATTTGTTATGCATTTTAAGCACCAGGATACCTATCTGTTGAATATAAATAATAATTACATCTTAACCACTTCAGCCCCAGAAGGTTTTACCCCCTTCCTGACCAGAGCACTTTTTACAATTTGACACTGCGTCACTTTAACTGGTAATTGCGCGGTCATGCAATGCTGTATCCAAACAAATTTTGCATCCTTTTTTTCCCCACAAATAGAGCTTTCTTTTGGTGCTATTTTATCACCTCTGTGGTTTTTATTTGTTTGTGCTATAGCCAAAAAAGAGTGACGATTTTGAAAAAAAAAAT
Organism: Rana temporaria; assembly: GCF_905171775.1. Classification (NCBI taxonomy): domain Eukaryota; kingdom Metazoa; phylum Chordata; class Amphibia; order Anura; family Ranidae; genus Rana; species Rana temporaria. Next base: position 64,462,708 of record NC_053494.1, read on the forward strand.
ATTTTTTTACTTTTGTGCTATAATAAATATCCCCAAAAATGTTTTCTTTTTTTTTTTTTTAATTTCATCATTTTAGGCCAATATATATTTTTCTACATATTTTTGGTAAAAAAAAATGCGCAAACCAATCAATATACACTTATTGCAAACGTTATAGTGCCTACAAACTATGGTCAAGATTTATGGCATTTTTATGGCATTTTTATTATGCGGATGCCCACACTGGACCACCAGGGAAGCCACCAGGACCACCAGGGAAGGGGGCAACATGTGGATGGCCAGGTATGTACCCCATGGCCATCCACATGTTAAAAAATATTCACAATAGATGCCAATCAGTGCCCACAAATGGGGCAAAAATATAAAACAAGTAATGCCCAGCAATGCCACCATCAATATAATCAGTGCCACCTCTCAGTGTCCATCAGTGCCACCTCTCAGTGCCCATCCATGCCCATCAGTGACCACCAGTGCCACCTATCAGTGCCACCCATAAGTACACATTAATGCCACCCATAAATACCCATCAGTGCCACCTATGAGTGCCCATCAGTGCCACCTATGAGTGCCCATCAGTGCCGCCTATGAGTGCCCATCAATGCCACCTATGAGTGCCCATCAGTGCTGCCTATCAGTGCCCATCAGTGCTGCCTATCAGTGACCATCATCAGTGCCTATCAGTTCCACCTCATCAGTGCCACCTCATTGGTTCCCATCAGTGCCACCTTATCAGTGCCCATCAGTGCAGCCATATCAGTGCCCATAATTGAAGAAGAAAACGTACTTATTTACAAAAAAAATTACAGAAAAAAATAAAAACTTTTTTTTTAGTTGTTGCGCAAAAAAAAAAAATTGCAGAGGTGATCAAATACCACCAAAAGAAAGCTCTATTTGTGGGAATGAAATGATAAAAATTGTTTAGATACAGTGTTGCATGACCGCGCAATTGTCATTCAAATTGCGACAGCGCTGAAAGCTGAAAATTGTCTTGGGCAGGAAGGTGCATAAGTGCCTGGTATTGAAGTGGTTAAGGTCAAATAATGGGGGGGATTTAATTCTTGTTAATATTGGATTATGGGGATGTTGGCTTAGTATTACAGAACAACCTCGGAACGCTCTCAAATAAAGGCATTTTAATCCCTCCTGCCAAGGAGAAATTATTTGTCTTATCCCTTTAAACTGATACTATCTGCTGGAGAGCTTGTGCTTTTGAAAAACAACAGACTTGCTGTCTGTATCACCAGAGGAAAATAGAAGAAAGCCTAAAAAAGAAAATGAACACAGCCATCACATCTAATGCAGCGTACACACGATCATTTTTCGGGTTCTAAAAAATTACGTTTTTTTTTATGTCATTAAAAACGATCGTGTGTGGGCTCGAACATGCTCTATTTTTCGGGTTGTAAAAAAATGGTCGTGTGTGGGCTTTAACGTCGTGAAAAATGTGCGCATGCTCAGAAGCAAGTTATGAGACGGGAGCGCTCGTTCTGGTAAAAATACTGCTCGTAATGGAGTAAGCACATTCATCACGCTGTAACAGACAAAAAAGCGCAAATCATCTTTTACTAACACAAAATCAGCTAAAGCAGCCCAAAGGGTGGCGTCATCCAAATGGAACTTCCCCTTTATAGTGCTGTCGTACGCGTTGTACGTCACCGCGCTTTGCTAGAGCATTTTTTTTTTTCACGATCGTGTGTTTTAATTCAATCTTATTTTATTAAGGAAAAGAGAAGCAGAAAGACAGATATCTTCTTCAACATTACATACAGCAAAGTTAAATACACCAACAATAGGCATTGTGTACAACAGAATATAGACATGTCGATGTTACATAGAAATGAGAGTATAAGCAGGAATACAAGGACCCCCATAAGGCTGTTAGTGTTAGCAATCCCCGTAAAACTTAAAATGGAAGGAAGGTCTAGCTATGGTAGCTATCAACCACACTACAGGTAAGGGAGTAGTGTCACCCCGCATACGGTGCAGCATATGGGAGAGCATACAAATCTGTATGGAAAAAATAGATAATAAAAAAATAAATAAAATAAAAACAACACATGGGGTCAGGTAGCGAATCAGCAACATTCGGCAGATCAAAGCCATGAAATGTGGACTAAACGAAATCCCGAAGATGTATGTAGATAACAAGAAAAGGAAAAGAAGCAGGGGGAAACAGAGGGGGGAGAGAAATTGGGGCAAGCATTGGGGCAAGAAGCACTCCATCATGGAACCAGAGCGATGTCATCTAAGCTACTTTCAGCCCAGGAAATAAACTCAGAGGAGTATCTGAACATAGACCATGAACTCCAGGTGAGAGAAAATTGTTCACTTTTATCACACTCCTCCGCCAACAGACGTTCAAGGTCCCTTATGCGGTCCACCTCAACAGCCCAGTCTCCTAGGGAAGGCATAGCTGCCGATCTCCAATGACGTGGGATCACCACCCTGGCCGCCGCCAGAAAGTGTCGCAACACATCATTTTTAATGGACTTGAACGAGCCCGGGAGTATAGATAAGAGAGCCACCTCAGGGGAAGGGTGGATAGAAGTCGCCATCAGTTTGCAGTATAGCTTGAAAATCCGCTGCCAAAATCCCTGAACAGGAGGACATTCCCACCAGATGTGGAGCATGGTACCCCGGGATCTCAGACATCGCCAGCAGGTATCTGACACTGTAGGGTTGAAGTGTTTAATAGTTGTTGGGCATCTGTACCATCTTGTTAGCAGCTTGAACACCTTCTCCTGGGTCTTAGTGGCTAAGGATAGTTTGTGTGTCAGGGTAAAACACTTCTGCCAGTCAATAGGGGAGACAGGGTGACGCAGGTCTGCTTCCCAGGCCACCGTAAACGGCGGGGGATCAGGGGAGAAGATAGTAAGCAGCAGGGAGTAGAGTTGAGATACCACATGTGTTGGAGGTTCTGCCTGAAGAAGCAGCACCTCAAATCCCGTCGGTTCAGCGAGGATGTCTGGAATGGATGGAAAAGTTTGGATGTAGGAAGTGGTCTGTTGCCTGTGAAGCCACTGCATGGGGTGTCGGGAGGTCGGATTGGCAGGGGTATCCGCCCTTAGAGTGGGGTCTGCTCGAAGGACCTGGGCAAGTCTCCTATGGTCCTCCTTTCGCCACGGTCCGAATCTAGTTACCGAAAGAGCTGGTGGAAAGGCCGGGGTCCCAAAGAAGGGAGTCAAAGGCCCCATGCAATTCGACAGGCCCCCTCTGGACCGAAGGCGATCCCAGATCTGGATCGTCTGGAAGGTAAGGTCGCCGAGAGGGCCCGAACACCCCCGAACCGTGGGCAAGATCCATGGGTTCAATTGGGTTCATGTGGCTTTCCAGCTGAACCCAGAGCTTGGTCGAAGAGTGATGGAACCAATCCAGTATACGAGTGAGTACCGCTGCCTTATGATATAAGGAGGCGTCCGGAGCTCCGGCTCCCCCTCTAGCCTTTGGAAGAGATAGTGTTTTGTATCGTATTCTGGGACGGGCAGCATTCCAAATAAATTTGGAGAACATCTGGCGTAGTTTTTTGAAGTACGAATTGGGTATACGAATAGGAATAGTTTGAAACAAATACAGGAACCTCGGGAGAACATCCATTTTAAGAGCATTCACTCTACCTAACCATGAGAGCCGCTTAGACGCATAGGTGGTCAAATCAGATTGGGTCCTAATAAGCAGGGGAGTAAAGTTCAGGGCGAAGAGTTGGGATGTATCCGCCGGAATCTGAACTCCAAGATACCTGATGGAAGTAGAGCCGGTTTTGAAGGGGAAATTGGTCGATAGTCTACGTAGATCTGACTTAGGTAAAGATACATTAAGGATTTCTGATTTATCGTAGTTCACTTTGAAGTTGCTAACTACTCCAAATTTACGAAACTCCTGCAATACTGAGGGCAAGGAAGTATGTGGGTGTGTCACGAACAGGAGCAGATCATCTGCAAAAAGGGCGAGTTTGGTATGGGTGTGCCCGACTGTTATACCTTGGATCGAGGGATTGTTACGTAGAGCAATGGCCAGATGTTCCATTGTGAGAATATAGAGGAGGGGGGACAGTGGGCACCCTTGTCGCGTCCCATTAGATATAGAGAAACGATCGTGTGTTTTAATGATCAAGTTGAAAAAAACGTTGTTTATACATTATGAGTGGAAGTTACAACATTAGTTTTCATTCATAAAGAAACTGAGCTGTCAAACTAACAACTCAGTCCTGTTTACACAGGGAGAGTTACTGCCCTTATGTAATCATTGGAGATTGGTGACAACTGTTCTCTCTGCTCTTTTTATCCAGATGTAGAATGGGTGGCTGTCACTGACAAAGGAACACCACTGATTACACAGGGAGAGCTACACTTTCCTTGTGTAATCCACAGGATTGAGTTTTCAGTTTTATCTGTCATAGTGCAAGGACTCAGCTGTCCAGGCCTGCTTTGTGGCTATGTAAAGAGATCCAACAGGCTGGCATTTGGACATTCCTCATGTAGTGTTTTCTAAGGGAAATATGATAGCTGTCATTGCTGCACTCCTTACAATATTAGCAGCTATGCTGACCCCCTGACTTCAATAGTTTCTGAGTCACTGTACTGGAACAAGCATGCATATTAGGAAAGATTTTATCTGCATATCTTTTCTGGGTTAATGATTTAATGTACTAAATAAAGTGAACCAGTGTGACAGCTCCATGTTTATCTCAGAAAAGGTTTCCTTAAAACAAAAAACAAAAAATCTCATCTGGCTAACAACAATGTGGTGCATGAGTAGTTTTATCTGTTTTTATTTTGCTAAGGGCTGGTTAAAATAAAGATGTTCTGCATCTATGGGTCTAATATTTACATCATTATGGTGTTCATGATCTTTGAATTTAGCCCCATGGCGTGTATAACATTTCTTGTAAAAAGAAAATATATTTTTTCTTGACCAAAAGTATTAAAACCCCTCCGCTTTTTCCTGCAGAATACCAACTTGCCATAAAATACGTTGAAATTCACACCAGTAAATGGCCTGCACCATTCACGTTGATTTCACTTTATGACTTAATGTATGTCAGGGCAAAATATATAAAAGAAAATCTTAGTATTTTTTTTAGCACATATCTGCAATACATGCACATTTCTCCATGTTTTATCACTTTAAACACTCTGCAAGTGTAGAAAAACACCAGTTTCAATAAATGAAAGAACTCCCCAATTGTGCTGACAATAAAGTGCTTTACTGCACTGAAATCCCAACAAGCCTTCTCATCCCTGCCTATTAGACTACAGGACTCCTCTTAACCAACAGCTATGCAAGACTCCCAAGAGCCTGACTTTGTGGAGATGTAGTTCTGGGTGGCATGGCTTCATAAGCACAAATTGACCCCGAAAGTTTTCAAACCTGATGATGATGCCATATGAAAGTTTAAATGTTTCTCACTACAGCAAATATGTTGAAAGAAAAAATAATGCATACATGTTCTAGAGCAGAAGAATGTTTAGTGGCAGATTTGTGGCATTCTCAAAATTCACTGTAACATATTCTTGTAAATAATATATGTATATAATTATTGGTTGCTCTTAAAAGTTAAAGGACATCATTGAGTTTTAGTTACTTTTTAAGCAGACTTTTGGGTTTATTTTGCAGCACATGTGTATTCCGTTGCAAAATTAAGCACTCAGGGCCAGATCCACATACATTTACACTTGCGCCGCGTATCAGAGATACGCTACGCTGCCGTACCTTACCTACTTTCAAATCCTCAAAGATTTTGCGCCGTAAGTTACGGCGGCGTAGTGTATTTCTGGCGGCAAAATTCAAATCGGCGGGTAGGGGGCGAGATTCATTTAAATAAAGCGCGTCCCCGCGCCGATTGAACTGTGCATGCTCCGTTTCGAAATTTGCCCCCGTGCTTTGCGCGAAATGACGTTGCAACAACGTCATTTTTTGTACTTAGACGTGACTTACGTCCATCCCTATTCACGGACGACTTACGCAAAAAAAATTCTAATTTCGACGCGGGAAAGACGGCCATACTTAACATGGCAAGTCTATCTATACGCCGCAAAATAGCAGCTTTAACTATACGCCGGAAAAAGCCGACTAGAGACGACGTAAGAGAATGCGACGGCCGCGCGTACGTTCGTGTATCGTCGAAAAAAGCTAATTTGCATACCTGACGCGGAAAACAACGCAAACTCCACCCAGCGGGCGCCGAAGTATTGCACCTACGATCCGAAGGCGTACAAAGCCGTACGCCTGTCGGATCGAACCCAGAAGCCGTTGTATCTTGGTTTGAGGATTCAAACTAAAGATACGACACGGGTAATTTGAAAGTAAGCCGGCGTATCAGTAGATACGCCGGCGTACTCGCTATGTGGATCTGGCCCTCAGACTAGTTGAATAGAGAAAAGTACTCATCCGGGCATTTTGTGTGATTGGGGGAGTTATTTACTAAAGGACTATAGGCTGTTCACTTAGCTTTGTAAAGGAAAGAAGAAAGGAAGTTGTGTTCATTGGAGATATCCAAATGTGCAAGCAGAAATCTGTTTAAATCTCCTTGCCCATCATTGGGTAGCTTTACCAACTCCTAAAAATTAATTTTGCAATGTAAACCTGCTCTACATCTTGAGTAAATGAATACATTGCATGCAGCACAGTAAACATACTGGGCTAGATTCACATAGATTAGCGGATCTTTAGATCCGCGTAATCTATGTGATTTACGATCCGCCGGTGCAATTTAGCGAGGCTAGTGCAGTATTCACAAAGCACTTACCTCGAAAATTGCACCGTCGGATCGTAACTCCCCCGGCGGAATTCAAATTCCGCGGCTAGGGGGAGTGTACAATTTAAATCAGGCGCGTTCCCGCGCCGATTTAACTGCGCATGCGCCGCCGGCGAAATTTCCCAGTGCGCATGCTCCAAATGACGTCGCTAGGACGTCATTGTTTTCGGCGGCAACGTCAATTGCGGCCATCCGTATTCCAGACCGACTTACGCAAACAACGTAAAAATTTGAAACTCGGCGCGGGAACGATGGCCATACTTAACATTAGCTACCCCTCATATAGCAGGGGTAACTATCCACCAGAAAAAGCCGAACGCAAACGACGTAAAAAAAAAGCGGGCGAGCGTTCGTTTCTGAATCGGCGGTTCTCCTCATTTGCATATCCGACGCGTAAAAGACCGAGGCGACACCTAGCGGCCGGCGGGAGATTGCAGCCTAAGATCCGACGGTGTAAGTCACTTACACCAGTCGGATCTAAGGGAGATCTATGCGGAACTGATTCTTATGAATCAGTCGCATAGATCCGACCGTCGGATCTCAGAGATACGACGGCGGATCAGGAGATCCGCCGTCGAATCTCTTTGTGAATCTGGTCCACTGTTGACAAGAAATATATAAAAAATATATATTCTGCTCTTACGGAAAAAAAAATAAGAAATATGCTATACTATAAATTGTGCTGCTACTTATGTAAGCCTGAATACACGACCAATCTGTAAACATATAAATTATAAGTGCACAACCTTATTATCATAAATAAAAAGTGACATTATGTTTCAATCAATATCAGTAAAAAAAATATGTATGATGAATCAAATCAATCAAAAAATGATATATTAAGTCCACAGTGGGTGCTTCAGCGAAGTGATTCACAAAAATAAGGTGCTTCAGCAAGGTGCTTTCCCCACACCAATACACACCTCTTACCAGAAGGATTGGATCTCAAGTTATAGAGATCAAATTCACTCTCAAAGATATCAGCCAAAACACACCTCTTACCAGAAGGATTGGATCTCTAGTTATAGAGATCAAATTCACTCTCAAAGATATCAGCCGACAGAAATATTCAATTCATCAACTCTATTATTATTATAATTATACACAATTCATATAGCAACAACAGTTTACGCAACGCTTTACAATGTATAGGGGGGGGGCAGCACAATTACAGTACAGTTCAATACAGAAGGTACAGGAGGGCCCTGCTCATAGATCTTACACTGTAAAGGGAGGGGGTGGTGGTACAAAAGGTAATAGCTGCAGAAAATGATAGAATGATGAGGTTGCTGATCCACCTGTGTATGTGTATGTGTATGTGTCTCGTATGTCTAGTGGATCCATGTTCTGAATCCAACAGATTGTTTATTAAAATAGCTGAAACTCATAGTTGGGAGGATGAACCAATTCAATTTAGGAAAACTAGAACAGTTTTCTTAAGAAGAGTGGAAAATTGCAAGTCGCCTCTGAAGTCGTCTTGAGATCGCCTTGCCGAGTCGCCCCCAAAATTGTGCCACCCCAGTGTGAACCGGCTCTTAAAAGAGTGCACTAAAAAATATTTGGTTATTGGTAACAATAAAAATGTCCATGTCATTTCATTTGCTTTATTATTTTCAAGAATGATTGCTAAAGCTAACATTTAATTTTGGATATTTTTTTCCTTAAATACTCAATTTCTGGATAATGAGGATCTAGTCTGATTCAGTAGATGGCTTAAAATAAGAACATTGCACAAGGCAAACTTTATTTTATTGTCAAGCATTGAGATTACATCAGCTAGGGTACATAACTGGTCTGTCATATTTTAATGGCTTCAATAGTTTTTGACAAAATGGCAAAATTTACTGTTTCTTTCTATATTTGCAGTAAGGATCCAATTACCCTCTGGATTATTTAACAATGCTTGGTATTTTATATGAAACAGACTGTCACTCATCCTTGTAGATAGTAAGAGCCAAATTGTGCTTAATGCACAAAGAAACGTAGGCTGATATTTCAACCTTTTAAATATGCATTGCAATAGAAATTAAATCCTGGAATAGGAAACTTGTTACGAATATCTTTTTACCACTTTAAAAAGGGAGTTTGCATGTATGTGAACACTGATTTAAAAATAAAGTAAACCTGTCAAGACTTTAAAATTGGCAGAATATATGGGAACTGGTACCTAAAAATCCTAAGGAACTAAGAATTATTAATGTCTGCCGTTTTTGTTTCAACTGGCTGTGCTCAAATTTTGCTGTACACTGATGTTTTTGGATGAAAAAAACTATTACATTATTTAATTGAAACCTTCAAGGTGAATTTTATATGAAGTAAAGTGAGGCAAATATCTGTTTTGATATCACATTAATCATACAGCATGTATCAGTCACAAAGAGGAAGATGTATCACGTATTTTCCAGAATCATAACAAATGATGGGCAAATCAGGCAAAGTTTGGCACGTTAGCCAAATCCATAGGGAATTTCACAAATACCAAGCAAGGTACCAGCCTAAAAGGGCTAAATATTTGTATTTATTTTTTCTTGCCTGAGACTACCACAAGGGACCAATGCAAAAGGTTAGAAAAAAATATCAGCAGTGAGTGGATCTTTTAAACCCTTTCTCTGCCAGAGCTTGTTTTGTGTTTTTTTGTACACGTTTAAAAAAAATATTTTAAGCCTGAAGGTTGCATAAATCCCTAAAATATTATTATATATTTTTCTGAAAGCAGACACCATAGAGAATAAAATAGTGGTATTTCCAATTTTTTATGTTACACAATATTACTGAAAAGGTCTAGAAAACTTAAATCCTTAGTTAAAAATAAACTAAAGTTAATTGTAGGGCACACATACTCAATACATTACCTCAGGTTGTACTGAGTAAATAGATACCCAACATGTCAAACCATAAATTTGTATGCGCACATGAAATGGCCACCAATTGGTTCCCAATATTTTCTATAAGCATCATCAGTTTACCAATACGGAGGAGGTCTGGTGCTAGAAATATTACCCTCCTTTCAGCATGTGTGGCAATATGTAAGATGTGTATCACAATCAATGCACGTGTTGAGGGCATCTTTGCAAAAAAACTTGCATAGATGCCCACAAAACGTGTTTACATCATACATGTGTATATGTGGGGGTTGGGTGCCTCAAACATTTTTTGGGGGAGATTTGTATGCATTTTTTACTTAACTTTTGTCTTTTCATCACAAAAAGTTCCTCATGTGATTTTATTTCTCTTGGATTTCTCCCTGTGCTTCAATGAATCAAATGCAGTGCAGATTACACTTCACTAGAGGGTGACCCAGAAGTGCCATGATGCACGTTGCTTCTGAGTCAGCAAAAATCAAGCGGAGGAGAGACGATACATTAGCTCCCTCCGTCCCCTCAATCTGATGGCATATCCACCATGCCAAACCCGAGCCTGCATATGGGCATGCAGAGCCCAGGATACATGGTGGGGGTGCTTGTTACTGGGGGTGTGTGGAAGCAATTTGGCAGATTTGGAGATGCTGGACTGTTTCCATCTAACAGCCAAAAGTCAGCTTGTCAGATATAAACACAATCTCAGTGACTGTAGGCACTGGGAATGTGTGTAAACCCCCCCCCCCCCCCGGTCAGGTCTGTACAACGTATGAACCTGGCAGGTAAAGGGTTAAGGGACAACTCTAAACTTATAAAAACCTGTTAAACAACATGCTTTGTCTCCATATCCTGGTCACAAGTGCTGGCCAGGATGGAGATGATCAAATTATCAGAGCAAATCCACCATAATTTGTATAATACCATGTGTTACTGTAATGAACTAATACTGGTTCTGATGATCCATTTCCCTACTAAGCTTTTATTATTATTTTTGTTTCCATTACTTATTTTACCCTATTGTTCCTCCTTTACAATATACATTATAAATTATACAAGGATAACAGATTCCTCACTTCCAGTTCCATTCTATGTACAACATTTTTATGTTTGACTTTACTTGTTTAATGTCGATATGCCTGTCTATCATAATCTGTATGTAAACTTGATCTTCCAATAAAAACATTTGTAATAAAAAAACAACATGCTTTGGAGATGCCTTTAATTTACAAGTAAAATTGAGGATGCAAAAGGATGTAACAAAAGTAAAGTAGGTGTTATCCTGATTTGGCTGCAAAAGTGAAAATACACTTTTTAACCACTTAAGTACCAAGCCTCTTCCTGAGATTTGTTGTTTACAAGTTAAAAACATTTTTTTTGCTCGAAAATTACTTAGAACACCCAAACATTTTATATATATAGAGAATAAAATGGCGGTTGTTGCAATACTTTTTTTCACACCATATTTGCACAGTGGTCTTACAAGTGCACTTTTTTGGAAATAAATAACTTTTTTGAATTAAAAAATAACAGTAAAGTTAGCCCATTTTTTTTTTTTTATTTTGTGAAAGATAATGTTCCGCCAAGTAAATTGATACCCAACATGTCACACTTTAAAGTTGCGCCTGTTTGTGGAATGGCGACAAACCTTTACCCTTAAAAATCTCCATAGGCAACGTTTAAAAAATTCTACAGATTGCATCTTTTGAGTTACAGAGGAGGTCTAGGGCTAGAATTATTGCTCTCGCTCCAATGACATGGAAATTATATGAAAACGTGTGGTTTGAACACCGTTTTCATATGAGGGCGTTGCTCAAGTATGCTTTCGCTTCTGCGTGCAAGCTTGTCGAGACAGGGCGCTTTAAAAAATATTTATTTGACTTTTTTTACACTTTTTTTTTTTATTAATGTAAACATCCCTTGTAATCGAAAAAAGCCTGACAGGACCTCTTAAATATGAGATGTTGGGTCAAAAAGACCTCAGATCTCATATTTAGACTAAAATGCAATATATCTTTTTTTTAATGTAATTCTAAAAAAATAAAACAACAAAAATGTCCCTTTAAGAGCGGAAGTGACGTTTTGACGTTGCTTCCGCCCTGCAGTGGTATGGAGAAGGGTAGGGACCATCTTCCCCTCACTCATCTCCAGGCCACTGACGGAGGAGGATCCGATTGCTTCCGCCGCTGCCGACGGCTCTGGGAAGAGGCGGAGGGCGCTGGAGAGCGGCAAGAAAACCGCTACCAATAAAAGTGATCTTGCGACATATTGGCCGCAAAGACCACTTTTATCTGAAAGAGGACCTATTGAAGAGGGTACCGGTGTTATGATAGCTAGCTTCTACCATAACAACAGTATTCCTCTTCAAAGTAGCGATGTATAACGATTGCGGGCGGTCCGGAAGTGGTTAAAGAACAAGTAAACCTCGCCAATTTTTTATTTTTAAAACCCTACAAAGTAAAGGCATAATGTGCTAGTATGCATTGCATACTAGCACATTATGAAATACTTACCTTAAAATGAAGCACTGCACCGCCAAACTGTGAGCACTTCCAGACGCTTCCATCTTCACCTGGTCTTCCTTTTGAGTTTGCATCCTCTGAGTGTCTGGCCACACGGCAATGACATCACTCCATGGGAGTCACGTATCGCGCCATGGAGCTCTGACGAGACGGCACGGGTATACTGTTCCTTCAGAGAGTGCATGCACCGGTGACATCACTGGTTGCATCACTGGCTGCAATGACATCACTCCACGGGAGTCACTTATCGTGCCATGGAGCTCTGAAGAGACTGCACGGGTATACTGTTCCTTCAGAGAGTGCATGCACCGGTGACATCACTGGCTGCATGAAGTGTAAATATCTCCTAAACCGTAAAGGTTTAGGAGACATTCATAGTACCTACAGCTAAGCCTTATAATAGGCTAACCTGTAGGTACAAGTCTACCGAATGGCTTTAGTTCCTCTTTAAACACTTGCTGACCAGGGCTTTAAATTTGCATTTTTTGCTAGAAAACTACTTAGAACCCCCAAACATTATATAATCATACCTTGTAATATAAATAAGCATGATAGGTCCTCCTTATTGAGAGATCTGGGGTTAAAAACAAAAAAATTACACTTTAACAAAAAAAATCCTTTTAAGCCTGAGAGACATCAGATGTCACTCCGGTCCTCCAAGGGCATAGAGCCAGGTGGGGGCTATCTTGTCCTCACTTGACTTCCTCCCCAGGCATCAGAATGATTGGATTGGCTCCAGAGTCACTGATGGCTCTGGTAAGCTCAGAGACGACCGGGAACTGGTGGGAGGGGGGCATCTCTCCCACCACTTCTTAAAGTGATCTATGGCAAATCTACCACTGTGACACTTATCTTATAGAGAATTGTCCACAGTCAAAAACGATACCCGGTTATGGCAGCCATCCACTGCCATAAGAACAGTATTTAAAGTCAAAGTGATGACATGGTGATGAAGTGGTTAAAAACACCTGATATGGTCCACCTGGGACTTTCCACCTGCCAGTTATACAGTAATGCCACTAATGAGGATAACATCAGACATATGTACAAAACTAAACAATATACAAACCTGCCAGGTTGGAGGACAGGACAAATGGTAACCAGTAAATTATCCCAATTACTCAAATTCTATCTTGTTAAATTAGCATACAAATTTCTCCTATAGACTTTTAAAGGGTGTTCTGTGGCTTTCGAATTTGACGCGAACACCAAATTATTCGGCGAACGGGCAAACAGCCAGTGTTCGAGTCAAACTCATGTTCGACCCCAACATAAAGCTCATCCTTAGCCACCACTGCAACATTACTAAATCCTTCCACATGTAACCTATATTGGACTCCTACCTCTGCTCATTTAATCCCAATTTTTGTGATTCCCTACCCTCCTTTGCACATAACCATCCACCCCTAACCATTCAATGATCCCGTCTTTGCAAAAATAGTTTTGGCTCCATGCCTCAAAATGGTCCCAATTCCTTCATTAACAGAACATTTGTGTTTATGTTATAAAACAAAGAACATTATACCAGCAACAGTTGTAAAAGTGTATGTCACAACAAAGACCTTTTTTCTAAAGGGTTATGGAAGGTTTTTGGAATGATTAGCGCTACTATCTATTATTCTGTTTGAGATTTGTTTTCACTTCCTGTCCTCTTGACAAGAGTTTCACCAGACAGGAAACAAGGGAAAGACTGCAATTGGGGCACATATATAAAGGATTTTCTGAAAGGCATCACATTTCTCTCTAGAATTAGTTCTGAAAAGTAAAATTGCTTCTTAACATGTTCTAAGAACATAATCTTTCTCTAAGAATTTCCCATATAAAGAACAAGAGTAGAGACAATGCTTCCCTGCAGCATCTCATGTTCTCTCCCTAATTTCTGAATAGTGAATGACAATCTGCATTAAAACCTTGTGTTTTCTGCCTGAAAGCAAAGTTTTAATCAATTTCTACATTTCTCTACAATCTTGCTACTGAGTTGTGAATCAATTCATTTCTCCTTTTTCTGTATGTTATATGAAATGCATTCTTGCAATCCATAAAGAGCAACTATATCTTTTCTGGTTCCCTATTACCTCTGTCATTATACACAAAGGATCATATCAGAGTGTTTGGATTCCTCTTTTCTGATTATACATTGACTATCTGTCTCACTATTTTCCTTTCCCATATTTTCAAAGGTTTTCCAATTTCATGCTTTCAGTGTGATTGAATCTAATTTGCAAAAATATAGTTTCTATTAAATAAAGCCAAATTCCCAGATATCTAATTTATTCAAAACGCATACTTCTTCCTTAACCCTTTTACGACTGATAAAAGGTGTTGCTGGTAAAAGGTACATGAAAACAGAAGATGAATGGAACTAAAATTCGAATCCATCTCTTTAAATGAGAAATTAATTGACTATATAGTCAACACCTCTTAAGCCCTGAAGTGAAGAGTGCTAATAAAAGGCCTACTATTGCACTGCCGGCGCTTAGTGTTGCAACAACACCTTTAAAGTGACTGTGTGTAAAGTGGCATAAAGTTTTACCAAACAAAATGTGAGAGAGCACCTCTAAAGTGAAAGAGGTGTCGTCTAGTAAGCAGCTGTTAAAATAAAACAGGGAAGCCCCATTTAGAGTAATGATAGTAGGTATCTTATATGTGTGAACAAACAGTTCAAAAGATAAACAGCGCTAATGAGATGATATGTCAACTCAAAACTAAAGAATAAACAGCCCAGTGGACCCAGTTGGTGTAAAGGTAGTGGACTCCTAAGTGTCAGTGCACCCAAAACAATTCAAGAGAAAATACCTCTGTAGGTGGCCAAACTCACCCACCAAGGGTGTGAGATTGCCACAATAGAGAGATGTTGAAGCTCTATAGGTACACTCTTAAGCCCTGTACACACGGGCAAGAATCTCGTCAGGAAAAAAACATTGTTTTCCCTGACGAGATTCTTGGCATGAATCTCTTGCCGCTCGAGTGTACAGACTCTCCTTTCAAAAGAACCGCGGTTCTCTTGAAAGGCAAGAATGCAGTGACGTCATCGTGTACGACGAGCATGTGCTCGTCACATTCGATGCAGTCGCCGCCATCTTGCTGCACCCTACCTATGCCTAGGAAGCTACCGCGCATGCGTCAAAGTCATTTCGAGCATGCGCAGGTTTCCACGGCGACAGGTAAGTATACACACTTTCGGGTTTCTCGACAGGAAAACTGCCTGAGAATCTCACAACGAGAAAAATAGAGAACATGTTCTCTATTTTTCTCATCTAGATTCTGGGCAGTTTTCTTGTCGAGAAACCTGAAAGCCTCGTACACACGCTCGGTATACTCGGCAAGAAAACTCTGCCAGAGTAAACCGAGCATGTGTACGAGGCTTTAGTGCTGCTTCCCTGAACTTCTGATCTTCACAGGAGAGAGTTAAAAGATACGTTCACCTTCCTGAAAATGTTACATCCATATCATTGGGCTTAAAAAAGCTTCTGTTCTCTTTGGAGTAAAACATGCTCATATAGAGCATTTTTTGCAGAAAGTTTAGACAAGTTTAAAAGAGTTTTATGCTTTTTTCTGCCAGTGAGCTCCGATCAGAAACGTTGATCTTAAAATATGCCTCTAATCGTCCTAATGTGCATGGACACATAGGATAACATTGAGTTGCTTCTACAGGCAGAACAAAAAATGGAGCCTTAGGGTGTAACATGTAACATGTTCAGCATCTACCTGCTTCCCACCCCCCTCACACACACATACAGCCGTGTTATTTATTCACAGTGTCCTGTGAATCAATGAACTACAACTACTGTCATCCTTTGCAGCTAACGGCTTGTAGTTCTCAATGAACTACCACAGTGCTGATGAGTGCTCTAGGTCAGTGTTCCCCAACCCCTGGGCCGCGGACCGGTATCGGTCCGTGGATCAAATGGTACCGGGCCGCCCGAGGAACTTTAAATAATTTCACTGTGGCGGCCGAGGCGCAGACCATTGCCCTACCGAGCCCGCCCATTGTGTGACAATAACAAATGAAAATTCGCTATTGTTACACTGATCCTCCTCCTGGCCAATCAGGGAGCGGGTCCTCCCGCTTCCTGATTGGCCGAAAGGCCAAGGAGGAGGCGCCGCGGGAGGACTGAGGACTCGAGGTCGGAGACGCGGGGACTGAAGAGAAGCTGCCGTGAGGTAAGTGCACAGAGGAAGTGGGTGAAGGTAATCACAGTGTGTATTTCATGTCCCCTACCTAGTGGTTCTTGCATCATACAGCCTGCTATAGTACAGGGTTTGCTCAGGCAACCGGCCTGGGGTCACGTTATGCTAGGTCTTGCTAATAAGAAATACGGTGGCTTCCCTGTGTGCTTAGGGGGTAATGTGTCAAGTCACAAAGTATAATACATGCTCAGCATTAAAGGAGAAGTTTGGGGCTCACAAAAGAACAAACATACATACTCAACCCATGCTGCAGCATCGGTCCAACCGTCTCGTTGCAAAGAAACAAGCTCAGGGTTCTCATTGATTTGGCATTGTAGTGAGTTAAATAAAATAAATCACTTTATATTCATTTTTTGGTGTAGCTGTATTTTATTTTGAAGGCATGTTTAAATACAATTAAATTAAAATTAATAAACCAAAACAAGCAGGCCACGGAAAAATGATCAAACGTTTACCGGTACGCGGCGATAAAAAGGTTGGGGAGCACTGCTCTAGGTAGTTCATTGAGCTTCCTGTTATTCAGTAACTGCCTCCAGTATAGGCAGACAGCTATACAGTCTGCAGAAGCCTGGGATTACACCCACAATCAACAGATCATGGGTGCAATGCTTTACGGCTCCTAAATAAAAAAAATAATAAATGCAAATTTTTTACCTGCAAAAATTGTAATATTTTTTTTTTTTATTAACCACTTTAATACAGGGCTTTAAAACCCACCTCCATACTGGGCCTATTCTGGCACTTCTCTCCTACATGTGCAAATCAT
Source organism: Rana temporaria (assembly GCF_905171775.1). NCBI lineage: Eukaryota > Metazoa > Chordata > Amphibia > Anura > Ranidae > Rana > Rana temporaria. The sequence goes on from NC_053494.1 coordinate 64,479,796, forward strand.
CATTCTTTTGCTAGAAAATTACTCAGAACCCCAAACATTATATATGTTTTTTTAGCAGACACCAGAGGGAATAAAATGGCGATTATTGCAACTTTTTATCTTGCACGGTATTTGCACAATAAGTTTTGAAACGCCTTTTTTTGTAAAAAAAATGGTTTCATGAATTAAAAAATAACAAAACAGTAAGGTTAGCCCAATTTTTTTGTAAAATATGAAAGATGATGTTATGCCGAGTAAATAGATACCTAACATGTCATGCTTTAAAATTGCGCACACTCATGGAATGGCGCCAAACTTCGTTACTTAAAAATCTCGATAGGCGACGCTTTAATTTTTTTACAGGTTACCAGTTTAGAGTTACAGAGGAGGTCTAGAATTGTTGCACACGCTCTAACGCACGCGGCGGCACATCACATGTGTGGTTTGAACAACGTTTACATACGTGGACGGGACTTACGTGTGTGTTCGCTTCTGAGCGCGAGCTACCGGGGACAGGGGCGTTTAAATTTTTTTTTTTACTTTTTTTTTTTTATAGTTTTAAAAGTTTTTTATTGAAAATAAAAAGAGGTACAATACAACATATGCAATGCCTCAATACAATGCGACAAAAGTAAAGATGGTCTCCCCGTTTACGCGGGACAGACCTCCAGTAGTGTACAGAGTAAAGATATGTCATACAGCAAATAACATTTGGTAAACAGTTTAACATCGGTTATAGAGAATAAACCAGAGAACTGCCCTCTAACTTCGGAGCAGTGCGGGGTGCAAACTACTCAATTATTTATTTATTTATTTATTTTTTACACTTAAAAAATAAATAAAAAATTTGGATCGCTTTTATTCCTATTACAAGGAATGTAAACATCCATTGTAATAGGAATAGTGTGACAGGTCCTCTTTAAGGAGAGATGTGGGGTCAATAAGACCCCACATCTCTCCTCCAGGCTGAAAAGAATGAGATTGTGAAAACATTCACAGATCTCATTCTTACTAGCCGCAATTGCGGTTTGTTTACTTAGGGTACCCAGGCATGACATCATCACATCGCGCCTGGGCCTCCGACGGTCATAGAGATGACTGGTGACCATCTGGTCACCAGTCATCTCTATGCTGCACATCCGGCAAACTGCGATCATCTCTCCGGGCCCCCGAAGGGACGGGAGAGCCCGGAGAAGCACCGGATGGCGGTGGGAGGGGGGGGACGTCCCTTCCCGCCGCCTATAAGAACAATCGAGCGGTGGAACCGCCGCTATAATCGTTCTTACAGTGCGCAGGATCGCCGCCGAAAGAAAATGATATCTGAATGATGCCTCTAGGTGCAGGCATCATTCAGATATACCCGCACAAAGTACAGGATGTCATATGACGTTCACCCGGGATAACAGATCCCCTTTTTGGACGTCATATGACGGCGTGCGGTTTTAAAGTGGTTAAAGGCAAACTTATCCTTTAATAGTGGACAGTTCAGTCTTAAGCCAGTTTGTTAGCTTGAAGAAGGGACAGGGGAGGACAGAGGAGGAAAGAGTAGAAATGGAGTGCCTTGCCATCCTAGGCTATAGGGTTGTGTGTTTCTATTGATGCACACAGCATAAGAAATCTATAGTCCCTGCTAGGGATGATCCCGATGTTCGAGTTGAATGCAAGTTTGACACGAACATCGGATGTTCGTTTGTTTGTAGAACAAACGAACATATGGGGCGCTCGCGGCAAGTTCGCCTGCCATGGAGCGCCCATAATGCACTGCGAGATCTTAGTGCATTGATGGCTGCTGATTGGCCAAAGCATGCACCTGACCTGCATGCTTCGGACAATCCCTGCGCAATGTGCTGCGAGAGCCATAATTGACCAAAGGCAGGGTGCTCAGGGGCTAAGTCCACGTTCCACACTATATAAGGCTGCTGCTTACACAGCGGCCATATATAGTAAATTAATGGAGAATGGGCAGGTAGTGTTCAGTCAGTTCAAAGTATATAGTGCAGTTAACTGTGTAGTATATATAATACAGTGCAGGGTATATAGTACAGTGCAGAGTATATAATACAGTGTATTGAAGTGGGTAAGGTGAACCCTATAGCAGAATTAAAACAATTGCGAGGGGTCCCCCCCAAGATCCATACCAAGCCCTTTTGGTCTGGTATAGATTTTAAGGGGAACGAGCGAGCACCCCCTCCTGAACCATACCGCTTGCCCTCAACATGGGGAGGGTGCTTTGGGGAAGCCTCTTCCCCACAACCCTGGCAGGTGGTTGTCAGGGTCTGCAGGCGGGGGGCTTATCGGAATTTGGAAGCCTTTGGCAAGGGTATCTCAAGATCCCGCCCCCCTTATGTGAATGGGTATCTGGTACATTGTACCCCTTCTCATTCACCTAAACAAAACACAACAGACAGTTTTTGACAATTCCTCTCAGAGACTGCTGACTCTTGGCTTTGACAGCTGTTATATAGGCAAAAACGTGGCCACCCAGTGAGGTTACCGAGTGACCCTGCCCCTTCTGATGTCATGTGGGGGGGCGGGGTCATCCAGTTACATCAGCGGGTGGCCATGTCCTTGCCTCTATAAGAGCGGTCAAAGCAGAAATACAGGAGTCCCTGGGAGGCCCCTGTCGGGTGGCGTGATTGAAGATGGATGGACATCTTTTTACATTTTTTTAAATAAAGGAATTGTCAAAAAGCGGTCTGTTGTGATTTTTACCTTTTGACACTTTTTTGTTGAGTGGGTAGGGGTAAAATTTACCCTACACCCATTCACATTGGGGGGGGGTGGGATCTGGGGCTCCCTTGTTGAAGGCAGACCCTGGCAACCAATGGCCATGGTTGTTGGGAAGAGGCTCTTATTCCCATGTTGAGGGCATGTGGCCTGGTATGGTTCAGGAGTGTTCAGGAGCAAGTGCCCTCCCCCATCCTGACCTTCAGGCTGCATGCTCGGATAAGGGTCTGGTATGGATTTTGGGGGGAACCCACACCAATTTTTTTTTCTTTTGGCGTGAAGTTCCCCTTAATATCCATACCAGGCCCAAGGGGAGGGGGGCTACGCTGTTTTTTTTTTCCATGATGTTCCATCTATATTGCCGGGAGTCCCAAGCAAGCTTAAATTAAAATTTTCCCTTTAGAAATGTCATCATTGCTGCGGCACGGTTCTGCACATTGCACAGATGTGCCACTTTACAGGCAGACTGAATGGACCCCCAAGGCAAGATATTTAAAGGCATATTTCATTTTTTTTTTTCAATTTAAGCATTATTAGAATCACTGCTCCTGAAAAAAACGATTGTTTTAAAAACTTTTTTTTGCATTGATATATGTCCCCTAGGGCAGTACCCGGGTCCCCATACACTTTTTATGGAAATAACTTGCATATAAGCCTTTAACTACTTAAGGACCGAGCCTCTTTCTTAGATTTTGTGTTTACAAGTTAAAATTATTTATTTTTTGCTAGAACTTAGACCCCCCCAAATATTATATATTGTTGTTTTTTCTAACACCCTAGAGAATAAAATGGCAGTCGTTTCAATACTTTCTGTCAAGTATTTGTGCAGCGATCTTACAAGCGCACTTTTTTGAAAATAATACACTTTTTTCAATTGAAAAATAAGACAACTGTAAAATTAGCCCAATTTTTTTTATATTGTGAAAGATAATGTTACACCAAGTAAATTGATAGCAAACATGTCACGCTTCAAAATTGCGTCCACTCGTGGAATGGCGACAAACTTTTACCCAGAGGAGGTCTAGGGCTATAATTATTGCTCTCGATCGTGGCGATACCTGACATGTGTGGTTTGAACACTGTTTTCAGTTTGCACGTGAGCATGGCGGGACGGGGCACGTTAAAAAAAGTTTTTCTTTATTTATTTTCATTTTTTTTTTAAAGAACAGTGTAAAAATAAAAAGTCACTTTTATTCCTATTACAAGTAATCTTAACATCGCTTGCAATGGGAAAAAAAAGCATGACAGGACCTCTTTAATATGAGATCTGTGGTCAAAAAGACCACAAATCACATATTTACACTAAAATGCAATAAAAAAAATTATTTGAAAAAAAATTATAAAAAAAATTCCCTTTAAGAGCTATGGGCACCTGCACGTATAGGTACGTCCTGTGTGGGTACGTGGGTCCTGGGCGCGCCTGCGACCCAGACCGAAGCTCCGTGACCAGGACCGCGGGACCCGCGGACCCCGATCGCCGCTGGAGTCCCGCGATCGGTCCCCGGAGCTGAAGAATGGGGAGAGCTGTGTGTAAACACAGCTTCCCCGTTCTTCACTGTGGCGGCGTCATCGATCGTGTGATCCCTTTTATAGGGATACACAATCGATGACGTCACACCTACAGCCACACCCCCCTACAGTTGTAAACACACATGAGGTCACACATAACCCCACCAGCGCCCCCTTGTGGTTAACTCCCAAACTGCAATTGTCATTTTCACAGTAAACAATGCATTTTAAATGCATTTTTTGCTGTGAAAATGACAATGGTTAAAAAAATGTGTCAAAATTGGCCGAAGTGTCCGCCATAATGTCGCAGTCACCAAAAAAAACGCTGATCGCCGCCATTAGTAGTAAAAAAAAAATAATTAATAAAAATGCAATAAAACGATCCCCTATTTTGTAAACGCTATAAATTGTGCGCAAACCAACCGATAAACGCTTATTGTGATTTTTTTTTACCAAAAATAGGTAGAAGAATATGTATCGGCCTAAACTGAGGAAAATTTTTTTTTATATATTTTTGGGGGATATTTATTATAGCAAAAAGTAAAAAATATTGCATTTTTTTCAAAATTGTCGCTCTATTTTTGTTTATAGCGCAAAAAATAAAAACCGCAGAGGTGATCAAATACCACCAAAAGAAATCTCTATTTGTGGGAAAAAAGGGCGCCAATTTTGTTTGGGAGCCACGTCGCACGACCGTGCAATTGTCTGTTAAAGCGACTCAGTGCCGAATCGCAAAACCTGGCAGGGTCCTTTAGCTGCCTAAAGGTCCGGGTCTTAAGTGGTTAATAGGGTTTGCATGTTCGCTAGAACTTTTTGCCTGTTCGCTGTGTTCTGGTGCAAGCTGCATATTCATTAAGTGATTAAGGGCACTTTCACACTGAGGCCGAAGTGGTAAAGAACTTTTTCTCATCCTGCAAGCGCACTGCTTCAGTGTGAAAGCACTCAGGCTTTCACACTGGGGCTGCAGGTGAGGCAGTTTTTATGTCCTTTACAGGTGCTTTTTTTTTTGCGCTAAAGCACCTGAAAAACGCCTCAGTGTGAAAGTAGCCTAAAAGTACTTAAAAGAACTGTAGGATTTATGACTTTACTACAGCCAGTGACTGGTACGATTCACTGGGAGTTTGAAAAATCTTATTAGCTTCAAAGGCAACATGGAAAACTCACAAATCCTTTAAGACCCCTTTCACACTGGGGCATTTTTCAGGCACTTTGGCGTTAAAAAAAGTGCCTGTAAATCATCTGAAAGAAGCTGCATCTGCAATCCCCATGTAAAAGCCTGAGTGCTTTCACACTAAAGCGCCTGAAAAGCGCCCCAGTGTAAAAGGGGTCTTACCAATAAAAAAAAAGAGCCTATAAAGCGCCTGAAAGAAGCTGCATCTGCAATCCCAATGTGAAAGCCCGAGTGCTTTCACACTGAGGCGCTGCGCTGGCAGGGTGTCAAAAAGGTGAATACACCGCTCCTAAAGCGCCCCTTCCCATTGAGGTGCTTTTTTAACGCCAAAGCGCCTGAAAAATGCCCCAGAGTGAAAGGGGTCTTAGCAGAGCTTTACCAGCATTTTTTGGGCGCTGGCTGTGTGAAAGGCCTCCAAGACAGTCTCAACCACAGAATACTTTGACAAAACATACTGAATTTAGCTGCAAATCTTTTTGTTTTATGGAAGCAAAACCGTAATCTACTTATCTAATTTTAGTAACATAAAATCATAGAAAAGTGACAGAAAAAAACTGAGTAGTCCATCGAGTCATTTTTTTATGTTAACTTTATGTTTGTCCCAAGCATGTTTGAAGCCATTTACTGTTGACTCTCTCAATACCTCTGCTGGTAGTTAATTCCAAGCATCAACTACCGTTTCAGTAAAATAATACTTTCTAAGATTAGTTTTTAACTTTCCTCCAGGTAGTTTGAGGTCTTGTACCCGTGTTCTTGATTTTGGTTTCATATTGAAAATACTGCCCTCCTGAACCTTATTCACCCCTGTGATGTACCGTATTTAAAATGTTTCTTTTCTCCAGACTGTACATTTTAAGTTCCTGAAGTCGCTTTCAACATGATTTATCCCCCAAAGCTTTCACCATTTTTGCTATCAGTCTCTGGAGTTGTTCTATTTTATTAATATCTTTCTTTAACAACTTCAATACCAGGCATTTTCACGCCCTTCCTGACCAAGGCCAATTTTCAGCTTTCAGCACTGTCGCTCTTTGAATGATAATTGCGCGGTCGTGTGATGTGGCTCCCAAACAAAATTTACATCCTTTTTTTCCCACAAATAGAGCTTTCTTTTGGTGGTATTTGAGCATCTCTGTGGTTTTTATTTTTTGCACTATAAACAAAAAAAGACTGACAATGTTTTACTTTTTGCTATAATAAATATCCCCATTTAAAAAAATAAATAAAACATTCTCAGTTTAGGCCGATATGTATTCTTCTACATATTTTTGTTAAAAAAAAAAATTAGCAAAATGCGTATAGTGATTGGTTTGTGCAAAAGTTATAGCGCCTACAAAATAGGGGATAGATTTATGACTTTTTTTTATTATTATTTTTTTTACTAGTAATGGCGGTTATTTTTGTCAGGACTGCGATATTGCGGCGGACACATCGTACACTTTTGACACTATTTTGGGACCGTTCACATTTATACAGCGAACAGTGCTATAAATAGGCACTGATCACTGTATAAATGTGACTGGCAGGGAAGGGGTTAACACTAGGGGGCGATCAAGGGGTTACATGTGTTCTCTAGGTAGTGATTCTAACTGGGGGGAGAGAACTGACTGGGTGAGGTGACCGATCGGTGTCCCTATGTACAAGGGACACAGCATCGGTCTCCTCTCCCTGACAGGACGTGGATCTGTGTGTTTACACACACAGATCCATGTCCCTGACTCTGTAACTGCCGATCACGGGTACCTGGCAGACATCGGGGCCGCCAGGCACATGCATCGGCACCCAAATAATGCGGAGGGTGCTTGTTGTGCGCCCCGTATCACCTGGGAGGCCCGAGGACTAGTGTTGCTCACGAATATTCGCATTGCGAATATTCGACTCGAATATAGCATATTCGAGAAATCGCGCTATATTTCGAATTTCGCGGTGAATATTCGCAATTCCGAATATTCGCATTTTTTCAATTTGATTTTTAAAACAGATCACATCCTATCGACGTCTAAAAGCATTGCTGGTATGATTAGAGACCCTGGGCCGAGTAGCTAAGCTGAGGCGATCCTTTTATGTTGCCAAATTGAAAAAAAAAAAATTGCGATTTTTCGCTATTGCGAATGCGAAAATGATTGCGAATTTTCGATAACTGTGGTAGGAGAACTCTGATTGTCTCTGATGCAAAAGGGGGGGGGCTTTGTGTATGTGTATGTTATGAATATTTGTATGTTTGATATTATTATTTTTTGTAAGAAGGAAAAAATTGCGCATACCTTAAAAAAGGGGAGAATACAGCAGCAACTCAAAAATGTTATACAACATAAATTAATACAAGACAGAAAATGGAGTCGCTCTACAAGAATAAAAAATATGTCTAGTGACAAGACATGTGGGCAAATTATAAAATAAGCAAGCGCAAATAACTTGTGAAATACACAGTGAAACAAATATATAAAGAAATATAGTCCCAATAATAGAAAAATAATCTTTCATAAAAATGTCTTTGATATGTGAAGTGAAAAAAAGTCCAAAGCATGCAGCATGAACGTGTTCAATCTTCAAGGTGTTTGATTGACAAACGGCTGTGACAGATGGATAGAGTAAAGAATCACCACCAATGCAAAACACTTTTTATTTTCTATTGTAAAATATCACGAATATTCTGAGCCAATCAGAGTGCTCCTTCCGAATTTGCCGAATATTCGCAATTATTTTGTATTGTAAAATATCAAGAATATTCTGAGCCAATCAGAGTGCTCCTTCTGCATTTGCCGAATATTCGCAATTATTTTGTATTGTAAAATATCAAGAATATTCTGAGCCAATCAGAGTGCTCCTTCCGCATTTGCCGAATATTCGCAATTATTTTGTATTGTAAAATATCACGAATATTCTGAGCCAATCAGAGCGCTCTTCCAGCATTTCTCGAAATTGCGCAATAAATATCGCATTCGCATGTTGCGATATTTCGATAAAATATCACGAATATTCTGAGCCAATCAGAGCGCTCCTCCAGCATTTCTCGAAATTGCGCAATAAATATCGCATTCGCATGTTGCGATATTTCGATAAAATATCACGAATATTCTGAGCCAATCAGAGTGCTCCTACCGCAGTTATCAAAAAATCGCAATTATTTTCGCATTCGCAATAGCGAAAAATCGCAATAATTTACTTTCGATAAAATATCACGAATATTCGAATTTAGCGAATATATCTCGAATATTCGAATATATATTCGAGATATATCGCGAAATCGAATATGGCATATTCTGCTCAACACTACCGAGGACGTCATATGACGGCCACCCAGGATAGCAGAGCCACCTTGTGGCCGTCGTATTACAATAGCCAGGTAGTGAAGTGATTAAGTGAGGTCTCCAGAACTGTACACAATATTCTAAATGAGGTTTTCCTAAAGATCTATATTGGGGGAAACAGAACCTCCTCCCTCCTGTTGGAGATACCTCTAGTGCAGGGGCGGACTGACAACTCATGGGGCCCCCGGGCAATAGAAGAGTATGGGGCCCCTCTGGCTTACAGATGGCCACCACGCCAGGAGGTAGTGCAGAGGCGGGCAGCTAAAATCTTGGGATATTCACATTAAAAGCATGTCATTTTCGGACATATCGGGGACAGATCTAAAAAAAACACAGATTTTTACATACTGTCCCTGGTTTTACTGAGCCTGGCAACCCGGATGGGGCCCCCTAGTGGCATGGGGCCCTCGGGCAGTGCCCGAGTGACTCAATGGTCAGTCCGCCCCTGCTCTAGTGATGCATCCTAGAATTTTATTTGCTTTTTTTCCACTGCCTGGTCACATCGTTTGCTCATTTTGCAATCATTTGAAATAAGTACTCCCAATATGTTTTCCTCTGTAGTGCTGGCCAACACTGTATCCCCAATGTTATTCACTCTCAGGGGATTATTTTTCCCTAGATGCATTATTTTACATTTAGAAACAATGAACTACAGTCTCCACTGCTTTGACCAATCTTCCAGCAATGCCAAATCATGTTCCATGTTACAGACACGTCCAGGGATATATCAACCTTATTACACACGTTTGTGTCACCAGAAAAGACATAGGGGCAGATCCACAAAAGAATTACGCCGGCGTATCTACTAATACGCTGCGCAATCTTAAAGTTCCCGCATCGTATCTTTGTTTTGTATCTACAAAACAAGATACGACGGCATCTGGGATCGATCTGACAGGCGTACGTCTTAGTACGCCGTCGGATCTTAGGTGCATTTTTCTGCCGGCCGCTAGGTGGCGTTTCCATCGAATTCCGCGTTGAGTATGCAAATTAGCTAGTTACGGCGATCCACGAATGTATGTCTGGCTGGCGCATTTTTTTACGTTGTTTGCGTTCGGCTTTTTCCGGCGTATAGTTAAAGCTGCTATATAGTGGCGTACTCAATGTTAAGTATGGCCGTCAGTCCCGCGTCGAAAGTTTAATTTTTTACGTTGTTTGCGTAAGTCGTTCGCGAATAGGGATTTGCGTAGAATGACGTCACCGTCGTAAGCATTGGCTTGTTCTGGTTTAATTTCGAGCATGCGCACTGGGATACCCCCACGGACGGCGCATGCGCCGTTCAAAAAAACGTTGTTTACGTTGGGTCACGACGTATTTACATAAAACACGCCCCCATCACATCGTTTTGAATTGCACGCCGCCAAAGATACACTACATCGCTGTAACTTACGGCGCGCATTCTTTGTGGATTTGAAAAAAATAAATAAGTTCCGGCGGCGTAGTGTATCTTAGATACGCTAGGCCCGGCAGGAAGATGCGCCGCGCTACTTGGATCTGCCCCATACTGTATTTATTGGCGTATAACACTCACTTTTTTACCCTGAAAATAGAGGGTAAACTGTGCCTGCGTGTTATACGCAGGGGGCTGTGGACGTTTTTTTCCTGAAACTTCCCTCTTAAAGTTAGGGTGCGTGTTATACGCCGATAAATACGTACCTTGCCCAACAAGCCTTTAGTTATATCCCTTGGATATGGATAAAATGGAAAAATTACATAGTACAGAGCCTTGTGGTACACCACTAGTGACTGCTCTCTGTTCTGAGTGAAACCCATATACAAGCACACTCTGGTATCTATCCTTTAGCAAACTGCAAATCCACTGAACCACCCATGGGTTAAGTCCTAGCTTGTACAACTTTTGTATTAGATAATTGTGTGGAACTGTATCACATGTTGCTAAAATACTAAAATTAAGATATGCCATGTCCACATCACTACCCTGTTCCAAAACATTGGTAATATAGTAAAAACAATGAATCACATTAGCCTGGCATGATCTGCCCTCATCTGCCCTCAGTAAAGCCATGCTGCTTTGGGTCCAGCAAGTTGTGTATTTTTAAGTGATCAATAATCCTTCTTTTCAGGAGTGATTCTGTTAACTTGACTGCAACTGATATTAAACTCACCGGCCTGTAATTTGCCAGCTTCTACCTTGCTGCCCTTCTTGTGGATAGGTACAATATTAGCTGTCTGCCAGTCATGGGGAACTTCTCCTGTTAGAAGAGATTGATTAAAAAGATTGATTAATGGTCCAACAACTATATCTCAAAGTTCTCTTAGAACTCTGGGATGAATACCATCAGGGCCCATTGCTTTATTAAGCTTTAACCAAGAAAGTTCCTTTGCTACCTACAGATGTTCTAAAAATGAACCATCATTACTAGAACCAATATGACTCCCCAACTTGTTATTGTTAGTGCAATTTATTCCTGAGAAGACTGAACAGAAGTAATTGTTTAAATGGTTTGCTACATCCAGTTCTCCCTCAACATATGTGTTGTGCCCAGTTTTCATTTTAGTGATCCCATTGTTATTTTCCTTCTATCACAATTGTACCTAAAAAAAATTGTATCTAATTTCTTAATAGTTTTAGCAACTCTCCCCTCGTTCTGTGCTTTGGCAGCATTGATTATGTGTTTGGCTTCCTTTTGTCTATTTTTATACACAGCTACAACTCCTGTTTACTTGAATCTCCTATATGCTATTTTTTTTCCCCTTTACCATACCTCCCAACTTTTCAACTTCAGAATCAGGGACAAATGAGCATACCCCCAAACGAAGTTGTTGAGCAGGGGGGGGTCGGCAGATCAAAGTTGTTGAGCGGGGGGGAATTCCGTGGATCAGAGTTGTTAAGCGGGGGGGGGGGGTCCGCGGATCAAAGTTGGGTCCCATAAATAGTTAAAAGCTTGGCAGTAAAGGGTGCATAGTCCAGGCTCTGCCCCTGGGCAGGAGAGAGGCCAGAAGAAGAAGAGACCAAGAGGAAGAGAGAGGGAGCAGCTGGAAGTCTCACACCCTTTACAAGCCTCAGCTAGGCTTATGTGAAGCCATCCTGAAAGACCCAACCTGTATAGCAGTGTGCCCATACAGCAGCCTCTAGTTTTCCTCTTGGAAACTACTAAAAGGGACTGAGTAACTTCCATCTCAATTTACCCAAAACCTGTACTAAGACAGTAAGGCTGTAAGACTTTACATGTTTGGGACCAGGGGATAGCTTATAGTAAGCACAAAGCAGCCAGAAGCACCCCCATATCTCTGGCTTGGGACAATAGTAGCCATTGCTTTGACATTCCTTCAAAGAGTAGTACCTGCATCTTCAACTGGAACCTTTATTGATGTTATTCCAGCTGCGTCATAATTTTTAAATATTCCTGTTGGCCAACCATTATAATGTGCTGCCTCGCTAGCCAATATAAACATGCATTAGGCAGGAAGGGACGATCAGAAAGTGCTGAACCTTGGTCTGTCAGAACAACTAGGTTCAGACTGACTGATAAAGCAGGGGAATTGTTATTCAGAATAACAGTGACTACCTACATTAAGTTCATCATCTGTTATCTGATTCTAACAACTACAAATGACTTCCCAATGAATGTCCAGAAACCTACACTACATAACTGAAAGAACTAGGAGACTCAGCAGTTAAGGTAAAAAATATATTGCGTCATGAGTAGTTTTAGGCAGTGATGCACTTATTTAAATGTGTATCCTGATTAAATAGATACCTAAAATATCACACTTTAAAATTGCACACGCCCGTATAATATAATAATGTAAAATAAACCAAAACTTAGAGCAATACAATCAAAGTTGCACTATTAGTGTCTGAGATTCTGAACAATCATTCTTCTGTCGCTCAATAAATGTATATTTATGTTTTCCTCTGTTGATAATGTTCCAACGCACTAATAGCAAAGTTTGTGCAATAAACAGCAATCGCTATGTAAGCGCTCTTCTTTCCAAATGATTATTCTTCTGGTAAATCAGTCAATTTAATTTGTGCAACCTCCTCTGTGTCAGTTATTCCCAAAAACACATTGGCCTGGATTCAAGAAGCAATTGCGCCTGTGTAACCATAGTTACACAGCGCAATTGCTTACTTGCCCCGGCGTAACAAATGCTCCTGATTCAGGAACCTCGTTACGCCGACTGCAGCCTAAGATATGCGTGGCATAAGGCTCTTATGCCCGCATATCTTAGGCTGCATTCTTGCGATGGCCGCTAGGTGGCATTCCCGTTGTGCTCAGCGTATAGTATGCAAATTGCATACTAACGCCGATTCACAACGTTACGCGAGCCCTGCGTACGCAGTTTACGTCATTTCTGTACGGCGTCTTTCGCGTAAGGCTGCCCCTGCTATTAGCAGGGGCAGCCAATGTTACGTATACCCGTCGTTCCCGCGTCGCAAAATTTCAAATTTACGTAGTTTGCGTAAGTGATTCGTGAATGGCGCTGGACGCCATTCACGTTCACTTTGAAGCAAATGACGTCCTTGCGACGTCATTTGCCGCAATGCACGTCGGGAAAGTTTCCCGACGGAGCATGCGCTCTACGATCAGCGCGGGAACGCACCTAATTTAAATGATTCCCGCCCCCTACGGGATCATTTAAATTGCGCGCGCAGTAAATTTGCGGGGGCGCAGGGCAAAAACGTTGCCCTGCGCCTCCGTAAAAAATGTGCAATTGTACTTGAATCTAGCCCATTATATTCTCAATGTGACATAACAATGTGCCAATCCTTTTTTGGATTCATGATCTTCAAATCATTGATTGATTACTGTGCGATCCCTGTGTATGCTTTAATAAATCCACCAAATGCAGTGCTCATCCCACCACTGACATACGGATGTATTCTCACCTTCAGTCAAATGGTGCTTTTTTCCTTTTAACTGGGTTGGTATAGCCACAGGTGCTCTCCACTAGACATGTGCACACTGAAATATTTTGTTTCGTAATTTTGTTTTCGTCCGAAATTTTTTTTTATTTAGTTACTTCCGAAATTTGTTTTTATTTATTTTGTTTTTCGTTAGAAAAATGCATTCGTCCGAAAATCCAAATTAAGGTTGAATCTGTCATTGAAGGCTTATGGTGTCTGTCGAATGTTCTAAAAAAAAAAGAAGATTCGATAGAATCTTAAAAAATAAATAAAAAAAAAGGTTCTTCATGTCTCTCTATGTCGAATCTTCATGTCTCTCTATGTCGAATCTTCATGTCTCTCTCTGTCGAATCTGTAATTGAAGGCTTATGGGGCCAGATTCACAGTCGAAATACGCCGGCGTATCTACTGATACTCCAGCGTATTTTCAAATTTGCAGCGTCGTATCTTTAGTTTGAATTCTCAAACCAAGATACGACGGCTTCTGGCTTCGATCCGACAGGCGTACGGCTTCGTACGCCTTCGGATCGTAGGTGTAATACTTTGGCGCCCGCTGGGTGGAGTTCGCGTAGTTTTCCACGTCGGGTATGCTAATTAGCTGTTTACGGCGATCCACGAAGCTACGCGCGCTCGTCGCATTCTCTTACGTCGTCGCTAGTCGGCTTTTCCCGTCGTAAAGTTACGGCTGCTATTTCATGGCTTATATTTAGACCAGCCATGTTAAAGTATGGCCGTCGTTCCAGCGTCGAATTTTGAATTTTTTTTTTTGCGTAAGTCGTCCGGGAATAGGAAAGGACGTAACGCACGTCGCCGTTCAAAAAATTACGTTGGTGCGACATCATTTCGCGCAAAGCACGGTGGGAAATTACAAAACGGAGCATGGGCAGTACGTTCGGCGCGGGAACGCGCCTAATTTAAATGATACACGCCCCATTTGAATTAGGCGGGCTTGCGCCGGACGAATTTACGCTACGCCGCCGCAAGTTTACAGGCAAGTGCTTTGTGAATCAAGCACTTGCGCTGAAAACTTGCGGCGGTGTAACGTAAATGGGATAAGTTACGCCGCCGGAATTGTACATGAATCTGGCCCATGGTGTCTGTCGAATGTTCTAAGAAAAAAAAAAAAAAAAGATTCGACAGAATCTAAAAAAAAATATTTGACTCTTCATGTCTCTCAATGTCGAATCTTCATGTCTCTATGTCAAATCTTTTCTCTCTATGTAGAATAATATTGGACTAATAGAGTTAAGGTTAGGCACATTCGACCGCATCGAAAACAAAAATAAAGCATTTGTTTATGACGGATCTTTCGGTTTCCGCTTTCTGTGCTTTCGTTAACGTTTGTTAAAACGATAACGAAAATACCTGAAATTCGGACGAAAATGCATTTGGACGAAAACGAATGCACATGTCTACTCTCCACAGCAGGAATCCCCCTGGACCTCAATCCATCTCTAATGGATTGAGGTCCAGACCCTAATAGTGTAAAAACATTTCCCACCAGTATTTATTAAATAAGATTAAAAACTCACATTAAAAAGGTGCATTACTGATGCACTACATTATAAAAGCTTTTTCCCCCTTAAGACCACTGGTCTCCAGGCACTAACAAGATGGCAGCTCGCAAACTTATGGTTGTGCGGCTTGATGTCATCAGCCCCACCCATGACATCAAGCCGCACCTACATGGTCCAATCCCCTTTTGCAAAGTCTTCCCATTTGTAGAAAATGTATTGTAATGACCAACATCTGTGGAAGTTCAAGCTCAGAAAATCTTCTTCAAGGAATCAATGCTCCAGGCCTATCAGAAAGTAAAATTTTCTATATGCAGATAAAGGAGTTTAATGTGAACCCTTTACATTCTGCTGCTGAATGCTCGGAATCTCTGCTATATAATAGAACTCTGCTGCTACCCTGTTGCTGTCTGAGGGTACACTAAAAATAAATGAGTGCTATTGGAGCGCATGAACCCTATGCTGCTGTAGAGTTACATGCCTTTCTGTGATGCAGGCGCATTTTGACTTCTTGTAACTTGGAATTCAATTCCATCTGGTAAGAGTAATTTAAGTGGATGGTGAAGGTGCATAGAAGTGGTGTTCTCATTCAACTTTTCAACGCGACTTATGTGGATGGAGCTTTACTTATTTTAGAAGTGGCTCATTTGCATTCATATGTACTTGATATTACAGCTTGAACTATTACATTTGGACTCTACTGATTGGACACCGCACATTTTTCCTGTTTTTTGCTTTATGTGTTTGATTCATATTTCTCATATTTGAATATTTAGAGCTGTATTTTTTTTTATATTTCTGTATTATTGTATATTAAATTTTCTCAAACACAAAGACCCCTCTCAGACACCTATTACATACATTAAATATAGTGGTCATAGAAATTCCCAGGCACTCTCAGACTCTTATCTTCTTAACTGTGAAAATGTCCATAGTTAAAGCTAAATCATCTGTAGTTGATATGTCATGCTAATTCATAAATAAAAGCTATGAAAGAACAATTATTTAGCAAAAGTTATAATAACCAAACGGGTGAAAATGAAACAATGTTTTAAAAAAACGCAAGGAGTCTGTAATCAATACTTATCTGCCACACCCAGTGCATGTAGCCATGTCAACTAACCGTGGACAAGTGAACTATGTGAAAATGACTTCATCAATATAGTGATGGCAATGATGTAACATCAACATAAAGATACAGACGTGTTACATTACAGATGATGCCATAGCCATGTTTTTATAACAGTAAATAAAGCACAGCCCTGTGCTTTACAAATGTGTTTTCTTTGATCAGAGACTCTGAAGCACAAAAAGCCCAGATTAACATTGATATATGGATAAAGCAAAATGAGGAATACAATACATTTTCAAAGAGAACATATAGCTGTATCTGAAAATGTGCACCAGACAAAACAGCTAAATAATTTTATAAATCAAATGGAACAGTCTAAAAAATAATTACATTACATACAAACTTTGACAAACTTTGTTGGCAAAGAGCAACGGTGGTCACAAGTAGAAGCTCACAAACAGGTATAGACAGACAAACAGTTGACAAAAAAGCTGCTAAAAGAGAAAATTCCATGGTATGTACTACACATATCTCAACAAGCACAACATTCCAGAGTACATGAGATACATCAGGGGATACAAAGTAATAGACTAAAGGAGTCCAGAGCATGCAGTGAACAGTATAAGTGGGCTAGTGAATGCGACATACAGCAGGAGTAAAGAGTCAAAGATTAAAGCATTTCAGATCATTTAATGTACATGACAGCAGGCAGTGTAAAACAATAATTACAGAGAATGTCAAGTACAGTACAGAGTAGAAAGTAAAGGCATTGTGCATAGACTAACAAAGTAAAACCACCCAGAGCATGTAATATACAGGACAGCATCCCAAGTAAAACAGTCAGAGTATGTGATGTACAATACATGGTATTTTAGGTCAGGTTTATTGTATGAAGGAGTGCAAGTTGAATGTATAACATTTTAAAGTGTAGCTAAAAGGCAAAAAAAAATGTTTTTAATTTTGAATAGAGTGCAGAAGGATTAGAACTCCTGTCAGTTTTTATTGTTGTCTGTGTCCCCGTTAAGGAGATTCACCCTCACTATTTGTCCTTTATTACAACCCAAAATTTGGCATTTTCTTTTACTTTTACTTTCAACGATAGAGTGGAAATCTTCCAATGGGGACACTAGTTCTGGTGACTTGGGGGTCCCCAAGGAATTTCCTTACTTTGCAGGCATTAACTCTCACTTCCTGTTTTGATTTGGGACTGGACGTAAAGAGAAATCTCTGCAATGGGACACAGATGGTGAAAAAAGATCTGTCAGGGATTATAAATCGTCCCTTACTCTATCCAAAATGAAAAAAAAAAGGTTTTGCCTATAGTTCTACTTTAAGTTGGCTGATTGTTAGCTTTGGATATGTTGTCTGCCATCTTGGAATTTGCTGCTACTTTGAAACTCACTATTTGTTGTTGGGGTTTGGCCTTGGCATCATTATATTGATTATAATCTGTCTGAATTAATCATTTAATTACGTTTGATTTCAATTTATGCAGTAATCTTTTGACAGTCTTTACATTTGAAATATATCTGGGCTTGTTGGATGCTTACTGTGCTCAGTGGTTCCTTTGGCTGGCATACTTCTCCTCTGGGTCCTAAAGTAATGTAGGATCCAGTCTGAGGAACTAAAGCATGCGGCGGGGATGCACAATTTGACAATTTTCCGATTTCTCAAAGAGTAACCTGAACACAGTGAAGTTTGTACTCATTTGCCTGCTGTATAGGTATTTATTCAGAGTCTTTTATTGCAGGGACCTTTCTTTGGATTAATTGGGGAAGTGGCAGAGTTGCTTTGAAGATTCAGCTATTTCCATTTGATGCTAAATTTATTTAGACTCTGCAGGGAATATGAACCTTCTCTATAATCATTTATTAGAGCTATGTGGTTGGAACCCCAAAATGCTTCCCTAGTGGGTGCGCTTTGTATTATTATTATGCTGACTTAAGATATGTGTACATGTTCCTGAGATCCTATACATACATACATACATACATACATACATACAGTACATACATCAGTCATTGTTATTAACAACTTTTTTAAGGTCTTTATTTTGTAAATTAGGCAAGAAACAAACTAATGCATTTGAGCAGAGAAACAGGTTAGACATACTGTATACACTAAATTTAGGATATTTAGGAAGTATATAAAGCTGGATAAACATGTTACAGTATGTAAACCATTGAGTAATATAACTGCTAATTCATTACATTCTGTAGACGTTGTGTCATACATGGACCTAAAGAAACAATAGATAAAAAGTAAAAACAATGACATAACTTTTTGCGTTTGATTCTTATTGAAGAGGAATTGAATTAGGCTTAAACTTGACTCTTTATTGACCTTTCATTTGACCCTTTTGGGACAATTAAAATCGGGTGCAACCACATTGGCTCTGTTCTGTTAGAAGTTTATGTTTCTCCCTTGCTGCAGTTGCACGATATCCTGCTGCTCCTCATCTATGATATGTGGAATTACAAGGTCATGCTGATTTGCTGTCCCCAGGGGTCTGCAGAAGCCACAGTCATCTGTCATAGCCTTTGGCATTCTATTAGCAGCTTACTGATCTATTTACAAATATGCCAGCAAAGCAAACATCTGCACCTTCATCTCAATGATCCTTTTACAATAACAGACTGTTAGACTGTTTATATGCTGTACTAAGTGGACATCATGGGATGGAGGGAAAAGGCTGGCCTGGTTAAGCATATTTTGTTTTATTAATTTGTACAGCAAATGTTAGATTTCCATATTATCAGTTAAGCACTGTAATTTTGGTTAAGGAATTTACAACACAGATCACATTTACAAACAAAGAAGTTATCACATTAGGGGGGCTATCACTTACAAAAACAAAAAAACAGCAACAGATCAATGGAAGTTTAAAGAAAGCTTACTGATACATCCATAAACTGTAAGCCTACCCCTGACAACTATTGCCTCGTTTCCACTGAGCGGATCGGTTTTGGTACGGTACGCTATTTTGGGTGTTTCCATTATGAAAATGTGCCATAAAACCAAACTATACCGCACCATTCAGGGTCCTGCTTCAGATGTGGGGCCATAGAAAATGGAACGGTACAGTTAGGGCAGAGCTACTGGCGTCACACGGTACATTCCACTAATTGGTGGACAGAAAACAGCAATGCTGACGTAAAAGCAAAACGCCAAACAAACACCACGTCGCCTTTCAGTCCATATAAAGGAGAAGGATGCCCCAACCTGAACATATCCTGGTTCGGCTGTGCGGCCTTAATAAAAATGGTAGTTCTCCCTCGCCTGCTGTATTTGATGCAGACGATCCCAATCCATCTCCCCCTGCTTCTTTGCGACATACAGGAAAGCATGTATAATTTTCCTATGGAAAAACAAACCTCCTCACATAAAATTTTTCCTCCGGGGGGCTCTACATTCCTCCGGGAGGAGTGGCCTCACGCAGAAATCCTTGAAAAACACCTTTTCCGGCGAGGAAACGTTCGATCCTATACAGACAACTGAGACACTACCTTATGTCCAAAGTCCCAAGTACGACATGGTCTAGGCAACTTACCCCATTCAAATCTCTATGCTTATGCCCCTCACCACAAAGACATCTCATATCTTTCATTTACCCTCTCCTCCAGGAGGATTCTCCCTCCCCAGCGGCTAAACACATGCGCGAGTCCTGGGAAAAGGACTTGAAACTATCTCTTGATGATGAGGACTGGGAAAACATTTATACACTCGCACATAAGGGATCAATGAACGTTGCGATCCAAGAAAATGGATACAAAATCATAACCAAATGGTACAGGACCCCTACGCACTTGCATAAATTTTCGCCTGCAATCTCAAACATATGCTGGAGATGCAAAACTGCTGTGGGCTCTATGATTCACATCTGGTGGGAGTGTGGCTCCGTCCAGCCTTTCTGGGCGGAGGTACACTCCATCATTAAAAATGTCACCACATACGAGTTGGACTACAACCCGGCGCAGTACCTCCTGCATCACACATCTCTTTCCAAACTCGACTATCACAAATCGCTAGTCATTCACATGGTTAATGCGGCAAGACTTTGCATACCAACACACTGGCGTTCATCGGACACACCCACCGTTAGAGAATGGCTGTCTAGAGTAGCCAGGATAGCGGAAATTGAGGAGTTGATTTACACTTCTCAGGAACTTTGCAGAAATTCACACAAACCTGGGCATGCTGGACTCATTTTAAAACTTCTGACTGCTATAAATCCTATTTCCCCTCTTAAAGCTTGATATTCCTGGAGATTTCTGAATTCCCTCTTGCACTTTCCACCTCAACCCCAATTCAAAATACTTTGGGGTGTTGTGACGGGGGAGTGCCCCACCCCCCACCCCCACTATTTCACTCTCCCTTCCTATCCCTTCCCTCTTTTTCTTTCTCTATCTCTCTAAATCTTTGCTTACTTCTCCATCCCCCCTTCCCCCCCCTTTTCACTTCTTTTTTTTCTTCCTTCTTTCTTTTCTCCATCTCTCTTCCTCTCCTTCCTAGACCCCTACCCCATCCCTAGAAACTTCCCACGCACCGACAATGTACCCACCTCCAACTAGTCGTCCCAACTTAACCACCTGTCCCCTCAGGACTTAAAGATACTTTTTTTTCCTATCCATTCTCACTGTCACATCTAGGCCTGTTGTGGAGGGCATATGTTACGCCCCCTATAGCGTGATAGTCTCTGTGATATTTGGGGCGATCTTACCTCGAGAAAACGATATGTCGGGTGTCCTTTTATATCCTATAATATGTACTTATTTCTATGTCTGTATTAGTTTACACCTGTTCTGTTTCTTATAACTCTTAGGCCCCTTTCACATTGAGGAGTTTTTCAGGCGGTACAGCGCTAAAAATAGCGCTGCTATCCCGCCTGAAAAACTCCTTCACTGCAGACTCAATGTGAAAGCCCGAGGGCTTTCACACTGAGGCGATGCGCTGGCGGGAGACAAAAAAATCTCCTGTCAGCAGCATCTTTGGAGCGGTGAGAGGAGCGGCATGTATACCGCTCCTTCACCGCTCCTTCCCATTGAAAACAATGGGAAACCGCGGCAATACCGCCCGCAATGCGCCTCTATAGAGGCGCATTGCGGGCGGTATTAACCCTTTATCGGCCGCTAGCGGGGGTTAATACCGCACCGCTAGCGGCCGAATCCCACGGCAATCCCGGCGGTATAGCGCCGCTATTTTTAGCGGCGTTATACCGCCACCGCAGCTCCTGCCTCAGTCTGAAAGGGGCCTTAATGTGACGTTTTGCATGATGCACTTACTGTTTTGGGTTTGTCATTGAAGCCCTTTGTCTTTTTGTTCTGAACATGTTTAATCTGACAAACGTCTGTAAATGTAATCTTACTTTTGTCTTAATAAAATCTTTTTGCGAAAAAAAAAAAAAGGAGAAGGATGCCGGCAAACAACAGCAGGGTCTGGTTATCTCAGGAACTACTTTCTACTTTCTTAGCAATAACTGGTGATAGCGTTATTCAGAGTGCGCTTGATGGATCAGTGAGAAATGAAAAGGTGAATAAAGATATTTCTCAGCGGATGGCAAACCAAGGCAGGGAGGGAGGTCTGGACTCTGCAACTGCAATTCTCGAATCCATGGTAGACCCATTTGGTAAGTGTTTTTTTTTTTAAACTTGGCATAGGATATCGCTGTGCTAACCATTTGAAAAAAATATATAACCAGATGTTTATTTTCAGAAACAGTTGATGGACTCTCCAATGATGCATCAAACTTTTCAGATGATGGACCTTCAACGTCTTTCAGCAGCACCAGTAGTATTTCATCAAGCCTACCACAGAGTAGCCAACCACAGAGTATGCCCAATGCAGCCCAGCACAATGGTAAGACATGATGATGATAATAGAGACATTTTTAATTGTGCATTTTCTTAAAGTAAATCAGCAGTGGGGCAGATGTGCAGGGGGTACAGTGGTGGAAGAGATGAGAAGGGGGTTCAGCAGTGGGGCAGATGTGCAGAGGGTACAGTGGTGGAAGAGATCAAAAGGGGGGTTCAGCAGTTGGACAGAAGAGCAGTAGGGCAGATGTGCAGGGGGTACAGTGGTGGAAGAGATGAGAAGGGGGGGTTCAGCAGTAGGGCAGATGTGCAGGGGGTACAGTGGTGGAAGACATGAGAAGGGGGGTTCAGCAGTGGGGAAGAAGAGCAGTGCTGTGTATTAGTGGAGCAGATGAGCAGGGGGAACAGAGGTGGGGCAGTCAATCAGTGTGGTACACTCTAGTGGGGCAGATGAGAAAGGGGCTTACAGTAGTGGTTTGACAGATGTTACCAAAAACAATATTTTGGTCTTTTGTATATTACAGGTGAAAGGAGACCGTTGCTGTTGGATCTGCGCACAGTCATGGAGGATATGCGGGCAGTAGAAGAAAAGGCAGCTGGAAAGAATGGAGAACCTTTCTGAGAGACGGTTTCAGGCACTGCGTCAGAAATCGCCCGGCAGCAGATGGAGCAGTTGGCTACCTTCAACCAGGCCTTCCTCGGTGTCCTTGGTCAGCTTGTTCAAGTGCTTGGAGCCAGTCGTCAACCCAGGTCACCACCCAGACAGTAGTGCCTTTCATGCAGCACAGGACCTGTACCCATGTTTTTGTTTAAAAAACCCTTTTAACTACATTTTTTTAAAGGTTAGTTTTTATTTTCTAAATAGGGTCCTTTAGCTAGTGTATTGTTGGTTCACTTACCTTTTCCTTACATTTCCCTTCTAAATGTTTTTTTTCTTTGTCTGAATTTCTCACTTCCTGTTCCTTCTCAGTAAGTGTGTGTGTGTGTGTGTGTGTGTGTCAGGTTGGTGGGTCAGTGTGTATGTCAGGTTGGTGGGTCAGTGTGTGTGTGTGTGTGTGTGTGTGTGTGTGTATGTCAGGTTGGTTGGTCAGTGTGTGTGTGTGTGTATATATATATGTGAGATTGGTGGGTCAGTGCATGTGTGTGTCAGTCTGTGTATGTGTGTATGTCAGGTTGGTGGGTCAGTGTGTGTGTGTGTGTGTGTCAGGTTGATGGGTCAGTGTGTGTGTATGTCAGGTAGGTGGGTCAGTGTGTGTATATGTGTGTTTCAGGTAAGTCGGTCAGTTGTGCTTACCCTATAGCGCTGCCGTCTTTGTCTTAGCCGCACAAATGTGTACTTCTCCTCCCGGCTAAACATCCAAGCTAGAAGTTTTCTTTTCTGATGTGTTTCTCATTGCCGCTCGCAACCTTCTCTCATACAGTGCGGCATCTATTTTGACTACAAAGAACCAAAAGGCAAGTAGAGAAAAGACGAGCTGCTGAATGACCTCCATTGTTGTTGTTTAGCTGACGCTGATGGTCGCTGCATCATGTTTCTCGTCGCACTAGTGTGACATCACGAGAGGCATTTTTTCTAAAACCTGTATGGCCCTGGCGGTCCGACTTGTAGTGGAAACGCTCACCAGAATAGACCAAACCATTCTAAATGTTCCAAACTGTACCGACCCGAACCGGGTCGGTACAGAGAGCGTCCTGACCCTCCTGTTCGCCCCCTCCAAACAGTTTCCTGGCCTGCCTCAGGACATCCTGTAAGCCCGGGTACCTGCCCAAGAACTGCTGCACCACCAAGTTAAGGACGTGAGCCAAACAGGGCACATGGGTCAGCTGTCCCCGTCGGAGGTTGGTGTCATTGTTGCAAACCACCATTCCTGGCTTAAGCTGGCGTGGCGTCAACCACCTCTGAGCCTGCCCCTGCAGAGCTGACAGAATCTCTGCCCCAGTGTGGCTCCTGTCCCCCAAGCACACCAGCTCAAGCACTGCATGACGCAGCGCAGAGAGGCAAGCATGGAATTCAGGAAGCCAGTGCTCCCCACGCTGCGTCAGCGTGGCGTAGGTTTCGGAGGCGCAGGCCGGCGTAGGTGGAAGTGGGCTTGACCCATGCAAACCCATGCAAATGAGGCGCGACCCCATGCAAATGATGGTCCGAGCGCCAGACAAGTACGTTTAACGAACTGCGCATGCAATGTGCCGTGGACACATCCCCCTGCGCATGCTCACAACCACGTCGGAACAACTGCCTAAGATACGCCGGATCACTGCCTACGCCATGAACGTAGCCAGACTCACGTCCAACGTAAACTACGTAAAATACGCCGGCTTGTATTCCTTAGTGCAGACCTTTGCATGTCTGCTGCTGGGTTACACCTCCTTTATTGGGCTTAACTTTACGCCGGACGTACAACTTACGCACACCAGTCGTAGCCGGCGTCGGGTGCACTTACGTTCGTGAATCGCCGTATTTTCCTCATTTGCATATTTGAATGGCTGATCAATGGGAGTGCCACCATGCGTCCAGCCTAAATGTGCGCCCATGCTATGCCGGCGTAGGCAAGTTACGTCGGCGGGATGAAGCCTATTTTTAGGCGTATCTTAGTTTGTGGGTCCGGCGCACAGATACGACGGCGCATATTTGCACTTACGCGGCGTATCCTGAGATACGTCGACGCAAGTGCTTTGTGAATCCGGGCCAAAGCGTGCAATTCATATATATACACTAAAAATATTGGAATACTGGTTCTAACTAGCTCAATCAACTGCCTGTATTATTAGTAATAGATCAGGATGGAATAGTCTGCATTCAGCTTTATGTGCACACTGTGGCCAGTATACAGTACACTGACTTAATATACTGAAGCTAAACTGTCTACTGTGCGTGCGTGTGTGTATGTATATATATATATATATATATATATATATATATATATATATATATATATATATACACACACACACACACACACACACACACACACACACACACACACACACACACACACACATACACACACATACACACACACACACACACACTAAATATACTGGAATACTGGATCTAACTAGCTCAATCAACTGCCTGTTCAATCTAGCAATTGCTAACTGAAATAAAGCCACAATCTCTCTCTCTCTCTCTGAGCGCCGGAACACACTACACAAGGTGGACACGCAGGCGGCCTTATATAGTGTGGGGCAAGTCCCTCTGAGCCATGATTGGCCAAAGGCACCCTGGATTTGGCCAATTGTGACTCTCTGTGCTGACAGCGCTGTGATTGGCCAAAGTATGCGGGTCTTAGTGCATGTTTGGCCAATCATCAGCCAGCAATGCATTATGGGCTGTGACGCGCAACTCGAATTTGGCGCGAACGGCCCATAATTTTCGATCTTTGTCAAACGAGCGAACTGCTGATGTTCGAGTCGAACATTAGTTCGACTCAAACTCGAAGCTCATCCTTACTCAATACCAGTTTTTGTATAAAGTGGGTGTTTACAGTGACAATGGGGGTTATTTACTAAAGGAAAAGACACTTGGCACTACAAGTGCACTAGAAGAACATAGGAGAAAGCCAAAAGAAACACAAGCAATAAATAAAATTCAAGATTTTCAGATAATTGTTTTTTTTTTATTTTAGGAAAAAAATGATACATTTTATGGTATAGCAATGGCCCCCCTACCCATAAAATCTTCAACATATTTTTGGCCCAATTCATGGCACTTTTTGCGGGGGCAAGCCAGAACAGCCAGCTTCCAGGCCCATCAGGGGATTTGCAGGAAGTCTAGCCTCAGGCCTAACTGTGGCAACTCAATTAGTAGCATTTCTCCTTAAAGAGTTGTGAAGAACACAGCATGCTAAAACGATGTGGTTCAGTTTGTAGTCCGCCATACTGATTGATGCGGAACCGGCTGGCCATTATCCCAAAGGCATTCTCCACGACTGTTCTGGCTCTGGCCAGCCATTAATTAAAAAGAGGGTCCTCTGAGGGAATGGTCTCATCAGGTGATCACCCAGACCAAATGCTTCATCAGCAATAAACACAAACGGAGTGCTTCCTCATTCTCCGCAGCAGGTGGCAATGCCAAGCTACCACTCTGAAGCCGTCTGGCAATTAGTGTTGAGCGGAATACGCCATATTCGATTTTGAGATATATCACGAATATATAGACGAATGTTCGTGAAATATTCGCTAAAATCGAATATTCGTGATATTTTATCAAAAAAATTTTTTTGCAAAATTTCGCTAATGCGAATGCGAAAATGATTGCAAAATTTCGCTAATGCGAATGCGAAATTGATTGCGAAATTTTGAAACATTCAATTTCACCTGCCCTTTGGAAAAAGTGTGGTTTTACGTAATGGACCCTGCAACTAACAACAAGGTATTAATAAAATAAATACATTATTATATAGATTTGAGGGTTTACTTTGACCAATTTGTATATTGATTAGTTTAATAAATATTGAATAACCATAGATTTGGAAAATACAGATCTCTCCTCTAGACTGACCTGTATTGAGTTAGGTAAAGATCAACCGCACACTGGGGCCCCTGATTCTGTTGAGTTAAAAAAAAGCCAAGTAAACCGTTTATGTTGACATCTCTTAAATGTCTTTATGTTAAACAGTTATTATTCTCATTAAAGAGGTGAAATGTGGGGGCGTGGCCTGACGAGGCATGTGAGCAGAAGTGCTGCACGGAGCTCCCGCCGGTGATCCTTACAACGATCCTTACCTCGCCACACTTAACGCCCAAAATTGCCGCCAAACGGTGCGGACTGACCCTGGGGTGTATCCGGACCCGTACACCGCTCGACAAATGGCATGATGACCCGGGGAAACCGCGGAGACGCCGCGGTCTCGGCCTCCCAGGACTCCCAAGATGGCGCCTGGATGCTCCAGCCTGCTAAGACACCACGAGGCCAGGAGAAAGACAAGAGACCGGAGCAGGGGGGTAAGTCTGCTAAACCCCCTAAAGCCAAGGAGCAAGCCAGGGACATGTTGTACTACACACAGAAGCTTGCAGGCCCCAGTGACTTAACACATGCAGGGAATCAGCAGCGCTTGGCACACACAGAGCAGCCTGATAATGACACTGCAGGAGGGATGGATGACTGTGAACCGATGGAGTCGGTTCCTGATCCCCTGCTAGCCATGCATGATGCACAGTCGGAGGATAGCCCCCAGCCCACCCTGAGTGAAATACTGTTTGCTGTACATAAGTGCACTGCCTCTGTGAATGATTTGAAGGAACGCTTTGGGGGATTGGAGGAAAAGGTGTCTCTCATCCGCCAAGATATGCAGAAAATCAGGGAGCGGACCACCGCGGTTGAGGGTAGAGTGAGTGACATTGAGGACCAGATGCCCCACATTACCCGTGACGCACGAGGTGCCGCCCAGCAGGCCAGACAGGCATACGATAAGACTGATGAAATTGAAAATCGCCTTCGACGCAATAACGTCCGTATAATAGGGCTCCCGGAGAAGGTGGAGGGCAGGGACCCTACAACATTTGTGGAGGGGTGGTTACAGGAGGTGTTTGGCAAAGAAGCGTTCTCCCCCCTGTACGCTGTTGAAAGAGCGCATAGGGTGCCCCCGCGCCCCTTACCCCCTGGAAACCCGCCCAGAGCAATGCTAGCAAGACTCCTGAACTACAGAGACAGGGAGGTGGTGCTGCGACTGGCGAGAGAAAAAGGCACAGTGCTACATAATGGCACGAAAGTTTCCTTCTATCCTGACTTCTCGGCAGAGGTGCAACGCCGACGATCCAAATTCGCCGAGGTCAAGAAACGCCTGCAAAAGCTACAGCTCCCCTACGCCATGTTGTTTCCTGCCAAACTACGCATAACAGCTAGAGATCAGAATCACTTCTTTGAATCCGCACAAGATGCTGCCGGCTGGCTGGACTATAACGAGCATGATCTACGCAGAAGGGGACGCGACGGCGGAGAAGGGTGATAGTATTTTGATTGTCTGCACCGGGCATGGAGGGCGCAAGCTTTTCCATTGTACAGTTCATTTGGCCAGTTGAGGGCCCTTACTAAATCTACACTTAAGGCGAGTGGAATTCCTACAACAACCTCTTTTTTCTTTTTTTTCCGTTTTGCTCCTTGCTTTTGTTTTTGGTTCACAAAGTCCATTTACTATCCACGTTTTGTTTGTCTTCCCTTGTCGTATCTTCAAAGTCCCTCTGAAGGAGAGAAATGCAGCGATACGCAATGCTCGTAAGGAGCCTTGTATATGTGCTGGTGTGGTTCCGGAGCTGGTGCACTGTTGGCACGCCCGGAGTATATCTATGTCCACCTTCAGGCTATGTGGAAGGCCCCTGTTGGGCCCCTATGGTGCGGTGTGAGCCGTTGACCGCAAGTTGCAGCAGTACATGTCTCCATTTGTTTTTTGGCGCACCACTGCGCATGTTACACTTCTTCAGTTCTTCAAACTATTTTTTTTCTTCATTTCTGATGTTTTACCATTGCACGGATGATGCCCCAGCTACAATAAGGTGTGCTCTGAAACCTTTGGCAGGGCCCCTGCTTTGCACACAAGATGATCAACAGATTTCCTCAGGACTGTCCCATGGACATGTGCATCCCTCATATCCTCATGATTTGATGACTAAACTTAAGCAATGTCTAATACACCTATAGTGACCTGGAACGTTCGGGGGGTGAATGATCCTCTGAAACGATCAATGATCACCGCAGGTTTAAAGAAATTCCATCCGGCCATAATTGGCCTGCAGGAGACTCACTTGCAGAGGGACACGGTGGGGTTTTTGCAATATGCCTGGGTGGGGAGGGCATATCACTCCACTTACTCTGCGTTCTCACGTGGAGTGAGTGTATTGATACACAAGGCATTGGCGTATCAGGAGTTAGACTCCTTAATAGATGTGTCTGGTAGAATTGTGTTTCTTTATTGTAAACTGTATATGGTAACACTGATTTTAGCCTTTGTCTATGTTCCTCCACCGTTCTCTCGGGAGGTGCTGCAACTGCTGTTGTCCTACCTGGCCAACAAGCCGGACATTCCGGTCCTAATAATGGGTGACTTTAATTGTTATTTAGACCCCAAACTAGATAGACACCCTCCGGTGTCTCCCCTAGGGGGGGCCGGGGCACTGCCCTTAGCCGGCTGTTACTTGAGGTGGGATGGACTGACATATGGCGGATTCGTAATCCATGTAATAGACAATTTTCCTGTTTCTCCAAGACCCACGGGTCTTTGTCCCGAATTGATCTTTGTGTGGGCACCCCGAACCTAGTGGGCAGTGTATCCAGGGTGGAATATTTTCCACGAGGGGTTTCGGATCACTCCCCGCTGGCTCTCTGGCTGGTCACACAACCCCCCAGTTCAATGCCCAGGGCCCCATGGAAGTTAAATGCTTTTTGGCTTAAACTGTTTAACTCTCAGGACAGGGTCACATCCCAGATGCAGGATTTTTTCAGAACGCATTCCCGCCACGGTAGCAACCTTCAGAAGTGGGAGACCTTTAAAGCATTCATCAGAGGGGTATTCATTCATGAAATACAAATTGTTAAACACAATTCATCGGCCCTTCTGGAACGGGTGGGAGACCAAGTGAAGCAGCTCGAACTAACATATGTGACTGATCCGTCCGATTCGGCACGGGAGGCCTGGATGTCGGCCCAAGACTCCTTGGACCGTCTGAGATCCTCTACTGCGGAACGTAAGAGTTTTTTTATTAAATTGGCATTTTTTGAGGAGGGGGAGAAGACGGGCCGCCTACTTGCTAAAATTGCTCGCTCTCAACAGCAGTCACCGGCTATTGGTGCTATTCGCACATCTACTGGTAGACTTGTTAACTCCCCAGATGACATCATATCTGAACTAGCCACCTTCTATAAAGACCTGTATGGGTCGAGAGAGGCCTACGCGGACGACGAGTTAGACACATATGTGTCCCAAATTGCTCTACCTAGGCTGTCCGCAGGGGCACGCAAGCAACTAGATGCCCCTATAACTTTAGAGGAGCTCCAGGTGGCGGCCTGCTCTTTTCCCACTTGTAAGGCCCCGGGGGAGGATGGTCTACCCATGGAAGTATTCACCCAATATGGGGAGCTACTGCTCCCGGAACTGTTGAAAGTATTCAATGCTTCGCTGGAGAAAGGGGTGCTCCCTGTTTCCATGAACAGGGCTAATGTGATCCTCTTATTGAAACCAGGGAAGGACCCGGTAGACCCGGGGTCTTACAGGCCTATCTCGCTGCTTCAGAGCGACGTGAAAATCCTGGCTAAGGTTCTGGCGAGGCGAGTAAATAGTATAGTTTCTTCAATCATTCACCAAGATCAGGCTGGCTTTATGCCACAAAAATCCACGGCCACTAATTTGCGTAGGCTATACCTGAACATGCAAGTGCAGGCAGATAATGGAGGTCGTAGGGCCCTGCTGTCGCTGGATGCCAATAAGGCATTTGACAGTGTCAGCTGGAGGTACCTATGGGCTGTGCTGGTTAAGTTTGGCTTCGGAGAACGTTTTGTGGCCTGGACCAAACTACTATACGCGGCCCCCCAGGCATCAATTAGGATGACGGATAGAATGTCGCCGGCTTTTGCTTTGGGCAGGGGGACTAGGCAGGGATGTCCGCTATCCCCCCTGCTCTTCGCGATTGCTATAGAGCCTCTGGCGGCATTGATACGGACGAGCGACTCGATTGCTGGATTCCGGTATGGGGGCCTTCATGAGAAGGTTATGTTATACGCGGATGACATGCTACTCTTTCTGGAGGACCCTACCCTGTCACTTCCGGGGGTCATGTCTGTCATACAGAAGTTTGGTTACTTTTCTGGCCTGACCATTAATTGGTCCAAATCTGCACTCCTGATGTTAGATGGGGACAGGGAGGTGACCCTCCCGACCTCCTGCCCCATCCCTATAGTAGATAGCTTTAAGTACCTAGGTGTACAAATCTCACCCAAAATCTCAGATTATTGCAAGCTTAACGTATACCCCTTGCTATCCCGCTTTAGAGATAAGATTAATACGTGGAACAACCTTAAGATGTCCCTAGCAGGCAGAGCCAATCTGATCAAAATGATTTTAATGCCCCAGTTGCTGTATTTCCTACATAATTCCCCGGTGGTTATCCACTTAAAGGTCTTCAGAGTGGTGAATACCCTCTTCAGAAAGTTGCTGTGGAATGGGAGGACCCCCAGGATAAGGCTGGAGCAGCTCCAGCGCTCTAAAGACAGCGGAGGGTTGGCGGTCCCCAACCCTTGGCTGTACTACATCGCTGCCCAGTTACAGCATTTGATAGGCTCCATGGCTCGGGACCCGGTGGGATCGGCGGCAAGGCTAATGTTGGCTGCTTCTGGAGCGGAGACCATCCCCCTGGGCCTGGAGGCGCAAATGTTCCATAAGTCCAATAAACAGACCCCGACAATGTCACTAACTCAGAAAATTTGGAACAAGGGACGACAGCTTCAGGGGGTGAGGGGGTTTACTGAGTACAGCCCAATATGGAACAATTGCTCATACACCGAGTTAGCTAAACTGCAGCAGGGGCCCCGATGGAAGGCACATGGGATAAGTATGCTGTCCCAGATATTTCATAATGGCAGGCTGCTCTCGTTTTCTGAACTGCAAGCTCGATTTGGCCTGCTGGCCTCTTTGTGGCTATCTTACCTTCAGCTTCGGCATGCCGTGGCGGCACAGGGGGATGCGTGGGAGTGGACACTGTCACCCACTCCAGTATTCCACCTGCTGCGGTCTGCCTCTGAAACCAAGGGAATTATTTCCCAATGCTATCAAATGTTATTATCCAAGCACCTGGACGAGTTCCCGTGCGGGGCTCTCTCTGCCTGGCAGCGGGACCTCGGCCAGGTTACGGACGACCAGTGGGAGGAGGCCTTGCAATCCTTGACTTCTCATTCCCTAAATGTGGCGCAAAAGGTTTCGCAACTATACATACTGCTGAGGGTGCATTATACTCCGGTGAGACTGTACAAGATGGGTAGGCGGGCGGACCCGTTGTGTTGCCGATGCCAGCAACACGAGGGGGACCTTATACATCTCCT
Source organism: Rana temporaria (assembly GCF_905171775.1). Taxonomy (NCBI): domain Eukaryota; kingdom Metazoa; phylum Chordata; class Amphibia; order Anura; family Ranidae; genus Rana; species Rana temporaria. Next base: position 64,511,786 of record NC_053494.1, read on the forward strand.
GTGGCGATGCCCGAAGCTGCACAGATACTGGACCGGGGTGGTGGGGACAATTAATTCTGTTTTCCAGACCAAAGTTCCGGTTGATCCTATGTGCTGCTTATTGGGGGTGCTGGAGGATGTGGTTCCCGAGGAGACGACTAGGGTGGCTATCTCCAGAACATTGTTCCAGGCTAGGAAATTAATCCTAATGGGGTGGAAGTCTACCTCTCCACCATCTCACTCCTCCTGGGTCAATCACGTGGGACTAGCGCTGGTGATGGAAAAACACATTTATCAGCATAGGGGGTGCCCTGGCAGGTTTGAAAGAATATGGGAGTCATGGCTGGACACGCCGGGTTTGAGTCCTAGAGAACTCGTCATGACCAGGATTCTAAGGTGTCTCTAAATGGGTGCTAATCAGGTGTTCTGAGGGTGTAGATGGTGTTGTACTGGTAGCAAGGTGGGATAGTATGTATTTTTGCTGGAGGGGGAAGAATGGCGACCGAGGGTGAAGTAGGGGTCCTGTATTTTGGGTCTGCTTATATATGATGTGCACCTTGAAAGAATCATCACTTTGCTGTCTGTGCAGTGGTAATGTTTCTATTTTTCTGTACTTGTTTATGAAACAATAAACATCTTTCCGATTTAAAAAAAAAAAAAAAAAAGAGGTGAAATGCAAATGATGACACGGGACAAAAGATGGAAAATTCTTTGAAGATGTGATACACTGGAAAAACGCACAGAAACACTCCACTCTCTCCTATGACAACTGTGGTAGGAGAACTCTGATTGGCTCTGATGCAAAAGAAGGGCGGAGAAAGTATTCGCGAATATTCGTAATATGAATATTCGCGATTGCGAATATTCGGCAACATAAAAGGATCGCCTCCGCTTAGCTACTCGGCCCAGGGTCTCTAATCATACCAGCAATGCTTTTAGATGTCGATGGAGATCACTAGGATGTGATCTGTTTTAAAAATAAATTTGAAAAAATACGAATATTCGGAATAGCGAATTTTGGCCGCGAAATTCGAGTTATTCGCGAATGTTCGAATATGCCATATTCGTGAGCAACACTACTGGCAATCTCCATCTGGGCAAAAACTCCTCCAATCTGACATCCGGCCATTCATCCCCACGTCCACATATAGAAACTCATATGTCGCCGACACCACCGCCATCAACACAATACTATTGAACCCCTTATAATTGTAATAGTATGACCCCAAATGGGGTTGGTGGGACAATATGGACGTGTTTCCCATCGATTGCCCCTCCGCAGTAGGTAAAGTTCCACCGCTCTGCAAACTGGGATGCCACAGTCTGCCATTCCTGTAGCGTTGAAGGAGACTGTGAAGTCAAACCAGACAAATAAAAAAAAGTACTTTTGCACATAACATTGCAAGCAGATTAGACACAAACATTCTTGGCCAACATCGGTATAACAGAATATATTGTTAAGTGACTAGGTTAGGTGTGTAGGCCCAGGAAAGCATGCTGGAGAGGTTAGTGAAGGCAAATATGCATGTAGGCCAAAAAAGGAGCATTAAAAACTTACAGCATGCATGGGGACAAAGGGGACATTCACAGTATATTACAATCATGGTAATTAGGGAATGATGAAAGAAATACAATACATAAGCAAACATTAAATACATAGAATGCGATGTTAAAGGAGAAAACTTACCTTAATATAGTCCTTCAGCAGGACTTGTATGATGGCAGAACAGGTCTCTGGAATAATGATCCCCAGAGCCTGGGGGATGATGCCTGTTGAGAACTTGAGGTCCTGCAGACTTCTCCCTGTTGCCAAGTAGCGCAACGTGGCGACTAGCTTTTGCTCAGCAGTGATGGCTTGCAGGTGTTCTGCTTCGTGATATAAGTGGACAGCAAAGCCAACAGACGGTGAAAAACAGGGTCCGTCATCCGGAGATAATTCCTAAAATCATCAGGATTATTCTCCTCGATCTCCCACAGCAAAGGCATATGACAGAATTGGTCACACTTAAGCAGCCAATTCTTCGTCCATGAACTCCTCCTCACCCTGTTCATTAACTGAGCTTGGGTCAAAGCAAGAAGCCCATCACCAAGGCCCCACACATCACAAACTCTATGACGAGTACGTACCCGCAACATGGCTAGAAAACGGTCGGCTGGTCAGAACGAACTAACAGAACGCACTAAAGAACAGAAAGGCCTATGTAGAATCATTTTAGATTCCTTACTAACTTGCTCCACTGTGTGAATGAATTTGCCTTACATTCTTGCAATTAACCAGTTCCCGACCCCCGCATGTACATATACGTCCACAATATGGCACGTACAGGCACATGGGCGTACACGTACGTCCTCGCCTATTAGCGGGTGGGGGGTCCGATCGGGACCCCCCCCCCCCGCTACATGCGGAGGTCGGGTCCGCTCGGGGAGCGATCCGGGACCACGGCGCGGCTATTTGTTTATAGCCGCTCCGTCGCGATCGCTCCCCGGAGCTGAAGAACGGGGAGAGCCGTGTGTAAACACGGCTTCCCCGTCCTTCACTATGGCGGCGCACCGATCGCGTCATTCCCTTTATAGGGAAGACACGATCGATGACGTCATTCCTACAGCCACACCCCCAAACAGTTGTAAACACATACTAGGTGCACCCTAACTCCTACAGCGCCACCTGTGGTTAACTCCCAAACTGCAACTGTCATTTTCACAATAAAGAATGCAATTTAAATGCATTTTTTGCTGTGAAAATGACAATGGTCCCAAAAATGTGTCAAAATTGTCCGAAGTGTCCGCCATAATGTCGCAGTCACGAAAAAAATTGCTGATCGCCGCCATTAGTAGTAAAAAAAAAAAATTAATAAAAATGGAATAAAACTATCCCCTATTTTGTAAACACTATAAATTTTGCGCAAACCAATCGATAAACGCTTATTGCGATTTTTTTTACTAAAAATAGGTAGAAGAATACGTATCGGCCTAAACTGAGGAAAAAAAATGTTTTTATATATGTTTTTGGGGGATATTTATTACAGCAAAAAGTAAAAAATATTGCATTTTTTTCAAAATTGTCGCTCTATTTTTGTTTATAGCGCAAAAACTAAAAACCGCAGATGTGATCAAATACCACCAAAAGAAAGCTCTATTTGTGGGGAAAAAAGGACGCCAATTTTGTTTGGGAGCCACGTCGCACGACCGCGCAATTGTCTGTTAAAGCGACGCAGTCCCGAACTGTAAAAACACCTTGGGTCTTTAGGCTGCATATTGGTCCGGGGCTTAAGTGGTTAATGTATGATTTGTGTTCAGGGCTGGTTTATACCTTTGTTCAAGGTTGATTGCTTTTCAGGAAGAGGTACAGGAGCAGTTAACATGCATTCTGGATGTCTTGTTTTTTACTTTTCTTTTTGACAGCTGAATTGGGTTTAAAGAATGTCAATACGACACTGCAACTACGAGCCTGGCATTTGGTTTGTATGTTTTGTCCTATTAAAGTGGATGTAAATCCATAAAACATATAGGATTACTCAAAGAGGTTAACCAATGGTCGGACTTTAATGGCAAAACAACAAAAGAATTGGAAAAAAATGTTTATATTTATTACAGAAAATACAAAAAAAAAAATACAAAAATAAACAATGTTCAAGAATAAAAAAGAATTCAAGAATAAAAAAACATATAAGATATTGAAAAGTATGAGCTGGGTCCCTTGTGCGTCTACGCGTTTCACCGTGATGCTTCTTCAGGACAGGCAACAAGAGAGTACAAAAACAGAGAGTAAATCTTACTATCTTGAAATGGACAAGATCTGGTATAGATACACACATCTGAATATCGGAGACTCTATGGCCCAGATTTTTGTAGAATGGCGTAAATGTCGGCGGGCGTAACGTATCTCATTTACGTTATGCCGCCGCAAGTTTTACAGGCAAGTGCTTTATTCACAAAGCACTTGCGTGTAAAGTTGCGGCGGCATAGCGTAAATCACCCAGTGCAAGCCCGCCTAATTCAAATTAGGCGGGTAGGGGGCGTGTAATATTGAAATTAAGCGCGTTCCCGCGCCGAATTTCTGCGCATGCGCCGTCTGAACAATATCCCAGGGTGCATTGCTCCAAATGACGTCGCAAGGACGTCATTGGTTTCGACGTGAACGTGAAATAGCGTCCAGCCCCATTCACGGACGACTTACACAAACATCGTAAATTTATAAATTTTGACGCGGGAACGACGGCCATACTTAACATTGGTTGCCCCTCATAACAGGGGCAACTTTACGCCGGAAAAACCTAACATAAATGTTGTAACTTCACTGCGTCGGCCGCGCGTACGTTTGGGAATTCGCGTATCTAGCTAATTTGCATTCTCGACGGGGAAAACGACGAAGGCGACACCTAGCGGACAAAAAAAAATGCATTTAAGATCCGACGGCGTAAGAGCCTTACGCCTGTCGGATCTAATGGATATCTATGCGTAACTGATTCTAAGAATCAGTCGCATAGATACGACGGCCCAGATTAGGACTTACGACGCCGTACATGGCGTTGCGCCATCGTAAGCCCTTTGAGAATCTGGGCCTATAAAGGCAGAAAAAGTTCCATAGGAAATATAGTAGAGGTAATATATTAAAATGAAATATTTTTTTTTTGTTTTTTGTAATTTTGAAAGTGTAAATGATGGAAATAAAATTTAACTTTTTTTGACATATTATAAGAATGTCTAATCTGTAATTTAATGCCTTTTGGAGATTTTTCCCATCTTTCCTTGGCTTCGTTATGCACATTAATACAAATTTTTATCTGGGGTGCCCAAACTTTCGATCCCCACTGTAGATATATCACAGGCTCTGCAAGTAGGTGGAAAAGAGTATACTATAGGGCAGACAAATTCCCTATGTAGGGATTATCCAATAGAGGAAATACAAAGCGCTACACGAATATAGAATCCGTAATTTTAGTCAGTGACAAAAATCGCTTGACGGGGGTAGATGTCCAAAGGAAGGGCTACTATCAGGGTACAACATGCGGTGTCCAATAAATAGGCTGGTATCAGACACTAAAGCCTGCCTGTTAGATGGGTACAGTCAACAAGATTTGGTAATTAGGCTTATGCAGTGTGACCCCGGGGATGGTTCAGGAGGGGGGGCTCGCTCATCCTCACCCCTTTTCCTGACTTGCCGGGCTGTGTGCTCGCATAAGGGTCTGGTATGGATTTTGGGGGGATCCCATGCCATTTTTTCTTGGCGTGGGGGATTTCCCTTAAAATCCATGCCAGACCAAAGGGACTGGTATTGTCTTGGAGGGGGAAACCATGCCGTTTTGTTTTTTACATTTTCCTTGGAGTTCACCTTCAAGATCATCAGAACACAAGTTGCATGAGAAAGCCTGATCAGTTACCGTGATTCGACTTTGAAAATGCTCCCTGCACTACTTTGGTCCGACCTTGATCTTACTTCAGTCCATTGAATATCACTGTAGGATCAAAGTCGGCCCGACTTGTGTCGGATCAGCTAAGATGATGTTTCATAGGAAAACATTGATTTTCATAATGTCAGAGCATTTGTCGTAACCAGTGTAAACCCAGTCTGATACCCCTAACTAAATTCTAGTGTAACTAATTCCCTTCAGAAGTCACCTAATTAGTAAATAGAGTCCACCTGTCTGTAATTGTATCTCAGTATAAATACAGCTATTCTGTGAAGCCCTCAGATGTTTGTTAGAGAACCTTAACTACTTACCCCCCGGACCATATTGCTGGTCAAAGACCAGAGCACTTTTTGCGATTCGGGACTGCGGCGCTTTAACTGACAATTGCGCGGTCGTGCGACGTGGCTCCCAAACAAAATTGGCGTCCTTTTTTTCCCACAAATAGAGCTTTCTTTTGGTGGTATTTTATCACCTCTGCGGTTTTTATTTTTTGCGCCATAAACAAAAATAGAGCGACAATTTTGAAAAAAAATAATATTTTTTACATTTTGCTGTAATAAATATCCCCCAAAAATATATAAAAAACATTTTTTTTTCCTTAGTTTAGGCCGATACGTATTCTTCTACATATTTTTCGTAAAAAAAATCGCAATAAGCGTTAATTGATTGGTTTGCGCAAAAGTTATAGCGTTTACAAAATAGGGGGTATTTTTATGGCATTTTTATTAATATATTTTTTTTACTAGTAATGGCGGCGATCAGCGATTTTTTTTCGTTACTGCGACATTATGGCGGACACTTCGGACACTTTTGACAAATTTTTGGGACCATTGGCATTTTTATAGCGATCAGTGCTATAAAAATGCATTAGATTACTATAAAAATGCCACTGGCAGTGAAGGGGTTAACACTAGGGGGCGGGGAAGGGGTTAAGTATGCCTGGGTGTGTTCTTACTGCGGGGGGGGGGGGGTGGCCTCACTAGGGGAAACACTGATCTTCTGTTCATACAGTGTATGAACAGAAAATCAGCATTTCCCCCGCTGACAGGACCGAGAGCTGTGTGTTTACACCAGTGTTTCTCAATTCCAGTCCTCAGGCCCCCCCAACAGGTCAGGTTTTCAGGATTTCCATTATTTTGCACAGGTGATTTGATCAGTTTCACTGCCTTAGTAATCACCACAGCCTTTTCATCTGAGGGAAATCCTGAAAACCTGACCTGTTGGGGGGGCCTGAGGACTGGAATTGAGAAACACTGGTTTACACACACAGCTCCCGGTCCCCGCTCTGTAACGAGCGATCGCGTGTGCCCGGCGGCGATCGCGCCCGCCGGGCACACGCACGGGAGTCGGGGGCGAGCGGGGGGCGCGCGCGCGCCCCCTAGTGGCGGCTATACGATAGGACGTATAGCTACGGGCTTTCGCCCAGGAGAGCCGACCTGCCGCCGTATAATGACGGTGGCTGGTCGGCTAGTGGTTAATGAACAAAAAGCATCATAAAGACCAAGGAACACACCAGACAGTTATAAAGGGATAAAGTTGTGGAGAAGTTTAACGCAGGGTTAGGTTATAAGAAAATATCCCAAGCTTTGAACATCTCATAGAGTACTGTTCCATCCATCATCTGAAAATGGAAAAAGTATGGCACAACTGCAAACCTACCAAGACATGGCCATCTACCTAAACTGACAGGCCGGGTAAGGAGGGTATTAATCAGAGAAGTAGCCAAGAACCCAATGGTAACTCTGGAGGAGCTGCAGATTCACAGCTCAGGTGGGAGAATCTGCCCACAGGACAACTATCAGTCGTGCAGTCCTCAAATCTGGCCTTTAAAAGGAAGAGTGGCTAGAAGAATGCCATTGTTGAAGGAAAGCCATAAGAAGTCCCGTTTGTAGTTTGCAAGAAGCCATTTTGGAGACACAGCAAACATGTGGAAGAAGGAAAACCATAAGAAGTCCCGTTTGTAGTTTGCGAAAAGCCATTTGGGGGACACAGCAAACATGTGGAAGAAGGTGCTCTGGGCAGATGAGACCAAAAATTTTACTTTTTGGCCTAAATAAATAGATAGATAGAAAAAGCACGCAAGCCATGAAATATACACATAATAAAAATGTCCTTAAATTCAACACCCAATGCTCCACAGACTGTAACTTCATATGATCTGTGAAATTTAGTAGTGCAATACTGCCACTTTCCTACAATATGCCTTGTTATTGCATTTCTCCACTTTAATGGAAAGATCTGATAATGATGGAACCTATCATACACATTTTTTTCTGAGCAAGTCCAGGCTCAGTGGCTACATTTGTTCTTAGACATAAAAATTACTCTACAAAAAATGATTTTATTTCCTAAACAGAATGTCACGGTGGCTTGTTTAAGTGAAATTCACTGTAGCATGAAATGAAAATAACAAAAGTGAGTGATTGAAGAATAACTCCTAGATGAAAATGTATCTGAACCATGAGAGAAAGAGATGCATTCACGGACTGGATTCTATTTTAGTTTCATCTAGATTTTGCTCAAAATATGTCCACAATTATACACTGCCTGTGCCATTAATATTCATAGCCTATCTAATTAGAGTTTAGAAAAGCAATGTGTAAAGTGTGGCACCCAATCAGAATTAATATTTAATTGTTTTAAATTCATTATAAGTATTAAAGTTAAAATTCTATTCCAGTCACATATTGCCCAAATAGCATTTTGTGAATGCATCTACAGTATTTAGCCTAAAAGTAGTGATAAGTGTCCAGTAGCTATGGATATTCACTTCTCTGGGTAGATACTACTTTATCTGCCTTGACTAGTAAATGAGTTCTTCCATAATGAGGAAATATACTTTCTTATTAGGGCAAGCAGATGTTAGTGAGTGAGGGGAAAAACAGCACATGCTCCTTTGACCTCTTTGTCTGTCCAGTCAATTAAGGAGGGGAAGGGAAGCTTATTCTAAAAGGATCCATTTACCTATCCAATTAGTGAGTTAGAGGGAGTGGACCAGGGACATACCTAGAGTATTTGGCACCCGGGGCGACTCCTATATCTGGCACCCCCCCCAACTTTAAAATGTAAAAACACCCCACTGTGCCCCCTGCATACCTCTGCACCCTTCAATCTCTGTCACTATTGTGTACCCCCTCTCCACAACTGGACCCCTTTACATTACAAAACCCCCTGCACCTCTGCTGGATCCCTTTACACTACACAGCACCCTGCAACTCGGGACCCCTTTACATTACACAGCACCCTGCACCTCTGGGCCCCATTTACATTACACAGCACCCTCTGGACCCCTTTACATTACACAGCACCCTCTGGACCCCTTTACATTACACATCACCCTCTGGACCCCTTTACATTACACAGCACCCTCTGGACCCCTATACATTACACAGCACCCTCTGGACCCCTATACATTACACAGCACCCTCTGGACCCCTATACATTACACAGCACTCTCTGGACTCCTTTAAATTACACAGCACCCTCTGGACCCCTTTACATTACACAGCACCCTCTGGACCCCTTTACATTACACAGCACCCTCTGGACCCCTATACATTACACAGCACCCTCTGGACCCCTTTACATTACACAGCACCCTCTGGACCCCTTTACATTACACAGCACCCTCTGGACCCCTTTACATTACACAGCACCCTCTGGACCCCTTTACATTACACAGCACCCTCTGGACCCCTTTACATTACACAGCACCCTGAAGCCTTTGGGTTCACACTAAAAATGTTTTAGTTTTTTCCCGTGAAATTGCTGCCCAGAACATCATTGGCAGGGCCATGCCTGTTTAAAAGTTCTTCCACTTTCTTATGAAAATGCCACTAGAACACCCCTGCACTTATTTGCTTCTGGCCATGAGGGTTAGTCTCCACACATTAGAGAACGATAAACTTACATGTTCAAACCTTCATTAGCAGGTCCCTATCGAAACACTGGCTGGCATTTCGAAATCCCATGTGACTACACTTTCACCTTCGTGGGAAAAGAAAGTGTCTCTCTTTTCCTTCTCAGGAACTTGTGAGGTATGCATTTATAGAAGGCTTTTTAAAAGACCCAGACCAAAAAACATTGTAGCTGTTACCTTATCCAACGTGTTCGAGAGAAAAGATTTTTAATATCTGCTCTAGAAAAACAGTTTATAAAAAATCCTAAGGTGGAAGGGATATATTGCTCTGTGTCATAAGGTCAGTGGGGAAATATCTAATATATCATTAAGTCTCATCCACTCCAAGCACAATGGTTTTTGCACCAATAACATAACTAGATAGAAAATACACATAGTTACATAGTTAGTCAGGTTGAAAAACCTTCCAGTTCAACCACAAAAAAATAAAAAAATAAAAAATAAACAAAAAAAATAAAAAACACAATGCAATCCCATACACCCAACTCCATACCCACAGTTGATCCAGAGGAAGGCAAAGGAGGATACACAGTATCCTTGCCATGGGCGTGCACACAGGGTGTGCCAGGTGTGCCTGGGCACACCCTTATCACCCTGTGTGGTGCAGATTGCACCGAAATATACTGTGTTAAATGTGCACTAACGCACAGAAAAATACAGCATTAAACGGCACATAACACACTAAAATATACAACGTTAAACATGCCCTAATGCACTGAAATATACTGCATTAAACATGCAGTAATGCACAGAAATATACAGCATTAAACGTGCAGTAACGCACAGAAATAGACCCCTGATATTTCACCAAAGCTCCCTAATGGGGCTCCTAAAATAAAAAAATATAATAAAAATAAAAACTACTGACACTGTCCACTGCCCGACTGACACCAATCTCTGCCATACTGACACTGTCCACCGCTCTACTGACACCATCAGTATACTGAATATACACATGCACACACATGCAAATATGTTTGCGCTTTGGGGTGAACACCCTAATGCAATAGGCTGCGCACATCTATGATCCTTGCCATGTGTCAGGAGAACTTTGTCCTAGCATAAGACCTGATTTGCTCATACTTGACAGCACACAAAAGTTAAAATTTAACATTTCTCTGTGTTGTCTTTGCAGTTAGCTCTCTGCTGTTCACAGCAGCTAACCTTTGCTTTTTTCCCCTACCTCCCACCCAGTAACATCAGGGCTAACATGCTGATCCTGCAATAACTTCAGTAAGAGCCTTGATGTCAGAGCATATAATCATCAATTTACAAACTGAAACTGTTACTCATCTATAAAGAGGAGAGGGGTGGTATAGTTGATGGTAAGACCTGCAGTAGTTATGGTACTGCGGCCTTCTTTCCATCCCTCAATCCCAGAGCATAATTGATTATCGCTACCATAGGAGGTAGAGGGATAGTGGAGATGAATGCAGTTTCTAGGATGATTTTTCCCAATGGTTAGAATATTCCCCCAAACATGAGCCAAGACGTCATGAAGGGTGTACCAGGAATAGACAATCTTTATTGAGAAGGCAGGCTCTTATATACACCAAAAAGAATACTTGCAGTAATCAGATGGACAATGACACACTCCACCCACAACATCATACAATGGGTACTAACGAGCCTCCAATACACATCTTTTAGGAGACAGACATACTGTCTCCGAGATAATCTACATGAACCAATTACTAATCATTTACCCAGACAAGGTGACTCCGAGATAAGCTCTTCTCACCTGCTATACAATACATATTTATCATCAATAGAAATTCACACAATACAGTGTCAATTAGCATCACACAATGAAAGGTTCTTGAGAGCCAGACTAAGGTTCATTTACATGACAGTAGCAGTCGACATTACTATAGCAAGCTTTTCTAGTACACCCGCCCTCTCTCTGCCTGGGAGATATTGAGATCAGTTAAGGAATAAACCAATTATCTCCAGGCAGAGAGCACACAATTTTCCCAAAAGTTGGAACACCCACACCCACACAAGGTATCCCTACATCTACATATCCTCTGATAGCCCCGATCTGGGGGACCAACATATCCAAATTTCACCCAGATCGGTCCAGGGGTTCTTAAAAAAAAAACCCTAGGAGAAAATACCGAATACATTTTTTTTTTCACAATACTACCCCTTAATTCCATGGGTCGGCATACCCGCCTAGACCCTGCCTGGTTGGCTAGGGGATGTCCGGGTCACACAATTATACTTCCAAGTCGGTTTGGTGGGAAAGCCTATCCGCATTGCTGTTCTGCTTGCCCGGGCGGGATTGCAGTGTAAAATTGAAGGGCTGCAACGCTAGACTCCAGCGCAGCAACCGGGGATTGTCTCCAGAGACTCAGTTGAGCCAGATGAGGGGGTTGTGGTCAGTGAGTAGGGTAAAGGCACGACCATAAAGGTACGGTTGGAGCTTCTTTAAGGCCCATACTATAGCCAGGCATTCTTTTTCCACGGTGGCATAGCTGACCTCCCGAGGTAATAACTTTCGGCTGAGGTATGCCACCGGGTGCTCCATACCTTCTTCCCCCACTTGGCTCAGCACGGCTCCCAGCTCAAACATGAAGGCATCTGTATGGACGAAAAATGTTTTGTTAGGGTCTGGGGCCGCCAATACTGAAGCTTCGCTCAGTCGTCTTAAGTCCCTGGAACGCCGTTGCACACTCCGGGGACCAGGCTACCTGCTTGGGTAGGGACTTTTTGGTCAAGTCGGTGAGGGGTTTGGCTAGGGTGCTATACTCCGGGACAAACTTTCTATAATACCCTGTGTTGCCTCTGAACGCCAATACCTGCATCTTGGTGCAGGGCTGGGGCCAATTGGCTAAGGCCTCTACCTTTGCGGGTTCGGGTGCGGTTTCCCAGACCCTACTCTATGCCCTAGGTATTGAACCTCTTCCATGCCCACATGGCATTTCTCGGGTTTCAGGGTGAGATTTAGTTTCTCCCCCAACCCAACTTGCTCTAGGGTACCTTGGTTAGCTGCCAGCAGGTCGTGTAAGGGGAGTCCTTCACTATCGTCAGTGGACGGGACACAGATAGCGGCCACGTCCTGGGAGCGCTCGAAGTACGGTTTCAACATGTTCACATGAAAGGCTTGTCTGATCCTTTCATCTGAACATCTGGCCACAATATAGGAGGTGTTGCTAATCTGTTCGACCACTTTAAATAGCCCCTGCCACGCTGCCTGTAGCTTGTCCTTTTTGAATGGTCTGAGGGCTAATACTTTTTGCCCTACTTCTAGGTTCCTATCTCGTGCTCCCTGGTCATACCATTGTTTCTGTCGTTTCTGGGATGCTTGTAGACTCTCCCGAACTAATTCGGTCAGTGCCCGCAGGCGGTCCCGGAACTTCAGCATGTACGGCAAACCCGGGATCCCTTCCTCTCCTGTGTTGCCCTCCCAGTGCTCCCGTATGAGGTCCAGGGGTCCCCGGACTTTTCTCCCATATAGGAGTTCGAAGGGGGAGAACCCGGTTGATGCCAGGGGCACTTCCCGGTAGGCAAACAGGAGATGGGGTAGAAATTTCTCCCATTGACCGTAGGACTCTGTGAACGCTGTGAGCATCTGCTTAAGCGTGCCGTTGAATCGTTCACAGAGGCCATTGGTCTGGGGGTGGTAGGGGGAGCTAATTAACGGTTTCACCCCGCAGCTCTGCCATAACTGTTGAGTGACAGTTGTCGTGAACTGGGTTCCCTGATCTGAGAGTATTTCCCGGGGGAATCCTGCTCGAGAAAAGATCCTGACTATAGCCTTGGCTACCGTCTCCGCCTCAATGTTGGAGAGCGCCACAGCCTCAGGGTACCTGGTGGCATAGTCCACAACCGTGAGGATGTAGCGCCTTCCGGAGGTGCTGGGTTTGTTGAGGGGCTATATCAGGTCTACTGCCACTCCTCTGTAGAATGGTTTCTCTATTATAGGTAGGGACCGTAACTTGGCCTTGGGGTGGCCCCCCGTTTCCCTATCCTTTGACATGTGTCACATGTCCTGCAGTACGTCTGCAAGTCTTTTGATATCCCTGGCCAGAAGAACGTCTGGGTAAGGCGGTCCTTATTTTTCTTGATACCCAGATGTCTGGCTAGCGGGATATCATGACAGAGCTTTAGAAGCTCTGCTCTGTATTTGCGGGGTACAACTAGCTGCCTTTTTATAACTTGGGCTGTCCCACTTCCCACTCCCCCTGTGACCCTATATAGCAGTCCCTTGTCCCAGTGGAAGTTCTCTTGAGCATTACCTTCCTTAGGGGTACCTACAGCCTTCCTGTAACCTGCTAAGGTGGGATCTGACTGCTGGGCTTGGCCAAAGTCTTGTGGAGTGCCCCAGAAGGGGATAGGGTCAGGGCATACTATGGGAGTTTCGGTTCCTACCTGTGGTTTCTCGGAGTGCGTCTGTCCAGCTCGGCGGGCTTGCTCCCTGGTAGTCACAGGGCAGGTTCCAACGGGATCTGGGGTAATCAGCTGTGAAGTTAGGTACCCCAAATTGTTCCCCAACAATACTTTCGCAGGTAGGCCAGACAAAATGTCTACTTCCATCTGCTTGGCTCCGGTGCCCCAATTTAACTGCACTTGGGCTGTGGGTAGTTTGTGGATGGCGCCTCCTGCCACTCTTACTGCAACAGTCCTGTTGGTGTGCGCCTTTACAGATACAGTGTGAGGGCGCACCAGAGTGAGGGTGGCCCCAGAGTCTCGTAGTGCCTCAGCCTCCTTTCCATCTACTGTGACCCATTGTCTGCGGTGCACCAGGTTGTCCCCCTCGGCTTGTGCTAGGTTCACCTCATGTAGTACGGTCCATTGCTCAGATTCAGGGCTGTGGTCTTCCAGCGGCTCATGCTGATAGTGATGAGCGGCTGCCCTCGGTGGTGGTGGTGATGGCCACGTATTTTGTAGTTCCCTGGCTGATTGCATTGGTGACATACCAATGGCGGTCTCCGGTTAAAATTAGGCGGTGTTGTGGGTGCTACCGCGTTCGGTGTGGGTCGCAGGAACTGGCGTTGGTGCGCTGGACCTTACCAGAGGGCGGTTTCCACTAGCCTCTCCCTTTCTTCCCTCGTGATGCTCGTCTCTGACCCAGTCCTTGGTGTCTGCAGGTGTGTGGTTAAAAAATTGTTCTAGCAAGAGGAGTTGTAGCATCTCCTCTAGTGTCGTGGCCTGGCAGCCTTGCATTCAGTTTTGGGCTGCCCGATACATCCTAAAAGCCCATTCGGTGTAGGAGTCTCGGCCCCCTTTCCGTAATGCCCAAAACTTTTTCCTGTAAGTCTCTGGGGTCGCGGCATACCTGGCTAGCAGAATGTCCTTTACCCTGGCATAATCTCGTATGGCTGTATCAGGAACTGCTCGGTATGCCTCTGCTGCTCGGCCCGTGATTTTGCTGCTTAGAATCGTGGCCCATTGCTCTAATTCCAGACCCTCCAAAGTGCATTGACGCTCAAAATCTTGTAGGATGCGTCAATTTCCATTTCTCCATCCGAAAAACTTTTAAAAGCAGCATAGTTAATCTTTCTCCGCTGCCCTCCATTTATAGATCCGGCTAAGAAAGCGGTGTCTCCTTGGTTTAAGTTTGCCTGTTGTGCTCTGCGTTCTGCGCTCACCTGCGCCAGGACTTGCGTCACCATCTCTGGTGTGGGATTTGGCCCATATAGGTTTAGCCTCCACATCACCTTCTGTTGGAACTCTGCTTCCTCCTGGCTGACATTCGCCATGCTGCTGGTTTTTTGTCACCCTTCATTAGTTCTGCTATGAGGGTAGCTTTCTTTTTGTTGCTTGCCACCTGACCTCGGGCTTCCAGCAGATCCTTTAGCGTAGTCCTCTTTAGTCTCTCGTAATGCTGGGCCATTCACCTGCTGTCTTTATGCGGTCCATTCAATCCTGTCGCTTGCCACCAGTTGTTAAGACCTGCAGTGGTTATGGTACTGCGGACTTCTTTCTATCCCTCAATCGCTGAGCATAAGTGATTATCGCTACCATAGAAGGTAGAGGGATAGTGGAGATGAATGCAGTTTCCAGGATGATTCTTCCCAATGGTTGGAATATTCCCCCAAATATGAGCCAAGACTTCATGAAGGGTGTACCAGGCATAGACAATCTTTATTGAGAAGGCAGGCTCTTATATACACCAAAAAGAATACTTGCAGTAATTAGATGGACAATGACACACTCCACCCACAACATCATACAATGGGTACTAACGAGCCTCCAATACACATCTTTTAGGAGACAGACATACTGTCTCCGAGATAATCTACATGAGCTAATCATTTACCCAGGCAGGGTGACTCCGAGATAAGCTCTTCTCACCTGCTATACAATACACATTTATCATCATTAGAAATTCACACAATACAGTGTGAATCACACAATTAAAGGTTCTTGAGAGCCAGACTAAGGTTCATTTACATGACAGTAGCATGCGACATTACCACATCAAGCTTTTATAGTACACCCGCCCTCTCTCTGTCTGGGAGACACTGAGATCAGTTAAGGAATAATCTAATTATCTCCAGGCAGAGAGCACACAATTTTCCCAAAAGTTGGAACACCCCTTTCCACACAAGGTATCCCTACAATTACATATCCTCTGATATCCCCGATCTGGGGGACCAACATATCCAAATTTCACCCAGATCGGTCCAGGGGTTCTTAAAAAAACGAACCTATGAGAAAATACAGAATAAAGTCTATTTTCTTCACAGTTGACTGATGGGCTGGGCCTACGTCCCAAAAAGACAGTAGAGTGGAGAAGGAACTCCCCCTTGTGGGACTTTATTGGCCCAAGTAGTAGTACACAAGGTGTATGTAAAGGAAATATACAAAATGTATTGAAATATAAACAATTAAAAATTGAAGCAATAGGTGGCTATAGACATCTGAATTACATAGATATGGCAAAAAAAACTGAAGAAAAAGACTCTAGAGAGGTCCAGGGACTACCGAGATAGGGTCACCACGGCAAGTTGCGCGAACCACACTCTACGCATTTTAGGAAACTCATTCTTCAGGGTAGTGTAGAGCAAATTTGTTTCCATCTTTAAAAACTGACCTAAAATTATAAATAACAAGTACAGAAAAACATGTGTATATACAATATCTCACAAAAGTGAGTACACCCCTCACATTTTTGTGAATATTTTATAATATCTTTTCATGTGACAACGCTGAAGAAATGACACTTTGCTACAATGTAAAGTAGTGAATGTACAGCTTGTATAACAGTGTAAATTTGCTGTCCCCTCAAAATAAGTGTCAATATTTTGTGTGGCCACCATTATTTTCCAGCACTGCCTTAATCCTCTTGGGCATGGAGTTCACCAGAGCTTCACAGGTTGCCACTGGAGTCCTCTTTTACTCCACCATGATGACATCACAGAGCTGGTGGCTGTTAGAGACATTGTTCCCCCCCCACCTTCCGTTTGAGGATGCCCCACAAATGTGTAATAGGGTTTAGGTCTGGAGACATGCTTGGCCAGTCCATCACCTTTACCCTCAGCTTCTTTAGCAAGGCAGTGGTTGTCTTGGAGGTACGTTTGGGCTCATTATCATTTTGGAATACTGCCCAGCGGCCCAGTCTCCGAAGGGATGGGATCGTGCTCTGTTTCAGTATGTCACAGTACATGTTGGCATTCATGGTTCCCTCAATGAACTGTAGCTCCCCAGTCCCAGCAGCACTTATGCAGCCCCAGACCATGACACTACCACCACCATGCTTGAATGTAGGCAAGACATACTTGTCTTTGTACTCTTTACCTGGTTGCCGCTACACACGCTTGACACCATCTGAACCAAATAAGTTTATCTTTGTCTCACCAGACCACAGAACATGGTTCCAGTAATCCAGATCCTTAGTCTGCTTGTCTTCAGCAAACAGTTTGCGGGCTTTCTTGTGAATCATCTTTAGAAGAGGCTTCCTTCTGGGACAACAGCCATGCAGACCAATTTGATGCAGTGTGTCGCATATGGTCTGAGCACTGACGGGCTGATCCCCCACCCCTTCAACCTATGCAGCAATGCTGGCAGCACTCATACATCTATTTTTCAAAGACAACCTCTGGATATGATGCATAGCACGTGCACTCAACTTCTTTGGTCGACCATGGTGAGGCCTGTTCTAAGTGGAGCCTACCCTGTTAAACAGCTGTATGGTCTTGGCCATTGTGCTACAGCTCAGATTCAGGGTCTTGGCAATCTTCTTTTAGCCTAGGCCATCTTTATGTAGAGCAACAGTTCTTTTTTTCAGATCCTCAGAGAGTTCTTTGCCATGAGGTGCCATGTTGTATTTTCAGTGACCGGTATGAGAGCAATAACATCGAATTTAACACACCTGCTCCCCATTCACACCTCAGATCTTGTCACATGACACTGGGGGAGGGAAAATGGCTAATTGGGCCCAATTTGGACATTTTCACTTAGGGGTATACTCACTTTTGTTACCAGTAGTTTAGACATTAATGGTTGTGTGTTGAGTTGTTTTGAGGGGACAGCAAATGTACACTGTTATACAAGCTGTACACTCACTATTTTACATTGTAGCAAAGTGTAATTTCTTCAGTGTTGTCACATGAAAAGTATATTTACAAAAATGTGAGGTGTGTACTCACTTTTGTGAGATACTGTACATGTATTCAGAATATATAGCCATTAGTTATTCAAAAACATATCCGAGTACAGGTATATGAAGAAAATATAGAGGAACATTTACATGTTGGCAAAATAAATGCAACTACATTTCACAGTCACAGAGTGATTTTGTAAAACCAGACAGCCATGTCCCAACAACAATCTGATTGGCGCAGCTAGAGGCCTCCAGATGGAAACAGTGAGCAACAGCGAGACCAGCATAGATTAAAGCACAGCCACAAGGGGCACACAGGTACTGGAGGGGGGTTCTTATGAATTCTTATGAAAAAACTTTCTACCTGCATGCTCCATAGACATATCTTTTATCCCACTATTCTTAAATCTACCTTTCAAATTTCAATAACAAGTGTTTCATCTGCCTTGGATACTAATTCCAGCAGCAACTCCCTTTTGCCTTTAGCAGTATCTATATGGATGGTATATATTATATAATATGGTCCCTGCCTATGCTTTTTTATATACATCTACTGTATATATGTCAAAATAAAATATACAAAAACTCTTTGGTATATCTTGCTATATATTCTCCTCTATACACTCATCATTTTTTATGTATAAATAGAGCATGAGGTTTTCCTCAGTGTCATAAGAAGCCCTCTCTAGTACCTGTGTGCCCCTTGTGGCTGTGCTCTATTCTATGCTGGTCTCGCTGGTTGTTCACTGCTAATTCCATCTGGGGGCCTCTAGCTGCACAAATTGGATCGTTGTTGGGACATGGCTGTCTGGTTTTTACAAAATCACTCTGTGGCTGTGACATGTACTTGCATTTATTTTGCCAACATGTAAGTGTTCCTCTATATTTTCTTCATAAACTTGTACTCATATATTTTTGAATAACTAATGGCTTTATATTCTGCATACGAAGTGAGGTGAGGACTAGCAAGATAAATCTGGGTGTCATCAACATAGAGATGGAATTGGAAGCCATAGGCAGTTATCAAGTAACCAAAAGAGGTGTTGATAGAGAATGGAAAGGGTCCAAGAACAGAGCCTTGGGGGACCCAAACAAAAAGTTGAAAGGAGGAGACAGTTATAGGTAACACTGAAGGAACGCTGTGATAGATCGTAGTAGAACCAGGAAAGAGCAGAATCTTGTAGGCCAAGGGAGTATAGTTTATGGAAAAAGAGCAGATGGGCAACAGTATCAAAGGCCACAGAGAGGATTAGTAGTAAGAGTATGGAGTAGTGGCCATTGGTTTTAGCAGTTAGTAATCATTAGCAAGTTTTAGTAGGGCAGTTTTTGTGGAGTGCTGCAAGCGAAAGCCACAATGTCAAGAAGGTTGTTTTCAGTGAGGTAGGAGCTTAGGTGTGGTATTGAGAAACCGCAAACTCTTGTGTGAAACGCGTCAACCTACCTTTTCCCTCCCCTGCCTGATCAGTTGCAGTTGTTTTGAGAAAGTCTGAGGAAAAAATAGTCTCTACTATGTTCCATCCTTAGAAAATTCATAATTCTCTGTGAGCCCTGTGTTCAGAAGGCATCCAATATTAAAGGTTTATTTGTAAAATAAACATTGTATGCATATGGTTAATTTTGATATAAAATATCAGAAAAAAGGTTTCATAAAGAGTTTGACGAGTACTATCTGAGTGCCAAGTAAGAGGAACCCAGTGTTCTTACTCATATAAACAAACATCAGGTACTCTGCAACTGATATAATGTCTACATGTTTTGCTATTGTTATATCTGATGTGAAAACGCTAATAAAAACATTAAAACGAAAATATCAGACAAAATGTAAGGGTGCTCCCATTTACCTATAAACTTTTAGAATGCTTAGTCTACAACCATCTGAGCTCCTAGATATACGAATGATAGGATGGCTGCAAACTCAAAACTTCTGGCCCCGTTGGGGATTACTATTACTAGAAGGTTATCCACTTTTCTGAAAGACTCAGTGACTGTCAGGTATGCCTTTATGTTTAATTCAACCTCTAGTGAATTCAGTGTTCCTTGATCATTGAGAAATTATGGCAAAATGATCCCCTGACTAATATGGAAGGCGGTAGTTACCTATGGAATAAAGATCTCAGGATTAATCTGTCAAGATAGAATAGAAGGTAAGGCTCTTTAGTAACAAGAATTTGAATTTCAGATACTCTCTTTGTTGAGATTATGACGAGGAAACACACCTTAAGTGTTAAGTCCCATACTGAGGTCAACTGTAGCAGATGAAAGGAAGAGCATGATAATGCTTCCAGGACTACTGACAGATCCCAAGCAGGGAATATCAGTTTTCCTGGTGACCCGATTTTTAAACATGCCCTCATGAATTGGATAACCATAGGATTTGCCGCCCATTTAATTCCTGTCTGACAGGGCTGACACCTAGACTGTTAAGGTACTTGTCGAGTCCCATTTACTAGAATTCCAGAACTTGTGCCACTTCTGGGGACACCAGGTTCCAGGACTGCCTCTGGGCGACTGAGAGGAAGCTCTGCCTTATATTTTGATACGTGCTGTTTGTGGAGCTTTTCCTGGCCTGAAGAAGGGTTGGTACCAGCTGGTTAGAGAAAACTAGTGTTTCCCTTTCCCTTTCAGTTTCCAGGCCATCAAGTGCAGCCTCTCTGGAGCTGGGGACAGATGGTCCGGGGTTACTACATGAGGTATCAGATCTTCCACACGGAGTTGCAGCAGTGTCGTGAGCCATGGCCTCAATGGCAAAAATGGAATTACCACCATGACTGTGTTCAGGGACCACAATTGTGTTCGAGGAGAAAAACACAAATTTAGGGACATATGCATAACTAGCTTACCAGTTCCCATAGTTGTGGTTTGCTCCTGTTGCACTGGTTTTGTGGTCTTTCAATTCCTTGCATGTTGGGTGGTGGACACTTTTTGCATATCACTTCTTATAAGATCTATTGTAGGTTTTTATTCATGCAGAACAATATGCCTAAGCTCCTGAAGAAGCGCTGACACGAGTAACATGTAGAGCTGAGCCACATCACGCTACAACAAGCCTTGTGGAACATTGTTGATCAAAATTGCACGTTCCTATGACCATACATACAACCAAACAATTTGGTGTGATTGGTGGTGTGATTTATGTTGTCTAGGCAATACTTATACTGTGGAAATT
Source organism: Rana temporaria (assembly GCF_905171775.1). Taxonomy (NCBI): domain Eukaryota; kingdom Metazoa; phylum Chordata; class Amphibia; order Anura; family Ranidae; genus Rana; species Rana temporaria. The sequence goes on from NC_053494.1 coordinate 64,532,812, forward strand.
TTTTTTTTGCAATGTCTAATAAAGATGTTGAATTTTGAACTGCGTGTATCTCAGTGCCTACATAGTCAATTTCAAATGTTTTCAAAATAGTATTCCAATCCAATTAAGGACGTGGCACATTTCTTTCAACCCTGTAACCACAGTGCCAAAATTTGTTTCTAATACATTCCGGAATGTTACCACATCTTCCATGGCAAGGTTGACGTGCCTGGCTAAAGGCAAAGATGCGCCAACCACTGGAGCAGTGATTAGAGGGGTTAGCCTGGATTCTTTCAATGGGTATAATCTTGTGACCCTCTATATTTTTGTCAAGTTTTTGCCATTCGTCCTGGATAAAAGTTCATCAATAGAGGGGGAGTCTCTGATACCCTTTTGAGGTTGTGAAAATATCTTCTGACTTTGGGTGGGGTTTCCTCCACCTCCTTCCAGTCGTGGGCTTCCTTGACTAACCTGGTGAATGGTTCTACCAGAGAATAATCAAATGCAGATGTCCCTTCAATTTCCTCATTTTCAGAAGAGCGATCTGAACTTTAGGGAGCTTGTTGAGCTGAAGCAGCGATACTTTGGGCTGCAGGTTCTAGGTCGAGAGCAGACCATCTGACAGGTTCTCTGATTAAGTCTGTTGCCTCTCTGACATCTGCATTTTTATCTTTAGTTTTCTCCACCATGCAGGCACCAGTGGCAAGCCAGATTATCTGGTACAGCTGGAGCCCCATAAACCCAGTATGCATTATCCCCTGGGCGGGAGTGGTGGCCCAGAGAAGCAGGGCGGCAGTGTGGAGAGGGTGATCTTGCTTGCTGGGAGCGATAATGACAGCAGGACGACCTGGAGTGACTTTGTCTGGACGATCTGCTCTTAGAGAGGGAGGCATGCCCAGAGGGTTCTCTCTATTTTGAAGATGAGGCAGTTGATAACCTGGGAGGGCTGTCAAGATATGACAGTGTCAGTCATGTGGCTCTCTTTTAATCTATCCTCACTATTTACTCACCCCCTACCTTTTAAGCTGAGAGTGGTTTGCTTGGACAGCGAAATCCATAGACAGAAGGATAGTGACATCTAAAGAATATAGTCCATGGGTCTTCAAACTATGGCCCTCCAATTGTTCAGGAACGACAATTACCATCATGCCTAGTCATGTCTGTGAATGTCAGAGTTTTACATTGCCCCATGAGATGTGTAGTTCTGCAACAGCTGGAGGTCCGTAGTTTGAGGATCCTTTATATAGTCCATAAATAAATGGACAAAACAAGGGAAACCCATCAAAGTGACAAGCTAATGTAGCCCCAAACACTTACATGCAATGTCCCGGGAAGAATTATATAAAAGGTACAGGCCAAAAGAGAAGCAGGATTCCAGCCTCTGTGAAGCAAAACCGCCAGTGCAGCCATAAAGACAGGAATTGCTTTTAAAAGTGGAGCCAACAGGGAGGAAGTGATGTCATTGCCGAGCATGCCATGTGTGACCTGCAGGCTCTGGCACCATCTTGGAAACTGGCAAAGCAGGTCTCCACTTTTGTCACTTGCTGCCGGCATGCTCAGTACCCCCGAAGCACGGCTGTCATCTTGGAAAAGAGCAAAGAAACATAGGAGGACTACAGGGCTCAGGAGAACAACAGCAGAAAGATGTACACAAGTAAGTAAATGAGAACTGCTGCAGAGAACCAGGCCTGTTTAAAGTGCTTTGCAATGCTGGCTAGCGCATTCCCGATACCAACAGACTGGGATCCCCTCCATAGAGCTGGTTTAGAGGCTGTACAGGATAGGGACTTTCACCCAGGAGAGGCTGAACCTGGCTGGGGCAAATGCAGAAGGGGGGTAGTACGCAATCCATCCAGTCCCAATCAGCTGAGGACAAAGCTGTGCTAGGGCCTAGCTGAAAAAAATTATTGTTAACCAGTCCTATTAGGCTGTGGGGGTGGAGCCAAAACCCCCAGTGTATGCTGCCATGATGCACCAGGAAAAGAACATTAAAGCAAGGAAACAATTTGAAATAAAGCCAAAGGAAAAGCCTTCCGAGACAATTTGCTGTGTACCAATGAATAAGGTTATATGTGATAGAGTCTTGCGAGCTACCCAAAAAACAAAACAAATTATATATGTACTAGTGTAGCGCCCCCTTACTTTCAGTATGGGCACTACGCTAAAGTTAGTGGGGAATGGGAGAGTTATTTTGCTCCCATTCACAATTTGCTAAATTCTGGGCAGGATGTCATTCCTGAACTGTCCTGTAGGTCAGTCTGTGCTCCAGGGGTGCTGATTCCACCCCTGGGTGACAGGTGGCACTAGAGGGGTTCTGGCAGAGCTGCTTTTTCCCCAGCAGCCAATTAGAGGGGCTTTCCCTTGCGGGGCATGCTGGGGGAGAGTATATCTGTGGCTGACGCCATTTTGTGTCGTTCTTCGCGGGTTCCAGGTGCGGCACCCACCTTTAGGGTGTGCACATCCAACGGACCCCAGCGATGGCCTCCCAGGCCGGGTTCGAATGCTACGCGGAGCTCCATGTTGCGGAAAGGGCCCCCCGGTGATTTACTGGGTCCCCAGCTCTATTGAGAAGATCCCAGGCTGAATGCCGTTCGATGGGGGGTCGGCTTGAGGAGAACCCAGAGGCAGGTTGTCCAACAGGGCTTGAACGAACCATCGGGGATCTGGTGACCAGGACATTGACAGGTACACTTCAACTGTCACCCGATGACCCTTACTTAATCTACTGGGAGGATTCGCTCAAATTGTTCAGCTCATTTAAGTACTAGGCCTGTGGCAGAGGTCCCTAGAGCCAGGTCTGTGGCAGAGGACTGTTCCTCCCAGCAATCTAAAGTGACACTTCGGCTGCCAGGCTCGTGGCAGGAGTCTGTCTGGGGGCACTTCACCCACTCTGGCTGGAGTGGCGACGAACTGTAACTACTACTACTGTGCTGTTGAGAGCAGGATTGCTCCTTTCATATCCAGGCCTGATACTGCAAAGTTCTCTATCGCTTAATCAACCTTTTCTCCCTACCTCATGTTGATGTTGGCTATGTTCACCCACTCTGGCTGGAGTGGCGACGAACTGTAACTACTACTACTGTGCTGTTGAGAGCAGGATTGCTCCTTTCATATCCAGGCCTGATACTGCAAAGTTCTCTATCGCTTAATCAACCTTTTCTCCCTACCTCATGTTGATGTTGGCTATGTTGGGCTGAAAATAAAGCATTTGAAAACCTTCTTTGATTGACTGGACATTTGCTCACTACTCTACTCATCAACTACACCCCTAGACAACACTGAGAGGTAACTTAATAGGCCGATCTCAACAACAACCAGCGGCTCCTGAGGGGGTAGCGCTACACTAGAAAGTACAGTGTGTGTGAAAGGTATACAAAAGACTAGCTGCTACCACTGATCACAATCCCATATGCACAAAAATCAATATATAAGAGTGCAGAGCTGAATCACGAAATACAAAACAAATATAAACAAATCATTGAATTGGCACACTCTACACCCGAATGAAAAAGACTTTACCTTCTTCTCCGCCCCTCACAACAAATATTCGCGTCTCGACTATCTCTTCCTTACACAACAGGATCTCCCGACCTTGACTGCAGCAACCATCGAACCAATGACACTTTCTGACCACCATTCTATCTCAATGACTCTCACCTTCCCTGACAAAATTCATCATACACAAATCTGGAGGCTAGACCATTCCATTCTAACGGCCAAAATCAGGGAGTTAGAGACTCGCACCTGCTTAAGTAATTATTTTACTGAAAACAACACCTCTAAACTAACGCAATGGGAAGCTCATAAATGTGTAGTCAGGGGTAAACTGATAGCCCTTGCAGCCGCAATCAAGAAGGAAAAAAAAAGCCAAGTTAGCCAAATTATTTTCCAAACGTAAAAAACTAGAAGCGCTCCACAAACGAAACTTAGCCTGAGCAAACCCACTTAGACCTTCTCAGGACCCGTAAGCTCATCCAAGAGGAATTAGGCCGACATTTCAGGAAAAAATTCACCCTATCCCAGAATCTCTATGAGTTTGGTAACAAAAGTAGTCATCTCCTTGCACAAGCTTTACGCAAGAAAAGAGCTGCCAACACGATACAACAATTACACTCCCATACTGGTCAGATGATTTCAAACAATAATGACATTGCAGGAGAATTTGAAAAGTACTACTCATCCTTACATGATCTCAGAAAGTCCGAACCCCCTGTGACTCCACCCGAAGAACTAACGATATTAGATCATTCTTAAACCAATTTGTCTATGGCAAAATACCCATAGACACTGCCACAGAACTTGAATCTCCGATCTCCACTCATAAATGGGAACAGGCAATAAAACAACTGAAATCCCCCAACAACCCTTTGTGAACTATAAATTATATGAAAAACACTAGAGAAAAATGTAACAATACATTTAAGTGTTTGTTCACCAATGCCAGAAGTCTGCCAAGCAAAACAGGTGAGTTGGAAGCTCTGGTGCATGAGGAGAGCTATGATGTAATCGGTATTGCTGAAACTTGGCTTCAATCCTCACATGACTGGGCTATTAATATTCCTGGCTATGCTCTCTTTCGGAAAGACAGGGTAAAAAGGAAAGGTGGAGGGGTCTGTCTCTATGTGAGAAGTGACCTCAAAGCAAGCGTGAAAGAGAACCTGGTTGATGGAGAGTGTGGTGAGGCTGAAGCATTATGGGTGGAACTGCATACAGATGTGCGTAGTTCAAAATTAATCATTGGAGTTTGTTATAAACCACCCAATGTTAATGAGGAGGTGGAGACTCAGCTCCTTGCACAGATGGAAAGGGCTGCAAGGGCTGGGACGGTGATAATAATGGGGGATATTTAACTACCCAGAAATTGACTGGATTAATGGCACTTCTGGGACAGTTAAAGGACAAAAATTTAAAAACCTATTGCAGGACAATTTTATGGTGCAGTTTATTGAGGCCCCAACTAGGAATGATGCTCTGTTGGACCTGATAATCTCAAACCATGCAGAGCTTATTACTAATGTTCAGATAAAGGAACACCTGGGTAGCAGTGATCATAACATGATTTCATTTAATGTTAACTATAAGCAGGAAATACATACAGGAAATATTAAAACACTAAATTTTAAGAGAGCAAATTTTCCAAGGATGAGGGCTGCTCTCCAGGACTTGGACTGGGAGGGACTATTGACACAGATGAACACAGAACAGAAATGGGAATTTTTCAAAAAGACTGTGTGGAACCTCACTGCAAAGTATGTTCCCATGGGCAATAAGTTTAAAAGGCTAAAAATAAAACCTATGTGGCTCACGGGCAAAGTTAAAAAAGCTATAAACAATAAGAAAGTAGCTTTTAAAAAATATAAAAATGAAGGAACACTAGTGTTGTTTAAATGTTACAAAGAATATAACAGGATATGTAAAAAGGAAATCAAGGATGCAAAAATTCAAAACGAACGACAGATTGCAAAAGATAGTAGGACAAACCCCAAAAAATTCTTTAAATATATTAATAGTAAAAAGGTGAAGTCTGAGCATGTAGGCCCCTTACAAAATAATCTAGAGTGGGTGACTGGGGACAAAGAGAAGGCAAATTTATTGAATGCTTTCTTCAGCTCTGTGTATACAATGGAGCATGGGGGAGCTCATGTCCAAAATGGGGGTGGGAGTGACACAGCCCCAAATCCACAATGGCTCAAAAGTGATATGGTCCAGAAATATTTAGACAGAATAAAGGTGGATAAAGCACCTGGACCAGATGGCATCCACCCACGGATCCTAGGTGAGTTGAGCTCTGTCATTTCAAAGCCACTGTATCTAATATTTAGGGACTCATTAATGACAGGAATAGTACCACTGGATTGGCGTAGAGCCAATGTGGTGCCTATATTTAAAAAGGGAACAAAGTCTTTACCAAGTAACTATAGACCTGTTAGTCTAACTTCTATAGTTGGGAAGATACTGGAACGTTTAATAAAAGACCACATGGATGAGTTCTTGCTGGAAAAAAACTATTTAAGCAGCAGACAACATGGATTCATGAAAGACAGAAGTTGTCAGACAAACCTGATTTCCTTTTATGAAGAGGTAAGTAAAACCCTGGACAGAGGCGTGGCTGTGGACGTGATATATTTGGATTTTGCAAAAGCGTTCGATACAGTTCCGCACACACGGCTCATGTGTAAGGTAAGGTCTACAGGATTGGATATATCAGTTTGTAAATGGATAGAAAATTGGCTGAAAGCCAGAATTCAGAGAGTCGTGGTTAATGATTCTTACTCTGAATGGTCCAATGTTATCAGTGGTGTACCCCAAGGTTCAGTGCTGGGACCCTTACTTTTCAATATATTTATAAATGATATTGGGTCTGGGATCAAAAGTAACATTTATGTCTTTGCAGATGACACCAAGCTATGCAGTGGAATAACGTCCTTGCAGGATGTCTCCAATTTACAAGCTGACCTCAATGCTCTGTCTAATTGGGCGACTGAGTGGCAGATGAGGTTTAATGTTGATAAATGTAAAGTTATGCACTTGGGGGCTAAGAATATGCATGCATCATACATACTAGGGGGAGTACAACTGGGGGGATCTGTAGTGGAGAAGGATCTGGGGGTTTTAGTTGATCATAAGCTCAATAATGGCATGCAATGCCAAGCTGCGGTTTCCAAAGCGAGCAAAGTCCTTTCTTGTATTAAGAGAGGTATGGACTCCAGAGACAGAGATATAATTTTGCCCCTGTACAAATCATTAGTAAGACCTCATCTGGAATATGCAGTTCAGTTTTGGGCACCAGTTCTCAAAAAGGATATCGGAGAACTGGAGAAAGTGCAGAGAAGAGCAACCAAACTGATAAGAGGCATGGAGGAGCTCAGCTATGAGGAAAGATTAGAAGAACTAAATCTATTCACTCTTGAGAAGAGGAGAATTAGGGGGGATATGATCAACATGTACAAATATATAAGAGGTCCATACAGTGTACTTGGTGTTGAGTTATTCACTTTACGGTCAACACTGAGGACAAGGGGGCACTCTTTACGTCTAGAGGAAAAGAGATTTCACCTCCAAATACGGAAAGGTTTTTTCACAATAAGAGCTGTGAAAATGTGGAACAGACTCCCTCCAGAGGTGGTTCTGGCCAGCTCAGTAGATTGCTTTAAGAAGGGCCTGGATTCTTTCCTAAATGTACATAAAATAACTAAGTACTAAGATTTGTAGGTAAAGTTGATCCAGGGTAAATCCGATTGCCTCTCGGGGGATCAGGAAGGAATTTTTTCCCCTGCTGTAGCAAATTGGATCATGCTCTGCTGGGGTTTTTTGCCTTCCTCTGGATCAACTGTGGGTATGGAGTTGGGTGTATGGGATTGTATTGTGTTTTTTATTTTGTTTGTTTATTTTTTTGAGGTTGAACTGGATGGACTTGTGTCTTTTTTCAACCTGACTAACTATGTAACTATATGAACGCTTTCAATTCCCTCTCTCCCTCAAACATTCTCAAAAAGGAGATGTTGGAGGCCCATATAGCTGTCATCCCCAAAGAAGACAAAGACCCCACACAAACAGGAAATTACAGACCAATATCGCTACTAAATATAGATATTAAGATTTTTTCAAAGATATTAGCAAACAGACTACTACCACTCCTCCCTTCCCTCATCTCCCAGGATCAAGTGGGCTTTATCCCGGGCCATGAAGCCGAAACCAAAAAGGTCTATTTCTGTCACTCTATGCAGAGAAGGCATTCGACAGAGTAGCCTGGGACTATATGATAGCAGTTCTATGGGCCATTGGTATTGGTCCACACATGTCCAGCCTTATTATGTCTTTATAGTCAGAGCCATCAGCTAAAGGTACGGGTCAACAATACTCCAATCCTCTTTGTACTCACCCTCAAACCATTCCTCTGCAAGCGGAGTCTTAACCCAGATATCCAAGGCATCATAACCCACAAGAGAGAATATAAATATGCTGCCTTCGCAGACGACATATTGCTATTCCTATCAAATCAGTTGACATCTCTGCCAAACCTCTTATCAGAATTTAACCGATTCCAAAGCCTCTCTTACCTCAAAATCAACTTTTCAAAATCCTATGCCCTAAACATTACATTACCCCAAAAAGTAATTGAGCAATGTAAAACGAACTTTCCATTCCAATGGAAACAGGACTCAATCCCATATTTGAGAATCCAACTTCCATCAAAAATTTCAGATCTTTACATAAGAAATCATGTTCCCCTCTTAAACAAACTAACCTCTAATCTCAAAACATGGAACAAAACGCTGTTCTCCTGGTTTGGCAGAGCAGCGATCCTTAAAAAAAATGCTCTTCCGAGAATGCTGTACATTCTACAGATTATCCCCATACATATCCCACCTGCCTTTTTTAAATCCTACAGAAACATTTGTTCTAAATTTCTATAGGGTGGATCGTAGGCCCAGAATCAGCTTTACACACCTTACTCGACCCAAATGACTTGGAGGGATAGGACTCTTGAATCTTCACAACTATCACACTGCTACACACCTCACCAGGATAGTAGATTGGAACGCTCACTCCTGACACAACGACTGGATCCCCTTGGAAGCATCTTTCACCAATCTTGCCCTGATATCTCTCCATGGGGTATCCCCACAACAGATTCCCTTGGACCTTAGTCTTCACCCCTTAATAGGACCCACATTACACTGCTTCCGAATAACATGCAAACAAACATCCATATCTTCGATCCCTAGCCCATTATCGCCAATAAAACTCAACCCTGATTTCACACCAGGAATGAACGCACAATTCCTCTCGGACATCTGGACACACAGTCAAATTAAAGCTTATCGGTTCTTCCTCCAAGGTAAATTACTAACCGCATCTCAAATCTCCTCTTGGTTTGAGAAGCCACCTATTCCTCCTTGGACATATCTACTGCTTGCACACTACCTGAAATCCCTTGAAAGGAATACACAATGTTCAAGACAGCTTACCCCTTTCGAAAGGTTATGTACAAACTGGGAGATGGATCTCTCTATCTCACTTTCAGCAGACCAATGAGAACGAATCTTTCTCAACATCTGTAAAGGGTCGACCAATTTCACTACTCAGGAAAATGGTTATAAAATCCAATCAAGATGGTACCGCACACCCACCCTCATACACAAATTCTTCCCCTCAATTCCGGAGACCTGCTGGAGTTGTCATCAGGATAAAGGTACTCTTCTTCACATCTGGTGGACATGCCCCTCCCTTACAACCTTTTGGGAAGAGGTTTGCCGCATCACTTCCCAAGTCACTTCATATGAACTAGACTTCTCTCCAGCCCCATTTCTTCTTCACCACTCACCCCTGTCACACAAATCTTACCACAAATCCCTAGCAATGCATATGATCAATGCTGCGAAACAATGTGTCCCCTTGCATTGGATCTCAACACAGCAACCAACATTAAAGGAATGGTTCACCAGAATTCGCAAAGTTGAGGAAATGGAAAACATTATCCATATCGCACAGGACGCCCCGATGAAATTTAGCAAAAAATGGGCCTGTTAGATACACTACCAGACAACACCTGAATTCTCAAACATACTAAGCACTAACACTTGATGAACTCTACAATTCGGGTTGGATCCAGACTATTGTGAAGTGTAATTTCCTTTCTTTATCCTCCAAATCATTCACTGCTGTATTTGCATTTCACAGGACCCCTCCTATAGACTTATACCAGAAAAGATCTTTCCAAGCCCCCCTACCCGTACGCAACTATTTGGGGAAGTCAGAGACAGTCCCTATCCCACTTTCCTTCCCCATACTCCCTCTTTCCCCCCCCCCACCTTTTTTTCCTCTTAGATACTCAGTTCAATATCCACACACCTAGTTCTAACCTTCACTTCGCATAATCACACACTTCCCATCTTCAAGAGCCTGGTTAGGGACCCACTCCGGCCTGTAATAATGTGTTCATCAGTACCCCACATATCAGTAGCACCTCCTGGTCAATCCACCACCCCCATAATACAGTCCCAAACCTCATTGGCATCAGTTGATCACAAACAGACATATTTCTACACTATAACTTGTGGGATCCCTTTCTACTCACACAGGTCCACGGTCTGACCCCCGACACCCTTACACAATTCATTTTAAAATACATTTTATGTTGAAGTGCTTTCACCTATTTTGCATTGTTATCTTGTGGCTGTATGTTACCACCTTGTATTATTGTTGTTCAAGACATATGTAACTGCGTGTTGATTATCAATAAAATATTTAAAAAAAATTATAATTGAACCAAACAAATAAAGTACATAATTAAATGTCCATGCAATAAAGTGCAAAACAAGTCCATATTAAAACAGTGAAAAATCCACAAATGGATGTTGATTGATGAACAACTGAAAATATTGAAATCCTATGTAAAACTTCCAGACCACCAACGAATCACCTCACTCATGCTCCCCCTGATGGGTATAGGCTCACCTATGGGAGTGCGACCCCCAACTAAGTAGGGTCAAAAATGCCTGTGAGCCACCCCAGGACAGAGATGCATATGCTCTGCTGCTGACATACTAAGGAGGAGATCTTGGGAGAAGTTTAGGAGCCAGATGTGTTGGATATTTCACGGAGTCCTGGCCCGCCGGTAGTTTTGACCCAGCTTAGTTTAAAGGTCACACTCCCAGAGCTAAGCCTATACCCATTGGGGGGGGGGGGGCAGAGCACGAGTGAGGTGATTTGTTGGTGGTCTGGAAGCTTTATATACAAGATTTTAAAATGATAAAAATGCATGTTAAGTGTTTTAAACAATTCAAGCTTAGGAGACAGCAGTGTTGGAGATCTCATTGAGTCCTGGGGTGGCTTAGAGGCATTTTCTGACCCTGCTTAGTTGGGGACTGAAAATATTGAAATCCTATGTAAAACTTCCAGACCACCAACGAAAATTACTAACTGCATCTCAAATCTCCTCTTGGTTTGAGAAGCCACCTATTCCTCCTTTTTCCAACTTCATCATTAAAACGACGTTGCCCACACACCATTGTTTTAAAAAAATTATCTAGCAAAGCGCGGTGACGTACAACACGTAAAACGGCACTATAAAGGGGAAGTTCTATTCGCCTTGGGGCTGCTTTAGCTGATTCCGTGTTAGTAAAAGTCGATTCGCGATTTTTTGTCTGTTACAGCGTGTTGAATTTACTCCATTATGAATGGTAGTTTTACCAGAACGAGCGCTCCCATCTCATAACTTGCTTCTGAGCATGCGCGGGTTTTTAACATCGTTTTAGCCCACACACGATCATTTTTTACAACCCGAAAAATGACATCGTTTAAAACAACGTTAAAAAATGCAGCATGTTAGAATTTTTTTTTGACGTTTTTCAGAACCTGAAAAGTGATGTGAAGCCCACACCTGATCATTTAAAATGACATTTTTTAAAAACAAAGTTTTTGTCATGCCGAAAAATGATTGTGTGTATGCAGCATAAAGCATGAGTTTGCTACTTTAGTGAATGAGCAGCTTGCGGTCATTGAGTCAACTATCAATTCTGCATTGCATTGACAAATGTGCTTGATAAGAATGTGAGACCACACCTAAGATATTGTACATTGCACTGCTTTTCACAAAGGCACCCCAAAACTTTGGTATTATGTGTTGAAACGGTGTTGCAATTGTGCTGTCCCCTGTCTACATTGTAAAGCACTGCACAAATTGTTGGCGCTTTAAAAATCCTGTATAATAATAATGTGGTGTTATGTGGTGTCATTGACAGTGAATGGCAGTAAAGCACACCAACACACGATATCCATTACCATAGATGCATATGGTCACAATGAAGGTGCTGCAAAGCTAAACACAGCTGATTTTCACTGTATTTCAATGATGGCCACCTATTTAATTTAAACACTATTAGCCAGATTCACGTATGGCGGCGTATCTTTATGCCGGCGTAGCGCATCCCATTTGCACTACGCCGACGTAACATAGTGAGGCAAGTACTGTATTCACAAAGCACTTGCTCCCTTAGGCCCCTTTCACATTGAGGAGTTTTTCAGGCGGTACAGCGCTAAAAATAGCGCTGCTATCGCGCCTGAAAAACTCCTTCACTGCAGACTCAATGTGAAAGCCCGAGGGCTTTCACACTGAGGCGATGCGCTGGCGGGAGACAAAAAAATCTCCTGTCAGCAGCATCTTTGGAGCGGTGAGAGGAGCGGCATGTATACCGCTCCTTCACCGCTCCTTCCCATTGAAAACAATGGGAAACCGCGGCAATACCGCCCGCAATGCGCCTCTATAGAGGCGCATTGCGGGCGGTATTAACTCTTTATCGGCCGCTAGCGGGGGTTAATACCGCACCGCTAGCGGCTGATACCCGCGGCAATTCCGGCGGTATAGCGCCGCTATTTTTAGCGGCGTTATACCGCCACCGCAGCTCCCGCCCCAGTCTGAAAGGGGCCTAAGTTACGTTGGCGTATCGCAAATGGCCCGGCGTAACCCCCGCCTAATTCAAAGTAGGCATGTAGTGGGCGGGCTTCATTTAAATGAACCGTGACCCCATGTAAATGAGGGCCGTTGGTACGGCGCATGCGCGCGCATGCTCAGAATTACGTCGCAATTACTCATTGCTTTCGACGTGAACGTAACCTACGCCCAGCCCCATTCACGTACGCTTACGCAAACAACGTAAAATCTGACGGCTGTTCCGTCGTCCATACCTTGCATGGGCTGCGCCATCTTACGTAAACAGCGTATCGGGCGCAAGTACGTTCGTGAATCGGCGTATCTAGGTCATTTGCATATTCTACGCATAAATCCACGTACACGCCCCTAGCGGCCAGCGTAAATATGCAGCCAAGATACGACGGCATAGGAGACTTACGCCGGTCGTATCTTGGCCAAATTTAAGCGTATCTGGTTTCCAGATTATGTTTAAATATACGACGACACGCATTCGGACTTACAACGGCGTATCTACTGATACGCCGTCGTAAGTCTTACTGAATCCGGCTATATGTTGTTTAAAAAAGGCTGAACTTAAGCCCAGGTTCACACTGGGCTGCGGGAATGAAGTTGTGCAAATTCATCTGTACTCACACGATTTCACTCCCGCTTGTCAGTCCCGATTTTGGCCCAGATTTCAGAAACATATGTGCAGAAACTACTTTTTGAAATCGGTGCAGCACCGCAGATGCAGCTACGCACCGATTAGAACGGTGCTATTGCCTGCATGTCAAATCGCATGTCAAAATGCAACAGTGTGAACCAGAGCTAAGCATTCTATAGCACAATGATATAAGAAGTAAAAATAGAAATACAATGCAATGATGTTCAATATCTGTTTAGAATGACCACAGAAACAAATGTAAAAAATGTCCCCAGTCATAAAAGAGTTAAACACTTTATAGGATTAAAATAAACACACAATACTAAGCTTCTGATACAAATAGGGTACCATTTTTAGTAAGATGGATGGATGCATCTCTTCTGTGGAATAAAATGGATTGCAGAGATTTGATCTTGCTGGAGATTTTCTACTCGCTGCTTTATAAATCTAGACAAAGACTCTGCAGATACCAAGGGGCTTAATTTATACCGTACAATGTGAACAATACTGCAGGCATCCCCATAAATGTCACAGTAAGCCCCTAAATCTTGATATGGAATAAGGATGCAAGTCATGTTTTGAGTCATTTGTCAAAGCGTTACGCTGAATTTATGTTCAAAATATTCTCTGTCTGTCCATAAAACAAGCGTTGAGTTAAAAACCACCACTTTTATTCTGGAGAATGACAGTGGTCTCCGTTCTGAAAATAAAAGTATACCTTTCCGCAGTGTTTCTATTGGAAAAATGCTAATAGTATAGAACTATTTTATGGATCATCACATAATCATGCATTTAGCATACTAGGAATGTTTGTGCTTGCATATTTAAATACTTGTAAAAGCAATTACAATGGTGACATGATATTTTTAGAAATAAAACCTGTTTTTTACACAGTATATCTATAAAACAGTAATTCCAAAATACGTTTAGGGATCTTTCACATGGCTAGCTGGAGAGCAGTAACAACAGGCCACTGAGCGGTGTTTTTTTACGCTCTCTGGCCACCCATCTGAATTCTGATATTGGGCTACTTTCACACTGAAGCACTGGGTGCGTTGGCGCTAAAATGCCGCTATTTTTAGTGGCACTTTACCGTAGTTTTTGCCGCGATTTTCAGCCCTTAGCGTTGCAGTTTAAGCACCCACTAGTGGCCAAAAAAGGGTTAAACCTGCCCGCAAAAACGGCACTTTGCGGGCATTTTGGAGGCGCTGCCCCATTGATTTTAATGGGCAGGGGCGCTGTAGGAGCGGTATACAGTGCCTCAAATACTTTTTTTTACCGTCCTGCCAGCGCAACTTTTCTGTGTGAAAGCCCTCAGGCTTTCACACTGGATATAAAGGAGTGGCTCTTTCAGGGTGCTTTGCAGGTGCTATTTTTAGTGCAATAGCGCCTGCAAAGTGCCTCAGTGTAAAAGCAGCCTTACCGCCTAACAGAACTGCACACATGCTGTAGAATTTGACAGGTGACCCTGCAATTTAAAATTGCCATTTGGCAAATAAAAGAAAAAAAAAAAGTATCAGTAGCTTCCCGAATACCTGTCAGCCTCTGTTCTACCACCCTCTGAAAAGAGAATCACAGCAAATTGCTTTTCAGAGGTCAGTCAGGGAGATTGAAAATTTAGAAAATGTGATACTTGCATTATTCTGGGTTGATTTAAAGATCAATAGTTATTTCTTCAACAGGCAGATGGTGTAACTACTTACAATGAAAAGTTTGTAAAGACAGGATATGAGCTTTTGGTCTCTAGGTTTTCTGTAGAGACAATATACATTTTAAAATTAAACCTTGCACAAGAGAAATTCTGATGCTGCTGGTACTGATTTCCAGGGCTTTTTTTCCCTCAAACAATAGGTGCTGGAACTCGACCACGACCCCCCAAAACCCCTCCACCCACACACACCCTCCAAATCACATCAAATAGTGGGTGTGGTCAGTCAAATTTCATGAACAGTAGGAGGGTCTTAAAGGGGCATTAAATACCAGGATTGCATTACATACAGAGTGCAGATTTTAGGGGGTTACACACAGAGTGCAGAGCTGTCACTTGTAAACACAGAAACCAGACTTCTGTGTTTACAAGTGATTCTGGTGAGCAGCCCCCCCCCCCCCCCAAGGGTCTGAGCCAGAGGTGGTGGAACTGAGTTCCACCAAGTTGCCCCTGAAAAAAAGCCCTGCTGATTTCTAATTCTGAAAATGCTTGTAATCTGGCTGCCATGTTGACCCACCATCTTCAATCAGCAATCTTTGATTCCATATTAAAGAGATTTTGTTTTGTTCCTGATTTAGGACTCAGAATCATTACTTATGCAGTCCACCTGCTGTTGCAAGGCTAGATGCAATTAAAAACAAATCCAATGAGTATATTAATTCACATGTTTATGTTACTAAAACAACAAACTGTTTTGATCTGGCCCAATTATTGTTATAAGAAGGACAACATCATCTTATTTTAATGAAGGAATATATACAAAATCACAGTTTTTTGTATCCTGAATAATAATTTTAAGTGTGCCATATTTATGACACAGACAACTCATTGCCAGCATACAACCTCAAAGTGAATCTAAACCCATTCTTAAAAATCTCCTATAATCTTTGTTAAAGCAATTTCAGAAGTAATTTCAAAATTCATTTTCCATGGTTTTTAATTTAAAGCATTCATTAAAATGTTGCCATTATGATCATTATGATAATTTTTTTCAGTTTACATCAACTTTAACCACTTCAACTCTGGAAGGTTTACCCTCTTTATGACCAGGCCATTTTTTTGTGATACGGCACTGCGTTACTTTAACTGACAATTGCGCGGTCGTGTGATGCTGTACTAAAATACAATTTTTGTCTTCCCCCCCACAAATAGAGCTTTCTATTTGATCACCTTTGCGCTTTTTTTTAGCGCAATAAACAAAAAAAGACTGACAATTTTGAAAAAAATATATATATATGTATTTTACTTTCTGCTATAAAACATACCCAATAAAAAAATAATATATAACAAAAATCTAATTTCTTCATCAATTTAGGCCAATATGTAATCTGCTACATATTTTTGGTAAAAGAATCCCAATAAGCATTTTTTGATTGGTTTGCGTAAAAGTTATTATTTTTTTTTTAGTAAGGCCAGGTTCACACATATGCAAATGGAATGTGGATTTCCTGCATCCAATTCGCACGACAGGAGTGTGCGCCCAGTTTTCAATGGAGCCAGTTTACACAGCTCCAGGGCTGCTGCAGTCTGCATTTAAAAAGGGTTCTTTCCGTCTTTGGTTCAGATTCAGGTGTGAATTCAGGCAAAATCTTGGACCTTATTCACACCTGAATCAGTAAAAAGGGATGCACCGGAACCCATGCTGTGAACAGCGACCGCGGCATATGTGAACCCAGCCTCTGGCACTGATCAGCAACTTATAGTGTAACTGATATTGCGGCAGACAAATCGGACACCTGACTCTTTTTGGGGACCAATGACACCAATACAGTGATCAGTGCTAAAAAATATGCACTGTGAGGCCTCGTACACACGGCCGAGGAACTCGACGTGCCAAACACGTCGAGTTCCTCAGTGAGTTCAGGGATGAAGCCGCCAAGGAGCTCGGCGGGACGCCTTCTCCCATAGAACAACGAGAAAATAGAGAACATGTTCTCTATTTTCTCGACGAGTTCCTCGGCGGCTCCATCGGGCCGAAAATGTACAGACGACAGAGTTTCTCGGCAGAATCCGGGTTTGACCGAGTTTCTCGGTGAATTCTGCCGAGAAACTCTGTCGTGTGTACGAGGCCTCAGTGTACTAATGACACTGACAGGGAGGGGGTTAACATCAGGGGTGATCAAAGAGTTAAATGTATGCATAAGTTGTGCTTACTAACTCTAGGGTAGGTGCTTTGACTAGGGAAGGGCAACGATCTGTGTTCCTGCTCCCTAAATACACAATCAGATTGCATAGTGTATGGCCATCTTTATACATATAAGGGAGTGGACAGAAACACTCAGATGTCAAGCCCCATTCACAAATCTGCATAGTGGAAGCTTATAAATACGTTTTTTTTATTCGTTTTTTTTTTAGCGGAGGAGGGGAGGCGTTTGAGCATTTTCACTCATCACACATAGAGCAGCACATCCACCTGAATGACCTGCCCTACACACAGCAATCGCCCCAAAGAAGCTCCAGAACTTTTTATTAGTGTGGAGCTTGGTGCGTTTTTTACTGCGATTTTTGGTGCAGCACAGCACAGATGTGAATGGAGTCGCATTGTTCTTTTGTTAACGCACTAATTTCACTTTCATGCCCCAATCACATCTAGCATAGTGGGAGAGCACATTTTGTGGCTTGTTTTTCCTGTGACATGCACAGGGCATCCTGTTGATTTAAATTGGCTGTACTACATGTGGTTAATGGGACATTTTGGAGTTTTGTGGGTTGTGTGGTTTTTTTTTTTGCAGAATTTGCCCCTCGTTTTTTTCACATGGCAAAATGCGTTTGCTTCTGTGTTTGGTGCGCCATTAACAATTAATGGCACTGAAAGTAACTAGTAATTTTAGGTGTATAAACATGGCAATACACTATGCAATCTGATTGTATATTGTGCATTTAGTGAGAAGGGTGATCACTGATTGATTGCATTTTATTTAAAAAACGTGCACCTAGGTGTGGGAGGGTGGATGATGCAGGGTGTGTGCTAATGAGGTCAGCTGGTCATCTCCTTCCTGTGTCATGATGACCTAAAGTCTGCTCAGGAAGAAGTCATTACTAATTGAAACGTCTGGATTTAATGGAAAGCTTTGATATTTTTGCAAAAAAAGTACATGAATTGTATATTGGTGCATACGGGAGCTGGAATTGACATAAAAGTGTACACAATTAACTTACCATTTAAGGCAAGTTGCAGGCTGTGCTTGAGCAGGGGGCATGGTCAAGAGGCAGGCTATGATTAGGAGGTTGTGTGCCAGAGGCAAGCTGTGATTGGTCGGAGGGGGGCATTTCGGCTGAACAAACTATCAAATACAGGAATGCTGTGTGTCTGTACAGTCATGTACCTCTGAATGGGAGGCAAAAGGATTAAAACTAACCATGCTAACACAGATCTGCTTCTGTGCTGTTTGTGGTCACTTTAGAACGAGGAAGAAAGGTGACTGGCAGGATCAAAAAGGTACTTCAGATGGAGGAAACAAATGGAAATAATAGAGACTATGACTTGAAAAAATACATATATGCACACATGCATAGAAAAAATATATATATTTATAGTAACATACACTTTAAGGTAGATATACATTATTTACAAGAGATTACAGACTGTAAACCTTCGAAAAGACAAAACAGAAAAAAACTTTGAAACAAAAGCATAATGAGCTAGTATGCATGGCATACTAGCTCATTATGAAATACTTACCTTAGAAAGATGCCCTGCAGTGCCACCCGCGCTCCACTCCCACCGAAGTTACTTCTGGGTTTGTGGGCTCTGGCACTGTGATTGGCCAGAGTCACGCATCACAGCACGAGCCCTAAAAAAAGGCACCAGTGGGCTGCTTCTTCAGTTCATGTGCTAATGACGTTGATAGTAAATATCTCCTAAACTGCAAGTTTTGGAGATATATACAGTATCTACAGGTAAGCCTTATTATAGGTTTATCTGTAGATACAAGTTGGGTAACAGAGTTTACAACCACTTTAAAGACTCTGACCACTAGATATACACTTTCAATATAGGGCATCCAGAATAGAGTGGGTTACACTATGGATAGTGAGTTCCAGGCATATAATGTATGCGTAGGTAAGTGGGAAGGGTGGATCTGAAATATCAGAATGGTAGGGAAAGGTACCACCTTTTAGAATCCATGTGTTCTCTGAAAAAACGGCAGCAACTTTAACCCATTACAACTAGAGTTGAGCGGACACCTGGATGTTCGGGTTCGGGTCCGAACCCGAACTTTAAAAAAAAAGTTCGGGTTCGGGAACCCGAACCCAAACCCAAACTCCGAACCCCATTGTAGTCAATGGGACACGGACTTTTAGAAAAAAAAATGCGCGGAGGTCCCCGCAAATTCAATAATCAGACCCTTTAGGTCTGGTATGGATATTAAGGGGAACCCCGCTGTCAATTTAAAAAAAAATGACCTGCGGTTCCCCCTAAATATCCATAACCAGACCCGTTATCCGAGCACGTTGACCTGGCCAGCTGCAGAAAAGAGGGGGGACAGAGTGCGCCCCCCCTCTCCTGAACCGCACCAGGCCACATGCCCTCAACATGGGGAGGATGTCCCCATGTTGATGGGGACAAGGGTCTCATCCCCACAACCCTTGCCCGGTGGTTGTGGGGGTATGCGGGCGGGAGGTTTATCAGAATCTGGAAGACCCCTTTAACAAAGGGGACCCCCAGATCCTGACCTCCCCCTGTGTGAAATGGTAATGGGGTACACTGTACCCCTACCATTTCACGAAGGAAGTGTAAAGTATTGTAAAAAAACACACTGACACCATAGAATAAAGTCCTTTATTAAAAAAAAAAAACTCCAGCGGTGATAATCCACTCGTTCCCGGCTTCCTGCGTTGTCCTGATCCTGCGACGGCTGATCTCCAGCGATGAGAAGATCCTGCGACGGCCGGGTGATCTCCGATCCAGCGATGTGAAGATCCATCCGGAGTGCAGCATCCCCGACCTCCTCATCGCCGGACACAGCCCAGCGGAATGACGCGCTGGAGCTGTGACATTACTTATATAGAGGAGGCAGGGCCACCCGTCACGTGACCCCGCCCCCTCTGACGTACCCTCTGCTACGTCACTGGGGAAGCCCAAGAAGAGGGAAGACTATAGGCTTCGCCAGTGACGTAGCAGAGGGTACGTCAGAGGGGGCGGGGTCACGTGATGGGTGGCCCTGCCTCCTCTATATAAGTAATGTCACAGCTCCAGCGCGTCATTCCGCTGGGCTGTGTCTGGCGATGAGGAGGTCGGGGATGCTGCGCTCCGGATGGATCTTCACATCGCTGGATCGGAGATCACCCGGCCGTCGCAGGATCTTCTCATCGTTGGAGATCAGCCGTCGCAGGATCAGGACAACGCAGGAAGCCGGGAACGAGTGGATTTCTCACCGCTGGAGTTTTTTTTTTTTTTTTTTAATAAAAGGACTTTATTCTATGGTGTCAGTGTGTTTTTTTACAATACTTTACACTTCCTTCGTGAAATGGTAGGGGTACAGTGTACCCCATTACAATTTCACACAGGGGGGGGTCAGGATCTGGGGGTCCCCTTTGTTAAAGGGGTCTTCCAGATTCTGATAAACCTCCCGCCCGCATACCCCCACAACCACCGGATAACATCTGCGAATCAGATGCGTGCCCATAGAAGATAATGGGCCTGAATTTGCACCTGAGCCGCACCGCGCAATGCCTAGAAAACGCACACTTTTTTGGGCAATGCGCAGTGCGAATACATCGCACATATGTGCACCAGCCTCATTGAAATCAATGTATTTTATAATGTTATGCGAATTGGATGCTGTTTAATCCGCAACCAATTCGCATAGGTATGAACCCGGCCTTAAAGGGGTTGTAAAGATACAATTTTTTTTTCTCAAATAGCTTCCTTTACCTTAGTGCAGTCCTCCATCACTTACCTCATCCTTCCATTTTGCTTTTAAATGTCCTTATTTCTTCTGAGAAATCCTCACTTCCTGTTCTTCTGTCTGTAACTCCACACAGTAATGCAAGGCTTTCTTCCTGGTGTGGAGTGTCGTGCTCACCCCCTCCCATGGGAGTCAGGACGCTCTCTACGTTGCAGGTAGAGAAAGGAGCTGTGTGTTAGTGGGCGTCCTTACTCTCCTGTAGTCATAGGTGTGCGCACAGGGTGTGCCGGTTGTGCCCAGGCACACCCTAATCACCCCATGCACATTAGTGTTATCGCGCTGTATAGCAGCAGGAACATGGGGAAGATCTCCCTCTTACCGGTTCTGCCATAAGAGAAGTGTTTATGCTCTTCTCTTTCACTATGTCGGGGTCTATATATATGTAGATACATACACATGCATGTGTGTTTGAGCTTAAGGGTGCACACCCTAATGCAGTGTTTCTCAATTCCAGTCCTCAGGCCCCCCCAACAGGTCAGGTTTTCAGGATTTCCCTCAGATGAAAAGGCTGTGGTGATTACTAAGGCAGTGAAACTGATCAAATCACCTGTGCAAAATAATGGAAATCCTGAAAACCTGACCTGTTGGGGGGCCTGAGGACTGGAATTGAGAAACACTGCCCTAATGCAATAGGCTGCGCACACCTATGCCTGTAGTCCAAGGGAGGGGGCGAGCATGACACTCCACACCAGGGAGAAAGCCTCGCATTGCTGTGTGGAGTTACAGACAGAAGAACAGGAAGTGAGGATTTCTCAGAAGAAATAAGGACATTTAAAAGCAAAATGGAAGGATGAGGTAAGTGAAGGGGGACTGCACTAAGGTAAAGGAAGCTATTTAGGAAAAATACAACCCCTTTAAACAAAAAAATTAGGGCACAGTGGTTGGTGACTAACATTTTTAGCTAAACATCTTTTGCCATCCCCACCATACATACACCCTAAAAGCCATTTAACGGTTGCTCAGCACAAAAATATACTGATACTGTATATGCATTTACAGATTGTTAATACTGGTTAATAAAAAAGACACACTGGCTTAAACTGTTTTACAAGACAGTACAAAGAGATTTTCCTTATTGTACGTAGAATAACTCAGCTGCATCCCTGTAGAACATTCACATACAAGCTATTGATATTATGCCATATTGCATTAATATCACAGAACTAACTCACAGCCAAATGAAACCCTAAATTCCTTAAAGCAACAAGGTAACAACAAGCTGCCACTTTGCTTTATTTTACTACTTCTGAATGATTTCCCTCTGGACAAACTAGAAACATTCAAATGACGGCTTGAGAAAGTAGGTTTGACAGGCAACAAGGTTAGTACAGAAACAAGAGATTTCTAGTACGGGTGGGTCAGTGTGCTACAAATTCTATGATACTGGGATAAATATTTACAGGAGGTAAAGTTTTATCTCAGAAATGTCTCCACTTATCGGTACATGAGTAATGATTACGGTATATTTTATTTGTTGATACCTTCAGAATATCAATTATTTATATCTGCAAGTGGTTAATGAAACCAACCTATGCCGCAGCATAGGAAAAGAGGGACAAAGACAATGATGAGATGACTAGAAGATTTTTTTAAGCATAGATTTGATTTAGTAGGAGGAATGAATTGGACAGTAGGTAGTATAATGGCGCGATACACACCATCTTTTTTCCTGACGTTCAAAAACCCCATCGTTTTTCAAGGCGTGATTCCTTTCCAGCCTGACTTGCATACACACGTTCATGCAAAAAAAACGTCCGACCAAAGCGCGGTGACGTACAAGGGGAAGTTCCTTTCAAATGGTGCCACCCTTTGGGCTGCTTTTGCTGATCCTTGCATTAGTAAAAGTTTGGTGAGAGACGATTAGCGATGAAAACAGTCCGTTACAGCGTGACGAATGTGCCATCTCCATTATGAATGCTAGTTTTACTAGAACCAGCGCTCCCATCTCATACTTGATTCTGAGCATGCGCGTTTTTTCCCCCTCGGAAAAGCATACACACGATCATTTTTCACAACCAGAAAAAGACTGACGTGAAACACGACAGGAAAAAAGAGAGCTAGTTTCAATTTTGCGGGCAGTTTTTCCGTCGAGAAAACTGCTAGGGAGCATACACACGACCGGTCATGTGTACGAGGCATAAGGCTACTTCACACTGAGGCATTTTATTGGGGTTTTTGCACTAAAAATAACGCCTGAAAAAGCGCCTGTAACCTGCCTCTGCTGCAGCTCCAGTGTGAAAGCCAGAGGGCTTTCACACTGGAGCTGTGCGCTTGCACCACCCCTACCATTGAAATCAATGGGCACTGCTTCCGAAGCACCTGCAAAGCGATTCGGCAGCAGCAATTTTAACCCTTCCGTCAGCTGCTAACAGGGGTTAAAAGCACCCCGCTAGAGGCCGAAAAGCAACGCTATAACAGCGGTAAAGTGCCACTAACACCGCCCGCCCCAGTGTGAAAGCAGCCTAAAGTGCAATAGGATGCTGCAGGCAACTTGAGCTCAGCCTAAATTACGTGTATCGGCCCACCTTCCTTTTACATCATATCACTTTAATTACTGTTTTTAATGGGTAGGTAGGAATTTGAACTTCTGTCAGGTTTTGTAGCTGTCTGAATTTTTTTCCCATTATTCCCTTTTATATCAATACCAAGACAAGAAATGTGCAAATTGGATGTTTTGAGAACAAGAAGGCACAGACAGCAATTAAGCCCAGGTTCACATTGAGGGTGGGTTTGAAATTGCGCACGTTCGGCTGAACTCACACAGTTTCAAACCGGCAAATGCAGTCTGACTTAATGGGCGATTTGGCAGACATGTGTGGGTTCATGCACAGATGTTTATTCCAATCACCCCCAAAGACGCCAAAAGTAGTACAGGAACTACTTTTTGGGAAACGGTACAACGCTGCAAAGTTGGCATCACACCGATTTAGTGTGTGTCAAAACAGCCCGATGTGAACGTGGGCTAAAACCATAAAGGGATTCTAACCTAAAATGTATCTGAATTTGGGAAATACAATTAATGTCAATGCATGTGTACTTGTTATTGTCCTAAAGTGTGTAAAATAGAGATGAGCTCTGGGTTCTGTCTGAACATTGGTTTGGACTGCATTTCAGTTTGGAGGTTCGTATTCAATCCAATGATGGGTTGTTGTTGTTTGCAAAGCATTGTGGGACCCTTGACAGGGCAATTCCCACCAAATGTCCCACAATGCACTGCAAAAACATCATTAGCCAGGTGATGTTTTTTTGGTTCAAATCCCAGTCTTCACACTATAAAAGGCTGTGCTCTCAGCAGCCCTTTGCCAGTTCGTTAGAGTTTAGTGAGGGTGATAGACAGCATGAGACTGAGACAATGCTTTTTGGGAGAGAGAGGTTACTAGTGTGTAGGTATTGTGTTGCTATTGTATAATAGGTAGTTACCTATTGCAGCGCTGCTATACACAGTACAATCTTCAGTGCTGAATAGTTGGCAAATTGTAGTTTGTGGGGCTAGGGAAAGTGAAGTTTAAGCCCACCTAAATTCACTGTAATTTGAATATTCTTATTTTAAGCCTGCCCTCCTACCTAGCAAATGTATAGCTAGCCAACACTTATTGGTATTTTCTACACACAAAATAAACTCTTGGAATAGGGTGACCAGACATCCCCGCTTTCAGGGGACTGTCCCCGGATTGAGGACACTGTCCCCGGACCAAGTCCTTCCCCGGATTGCATTTGAACAGGGGCTGGGGCAATTTCAAAGACATTCAGTGCAGAAAAAAAAAAAAAATCGGAATTACACACCTCCACTCCGCCGCTCCTACTAGCTTGGGGGGGGGGGGGTGTATTTTTTTCCATCATCTTTGCTTCCGATGATTATGTGCTAGTCGGAGCGGAGGGAATATTTCTTCAGTTTTGGGTGCATGCCCATTCTGCTCCACTTCTGTTCTTCTGCCTTGGCTCCCAGCCAGCCACCTGCCTATCTCCTTGCCTTCCCTGGTGGAGGGATCTTCCTCCGCACCCCATTCAGTAGTAGCCAGGGCCCGGAGAGTGAGACTTGAGAGGCTGCGACGGGCAGAGAATTGCTGATTGCTGTTATTACTAGTAAAAAAAAAATATGTTCCCGGATTTCTGGTCACCTTATCTTAGAAATATTAACAAAAGTGCAACACTCTACATTATCATCATATTATAGCATATACAGAAAAATTCCATCATATAAAACACAGTATATACATAAAATGTGCATAAAAAGACACACATGTGCAAGATAAATACTAAATAAATACCCAGTGTATACAGTATATGGTATTATATCCAGTCAAGCTCAAATGAAGAGGTACATAATGTAATACGTAGGATAGCACTTTAGGTAACATCACTGTGCTACCTCCAAGAAGTGATTACTGAGTGTGGAGTAGTGAGTGATTACACCTGTGTTCTAATAAATGCTCAGTTAGGCCCCTTTCACACTGGGGCGGGAGGCGCGGTGGTGGTATAACGCCGCTAAAAATAGCGGCGCTATACCGTCGGATTTGCCATGGAATTCGGCTGCTAGCGGTGCGGTATTAACCCCCGCTAGCGGCTGATAAAGGGTTAATATTGCCTGCAATGCGCCTCTGCAGAGGCGCATTGCGGGCGGTATTGCTGCAGTTTCCCATTGTTTTAAATGGGAAGGAGCGGTATACACGCCGCTCCTCTCACCGCTCCAAAGATGCTGCTGGCAGGAGATTTTTTTCTCTCCTGCCAGTGCATCGCCTCAGTGTGAAAGCCCTCAGGCTTTCACATTGAGTATGCAGTGCAGGAGTTTTTCAGGCGGTATAGCAGCGCTATTTTTAGCGCTGTACCGCCTTAAAAACTCCTCAATGTGAAAGGGGTCTTAAACAGAAAGCAAACCTCGTACACATGATCTGATTTCCATCGGACAAAGCCTCAGACTTTTGTCCGAAGGGCATTGGCCGTGAACTTGTATTGCATAAAAACGGCAGAGAATTGTCAGCTCTTTAGCGCCACCCTTTGGGCAACTTCTGCTAACTTCTGACAACAATTGTCCGATGGAGGGTACAAACGGTCGGATTTTCCCGACAACAGCCTGTCATCACACCTTTCCCATCAGAAAATTGGATTGTGTGTACGGGGCCTTAGATCCATGTGCGTTAGCGGTAAAGCGTTGCTTGTTTTAGCAGCGCTTTACCCCTGTTTAAGACCCCTTTCACACTGAAATCAAAATATGTACAGCGCTAAATACAAAGGATGCACTGAGGCATATATTGTGCATTCAATAAACGATATATAAAGTGCAAAATGTGTTCTTAAACATTTATTATATTGTGGGATTAATATAAGTGCATTGTGCAGATGTTGTCCATATAGTGTCTCTATAAAAATCAATTGATGGTTAAAAAATCATGCCAGTCAATTATATGTGCAACTGCTGTGCATAAAAAGACAAAGTAAATAATAACAGGAAAAAAAAAAAGCAAAATCCCCCCAAAAAAGTGATAAGCATGTAGCCAGTGAAATTCCAAATTTGATTCCAAAAAAAGTCCCAAACACAATATTTCTTTAAAAGTGCTGGCGTGCAATCGATATTCCAAAGTGCTGTGAGGCTCAAATACACACAAGTGATTTGTGCTTCACCGACCCCCCCCCCCAAGTAGTTAGGTCGAATGGACCCCTTAGCAGTACTCAGTGGCGGAGCGTCCATAGAGGGCGCAGGTGCGCCGCCCCTCTTGCTCCTGCACCGCCACTGAAAAACAATACACAGATTCATGCATTGCATGAATCTATGTATTGTCGCCGCTGCCCACTATTCAGGTGGCCTGCCCCCTGGTGAGCGCCGGCCATCTGAATAACAGCAGCTGGTTGGCTTTGGAAGTGTCTATCAGAGCCTGAGGGCTGTAATCAGCTTCCAAATAGTTAACCAGGGGACGCACAGGGTGTGCGTTCCCTGGTTAACACTGACAGGCGTCTCAGCCAATCAGGTTCACCGGTTCTGGTTACCGGTAACCTGATTGGATGAAGCGACATCGAGGGCGGGACTACTCCAAGGGATCATGAAGGAGGATCCGAGGATGGCTGACCGAGAAAGGTAAGTGCCAGGTGGGGGGGACAATCTGGCAGCATTTTATGGGAAAACTGGCGGCAATTGATGTGCACAGTGGCGACATTGGCATGGCACAGGGGCGACATAAGATGGGCACAGGGGCGACAATTGATGGGCAGAGTGTCTGCGTTTGACATGGAACAGTGGTGACAATTGATGGCACAGTGGCTGCGTTTGGCATTGCACAGTGGCGACAATTGATGGGCACAGTGGCGACAATGGCATGGCACAGTGGCGAAAATTGATGGGCACAGTGGTGACAATTGATGGGCACAGTGGCTGCATTTGATGGCATGGCACAGTGGCTGCATTTGATGGCATGGCACAGTGGCGACAATTTTATGGCACAGTGGCGACAATTTTATGGCACAGTGGCTGCATTTGATGGGCACAGTGGCGGCAATTGATGGGCACAGTGAGGCTGCAATTGATTTTTTTTTCGTTTGTTTGCGCCCCCCCCCAAAAAAAAAAAATTGAGCACCAGCCGCCACTTGCAGTACTGCATGTGGGTCAATCTGGCTTAGACTGGTGAGCAGGGTGATGAGATGCCTCTTTTAAGTAATCCTTTGAAATGCTTCTCATAATACTCCTTCTCCTTATAAGCTGCCCATAAACTCCAGTCACATCGATCAATTAACCCTTTCAGCCCCAGAAGTATTTGCCCCCTTAATGACCAGGCCTTTTTATGCAATACGACACTGCTTCTCTTTAACTGACAATAGCATGGTACCCATACAAATTATTTTTCCCACAAATAGAGCTTTCTTTTGGTGGTATTTGATAACTTCTGCTGTTTTTATTTTTTGTGCTATAAACAAAAAAAGACTGGCAATTTTGTAAAAAAAACAACCAATTTTTTACTTTTTGCAATAAAAAATATGACAAAAAGTATTTTTTTTTATTTTATTTCTTCATCAGTTTAGGCCAATATGTATTCTTCTACAAAAAAAAAAAAAATCGCAAAAGGGGAAAATTGATTAGTTTGCCCAAAAGTTATACCGTCTACAAAATAGGGAATGGATTTATGGCATTTTTATTATTCATTGTTTTTTTTACTAGTAATGGCGTGGATCTTCGATTTATAGTGGGACTGCAACATTGTGGTGGACAGATCAAACACTTTTGACACTTTTTTGGGACCAATAACATTTATACAATGATCAGAGCTAAAGATAGCCACTGATTACTGTATAAATGTCACTGGCAGGGAAAGGATTAACACTAGACGGCGATCAAGGGGTTAACTGTGTTCCTTGGAACAGAAGATCTCTGACATGTTACTAGGAAGAACAGGAAATTGTCTTTTTTACATAGGCAGTTCCCCGTTCTGCCTCTGTACACCGCGATCACGGGTCGCTGGCGAAAATCAAGTCCACAGGACCTGTGGGCACGCTCCTGCTAGTCTCCCTGCACAGACCAACGTACACCTATAGAAGTTTTCACAGTAAAATGGCAGGTCGGCAAGAGGTTAAAGAGTTAAAGTGGATGTAAACTCACCCTCAGACTTTCTAAACTACTGCCATAGTGGTGATCTATAAGGATATACATGCCTCCTGCCTGTATCCTTACCTGTCAAATGTCTTTTATGAGACCCCAAAAAAATGGATAGTTGTATCAAATACTTACCGTAATTTTTCTTTCCTGACGCCAATACATGGCAGCATACATATGATATAGCTCCACCCCTATATCCACCCACCTGTTTAGCTCTATAAAAGTCTGACTGAGAGTTACCTCCCCCATTCTCCATATAAAGCACAAAGATCATAGGGAGGGTTCGTATGCTGCCATGCATTTGCGTCAGGAAAGGAATATGACAGTAAGTTTTTTTTTTTATTTATATTTTATTTTATTATGTTATAAAAAGTTGTTTCCACAGTACAAAATGCATATACATACGATACTTTACATAACATCCATAATAATTTAGCTTTTGCAGCATTGAGCAGGTAAGAGACCAATGATTCTTTATATTGTTTTTTTGTTTTGTTGGTCCTGTGAAACAGCACATTCCAGGTGTTTTGTGGGATCCTTTCCCCTACTATCTCCTTCACGTAGTCTAATATACTATGCCAATACTCTTATTTTCAGGCACTCCCACCAGATATGTACTGTTGTTCCTCTCTGTTTACATTCTCTCCAACACTGGGTGGAGCTATTTGGCTGGAATTGATTGATTCTCTCCGGGGTCAGATACATTTATAATTAGCTTCTATTGTAGTGATATCAGTTGCATAATTATAGACTGCTATAGACATGACATTCAGCCGAGTTGTCAGAATGACAATCGGCTGTTCCTTTTTTTTTTTCAGTGCAGCACATACCGTATTTTCACCGCCGTTTCCGGGTATGTAATCTGCGGGACTGGGCGTTCCTAAGTGATTGACATCCTTCCGACCGGCGCATACAGCACGTCACTAGTTGCCGAAAGAAGCCGGACTGCGAGTCGGCTCTATATGGCGCCTGCGCACCGACGTTCGGCTTCTTTCGGCAACTAGTGATGCGCTGTATGCTCCGGTCGGAAGGATGTCAATCACTTAGGAATGCCCAGTCCCGCAGATTACATACCCGGAAGCGGCGGTAAAAATACGGTATGCGCTGCACTGAAAAAAAAAAAAAACAGCCGATTGTCATTCTGACAACTCGGCTGAATGTCATGTTAAAAAAAAAAATTGGGGGTGAACCCCCGCTTTAAGTCTACTCTGGTCCTTATTTTCCCTTGTTTTACTATATCTTTTAATTGTGCTTCTCCCATTTGTCTTCCCATCCGTGACAGTAAGTATTTGATACAATTTTCCCATTTTCCTGACACCAACATGGCAGCATACATATGATACATAATGAGCTTTTGAGAGGGAGGGTTTAGTGCTGCAAACTTAGTCTTTGACAATAGACATAGAAGCTTGGATAGTTTTTCCTGCCAAACTCTACTGTAGTAAGAGCTGCTGGGTCCCCCCTGTAGTGTTTTAATAATGTATGATGGGATGAGCAGCTAGCCGCTTGTCTCCAGACACTCCTGTTTGTGCCACCCAAGTAGAAGACATCACCCTGGTTAAGTGGGCTCTAACCACCTCCAGAGGATCCTTCCCGGCCACTCTATATACCCGGTGAATAGTTTTTACTATCCAGTCCTCTTTCCCTTTTACGATAGGTATGATGAAGAGTCTGTCAGAATGTCTGAATGTAGAAGCAGCCTGGAGGTAGGCTTTAAGGACTTTTGGAATGTTCAACTCATGCAGATCAGCATTTGATTCCGCTGGGAAGGCTGGAAGCACCCATTCACTGGAGAGATGAAATATTGATGCCAATTTTGGGACAACGTGATCCAATGATCTCAGCACAACCCTGTCTGGGAAGAACATGGAATAAGGACTGGCTGCCCCAATTTTTAGAGTTTCGACACCCTTCCCCCTGAAGTTAGGGCTATTAGAAAAGCCGTTTTAAAGGTGATATCCCATAATGAACAGTCTTCTGTTGGATCACAAGGATTGTTTGCTAGAAAATTGAGGACTACTGCCAGGTCCCATTGAGGGAATCTATTTCTCTATTTGGAAGGGAGTAGTCTCTCATAGGGCTTCCAGATTCTGATAAGCCCCCTGCCCGCAGACCCCCACAACCACCGGGCAAGGGTTGTGTGGATGGGGACAAGGTGCTTTGGGGGGGGAACCCAAAGCATGATTCCCTTGTTGAGGGAATGTAACCTGGTACGGTTAAGGAGGGGGGCACTCTCTTGCCCCCCCTTTTCCTGTGGCCTGCCAGGTTGCTTGCTCAGATGAGGGTCCAATATGGATTTTAGGGGGTACCCCCACGCCTTTTTGTTTTTGGTGCAGGGATCCCCTTAACCATTTCTATACACTATATAATATATACTACGCTGCCTAAATATAAATTCTACACTGAATATCTAATCTACGCTAAATGCAGACTGTGTACACACACACACACACACACTAGACTGTGTATATGTGTGTGTATATATATATATATATATATATATATATATATATATATATATATATATATATATATATTGTGAGTTATTTTCCTCTGCGGGATTAGGTGTGTAAACCGTTAACGTTGAACCAAAAAGGGTTTTACTTGTAACCAAACCAAAAAAACAATGCTTCATTCAGCCCACAGGGAAAAAAATAAAGTAAAAGTCTGCTTGTCTCCAGCATAAACAAAAAGTCTGCTTGTCTTCAGCACAGCAATAAATCAAAGCAAAGGCACATATGTTTTGTTTTTTTTTTAGGCAGGTCTTCACCCCAGAACTTCCAGTCCTTGCTGACCCTTTATCAGCTTCTCAGTATATCATAGCTTCTTCAGACAGGTGCACTCCCATACTCCTCCACACCTCCTCTATCAGCACTTCCTGTCTTTTAAGCTGTTCTTCTGGAAGTTCTTAACCCCCTGTGTGCTTGACTGCCAGTGGTCAGGAGAGGAGGCTCTTTCCCTCCTGAACGTCACTCTAGAGCATGGGTCTTCAAACTATGGCCCTCCAGCTGTTCAGAAACTACAATTCCCATCATGCCTAGTCATGTCTGTGAATTTCAGAGTTTTACAATGCCTCATGGGATGTGTAGTTCCGCAACAGCTGGAGGGCCGTAGTTTGAGGATCCCTGCTCTAGAGCCTCCGAAATTCCGGGCCCCAAATGACAGTCTAACAAGGACAGAGAGGACTGTAGGCCCGTCCTCTCTGGATTAACTTTAATTGCCCAGAATTTCTCACCCCCTCTGGGTGACCCCCTGAACACTATACCATTGCCTTAAAGGGACAACAATCCAAATATTGGTGCAATATAGCGTCCGTCCAGGACCCAACCCTGGCATCCTGTACAGTATGTATATATATATATATATATATATATATATATATATATATATAATATATGTGTGTGTGTGTGTGTGTGTGTGTGTGTGTGTGTGTAGCGGCCTGCTACTTTCATAGCTGGTGCTGCCTTAAATTTAGAGGGTGGTCACCAGAGACTATACCTCTGACCGTATTGTTTTTTTCAAATTTGGGCCTCTGCTCCAGCCATGGCTGTGCTGTGAGTGACCACTATTGTTGTCTGGGGTGTTGGTACCACCCCAGGCCAAGGGTGGCAGCAGTCAAGTCAGGATGTATTGGGTGTTTTCCTCAGCAGCCAATCAGTGGGGGTTGATCGCCTCGCTGTGCATGCTGGGGATAGGTACTAAAGGGGCAGGCGTCATTTAGTTTGGGGTCTTCGCCGTTGTTGCCGATCCTGGCTGTCGTCCCACCACCCCCGTGTTTGGCCCTCATGGACGGGGGTGCGTGTTCAAGTGTTCTTGGTTCCGGGACCATGTTGGTCTGGAACTGTGATCTACCAAGTAGGCCCGGTAGTCAGACTGGGTCTACGTTCGCAGAGTGGTCCTGTGCTGTTCGTCCTGAGGGAGGAAGCCACACGATGAAGAACCTGTCTTGGAGAGCACCGAGCACGAGGCTGGTATCTCAGGAGAGGCCTTGAACTTCATCGAAGGACGCACTGTTACTGAAAGGCTGAGTGATAGTCGCCTGTCAGTTCTGAATTCACAAGAGTTTATTCAAGAGAGATCCAGGTGCTTAATCCTGTGTTGAGAAGGATTCTGGACCGAATACATCTCCATCTTTGGGAAGGTCTGTGGCAGAGACTTTGCTAAAGTTTCCGTGTGACACCCTGGCTGCTAGGCTAGTGAGATAGGCCTATCCGGGTGCGCAATACCCACTCTGGCTAGAGTGGCGACGAAAGCTACATTGCTGGAAGCAGGAGTGTTTCCAAACAAAGTTGTACACCTGAATTTACTACCTATCACCCTTTCCACCTCTTCAATTACTACTTTAATCTTTTACCCCGTTGGGTAATAAAGCGAAGAAAAAGAAATCCTAAGGTGTGGACATTGAAGTTTTTTCTTTTCTTAACTCTCATCAAGTACCCTAGACGGCGAAGGAATAGAGGTAACATGCCACCCAAAATAAACCAGCAGCTCCTTTGGGGGTAGTGCTGCATATATATATATATATATATATATATATATATATATATATATATACACCCTGCCTTTGGCCAATTATGGCTCTCTCAGCAGAGTGCGCTGTGATTGACCAAAGCATGCAGGTCAGGTGCATGCTTTGGCCAATCATCATACAGCAATGCACTGCAATCTCAAATTTCCCACTAACACCCCATATGTTCGGTTCGTTTTTGCACAAACGAACACCCGATGTTCGCGTTAAACTTATGTTTGACTCGAACCACGGGCTCATCCCTACTCATGACTAAAAATATCCTGTATCCATGTAGGTAGGGCCTGTCAGCCAGCAATAACATGATATAGAGGTTAGATAAAATAATGCAGTCTCAATGTTAACCGATGATACAAAGCTAAGCATGCAATACTTTGCAACAGGAATACCAACCTTACAAGAAGACCTTAGTAAAATAGAGGGGTGACAGTTGCTTTGCAGATAAGGTTTTATATTGAAAATTGTAAGGTAATGCACTTGGAACTTAAAGTGATTGTTAAGGCAGAAGTTTTTTTCATCTTAATGCAATGCATTAAGATAAAAAGCCTTCTTTGTGCAGCATCCGCTCTTAGCCCCCTAAAACTTACCTGAGCCCCATCTAAATCCAATGTGAGACATCAGCACAGTGCCATTGGCTCCCACTGCAGACAAAGTCAGTCAGCCAATGAGGAGAAAAGGGGCAGGGCCGTGCCATGTCTCTATGTCTGAATGGACACAGGGAGCTGTTACTTGGCTCGGGCGCTCCCATAGCAAACTTCCTGCTGTTTGGGCACTAACAGGAGAATGGGGGACAGAACCATCGAAGAGGGACCCAAGAAAAGGAGGACCCAGGCTGCTCTGTGCAAATCCACTGCACGAAGCAGGTAAGTATGACATGTTTGTTATTTTTAAATAAAAAAAATACTTTAGTATAATTTTAAGACATACGAAATGTATTAGGGGTGAACCTCTAGGACAGGCATCACTAAATGACAAAAAAATTGGGGAAGAAACTGTGCTAAAACATGCTAAAAAATATTAATTGAAAAATTTGTATGTGATCCCAAAATAATTAAATAAATAAATCTGTGAGGATAAGAAAGCTGCAAACCTGCTGATAAACAAACAGTGTACAGAAATAGAAAAAATATAGGTTGCGCTAACTACAAACAATCTGCACCAAAAGTAACCAAAATAGTGAATGATTGTCACTTAGTACACATAAATAAAATTGAGTCAATAAATGCAAAAATGAATGATATTATAGTCCAATGAAAAAAAACACTATATTGATATGTGAAACAAATAAGTGTTGTATAAACAAAAAAGTCCAGAATAAACACCAGTGATGATGCTATAAAAATATTATGGTAAACTCAAATTTTGAAACACCCATGTGAAAACAGTCTCTTCCAAATGCTGTAGTTGCTTCACAGATAGAAATTGTATGCTAAAATCCACCACCGAGAGAAGTGCCTGCTAACCGGATCTCAGTGACCCCCTATTACAGAGGGTCAAAGACAGCTTTAAAACAAATGCGGCTCACTCTACTCCAGCCAAATCTGAATGATGATAGGTCAGATCACATCACCCACAGACTCGATGGACTCCAATGGCAGAAATCATACATTTCGATGTTCTGAGAATTCTGCGATGGGATTAAACACAAACATTGCTTTTACATGAGTCCATGTTATCTAGTTGTTCCCAGGGTCAGCAGACATATCACAATGTTTCAGGGTAGGTCTGCAGGCTTCTATTGCATGACTCTGCGGTCTATGGTAATGGTAGAACCAGAACTATGGGGGAGCAGTTCTTCTACACACACCACGCTTCCTGTCTGCAGAGGAGTCAAGGGACAGATTCACCTCTGGGAACCAGTCAGTGCAGAGAGGTGATTGGAGCGTGTATCTTCAATGGTGGAAGGTTGGCTATACACTGAATCTAAAAAGTGAAATTTCTTGAATTAATGTACCATCCTACAGTGTAAACGAAAACACATTCCAACCTACAATATTATACAATAATATATATATCAAAGTATATATCACATAATACATCATACATAAAAGAAAAAGTGTTAAAAAACAGAATCCATCATGACATGTACACTTCGTCGGTGGTGTTGTGGAGACTTCATAAAATAAAATAAAACATGTGTCCCGTATAAAAACAACCAGACGAAAATGTTTTTTCCTTTCGAATATAACTGAAAAATATTTCCAAAAGAGTAAAGAAAGGAAAAGAGAACATGAGATACATATCTAATAGATGGATTCTGTTCAGCAGGACCTCTGCATAGATATTTGTCCTAGTCATCATCAATGACATTGACTAGATGATAGTCTTATTGTGTACGAAAAAACGTATTGTTGGACATATCTAAACAACTTATAACAGAGGGGAACGGGAACATTAATGAATGGATGGATTAGATTATAGGTAGAGAGACTCACACATTTCGGTAAAACCGAAGTTGGGGTCTATCGCCCATGATCTAATCATCGTGTGAAACCTTGCATACATAGATGACCCGATAGAAATTGTGTGAAATGGAAAAAAGAGTCTAGATGGAGCAAAGAAACATCTGACGTAAAATACGAAATGAGAGAGCAAGGTTAAAATGTGTATCATCATTATTGGATGAAAGAAGCATCAAAAAATAAATGAGTAAATGAATAAGAAAAAGAAAATATTAGGCTCGAGCGTCACGGATAACTATCTCACTCATAATAGTGAGAGACGTCCCACTCGAAGTTTAACCCTATAGGTATTCCTGTATTTAATTGGAAAATCCAATATACTTCACGTCTGCATAATTGCCTGAATTTATCCCCTTCTCTAGTTGAAATAATGATCTTCTCTACACCTTGTATGGACAGGCTGGATATATCTTTACAATGTATTGCATTCCAGTGTTTAGCTACATTTTTTATTGTGATTTTTCTCTATATCGTATAACTGATCGCTTAGCCTGTCTTTCAGTCTCCTAAGGCCGCGTACACACGGTCGTTCCAAACCGATGAGAATGGTCCAACGGGCCATTTCCATCGGTTCACCGCTGAAGTGGCCTGATGGTCTAATGTGCGTACAAACCATCGTTCCAAAAACCGATCGGGTCAGAACACGGTCACTTCAAACACACGACGTGCTAAATAAAACAAAGTTCAATGCTTCCAAGCATGCGTCGACTTGATTCTGAGCATGCACGGGTTTTGAACCAATGCTTTCTGTACTAACCATCGGTTTGGACCGATCGGGCAGCGAGCCATCGGTTCGATTTTTAAGCATGTTTTAAAATTTTGGACCGAAGGACAACAGACCGATGGGCTATATACACGGTCGGTTTGGACCGATGAAACTGAACCTCGGTCCATTCTCATCGGTTTTGTCCGACCGTGTGTACCCGGCCTCATAGTTGAACCCACATATTTGACATTGCATTGGTTGCAGTTAATTACATTGACTAGAAAAGTGGTATTGCAATTAATAAATTGTTTTATTTCGAAGCCTTTATTAGTGGCATACGAGCAAACGTGCTGTCCAGTCTCAATGAGACAACAGTATCTGCACCCTTTGATTCCA
Organism: Rana temporaria; assembly: GCF_905171775.1. Classification (NCBI taxonomy): domain Eukaryota; kingdom Metazoa; phylum Chordata; class Amphibia; order Anura; family Ranidae; genus Rana; species Rana temporaria. The sequence goes on from NC_053494.1 coordinate 64,569,161, forward strand.
CATCTAAAGGTTCCTGTGAAATGTAACCAGTTTTCTTTCACTGCTTTGGTTGAAAATAGGCTTGGTGAGAGAATGCCCCCTAGTGTGGGTGCTCTGCGGCTAACTGTTTTAATGCCTTTAGATAGTATTGACTGGTATGCTGTGTCTTTATATAAGACAGGAAGATACTTGGTAACAATCTGTCTTATTTTATTAAATTCAGAGCTATAGGGTGTAGAGAAGACTGGAACGTCCTTGTTAAAGGGAATTTTGGTCCGTTTTCCATCATGGCCTTTGTCCTCTAATAAAGAAGATCTGGGTATAGAATTAAACTTGGATGGAGCCCTATTGATGGTCTTAGTGGGATAGCCCCTTGCTTTAAATCTGGAAGCCATACCAGCTGCTTCTCTGGTGAAACCTTCAGATGTACTACAAAGACGTTTGAGTCTTAAAAATTGACCAAAGGGTATGCCCCTAATGGTATGTTTAGAGTGTCCTGAATCGGCTCGAAGGAGGATGTTACCCACTGTGCTCTTTCTATGTAGACCTGTGATTACACACCCATTGGTACACGTAAACACTGGTGTGTGTTCTGGACTCTTTTGTTTATACAACACTTATTTGTTTCACGTATCAATATAGTGTTTTTTTCATTGGACAATAATATCATTAATTTTTGCATTTATTCACTCAATTTTATTTATGTGTACTAAGTGACAATCATTCACTATTTTGGTTACTTTTGGTGCAGATTGTTTATAGTTAGCGCAACCTATATTTTTTCCATCACTAAATGACAGACCACAGTACAGATCCACCCCGAGACAATGTCCTATCTGGATCCCTGTGGTACCATAATTTAGGAGCCATTCTGCCCAGAGCTGTCACTGCCGCTATCATTCTCACAGAGCCAACAGCAAGATTTGGAACAGCTCTGGGTGGAGAGTGGGGCTGCCCGAGTTAACAAATAGGTAATTGGTTGCTAGGATGAAGATGGTTGGTCCTAGAAATCAACCACCAGCTTGCAGTTCCTGCCCTCTGCCCAAACCTGCTGTGCCTCCCACCCTCCTCCCTGTCTGTGTAAGGTAGGACAGGAGGGGGGGATGTGAAAGGGGTCCCTGAGGACATTAATGGGGGTCCCTGAGGACAGTAGAGGGGGGCTCAGGACAGTAATGGAATCCCTCAGGACAGTAGTGGAATCCCTCAGGACAGTAGTGGAATCACTCAGGACAGTAGTGGAATCACTCAGGACAGTAGTGGAATCACTTGGGACAGTCATGGGGTCACTCAGGGAAGTAATAGGGGGCTAAAGGCAGCAATTTTGCAGAGGGATGAGGACAATAATGGGGGATGAGGACAGTAATGTGGGGGGTTGAGGACAGTAATGGGGGGGGGCTCAAAAGATTCTGTAATCCAGGATACCTATGCAAAAAGCTATGCACCACCAGGTCCAGGAATTATGGCAGGCAAGGAACCTGTGTGAACTATCCCTTCCAAAGAGTAGAATGCAGGACTGTGCCTTTATAACAAATGGCCTTTCCAGAAACAATATGGTGTGGAGTTACCCACCTCTATGCCTGCCCCTGCAGAGCTGATAGAATACCCAACTTTAGGCATACAAGCCACAACATTGCATGGCATTTCTTTGCCTGAGCAATTTCATCTCCTCTTACAGGGTACTAGTGCTTCAGAGAAGAAAAAGATGCAAAAAGGACATTGAGGAGGAAGAGATGGAAGTGACTGCATTGTCACTTGCCATATGTGTGGTGACCGGGGAGGGTGAGCCCCACGGCCACACACATGCGCTTGATGGTTAGCTAATTGGTTCTTGGGGCTAGGAGCCCAGGGTCAGGTGGTATTAACCCTTAGTGAGGGCCAGATGGTATTAACCCTCTCTGTCTCTCTGTGACGCCACTGTAGTCTTGGAATACCCCGGGAAACTACAGCTCCGGGGGCCCCCGTATCCCCGCTAGTTAGGATGGTAATAACACAGTCCACAACAGGGGTTAAAACAACGAAGGCTTTACTGGCATGAAGGCAGGTGTCAAAATCTTTACAGCGTTTAAACAGAGTGTCACAAGGGTTCTGCAGACAGTCTCTAGAGGACCACACAGCTAATAATGCTTGAGCTTGGCTGCTCATATATATATACTTGGCTGCAAAAGCCGGATTAGTAATTCAGGGCCTATGCTTAACTAGGCTGAAAAATAGATACACTTACTGAAGTGTCTGTAGAATAACGGATTGATCCGATAAATGAGCTGAAGTACTGGTTCTGTAATGTTTAGGGATACTCCACTCTTTGCCGTATTTTCTCCTGAACTGGAGGCTTCTGGCCTGCACTTCTTCTCTGAATGTAAAGCAATGTGTCTCTGAATAGAAGCACTAACAGCGCTAAGGTGACTAATTAAACCTGTAATTAACCTTCTGCTAAATTAGTCTCACTGAGTGAGGATGAATGCAATGTGTATGACCACAAAATGAAATAGGTTTAAAATATAAAATCATGTGAACCAAAAGGAATAAAAATGCATAAAGTCCATTCACAGAAAAAACTGTATAAAGTCTCTTAAACCGATGTATTTCATAAAATCCTTGAAACTTCCAATTGTAAAATAATCTTCATACCGGGTCTCCCTTAGGAGTTCTACTCACCAGATGCCTATGGTGTGTTCAGCATTAAGAACTCCTTGCTCATACTGGGATTCCTTTCAATGGATTGCCTTAAAAGTCTCCTCAATCTTCCAAAAATATCTCCTTCCTCCTGTTGTCACCGTATCTCAGTAGGTTTGGTATAGGTCATAAATGAGGGAGTGTTTCATGTAAGGCAAGTGAAAAGACATATAGTGTAATACTGTTTTTTATTGAGAACCATGCCCCATAAAAATATATATATGCTTACAAATGTTGAAGATAAAATACAGCACATCAAACGTAGTGAACTGCAGCTCTCGTCCGCTCTAGGTGCACAGTCAGCTCAGCTCCAGCTGACAGGCTCCCAGTTCAGTGTGAACGCTGTGTGTAGTGGAAGAAGCACGTCGTGTAGCCACGCCCTGACGCGTTTCGTGATTGGCTCACGTCCTCAGAGGGCGTGGCTACACGGCACTGACTCTGATTTTAAATAGGGCAAGTGGGAGTGCCCAAACTCACTCTAACCCAATAGGGAGAGGCATCCTCTCAGCAAAGACAAGTCAGTGGGATAAATTACCTGGTCTTATCCAAGCAAACATCATCTTAACATTGCATGATGTCGGATGCATTTAACCCGCTCCTTGCCAAATTACTAGTACCAACACTATGTCGGCATAAACACATATCTGTGGCACTACTGCCATCATGGCTATGTGATAAAATGCATGTATAAAAAATAATGATTAAAAATATACATTAAAAATACACAAGGTGCACAATCTTTAGTAATAAACATTACAGTAAAATAAAGCAATGTTTAAAATTATATATACTATATGGACTAGATGCATGCATCTACATATTCTGGCACTAAGAGCAGAGCATGTAAATCTAAACCCATAAGAGACTAAAATAGCATACTCCGCTAAGCATAAAAACATGTTACTTATATCTCATAAAAACATGTGACCATTAATAATACAAAAATTACCAATAAAATGTGACTAGAAAATGGCTGACTGGGCAAGAATCTAAAAGACAGAGTAAATAAAAGCAAAAGAGCATATATGACTGGGATAACATCATTGTAAATAAAATGAACCAGCATGAGGGAAAATATATGCTTTTTTGTCATATGTGTTATTTTTTATACATGCATTTTATCACATAGCCATGATGGCAGTAGTGCCACGGATATGTGTTTATGCCGACATAGTGTTGGTACTAGTAATTTGGCAAGGAGCGGGTTAAATGCATCCGACATCATGCAATGTTAAGATGATGTTTGCTTGGATAAGACCAGGTAATTTATCCCACTGACTTGTCTTTGCTGAGAGGATGCCTCTCCCTATTGGGTTAGAGTGAGTTTGGGCACTCCCACTTGCCCTATTTAAAATCAGAGTCAGTGCCGTGTAGCCACGCCCTCTGAGGACGTGAGCCAATCACGAAACGCGTCAGGGCGTGGCTACACGACGTGCTTCTTCCACTACACACAGCGTTCACACTGAACTGGGAGCCTGTCAGCTGGAGCTGAGCTGACTGTGCACCTAGAGCGGACGAGAGCTGCAGTTCACTACGTTTGATGTGCTGTATTTTATCTTCAACATTTGTAAGCATATATATATTTTTATGGGGCATGGTTCTCAATAAAAAACAGTATTACACTATATGTCTTTTCACTTGCCTTACATGAAACACTCCCTCATTTATGACCTATACCAAACCTACTGAGATACGGTGACAACAGGAGGAAGGAGATATTTTTGGAAGATTGAGGAGACTTTTAAGGCAATCCATTGAAAGGAATCCCAGTATGAGCAAGGAGTTCTTAATGCTGAACACACCATAGGCATCTGGTGAGTAGAACTCCTAAGGGAGACCCGGTATGAAGATTATTTTACAATTGGAAGTTTCAAGGATTTTATGAAATACATCGGTTTAAGAGACTTTATACAGTTTTTTCTGTGAATGGACTTTATGCATTTTTATTCCTTTTGGTTCACATGATTTTATATTTTAAACCTATTTCATTTTGTGGTCATACACATTGCATTCATCCTCACTCAGTGAGACTAATTTAGCAGAAGGTTAATTACAGGTTTAATTAGTCACCTTAGCGCTGTTAGTGCTTCTATTCAGAGACACATTGCTTTTCATTTCTTACCCTATTATAACAGCTGCTTGTCTGCAAAACTATTGATTATTACACATATTCCACCACGTCCATAGAGCGCTAGGATCAGTTTTTATCCTTTGGATACCTTCTGATATTTTTTTATACATCTTCTCTGAATGTGTTTTGCTCTGCTCTGCCAGGAACTGTGTGTAGTCTAGACTGGCTTAAACAGGAAGTACAATCCCTTATAAGGGCCTGTTTAGACTGAAGCCTATTGGTTGAGAGCTGTGGATCATAGAGACTGACCTGTAGTATAACACAACACAATAAGGTATTGTCTAGCATTTAGTCCTCCCGACTCTAATACACTCTGACTGAACATGAGATGGTAATACACTCTGACTGAACATGAGATGGTTGACTAAACCCCTTAAAGCTATACACACCTAATAAACGTATTATCAACCATAACAGTATAAATCACATCATAACTAGCTGAGTCCCTGCAGGGGAGACCCCACAAGCCGAGGGCCTCAATCTGACAGGGCCTACAGCAGATACCTGTACTGGGACACCACATATGTATCTGTAAAGGCAATAGCTGTAAAGCCAGTAACTTTGCCAAACTGAGATTGAGCTGCTGGGATGGCTGGGGGAATACTTCTTGTATTCCAGCAGTGGGGCAGAGAGTGTCTGCTACAGCTGGAGATGGCAGAATGAGAGAAAGGTTGCAGCCTATGCTTTCCCCTACTTTGCAAGGCACTATGCTGACCCTCTTCAATGCTGGAAGAGTCATAAAGAACACCTCTGATACCCCTTGAAATTATTTCATCCCTATCAGAAGTCAAGTGCGAGACTTTGGTCAATGATAGGTTCCAGTGCATTATGGGTGATTGGCAGAGCAATTTCTAGTGACTGTCTCTTAAGTACAGACTTAATCTGAACATTTGAAAGGCACAGTTTAAACCAAACTCTCACCTCATCCCTACAAATGAGCTCTTTGCTGCCACATATTAGCTACCATGAAATTACTTCCAATGAAGTAATACTTTGGAGTCTTTAGGAACCTTCAATATGTACCGGTGGTGGCAAATGCTCACCTGCTTCTCCCTGAGGTGCAACTCGGGATATTCACTGTGCTGCAGTGTGGCCAAGCTCCAGAGCAATGTGTTACCGCTGGATGCCCACTCAAAACTCTGTGCAGTGTGAGGGACAGTGAACTAACTAGCCCTTTGTTTAAAAACTTTGGGGATTCCTAATCTATGGTGCCTTAGAAAAATGTAAGTTGACATCACAGTAAAAAGCCATAACTTTGCAGCACAGAACAAAGATTAAAAAAACAAAAAAAACATATATTCATCTAAAAAAAAATATAGCAAATGGGGTAAAACTGAAAACAATGTTGTCTCAGTGTGAGGCACAATAAAGACATACAAGTTATAACACAATTAATTAAGATTTCACCTAATTTGACTATATTTCTTTAAAAAGCATTTGCATAAGGTATACATATTCTGGTTGACACAGATTAATCAACGAAAAGCAAAACAGTAAGGCCCCATACACACGATAGAATCCATCCGCTGAAAAATCCCAGTGAATGGGTTTCAGCGGATAGATCCTATGGTGTGTACACTCCAGCGGATCTGTTTCCATGGATATTTCTCCTCTGGGATGGATTCCAGCAGATCGAATATTTGCTGACATGCTAAACAAATCTATCTGCTGGAATCCATCCCAACGGATGGATCCGCTGGTCTGTATAGACTCACCGGATCCATCCGTCCGAAGGGATCCCCTGCATGCGTCGTAATGAATCGACGCATGCGTGGAATTCCTTATATGACAGCGTCGCGCAAGTTGCCGTGTCATAATCGCGGCGACGGCGCGACACGTCATCGCCAGAGGATTTCGGCGCGGATTTCAATGCGATGGTGAGTACACTCCATCGCAGAGAAATCCGCTGAAATCATCGAGAGGATTTATCCGCGGAAACGGTCCGCTGGACCGTATTCGCGGATAAATCCTCTCGTGTGTATGGGGCCTAAGTCATTTGTATGCATCAATCCCCCCCCCACTCCAACAATAAATAGCCACACCATTGTTTTATCCTTTAGAGTAACATTTTGTAAGATACACAGTAGCACTGACTTCAAATGCAGGTCATTGCAATTTCCTAAAAGGTTAGTTGTTATGGCTGTTCACCAACTGAGTGATCATTAGTTTAAATGTCAGTGGATCCTATAATGTAATACTAAATAAGTTATTTACAGTACACATGGTAAAAATCTACTAATCACCATACTCCTCAGGCATTATTTTAAAGCAATCAATCAATGTGCACATCAGACTATACCTCTGTAGCATGGACCCAATATTTTATAGATTTCATGTGGCCTATTGAAAGTAATTTAATGATATATTAAACCCTGCCAAGTTTCAACAAATTTTTAACAGCAATCCTATTAGAAACAATAGCAACAAGGCCCATCCCTAAAACATGAACAGAGAAATCAAAAGAAATGTGCAGTCTGTCTCTGATGCCATGTACACACAAGCGTATTTAATGTCAGGGAAAAAACAATGGCCCAGATTCAAGAAGCACTTGCGCCCGCGCAACCATAGGTTGCGCGGCGCAAGTGCTTACTTGCTCCGGTGTAACGAGTGCTCCTGATTCAGGAACCTTGTTACACCGACTGCAGCCTAAGATATGACAGGCATAAGCCTCCTTATGCCTTCATATCTTTGGCTGCATTCTTGCGTTGGCCGCTAGGGGGCGCGGCCATTGTGATCTGTGTATAGTATGCAAATTGCATACTAACACCGATTCACAAAAGTTGCGCGGGCCCTGCGCACGCAAGGTACAGAGTTTCCGTACGGCGACTTTAGCATAAGGCTGCTCCTACTCATAGTAGGCGCAGCCAATGCTAAAGTATAGCCACCCTTCCCGCTCGTGAAATTAGAATTTCACGTTGTTTACGTAAGTGATTCGTGAATGGCGCTGGACGCCATTCACGTTCACTTAGAAGCAAATGACGTCCTTGCGACGTCATTTGCCGCAATGCACGTCGGGAAAGTTTCCCGACGGAGCATGCGCTGTTCGCTCGGCGCGGGAGCGCGCCTAATTTAAATGATTCCCGCCCCCGGCGGGATCATTTACATTAGGCGCCCTTACGCAGGGCAAATTAGCATAGCGCCCGCGCAATTTACGGAGCTACTGCTCCGTGAATCGCGGGCAAATCGAAATATTTGCGAGGGCGCAGAGCAAAATCTTTGCCCTTTGCCCACGCAAATATTGCGCGGATCTACCTGAATCTGGGCCAATGTTTTTCTCAACAAGATTCTTGTCAAGCTTGCCTTGCATACACACGATCGTGAAAAAAAATGCTTGAGCAAAGCGCAGTGATGTACAACGGCACTAAAACGGGTAAGTTCCATTCAATTGGCGACACCCTTTGGCTGATTATGCAAATTTTCCTTCTCATAACCTTAATTAAACATTAATTGCACTGTAATTAATCAATAATTAATTACCAAATGAATGCAATAATTCCATAAAACATGCAGAATATTCACAGCCATTGGACATGTATGGGACAGTTTAGGCCTATTCTGGCAAACTTTTGTCTGTGAACTATATGGGAAACCTTTAGGGCTAGTTACCATAAAAATTCATAGGTGAGCACAAGCTGCATCAAATGTGTTTTTTAAACTGAAATAACTGCAGTTTAATGTACCCTAAAGCAGCTTGCATTGTTTTTTTTCCAATGTAGTGCAATACAAAGCATTGGAGAAAACAGACTCCACTGAGAGTTTTTTTTATTTTTGTTTGATAATTGCGCATTTTGCTTGGTCTATAAAATTGTGCTAATTTCATAACACATATAAAAAGGTAAAGACAAGACGTACTCCCGCGCTGTCAGAAGATCCTACTAAGTGAGACTGGGGCGGTGTTTGAGCTAAAGGCGATACTGCTACAGACACTTAGGGCCAGATTCTCGTAGAATGGCGTATCTATGCGGCGGCGTAACGTATCCGATTTACGTTACGCCGCCGCAAGTTTTTCAGGCAAGTGCTTTATTCACAAAGCACTTGCCTGTAAAGTTGCGGCGGCGTAGCGTAAATCACGCGGCGGAATTCAAATTCGGCGGGTAGGGGGCGTGTATCATTTAAATGAAGCGCGTCCCCGCGCCGAACGAACGGCGCATGCGCCGTCCATAAAATATCCCAGTGTGCATTGCTCCAAATGACGTCGCAAGGACGTCATTGGTTTCGACGTGAACGTAAATGACGTCCAGCCCCATTCACGGACGACTTACGCAAACTACGTAACTTTTTAAAATTTTGACGCGGGAACGACGGCCATACTTAACATTGGCTGCGCCTCATATTGTAGGGGCAACTTTACGCCGGGAAAAGCCTAACGTAAACGTCGTAACTTTACTGCGTCGGCCGCGCGTACGTTCGGGAATTCGCGTATCTAGTTAATTTGCATACTCGGCGCGGAAATCAACGGAAGCGCCACCTAGCGGGCAAAAAAAAATTGCAGTTATGATCCGACGGTGTAAGAGACTTACGCCTGTTGGATCTAATGGATATCTATGCGTAACGGATTCTAAGAATCAGTCGCATAGATACGACGGGCCAGATTAGGACTTACGGCGGCGTACATGGCGCTGCGCCGTCGTAAGTCCTTTGAGAATCTGGGCCTTTAGTGATCTATCCTAAATAGAAAAAATGTGTCAAATGAAAAAAGGTGATGGTGTCTGCGCTGTGTAACAGAGAAAAGGGGGGGGGGGGAGGGGAAAGGAGATAGATAATGTGACTATAATACACTCTAAGGGCCAGATTCACGTAGATCTGCGGCGGCGTAACGTATCGCATTTACGTTACGCCACTGCAAGTTTTACGGGCAAGTGCTTGATTCACAAAGCACTTGCCTGTAAAGTTGCAGTGGCGTAGCGTAAATACCCCCGGCGCAAGCCCGCCTAATTCAAAATGATCCGGGTAGGGGGCGTGGATCATTTTAATTAGATCGCCGAGCTCACAAAAATCTAGTGCTCCAATCCCGACGCGTATCGTCACGTCACGATCCCCTGATAAGTCACGTGACGTGACGATACGAGTCGGGATTGGAGCACTAGACCCAGCACTCTGACGGCAGGCAGCTCGCAAGTGTCACCGATCATATAGCTGAAGTATATGTGAGTGTTTTTTTTACCCGTCTTTACCAATAAATGTGCACCATTTTTTATGGGATTACACGATGTGCTTCCTTTCCTTTTTTCCTTGACCATACTGCCACCCTTTGCGTACGCTTTGCTGTACACTGGGAGTAGGAGAGATCTAAGAGGAGTATGAGGATTTTTGCGAGCTCGGCGCTCGTGGGAACAAGCCCGCTATTTATTGTTCCATGTGAGTGCAGTAGTGTGTTTACCATCTGAGTCTACTTTGGGGTAACAGAGTTACACTATATACATCCCTTTTCTTTCCACATAGTATCAACCGAGAGTGATTCCCCTGACCGCATATGAGCTCATCGCAGTATCACAAGAGGTGTCCTTTGCACACTGAAGCTCCTCATTTCTCAACACTTGGGCCCGGATTCACGTAGAAGATACGACGGCTCTGAGTCTGAGGCGTCGTATCTTGGCGCCTGATTCAAAGAATCAGATACGCCAAAATTTCTCTAAGATACGACCAGCGTAAGTCTCCTACACCATTGTATCTTAACTGCATATTTACGCTGGCCACTAGGGGCGTGTACGCTGATTTAGACCTAGAAATATGTAAATCAGCTAGATACGCCTATTCACGAACGTATGCCCGGCCGACGCAGTACAGATACGCCGTTTACGTTGGGCTTTTTCCGGCGTAAAGTTACCCCTGCTCTATGAGGCCTAGATGAGGCATACCAATGTTAGGTATGGACGTCGGAACAGCGTAGAATTTTTCACGTTTTACGTCGTTTGCGTAAGTCGTTCGCTAATAGGGCTGGGCGTCATTTACGTTCACGTCGAAAGCAGGTTAATTTGGAGCATGCACAGTGGGATACTTTAACGGACGGCGCATGCGCCGTTCGGAGAAAGCGCCATTTACGTGGGGTCACAATACATTTACATAATACACGCCCACATCTTCCACATTTGAATTAGGCGGGCTTACGCCGGCCTATTTACGCTACGCCGCCGCAACTTTGCTTCGAGAATACTGCACTTGTCTGTCAAAGTTGCGGAGGCATAACGTAAATAGGATACGTTACGCCCGCACAAAGATGTGCTCTCCTACGTGAACCTGGGCCACGTTTTTTTGGGACCACCACTCAGAGACTTTCATATATATATATATATATATATAATATATATTTATTTATTTATTTATATATTATATTATATTATTATATATAATATATTTTTGCACGTATTCTATGCTGACTTTGTTTGGCTCTTACATTTTATTTATTATATTAAGTCTACATTTTTATGCATTATTTATTTGTTTGTGGCACTCACTTTATTGTAAGTTATGTTTTTCTGAGATATTTGTTTCACTTATCGATCCAGGCAGAGATCTGAAATATTTGGTAGTCCTGAATAGACACTTTTTTTTATGCATAGAGAGTGTATTATAGTCACGATGGCCCGGATTCACAGACACTGGTTCATATTTAATGCCGCCGTAGCGTATCTCCTTTACGCTATGCCGACGCAGCGCAGAGAGTCAAGCACTGAATTCACAAAGCCAGTGCTTCCAAATCTGCGCTGGGTTTCCAAGGCGTAAGTCGGCGTAAGTGGAAGTGGGCGTGAGCCATGCTAATGAGGCGTGACCCCATGCAAATGATGGGCTGAGCGCCAGACAGATATGTATCGCCAACTGCGCATGCGCTGTCCCGTGGGCGCATCTCAGTGCGCATGCTCACAATCACGTCGGAACAACTGCCTAAGATACGTCGGATCACTGCCTACGGCGTGAACATAACTTACGCTTAGTCATATTCACGTCCTACGTAAACGTCGTAAAATACGTCGGCTTGTGTTCCCTGGTGCAGCCCTTTGCATGGATGCTGCTGATTTACACCTACTTTATGGGGCATAACTTTACGCGGGACGTATGACTTTACGCGCACTGCGTCGGACGTACGTACGTTCGTGAATCGGAGTACCTCCCTCATTTGCATATGTGAATAGAAAATCAATGGGAGCGCCAAATACGTCCAGCGTAAATATGCGCCCACTCTACGCCAGTGTAGGCAAGTTACGTCGGTCGGATGAAGCCTACTTTCAGGCGTATCTTAGTTTTGTGGGCACGGCGCACAGATATGACGGCGCATATTTGCACTTACTCGAGATACGTTGGCGCAAGTGCTTTGTGAATCCGGGCCATTATCTATCTCCTTTCCCTTCCCCCACCCCTTTTCTCTGTTACACAGCGCAGACACCATCACCTTTTTTCATTTGACACATATCAAAAGGGATGAACCTTTAGGCTACAGCTACCCATTCAAAATAATTTCAGAGGCTGAAAACATCATTTTTTTTTTTGCATTACAGAAGTCTGTTGAACAATTGTTAAGTGATAAATCTGTTAAGCTGTTGCTAAGCTGTTTTGTTTTTTGCAGAACTACAAATAGCATTTTTATGATTTAGCAGCTGAAAAGATACTCTGGGATTTTTACTGCTTGAGAAAGACTTCATTAGGCATACATTGTTAATTTCAGAGCTGGACAGAATGATCAGATGCTCTAGGAGTAATGGATAGGTGTTTTTTTAATTAGCCAGTGGGCTGAGTGAAAAAAAACCTGAATGGATTCCCCCATCCACACAAGCAAGGCGGATGGAGGAAATCCTCTTCACTGTGTTATTGTATTCTGAAAGAGTGACTCCTCCCGTGTCAGAATACACTGATCAGCACTGCAGCTGGAAGGGGCCGGTAAATATGTAACTTACCGGCCCCTTCCCTTTCATCGTGAGTGATCGGTAGTATGTGTCTGAGCTTTGGGGGTGCACACCCTAATACAATAGGCTGCGCACACCTATGATCAAAAGACAATAAAAACTCACATTGAGGTAAAGAATAACAGGCTGTAACAGGCGCCATTGCGCCACTGTTCCTCTCTCTTTCCTGAGCGCTTCCAACATGGAACACATACGGCGCTCACGCAATGACATCATTGGGAATGCAAAATCAGCTTGAAGCAGGTTGATACAGCTTAGAATAATGTCAAATGCAGGTCAGAAGGTGGTCAACTAAAAGTCACATGCATCTGTCAGTGAATTTTGTATGATCTCATAAGTGTGTCAAACTGATTTCAAATATAAATGGAATACACACTAAAGCATACTGCACAGCCTATCAACACATGCCCAAAGGGGGACGACTGTTTCCTTGTAAAATAGCAACTGTATACACACAGGAGTTGATTTACTAAAGGTTTACTTTCCAACTGAATGTTCACATCTTAGTGGATAAGTTATCGTGTATTCATCTCATGAATTATGAATTCATCTCATACAATTATGTGTGAACAAAACATTTACATTTTTCTTGCAGACAATTGGGTATTCTGCATTTAGCATTACAGAGTGACTTGTAATGTGGTTTGACAGGTCCAAATTGCAAAAGTTCCTTCACATTTTGTTTGCGATATCAGGTGCGACTTTCACCGGAAAGGTCATCCAAGTCACACCTGATGTCGCACTGACCTGCGGCTTTGAAATTGTGTGACTTGAAGTGAAGTCACGCAATTTCAAAGTCGGATTCAGTGTCGGGAGCTTACATTGCTTCACCTTGTTTAGTACAACCCCCTTATGTTCTCATCAGAATCATCACATATGGCTGCCTCAAACAATGCTGTAAATAGTCACACTTACAGCGATTATAGCTGGTTGTGTGTGGGAGGTAGGTTAAATCTTTAATAGACACTATGCAGGACTGGCGCTACTACTAGGCAGAATAGGCGACCGCCTAGGGCGCACTGCCACCTAGGGCGGCCGGCCGGCCGCTTGTTATAATACTCCCGAACTGCCCTTCACAGAGCTTGCGCTATCCACCAGGTAGCCATCCTGACATGTCAAGCAGAAGCAACACCACCCCGCAGCCCCCCCCCCCCCCGCGCGGCTTGAGCTCTCCGCTCTGAGATCAGTGTCACATGTGTCAGGCTGCAGCCCCCCAGGGCGCTCTCCGATGTGTGTCTTGTCCAGCAATCCCCCTCTATGCTCTCCGTGCAGAATCAGGCTGCCGCCCCCCTCTCTGCTCTCTGTCTGACACTGTCTGTGTGTGACATGTGTCCACAGTCCAGCACAGGGGCCACGCTCAGCTCTCACTCCTCTCTACGGTGTCCAGCAGCACAGCGCTCCCCCCACGCTCTCCTGGATGATGCATCAAGGGATATAGTGTGGCGCCTGGCGGCGGCTTCCCGGGCTTGGGGACAGGTGGAGCCTGGTAGAGGCACGAACACAGAGGCAACAGGCAGGTACACAGTACAGCAGAGTTGATCATGCGAGGAACAGGCATCAATTACAGGGTCACCTGTCATATTGTCGGAAGTTTGCTGAGCCCAAGACCGTCACCTGGTGACACTGGTGTGGTGAGTAAAAACTGTTGTACATTGTATATGTGTTGACAATGACATGGAATTTAAAAATGTGTATGTATATTAAAATATCTGCCAAATGCCACCCCCCCCCCTGCATTGATTGGCACTGGTGACGCTGTATTTGATGGGCGCTGGTGACACATTTTGATGGGCGCTGGTGACGCTGTATTTGATGGGCACTGGTGACACTGTATTTGATGGGCGCTGGTGACACTATTTGATGGGTGCTGGTGACACTATTTGATGGGTACTGGTGACGCTCTATTTGATGGGCGCTGGTGACGCTCTATTTGATGGGCGCTGGTGACGCTCTATTTGATGGGCGCTGGTGAGGCTGTATGTGCTGGGCACTGGTGAGGTTGTATGTGCTGGGCACTGGTGAGGCTGTATTTGATGGGCGCTGGTGACACTGTATTTGATGGGCGCTGGTGACACTGTATTTCATGGGCGCTGGTGACACTGTATTTGATGGGTGCTGGTGACGCTCTATTTGATAGGCGCTGGTGACGCTCTATTTGATGGGCGCTGGTGACGCTCTATTTGATGGACGCTGGTGAGGCTGTATGTGCTGGGCACTGGTGAGGTTGTATGTGCTGGGCACTGGTGAGGCTGTATTTCATGGGCGCTGGTGACACTGTATTTCATGGGCGCTGGTGACACTGTATTTCATGGGTGCTGGTGACGCTGTATTTGATGGGCGCTGGTAACGCTGTATTTGATGGATACTGGTGACACTGTATGTGATGGGCGCTGGTGACACTGTATTTGATGGGCGCTGGTGACACTGTATTTGATGGGTACTGGTGAGGCTGTATTTGATGGGCGCTTTGTTAGAAAGGTGGGGTATACATGTTCAGGGCAAAGGGGGTGGGGTCAAGGGGGGCGGCAAAATTAGGTTTCGCCTAGGGTGTCAAAAATCCTTACACCAGCCCTGACACTATAATACTGCCATGCATAATTCTCCTATCTGAAAAAAAAATACAATTAAGTTACAAGATTTGCTAGTTCAAAGTTCAGTTTTTTGTTTGTTTTTTGTCCTGCTATCAGACATACTGTGAAGGTCTATTTAATCTGCAGAATAAAATAATATGCTCTTGCAAATTTAGCATACAAAATTAAAATTTACACAGAGTAATGGCAAGCAAGTACTAAAAGTTTGCTAATGGATTATAAATTATAGAAAGTGCATTCTTTCCTATGTAATTAATGGAATTTCACAATTTTTAAGCAACTACTGGGAAATTTTCCATGTCAAATCAATTTGTAGATGGGACCCAAGAGGCAGCAAACCACAGCTGTTTTAGCATCCTTCTTCATTACATTGAGGCTGCCTTTTTAAATTTTCACTTACGTTCCTGATGACTTTGATCTTTCATGACAGTTTTAACTCTATTCTCTCCTCAGTAGCACATTGATTGTTTTTTTTTTT
This sequence comes from Rana temporaria, assembly GCF_905171775.1. Taxonomy (NCBI): domain Eukaryota; kingdom Metazoa; phylum Chordata; class Amphibia; order Anura; family Ranidae; genus Rana; species Rana temporaria. The sequence continues at coordinate 64,584,911 of NC_053494.1, forward strand.
CCTGACTGCCGTTACAGATATTCTTACTAATTATTTTTCTAGAAGTTTAATTAAATTTTGTCACACAGGAATAAGTTATAACATTCAATAGGGTGAGATACGGTGAAAATGCAGGAAACTTGCAGTCAACCAGGAAAATTAAGTTGGAAAGAGACAAAAAAGCAGCAGAGTTAATTGAAAATATTCTACAAACAGCACCTTTTGTATGTTATACTAAATCAGCCATGATGAGCTTCTGACTTAGCTTGACATCATGTCATAATATTGCAAAACTTTTGCAATATTATTATTAGTTCTCACTAAATAGGTGCGCTGTCACGTTAAGGTGTTCACTCACATGAGGAAAATGCAGAAGCCAAAATGACATCAAAAGAATAGACGCCTCCCAACGCGTTTCCACCACACGATCATAATCGGGGAAGAACAACGGCCAGTGACGTCAAGAGCGCCATTTAACTATTAAACATTTAGTCGCTGGCCATTCTCCTTCCCTGATGATGACCGTATGGTGGAAATACTGCAATTTTGCCATCTTCCTCATATGAGTGGACTACCGCAATACATTTTTTATGATTTAAAAATTTGTTGCACTATGAGTTTGCGTTTTTTCTGTCTTTACCTCATATGCCATATGAGCCCACTCAGACAACTACTGTATGTGGCGATAAATGTTTATGTGGGGAAACATGTCAGTAAGACAACAGCATCAGGTAAACTGGTTCAATCCCTTTATAAAACCACGTTAGTGAAAAAGCAGCAAACCATGAAGGAAAATAAATCTCCTTTCTTGCACACCAGTTATTAGTCTTAAAAAGGAATTGTTTGCTAAAATACTTTAATGTGAGAAGAAATATCTTGTTAGGGTCCAGGGATTAAGAGATGTGCAGTATATAATGGAAAAACAACATATGAAACTAGCTCAAAGCAGTTATATTTTCTCTGAAACAGCAGTCTAACTATTGAAAAATTAGAAATGTATTTATTTACAGATGTATATATGCAATTAAGTAAGCAGTTGTCTGGAAATTATCCAAACTTTCAACCTTGGTTTAAAATAAGTATTGATGAGTGAGTGAAAGAAATAATATAAAAAATATATATATATATATATATATATATATATATATATATATATATATATATATATATATATATATATATATATATATATATATATATATATATATAATGTTATATCTTTTGGATATGAAGAATAAGACTCGTAATATTTATTTATTTATTGTAAATTGTCACCACTACAAGCAACATAAATGAAAGTAGTACTTTTCTATAGTGTGCTTTTTTTTGGGAGTTGACTTAAGAAGAAGAAAATCATTGTTTGATGGTGCACAGTAATTATTTTTTGTCTTTTCTGGTTGTTATAGATGTTGCCTAAAACATTTTTTTATGTGTGATTAAGGCCTCGTACAGACGAGCAAACATGTACGATGAAAACGGTCCGTCGGACCGTTTTCAGCGTACATGTCTGCCCGGAGATTTCTGTATGATGGCTGTACTCACCATCATACAGAAATCCGCGCGTACTCGATACGCGGCGACGAGGCTGTGCCGTCGCCGCAACGATGACGCGGCGACGTGCCCGGCCCTGGCAGTTCAATGCTTCCACGCATGCGTCGAAGTCATTCGACGCATGCGAGGGAATGGCGGCCGCTCGGACATGTACGGTAGGTCTGTACAGACGACCGAACATGTCCGATGGACAGGATTCCAGCGGGCATGTTTCTAAACATGTTTAGAAATATTTGCCCGCTCGAAAAAGGCCCGGCGGGCAAATGTACGGTGGAATCCTGTCCGCTCGGCTGTACAGACGACCAGTTTCAGCAGACATGTTCGGTCGTGTGTATGGGGCCTAAGAGGACAAGACGAGGATGAAGGCAGGGAAACTTTAGGTTCAGTTCCATTATCTTGTATCCTTAGTCATTAACTTTATCTCTCTAAAAGTGAGCACTGTATACTGAGGAGACTATGCCAAATAGTGGGTCTCCTGCATAGAAGCAATACAGAAAAAGTTCTACCAGTATTTTTCAGTAAGCATGCATTTTGCATGGATGTAGCATCGCACATTTGTTTAAAAAGAGTACTGTCTACACCCCCATTAACATTCAGAGACAAAGCATGACAAACTCCAGCTGGCCTATTCTGATCTCCACAGAGATCATGAATCCCTTACAGAAACAGTTACCATGCTGCAATCTAACCTTGAAGATTTAGACAACAGGAACAGGCGTAACAATTTGAGGATAAGGGGGGTTCCAGAGCGGACCACGGATTTACTCCCAGCAATCAAGAGACTATTTCAATCCCTGTTGCCGGACACCCCTGATACCTCATTTGCTTGTGACAGGATTCATAGAGCCCTGTGCCCCAAACCCCCAGATGATAAACCACAGAGGGACATTGTGCTTTGTCTCAAAGATTATCTTATTAAAGAAGATATACTAAGAGCTTCTCGCAATACCCCCAATAAACACCTGGATGGGGCCAGGATCCAGATCTATCCGGATCTTTCTCCTGCTACACTAGAGAAATGCAGGAAACTGAAAGAAGTCACCACAGTACTGCAGTCGGACAGAATTCGCTATAGATGGAGCTTCCCCTTTAAATTACAGGTCCTCCACAATGGCACTACCTATACGGTTATCACGCTGCAGGAAGGTAAAGAGTTGTTGATCAAACTGGGACTTCTAGCACCTGAACACCTACCCAGACAACCCTCTACTACGTGTCCCACGCCGACCTGGGCCACCCTATCTCCCTAATGAGATCGTAGATAACGACAGGAGCTTTGTGAATTACTGCACTGAAGCACACCTTTTGGCTCCCTGGCCAATTCACTGTTCGGAGAAGATCATCAGTTATAGTAACTATAATATGCTGCTGACTTTCCCATTTCCCTCTTTTTGATTATGCTTTAACATGTGTTGCAGGATGGCTACTAAGTCTCGTTGCGCCCCACCTAATCGACCCCCTGCTCTACATTTTCACTGGCCTTTTTTTGGAAACACAGGAAACCCTCCAGAGAGTGGCCCCCGGACCTCCGGTCCTGACGAGATCACCTATATTGAACTTTAGCAGTTCAATTTGATTATAAAAGCATTGGACTATATAGTCCTTGTGACGAGATCCTTTCTCGCCCGGTTCTGCTCTCCCGACACTCCTCTGCTACCAGTGAGTCAGCTTGCAGATTGCAGCGTCTGATGGTGCAGTCATCCAAGGTTCCGGGGTCTGAACTACAGCTATGTGCCGTTCAGACCCATTAAGAACAAACACCAGGCAGGCTGTATGTAAGTTAAAACAGGACTCTTTATTTTCAAGTACACAGCACACTTTTATACAGAATTTGGTACATCCCACCCCCAACAACCGCTTTCCCATTGGTCAATTGTAAAGTATGCAGTCTTCACTCAGGTCCTCCTTGACCATGCAAATGAGGACTTGAAATAGTCAACAGGGATTGGTCCAATAGCTTGGATAGAAAGACTTGTGTATTGAGACAGAAGCCCCAGGGGGTAATCAATGTACACAATAACCCGGTCTACTTAATTACTACCTCTGAGAGGTTACATTGCTTTAGACAATAGAATGCTAATTCAATGCTCCTGACAGGAGGCTTCTGACCTTTAGAACAATACAAAGTCCCTTAGCATAAACACATACATCTTCAGACGGGCTGTCTCCGACAGAAGACACCCACACCTGATAATCACAAAGGCTTTAAACAGGCTTATCACATAATGGAAATGTCTTAATATAGCTCAGTAACCACTCCATTACTCCAAGGTCCATGACAGTCCTCCTTGAGGTTTTTTCAGTTAGTCGGTGGGGAAGAAATGTGTTTGCTTGTCCTTCCCTCCCCGATGCCTTTCAACACTGGTATTCATGTTGGTCTTTTTTTCTTACTGTTCCTAATGCCCTTCATTTTTCCCTTTTGTTGTTTATGGCATGGAATGTTATGATTGTTTGAAGGCACTTTTTCAGAATATATGGGATAAGAAATTTACAGTATGCCCTATAGGATATGTACCTTTAGGTTTCCTGCTCCCATGGGGGGACTAACCAGTCGATGACCATGTCTTTCTCCCAGATATCTACCCAAATTTTCCTCTCTTTAAGATAACTAATGGGTATTAAGATAATTTTGCATAACATTAAAGGCTTTAATTCCCCACAAAAGAGAAGGAAGGCCTTTAGATCATATAGACACCTTTTTAGACTCCAACCACCCTAGCTATTTTTTTTTCGTACAATAGTTTTTATTGAAAAAAAAAATTCAAAGTACAAAAGTAGAAAACACTCACATGTATTCCCAGGGAACATCAGGGAAGATCAGACAACATTGACAACTCCAGAGATAAGCAGGTTAAATCAGAGTAAATCATATGAGTATGGGCAAGGCGATCACAATATGACAACAATTAAAGCAGGAAAGGGATATATACGTCCTCACCTTTTATCAAACTCAAAAGATTACGTGGAGGAGTACAGTTGGGGAAATCGAGTGGTGTGAATAAAAGTCAGGGAGGAGAGGGGGGGTAAGGGGAAGAGAGGGGAGGGAGAGGGGGGGTGAGGTGGGGAAGGAAAAGGATGGGGAGGGGAGGGTGAGATGGATACCTGTGGGAGCATTGTAAATATACTCTTATATAGGTATTCGTTTAAGACATGGCATAAAGGAACATGGCATAAAGAAGACATTTCAAATTCACCGTTTCACCGCACTCTGAACCAGTCAGTCCAGGGCTTCCACTGAGTATCAAATTTTGCTCTCCTACCCTCTCTGTTCGCCAGCAGGGACTCAAAAATGTAGTTGCTTCTGGTAATTTCTAGGACCTCAGATACTCTTGTTACTTTGTGTGATTTCCAATTTCTAGTCAACAGCAGCCTAGCAGCTAGCAGGATGTGAGTGACTACAATTCGAAAATCTGGGGGAAAACCTTTGATTCCCAAGTTCAGTATCGCCAGTTCAGAACTGGGGGGTGGTAGTATACCTGTTATAAGTGAGATACATCTAAAGACACCCCTCCAGTAACTCGTGAGATTCCTACAGAGCCAAAAAACATGGAAAATGCTGCCAACCTCTCCACAATCTCTCCAGCACAGCGGGGAGGCCGAGGAATAGAATTGAGCTATACGATATGGGGTTAGGTACCACCGTAGGGCTATCTTTTGGGACAGTTCCCAATGATTAATGCATCTGGAGGCTTTGTATATAAGTTTAAATGAGTACTTCCATTGACTCTGGGAAAATGTTTTGCCCAAATCAGCTTCCCATTTACGAAACGGGGGGGTCATTTTAAAAAGGAGTTTATTCTGGAACAGGTTATAGAAAAGGGAGACTCCTTTAGGAGGAAGGGTCGTATTAGTGTAGAATTGCCATATGGCGTCGTGAATCAGTACATTACGGGATTGCAGTGAGTTAAGAAAATGGGATGCCTGCAAATGCCTGAAGCTTTCCATTTGTGTCAGGCCGTATTCCGCGGCTAGCGCGTCAAATGGCTTGAGCACATTCTGGCAATATAGGTCCTCAACCCAGGTGATGCCTTTGGCGGCCCAGCTGGAGAAGGAGGTATACGGCACTGCGGCTGACAAGGTTTCAATAGGAATTGGCACAGAGACAGTACTAGAGGACGTATACGCCAAGGCGCATAGCTCTCTCCAGGCTAATATGGTGGCCTGTAAAGTCAACGGCAGTTGACGCAACGGGAGAGGTCTCCAGGAGTCAAGTATCAGGGCACTGTAGAGGTCTTTGGTCGGGCTGAGGGCTCTTTCTATACCACACCAAAGAATGTCAGGGGTCGGGGATATCCAACGTCTAATCTGGGTAAGTATAGCTGCTCGGTGTTAGTCTTTGATGTCGATCAGGCCCATGCCCCCTACTGATCTATGTGTAATCAACAGGGACCTCGCGCATCTAGGCCACTTGGTACCCCATATATAGCGATTAAGGATGCCGTTCAGGGCTCTGAGGTGACTGCATTTCAGTGGGATGGGAAGTGTACGGAATATGTACAAGATTTGGGGGAGAAGCAACATTTTGAAAGAGGCCAGGCGTCCCGACCACGTCAATTCGACCCTGGCTAGGCGAGCCGCCTCCTTAGTATTTTTTTCTATTAGGGGAATGTAGTTGGCATCAGCTAGTTTCGCACCCTAGCTATTTTGACTGCATATATAAACAACACTTTTTCACTATTTATGACTCAAGGTCCAGAGGGGTGGCTATTTGTATAAAATACTCTGTTTTATTGGATGTGCAGCATGTATATAAAGACCACACAAGTACGTTTCTGATAATCCAGGGTTCAATATGTGGCAAAGCGATTACAATAGCAAATGTCTACGCTCCTAATGTCTCACAAGCTTCTTTCTTTGCTTCCTTTTTTCAGGTCCTGAACGGGTATCTTTCCCCTCACCTGATGGAGGAGATTTTAAATGGTGGCTCATTCGGACTGGACAGAAGCAGAGTTGTGAGTAATGCCAATGCTTTCCCTAAGACCCTCACCTGTTTGCTCAGCTTCCATCAACTTATAGATTCCTGGCGGGCCCATAATGTTGGTGCTCAAGACTACACCTTCTACTCACACCCCCATGACAGCTTTTCTAGGCTATACTACATTTACAGTACACTGGTCATGCTAGCCAACTCGAACTCAGCAAACATACATTCTTGCTCATGGTCTGATCATCATATGGTACTGCTGGTTATTTCACATATAGGCATTTCTCCAACAAATTCTACTTGGTAACTTAATGACTGCCTCCTCTCAGACCCTGAACTGGTTACTAAAATTTCAGAACGCCTAGAAGAATACTTTCACATCAACAATAAACAAAATACTCCCCCCACAATCTTGTGGGCTGCCCATAAGGCAGTAATTCTGGGATATCTGATAGAACTAGCTGCTGCAAAGAAATATTGCAAACTAGCTGACATCACTAGACTCTCAGAGAGCTGACCAGACTGTATCATATACACAACCAGTCCCACTCCTCCGACACACTCTAACAGATTAACATTAAGAGAATCGAATTAGATCCTCTCTGAGCAAATGGAAAAGGCACTGAGATGGTCGAAAGACAGGCTTTTATTACACAGCAACTCAGCTTCAGCAATGTTTGCCAGAAAACGGAATTCCACCATCCAACCTCCACACTCCCACAAACTTAGAAATGATAGGGTTAATACTATCTCCCATCCCTTGGAGGTACTTGGAATCTTCTCCAAATTTTACCAGGACCTGCTGGTGACCCCTTCCTCCCTGCCTGGCCCCTCGATCAAATCCTGGTTGGATAATATGTCTCTCCCATCCCTATCAGAGGAACAAGCCAACACCCTGAATGCCCCATGCAGAGCAGAGGAAATCCAGGCTATAATTGCCCCCCTGAAACCCTCAAATGCCCCTGGCCTGGACCGGTTTTCTTCCACATAGTATAAAAAAAATTGGGTCAATTAGTCCCCATCTTGAAAAGCTTTTTAACCACATACTTAAAGGTTACACCTCCTCAGAAGACATGTTTATGGTGAACATGTCTTTGATACCCAAACTGAACAAAGATCACTCTCTTCCCCAGAATTACTGCCCTATTTCGGTCATAAACAACTACCTGAAACGTTTTGGTCATCTCCTAGCTGATAGGCTTTTGCTTATTATTCCCACGTTGATCTCCCCAGACCAGACAGACTTTATCCCCACTAGGCAAATCACATTTAATATTAATTTGGCCAATTATATAATATAAGACGCAGACATGTTCTCCAGAAAAGTCCTTTTACTAAGCCTTGATGTAAATAAGGCATTTGATAGCATGCCTTGGCCTTACTTAGAATCTATGCTTTCCAAATTTGGGCTTCAGGGAGCATTTGTGCACAGCTTCAGGGCTCTATACCATCACTCTGGGAGGACTGGGACTGCCACACCCGTCGGTTTACTATGCTTTTGCCAGATTGGTGCAAGTGGCACACCCCCCCCCCCCTGAGGAGCGTCCTATGGCTCCAATTTAAACGAGCCTCAGTTGACCCATATTACCTCCCAGGTCTCCTTTGGTTAAAGCAAATTAGGCCCAAAGATCTGACACCATTGAATGGAGTAGTAGGCCAATCATTACAGCTCCCCACAGACCTCGCTTAGCCTAATTTCTAGGCGACCCCAGATTCCCTGCTGCATTCCACGCTACCCAAGACTTTCCCCAAAGGACGCAGAGAGGCTTAACCACTATGAAGGCCCTGACACAAGAACCCCCTGTGACATTGGGGAGATGTCCAGCTTAAGTGTAGCACCTGCTAGCGAAAACAATCCATTCCAGAAATTCAATTTCAGGGCTTGTTGGCTCACTTTTTATTATGAAAAGTTCAAGAAAACAAAATTGCAGGGTTTCCTTCCCAGGGGCTTTCCACCGTCCATACAAAATAATGATAAATTCAGCCTCTCGGCTTATACATACAGCAGTGCTGCTCAGGCCTTCCACTTCAGGCTCTCATCTGTCTCCTACAGACTATTCCCTTGCCAACACCGTCCGTATAGATAGCAGCCCCTCACTGCTCTGACCCTCAGACTTGGGTCTCTGGCTTTCACTGTGCACACATGCACACTCTGGCTTTTACAGTGCAGCTTGCACTCTCTGGCTACTACAGTGCACACCGGCACTCTCTGGGTTCTCCCTTGCAATCCTGGACTCCTCGGGATGGTGGAGCCTAGACACCTAATTCTGACCCTACTATCAGGCCCACACACACCTGAACAATCAGTGTGCCATTGAGTCTCCAAACCCAGACCCAGGACTGGAGATTTCATCCCACCCGGATCTCTAAGAAATCCCCAGGCTCCAGGTCCCAAAGTGGACTTAAGTAAATAATTAGGAAACTGAAAAAACAGTTTCCTTCCAAACAAGCAAATACACTGGAGCCCCTCAACCTGCCTGGTTAAGAATCCTGTATTCATACACTGGTGGAATACCACACTACCACATCCCCTTTAGCTCTGTCACCTTTCTGCAGGAAAAACATGCCCTACCTAAATCAGAATACTGCAAATATTTACAGATTAGACATTTCTATTTCACTCACTACCAAAGGGAGGCGACAAATACAACCAATACATTTGAACACCTGTGTAGGTTCTCCTCTAGAGATGAGAGCAATATCTCAACCATGTATCAATATCTAAATGAATGCAACCTCCCCATAAAATCACAAGCAATGCTCAGTTGGGAAGCAGAAACAGGTCTGGAGATAGCACCTGAAAATTGGGTAGATATGGTGTCAAATATGCACAAATGTACAAAATCTATGGCGGTAAGGGAAACAGTAATAAAACTCCACACCCGATGATATTATAGTCCCTCAAAATTGAATAGATTTATCCCCTTTGTCACATACCAGGCTGAGGTGACGAGAGGGCTCCCCCTTGCGGCTGAGAGCAGAGTACCCCTGGAGTTGGAGACAGAGGGTGCGCTGCCCAGAGATGCACAGGTTGCCTGCCGATGAAGCTGTCTGATGGTTCCAAAAGTGGATACCCCGGAGCAGAGAAGGTGGTCAGAGACAATGGTTCCATGGAGGTGCTGGTAGATCTTAGCAGGTGGAAAAGCAGAGATGTCATCAAAAGCCAGGCCGGGGGTCAAACACATGAAGGCAGTCAGAAGCAGAGGCAAGAGGTGTGGTTGTGATCAAGTTGGGGTCAAACACAGGAAGTCAATCTGGAAAAGGCAAGGAGCAGGTCCGTGAAACAAGCTGGATTCAGAGCCAGGAGAGAAGCCAGAGCAGGTCAAGGTAAGCCAGGTCGGTAACAGGTAATCAAACAAGAGCAACGGACACAAGAACACAAGATACAGAGCTGACGATAATCCAGTGATTTATGAGAGCAGTTGGAGTCCTTATATAGGCCAGCAAAACACTGCTAATTAGCATGTTTGCATACGAATGTTAGCCGTTGCTAGTGCGCATTTGCAGGTTAACGCGGCCATAACGGATATGGGCATATCTGCTAGTTTTTCGGTTTCTTCCCTGACACCCTTGGTCCCGGGGAACTGCTTCCGAGGTTGCCCCGATAGAGGCACATATCTTCACATATTTTGAAGCTGCAGAGTTCTTCAGCCCCTATGGCAAAAGGTTGCTCAAATCACTGGTATTTACCATACCCTGACCTTTCAGATGTGCCTTTTTTTTCCAGAACTTCCAGAGCCCACCCCCCAGCTCAGAAACTTGCCCACACGCTTTTCAGTGTAGTACAATGGGCAATAGCGCTACACTGGCGATTGCCAGCAAGTGTTAAGATGCATGGAAGCGATCCATGTTATGCTAAGAGTCCACCACACTTTGATGAACACAATGCCAATATTTGAAAGAAAGTGGTTTGATGTGGCATACATACACAATTTACATCACAGCCAAAGTGCCAGTGTCTCCCCTATGATTTTATATTTTGAAAAAATTTGGAGTATAGCCTCATATAGAAAAATATAATAGTTCATAACAACGTACCATCATCCGGATTACTAAATAGAAACAGAAGGGGGTAGGGGCAAGAGAATAGTTGCTGAAGCTAGCTCTGTAGCGTTCCCACCCAAGGAATTAATGGACTATCTCGGTACTGATAAAAAAACAATATACAAAGTAATGTAAAATAGTTTATTACAAGTAAAAACAAATATACAGCTGACATTTTAATAGGGAAAAAACAGAAGCTTAGGGTTCCCCCAGGAGATATCTGTGATTTTCAATTTATAGATTGGCCAAGGTCTCTACTAGTTTCACGGTAAACCGCTTCCTCAGGAGCGCCAATCTATAGAACAAATAATACAGTAAGGTTGTGCACAAATTCCGCACTCATCTAGACTCCTTATACTCAGCAGAGAAGGAATTCTGCTCTTCTGAAGCTGATGCCCTATTTTCCTGTTTGAACTTCCCCGTGCTATCCCAAACTGAACAGGACTGACTTGAGGACTCCATTACAGCAGAAGAAGTCTCTAAAGCAATTAAAGAATGTAAATGAAATAAAAGACCAGGCCCAGATGGTTACTCAGCTATCTATTACTGTACCTCCTCAGAGATCGTCCCGCCTGTCCTCACCAAAGCTTTTAATATAATCCTTAAAGGCCACTCATTCAATCAATTAAATCTGACAGTGATTGTCTGTATGATCCCCAAACCCCATTCTGACAACACCTCTTGCACAAATTATCACTTAATATCCTTTTTAAACTTTGATATTAAAAACCTAGCCAAAATCTTGGCCACTCGATTAAATGGAATCATTGGCAGGCTTATACATTGTGATCAAATTAGTTTTATATCAGTTCACCAAGCTAGTGATAGATCTAGAACACGTCATATTCCTGCATGCTTTCTCTCTCGATATTCGGAAAGCTTTCGATTATATATCTTGGCCCTATCTGTGCTACTGAAATGGGGTTTCGGCTCTCACTTTATACAATGGATTACCGCATTATACAACAAACCCTTTGCATATGTCAAATACGCCGGTTATAAATCGGATCCCTTTAACATAGAAAGAGCTACACGTCAGGGATGCTCACTTTCTCCCCTTATATTTTCTCTTCTCATTGAACCACTTGCCAAGTTAATCAGGTCAACCCCCGACATTTACAGGAATAGAGTTGGGTGGCCACCAACATAAGCTCTGCTTATTTGCGGATGATATTTTGCTGTTTTTATCTTCCCCACAAGTGTCAGGTCCTAATCTCCTACCCATACTCAGTAATGCCCTGTACACACGATCTGTACTGATGAAAACGGTCCAATAGACCGTTTTCATCGGACGAACTGATCATGTGTGGGCCCCATCGGTTTTTTTTTCCCATCGGTGAAAAAAAATAGAACCTGTTTTAAAATTTTCTGATGGTTAAAAAAACGATAGAAAAAAACGATCGTCTGTGGGGAAATTCATCGGTCAAAAATCCAAGCGTGTTCAGAATCAAGTCGACGCATGCTCAGAAGCATTGAACTTAATTTTTCTCTGCACGTCGTCGTGTTTTACGCCACCGCGTTGGACACGATCTGATTTTTAACTGATGGTGTGTAAGCAAGACTGATGAAAGTCAGCTTCATCGGATATCTGATGAAAAAATCCATCGGGCCGTTTTCATCGGATGAACCGATCGTGTGTACGTGGCATTAGTTTGCTGTCATCCAGGCCTGGTAGTTAATGCTAAGCAATCCCTAGTGCTGAATATATCTCTTTCCCACCTGGAGCTAGAGTCTGCACGAGCAGCGAGCCCTTTCACGCGGGCCTCAAAATCTATCCCCTATCTGGGAATTCATCTTGCAGCTGAATCCTTACAGCTTTTCTCTGTTAACTACTAGGGGTGAGCATCTTCACTGGTCTCACGATTCGATTCGATTACGATTATCTGGTCAATGATTCGATTCGATTCTGTGATGCATCACGATTATTAATGCACTCCCACTTCCGTTTGGGCCGCCTTGGCGACCCTTCCTCCAAACAATCTTCTGGGACACATCACAGGTCCCAGAAGATTGCCGGGTTATGCAGGACAGCGCAGTGAGACATGCGCAGCTGGCTGTGAATCTGCAAGCTGTCACAGCCGGATTCCCACAGTAGTTTTGCCAGCGCCGTGGACAGGCGGGGGAGAGCATGGAGTGTTCGGGTGGCCACGTCGCTGGATTGTGGGACAGGTGAGTGTCTTTTTATTAAAAGTCAGAAGAGACACCTTTTTTGTAGCTTCTGACCTTTAATAAACAAAACATTTACTGGAACTGCTTTTGAATTAAAAATAACCTCACTCCCTTAAAGCGGAGTTCCACCCAGTGGAACTTCCGCTTTATGCACTCCTCGCCCTCTGACATGCTACATTTGGCATGTAATTTTTTAGAGGGGGGGGAGTGTGTAACCTCTTTTTAGTGGGACTTCCTGTCCCACTTTCTTATTCCTGTCCTGGCTGCCTAGGCGGTGACTCCTCTCGCCCTAGGCGGTCCCTCCGTGCCAGCGATCTAATGGGACACAACACAGGTCCCAGAAAATTGGTTGTCCAATGGCAGCGCGCAGTGCACGCCCGGCCATGAAGCAGTAAGTTGTCATGGCCGGGTGCCCACAGTAGATTTGATGGTGGAGAGGAGCGGGGCTCTGTGCGTCCGCATCGATGGATCGTGGGACAGGTGAGTGTCAGTTTAGTAAAAGTCAGCAGCTACACTTTTTGTAGCTGCTGACTTTTAATAAAATAAAAACAGGGTGGAACTGCCCTTTAAAAAGTGCACTAATCTGGTGCACTACAGGGTACAGGCATTCACAAAAACGGCTGCTGGAAGGTCAGGAGGGATTAGAATCCACAACTGACAAACAGCTCTGTGAGTTTCACTGTGCTGTCTCTGTGCTGAAATTTCCAGCACACTAGGAGTTAACATAGTGGACTGTGCAAACGGGGAGCCAGAGAAATGCCAGCACAGAGCACATGTAGGAGTACACAGTCACATACTGCTGTTAAAATACCTGTGTGGTAAAAAATGGTGCGTTATAATCCATTAAGTGGCCACCGCTGTATGTGCTTTTTAAAATATATGCAGATTCATACCTCATATCTCAGTGTGTACATAACTGTATATGCCGCCTCTCTCCTCTCAAGTCTCACGTCTCTCCTGACGTCAGTGGGAGTTCTCAGCCCCGCCCACCGACTGTAGCTATCAGATCAGAAGAGAGGCGGGCGGGGCTGATGTCAGGAGAGACTTGAGACGAGAGACTTGAGATTAAACCCACACATTCATCATGGCACAAGGAGAATGCACGCATGCACACCACTGTGGTCCCTAGCACACACACCCCACATCCTCATCAAATTTGATTAGCCCAAGTCCACCAATCAGGACTTGGGAGCAGCAACGCCATGACAAGGCTCCAATTATGTTGCTGGACATTCATACACCATTCACACGGACCTGGGGATCACTTCTCCCTGGTCCTGGGGATCCCTTCTCCCCAACAACCGAGGGTGACACCCCTTTTCCGGCAGGAATGTCACCCCCACATTCATACATCAGTCACACTGTAGCCTGCCTGGGCTATAAAAAAACTCATAACCTGAGTCAAAATAGAAAAATAAACATAAAAAACTCATAACCTGAGTCAAAATATTTAAAAAAAAATAACTTAACAGCGCTGCCGTGCCCCACGCCTGCCGCGGCCCCGGCTCCTCAAGAGAGACTCATTGGAGGGGACATCAGGTGAAGCATCCCCTGGTCTCAGCACACCTGGCGGCCTGCCCTCCAACGCCAGGGCGATGCGGGTGAGGACCACATTGGTGTCCTCATGCAGCCTCACCCCCGCCTGGATGGCTGCCGTGTTGGCCCTGACAGCCTCTGTGAGGGCACGGACATCCTCCCCAACGCCTGCTGTGGTGGTCTGCATGTCAGCCATGCAGGTGACCACCGCTGAGGAGTTGCATCCCACATCCTGCACAGCCTCCTTTATGGAGGCCATGCTGTCTGCCATGTGGTCCATTCTCCTCACCACCTCACCCAGATGGCGGGTCTGGCGGGCCTGGTCCCTCCGCAGGTTTTCGGGCAGAACGTCTGTCACCCCCCTTGTCTTCCTGGTCGCCTTCCTGGGTCCTGATGTGGCTTGGGGCCTAGGAGAAGGGGAGACCCTTGGGGGGGAATCCCTGTTGGGGGAGGAGTGGGAGGGGCTACCCCTGATGGAGGCCTGACTGGTGCCAGCAACAGGGGAAGACTCCTCCAAATGGAGCCTCACTTCATTGCCACTGGTGACCTCCTCAACCTCCTCCTGAGGTGTGGCCACTCCCCTCCGCAGAGAACTCCTGGCTTGCCAGGTGGGCTGGCTCTGCCTGATGTCTGGGGGATGGTGAGAACTGGCCAAATGGCCCAGCACCCTCCTGCACATCTGTGGATGACACAAAACATTCACATGTTGGAGGATCCACACACTTGTCACATGTTCCCTTCCACCCCCACACATGCTACACACCAGATAGGAAATAAAACACACTTACCTGTCCTCAAGACCTCCTCAATGGAGTAAAATCCAGGAACTCCCTCCACTTGATGCCTGTGGAGGCACTGGGAAACCACCCGCTCCTCAGCAGTGAGCATCTCCCTAGTGGCTGGTCCCCCTCTAGTGCCCCTGGCATGAGTGGCCATCCTCGCCATCTTACCTCGCACAACGCGCCGCAGATCATGGATCTTTTTTAAGATCTCATTGGGGGTCCTGGCCTCACTCCCCAATGCATTCACATCATCTGAGATCTGTGCCAGGATCTCCCTCCTCCTGGCCTGGATAAAGTTGGCACTCACTGGCCCATGGATGTAACGATCATTCTGGGCCATGGCCCTGATAATGATGGCCTTCTCCTGAGAGCTATAATTGTGCTTGCGCTTCTTCTGTGGAGCAGACATAGCTCTAACACAATCACCTGCACAAAAAAGGACAAAAGCACCTTGCTTCAGGGGGGAAACAAACGGATGTACTTTTGCACTGGACGGGCGCATGTCTGGGCGTATTTACGCCTGGCCTAGTTCCTATCTCACTGATTAGGCCGGGCCGAGTTCTGAGCATGCGCAGAGAGGCGCTGAACATAGTCAGCGTCACGGCGCATGCGCCGTCCGGTCGGCCCTTCATTTGCATGGGGTCACGGCTCATTTCAATGGAACACGCCCACTTCCATCCTACTTTCAATTACGCTGGCTTACGCCTCGTAATTTACCTTGCGCCGGCGCATCGTCAGGAGCAAGTACTCTGAGGATACGGTACTTGCCTCTCTAAGTTGAGCCAGCGTAACGTAAATGAGATGCGCTACGCCGGTCTATATATGCGCCGATGTACGTGGATCTACCCCAGTGTGTTTAAAGAGAAAACAAATATGAAAACTGCATGCAAAAATGCATAAAAAAACAAGGGTTTAAAAACGCAAAATACACTGCAAAACATGCCTGAAAAACACATCGGGCCAGATTCAGGTACTTGCGCTGCGGCGTAACGTATCTCATTTACGTTACCCCGCCGCAAGTTTTACGGGCAAGTGCTTGATTCACAAAGCACTTGCCTGTAAACTTGCGGCGGCGTAGCGTAAATCCGTCCGGCGCAAGCCCGCCTAATTCAAATGGGGCGTGTATCATTTAAATTAGGCGCGTTCCCGCGCCGAACGTACTGCGCATGCTCTGTTTTTAAATTTCCCGCCGTGCTTTGCGCGAAATGACGTCGCACCGATGTAATTTTTTGAACGGCGACGTGCGTTACGTCCTTTCCTATTCCCGAACGACTTACGCAAAAAAAAATTTTTTAAAATCGACGCGGGAACGACGGCCATACTTTAACATGGATGGTCTAATTTTACACCTCCTAAATAGCACTCGTAACTTTACGACGGGAAAAGCCGACTAGCGACGACGTAAGAGAATGCGCCGAATGCGCCTACCGCCGTAAACAGCTAATTAGCATACCCGACGCGGAAAACATTGCAAAATCCACCCAGCGGGCGCCGAAGTATTACATCTAAGATCCGAAGGCGTACGAAGCCGTACGCCTGACGGATCTTACCCAAATGCCGTCGTATCTTGGTTTGTGAATACAAACTAAAGATACGACGCGGGTAATTTGAAAGTACGCCGGCGTATCAGTAGATACGCCAGCGTACTCTTACTGTGAATCTGGCCCATCAAGCGCAAACCTAGACTTAGTAAGGAAATTATAAATATCCAGAGTACTGGGAGAGATAGAGTTTAAAAATAAGAAGGGAGGTAATATAATTTAGAATAATGATGGACACAACAAGCATTTCTAGATCTATATGCTTTATTCTTAAAATGTTTGTATGAATGCACTCCTGCTTTATTAACATAAAGAGATAGAAACTCATTTTGAGCCTTTGTAACATGTAGACATGTGCACAACAAAAAATTAAGTTTTTTTTTTTTGTTACGTCTCGTTCCGTAGAGTTTCGTAAATTCGTAAGACGCAAGTTTTCCTATTCCGACCCGTTCGTATTTCGTAAGATGCAAGATTTCTTATTCGGAGCCGTTCGTATTTTCGTAACAGTTTTATTTTCGTTTATACTGGATGATTCGTAATTCTGTCTAATTTATTTTCATTGATTCGAAATTCGTAATTTTGTTAGATAATACTTTTTGTTTAATGGATTCGTAATTTTGTACTTTCGTAAATACATCGCAACACGCAGCTTATCCATATTAAGATAGACATTCTCTTAAGCCCCGTATACCCACGGTCGGACTTTTTGCCAACAAACTTCAAAATGAGCGTTTTCCAAAAAATCCGACCGTGTGTATGCTCCATCGGACAAACTTTTTCGGTTTCAAAAGTCCGGCCAACTCCCTTCGGACAAAAATGCACGGAAAATTTTGTTTGAAGTCCGATCGTGTGTATGAGGCTTTAAACTGTCCAATGTGACTCAGCACAAAAGAGATATTGGCTAAGATAATAAGTAAGATACATCACTCACTAACGACACTGCCCAGTGCCCAATCTAAAGAACAATATGAGTACACAAATTTACGAACAGACAAAGAAACGGATTTACAAAACACACACATGAAAATACGAATGAAAATACGAACGAAAATACGAACAGACAAAGTATTTAAAATACGGAATGCAAATCATTCGTTATAGATGTAATTTTCGTTCTTTTGCTGTTTCGGTGTTTTGTATTTTAGTAAGATTGTCCAATCAGACGTTCGATTATTTTGCTTACTCGTAATTTTCGTATTTTTGGTTCTTTCAGCTTTTCGGATTTTCGAATTGATCCGAATGTACGAATACTAACAAATTTGTACGAAAATCAATTCGTTACGAACGGGAACGCACATGTCTAGTAACATGTAACAATCACATTTTACATGCTAAATATATTTGGAAATATGGCTTTGCTTTTTTGTTTTGCTCCTGCTAGAGTTGTGTTAAACATGTTAAATTAGTCATATGTTTTTTTATCCTTTACATATGGGCTCCCAACTTAATCAATAGTCTTCTTATGACTGCTTTATGGGCATTCCATATTACTCACTCACTGATACATTGCTATTCTGAAAATACTTTTAAATTTCAGATTTAATCTTTGTTATTCAATAACTGGATATTCAGCCTCCAGGGAGCAGAGAAAAGAGATTTAGGATTGCTTTGAATATAAATGAATATTGACGTATGGTCAGGCCATGTTACTGTACCAATATCTGATTTACAGATTAATTGCAATGCATATTGGTTTACCAAAAACAGTCTACAGAACTTCTCTTCTGAGTTTAGGAGAAGAAAGTCAATTTTTTCTCTGAGCCATGAAGGTATTTCCATGTGTAATAGAGGTCCCTAGACTGTAAAAATGTATAAAGAATGTGTGGGCATCTCAATTCAGTAGTAGCTTACTATCAACAATGTCATTAAAATCCTCCCACATAATTAAAGCTTATCTGGCACCTTTCAGGTGGGGGTGAGTGGGTACCTGTTTCCAGGAGACCGGTCCACGGTGAATTACGCCAGCAGCTTGGACCCCTCCTCCTCCCTTCCTGTCTGCCGGGCCAGTGAGAGACACTTTGAAAACTGTAATAGGGACTAGGGAATATGGCAATAGGGACCTGGCCGTGAAGCCAAACGACTACACTGCAGGGTTCCCTTACTGGCAATGGCGGCAGCAGCACCCTACCAGTCGATGTAAACATCGTCTGAGGTGCCAACATCGCTGGACTCCAGGACAGGTAAGTGTCCTA
The DNA here is from genome assembly GCF_905171775.1 of Rana temporaria. Taxonomy (NCBI): domain Eukaryota; kingdom Metazoa; phylum Chordata; class Amphibia; order Anura; family Ranidae; genus Rana; species Rana temporaria. Next base: position 64,603,629 of record NC_053494.1, read on the forward strand.
ATGTTAAAAGTCAGAAGCTACAGTATGTGTAACTGCTGACTTTTAATTTTTAAAGGAACGGGTGGGCGGATATCCGTTTTAAAGTAACCTTGTCTAGAGAAATTAACCTTTTTGAGAAAGCTAGTAAAATACTGGCTTGGAATGTACATGTTGACTATATGGTGTATAAGTGCAATTATTGATCATAGCAATCAATATGATATATCACCCACCTGGGTCAATATCAACAGATATCAAATGAAAGGTGACCAAGTTTCTAACAGCTATCATGACCACATTTCCATTTTTTTGCAAAGGAAAAATAGCAGGTTGGAAAATTAGGGGCAGATCCACAAACAGCGGCGCAAATTAAGTTACTCAAAACTTATGTCATTTAAGTTACGGCGCCCTAATTTTGTGTCGTAAGTGCCGTATCCACAGCGCATTTGCGTCCAAAATTGCGCAAGTGTAACTTAAATTCCGAGACGTAAGGCAGGGTTATTGCAAGTGGGAAAGAAGTGGGCGTGCTTCATTGTAATGAGCCGTGACCCCATGCAAATGAAGGTCCGGCCGTACTGCGCATGCGCGCACAAATCTGCTCCTCACTGGGCATGTGCAGAACTTTGCTCGGCGCAATCAGTGAGATAGGAAAAAGGCCAAGCGTACTTAGTTTGAGGATCGTCCTGTGTATAAATAGCCCCAGACAAACACGCTTCCCTTGCAAAAGTATATCCCTGTGTTACCCTTCCTAGAGCAAGTTGCTTCTGCTCTGTCGTTTGTTGGTGTGTGTTGGTGAGTTGTGTGTGAGATAAAAGTTTTGGAGGAGTAGTAGAGTGTAGTTGTAGTTGTTTTTTCCTAAGTGTATTTTCTGTTTGTTTTTTTCTGAGTGTATTTTCTGTTTGTTTTTTGCGTGTTTGTTTTTGAATTTGTAGTAGCTGTCTGCTTGTGTGTTTTGATTTTGGTTTGTTTGTTGTGTGTGTATTTTTGTTTGTTTGTTGTGTGTGTATTTTTGTTTGTTTGTTGTGTGTGTATTTTTGTTTGTTTGTTGTGTGTGTGTATTTTTGTTTGTTTGTTGTGTTTGTTTTTTGTTGGTGCTGAGTGGTGGGTGTGATGGCACCGAAGCGTAGGAAGCTTAATTTTTCAACCACCGAGAAGCAGATACTTGCTCGGGGCATCGTCCAATATGGGTGTTATTTACATGGCCCTGAGAGCCGGAACACCTCCCCGGCCCAAAGGAAGGCGATCATCCAAAAAATAACGGATCAGATCAATGCGGCAGGGGGGGGGGGCGAGGACCACCAGTGGCATACAAAAGAAGAGCCTGGTCCGTGACAAGATGGCCAAGATCAATGCCCATGCCACTGGCACTGGAGGAGGTGGACCCTGCCCCATCAGGCTGAGTGAGGAGGAATGGGCAGTGGGCCAGTGTTTCCACCCACAGCAGGTGGTGGGCCTGCGTGGCTATCAATCAGATGTTCCTGTGAGGACAGGTACGTTTTTGGTTTTTCTATCTGGTGATTAGCATGTGTGGGTGGGGGAAGGGAAGATGTGCCAAGTGTGTGGATCCTCAAACCTGTGATTGTTTTGTGTCCTCTACAGATGACCAGGAGGTTGCTAGGCCATCAGTCCAGGCTGCTGCACCATTCCCAGGACAAGAGGCTGCTGAGGAGTCCCAAGAAGGGCAGGATTCCCCAGGAGAGGGGAGTGGCCACACCTCCCCTCATGAGGAGGTTGAGGGGGAGGAGGATGAGGCGGTGGAGGCTGATGAAGAAGATATGCAGATTGGCAGGGAAGTCCTTTTGGCATCGGATTTATTTACCCCTGAGGCTACCCCTGAGGCTGGCAGCAGTCAGGCCACCATCAGGGGTAGCCCCTCCCACTCCTCCCCCAACAGGCCTCAACCCACAAGGGTCTCTCTCTCCCCTCCTCCAGGGCCATAAGCCTCAGCTCCAGCCAGGATGGCCACCCAGGAGACCAGGGGGGTGGCCGAGCGTCTGCCGGGCAGTCTGCAGAGGGACAATGCCCGGCAGACCCGCAATCTGGCTCAGATAAAACAGACAATGACCCAGATGGAGCACAGCCTGGGTATAATGAAGGACTCACTCAGTGATGTGGCCACAAACTCTGTGGCGGTCATAACCTGCATTTGCGAGCTGCAGACCGCCACAACAGGCATGGCCCAGGAGGTGAGTGGCCTCACCCAGGCTGTGCAGGACAACACCCGGGCTGTCCAGGCCAATACGGCTGCCATGACTGTGTGCCTGCATAGGATAGCAGTGGCCTTGGAGGGCAGGCCAGCAACAGGACAGTCACCAGGGGAGGCTCCCCCTTCCCCTGCTTCACCCCCCCCCAGGAGCCTCCCCTGGTTGGCCGTGGCCGTGGCAGGCCCAGGCGAAGCTCCCGCCGCCGAGATTAAGTTTTGGGGTTACTTTTTATTTTTTATTTTTATTTTTTTTATTATACTGTATTTATGATTTGGTTTATGTGTGTGAATGATGTATGAATGTGGGGGTGGCATTCCTGATTAAATAAGGGTGTCACCCTTAGTTTTGGTGGAGTAGGGTCCCCAGGACCAGGGAGAAGTGTGATCCCAGGTCCGTGTGAAAGGAGTATGAATGCACAGTGACATAATTGGAGCCGTGGCGGGGCGTTACTGCTCCCAAGTACCATTGGGGGGGTACTTGGATCTAATCCAATTAGATGTGCATGTGATGTGTCTGTGCTAGGGACCACAGTGGTGTGCATTCATGCATTCTCATTGTGACATAATTAATGTGTGTGTTTACTGTGCAAAGATGCATTCTGGGAGGCGTCTCCTGACTGCTGTTCCCTCAGAAGAGGGGGTACCCTGGGTTACTAAAGTCACTAGTATAGATATGAGCATGGATGCCCCTGGCATGTTGGCATACAGATTGTTGTCCTGCAAGTGTGTGTGCTCAGCTCTTCCTTAATGGTGTTGCTTTAGCTGACATGTACACGGCATGTGTAAATTTAGGGCTGCTTTTATAAAGTGTAATTGTACACCATGAAAATAACAGAAGCGCACAGGGCGTAATCTACGCCGCACACACTTAATTTTGTGGATCGCCTTATCTCCCTCATTTGCATCTTTGCCTATCAAAACAGGGGTGTGTCTAGCGTATTTTGCGCACAGAGAAGCGCCGGTGTAATTTTTTTAGGTAGGACGGAAAAAAGTCGATTTCAGGCGTAACTTGTTTTGAGGATCAGGCGCAAAAATACGTGCGGCGCAAATTTCAATTACGCCGCGTATCTCGAGTTAAGTTGGCGCATCTGCTTTGTGGATCTGCCCCTTAATGCTTAATTGCACAAAGGTGCATTCCTACAAAAAAAGTATATACAATTTTTTTGGAGGTTGTTTTCTTCTAATCCATTAATCTCCTAAATTCCTTTAACATTCAAAAATGTAATATTTAATGTCATAAGGACTATCGAGTAGTTCTGGACATAGATGAATAAAAACATACAATCAACATGATGCAATGTAGCAGCAGAGCAGATTATGTAATAATAGTTAATATGAGCAGTTAATTAATAAGCACTTAGAGAATACAAGCCAAGAGTTGCATATCTATAATACCAAAGCTCCCAACTGTCCCTGATTTTGAGGGACTGTTTGGAGCAATGTTCCTCTGCCCCTCTTTCCTCCTCATTTGTTGTATATAAAATGCACTATTTATCTTTCAAAAAGTGTTTCCCAGTGCTAAACTTTTGATCCAAATTCTAAATTGCAACATTTGTAAATTTCAAAAGCAAATATAAAGGAATACTGTATTTGCTGGTGTATAAGACTACCTTTTACACTTAAAAAAATTGGCCAAAAAGCAGGGGTCGTCTTATACGCCGGGTCAGCTGCTCGGATGCCTGCTGGATGTGCGGCAATACTGTATGTAGCTTCGGCTACATACAGTATATACCGCTTAGCCAATCCCGGTGAGCAATGTATTCAAATGAATACAGAGCCTGCTGGGATTGGGGTAACAACCTCTGCCAATCCGAGTGCCTACATACAGTAGCCTGTTTGGATTGGCTTTCAGAGTCAGAGAGGCGTGAGCTAATGATGTTCCAGCCTCTGCCAATCCAAGCAGGCTTTGTATTCAATAATAGAATACATTGCTCGCCGTGATTGGCTCCAGCTAGAATGAAGAAGAATATGGCTCCAGAAGAAAGAAATATGAAGCATCCGAATGGGGGTCGTCTTAAACGGTGAGTACAGGCAAAAAATCGTAAAAAACTGTAAAATTAGGGGGTCGTCTTATACACCCGGTAGCCTTATACGCCAGCAAATACGGTAATAGTGGTAAAAAATCGCTTGTGGGTTTAACTAATCTTTTTTTGGGGGCCAATTCTCCTTTAAGGGGGCATGGCAGGGGGCATGTCCTATGCCTACATACTTTTTCTAGTAGGTGCCCCTCATTCCCATATCAAAAAGCTGGGAGGTATGTAATACTGTGAGAGACTGGAAGTTAAATGAAGGGTAAAAATGCTGACATCCAAGCTAAAATGATAAACACAAACTAGTACACCACCAAAAAGAGTATAGGATGCACAATAACATTGTTCAGCACAACATATAATGTTCAGTACACTGATATCTGGTAAGATAAGCAGAGTGAATAGGGTCAAAAAAACTAAATTCTACTAAAAAAAAGGGAACATGGTAGTGCAGAAAATAAAGCACGGGTGTCTAGATTTCGAGACTACTGTCCAGTCAGGGGAGATGTGGGATGCAGCTTTAGACATGGAGGTTGTTGGGAAAGTCTTTTTAAGAAGGGTTATTAATGAGCCCCTACTTATGGAAAAGTTTGATCCCATCTTCCAGGATAATAAAGTCAAAGTCTGTCCCTGGTATACAATAATCAATTGGTGAGGAAACCCCATCTGTAGAAGATTTTATTATTATAGATTATTAGATTATTGTGAGGTGAGAGAATTGTCTCCTTCTTTGAGTCATGCTGGCTGAAATATCTGCAAATAGGGAGATATGTTCATAAGGTTTTGGGAATTTGCTTTCCTTGTGAGTTGCTGTCATATGAAAGAAATAATCACAGGCCTTCCCATCTCCAGGAAGGTGTTAATGTTCCCTTGTGATAGCAATCAGGTAAAAATAAATACATAAAAAAAATGTTTATATTTTAAAACATTTATACTATATTAAAGTCAGTAGCGGCCCGTCCATTAGGGGTGCCCAGGCTCTGTCCCCTCTCTCCACACCACCCCCTTAATGACTAATGCATAGCATGAATCTATCCACGGCCGCCAATGCCCCCCCCCCCCCCAATTAAGGTGCCTGGCCCCTTTAGGACGAATTTTAGCAGCAGGGGTGATTTTTTTTAAGCACCTGATTAGAGCCATTGGCTCAAATAGGCTTAAAAATATGTGGACTCGTGGCACAGAGCATTGGGCCATGAGCCCACCCAGGTGTTACAACAGCAAATTAAATATTGCTGTTGTAACACTGATCCTCAATTCGGTCAATCAGAAGCAGGTCTGAGACCCATTTTCTGTTTGACCGGAAAAAGAAGACTCCTGATTGGCCGCCGAGAAGCAGGGAGGAAATGGAAGTCAGAGCCGTCGCCCATGGAGAGCAGGGAAAGGGAGAGCCACTGCCGAAAGATGGGGTAAATGCACCAGACCCGCCCGCCGAGGGATGGGGGGATGGTACTGTTTGCCACCTCCCAAAGAAAATTACCAGTGGCCATCACTGATTAAAATGTATTAAAACAATTAAGAAATTGCTACAACCCTTTGTGTCCCACACACATGCGCAAATGCAAACGAATGCCCAGGGTGTGAACACGTATGTAAACTCAAGCACCACACGCACCACGTGTGTAATGTATCACCATGAACTTCAAAGTGAGAGTAATAATTGTAGCAGCTCCTGGTTAACTCTAAACTGATGATCTGTAAGAGTCGGTTCACACTAGGGCGATACGACTTCCAGCGCGACTTTCAGAGGCGACTCCGACACGACTTGAGCATGAACCACAGGGCGATTTGGGGCGATTTACAACACGACTTGAAGTCGTCTCCAGGACAGGAGACTTTCCAGTGGCCAATCAAACAACAATCAGCTCTAGGGGAGGGAGGGGGAGGGAGAGGTTTGCCTGAGAAATGTATGTTATCTTCCTGGAAAGTCGCTTCAGTTAAGACAGGGATCAGACTTGGAGGCGACTTCCATTGAAATCAATGGGTACAAATCGCCTACAAGTCGGATTGAAGTAGTACAGGAACCTCTTCAGAATTCGGAGCGGCTTGAGTAGTGTGTATTAACACCGCTCCCATTCACTTACATTGTTTTTCTCTACAGCGCGACCGTTTCCAGCGGATAAATTCTCTGGCGGATTTTGATCAAAATCCCCGTGGAATACATCCGCGGTAACGTGACAGTGACATCCGGATAAGTCGGTCCGATCCCATCCCTCGCATGCGTCGTATTGATTCGACGCATGCGTGGAAGTATTTACCTTCCAGGGTCGCGCACGTCGCCGCGTCATCGGTGCGATGACGCGGCGACGTGCGCGACCCTGGAAGGTAAATACTTCCACGCATGCGTCGAATCAATACGACGCATGCGAGGGATGGGATCGGACCGACTTATCCGGTGAGTCTGTACAGACGACCGGATAAGTCCGGCGGACAGGATTCCAGCGGATAGATTTCTTAGCATGCTAAGAAATTTTTATCCGCTGAAAATCCGTCGGCTGGATTTTTATCCACTGGAAAATGTCCGCTAGGCCGTACACACGACCGGATCAATCTGCTGGAACTGATCCGTGGATAAATCCCAGCGGACAGATCCGGTCGTGTGTACGGGGCCTTAAGGAGATGTTTGGGTATCACCGTTTTTTTGCGATGTCATGGGGCATGTTTGGTACCTATTTACTCAACACAATGGCAGTTTTTGAATGTTACCAAAAAAATTATATTGTGTGTTATCATAAAAATTCCTTTTATTATATTTTCCTTAAAATTTGCGCACATCCTAATTTTTGACATAAAAAATTGCAAATAATCATTGTTTTATACTACAGGGCCCCTGTTTTCACAAAAATAATATATCACGTAATTTTATTGTCAAAAATAAAGATTTTAACATGTGCAAAAAAAAAAAAAAAATTGCTCTCAAGCCGAATTGGTTAACTACTTGCTGACCACCCGCCGCAGATCCGGCAAGGTGGCATGTGCGGGGAGCCAATCAGCGGGGTCCAGCCGATGTTCGCCGGCCGCCCACGATTGTTCCCCGCAGAGACAGAATGGGGATCTGCCAAAGTAAACAAGGCAGATCTCCATTCTGTCAGGGGATGACACCGAGATCTGTCTTCGTGCTAAGCAGGAAGATGGATCTGTGTGTTTCCCCAGTCACACAGTCCCCCATACAGTTAGCAATCACAAACGGGGAACACATTTGACCCCTTGATCGCCCCTGTTGTTAACCTGTTCCCTGCCAGTGTCATTAGTACAATGTCAGTGCATATTTTTAGCACTGATCACTGTATTAATGTCACTAGTTCCCCAGCAGTCCCGCTAAAAATCACTGATCGACGTCATTACTAGTAAAAAAATAAATAAAATAAAAATGCAATAAATCTATCCCCTATTTTGTAGACGCTTTAACGTTTATGCAAACCAATCAATATACACTTGTTGTTTTCTTTTTTTTTACCAAAAATATGTAGAAGAATACATATTGGCTTAAACTAATGAATATATTTTTATTATTTTTTTTGGGGATATGTATTAGGCCCCTTTCACACAGGGCGGATCAGTAATTATCCGCCTCCGTGTGCTCCGTAAGCTCAGCGGGGATCACTCCGTAGATGACAGGGCGGTCCCCGCACACTGTGCAGGGACCGCCCTGTATTTTCTCCGCTCTCCCCTATGGGGGGATCGAATGAACACGGGCCGTCTGTCCGTGTTCATCTGATCCGCTCTGCAGACGGAAGAAAAAATAGGGTTTTCGTCCGTCTTCAAAATCGGATGTTTGCAGAGGCGGACGATTACGGGTGTCAGCGGATGTTTATCCGCTGACACCCGCAATCTCATTGGGACCAATGTATGTCCCTTTTTCATCCGCAAACGGATGGATGAAAAAGCGGACATACGGTTTACACGTGTGAAAGGGGCCTTATAGCAGAAAGTAAAAAAATATTGTGTTTTTCAAAAAAAAAAAAAAAGTTTATAAAATAAACCACAGAGGTGATAAAATATGACCAAAAGAAAGCTCTATTTGTGGGGAAAAAAGGACGTAAATTGTGTTTGGGTTAAACATTGCACGACCACGCAATTGTCAGTTAAAGTAACACCATATCACAAAAATGGCCTGGTCATTAAGGGGGTACATTCTTCAGGGGATGAAATGGTTAAAGAGTAATTCCACTTTTGTTAAGAAAAAAAATATTCCCCTCTGGGGGATATATGTCCATTGCAAGGATTTTAACAACCTTTTGTTATTTTGAATTTTGAAGATATATTTTATGTTATGTTTATGTATAGTGTTTGTCTGTGCCCGGAGTGAATCCGTATGGGAGTGGTTTTATAATGATCAATCAGCTGGTGAACCTGCAGGGCTCTAATGAGGAAATTGGCAAGTTGAGTTTTCCCTTTGGGAGTATCTTACAAAAAATTTAATTTTTCTTGCAGGGGATGCCAAAAATGTTACTTACTGTATATCTTAGTGCAGACTTCAGTAAGGGAAAATCAGTAAGACAATCATACAATCAGGAAATTACATTTTCAGGTGGTGTTCTGTACACCATCTGTTTACAGAAAGCCTCCAGGTAGCCATATTGCATTGCATTTTACCAAAAAATGACAGTACTGCAGATTGAAAAGGAAAGGTAATTGTTAATAAAATGAAATTACAATTTGACTTGTGTCGCAATTGTATACGCTGTATTATATATTTTTTTATTTGATATTTTTTTTCCAATGGAAGTGGAGTTACCCTTTAATGGAATTTAGCATTTTTACTGTTGCCTTTCTCTCCACCAAACAACAATTTTACACTTTTATTTTCTTTGGTACATATCCCCTAGGGTGGTTCGCAGCCCCCTGTATCATGTGTTTGGCAAAATAAATATAACTATTTTTAAACATTTAGGGGCAGATTCACAAAGATCTGCCCCGGCGCAGCTTATCTGAGATACGCTACGCCGCCGTAACTTACCTGGCTTTGGTTTGAATCCAGAAAGAATTTGCGCCGTAAGTTACGGCGGCGTTGTGTATCTCTCGCGGCGTAAGGGCGCGGAATTCAAATGCGGCGAGTAGGGGGCGCGTTTCATTTAAATGAATCGCGTCCCCGCGCCGAACGAACTGCGCATGCCCCGTCCGTCAAAACTCCCAGGGTGCATTGCTCCAAATGACGTCACAAGGACGTCATTGGTTGCGGCGTGAACATAAATTGCGTCCAGCCCCATTCACGGACGACTTACGCAAACGAAGAAAAATTTTCAAAATTATACGCGGGAACGACGGCCATACTTAACATTGAGTACGCCACCAGATAGCAGCTTTAACTATATGCCGGAAAAAGCTGAACGGAAACGACGTAAAAGAATGCGACGGCCGGTCGTACGTTCGTGGATCGTCGGAAATAGCTTATTTGCATACTCGCCGCGGATTACGACATGAACGCCACCCAGCGGCCGCCGGAAAATTGCATCTTAGATCCGACGGCGTACTAAGGCGTACGCCTGTCGGATCTAACACAGATGCCGTTGTATCTTGTTTGGGGGATACCAAAACAAAGATACGACGCGCAAAATTTGAAATTACGCGGCGTATCAACAGATACGCCGGCGTAATTTCTTTGAGGATCTGCCCCTTAGCTACCAATATTTAGTGGTGTTCATATTTGGCACTCAAATTCTAATCATGCTCTTTGAACTCCGCTCAAACCGAACCATGTTTACTCATCCCCAAATTTAAGCCATTTATTGTCAGTAATGCGATATTTACGTAAATCAACTAGATCATTATAGACTAACATATTTACCCATTTTGGATTCTTTGTAATCTCTTCTTTTTTTTTCCGTGGTCCTCAGGCTAAGAGGTAGTGAGTGTATTAGATGTATGCTTTTTTTACTGAGATTGGGGAGATTTTCCTTAGCTTGTGCTGTTTGAATTTCTTCAAGTTAAAGTGGGGTAGTGCTCTTTGCATGGAAAACCAAACCAAACCAAAAAAATTGTCTGTCATGGTGGTGTGTTTTTGAATGGGGCAGGTTTGAGCTGGAGCTTTAAGATTATGTGGCAATTCAGAGAAGTGCCCCATGGAGTTGTGTATATTTATTAATGCCCTTTAAGCCTTATTATTAATATTATTATTTTTCCATAGGTACCTATGCCCTATGCCAGTGCCCAGCTACATTTGTCCTCTTTCCCCAAAACTTGCAAATAAGCCTTAAAAAAGGTAAAAAAACAAACAAGATTTGACTTCTGTATACTTTTTTGAGTGTTATGTTAAGGGTTTGCTGGCATGGTTCAACAAATGGGCCAATTCGCACATCACTAATTGTCACCTAACCACATGGTGACTTGGAAAATGTACTGTTGGCGAGGGCTCCCCGCCTGGCACCCACTGTGGTTGTACTCTGTACAGAGGGCGCAATTTGTCAGTTTCGTTTCCCTACAAAGCAGGGATGAGAAACCGAGATCTTTAGCAAAAAGCACACTTTACACACATTACAAATAATTAGACACTCATTACCCCCTTGATCTCCTTAGATGTTAACCCCTTCCCAGCCAGTGTCATTAGTACAGTGACAGTGTATAGTATTATCACTGATAACTGTATTAATGTCACTGGTGATGTCTGTGGTAGTTAGTCAGTTCCCCCTAGCATCAGTTAGTATCAAATTGACTGCCGCACTATTGCAGTCCCATTATAAGTCGCTGATCACTGCCATTAGTAGAATAAAAAATGTAAATAACAATTCCAGTACCGTATTTTCTGACTTTTTAACCCCTTAAAATCTTCTTAAAAGTCGGGGGTCGTCTTATACGCCGGTAACCTAACATCCCTTACCTTATCCTAAGACATGCAAAATCACGGCCGTCCATTTTTCAAAGCCGCACCTCCTACTTCTTCTATTCCGTGATAGGCGGAACACTCAGCTTCCCAGGAGACACTGTGTTTAGTGTCCGCCTATCACGGAGGCCCTCTCGTCCTCGTACGAGAGGAAGCTGATTGTTCCGCCTATCACGGAATAGAAGAAGTAGGAGGCGCGGCTTTGAAAAATGGACGGCCGCGATTCTGCATGTCTTAGGATAAGACAAGGGATCGTCAAGACACAGTCAGGCATGTCATAAAGGAACAGCGAATCTGGCATGTAATGGGGCACAGTGAGTCTGACATGTAATGGGGCACAGTGAGGCATGTAGTGGCACAGTCTGGCATGTAATGGTGGCACCGTGAGGCGAGGCATGACTAGTAGGAAGGGGGTAGTCTTCTACGGCGAGTATATCCCAAAACCAACATTTTAGCTGGAAAATTAGGGGGTCGTCTTATACGCCGGCAAATACGGTATATATACCATAGTTTGTAGGTGCTATAACTTTGACACAAACCAATCAATATGCACGTATTTATTTTTTTATCAAAAACATGTAGCAAAATACATTTTGCCCAAAATTTATGAAGAAATTAGATTTTTTACATATTTTTTTTATTGGATATGGTTTATAGCAGAAAGTAAAAAATATTGGGCCAAATCCTCAAAAAACCTGCCTAACTTAACTTTCAGCAGTTAAGTTACACAGGCATTAAATTTCTACCTAAGTGCCCGATCCACAAAGCACTTACCTAGAAATTACACGCCGTGTAACTTAAGTGCCTCCGTCGCAAGGCGGTCATCTGATCGAGGGGGCAATTCCTATTTAAATGAGGCGCGCTCCCGCGCCGGACGTTCGGCGCATGCGTGTGACGTCATTTTTCCCGACGTGCATCGCTCGAACGTACTTTACGTCAGGCTTTGTGGATTGCGACGGGACAATAAAGTTGCGTCGGGTAAAAAAAAAGTTACGCGCCGGGAAAAAAAATTCGAAATTTAAAAAGAAACGCGGCGATCGAAAAAAAGGTTTGTTTTTACAAGGTCTAAACAGTTTAGGCCTTGTAAAAGCATCCCTAATTTTACGCATGCAAAACGTAACTTACGCAGAAAACACAAAGCTAAAAAGCTTTGTGGATCTGCCTAAGTACTCATTTGCATACGCAAAGTGGCATTTCGACTCGAAATGCCCCCAGCGGCGGATGCGGTACTGCATCCTAAGATCCGACAGTGTAAGTCTATTACAGATGTCGGATCTTCTGCCTATCTTTGGAAAAATCCTTCTCAGGATCGTTTCCAAAGATAGGCACAGGGATACGCAGGCTGAACAGCAGTTCCGCCTGCGTATCTCCTTTGAAGATTTGGCCCATAGTTTTAAAAAAACGGCCTTTTTTTCATTAATAAAAAAAACTGTGATGATCAAATACCACCAAAATAAAGCTCTATTTGTGTGCAAAAAATAGCCCTGTCATGAAGGGGGTAAAATCTTTTAGAGCTCAAGGTGTTTTTCAGGAAATGTCCATGTGGTATGCAGATACTGGTTGACCCATGCTTTGGGGTTTTAGCTTCCAGTCTCAATGGAAAGGCCTAATGCAGCCAATTTTAAGCTTCAGCCCCGAACCATTTTGGTGGTCAAAGACCAGGCCCCTTTTTGCGATTTGGCACTGCGTCGCTTTAACTGACAATTGCGCGGCCATGCGACGAGGTTCCCAAACAAAATTGACGTCCTTTTTTCCCCACAAATAGAGCTTTCTTTTGGTGGTATTTGATCACCTCTGCGTTTTTTTTATTTTTTTTGCGCTATAAACAAAAAATAGCGCAACTTTGAAAAAATGCAATATTTTTTACTTTTTTCTATAATAAATAACCCCAGAAAATATATTTTTTTTCCACAGTTCAGGCCGATACGTATTCTTCTACATATTTTTGGTAAAAAAAAACGCAATAAACATTTATTGATTGGTTTGCACAAAAGTTAGTTATAGCTTCTACAAAATAGGGGACTGGTTTATGTCATTTTTAGTAATATTTTTTTTTTACTAGTTATGTCGGCGATCAGCGATTTTTATCATGACTGCGACATTATGGCGGACACTTTTGACACCATTTGGGACCATTGTCATTTTTTACAGCGATCAGTGCTATAAAAATGCACTGATTACTGTAAAAATTACACTGGCAGTGAAGGGGTTAACCACGAGGTAGCACTGCAGGGGTTAAGTGTTCCCTAGGGAGTGATTCTTACTGTTAGGGGGCGTGGCTACATGTGACACGTCACTGATGATCGTTCCGGATCGTGGGGGAACAGGCATCAGTGACAATGTCACTAGGCAGAATAGGGGAATGCATTGTTTACAAAGGCATTCCTCTGTTCTGCCCTTGTCGACCGCAATCGCGGGCCTCCCAGGAACATCGAGTTCCCAGGACCCGCGGCCGCACTCGCTGGGTGGCAGATTTAAAGGGACGTACCTGTACGCCAATCTGCCTGCCGGTGCCATTCTGTCAAAGTACATAGTCGTGCGGTGGACGGCAAGTGGTTAAATGCTATTTTTTCATAGAAAATATATTTCCTGGAAGTCTTGCCCTACTGAAAGACCTGCTCTGAGAAATGTATTCACTTATATACAGTAGCATAGTATATTTTGATTATAGTCATTATAAACCAGCATAAAGACTATTTTGCAGATAACTTGATCGAGACTTCCTGCTGATTTTGCAGTAAACATGTTGCCAGTGTTTTAATTTCTATATCAGACACAATCCTTTACATGTGGTCTGGAGAAGGAAATTTAGTCAAGGTATTGTAACAGTGTTTTATGCAAATTTGATTCTTTTATTTATATATATATATATATATATATATATATATACACACATTTTCTTCATCACTCTGAAGTCTGGGTCCAGTCAGTCTCTAACAACTTACAGCATCTGCTGTCTGTATATATTAGAAGTTTGGCAGTTGGCCAAGTCCCTACGGTATACTGCCTGAGGAAGCAACAGGGGAGAGGCTGAGATTCCAGTGCCTCTTTTGTTCAATTTTAAAATGTATTTCTCCACAGTGTCTGCAGCTACAGCGGTCAGTGGGGGTTGTTTTAAACCTCATTTACTGTTTGCTGAGGGGTATTATTGCAATGTCTATGACCTGGGCACAGGTATATTTTATGAGACCTACAACACACACAATTGATCTGATCGTATCACATATTCAGTATTTTTGAGATGAGATTTGAATTTACTTTTTCATGAACAAGGTTTCACTCTAATACCTGAACTTTTGTTTTGAGAAAATATATCTGAGGCTTACCTCCCCATCACACAGCAACATAAAAATTACTGCAACATCAGAAAGGAGATTAATCTCATTGAATGGAGTACACTAAAGCCACGTACACACGATCAGTCCATCCGATGAGAACGGACCGATGGACCGTTTTCATTGGTTGACCGATGCAGCTGACTGATGGTCCGTCGTGTCTACACACCATCGGTTAAAAAAACGATCGTGTCAGAACGCGGTGACGTAAAACACAACAACGTGCTGAAAAAAACGAAGTTCAATGCTTCCAAGCATGAGTCGACTTGATTCTGAGCATGCGTGGATTTTTAACCGATGGTTGTGCCTACTAACGATCGGTTTTGACCTATCAGTTAGGAATCAATAGGTTAAATTTAAAGCAAGTTTGCTTTTTTTTAACCAATGGTTAAATAACCTATGGGGCCCACACACGATCGGTTTTGACCAATGAAAACGGTCCATCAGACCGTTGTCCTCTGTTTAACCTATCGTGTGTACGAGGCCTCAACAGGAAAGAGTAATTTCTTAAACACATATGGGATTTGTGCTTTCAAAAAAATTCTGCACTGGAAACACACTGCTCTGCATTTTTGAAAGTTTTGATTCTAGACTGTTCAGAAAAACAGGATAGCAGAGTCAGTACTAGGATCCCTTTAGGACCCAGCACAACTCACCTGGCACAGCCTTTGCCTGGGAAACAACAGTGATTGGTCAGCTCACCTTTAAATCACCTGTATCAGTATTCAATCATTGCTCGTGATAGAGTTTACCTTTGTGTGCCACTGTTTGATCCAGCTGATATCTGATATCGTGTATGACCTGGCTGGTTTGACCCTGCTTGCTCGCTTCTGATTCGGCACCATTTGGATTTTGATCTACCTGTGTATGAGTCAGTTTGCCTAGACTACACTTTGCCTGATTCTACTGTAGTACCTTTATCTGCAACGGTAAACTACAAGCACCAGCTAACATCCACCTTCATTAGCAGTGGTGAAATACAAGTCCCAGCTGACCTGCTCTGCTTAGACCTGCTCATGGTATATGCTTGTGTTCTTGAACTCTTTGCATAATCAGCACACCGGAACTGGTACCTGTTATTTGCTCCTAGCCTGACAGCCAGCAGCAGGGCCGGACTGGGAGTAAAAACCAGCCCTGGAAAACATTTCATACCAGCCCCATAGCATTATTATACCAGCCCAACATCATAACGTCATTATTTTTTTGTTCATAAAAGAGAAAACCATACATTTTAAAGAAACATTTAAAGAGTGTATTATATAAAGATAAGACAGATATGAAAGCACATAGGGCTAGGGAGATTATATAATGTTACACAGTGGAACCTCGGATTACGAGCATAATCCGTTCCAGGAGAAGCTCGTAATCCAAAGTGCTCACATATAAAAGTGAGTTTCCGCATTGAAGTTAATGGAACCGAAAATAATTTGTTCCGCATTGACTTCAATTGCATGCAATACCGCATGTGGCCAGAGGTGGGGGCGCCGGAGAGCCTCGGAGACACTCGGAAATGTCACTTGCCACTTGTCACCAGATTCAGCATGTCACTTGCCACCCATCCCCTCACCAGATTCAGCATGTCACTTGCCACCCATCCCCTCACCAGATTCAGCGTGTCACTTGTCACTTGGACTGGGTGACAGCAGGGGGACTGGGCGACAGCAGAGGACTGGGCGACAGCAAGGGGACTGGGTGACAGAGGACTTGGCGACAGCAGGGGACTGGGTTACAGAGGACTGGGTGACAGAGGACTGGGTGACAGCAGGCTGGGTGACAGCAGGGGACTGGGTGACAGAGGGGGGACTTGGACTGGGTGACAGCAGGGGGACTGGGCGACAGCAGGGGGACTGGCTGACAGCAGAGGACTGGGCGACAGCAAGGGGACTGGGTGACAGAGGACTTAGCGACAGCAGGGGACTGGGTGACAGCAGGCTGGGTGACAGCAGGGGACTGGGTGACAGAGGGCTGGGTGACAGAGGACTGGGTGACAAAGGACTGGGTGACAGAGGACTGGGTGACAGCAGGGGACTGGGTGACAGCAGGGGACTGGGTGACAGAGGTCTGGGTGACAGTGGGCTGGGTGACAGGGACAGAGGGCTGGGTGACAGAGGGCTGGGTGACAGGGGGCTGGGTAACAGAGGGCTGGGTGACAGGGACAGAGGGCTGGGTGACAGGGGGCTGGGTGACAGAGGGCTCGGTGACAGAGGGCTGGGTGACAGAGGACTGAGTGACAGGGGACTGAGTGACAGGGTGACAGACGGCTGGGTGACAGGGGACTGGGTGACAGATGGCTGGGTGACAGGGGGCTGGGTGACAGGGGACTGGGTGACAGGGGGCTGGGTGACAGGGGGCTGGGTGACAGAGGGCTGGGTGACAGAGGCTGGGTGACAGGGACTGGGTGACAGAGGACTGGGTGACAGAGGCTGGGTGACAGGGACTGGGTGACAGAGGCTGGGTGACAGAGGCTGGGTGACAGGGACTGGGTGACAGAGGCTGGGTGACAGGGACTGGGTGACAGAGGCTGGGTGACGGAGGCTGGGTGACGGAGGCAGGGTGACAGGGAATGGGTGACAGGGACTGGGTGACAGAGGCTGGGTGACAGGGACTGGGTGACAGAGGCTGGGTGCCAGGGACTGGGTGACAGAGGCTGGGAGACAGAGGGACTGGGTGACAGAGGCTGGG
Source organism: Rana temporaria (assembly GCF_905171775.1). Lineage (NCBI taxonomy): Eukaryota > Metazoa > Chordata > Amphibia > Anura > Ranidae > Rana > Rana temporaria. The sequence goes on from NC_053494.1 coordinate 64,620,675, forward strand.
TGACAGAGGCTGGGTGACAGGGACTGGGTGACAGAGGCTGGGTGACAGGGACTGGGTGACAGAGGCTGGGTGACAGGGACTGGGTGACAGGGACTGGGTGACAGGGACTGGGTGACGGAGGCTGGGTGACGGAGGCTGGGTGACGGAGGCTGGGTGACGGAGGCTGGGTGACGGAGGCAGGGTGACAGGGACTGGGTGACAGAGGCTGGGTGACAGGGGACTGAGTGACAGGGGCTGGGTGACAGGGACTGGGTGACAGAGGCTGGGTGACAGGGACTGGGTGACAGAGACTGGGTGACAGAGACTGGGTGACAGGGACTGGGTGACAGAGGCTGGGTGACAGAGACTGGGTGACAGGGACTGGGTGACAGAGGCTGGGTGACAGAGGCTGGGTGACAGAGGCTGGGTGACAGGGGACTGGGTGACAGAGGCTGGGTGACGGAGGCTGGGTGACTGAGGCTGGGTGACGGAGGCAGGGTGACGGAGGCTGGGTGACGGAGGCAGGGTGACGGAGGCTGGGTGACGGAGGCTGGGTGACAGGGACTGGGTGACAGAGGCTGGGTGACAGGGGACTGAGTGACAGGGACTGGGTGACAGAGACTGGGTGACAGGGACTGGGTGACAGAGACTGGGTGACAGAGGCTGGCAGACAGAGGGACTGGGTGACAGAGGACTGGGTGACAGAGGCTGGGTGACAGAGGCTGGATGACAGAGGCTGGGTGACAGGGACTGGGTGACAGAGGACTGGGTGACAGAGGCTGGGTGACAGGGACTGGGTGACAGAGGCTGGGTGACAGAGGCTGGGTGACAGGGACTGGGTGACAGAGGACTGGGTGACAGAGGCTGGGTGACAGGGACTGGGTGACAGAGGCTGGGTGACAGAGGCTGGGTGACAGAGGCTGGGTGACAGGGACTGGTGACAGAGGCTGGGTGACAGGGACTGGGTGACAGAGGCTGGGTGACAGAGGCTGGGTGACAGGGACTGGGTGACAGGGACTGGGTGACAGAGGCTGGGTGACAGGGACTGGGTGACAGAGACTGGGTGACAGGGACTGGGTGACAGGGACTGGGTGACGGAGGCTGGGTGACAGAGACTGGGTGACGGAGGCTGGGTGACGGAGGCTGGGTGACAGGGACTAGGTGAGGGAGGCTGGGTGACGGAGGCTGGGTGACGGAGGCTGGGTGACGGAGGCAGGGTGACGGAGGCTGGGTGACGGAGGCTGGGTGACGGAGGCAGGGTGACGGAGGCAGGGTGACGGAGGCTGGGTGACAGGGACTGGGTGACAGAGGCTGGGTGACAGAGGCTGGGTGACAGAGGCTGGGTGACAGAGGCTGGGTGACAGGGACTGGGTGACAGAGGCTGGGTGACAGAGGCTGGGTGACAGAGGCTGGGTGACGGAGGCTGGGTGACGGAGGCTGGGTGACGGAGGCAGGGTGACGGAGGCTGGGTGACGGAGGCAGGGTGACAGGGACTGGGTGACAGGGACTGGGTGACAGAGGCTGGGTGACAGGGACTGGGTGACAGAGACTGGGTGACAGGGACTGGGTGACAGGGACTGGGTGACGGAGGCTGGGTGACAGAGACTGGGTGACGGAGGCTGGGTGACGGAGGCTGGGTGACAGGGACTAGGTGACGGAGGCTGGGTGACGGAGGCTGGGTGACGGAGGCTGGGTGACGGAGACTGGGTGACGGAGGCTGGGTGACGGAGGCTGGGTGACAGGGACTAGGTGACGGAGGCTGGGTGACGGAGGCTGGGTGACGGAGGCTGGGTGACGGAGGCAGGGTGATGGAGGCTGGGTGACGGAGGCTGGGTGACGGAGGCAGGGTGACGGAGGCAGGGTGACGGAGGCTGGGTGACAGGGACTGGGTGACAGAGGCTGGGTGACAGAGGCTGGGTGACAGAGGCTGGGTGACAGGGACTGGGTGACAGAGGCTGGGTGACAGGGACTGGGTGACGGAGGCTGGGTGACGGAGGCAGGGTGACAGGGACTGGGTGACAGAGGCTGGGTGACAGGGACTGGGTGACAGAGGCTGGGTGACAGGGACTGGGTGACAGAGGCTGGGTGACAGAGGCTGGGAGACAGAGGGACTGGGTGACAGAGGCTGGGTGACAGAGGCTGGGTGACAGGGACTGGGTGACAGGGACTGGGTGACAGAGGCTGGGTGACGGGGACTGGGTGACGGAGGCTGGGTGACGGAGGCTGGGTGACGGAGGCTGGGTGACGGAGGCTGGGTGACGGAGGCAGGGTGACGGAGGCTGGGTGACGGAGGCAGGGTGACGGAGGCTGGGTGACAGGGACTGGGTGACAGAGGCTGGGTGACAGGGACTGGGTGACAGAGACTGGGTGACAGGGACTGGGTGACAGGGACTGGGTGACGGAGGCTGGGTGACAGAGACTGGGTGACGGAGGCTGGGTGACGGAGGCTGGGTGACAGGGACTAGGTGACGGAGGCTGGGTGACGGAGGCTGGGTGACGGAGGCTGGGTGACGGAGGCAGGGTGACGGAGGCTGGGTGACGGAGGCTGGGTGACGGAGGCAGGGTGACGGAGGCAGGGTGACGGAGGCTGGGTGACAGGGACTGGGTGACAGAGGCTGGGTGACAGGGACTGGGTGACAGAGACTGGGTGACAGGGACTGGGTGACAGAGACTGGGTGACGGAGGCTGGGTGACAGAGACTGGGTGACGGAGGCTGGGTGACGGAGGCTGGGTGACAGGGACTGGGTGACGGAGGCTGGGTGACGGAGGCTGGGTGACGGAGGCTGGGTGACGGAGGCTGGGTGACGGAGACTGGGTGACAGGGACTGGGTGACGGAGGCTGGGTGACGGAGGCTGGGTGACGGAGGCTGGGTGACAGAGTGACTGGGTGACGGAGGCTGGGTGACAGGGTAGAGAGAGATTATACAGGCCAGATTACAATTTGCAGGGGCAGCAAAGGTGACAGAGAAAGGGGGGGTGCACCATGCAACCCCCCCCCCCTCTCTGTGTCACCTTTGCTGCCCCTGCAAATTGTAATCTGGCCTGTATAATCTCTCTGACCATTGCATGGACCCCCCCCCTCTCCCCCTCTGCACCTACCTTTTCTGCCTTCTGCTCCAAGGGTGGCCGGCGCGCGCCGTACACTTCTTCTCCTCTGTGGCTCTGCCTTCACACGTGGAGAAACATAGTGGGCGGTGCTGGCGCCGCACGGGACGATGGGACGTTCGGTTCTCCTGCTCGGCTCCTCCCCTCCCTCCATCAGCATGATCGCTCCAGTCACTTCACACAGCGGCGCGGGAAGCAAAGTGTCAGTGAAGCGGCGAGCATGGCGGCCGCAACCCGCCGGCGGCCGGCCCGCCGCTGCTTAGAGACATCACATTGGAGTGGCTAATCATATCGCACGCAGGGGTACAATTGTAAAGTGCGGCCGCGATAGCGGCCGCGGCCCACAGCTGACGCTGACCTGATAAATTTGACTGACACAGCAGGCGGCCTACCGGGAATTTTCCCGCTATCCCGGTAGGCCAGTCCGGCCCTGGCCAGCAGCAATAGATTTCAGCAAGAGATTCAGACAGCTGCCCAAGATGAATGCAAGGATGAAAATGAAAGCCAGTATAGTAGATTGGTTGTGTATCCTGGGTCCCTTTTAAATGTAACATTTTATTATTTGAACAAGATGTATCTTTATGTCTGCTGGTTTATTAATTCTTAATGAATATTTATAACTAATGGTACAGGTAGTTAAGGTATTCTTGTTATAGCCCCAGTAATTAAATTATAACATATACACACATCCATATACAAAATACAGTGCTGTATTGCATTCCTATTTATTGGCATGCCAATAAATTGTAATTCTCCTATGGAACTAATTTTCATGTGTAATGGGTACCTGAAAATGATTTCTATCTAGTGTAATAATTTATTTTTACTATTTCTTTTCTGGATATATTTACATACAAATTGCAGCTACCTTGAACCCAGTTAATTTAATTTGAAAAGACCTCCAATATGTGAATGGAGGAAGATTCCAAGCACTTTTAACCTTGTGAGTCCACTGGGAAATATAAGGTGTTGGTAGAAAAACATTGGCTTCAGAAAACAGTATAAAAATGACAGTAATATATATAAACTTCAGATTGTTGGAAAGCAAAGAGCAAGATTATTGTACTGTGTCTCTGAAAGTTCAATTTTATTTGGTTGATTTATATTGTTACTATTGTGCACTCTTTGTTCTTCTCCTGTGCCTTTAGGAACTAATAAAAGTAAATCTTGTGTGAATCTTTGGATGAGATTAGCTCATTTAACTTGTTACAGATGTAATGTATGTCATGTGTAATTTATATTTGAGCATGTGCATACATACAAATCTGTCTTTTATACAAGCTATAGATTCAGGTTTATGTGCTTCTTTGTTTTGATCCTTAATTCTTGGTATTGTGCCATAATTTATAAAAACACACAAAAAAAAACACAAATGAGCTTTAAAAAGAGAAAGAAAATAATTGTATCTTTCTGACTAGAAAATAATAAAAGAATATCTGACCAAAATTATTATTATTATTATTATTTTTATAACATAGTTACATAGTAGGTGAGGTTTAAAAAGACACAATCCATCAAGTCCATTATATGTCAGTATTACATTATATAACCCTCTATGTTGTGGTCAGTCAGGTGCTTATCTAATAGTTTTTTGAAACTATGGATGCTCCCCACTGAGACCACCGCCTGTGGAAGGAAATTCCACATCCTTGCCGCTCTTACAGTAAGGCCTCGTACACACGAGAGGTTAAACAGAGGACAATGGTCTGATGGACTGTTTTCATCAGTCAAAACCGATCGTGTGTGGGCCCCATAGGTTATTTAACTATCGTTTAAAAAAAAGCCAACTTGCTTTAAATTTAACCGATGGATTACCATCGGTTAAAAATCCACGCTTGCTCAGAATCAAGTCGACGCATGCTTGGAAGCATTAAACTTCATTTTTTCAGCACGTCGTTGTGTTTTACGTCACTGCGTTCTGACACGATCGTTTTTTTAACCGATGGTGTGTAGGCGCGACGGACCATCAGTCAGCTTCATCGGTTAACCGATGAAAACGGTCCATCGGTTCATTCTCATCGGATGGACTGGTCGTGTGTACGCGGCATTAAGAACCCTCTATGTAGTTTAAGGTTAAACCTCTTTTATTCGAATGAGTGGCCACGTGTCTTGTTAAACTCCCTTCCGCAAAAAAGTTTTATCCCAATTGTGGGGTCACCAGTACGGTATTTGTAAATTATTATTACCTATACTAAATAGCTACTTTAGGAACATATTCTGAACCTGCAATATACTTTAATGTGTTTTGTGCCACAACTTTTACCTGAAAAAGTACTTACCAACTTTCTCCCAGCAGATGGTATTGACAGTACTTCCTTCTCAGTACCTACTTCTAGACATAGTGTCTGCGCCCTCTACTGACCACTGCTCAGCTGCATCTCGGACTACACCAGCAGGGATGTTTCTAGTCACTACATCAACTGGAGAGGCCTTTGATGTCTCCAACAGTTCTGAGCGCCTTCCATACCAATCAGTAACTGGGGGCAACCTCTTGGAGAACCTCAGGACTATTTGCCACACTGTTAACAAGCATTGGACCCACCAATGCCACTCTTGATCAGAGTTTCCCAGCACAGCCTGTACCACCTGGCTCCACATATTGGTACTACGCAGCACCATTTAGTGTGTCTGTGGTGGAGCACCCAAGTGTACAGCGAGTGCGTTTTTACCAACTCCAGAATTTCTAGTAAAGTTTTTGTCATCTCTATGCAACCTATGTCTAATTGCGTGACCTTTTTGGGTACCTTTCCCCTTTCCGAGACATGGAGGGGCTCATCCATTGCAGGTTGAGACATATGAAGAGACCTCCACCTCCTTGGAGGTACCTATCATCACTGCCTGTTGCTCCCCTGGGGCGCCGTCAGATCCATTTTTCACACTTATCCCTTCTGCACCAGTGTCAATGAGCCTCTGCAGGTCATTACAAGTCACATTGTCACCTTGACACTTGCTACCACTTAGTTTCTGGGTTGTGGACAACACATCTGCCATGTCTACGCCAAGAACCGTTCCTTTAGACTGGAGGGGATCAACCTTCACAGGGGCCAACATGCCCTTGAGCACCAGCCACTCTGGCATAACAGATGTGTCCACACACTTATCACCCATCATTGCTAGTAAACACATTTCCAACATTTTCAGACATGACATTAAGGAAAACACATTTTTCAATGTCATTATCACCAATACCATCACATTTTCCAACCGTAACACTTTCGTCAGCATAACCATCAGAATTTATATTACGTGTAGACATAACTGCTACTTTTGCGGATTGTCCATTACCCACTACAGCCCCTGAGCCTCTCCTCACAGCACCCTCTATATTTAAAGGGGAACTCTTTGCTCCTTGGGCAGCTCCATAATTGACCTGGGAAATGCTCTGCTTCATCACTGCAAGCTCGTGGCTGTTTCCCTGGGCAACTCTACAGTACCTGTCACTAGGGAACATGGCTCAAGGACAGTTTTGGTCACCCCTAGCTCAACTTTCCCAGCACTCTGCGGGATTATAGCAGGTGCACGCACAGTCCCCATGTCCATTTGAGTCTTTAACCTTGCCGTCAGCTGGGCTTCCCCATATGCCTCCCCACTGCTCTGGGTAGCACAATGCAGCAAGTCTATATCCATTTGTACTGCGGATCTCCCCACTGGACATACTCCCACTTCACTGGGATCAGCATCATAAACTGAAACAGTCTTACCATTTTCAGTGGCTGGTATCATAGTCTTCACTTTGGTGCGCTGTCTCTCAGCTGCATCTATACCAGCTACTGTCTCTTTGGGGCCACAGGATGACACTACAGCCTTTCCAGACTCTTCAGCGGTGTTCCAGAACTTTGGGCAGGTAAAGATGCCATGTCCCTCTTGGCCACATTCCAAGCACGGTGCTGGACGCTGACATTTAATTTCTTGGCATCTCCTCAATGCCTGTCTCTCTGTTGCCATGGGAGATCACACTCTCCCAGCAGAGCCTTGTTAGCTCTCTCCAACATGCTGTATTGACTCCTCCAGAAGCCACTTGTCATGACGCTTGCCAGGCACACCCCATGGTCCACAGACAGCCCGACTGGCCTCATCTGTGTTGCTATGGGCAACCACTCTCCGTCCTGGCCTTTGGTCAGCCTCTCTTCTGGCATAAAACACAGGCTTCCCTCCGCTGGATCCTGTCTTAAGCTGTGTCACTTTCACACTTTAGATTATAATTCTTTTTTTATTTTAAAACAAATCAGTACAACACATATATATATATATATATATATAAAAAAAAATACATAACAGAACATTATTACAAAACAACAGTCACAGTCCATCTTATTATTATACATCCCCTTTTACCTTGTTGTCAAAATCAAACATATATCTCCTTCTTACGTATCTCTCCCCTTCCCAAACATCCCTGAGAGAGAAAGAAGAAGAAAGGGAGAAAAAAAAAAAATCTTTCCTCATAGCTGAGCTCCTCCATTCCTCTTATCAGTTTGGTTGCCCTTCTCTGCACTTTCTCCAGTTCCCCGATATCCTTTTTGAGAACTGGGGCCCAAAACTGAACTGCATATTCCAGATGAGGTCTTACTAATGATTTGTACAGGGGCAAAATGATATCTCTGTCTCTGGAGTCCATACCTCTCTTAATACAAGAAAGGACTTTGCTCGCTTTGGAAACTGCAGCTTGGCATTGCATGCCATTATTGAGCTTATGATCAACTAAAACCCCCAGATCCTTCTCCACTATGGATCTCCCAAGTTGTACTCCCCCTAGTATGTATGATGCATGCATATTCTTAGCCCCCAAGTGCATAACATTACATTTATCAACATTAAACCTCATCTGCCACTTAGTCGCCCAATTAGATAGAGCATTGAGGTCGGCTTGTAAATTGGAGACATCCTGTAAGGACGTTATTCCACTGCATAGCGTGGTGTCATCTGCAAAGACAGAAATGTTACTTTTGATCTCAGACCCAATATCATTTATAAAGATATTAAAAAGTAAGGGTCCCAGCACTGAACCTTGGGGTACACCACTGATAACCTTTGACCATTCAGAGTGAGAATCATTAACCACGACTCTCTGAATTCTGTCTTTCAGCCAGTTTTCTATCCATTTACAAACTGATATATCAAATCCTGTAGACCTTACCTTACACATGAGCCGTGTGTGCGTAACTGTATCGAACGCTTTTGCAAAATCCAAGTATATCACATCCACAGCCACTCCTCTGTCCAAGGTTTTACTTACCTCTTCATAAAAAGAAATCAGGGCACACTATATAGTGTGCTTGCACTAACATTTTGTTTATCACAGTTAATTTAAGGCATTTTTTTATTATTGCCATCTAGTGGACACCTAGTATCACTACTATATATATTTTTTCATTTATCCACTTTATTTTCACTTCATGACCTCCGCTACTTAGCGGTTAGGACTATTTAAAGGCTAATATTAGCCAGATCACACCCTGGTCACACAGGGAGTACACAGACAGCGCCACCACCCCCACCTCCTGCATTTGTTTCACTTATGTTTTCCTTGGAAAACATGTTTTAGGGGGGGCAGCAGTTTGTTGTTCATATTTACCTTCCATATACCTACTTAACATACGCGCAGGTCCTGTTTTTCTTTTTTTAAATTCTCTGGTTTGGCTGGGGCATGTGGTGAAATACCCTCTAGCCACAGTAGCCTTTCTCCTGCTTCAGCAAAGATCGCCTCCCTTTTCTGTTTTGACCGCCCCATCCTTGCGGTGCTGCACACAGCAACCGGTAACACAGTTCACAGCAGAGAGGGAAGTAAAAAAAAATGATTCTCCTTTCACAGGTACACAACCTGCATGCAACACAGTCCATCAAATTTCTGTGCAATGCTGTTTGCCTGGCTGCCACACACAGCCAGCAGCAGTTCCTGATGCGACTCACCACTGGAGCAAGGACCCGGATTCCACCGTCTAGATGCCCGCTGAATCCACCACTGTGACATTGGGGGTTGTTAGCTTTTGTGGTACAGTAGATGCATTTTTGTGTAGTGAGTCCACACCAGTGGTGGCCCGTCCATAGGGAGGGCACGGGCGGCGCCCCCCTTCCTGTAGGCACAAAAAATATATATATATATTTTTTTTTTCAGTGGCCCCTTTAAGAAACTTAAAAAAAAAATATTTTACTTAAAATTTGATTGAGCGCCGGCCACCATTTCCCTATGAAGTGCTACGTCAATGCAATCTTTAGATTGCATACATGGCGCTTCATGTGCAGGCTTTTATCCCGCCTATTGAGCGCATTGCAAAGCGCTGATAAGCTTCCTGTGCCAGTGCCACTTACAGACGAAAAACGGAAGTGACGTCACGCGGCAGCTCACATCTCTTTACACTGCCCGAGCGGAGCGGAGCTGAGCTGCTAGGTAAGCCGATGGATGCCTCGTGTCACGTCACTATGGATTGGCTTGATCGCCCCCAAAGTCATCAGCCCGTGCAGTGCTCGGGCTGATGACTTTGGGGGCGATCAAGCCAATCCTGCACTGCTTGATCCCCATCCATCCACCTCGGACCCTGTTATTGTAGTTAAACTGCTGGGACTTATAGTTCTCCATCTCTCCTGGGGCTCATGGAGAAGATGGAGATTGGAGAACTACAAGTACCAGCGGGTTTTACATACAATAAGGCTCTGAGGTGGACGGGTGTGGTGGATTGCATGCACCTATCAATCCCCAGGGGGGGGGGGGGCAGGATCAGATAACACTGATTGATAGGTGCATGCAATCTACACCCATCCACCTCAGAGCCTTATTGTATGTATAATCTGCTGGGACTTGTAGTTCTCCAATCTCCATCTTCTCCATGAGCCCCTGGAGAAGAATGACACATAATCACCTGCTAAATGCCCATTTAGAGTCCTTCATTACTAACAATGTAATTTTTCAGTTTGTTTGTGGCGATCTGTAAGGCTGCGCTATATACCATGATCTGTGATGCTGGGGCTTTATACTCTGTCCTGTGATGCTTGGGCTATATAATCTGTCTGTCCTGTGATGCTGGGGCTATATACTCTGTCCTGTGATGCTGAGCTGTATACTCTGTCCTGTGATGCTGGGGCTATATACTCTGTCCTGTGATGCTAAGCTGTATACTATGTCCTGTGATGCTGAGCTGCATACTCCTGAAACTATGGGTGGATGGAAGTGGAATACAGGGGACAAAGTAGGTGGATTATATAAGGGGTGTGGTTTACAAGAAGTGGGAGGGGGCAATTATGGAGGGGCAGGGTCTTGCGCCCCCCCGTCCTAAAACTTCACCAGCCGCCACTGGTCCACACCAAACATGCATATATTGTTAAGGGCCTGGTAGCCCACGTTTATTAAATAAGGAAAAAAGTCCACTCAGGAGTCCAATGCAGGGGTTAAAACGTTGTTGAGAAAGTAACTAAAAATACTAGCCCACCTGGCTACTCTTCAACAGCACTGGTACCCTAAACCATCAGATCTTTCAGTCCAACAGTCTAAGGAGCCCAAAAACTGTACGCATCCAAAACGCACACAGCTTCAAGCCCCTCAATGCACACAGCTTCTGGCTTCTTGTTCGCACACAGCTTGAAGCCCTTCAATGCACACAGCTTTGAGATTCGCACACAGCGTCTGTCCGCACACAGCGTCTGTCCCAACACAGAGACACCAGCAGCCACTGCTGCAAATCCACCTTCCTCCACTCATCTGCTCTTCCCAGCCCTTCATTATATGAGCTGTGTGCACCTGGGCACACAGCTTGCAGGCTGTCTTTAAAACCTGGAAACAGGGTTGGAGATCCCGTCCCACCCATATGTCTGAAGAATCTCCAAGCCATAGAGCCCCATGTAAAGATAGAAAATCTGAGAAAACTGCAGTTTTTAAATTTAAAATGCAGCTCTACATTCAGCCGATATGCAGACTCCTTGAGAATTTACTTAACAATAAAAAATAGAACTCTTAATACAAAATCGCCCATGCACCATTAGCCTAATGCCGCATACACACCATCACTTTATGTGATGAAAAAACACGACATTTTCTGTGAAGTAAAAAATGACGTTTTTGAAACTTCAATTTTCAAAGACGAAGTTGCCTACACACCATCGTTTTTCTCACAATGTTCTAGCAAAGCGAGGTTACGTTCACCATGTTTTTCCATTGAAGCTCGCTTCATAAGTAGCTTCTGGGCATGCGCGGGTGAAAAAACGTTGTTTTAAACAACGTTTTTTGCTACACACGGTCAATTTCTGTGAAGTAAAAAATGACGTTTTGAAAAACGACACATAAAATTGAAGCATGCTTCAATTTTTTTTTGTCGTTTTTCACAAGACATAAAACAACGTTTTCCCCCACACATGGCCATTTAAAGTGACGTTTTTAAAAACGTCATTTTTTTTCATCACATAAAGTGATGGTGTGTACGCGGCATAAGAGTTTTTATGTGCAAAAAAAAACCCTTGCACCGACAATAACTAAATGATGAGAGCAATCTGTGTACCCTTTACATGCATGGTTACTGTGGGATAAAGGGTGAAAAATACCTGTATTTTTTAATTTAAATAACTTCTCCCCATGCTGAAGTGAATTAGACAGATGCATTTTTGTTGCCATAGTGATTGGGTGCAATTTCTAATCCGATGCTATATGCACCAGGCCCTAATCTTTTGATCTAGGATGGTATATAAATGTTGATTGATTTGGAAGTCATCTCTACAGATTCCAAATGTTATATACCTGAGCTGAATCAATGACTTGAGTGATAGACAGAAGAGGTGGTAATACAATGAATACACTTATGCCCCGTACACACGATCTGAAAATCAGATGGCAGATCGTCCGACTTTTTATGCTAAATAGTCGCAAGTAGAAATTGCATAGTCACAAAAGTCACAAATTCTCGTACCACACAAAAAAATACAGAAGTGATGTCACGTGTTGTACTGTATTTGTATTGTATTTTCGGAAGACAACTGTATTGACTAAATGAAAATCGTACAATCTAGTATTGTACGAGGAAAATTTTCTTGCTTGTCCGATCAAATAATAATGGATGAATAGTCGTGATCGGCTCTCGAAAGCTCTGTACTAATCATCCGATTAGCGTACGATTCTTCCTTGAACGACAGTTTTCGTACGATATTTCGGATCATGTGTACGGGCCATTACTGCCTCCAGCCTTCAGATTATTACTAATAAATAGCAATAAACAATAAGAATAATACAAAGCAGGATTATCAACCTGTGAATTTTAGCTCCTTAAAGTCTTAAAAAAGGTTAGCAACCTTTACAATGACATGCAATCAGGCACAATTAGGGGATTATGTTTTTCTAGCAACAGTTTAACAGATCTAACAAATGCTTTTATCCTCTTGTTTTCCTCTCTGATCTTTTTAGTCACAATAACCGTGCAGCAGGAAGATGTTGGATTTATTATAATCGTAGTCATGTCCCTTGACTGAGCACTAATTGATTGCCTTATTGAATAATAGAGCGATTAGAACTGGTCCTGCATAACCTGCATCAAGTTCTGAAGGGATTTCATAGGTAACCTGAACAAATGTGACATGTTATTAAAACCATTTGCACTATAGAATTAAAGCACATGACAAAATGTAATAAAAGGTCACAAACCTTTAAAAAAAAACTTGTGTATCTAATGACCTAAATATTGATGTGTAAAGACAGTAATTGGATACACAAGTTACCAATGATAAATAGTATAATTACATACTGTATTTCAGCCACATGTATCAGATTAATATAGATGTACCTAGTGTTTTGAAGTACTGTTATGGGATTAAGCAAGTTGTGTTTTTTTTCATGTAACAAAAATCATTGTAACTGCCTATGTTTTTTTTTCTTGATGTGTATATAATTTCAAAATGGGGAACAAGACACTGAGCCAATTTACAGAACTGGAAGTTGACCTGTTACCTTGCACAACCACAAATTAGAACCCTTTCACACTGACGGACTGATCCGGTCCGCCTGTCAGGCTTTCAGGCGGACATAATTGGGCCATCCATAGCTCTCTATGGAGTGGCAGATGTCAGCGAACATGTGTCTGTTGACACCTGCCGGCATCTGATCTAGGGTTGCCACCTCATCCCTGTAAACCCAAACACATATGAATTACAGTTTCTGAGGCTAATTTAATGCAGCTAAGTCACCAAATGAGATTAATTACCACCTCAATCAGCCAGAGAACCTGTATAATTAACCACTTAAGCCCTGGACCATTTGGCTGGCCAAAGACCAGAACACTTTTTGCAATTCGGCACTGGGTCGCTTTAACTGACAATTGTGCGATGTGGCTCCCAAACAAAATTGACGTCCTTTTTTCCCCACAAATAGAGCTTTCTTTTGGTGATATTTGATCACCTCTGCCGGTTTTATTTTTTTGCCCTATAAACAAAAATTGAGCGACAATTTTGAAAAAAAAAACAATGTTTTTTACATTTTACTATAATAAATATCCCCCAAAAAATATATAAAAAAAATAGTTTTTTGCTCAGTTTAGGCCGATACGTATTCTGCTACATATTTTTGAAAAAATAATTGCAACAAGCGGTTATTGATTGGTTTGCGCAAAAAGTTATAGCGTCTACAAAGTAGGGGATGGTTTCTTAAAGGGGACGTACCTGTACGCCCAGTTGCCAAACCGTGCCATTGTGCCGAAGTATATCGTCGTGTGCTGGTCGGCAAAGGGTTAATATGTGTTCGGTTTTAAAGGGATGAAGTGGCAACCCTAATCTGATACAATCCAGTCTGCTAAAAAAAAGACTGATGGGAATTCATTCTCCATCTGTCCAGCAGATCAAATGACAGTCGGATGGAAAAGGACAAGCAGTCTGTTTCCATCTGACCACCCCATAGAGGACAGTGGGTTGTCTGTGCAGAGCGGATATGGACCTGTCATCTGCCTGCTCAGTGGGGATCAGTGGAGAGATACCCTGCTGAATGGGTAGTCTGCTCTATCTGAAAGGGGCCTACAACTAATCTTGAAGAGACATATACAATACATAAAATGTATAAACAAAAAAAAAAAAAATCCTACTTAATAAATACTTATTGCTAGAAAACTACTTAAAACCACCAAATATATATATATATATATATATATATATATATATATATATATATATATATATATATATATATATATATATATATATAGCGGTACCCTTGTGGGGGCTGCTGATAGACTCTCTACCCCATTGGTTACCCCAACTGCAAATCCTCTCTCATCTCTGACACCTTGGGTTCCATTCTGAAATGTTGCATTAGTAATGAGAAACTCACACAGTATCACTGAACCAGATATGTTTACTGAGAGAACGAATAAACACAAGAAATTATATAAGTAAAATACAATGTATGTTTGACAGAAAATATCACTTGACACTGGTATACAAAGGTGTGTACCTTGAAACCTTGAAAAGATTTATGTGAACAGGTACACAGATAGACAAATATCCAACACCTTTAACACATGTATTGGATACCTTTCCTCTGAAACCTCAGCACACAAACCAGAAAATGGTGTACAACATATACATACAGTAACCACAATGTAAATTGGATAATGTCCCACAAAATGGCTCCCCTAGGTTGTAATTCAATGATTTTGCATTAGAATGCAATAGCATAACACAGAGGAGAATGATAAATGTTCTTTCAATTCCAGGTAGCTTCAGCTAGCCTGTTTATACTGCAGTGTAATTTGTAATCCAGGTAGGTAAAAGACAAAAGAACTGAAGAGCAGAGATGAACTGATGAGTGCTCAACCTGAAGAAGTATTATCACATTTATGTTCCTCTTTAATTATGTTAATGAGTTGAATACAGAAATGACTTTACAGTGCATTGGGGAATAATAGGCCCCAAGCGTCAGCTGTATAAGGCCTGTGAAGGAGTAGATTCACATCCGTGGAAGTCTCACTAGACAGTCTGCAGAAAACCACTCAGCAATACTGTTATCTCTATCTGGATGGGCTGTGCCCTCTCACCACAATAGACTCCAGTTAGATGAAGGGCTCCAGCCGGAATCCCTCCTGGTGTCTCCGTGTGGTGAAATGGCGCTGCCACTCCCGGTAGACTGGAGCGCAGGTGTTCCCAGAAGCTCTGAAGCGCAGGCCAGTGCACTTGCTGGAATAGCGGTGCTGTCATCTGAGGTCCCTCTGAGGCTGGCGATCCGGCTCTCTGCTGTGTAGGGCACAGACTCTCAGCACCTGTCACACAGACTTCCTGCTGGCAGTTTCAGAATGGCGTCCAGAGAGGCTAAAAACAGGCTGTGCCCGCCTTTTTATTTCTCCTCCCAGCAGGCTGTTCTGTGCGCTTTGCATTGTGTGTCTTGTGGTCCAGAGCTGTCCCGGCCAACAGTGTCACTCCCTCATCCAGGCTACATGTCCCATAATGCATTGCTCTGTCTGCTCTCAAGAAGGAAAAAACCCTGACAGAGTTCAACATGCACTAGGGGGAGCCAAACCCATACAGGAAAACAATAAACCATTCCTTAACCTCCCTGGCGGTATGATTCTGTCTGGAATTACGTACCAAAAGCGGTACAATTATTTTGCAAGGAAATTTGGCGTTTTATACTGTAGGCCTGTAATTTTTAGAAATAACTCACTTAAATCTGACCAAGCAAGAGTCTAGTAGGCATCCCGGGTATGATTTTTTTTTTAAAACAAAATTATAAATTATAATATAATAAATAATTATAAATAATTATAACAAATTATAATATAATTATAATAAAAATTATTCAATAATGTAATCAACTCAAAATCACTGAAATTTGCTCAGTTGCAGAATTGTCGCTGTCATTATTTTTTTTTTTTATGACGAATTTCCCCACAAATCGCTATCGCACAATTCTGCAAGTGATTATAATTTATTATCGCTGATTTCTAGCTGATCTAATACCATTTTTGACATAAAGGGACACTTTTGGACAATCTACAGTTTTTAGGCAGAAAGAACATTTTTTATTATATAAAAGTACATGTAGGGCACTGGGCAGACCACTAGGGACAAGGGGGGTGTGTATTTTTTACATACAGTACTGTAATCTATAAGATTACAGTATACTGTATGTAAAGTGTTTGTTTACTACCTGTTTTACTAACTATTAAATTTATAGTAATTGGAATTTCCTTTCAAATTTGGCTGTTAGACCCCTTTCTCACTGAAGCGTTTTTACAGCGTTTTAGCGTTAAAAATAGCGCTATTAAACGCTCATAAAAACGAGTATGAATTTATCCTAAGTTATGAATTATCTGAAATAACGAATGCCGTATCTAAATTAGTGGAACGTAACAATCTAATAATAAATAACAATAATAATAAAAACTTATAATAATAATAATTTTTGTTCCATTTCATTTGTTTAGATGTGGCATTCGTTATTTGGGATAATTCGTAACTTCTGATAAATTTGTATTTGTTACTGTACGTTCACAAACAGCCAAATTTGAAAGGAAATTCCAATACCTATAATTTACTAGTTAGTTATTATTAGTAAGTTAATTATTTAGAAATTTACAATTTTTTTTTTCTCTTTTTCAGATTTTCAAATTTTGAATTCCGAATTTCCAAAAATAGCAAAAAAACGAAAACGAACAACTATTTTGTCAGTGCACGTGTCTAAATGACACTTTGCTGCAATGTAAAGTAGTGAGTGTACAGCTTGTATAACAGTGTAAATCTGCTGTCCCCTCAAAACAACTCATCCATAACACAGCCATTAATGTCTAAACTGCTAACAAAAAAAGTGAGTACACCCCTAAGTAAAAGTAAATATGCTCAAAGTGTCAATATTTTGTGTGGCTATCATTATTTTCCAGCACTGCCTTAACCCTCTTGGGCAAGGAGCTCTTCAGAGCTTTACATATTGCCACTGGAGTCCTCTTCCACTCATCCATGATGACATTACGGCGCTGGTGGATGTTTAAGACCTTGTGATCCTCCACCTTCTGTTTGAGGATGCCCCACAAATGCCCAATAGGGTTTAGGTCTGGAGACATGCTTGGCCAGTCCACCACCTTTACCCTCAGCTTCTTTAGAAAGGCAGTGGTCATCTTGGAGATGTTTTGGGGTTGTTATCATGTTGGTATACTGCCCTGTGACCCAGTCTCTGAAGGAAGGGGATCATGCTTTGCGTCAGTTTGTCACAGTACATGTTACCATTCATGGTTCCCTCAATGAACTGTAGCTCCCCAGTGCCGCCAGTACTCATGCAGCCCCAGACCATGACAATCCCACCACCATGCTTGACTGTAGGCAAGACGCACTTGTCTTTGTCACGCTTGTCTCACCTGGTCCCACCACACACGCTTGACACCATCTGAACTAAATACGTTTATTTTGGTCTCATCAGACCACAGGACATGGTTCCAGTAATCCATGCAGACCGATTTGATGCAGTGTGCGGCGTACAGTCTGAGCACTGACAGGCTGACCCCCCACCCCTTCAACCTCTGCAGCAATGTTGGCAGCACTCATACATCTATTTACCAAAGACAACCTCCGGATATGAGGCTGAGCACATGCACTCAACTTCTTTGGTCAACCATGGCGAGGCCTGTTCTGAGTGGAACCTGTCCTGTTAAACCGCTGTATGGTTGTGACCACCATGCTGCAGCTCAGTTTCAGGGACTTGGCAATCTTCTTAAAACCTATGCCATCTTTATGTAGAGCAACAATTATTTTTTTCAGATCCTCAGAGTTCTTTGCCATGAGGTGTCATGTTGAACTTCCAGTGACCAGTATGAGAGAGTAAGAGTGAGAGTGAGAAGGATAGCACAAAATTTAACACACCTGCTCCCTATTCACACCTGTGACCTTGTTTTTTTTTTTCAAAATTGTTTATAGCGTAAAAAAAACCCACAGAGGTGTTCAAATACCACTAAAAGAAAGCTCTATTTTGGGGGGAAAAATACGCAAATTTAGTTTGGGTACAGCATTGATGAATTGTCAGTTAAAGCCACACAGTGCCAAATTGTAAAAAGTGCTCTGGTCAGGAAGGGGGTAAAATCTTCCAGGGCTGAATTGGTTAAACAAGGCTGAAGGTATTTTACAATCAGAATTTTGAATACCTGCAAGTAACCATTTGCAATTTTTAGAAAGCATGATCATTAACAAGTGCACAATTCATATACAAAAGCAAACTCTGCTTACAAGGTGCAGGGCCTTCTTTACCACAGGGCAAACGGGGAAGCTGCCCAGGGCCCTGTCACTGTTGGGGGCCCAAAGCAACCCCTTTTGAAAAAATATATATATCTTTTTTTTAGGGGTCCCAGATGGCAACCCCCCTTTTTTTATTTATTTTTAAATACATTTTTTTATATATATATATTTTTATTTTATTTTTTATTAAAGGAACAATTTTTTTTAGAGGTCTGGGGGTCCCCAGGGGCCCATAGTTCCCCAGGGCCCCGGATGACAACCCCCCTTTTTTTATAATTTTTATTTATATATTTCTTTATTTCTTTAATTTTTTTATCTATCTATCTATCTATCTATCTATCTATCTATCTATCTATCTATCTATCTATATATATATATATATATATATATTATAAATGTTATTATTATTATTATTATTAAAGGACCCAGAGGTCCCCAGGGCCCCGGATGGCAACCCCCCTTTTTTTATAAAAAACATTTTTTTTTATATTATTTAATTTCTTTTTTTTCTTTTTATTTACTTTTTATATATATATATATATATATATATATATATATATATATATATATATATATATATATATATATTATTATTTTTTTTTATTAAAGGGCTCAGAGGTCCCCAGGGCCCCATGTGGCAAACACCCTTTATTTTTTTATAAATGTTTATTTTTTTATTTTTGTGTATATATTTTATTTTTATTTTTTATTAAAGGGACCAGAGGTCCCCAGGGCCCTGGATGGCAACCCCCCCTTTTTTTATATAAATGTTTCTTTTTTATATATTTTTTTTTATTTTTTATAAAAGGGCCCAGAGGTCCAGGATGGCAACCCCCTTTTTTTTGTATTTTTTTTTTTTATAAAAAAAAAATATTAAAGGGCCCAGAGGTCCCCAGGTCCCCAGATGGCAACCTCCTTTTTAAAATATATTTTTTATATATATTTTTTAGTTCTTTTTTTCTTTTTATTAAAGGGCCCAGAGGTCCCCAGGGCCCCAGGTGGCTACACCCCTTTTTTATATATATTTTTCTTTATTTCTTTCTTTATTTCTTTTTTTGTAAAGGGCCCCCCGCTTCTAAATTCGCGGCAGCCCCCCCCCCTGCTTCTCAATTTCAGGCGGCAGCACCCTCCCATCCCGGTTCTCTGCTCCAGGGGGCCCATGCCTGAAGCTGTGTAAGTGGCCCCATAATTCCTGATGGCGGCCCTGTCGCCCGTTAAGCCCCTGTGCTGCCCACAAATCAGGCTGAAAATCATCAGTGGCACGCAGCCAGTGACAGTACTGCTTCCCTTCCCAGTGTTTTAAAATGTACAGCACCCCTGGCTTCCCTTTAGACGTGCACTTCTCCCTTCCTGCCACTGGGTGCTGCTTGTATATAAAAGTGAATTAGAATGGGATTTTATAACATCCCCAGTAGGGATGAGCTTCGCGTTCGATACAAACGTATGTTAGACTCGAACATCGGTCGTTCGATCGTACGTCGGAACTCGAACAAAACGGGTCGTTTGCGCCAAATTCGAATGAATAATTCACTGCGGCGTTGAGCGCTGATGATTGGCCAAGCATGTTGTATGTCCCGCATGCTTGGCCAATCACAGCGCGCAAAAAACAAAGAGCCATAATTGGCCAAAGCCACGGTGGCTTTGGCCAATTATGGCTCAGGGGGATTAGTACACGCCCCACACTATAAAAGGCAGCCTGCACGGCGGCCTCGTGAAGTGTGTTCCGGCTTTTGTTAGAGAAGTCAGTCAGACAGTTAGAGAGAGATAGATAGAGACACAGTGTCTTTTCTACCAGATAGATAGATAGATAGATAGATAGATAGATAGATAGATAGATAGATAGATAGATAGATAGATAGATAGAGCAGGAAGGCTAGTCAGTATAGTTTAATCTACAGTTTGTAGAGAATATATTCACATCCCTAGGAGTTGTCAATATATTTATAAACTGTATAGCTCAGCTAGATCTGCTATTAGTATCTGTCAGGCAGGAGATTGTTCTTCATGCAGCGCTCTAACGTGTTGTATTGCCTGCATTAGGAATTAGCTTAAACGTAGTACTCCGTGTTATTCAAGGTGTGCTAGTTAATTGCACATACACGCATTACCTGTTACTGCACGTGTGCAATTTATTTGCACAGAAACGCAGTCGCTGTTAATGCAACTGGGCTATTGAATTGCACAGAAACGCAGTCACTCTTACTGCGTGTGTGCTGTTTAATAGCAACTAAATGCAGTTGGTGTCACTGCGTGTGTGCTGTTACATAGCACCTGAATGCAATCGCTCTTACTGCGTGTGTGCAGTTTACTAACACCTGAACGCAGTCGGTGTGACTGTGACTATTTTGTTACATAGCACCTGAACGCAGTCGCTCTTACTGCGTGTGTGCAGTTTACTAACACCTGAATGCAGTTGGTGTGACTGCGCCTGTTTTGTTACAAAGCACCTGAACGCAGTCGCTCTTACTGCTTGTGTGCAGTTTACTAACACCTGAACACAGTTGGTGTGACTGCGACTATTTTGTTACATAGCACCTGAACGCAGTCGCTCTTACTGCGTGTGTGCAGTTTACTAACACCTGAATGCAGTTGGTGTGACTGCGCCTGTTTTGTTACAAAGCACCTGAACGCAGTCGCTCTTACTGCTTGTGTGCAGTTTACTAACACCTGAACACAGTTGGTGTGACTGCGACTATTTTGTTACATAGCACCTGAACGCAGTCACTCTTACTGCGTGTGTGCAGTTTACTAACACCTGAACGTAGTCGGTGTCACTGCGACTATTTTGTTACATAGCACCTGAACGCAGTCGCTCTTACTGCGTGTGTTCAGTTTACTAACACCTGAACGCAGTTGGTGTGACTGCGTCTGTTTTGTTACATAGCATTTGAACCCATAAATATGGCTGGAAGAACAAAGAGAGGCAGAGAGTCACGAGGGCAACCAGGCTCTGCATCTAGAGGTAACGCTGGTGGTGGATGTGGTGCATCCTCTTCAGCACGTGGCCGCTCGTCCTTCTTTTCGGGAGCTGGCCGTGTTGAGCCTCAACATGCAGAGAAATTAGTGGAGTGGATGACCAAGCCGTCCTCATCCTCCTCATCCTCTCTCACACAGACTGATCATAGTTTGTCTGGCAAAGCAGCTGCCAAGGCGTCATTTTCCCTCTGCACAATGGCATCACACAATCCTTCCCTAGTCCCACGTGTCCTCCTGAGGAGTCCCCCGAACTGTTCCAACACAGTGTTGGGTACATGCTGCATGAAGATGCACAGCGTTTTGAAGACTCCGATGACGGAACACAAATAGAGGAAGGCATTGATGTGAGCCCAGGGAGAGGGGGTGGCCGAGAGGGACAACAATCTGGGAGTGATGTTCCCCCAGCTGGAGCATACTGCCAGGTTGTCGACAGTGATGATGAGGAGGGAGGGGATGATGAGGTCACTGACTCTACCTGGGTGCCTGATAGGAGAGAGGAGGAGGAAGAGGAGGAGGAGGACGAGGCACAGGCACATCTCCAAAGAGGCAGGATGCCCTCCAGGGGTCAGCTTAAGGGCAGCACACCAACTGCATTACGTGGCACTGCTGTGTCTCAACGGTACAGCAAAAGTTCTTTGGTGTGGGCCTTTTTTGAAACCTGTCCATCAGATCGTACCTTTGCTGTTTGCAATATATGTCTCAAGCGTATCTCGCGTGGCCAAAACATCACCCGCTTGGGCACCACATGCTTGTCCAGACATATGTCGAGCTGCCATGCAGCTCGTTGGCAAGCATACCAGAAAGACCCACACCAAAGACCAAAGCGTACCTCCCCTTGCCCTTCTGTGACCTCCAACCCCACTAGACCCCCAGTCCTCTCTGAAGCCTGCACTGAAGTTGTAGAAATAGGTGTGTCACAACCTAGTAGTGGTAGTACATGCGGGCAATCTACTGATAGTACCAGATAAATTTCCCTGCCCCAGCTGCTGCAGCGCCGAAAAAAGTACACTCCCAGCCATCCTCATGCCCAGCGGTTGAATGCTAGCTTAGCAAAATTACTAGCACTTCAACTGTTACCTTTTCAGTTGGTAGATTCTGCCCCATTCCGTGAGTTTGTGGAATGTGCAGTACCACAGTGGCAAGTATCCAAACGCCACTTTTTCTCCCGGAAGGCGATTCCGGCTCTCTACCGGCATGTGGAGGGCAATGTCCATGCCTCGCTGGACAGGACGGTCAGTGGTAAGGTGCATCTTACCGCTGACTCATGGTCCAGCAGGCATGGACAGGGACGTTACCTGTCTTTTACGGCCCATTGGGTGACTCTGCTGGCAGCTGGGAAGGACGCAGGGCAAGGTACAGTAGCTTTGGAGGTTGTTCCGCCACCACGCCTCCAAAACACTACTACTGCTTGTGACACACCTCTCTCCTCCACCCCCTCCTCTTCTTCTTCCTCTGTGGCCTCTTCCTGTGGTGATGTTTCCTCAGAACCAGCCGTGCTCCGTAGGCGTATGAGGGGCTACGCAGGAATGCAGGCCAAGAGATGCCATGCGGTTCTAGAGCTGGTGTGCTTGGGAGACAGGAGCCACACTGGGGAAGAGGTTCTTTCAGCTCTGCAGGGGCAGGCTCAGAGGTGGTTGATGCCATGCCAGCTGAAGCCTGGAATGGTGGTCAGCGATAATGGCACCAACCTCCTCTCTGCCCTGCGACAGGGAAAACTCACCCATGTGCCCTGTTTTGCGCATGTTCTCAATTTGGTGGTGCAGCGGTTCTTGGGCAGGTACCCGGGCTTACAGGATGTCCTGAAGCAGGCCAGGAAAGTCTGTGTGCATTTCCGGAGGTCATATAATGCCACTGCTCGGCCGACAGACCTCCAGAGGGAATACAACCTGCCCAAGAACCGCCTAATCTGTGACATGCCCACCAGATGGAACTCTACGTTGGCCATGCTGCAGTGGCTGCACACGCAGCAGAGGGCCATCAATGAGTACCTGTGCCAATATGGCAGCAGAACTGGCTCAGGGGAGCTTGGTTTTTTTTCACCACGCCAGTGGGCCTTGATCAGGGATGCATGCACTGTCCTGTCACCATTTGAGGAGGCCACGAGGATGGTGAGCAGTGACAGTGCATGCATCAGTGAGACTGTCGCGCTTATTCACATGTTGGAGCACACCCTACGTGGAATAATGGACAGGGCCCTTGAGGCAGAACAGAGGGAGGAAGAGGAGGACTTCCTTAACTCTCAAGGCCCTCTTTATCCAGACACTGTTCCTGCTTGCCCATCTAGAACACAGGAAGAGGAGGAGGAGGAGGATGATGAGGAGGAGGATTGTATCAGCAGCATGGAGGTGGAGCCTAGCACTTAGCATCAACAGCAGCAGTCTTCAAGGGATCATTTACAGTCCCAAGGAACACGTGGACTTTTACGTGGCTGGGATGAGGTGGCTGCGGATCCTGTCGTCCTCAGTGACCCAGAGGACTCTGCCCCGAATGCCTCTGCAAACCTACGCTGCATGGCCTCCCTGATCCTGCAAAGCCTGCGTAAGGATCCTCGTGTACGTGCTATCAAGGGGAGGGATCGTTACTGGCTGGCTACTCTCCTTGATCCACGTTACAAGAGTAAGGTAGCGGACCTTATGTTGCCATCGCAGAGGGAGCAGAAGATGAAACTTCTGTGGGAGGCCTTGCAGAAGGGTCTGTGCAATGCGTTCCCAGAACCGGGGGGATTACCAAAACCTGGCCCTGGACAACGTCTTGCTGAGGCTTCGGTGAGTCAGAGAAGGAGCGGTGGAGAAGGTGGCCGCCTGACCGATGCGTTCAGACAATTTTTTAGTCCGCAGCGCCAAGGTCTGACCGGTTCCAGCCACCATCGCCAGCGTCTGGTTTACATGGTCCGGGAATACCTAGCGGCAAGATCCGACTTGGACACCTTCCCCACGGAAAATCCTCTGGCTTACTTTGTCTTGAGGATGGATCACTGGCCAGAGCTTGCACAGTAAGCAATTGAGCTACTGGCTTGCCCTGCATCCAGTGTTCTTTCAGAACGCACATTCAGTGCTGCTGGAGGCTTTGTGACCGATCACAGGGTGCGCCTCTCCACTGACTCTGTTGATTGACTGACCTTCATCAAAATGAATCAGGCTTGGATTAACACCAGCTACCAAGCACCTGATGCTGATGTTACTGAATAATATTTTTTTGTTGAAATGTCACATCCCTTTGAGACTGCTGATGCTGAGTGACTGTCCTGTTATGCTGCTGATGGAATATCCTTCTCCTCCTCACTTTTCTTGCTGATAGCTAGTAAGAAACTTTGTTTTTCTGTGCTCCGCCACCAGTGCCTAAGGCCTAATTTTTTTGCCCCTGTTTAACAGGGGCGTCTGATACCAATTTTTGATGCAATACTTTGCACGTGGCTCCTTGTTGCGCTCCAATTACAGATATTGGGAGGGGTTGCAGTGTTGTGTTGTGCCTACGGACACATTTTTCTGCCCCTGTGTAACAGGGGCGTCTAATAACAATTTTTGATGCAATACTTTGCACGTGGCTCCTTGTTGCGCTCCAATTACAGTATCTGTGAGGGGTTGCAGTGTTGTGTTGTGCCTAAGGCCTATTTTTTCTGCCCCTGTGTAACAGGGGCGTCTAATAAATTTTTTTGATGCAATACTTTGCACGTGGCTCCTTTTTGTGCTCCAATTACAGATATTGGGAGGGGTTGCAGTTTTGTGTTGTGCCTACGGACACATTTTTGTGCCCCTGTGTAACAGGGGCGTCTAATAACAATTTTTGATGCAATACTTTGCACGTGGCTCTTTGTTGCGCTCCAATTACAGTATGTTTGAGGGGTGCCCTTTTTTCTACAATTTTGCTTTCACAAAAAAATAATGGCCCCCCCCACCACCCCTAAAATAATCGAGATATTGTTGCCACACAGCACGTGCGCAAGCAGTATTAAATTACTTTGTTCTTATAATAATTTCATGTTGTGCAGGGACATTTCTAAACATGTGCCACTACTATAGACACACAGCAGGTGTGATATTTAAAGGAATTTTTCATTTTTTTTTTCACTTTAAGCATCATTAAAATTGCTGCTCTGGAAAAACGTTTTTTAAAAAAAAATTCCATTGATACATGTTCCCTGGGGCAAAACCCGGGTTCTGAAAGACGTTTTCCAACATTAAATTGAATATTGGTCTTTAAAATGAGCGTTTTTGAATTCAAAACGTTCGAGTCCCATAGACTTCAATGGGGTTCTAAATGTTCGTGCGAACCCGCGGTCTGTTCGAACGTTCTGGTGCGAACCGAACCCGGGTATGTTCGGCTCATCCCTACTCAACGGTACTGCAAAAGTTCTTTGGTGTGGGCCTTTTTTGAGACATGTGCATCAGATCGCACCGTTGCTATTTGCAACATATGTCTCAAGCGTATCTCGCGTGGCCAAAACATCACCCGCTTGGGCACCACATGCTTGACCAGACATATGTCGACCTGCCATGCAGTTCGTTGGCAAGCATACCAGAGAGACCTACACCAAAGAACAAAGCGGACCTCCCCTTGCCCCTCATCAGCTGGGAGCTCCAACCCCACTAGACCCTCAGTCCTCTCTGAAGCCTGCACTGATAGGACTGAAGGTGTAGAAATAGGTGTGTCACAACCTAGTAGTACATGCGGGAAATCTACTGATGGTAGCAGACAAATTTCCCTGCCCCAGCTGCTGCAGCGCCGAAAGAAGTACTCTCCCAGCCACCCACATGCCCAGCGGTTGAATGCTAGCTTAGCAAAATTGCTAGCACTTCAACTGCTACCTTTTCAGTTGGTAGATTCTGCCCCCTTCGGTGAGTTTGTGGAATGTGCGGTACCTCAGTGGCAAGTAACCAAGCGCCACTTTTTCTCACTGAAGGCGATTTCCGCTCTCTACCGGCATGTGGAAGGCAATGTCCATGCCTCGCTGGATAGGGACGTCAGTGGTAAGGTGCATCTTACTGCTGACTCATGGTCCAGCAGGCATGGACAGGGACTTTACCTCTCTTTCACGGCGCATTGGGTGATTCTGCTGGCAGCTGGGAAGGACGCAGGGCAAGGTACAGTATTGTTGGAGGTTGTTCCGCCACCACGCCTCCAAAACACTACTACTGGTTGTGACACACCTCTCTCATCCACCCCTCCTCTTCTTCTTCTTCTGTGGCCTCTTCCTGTGCTGATTTTTCCTCTGAACCAGCCATGCTCTGTAGGTGTGCGAGGGGCTACGAAGAAATGCAGGCCAAGAGATGCCATGCGGTGCTAGAGCTGGTGTGCTTGGGAGACAGGAGCCACACTGGGGCAGAGGTTCTGTCAGCTCTACAGGGGCAGGCTCAGAGGTGGTTGACGCCACGCCAGCTTAAGCCAGGAATGGTGGTTAGAGACAATGGCACTAACCTCCTCTCTGCCCTGCGACAGGGAAAACTGACCCATGTGCCCTGTTTTGCTCATGTTCTCAATTTGGTAGTGCAGCGGTTCTTGGGCAGGTACCCGGGCTTACAGGATGTCCTGAAGCTGGCCAGGAAAGTCTGTGTGCATTTCCGAAGGTCATACAATGCCACTGCTCGGCTGACAGACCTCCAAAGGGAATACAACCTGCCCAAGAACCGCCTAATCTGTGACATGCCCACCAGATGGAACTCTACATTGTCCATGCTGCAGCAGCTGCACACGCAGCAGAGGGCCATCAATGAGTACCTGTGCCAATATGGCAGCAGAACTGGGTCAGGGGAGCTTGTTTTTTTCCCCACGCCAGTGGGCCTTGATCAGGGATGCATGCACTGTCCTGTCACCATTTGAGGAGGCCACGAGGATGGTGAGCAGTGACAGTGCATGCATCAGTGAGACTGTCCCTCTTATTTACCTGTTGGAGCACACGCTACGTGGAATAATGGACAGGGCCCTTGAGGCAGAACAGAGGGAGGAAGAGGAGGACTTCCTTACCTCTCAAGGCCCCCTTTATCCAGACAGTGATCCTGCATGCCCACCTAGCACACAGGAAGAGGACGAGGAGGACGAGGTGGAGGAGGAGGAGGATTGTATCAGCAGCATGGAGGTGGAGCCTAGCACTCAGCAGCAGCAGTCTACAAGGGATCACTTAGAGTCCCAAGGAACCCGTGGACTTTTACGTGGCTGGGATGAGGTGGCTGCGGATCCTGTCATCCTCAGTGACCTAGAAGACTGTGCCCTGAATGCCTCAGCAAACCTACGCTGCATGACCTCCCTGATCCTGCAAAGCCTGCGCAAGGATCCTCGTGTTCGTGTTATCAAGGAGAGGGATCATTACTGGCTGGCAATTCTCCTTGATCCACGTTACAAGTGTAAGGTTGCGGAGCTTATCTTGCCGTTGCAGAGGGAGCAGAAGATGAAACATCTTCGGGAGGCCTTGCAGAAGGGTCTGTGCAACACGTTCCCAGAACCTGGGGGATTACCAAATCCTATCCCTGGACAACGTGTTGCTGAGGCTTCGGTGAGTCACAGAAGAAGCGGTAGAGAAGGTGACCGTTTGACCGATGCGTTCAGACAATTTTTTAGTCCGCAGCCCCAAGGTATGACCGGTTCCAGCCACCATCGCCAGCGTTTGGTTTACATGGTGCGTGAATACCTAGGAGAAAGATTAGACTTGGACACCTTCCCCACCGAAAATACTCTTGCTTACTGGGTCTTGAGGATGGATCACTGGCCAGAGCTTGCAAAGTACGCAATTGAGCTACTGGCTTTCCCTGCATCCAGCGTTCTTTCAGAATGCACATTCAGTGCTGCTGGAGGATTTGTGACCGATCACAGGGTGCGCCTCTCCACCGACTCCATCGATCGACTGACCTTCATAAAAATGAATCAGACTTGGATCAACACCAGCTACCAAGCACCTGATGCAGATGTAACTGAATCATTTTTTTGAAATGACAGATCCCTTGGAGACTGCCTATGCTGATGCTGAGTGACTGTCCTGTTATGCTGCTGACTGAATATCCTTGTCCTCCTCACTGATCTTGCTGATAGCTAGTAAGAAAGTTTTTGTTTCTGGGCTCCGCCACCAGTGCCTAAGGCCCAATTTTTCTGCCCCTGTTTAACAGGGGCGTCTAATAACAATTTTTTTTTTGTAAACAATTTTATTAAATATTCAGCAAACAGACAATAACAGAGTATGTCAGGACTGGATGCAACCAGTAGCATGTGTAGGGAGGTACAAGAGCAGGTACAATCAAACTTACATTGTTGCAAACGGGAAGCAATACAATAAAGTAAGAAAGTTATCCAACAAGAATGCATAAATACATTGATAGGGAGAAGGCGGTACCATGGTAGTACAAGGAAGCTATGATTTGCATTTAACATTGCCACGGGAGCAAGAATGGCTAACAGTGCCGTGAACCTTAAACGGGTCTTCCCTTATTCCGCCCACCCCGGATGGGAGCCGTCTGTGGGCGGAGGGAAGCCCTGAGGAGGGCATAGATATCCGTAGTAACATATGGTTCACACCTGGGGCGAGGGGAAGTGAGGAAAAAAAAGGGGGGGAGGGGAGAGGAGGGGCCAGAGAAGGAAGAAAAACGCGATCGTAAGATAGACAACGATTTCAGAGGCCAACTACGAAATCAGTGGGGGACACCAGTTGGAGCTGCTGGATCCGTCGGGTACATGGACTCTCTGTGGTGAATCCATCAGGCCCAAGTTTCCATAAACTTAGCATGAGTATCATTGGCTAATAACAATCTTTGATGCAATACTTTGCATGTGGCTCTTTGCTGCGCTCCAATTACAGTATCTGAGGGGTTGCAGTGTTGTGTTGTGCCTACGGCCCAATTTTTATGTCCCTGTTTAACAGGGGCGTCTAATAACAATTTTTGATGCAATACTTTGAATGTGGCTCTTTGCTGCGCTCCAATTACAGTATCTGAGGGGTTGCAGTGTTGTGTTGTGCCTAAGGCCCAATTTTTATGTCCCTGTTTGACAGGGGCGTCTAATAACAATTTTTGATGCAATACTTTGCATGTGGCTCTTTGCTGCGCTCCAATTGCAGTATCTGAGGGGTTACAGTGTTGTGTTGTGCCTAAGGCCCAATGTTTCTGCCCCTGTTTAACAGGGGCGTCTAATAACAATTTTTGATGCAATACTTTGCATGTAGCTCTTTGCTGCACTCCAATTACAGTATCTGAGGGGTTGCAAGTGTTGTGTTGTGCCTAAGGCCCAATTTTTCTGCCCCTGTTTAACAGGGGCGTCTAATAAATTTTTTTAATGCAATACTTTGCATGTGGCTCTTTGCTGCGCTCCAATTACAGTATCTGTGAGGGGTTGCAGTGTTGTGACACCGCCACCAGTGCCTAAGGCCCAATTTTTCTGCCCCTGTTCTAGTACTTTTCTTTGTTTGAATCTTTTCTAATTTAATTCTAGCTTTCTCCTACATTATAATAGTGTCATGTTTATTTTCCTGTACTAAATACTCATAATTTTCAATGTAAACACCACAAATCTATAAGTAGAAGCCACACATTGTTGAGTATCAAAAAATATTTATTATATCACACTTAAAATGTGTAATTTAATTTTTTTAAAAAATATCTTAATATAAATTGTTTAATTTTTTTTTTTTAGAAATATATTCTTTCTATTTAATACTTGTCTACATCTATTTTTTTTAAACCCTCCCCAGCACATCTATAAGATTCTTCAGGTTTTGGTCCACCTTTCGGTTGTTCTTTATGATCTTTTTGAGGGCGATGTTTGTGTCCTCTATTTCTGCCCGGCAGGACATGATCTCCCCAATTGGCACTGTAGGTGTCTAAGCCGCCCCCAACAGCTCGAACACCTCCTGAAATTTGGAAAAAAAACATGTATTAAAATTATGCAGGCCTACATGTATTACCTGAAGCTGTGCTGTATGACACTGACCTGATGTGGTGTCATTTTGAACTTCCTGCACATCCGGCGAGGGTGGGGCTTGGCTCTGTGTGGGGTTGGTTGGCTCCACTGCTGCAGCTTGATTGCGGCCTATGAGATTGTAAAAAAAGGGATACATGAATCAAAAAGATTAGAGGCCTGAAAGCGGTTTAGCAATCATTATTTTTAAAAAGTATGGTACAATTGTCTGTTTTTACAATCCTTCTAAGCTTAACACAGGATTTTATCCATTACCAAAGCTGCTGCATTTCTCTATCTTTGGCCAAGTTTCCTACATGGAAAAACAACAAGTATACACTGGATCACCTCTGTGTGACACCCTAACTAGGTTGTTCTTGTGACCAACACTCAGTGCCGATCCTGACCTCCCTGGGGCCCGAAGCAAAATGACATGGCACATTAAAAATGAGAAGCGGGGGGCGCTGACGACAGTGACATGTCACATTAAAGAAAGTTGAGAAGTTGGGGGAGGGGGTGTTCTGCTGTCGGAAATGACATCTTCCATTAAATTGAGAAGCAAGGGGTGCTGACTTCTTGCCTCTTCTCCCATGCAGCCAGCGAGTTGAGAAGCGGGCTCTAGTTATTTTGGGGGCCCTTTGCAGCTTTGCGGGGCCCTAAGCGGCTTGCATAGTGAGCCTATAGGGCGGATCGGCCATGCCAACCATTGTGCTACTAAATCCATATGTGTAATCAACTGCTGTGCTGAGCATACTCTCCTTTTACTGTATATTGACTTAAGTTGGATTTTTTAAATCTAGTTAATAACACATCTCCATTAAATAAAAAATTGGTCTCACATAAAAAGATCTTAAATAGAATGAACAACCAATTATTATGCCCACAAACATGAACCTTGAAACATCTATTCTTGAACTGTATATATACACAACCTGAAATAAAAAGCACATGCCGCAAAATAATAAAAACAAATATTCAGAGTACACATGAAAATTACTTACGTCTTCTGAGGACTCTTCAAATTCTCTCCAGCTGCTCCGGCTCTCGTAGTTTCAAATCAGACCATCTCTTGCGCAACTGCTCCCTGGACCTCTGCACCCCGAATTTTGCATGGAGAGTCCTCAGTACCTTCTCCATGATCTGGGCCTTGAGTTTATTGGGGCTCTTGTAAGGCCTTTTTTTGCCGTCGTAATTCTCCTTTTTAAGAACAGCCACCATCTCAACCATCTCGTCAAAGCTCATGTTGGTGGCTTTGTAACCCCTGCTCCTCCTGGTGTTTGCCTGGCCTCTCTCCTGCCTGGTTGCAGCTTGCTGTCTCTCCTCCATCATGTCTTCAGACTCTTGCATTGACCGACTGAAAAGGGGCGTGTCAATCACTAGAACGATCGTCATGGGCGTGGAAATGTGCAGAGCTTCTTACATGCGCAGTGTATAAAGGGATATTGCGTGAATGAGAACGTCGTTCACAGTCGGTAGAAAACGTCGGAAAAACGATAGTGCAGTACGATAATACGAAACTTGATTTTTGGACTTCATGATCAGTGGATGAGTTTGTGGGTTAGATATGGGGAGAAAGCTAAGGCTTGACTGACATTATTTTTTTTTGCTAAATTTTGACTTGCAGAAATAATGGAGGCCTTCAGAGAACAGGAGTTCTTCACAGAATTTGTTCAAAGTTGCCCCGGATGGCAACTCCCCTTTTTTCTAGAATTTTTCTTTCCCCAAAAAAAATGTATTGAGCCAAGATCTGGCATTGTAATGCCCCCCCAACCCTAAAATATTCGACATATTGTTGCCACACAGCACGTGCACTTTGGGGGGGCCAAGCCTGTATGGGCAGTCTCATGGACCACCACCACTGGAACATCAGTGGCCTCATCAGGCACAAGTGTCATGTAGTTTGTTGAGGGTCTCTTTAGGAAATTGTGCAATATGCAGGAGCAAAGTATGACATGGTTCTGATTCTACTTAAGAAACCTACAGTCCTTATCTTGTTTGCAATGCCTGTATACTGCTGTTCAAAGTATATAGGGCGAAAAGGTCTTGTCAGGGCCGATCCTCCCTATAGGCTCACTGAGCAAGCCGCTTAGGGCCCCGCAAAGCTGCAAAGGGCCCCCAAATTACTAGAGGCCCCGCCTGGTGAGAAGTCACTTTCGCCCCCTCACCCCACTTCTAAACTCGCTGGCTGAGTAATTTCCGTCAGCAGAAGAACACACCCCCCCGCTTCTCAACTTTCTTTAATGTGACATGTCACTGTCGTCAGCGCCCCCCCGATTCTCATTTTTAATGTGCCATGTCATTTTGCTTAGGGCCCCAGGGAGGTCAGGATCGGCACTGGGTCTTGTAATGACCTGGGGGGGAGTGGTGGCGGGGAAACTCATGCTATTTTTTTTCAATGGTTTTTATCCATATTGCAGGGACCAAACATTACATTAAAGCCGTAAGCAGTATTAAATTACTTTTTTCTTATAGTAATCTCATGTTGCGCAGGGACATTTCTAAACAAGTAGTAATGTGATACCAAGTACATATAATCAGGTGCAATCAATAAAACCAATTGATAATAATGATGCATCCACAAGGGCGGATACAAATAGGCTATGTGAATGTCATAGCATAAACAATAAGTGTATATAAACAATATCACTAACATATAAGAGTGAATAAATAATTAACTTCAGTCCACATAGGAGCAAAATCACATAGAACTGCTCTCCAAATTAATGTCGCTGAGCTTATAAGGATGATGCCAGCAATGGGTTAAAAAGTCAGTATTCAACAGCAGAAAGCTTCAGAGTCTGAATGATCAGAAAACATACAGCCTTGGATAGTGTGCAATAGGACAGCTCCACCTCCACTCCACATAAATCACAACAGGATGTGAAAGAATGGTGGAGAGACAAATACACATTAGCGTAATACTGCAACCACCAAGTAAAACAACAATGCACTAGCTGCACTTCGATATACTCACGATTTCCCCTCTTTGTATTAGCCGCTCAGTAACAGTACAATGAGATCCTCACTCGGGAACTCCGAAAGGTCTCGTCACGGCAGGCTCCTCCCCAACGCGTTGCGTCACTTGCCACGTGACTTACTCATGGGTAATTACTATCCAAGGCTGTATGTTTTCTGATCATTCGGACTCTGAAGCTTTCTGCTGTTGAATACTGACTTTTTAACCCATTGCTGGCATCATCCTTATAAGCTCAGAGACATTAATTTGGAGAGCAGTTCTATGTGATTTTGCTCCTATGTGGATTGAAGTTAATTATTTATTCACTCTTATATGTTAATGATATTGTTTATATACACTTATTGTTTATGCTATGACATTCACATAGCCTATTTGTATCAGCCCTTGTGGATGCATCATTATTATCAATTGGTTTGATTGATTGCACCTGATTATATGTACTTGGTATCACATTATTAGTTGTTTTTAGCGCAATTTGTTTAATACTTTTTTAAAGCTAATTTTGGTTGGGTCACCATTTCACCTATTGCAGCTTTATACATTTGGTCATTATTTGTGTGGTGTGATTTTAGATTGTAGTAGCGCTGTAGTATTTTATTTTTCATTTCTAAACACGTGCCACTACTATAGACACCCAGCAGGTACCATATTTAAAGCGGATGTGCCACTAAAAAAAATATATTAAAAGCCAGCAGCTACAAATACTGCAGCTGCTGACTTTTAATATAAGGACACTTACCTGTCCTGGAGTCCAGCGGTGATCGCAGCAGATGACGAGCCGATCGCTCGTCACCCTGCTGCTCCCCCCTCCATCCACGGTGAGGGAACCAGGAAGTGAAGCGCTCCGGCTTCACTGCCCGGTTCCCTACGGCGCATGCGCGAGTCGCGCTGCGCCCGCCGATTGGCTCCCGCTGTGTGCTGGGAGCCGAGTGTTCCCAGCATACAACGGGGGACGGACGGAAGGTAAGGAAAAAACCCGTCCTTTGCCCGTATCGTAGGGCCGGAAGTGGGTGCAGATACCTGTCTGTAGACAGGTATCTGCACCCCCCTCCCCCCTGAAAGGTGTCAAATGTGACACCGGAGGGGGGGAGGGTGCCGATCAGCGGGACTCCACTTTAGAGTGGAGATCCGCTTTAAAGGATTTTTTTTTTCACTTTAAGCATCATTAAAATTGCTGCTCAAGAAAAAACTACAGTTTTTAAAACTTTTTTTTCCATTGATACATGTTCCCTGGGGCAAGACCCGGGTTCTCAAAGACGTTTTCCAACAATAACTTGCATATTGGGCTTTAAAATGAGCACTTTTGAATTCGATCGTTCGAGTCCCATAGACTTCAATGGGGTTCTAAATGTTTGCGCGAACGATCGGTCTGTTCGAATGTTCTGGTGCGAACCGAATACGGGTATGTTCGGCTCATCCCTGGTGTCCAGGAAATGTGTTTCATCTATATCGTGTGGCGTTTAGACCCAGTATTGCATATTGCCTCTCAAAGAAACATAACACTATAAGAAACATCTTTACAAA
Source organism: Rana temporaria (assembly GCF_905171775.1). Taxonomy (NCBI): domain Eukaryota; kingdom Metazoa; phylum Chordata; class Amphibia; order Anura; family Ranidae; genus Rana; species Rana temporaria. The sequence goes on from NC_053494.1 coordinate 64,655,287, forward strand.
CTTAAAGTGGTATATTTTTTTAGGCCTTTTCCCCCTGTGTTTTCACCTGGTGATCTGGCCAATAACACACCTCTTGTATTAGAGTTCCCCCTGTCTGCATGGATGAACACAGGGAGCACAGCACATAGCAACACTATATGGGGGTAGGGGAGTGTTGTCAAACTCTGGCTCAAACTGCAGTTACAGCAACAGTTTTTTTTTTCTTTTGGGATAAAGGTTTTACATAAATAATTAAAAGCTAATCATTCTAAGCACCCCTGTTAGTGGTACATGGCTTGTCCAAATACTCGTAAATGATAAATCTACAGGATAGCTTCTTCTGTTGAAAAACAATAGACTTACTGGTATCACCAGATGAAAATAAAGGAAAGAAAGCAGTGGCGGCTGGTAAAGTTTTAGGATGGGGGGGCGCAATACCCCGCCCTTCCACGTTTGGTCCCTCCCACTTCTCATAAGCCACACCCCTTATAGAATCCACCACTCCGTCCCCTGTATTCCACTTGCTTCCACTCAATGTCAGGAGTATACAGCTCAGCATCACAGCACAGAGTATATAGCCCCAGCATCACAAATCATGGTACAGTATATAGCGCAGCCTTACAGATCGGTGCAAACAAACTAAAATATGACACTGTTAGTAATGAAGGACTCGAAATGGGCAGGAGATTACCAGAGACTGCGGACATACTGCACAAGATTACCAGAGACTGCGGACATACTGCAGGAGATTATCAGAAACTGCGGACATACTGCACAGGATTACCAGAGACTGCGGACATACTGCAGAAGATTACCAGAGACTGCGGACATACTGCAGAAGATTACCAGAGACTGCGGAGATACTGCAAAAGATTACCAGAGTTCGCGGACATACTACACAAGATTACCAGAGACTGCGGACATACTACACAAGATTACCAGAGACTGCGGACATACTACACAAGATTACCAGAGACTGCGGACATACTGCAGGAGATTACCAGAGACTGCGGACATACTGCAGGAGATTACCAGAGACTGCAGACATACTGCAAAAGATTAACAGAGACTGCGGACATACTGCAGGAGATTACCAGAGACTGCGGACATACTGCAGGAGATTACCAGAGACTGCGGACATACTGCAGGAGATTACCAGAGACTGCGGACATACTGCACAAGATTACCAGAGACTGCGGACATACTGCACAAGATTACCAGAGACTGCGGACATACTGCACAAGATTACCAGAGACTGCAGGAATTACTTGTCCTGCGACTTGGGACTTAAATGTTGCATGACAAGTCGTACCCCATGATTTCCAATGAGAACCATTCATATCTGTGCGACTTCAAAGTAGTCCCTGCATTACTTTGGTCCCACATTGATGCAACTTGAGGTCCATAGACCTCCAGAATACACAGGCATTGCTTTAAATCGCATCAAAATTGCAGTAGAATTGTGCAACTTTCAGACTGCATTAGCCTGAAAGTCGCAAGATTCTGCCACAATTTTTTGGTGCGATTTTGCAGCGACTTGAAGCAATGCCTGTGTATTCTGGAGGTCTATGGACCTCAAGTCACATCAAAGTGGGACAAAAGTAATGCAGGAACTACTTCAAAGTTGCACAGATATGAACAGTTCTCATTGGAAATCATCGGGTCCAACTCATCCTGCAACTTTCCAGTCCCAAGTCGCAGGACAATTTGCAAGCGGGGGGTGGTGTGGTGTTGACGGCCGATATTTTCCCTGCACATTAAGTATAAAAAATGTTTTTTTTTAAATAACTGGGGGGGTGGTCTGGTGGGGTAGTGTTACCGGCCGCTATTTGTGCTGTAATGAATTTTTACATAGAAAAGAAATGTTGTTAATAAGTGGGTAAATGAATTATAAAAAAAGCCGGTTATTGAAAAAAACTTTTTTTTACACACTTATTAACAACATTTCTTTTCTATGTAAAAATTAATTACAGCACAAATAGCGGCCGGTAACACTACCCCACCAGACCACCCCCCCAGTTATTAAAAAAAAAACTTTTTTTATACTTATTGCTAAATTGAATCAAATCTAAAAAATAAACTGTTAATAAGCTTAATATATTTAACTAATATTAAATCTAAAAAAAAACATTGATTGGGGGGGGTTGTTGCCTGGCATTATTTTTGCTGAATATTAAATATTAAATAATATAAAAAAAATATTAAAAAAAAATTGGATTAAGCAGGGGGGGGGGGGGGGGGGTGGAGTTTGGACGCGAGCCGCCGAATATTATATTTTTTATTAAATATAATATATTTTTTTAAATAGCGGGGGGCGGGGGGGCCGCCGAATATTAGATAAAAAAAATATTTGAATAAGCGGGGGGGGGGGGTTAGTGCCGGCGGCCGAATAAGAAAAACTTTGTCGAAATCACGGGGGAGGTTAGATGCTGCTGTATACCAAGGTACACTGCAGTGGCTTAGAGACAGGCAGGCTTACCTGTTCCTCGGTCGGGCGCACTGAGCTCGAGCTGTCCCGATGTCACTTCCTGTTTTTCCAGTGACGTCGGAACGAGCACAGGGACGGGCGGGTGCACACAGAAAGTGTATGCACCCGCCCGGCCATAACAATACACTCCATCGCGCCGGAAGCAAGTGGCGCGATGGAGAACGCCACAAAGCCATATTTTTGGGGCCAATGTAGCGGCGTCGGCAATCCCGTGATTGCACAGACGTGGCGCTACTCCAACAGCACTGTGCCCGGCATCCGGCGCGCGGACACAGTGCACATAAGGCCCTTTTTTGGAATTTTTTTTTTTCTTAAAGGGACAGATTTAAATTTTTTTTTTTTTTTTTTTTTTACTGACTGGGGGATGGGGGGCGGCGCCCGGGCGCCCCTATGGACGGGCCGCCACTGAAAGAAAGCCTAAAAAAGAAAACAAATACAGCCATCACATTTAGAAATTGACAAGTTGCAATATAATAAATGTTTACTTTCGGTTTAATACTGCTTTAAATTAGCCAGTAAGAGGAATCCCTTAAACACCAAACTTTCTGCACCAAACAGCTATTGTTAGGTTAATACTGTGCAACTTATATCTAAGGTTAAAAGCAAACACCCAGATCAACCACTTTATTAATTGCATACAGTGATGTAAGGGCAACAGTCTCTGCTGTACGATCTTTCACTTAACAATACATCATTGTATAGAGTGCAGTCCCTGTGACTTAAAACAAACATATGCAAAAAGGGGGAAATAATCACATGTAAGTCAGATAAAAGGGACACTGCGGACAATTTAATCAGCTTTTTTAATAAAAATTATATTACAAAATGTCTAAATAATAAATTGAGCTTCCAGCAACCATACAAATATTAAAAAGACAATGTTGTCTAGCCCAGGGATCTTGCAGCTGCAAACACACCTATATATACCAGCAATCACTCTTACAGCTATTTTCTGCTATCACTCCTACGTGTTTCGTTAGCCAATCAGCGCTAACTTTCTCAGAGCAAGAGGAAGTTAGCGCTGATTGTCTAACGAAACATGTCAGCATATCGTCATCATGCTCGTGACGCTTCCCAGGAACCGCAGCCTGTGGGTAGTGGCTTTGTATGAGAAGTGAGCTGGTTGTCATCCGGATCAAGAGACGTCCTTTAGGGCCAGATAAACTTGAGCAGACTGGTGGACTAGGTACAAATGAGTGTGAAGTAGCGGTATGGTGGATATGGTGAGTCTGTTCCATGCATCCGTCTCAATTTGTACCAGTTTCCCCTGTAATTGGGAAGTAGCACTTACATGCTGTTCAATAATCCAGCTGTTTGGTTACCAGACTCAACCTTACCAGATATTGGTGCCTATCCCTGCTTCACTGACAGAGACAGTGTTTATTTTTTCAATAATAACTGGACATAAGATACTTTGACACATCACATCCCGGCTCCAATCGGGTCTGATTGGCACTTGAAATACAGAGAAAACTACCATGGCTGGTTAACCTGATCACAAGCACCTTGCCCAATCTGTTGAACTTGTTGATATCAACATCTAGGGACCTTTATTGTTGAACAGTATGAGTGATTGCTGGTATATATGGGCGTGTGTGCAGCTGCGAGATCCCCAGATAGCCAACGTTATCTTTTTAATATTTTTATGGTTGGTGGAGGCTCAATTTATTACTTAGACATTTTGTAATATAATTTTTCTTAATAGAGCTGATTAAATTCAATATATGACACAATATGGAGGATTCACCCATCCACCTTCCATCATCCACCTTCCATGTGGAAATTAAATATTTTATTTTGTTCAATCCAATGGTTGAATGAAAAAACTGAATCATGTATGGTCAGCCTTAGGCCCCGTACACACGAGAGGATCTATCCGCTGGAATTGATCTGAGGATCAGTTCCAGCGGATAGATCCGCTGGTGTGTACATCCCAGCGGATCTTTTTCCGCTGATTTTTTTCGGGCCGACCGATTTCCAGCAGATAAAATTTTTTATAGCATGCTAAGAAATCTATGCGCTGAAATCGGCTTCAGCGGATCGATCCGGTGGTCTGTACAGACTCACCGGATCGATTCGTCCGATTCCCTCCCTCGCATGCGTCGTAATGATTCGACGCATGCGTGGGGATCCTTATATGACAGCGTCACGCTCCCACTGCTGTCAATCAAAGTCAGTGAGCCAGTAAGAAGAGGGGATGGGGCCGAACCCTGGCTCCATGTCTGAATGGACACACTGTCTCAGCTCAGGTGCCCCCATAGAAAGCTACTTGCTGTGGGGGCAGGAGTAAGGGGCCATGAGTTGTAACCTGTTCCCTTGCCATGGGGTCCTTGTGTGTGCAGTCTCTGTTTCTTTCCGTACTGCGATTCCATCTGTCTCAATTTGGGGTCATCATTTAGTGCATAGCTCTTTTCATTTGAAAAGTGACCATCCTTTTACCAATCACGAGCAATATTTGATTTTGTAAGTACAGCATGCAACCTTCAGTATATATTATATGCAGGTATACATATACTGAAGTCTTTTTGTATATATTTATTGTTTATATTCAAAATGTTATTACATTACTAATATTGGATATCTATATTGTACAACTGGCTCATTACACATGTGACAAAATTCTCTGAAGAAGGACTACAACTAGTCTGAAACATGTAAGGTGTCTATGCTAGGATGCACAGCAGCTAGCCAGCCAGAATTCTATGGGCAGAAATTGTTTGATATGCATCATGAGTTAATTTATATATATTGTAAGGGGTTAGCTCGTAGTGTTGAGCAGAATACGCCATATTCGATTTCGCGATATATCTCGAATATATAGTCGAATATTCGAGATATATTCGCTAAATTCGAATATTCGTGATATTTTATCGAAATGAAATAATTGCGAATTTTCGCTATTGCGAATGCGAAAATAATTGCGAATTTTCGATAACTGCGGTAGGAGCACTCCGATTGGCTCAGAATATTCGTGATATTTTACAATACAAAATAATTGTGAATATTCGGCAAATGCGGAAGGAGCACTCTGATTGGCTCAGAATATTCTTGATATTTTACAATACAAAATAATTGCGAATATTCGGCAAATGCGGAAGGAGCACTCTGATTGGCTCAGAATATTCTTGATATTTTACAATACAAAATAATTGCGAATATTCGGCAAATGCGGAAGGAGCACTCTGATTGGCTCAGAATATTCTTGATATTTTACAATACAAAATAATTGCGAATATTCGGCAAATGCAGAAGGAGCACTCTGATTGGCTCAGAATATTCTTGATATTTTACAATACAAAATAATTGCGAATATTCGGCAAATGCGGAAGGAGCACTCTGATTGGCTCAGAATATTCGTGATATTTTACAATAGAAAATAAAAAGTGTTTTGCATTGGTGGTGATTCTTTACTCTATCCATCTGTCACAGCCGTTTGTCAATCAAACACCTTAAAGATTGAACACGTTCATGCTGCATGCTTTGGACTTTTTTTCACTTCACATATCAAAGACATTTTTATGAAAGATTATTTTTCTATTATTGGGACTATATTTCTTTATATATTTGTTTCACTGTGTATTTCACAAGTTATTTGCGCTTGCTTATTTTATAATTTGCCCACATGTCTTGTCACTAGACATATTTTTTATTCTTGTAGAGCGACTCCATTTTCTGTCTTGTATTAATTTATGTTGTATAACATTTTTGAGTTGCTGCTGTATTCTCCCCTTTTTTTAAGGTATGCGCAATTTTTTCCTTCTTACAAAAAAAAATAATATCAAACATACAAATATTCATAACAGAAACATACACAAAGCCCCCCCCTTTTGCATCAGAGACAATCAGAGTTCTCCTACCACAGTTATCGAAAATTCGCAATCATTTTCGCATTCGCATTAGCGAAAATTCGCAATTTTTTTTTTTTATATTCGGCAAAATAAAAGGATCGCCTCAGCTTAGCTACTCGGCCCAGGGTCTCTAATCATACCAGCAATGCTTTTAGACGTCGATAGGATGTGATCTGTTTTAAAAATAAAATTGAAAAAATGCGAATATTCGGAATTGCGAATATTCATTGCGAAATTCGAAATATATCGCGAATACTCGAATATGCCATATTCGAGCCGAATATTCGCAATACGAATATTCGTGAGCAACACTATTAGCTCGGTAGCGGGGGGGGGTTTGAACTCCTGAGTGGGTTCACTACACACTGAATTATACAGAGAGGCAGCCGTGGGTGGTTGAAAAAACAAGGGTTTATTCTTCCATATTGCTGGAAACAAGTGCAAGCATCCAAACAGCATAAACAAGCATCCAAACAGCATAAACAAAACAAAACATAAAATAAACCCTGGCCACTTGGACCGTCTACCTTCACAACACAGGAACCTACCTATGGAGTCTGGCACAGCCTACTGCTGGTCTTCCAGCAGAAACAATAGTCTTTTTGATTTTCTTATCACACAGCAAAAATATCAACAACCACTTCACCTTCAGAAGTCTTCCTCAGCTCACTGTTCTCCTTAACTCAACAAGCCTCAGGATGCAGCATTGAGCAGTAATCCTCTGGACAACTTATAGAGGCCTTAATTGCCTCATTCTGAACAGCTGAAGCTATCCAATGTCCTTAAACCTTTCTGGCTACCTCTACAGCCAACACCTGATAGTAATTGGTGAATTTTCTAAACAAGGCAGAAATGTATCTCCCGTCTGTGACAACACCCCCAGATTTACCTGACTTCCTGTCACATAGCCCCCCCTCTTGTTTCAACCCTAGGGTTAGGACACAGGTTGCCAGGCACGCATGTACTCAGGACAAACCATCTGCATTCCCCATTTTAACACCGGGGCGATGCGTTACCACAAAACTAAATTCCTGAAGGGCCAGGAACCACCTATTTATTCTCCTATTGGTCTCCTTGTTTTGTGCCATCCACTTCAATGGGGCATGATCCGTCACCAGTTCAAACTGTCTACCCACAAGGAAGTACCGGAGAGAATCCAAAGCCCATTTCACCGCCAAACACTCTCTCTCAATGGTGGCATAATTCTCCTCATGGGCCTTCAACTTTCGGCTGAGGTAAAGAACAGGGTGTTCCTCCCCCTTGATAATCTGGGACAGTAAAGCTCCTAACCCTACATTTGACACATCGGTCTGAACCACAAAGTCCCGTGAAAAATAAGGCGAATTTAAAACTGGCTGACTACATAAGGCCTGTTTTAAAGCCTGAAAAGCTGTTTCTGCTTCGGGAGTCCATTTGGTCATGACAGACTCCTTCCCTTTGGTCAAATTGGTCAGGGTAGCAGCCTGTGAGGCAAAATGGGGGATAAAACTGTGATAATAACCCGCAAACCCCAAAAATGCACAAACCTGTTTCTTATTGGTGGGACGTGGCCAATCCTGAATAGCCTCAACTTTGTTTATCTGGGGCTTGATTAGACCTCTTCCAATGGTATACCCCAGATACTTCGCCTCCTCTAACCCAAGTGTATATTTTTTTTGGATTGGCTGTAAACCTGGCTTCCCAGATGGAATCCAACACAGCCTGAACATTTGGTAAGTGTGAGTCCCAATCCTCACTGTGGATGACCACATCATCGAGGTATGCAGCAGCATAGGCTCGATGAGGCCGAAGAGTCTTATCCACGGTGCATTGAAACGTGGCGGGAAAACTCTCTATTACCCAAAAGGCATCCTCCGATATTGGAAAGATCCTTCTGGAGTTACAAATGCATTTTTTTCCCTGGCAGACTCCGAGAGAGGAATTTGCCAATAACCCTTGGTCAGGTCTAACGTCGTCATGTACCGGGCAGTGCCTAGGCGATCAATCAGTTCATCTATGCGGGGCATAGGATAGGTGTCAAAACTTAATTTTATTCAGGCGGCGAAAATCATTACAAAACCGCCAATTTCCATCTGGTTTGGGTACTAAGACAATGGGACTGGACCAATCACTATTTGACTCTATCACCCCTAGCTCAAGCATTTTTTTACTTCCTGGCGAATTGCCTCTCGCCGGGCTTCTGGAATTCGATAAGGCTTCAACTTGACCTTATCCCCTGGTGTGGTGATAATGTCATGTTCAACTCAAAAAGACCCAACCTGGCAAGTCTGAAAACGTCTCCCTATTTCAGAGCACAAACTCTTTAGCCTCCTGTTGCTGAGTTTTGGACAGAGTCTCCGCTATCCCAACTTCAGGGACAGCCAGGTTAAATGGAGCAGAAGATCGGGTAGTCTTAGCGACCAAGGAATTTTTTTCCCCTGCTGTAGCAAATTGGATCATGCTCTGCTGGGGTTTTTTGCCTTCCTCTGGATGAACTGTGGGTATGGATTTGGGTGTATGGGATTGTATTGTGTTTTTTATTTTGTTTGTTTATTTATTTATTTTTTTGTGGTTGAACTGGATGGACTTTTTCAGACAAATATATGCAACAAAGCGCATGTGGTGTACCGTATGGATAAAAAACAAAGTCCTCAGAACAAGTCCTGTAAGCTAGGTGAGCTTTAGCATGAGTTACAGTTCATGGATCCTGGGCAGCCATGCAGTGGGAGCTGAAGCAACACTCCAGGTACATAGAATGAGAAAACAACAAGAAGCAGGCGCCACTTAGTAAACTGTATAACTTTTACTTAGATATGTAATAAAAGCACTCGCATGTAGGTATGAAGATTCAGGCATATGGATGTTGTCCTGCGATTCGTCTTTGCTCAGCCAATAGATGTGGATGTCCCTTGTGTCACTGTCACAGCGCTTGTGCTGTGCTATGTAGCAGATGCAATCCTGCTTGGTCCAAGCGATGTGGCGTGATAATGGAGGCGCACAGATGTGCTAGCAGGGATGCCGGAGCGCACGTTGGAGCGCACGCTTTGGGACGCTATGGTTGCGGTGGAGAAGATGACGTCATCGCCGGGGACAGCAATTGTGCGACGCGTTTCCGTGCATGTGCTGTGGTTCGATGGGAAAACAAACTCACAGCTTGCACCTTTGTCAAGCTGGCTGTAGGGGTCACTACAGCCCGTATTTATATGCCTCTCCTAGGTTGCCATCTTGTGGCCAAATAGTATAATGTCCTCTATAATGAGGAATTAATACTATAAAAGATTTTATTTTACTACTGGAAAAAAGGGGAGGGATAAGATAAGTGCCGGACTCATTGGGCTTAAGCGATACAATACATACATAAATGCCGCGCCCAACATACACAAAATTCAATACATCATATTTTAAAAAAGGAGAGGGTATAGTTTAATATGTGGATAGATTAAAAATAGAACTTTCTATGATCAATAATTTTGAAAATGATAGGACATAAAATAAAAATAAAATAAAAATAAAATTACAATTAAATGTAAAAAAGTGTAAACATGTGAAAGAAAGTTAAAAAATGATTCAGAAAAAAAAAAATATAAGTACATATGCCTTTGTATGTAGTGCACATGTATTTATGATGGGGCATTGATATATACATTGAGCTTATGTATATAGGTTGTTTTAGAACACGTGGTGGTCCAATTGTCACAGAAAAAACAGCAATGATATATGATGATACATTATATACAAAATGATATATGATGATAAATTATATAAAAAAGGAAGGAATAAGACTGAAAATTCAATCTATAAAATTGTGGAGACTTCTAACTCTTCATTTAGGCCTCCTGGCCTAAGGGCATCAAGGGAGTATATCCAAAAAGTTTCTCTTGCGCATAGGCGATGGAATCTTTCAGCCTCAGTTAATTTATTGGATATTTGCTCTATTATCCACACTTTAAGACCCTCAGTGGATTTGTTGTGGCATTCTAAAAAGTGGTGTGGGAAGCTGTGTTTGTCCCTACCTGCCTCAATTTTCCTTCTGTGTTCGCCAAAACGTTGGCGCAATGGCCGTATGGTTCGACCAACATAAAGGAGCTCACAAGGACAGGTCAAAGCATAGACCACAAATTCTGACCCACAGTTGTAGAATTCTTTAAATGTGTACGTTTTTCCCTTGCTGGAAAACATTTTTTGCCCATGATTGACAAAATTGCAAGTTTTGCAAGTGGGCTTTTTGCATTGGTGCATCCCTAATAAAGAAATCATAGGGATGAATTCTTGTGCAGGTGTTTTCTTCAATTTACTCGGAGCAATTTTGTTTTTTATATTTGTGGCCCGTCGGTAGGTGGTGGTAGGAATATCTGATAATACAGTTTTCAAGTGCACATCCTCCAATAAGATAGGCCAATGCCTCTTGAAGATTGCTTGAAGTCTTTATGACTTGTATGGAATTTGTTGATGAACCGAGTATGTTGTATTGGTGCTTTTTTTTGGAGGGTTGTGGATGGTTTGGGATCACGATAATAATCGCATGCTTGATTAACAAGGGAAGCAGGGTATTTTTTGTCAAATAATTTTTTCTTCATAAAAACACTCTGTTCAACGTAATCTCTGTGTTGTGTGCAATTGCGCCTAAGACGACAGAATTGACCCTTTGGAATGTTGTCGATCCATTTCTTGTAATGACAGCTGTTGTAATGAAGCAGTGAGTTGCCTGCAGTAAATGGGTTTTTGCTTCGATTTTACCATTTTGGTGGTATATTTCGAGATCTAGGAATGTTAATTTTTCTTGATCATAGACGAATGTGAATAATAGGCCGTGTGGGTTGTTGTTGCAATGGTCTACAAATGTTTGGGTATCTTCTATGTCACCGTCCCAAATGATGATGATGTCATCTATGAACCTGCCATAGTATATTAGATGTTGCAGGTGAGGATTGTTGGACCAAATATAACCTTGCTCCCACATACCCATGGCTAGGTTGGCGTATGATGGAGCAAAATTTGCGCCCATGGCTGTGCCCATGATCTGTAGGTAGAAATCTTCATTGAATGAGAAGTAGTTGTGGGTTAAGCAGAACTGGGTGCAATCCATAATAAATTTTGCTTGAGCGTTACTCATATAAGGATTCTCTGCTAGGAAATGGTAAGTGGCAGCTAGGCCGAACTCATGGGGGATCAAAGTATATAACGACGCTACGTCTAGCGACATCCATGTATACTTTTTATCCCAAGCATAAGTTTTTAGTGACTCTAAAAGGTGTGAGCCATCTCGAATATATGAATGCAAGCCCTGCGCCAGAGGCTGTAGGTGGCAATCTATGTATCGTGAGAGGCCTGAAGTTATTGTATCTATGGCGGCAATTATGGGTCTGCCAGGGGGGTGTGTGGTATTTTTATGCATTTTGGGGATGTGAAAAAAATAGGGAGTGTTTTATAAAAATCTTTAATGATAAAGGAAGCCTCCTTTTTTTAAATGATATTATCACTTAAGGCAGATTTAACTAACTTGTCCTTAATGATGCAGAACAGTGGGAGGGGATCTTGGCTGAGTTTTTTGTATGTAGATACGTCATTTAACAAGCGTACAGCTTCCGATATGTAATCAGCGCGGTCCTGTATAACTATACCTCCGCCTTTGTCGGCGGTCTTGATGATTATACTGTCATTTTTTGAAAGAGATTGTAAAGCTCCGGTTTCTTGGGCTGTGAGATGACCCAAGTGTGAAGGTTGGAAGGAAGAGTTAGTGCACATTTTTTTGAGATCTGAGAACACCATATTGTAAAATGTGGTCAGATGAGGTCCTTTGGAGTGGTAAGGATAGAAGTTGGATATGGGTTTTAGAGTGGTGTGTATAATAGGTGGTGAGGAATGCAAATGTTGAGTAAAAAGGTCCAACATGTTATCAGAATTATGTTGAGTTAAAACTTCTATTTGGTCTATGAGATCCAGGTCAAAATCTATGTCCACACTTGTTATAGATGTGTCTGATAGACCCAAAAGTAGACTTTGATCTTTAGCCACTGTATCTTTGGAGTTTTTGATCAAGAAGAATCTCTTAAGAGTAAGATTACGCACGAATCTATTGAGGTCTTTAAATAGTATGAAGGGGTCAGGCTTATTGGACGGTGCGAAGTTTAATCCACGATTGAGTAAGGAGGTTTCAGCTGTGGTGAGTTTGTGTTTAGACAAGTTGAAGATTTTGACCGTTTTGGATATTTTGGTAGTTTCTCCTCTGTATCTGTTTCGGCCTCCTTGACAAAGGTGCGAGCTGTGAGTTTGTTTTCCCATTGAACCACAGCACATGCACGGAAACGCGTCGCACAATTGCTGTCCCCAGCGATGACGTCATCTTCTCCACCGCAACCATAGAGTCCCAAAGCGTGCGCTCCAACGTGCGCTCCGGCATCCCTGCTAGCACATCTGTGCGCCTCCATTATCACGCCACATCGCTTGGACCAAGCAGGATTGCATCTGCTACATAGCACAGCACAAGCGCTGTGACAGTGACACAAGGGACATCCACATCTATTGGCTGGGCAAAGACGAATCGCAGGACAACATCCATATGCCTGAATCTTCATACCTACATGTGAGTGCTTTTATTACATATCTAAGTAAAAGTTATACAGTTTACTAAGTGGCGCCTGCTTCTTGTTGTTTTCTCATTTTGTGTCTTTTTTCAACCTGACTAACTATGTAACTATGTAACTATCCTTCCATGGTTTCAACAAGTTCACGTGATAGAGCTGCTCAGGTTTTCGTCTTCCTGGTTGGCTAATTTTATAATTCACCACCCCCACTTTCGACCAGGTCTACTAGTTTGTCTGCGGTTTCCGGACCGCCATAACTCACCCATTTCTGCAGGGTGTTAGGAAGAGACCTAAGAAATTTGTCCATGACTACTCGCTCCAAAATTTTTGGTCCAGACAGAGTTTCTGGCTGCAGCCATTTCCTGGCCAAATGGATGAGGTCATACATCTGCGATCGAGGTGGCTTCTTCAGCTGAAAACTCCAATTGTGGACCCGCTGAGCAAGGACAGCCAGGGTTACACCAAAACGTGCCAATATTTCCTCTTTTAACCGATCATATTTTTTTGCATCTGCAAGCTCCAAATCAAAATTTGCCTTTTGGGCTTTTTCAGATAATAGGGGGGCCACTAGTCCAGCCCACTGTTCTTTAGGCCAACTCTCTTTTTCCGCTGTTCTCTCAAACGTGGTCAGAAACATCTCAGGGTTATCATCTGCAGTCATCTTTGGCAAGAAGTGGCTTACCCGAAAAGTCGGTATGTTACTGGCCTGACTCCCAACCTCGGCCTGCTGTCTCTGAAGCTGTTTCACAATGGCCTCCATTTGCTGCTGGTTTCTCTGTTCCAAGCCTACAATGCTCTCTTGTTGAGCTTGTTGTTGAGCTGCAATGCTCCGCTGCAAACCTGCATTTGTCTGCTGTTGATTTGCAGTTGCTATAGCCAGCTGCTTCAGTATCTCCTCCATTTTGGGTTTACTTTAACTGCCCGTGGTACTCCAGGGGTTAGCTTGGTAGCGGGGGTGTGTGACCTCCTGAGTGGGTTTTCTACACACTGAATTATACAGAGAGGCAGTCGTGGGTGGTTGAAAAAACAAGGGTTATGGTTTATTCTTCCATATTGCTGGAAACAAGTGCAAGCATCCAAACAGCATAAACAAAACAAAACATAAAATAAACCCTGGCCACTTGGGCCATCTACCTTCACAACACAGGAACCTACCTATAGAGTCTGGCACAGCCTACTGCTGGTCTTCCAGCAGAAAACAATATTCTTTTGGATTTTCTTATCACACAGCAAAAATATCAACAACCACTTCACCTTCAGAAGTCTTCCTCAGCTCACTGCTCTCCTTAACTCAACAAGCCTCAGGATGCAACATTCAGTAGTAATCCTCTGGACAACTTATAGAGGCCTTAATTTTCTCATTCTGAACAGCTGAAGCTATCCAATGTCCTTAAACCTTTCTGGCTACCTCTGCAGCCGACACCTGATAGTAATTGGTGAATTTTCTAAACAAGGCAGAAATGTATCTCCCGTCTGTGACAACACCCCCAGATTTACCTGACTTCCTGTCACAATATATATATATATAAATATGATGTCTCAATAAAACAGTTTTTACTCACATATTGGTCTGTCTACTAAATCCATGATGGGTTTTCCATGCTTTATGCACCAGGTTTCTGTTCTGTCATTTTTTCTGATATGCAGAGGATAAAAGGATCATTTAAAGTTAGACTTGAGTGAACCTAAAGTGATTGTAAAGTCAGAAGGTTTTTTAATTTAATGCATTCTATGCATTAAGATAAAAAAACCTTTGTATGCAGCAGCCCCCCTAAAAATTACCTGACCCCATCTCGATCCAGCGATGTTGCAGGAGAGTTTTGGCTGTTTGGGACTCTCCCTCTTCATTGGTTGAGACAGCAGCATGGTGCCATTGGATCCAGCTGTAAGCTAATGAGATGAGGGAGTGGGGCCGAACAGAGCTTTATTTTGGTGGTATTTTATCACCTCTTCAGTATTTTTTTTCTCTATAAACAAATATATATATTTTTTTACTTTTTGCTATAATAAATATGCCAAAAAAATAAAAAAACTGTTCTTCATCAGTTTAGGCCAATATGTATTCTTCTACATATTTCTGGTAAACAAAAATCACATATATTGATTGGTTTGCACAAAAGTTATAGGCCCGGGTTCTCGTACGAGTTACGCCAGCGTATCTCCAGATACGCCGTCGTAACTCTGAGTCCGAGACGTCGTATCTATGCGCCTGACTCTTAGAATCAGTTACACATAGATTTGTATTAAATCTGACTGGCGTACGTCTCTTACGCCGTCATATCTTAACTGCATATTTACGCTGGCCGCTAGCGGCGTGTACGCTGATTTACGCCTAGAAATATGTAAATCAGCTAGATACGCCAATTCACGAACGTAAGCCCGGCCGACGCAATACAGATACGCCGTTTAAGTTAGGCTTTTCCCAGCGTAAAGTTACCCATGCTATATGAGGCGTACATGAGGCGTACCAATGTTAAGTATGGACGTCATGCCAGCGGCAAATCTTTCACGTTTTACGTTGTTTGCGTAAGTCGTTCGCGAATAGGGCTGGGCGTCATTTACGTTCACATCGAAAGCATTGGCTTCTTGCGGGTTAATTTGGAGCATGCGCACTGGGATACTTTCACGGACGGCGCATGCGCCGTTCGTAAAAAGCGTCATTTACGTCGGGTCACATTCAATTTACATAACACACGCCCACATCTACCACATTTGAATTAGGCGGGCTTACGCCGGCCTATTTACGCTACGCCGCCGCAACTTTGGTTTGAGAATACGGCACTTGCCTGTCAAAGTTGCAGAGGCGTAACGTAAATAGGATACGTTACGCCGCACAAAGATACGCGGTTCTACGTGAATCCGGGCCTCAGCGTCTACAAAATAGGAAATATATTTATGGCATTTTTATTATAATTTTACTAGTAATGGCAGTGATCAGCAATTCCTTCAACACTTGCTGTCCACAGTGGTTCTCATCCATGTAATATACACAAATAGTGCTTCTGTTTGCTCTTCCCAGTGTTTCCCTGGTTAACTTCTTGGTTTCAAGCACCTTATATCACATCCACCCAGAGGGGCTTGCTCACCATTCACCACCTGGAAGGTTGACGCCACTTATCAATACACTTAATACCTTGCAAATGTGAGTGCATATTTATTGTTCCTCATTTCATAAGTATGTTTTAATAAATGCTATACTTAGGTAGTGATGCTTTTCTCTCTTTATTATTGTCTTTTAGACCTCTGATGTCTCCCCTGCACCTAACTGAAGCTAATGGAGCATGGGATGTGCTCCATTAACTCTCCCCCAGCCACAGTTGCCAAAGGAAGTGACATCAGAAACTGAAAATTACATGACACTCCCCATGCACGCTCACAGATGAGTGCAGTTTAGGATACACAGTAGGGAGGTCATGTTTTCAGGGGTTCATGCAAGCAGTTTAGCTCTCCTGCCGGGTCTGTCAAATGCCCAGTGAATTGAACTTTGCCCTTTTCATTCATCTGATATGAATTCCCTTAGGAAACCACCCCTTTTGAGAAGATTTTGCTTTATGAATGAATGAATGAATGAAAAACTTATATAGCGCGGCACATGCGAACTGAATCGCCTCTGGGCATTACAGTGTAAAGTGAAGCTGTCACATCACTCACTTTTCTGTAGCAGCTCAAAACCTGATGTAACAAACCTACATGCCTATCCTAAAGCGGAGTTCCACTCAAAAGTGGAAGTTCAGCTTGTTTGCTTTCTCCCCCCCTTGGGTGCCACATTTTGCACCTTTTGGGGGGGTTGAATGGGTACCTGTTCTTGACCTGACTGTGGTAAAATGTGGCAAGGCCCCCCAGAAGCACAGCCCCCCTCCTCTGACGTCGGGCCAATTAGAAAGTGCAGTGCACTTCACACATGCACAGTCGGAAGTTGGCCGTGAAGCCGAAAGGTTACTCTAACCGCACATGGTGGCGGCAGCACCCAAGAGTCGATCGGAAAATCGGCTGGGGTGCTGACATTGCGGGATCCCTAGACAGGTAAGTGTCCTAATATTAAAAGTCAGCAGCTACAGTATTTGATTTTTGGAGGGGGGGCTGAGGCTCCACTTTAACCGGTATTTCTGAATTCTCCAAACAATCCCAAATTCCATTAAAGCAAAATGCATGCAGAAAATATTTCCCCATGATTTTAATATTGATATAATCTGATACCCAAGGTCAATAAAAAAAATATAGATAATCTGCATATAGATTATACCCCTTTTCTGTTACTTGGGTATATTGAATTCCCATGCACAACGAGAGCACTGGAGGTGTATGCACATGGTTTCACTACTACCAACTGCACCAAACAATACAACAAAGCCCAGTCTGGTAACATCATTGGGCCAGCCTCTTGGGCCCCATTCACACCTAGGCGTTTTTACGCCTGAAGCGCACTGCTCACAAACGCCAGAGGGGAAAATTAACATTATTCCCTATGGTGACTGTTCACACCTGAACGCTTAAACGCCTGTCGCGCGAAGCTCAAACAAGTCCTGGACCTTTTTTTGTCGCACGAATCGCGCGACAGCGGCGTTTTCGAGCGTTTTTTTTTCCATAGAAAGCAATGGGAAACGCGCGAATTGAGCGTAACGCGCGACATCAAGCGTTTTTGCGCGCGTTTTGACACCCATACAGCTCAAATGAAATACAGGAAATGACATATTTTTTTACAGGAAGTTCTGAAATCACCATTTTACTTTACTTGTAATAGAGAAAAGTGAGACTTGTAAGCATGGAGGCTGAATTTGACAGTAAACTTTCTATGCTGGAGCCGGAGACTTTCATCTGTATGGTGAAGGAGCACCCCTGTCTTTATGACAGCAGGGCACCGGGTTACAAATTGCGTACCACACGTTGGAACACATGGAGTTTGATCGGGAGGCAAGTCTATTCCAAAAGTGTTTTTACAATTCTGACTATTGTGCGGTCATGCGACATGGCTCCTAAACAAAAATTGTGTTCTCTTCTTCCCAACAAATAGAGCTTACTAATGGTGATATTTGATCCCCTCTGCGATTTTTCTTACTACAACAATGTAGTGATAAAAAAAAAATATATATATTTTACGAATAATATAGTAAACATAGAGGCCAAAATTCATTCAGCCACATATCTTTAATCTAAAAAATACCCCCCCAAAAATTCAATCTACCTAGCGACTACAGCGGCAGGGCTTCAAACTTTATTATCGTGGGGACGGGGGCTACCCAGGACCTTACGCTAAACTGCCTGTCACACTGACACCTAATGCAGTGATCAGTAAATATATGATCACTGCATTCAGTGACACTGTGACAAGGGGATGGGTGAGTGGATTGGTGATCCAAAGGCGTTTGTGCCTGCGTGTACTGGTGTCAGTGTAGTGTTGTGCAGACTCTGTGAGGTGATGTCTCCTCAGCGAGGAGAGATCACATCACTTCCCTCTTCCTGTGTTTACACAGGAGGAGAAAGTGACACGCAGGGGGACACATATAGAGCCACGTAACCACCGGATGTACCTTGGGGGTCCCGATCGGACCCCCAACCCACGTCTAGGCGGGCACGTACAGGCCCTTTATTAGTTACATTTGTAGACCCCAGAAAAAATACATAAAATAAGTATACAATTGTCAGAATGTCACTACTATAAAATGGCACACTATATCATAGGGATATTGAACCCAAAGATAAAACTGTATGAAAATAAAATTAAAATGAGACTTCTTAAAACATAAATCCTTTTTTTATTTATTTTCGCAAAACAGCATAGTAAGATTATTTTTCAAAAAAAGCATGCCATACATTACAGTTGGTCAAAAAAGCAGAAAAGTTCAATACATTAAATAGAATCGAGCTGACATGGGACCTGTCCTTCAGGAGAACTGAAGTATGCCGCATACTGTTCACGGACATATGCACCCTGTGTGTTCCCACGTACACCAGTCCAATGAGCTCTTTCGAGATTCTCATGGGCTGGCTCCTCATAATCCAGACCATCACGCTTTCTGACAAAGTTGTGCAAGGCACACGCAGCTTCAACAGCACTGATGGCGTTTTTCATGTTGAGTACAATCGGAGTGTGGAGAACCCTCCACTTGTTCGCCAAAATTCCAAAAGCACACTCAACTACCTGTCGTGCTCTGCTTAGGCGGTAGTTGAATACTCGTTTTTCCTCATTCAGATTATGCCCTGAATAAGGCCGTAGGAGGTGTGTGTTTAGAGCAAAAGCCTCATCACCCACAAAGACACTTGGTAGAGGAGGGCCGTTTGTGCCCGGAAGTGGACTGTTTTGCGGAAGGTCCAGACAATCTGTTCGTAACATTTGGCCAAAAGACGAGTTCCCAAATATCGCGGAGTCTGCGCTGCTTCCATAGGACCCAATGTCAATATAAGTAAAACAATAATTGGCATCAGCCACAGCCATTAAGACAAAAGAAACGTATTTCTTATAATTGAAATACTGGCTTCCACTAGCCATGGGCTTCACAATCCTGATGTGTTTCCCATCGATCGCTCCTAGACAATTTGGGAAGTTGCAGGGTTGCCAGAATACTTCCGAAATTTTTTCCCAGTCCTCTGCTGTCGGTTTTTTAAAAACAATGGGTTTCAGGACTTCCCAAATGGCACAGCAGGTGTCACGAATTATATAACTGGCAGTAGATCTTCCAATACGAAAGGCATAATGTAGACTTGCAATGGATTGTCCAGTTGATAGATACCTACAAAGAAAATAATATATATTATTTTATTTTATTTTTTACAGTGAAAATGATGAAACTCAAATGGAAGAGTATACGGGACGCCTATGCTCGTCAGCTGAAGGCACAGCGGGAGCAGCGGCAAAGTGGATCTGGAGCCTGTTCCATAAAGGAATATATTCACGCCAAGGAACTAGAGTTCCTGAGACTGGTGCTGGCTTTGGGGAGGTAAACCATTATCTGTAAACAAAATGTTTAAAATTATTTTTGAATATATGATTTCTTTTTTTCAGTACTGAAAGCTGCTGGGACGAAGCTGCCACAGCTGAACCTGATGTTGGGGAAAGAGAAAGCGTGGCATCGGGGGATCATGCGATGGCGTCTCTGGAGCCCGAAACACAAAACTCTTATGCATCGCATTCAAATTCGGCGACACCGCATGTAGAGCATGTAGAGGAGTCAACAAGCAGTGCCATGACTCATGGACCTCCACGAGCTCTGAGAAGGAGGGCTCCAGCTCCTGATCCAGCACTGGATCGCATGTTAGATATAATGTCCAACATGTCCGACCGTATGAAAGATAGGTCTTATGGTCAAAATGCAGCCAAATTTCTGGGGGACCTAATTAATAAAGTCCCCCCAAATCTACAAACGGTGATGATGGCCTGTACTATTAGGTACATTGCAACCTTTATACCGCCGACAGAAGCTGACCAGATATCAGAACCACCACCACCCTATGGCCCCTATGCAAATAAACCCACCCAGCATGTCCCAGCACCACCCACGCACCATCTATCACCACCACCCGTTCCCCTTTGGACAGGACCACAGCTTTCCACCCATCCTCCTCGACCAACACCACCACCACCTTCTGCTCACCATCCTCTGACCACCACTCTATCTCATTTCCCTCTTGTGCCAACACCTTCCACTCACACTTCTCTGAACCCTCTTCCTCATACACAACCTTCTTCTTACCCTCCTACGACTCTTTCTCCTTTTCCTCATCTGTCAACACCACCTGTCACGTACACTAATCTGCCTCCTACAACACTTTCTTCTTACCACCCACCACCTTCTACTTACCCTATGACGACGACAACACATACTTCACATTACCCCCATCGACAGAGACAACCGACGTACTGTAATCCCCCAACACCAACACCACCACCACCACCACCAGCACCACCACCTTCCACTTGGTCAGGGGAAGACAGCACCACCTCCACTTGGCCCCATTTTGCCCAAGCAATAACTGTTGCCATTTCGCCGCACGGGGAAGAGGACTCCTCCCCAACTTTTCATCAAATGTAATAAAGTAATATGAGGAGAACATATAAGCACTTTTTGTAAATATTCTTATTAAAAAAGACAATCTACCCAATGTTTTAGCTTGTTAAAGAATTAAAAGAATTTTGTTCCTACAGAATTTTTGTTTGGTTTTTATTATATATATATATATATATATATATATATATATATATATATATATATATATATATATATATATATATATAATATTAATAGAGTGTATTACATTCAAAGTGCTAAATAAAAATTACCTCAGTGTTATGATAAGTCGCTCCACAGGGGGGATACAGTTGCGGAAGTAGGTGTCCATCCTCTGCAATCTGCTGCTCAGCAATTCCAGCAACTCATCAAAGCTGTAAAGATAAATGAAATTTATAATTGGCAAGGGAATGGTACTAGGGTTGCCACCTTTCCGGGATTCTCCAGAACAGTTCGGGTTTGGAATCATGTGTCCGGGTTTCAGACTGCCTGAAACTCTGACACATTTTTCTGACCAGACTATGGATTTCCAGCAGTGTTAATGGCTGCAGGGGATGGAAACTTCAAACCCAGCAGCCACAGATATACCAGGATGAGAGGTGCTATCTGCCAAGGGGTGAGTGAGCTCACCATCCATCGCTGTCTGACAGAAGCACCCCCCCCTTCTCTATCCTGCCTCTTGTTGAGTACACTAGGGCAAATCAGGGTTCTCACATTGGAGTCCTCTCCGTACATCAGAGATCTCAGTTTCGCCCCTTAAATCATGGTTCACAGAGCATCCCTTATGTCAGAGTATCTTGAGTTCTCGCTTAAATCATATTCTGTTGGTTAACCCTTACAGTGAAAGGGAACTCTGGGAGTTCAGATGTCAAAGGGTGACTGTGATGTAAAGGGGGAACTCTGTGCACTGTAATGTAAAGGGGGAACTCTGTGCACTGTAATGGAAAGGGGGACTCTTTGAACTTCGATGTAAAGGGGGAACTCTGTGGACTCTAATGTAAAGGGGGAACTCTGTGCACTGTAATGTAAAGGGGGAACTCTGTGCACTGTAATGGAAAGGGGGAATCTATGAACTTTGATGTAAAGGGGGAACTCTGTGGACTCTAATGTAAAGGGGAACTCTGTGCACTGTAATGTAAAGGGGGAACTCTGTGCACTGTAATGGAAAGGGGAAACTCTGTGAACTTTGATGTAAAGGGGGAACTCTGTGGACTCTAATGTAAAGGGGGAACTCTGTGCACTGTAATGTAAAGGGGGAACTTTGTGCACTGTAATGGAAAGGGGGACTCTATGAACTTTGATGTAAAGGGGGAACTCTGTGGACTCTAATGTAAAGGGGGAACTCTGTGCACTGTAATGTAAAGGGGGAACTCTGTGCACTGTAATGGAAAGGGGGAACTCTGTGCACTGTAATGGAAAGGGGGAACTCTGTGCACTGTAATGGAAAGGGGACTATTTTTATTATATTCATATGATTAGAAATGTAAGATACTAGCAAAATATATGTATAGTTCATACTATTAAAATAAATAGATGTGCACCGCTGAAGTGTACATGTTTGACTTGAAGAAAAGGTGGCAACCAAAATGGTACAATGTAAAAAAAAAATGATTCCAGATA
The DNA here is from genome assembly GCF_905171775.1 of Rana temporaria. NCBI lineage: Eukaryota > Metazoa > Chordata > Amphibia > Anura > Ranidae > Rana > Rana temporaria. Next base: position 64,677,788 of record NC_053494.1, read on the forward strand.
ATTTTAACTAACCTTTTTATGGACATTCTGGTGTAGTCCAGAAATTTGTCTTCATGGTCACGGAGGTCTTGGTACATCACCCAAAATTGCCCTCTTTCTTCCCGATCAGCAATGACGGGGTGTATCCAAAATCTGCGTTGCCTCTTCCTTTTTCTCTGCCTCTCGTTTATAAGATATTGGCTAGCAGTGGCTGCTGCCATGAACAAAGCCATCTCGTCATCACTCATTTTCACAATGGAGTCGGAAGCACAAGGATGACCCGGAAGAGGAATTATCACCCAGGAAGAGGAAAAAAAAAACTTATCATAGCAACAAATGATGACAGAGGTGATCTTTTTCCCTATTGGGCAAAAAAAAAAAAAAAAAACGCCGGACGTCGCTCTATGCAAACGCGCAACAAAACGCTTAAAAAAATGTGCGAAAAAACGCCTGTTACGCCTACGCGTGAATGCAGCCTTGTGGTGGCTGTGGCTATTTCTTGCATATGTACAGTATGGTGCTCAACTATTGACATGAGAGCACCATGCTGTCTAGAGGTGAGCCCCAGGCAGCAGAACAAATGCTTCATGGGGTATATCTTTGACAGCCAGTGCTCACAGGAACTGGGTTAAATCATATTGAATGTAATTTAACCCAAAAAAGGAGCAATGACCAGAACTAAGAGCAGCGATCCTGTGAGGGACAGCAGAGAGGAGGTAAGTATTGCAGAAGGAACATGTTTTTTATTTTATGGAAAAAAAATTGCAGCCTGTCTTGTCTGGAGTCCTCATATATTGTCAAAGGTGTTTTCTGCCTCTACACTACTATTTTGTATTCTGTAGCACAAGTCTGTGTGATTTGTAATGCATATATTCAAAATGCTTGAGGAAAGGAAGCCATCCATCTTAGGTTTACTGCCAAAACACTGAAACAAAGCTGAGGTGTAGCAGTCAGTGCAGTAATTTATGGGTCTGATGAAAAATACAAAGGTCTTCTACAAGTAAACATAACAAAATACCAAACAGTCCATGAACATACAAGAGGTGAAATAATCTAATATAAGTCATTTTTACAATAACACTGTATTCGGTCAGGCAAAGCATATTGAGACTCGATAACCTGGAGGAAAATAACCTGTTTTATAGATCTGCATGTATTATGGAGGTGCAAATGTCAGAAATGAAAGGATTTACTTAATTCAATAAGCTGTGAAAGCCTGATGCAAAGGTTGCTACCGTTGCTACATTTACAAGGCTGCAAACAGAATGTTAATATTAAAACAGTCAGATGTTTTAGCAGGGCAAATGGCTAAGTGCAGTAACTCATAACAACTAATCAGGATGTTGGAAGGTGTCGGTGAACTTGATAAAACTACACTAATCTTTGCTTTACCTTATGAAATTGTTTATAAAAATCGAAGGATTTAAAAAAAAAATACATGTATAGGGGTACACAAATTTTGTTTTAAATATCCACTAAGTACACTGTTCGGAAAACTTTTAGGCAGGTGTGAGAAAATGCAGTAAAGTATAAATGCTTTTAAAAATATATATTTTTCTTTCTTTATCAATTTACAAATTGCAAAGTGAGCAAACTAGTATCAATTCTTACATTTGCAAAAAGGTGCTAATCATCAATTTCATATGTAGGATGAAACACAGTCATTAACTGAAACAGAAACAGCTGTGTGGAGGCTTAAACTGGGTGAGGAACAGCCAAACTCTGCTAATAAGGTGAGATTGTGGAAGACATCTTCATGTCGCAGGTCATACCATCCACCATGGCAAAACTGAACACTGAAACAAGACAAAAGGGAGGAATACTGCATCAGTAAGGTATCTTCCAGGCAAAGACTTCAAAGCAGACTGGGATTTCAGGATGTGCTGTTCAAGCTTATTTGAAGAAGTGCAAAGAAAAGGGCATTGCTGAGGGCTGTAGATGCAGTGGCCAGCCAAGAAAACATGAAGATAAGAAACCTTCATCCTTTACAACAACTTTAATGCAGCAGACAGGGCTGGACTGGGACAAAAATTTGGCCCTGGACTTCATCCAGACTGGCCCACTTTGACAGGTCTCTCCCATGGCGGCCAGGCCCCTTCTCCCCCTTCAATAGCCACTAGCCGTTCTACTTTATTAGAGTAGAACGGCTGGTACTGGTACTTTTATAGGCAGTACCAGTGGGGAAGCTTCACATTATTTCACCTGGGGCAAAGAATCAGTTCGGTGCCCCCCCTTATGGGACAAGATTAGGCAGAAGTGAGAAACTCCTAGGCCATAGCTGTTGAGTCGGCTGTCTGTCCCCTCCCCCATGTTCCTCTGTCATCCCCCCTGCTCCTCTGGTCCTCCCCTTGCTTCTCTGTTCCCCCCAGGTGAGCGCTGCGTGGAGGGAGAGGAGGTGAGCGCTGAGGGAAGGGAGAGACAGAGGAGCGGAGGAGGGCAGCGGTCCGCTGTCACTGAAGCCGGCCCACTGAGCCATCGGCCCACCGGGAAACTCCCTGTAGTCCCAATGGCCAGTCCATCCCTGGCAGCAGATGAAAGACATCTCGTACTTCCCTTTGCCATCAGAAGATGTCCAGCAGTGCCATCAGCCCAGAACTGGTACATTCATCTACTCTCTGGAGAAGTCTGGTCAGAAGTGGTCTTCATGGAAGAATTGGGGACAACAAGCCATACCTCACATGTGGAAACAAGGCTATGTGACTCAACTATGCTTTAAAACATAGTAACTGTTGTGAAGAAAAATTTTAGTAGGTGCTCTGGACTGATGAGTCAAAATTTGAAATCTTTGGCTGTAACAGGAAGCCAAAGGGCTGGAGAGCGGTACAATAATAAGTGTCTGCAGGCAACAGTCAAGCATGATAGAGGTCCCCTGCACATTTGGGGCTGTATTTCTGCAAATGGAGTTGGAGATTTAGTCCGGATCAATGGTATACTCAATGCTGAGAAACACAGGCAGAGATTTATCCATCATGCCATACCCTCAGTGAGGCATGTGATTGGCCCCAAATTTATTTTGCAGCAGGACAACCCCAAACATACAACCAATGTCATTAGGAATAATCTTCAGCCTAAAGAGTGTAAAGAATGAGTCCTGGAAGCAATGATTTGGCCCCCACAGAGCCATGATCTCAACATCATCAAGTCTGTTTGGGAGTAAAACAGGAGTGGGTGGGGGCAAGGGAATAGTTACTGAAGCTAGCCCTATAGCATTCCCACCCAAGGAATGAATGGACTATCTCGGTACTGATGAAAACAATATACAATGTAATATAAAAATGTGTATTGTAGATAAAAAAACAAATATACAGTTGACATTTTAAAAAGGAAAAGACAGATGCTCAGGGTTCCCCCAAGAGATGTCTGTGATTTTCAATTGATAGATTGGTCAGGGTCTCTACTAGTTTCGCAGTAAACTGCTTTCTCAGGAGGGCTCCTGTTTCACTTTAGTAATCCGGATGATGGTACCCTGTTATGAACTATTATGTTTTTTTATGAGGCTATACTTCAAACTTCTTCTCTCTGGGAGTACATGAAGAGACAGAAGGATCTGATGCAGCCTACAGATGATCTGTAGTAAAGCAAAGAAAGAAGCGCCTCTGAGTATACTGTATTTAATAGTAATAAGATAAAATTATCCAGCACTTACATTATAAGTACAATGCTGCAGTCAGGGAGGCTGGTGGAGGTCTTGGCTGACGATCAGTGAAGCATGTGAGCCAGGTTGAAAGCAGCCACTTAGAGCCGGAGGGAGCCGGGGGGAGCCGGCTGTGTCCACGATGGTATACCGCTGCTGCACTGGGATCTCATCTGCAGGAGGGTGACGTCAGCTAGACAGGGGACGAGGAGGACCACGACGCGTTTCAGAGCATGCGCGAGTCAAAGAACAGACCTGCACGCTCTTTTTTCAAGTATAGGGAGATAGGGGAAGAGGCGTGTATTAAAACTAGTCATGTGGTGGGAGCTGACCAATGAGGATACAGGGAAAACGATCTAATCGAGCACAATAGTATAGCTATAATTATTAAGGTTATTAAGCAGGGCAGAACAATATACAAGGGCTAATTAAAAATTGACAAATTAAAACATTTTGTATGACATAACACATAAATTGTGCCCATGTCTGCGCGCATACAACAATAATCATGGGAACGTAACAACACTGTATTTGCAGACGTTGGACACCAGAGGGCCCCCCAAGGCAACAAGGCTCTGGATAGCAGCACCAGGTGTACACATTATAATGGGAACGCCTACAAAAATTATGAATAATGATAAGAGAGAATAATGATAATAATAATAATGACAAATTTACATGTAGCGCCCCCTTGCTTTCAGCATGGGCACTACGCTTTAATTTAGTGGGGAACGGGAGAGTTACCTTGCTCCCATTCAATGTTTGTCTAAATTTGATGATCTCTGTCATTCTGGAAGTTCCACTGGGTCAGACTGTGGTCAGGGAGTGCAGTGCCACCCCTGGCCGGCAGCTGGCACTAGAGGGGTTCTGGCAGAACAGATCTTCTCCCAGCAGCCAATTAGAGGATGTTTTCCCTCGCAGGGCATGCTGGGGGAGGGTATATCTGTGAGAGAGGTCATGTGTCGAAAACTTTCCGCGTTCCAGGTGTGGTACCCACCTTCAGGGTACCCGCATCCATGGACCCCGCCGGCGTGGCCCACCTGGCCAGAGCTGAACTCTGCAGCGAACCTCTTCCTGAGGGGAGAAGGGACCCCAGTGCTCCACTGGGTTCCGAGGCCTATTGATAGGATCCTAGTTTGGGATCGGGTGTCCGGACCACTGGCAGGTATGCTTGCTGGGAGGATTCTCTGTCCTTATTTACTTAAGTCCTCTATTGAAATTGGCCGGTGGCGGGGGCCCTAGAGACAGGTCTGTGTGAGAGACCTGTTCCTCCCGGTACTATTCAGAGTGACGCTCCGACTGCCAGGCCTATTATAGGGGTCTGTCCGGGGGAACTTTACCCACTCCGAGCAGAGTGGCGACGTGTATACATTCGGTTTAATGCAGAGCAGAGTATTGCTCAGTTCTATATCCAGGCCTGATACCGCATGGTTCTATTTCTTCCTTCATCAACCTTGACCTTCCTAATTGTCTCACCCCTGAGAGGGGTGAGACAATTAAGAGTAAAGATCCAGAAAGTCTCGCGCTCGCACAGTCTTGAGAACCGCTTAGCCTCGGAATGGCCTTTAGGTATGGATTCAATGACCCATACCCGCAGGCCCTCCGTGGACTGGTCGTGGTGCTCAAGGAAGTGACGTGGTACACTGTGTTCATCGCATCCAGCCTCAACAAAGCGTTGGTGTGCACCAAACCGCTGTCTTAGCAGGTTAATGGTGCGGCCGACGTAAAGTAATTTACAGGGACATATAAGGCAGTAAACCACATAGTCACTGGAGCAATTATAAAAATTGTCCAGTTGGTATGTTTTTATGAGTGAAATCTTTTTGGCCATGGGTGACAAAAGAGCAAGTTTTGCACTGGGGTTTATTGCACCTGTACATGTGGGACGAGTTTTTTCTTAAAAAATATTTAGAACACAAAATCTCCCCCAGAGGTCTGAGAATCCTCAAAACCTGTTCATTTTTGGATACCTCCCACAACGCAGAGTGGGAGGGAATAGCTGAGCTTTGCACCAATAAACTAATAGGAGTCCTTATCAGTCAGAGACGTATTAAATACAATGAATTAGTACATCACACACAGATGGTATCGCTAGAAATTATAGCATTTCAACAAAAACTTCCACCAACATGGTTAAAGACATTAAAAAAGAATACCAAAACCCATGGTACTGCATCCAGCTCCACTACTCATCCCTCGAATGCAGGTAATACACCTGGTGTCCCAGATGTCCCCCCTCCTGCCTCATTTGACCTAATTTTAGGTGACTTTGATAGAGATGTAATACCATTATATTCTACCTCACTGTCATTCTCTCCTTTTTTAGAGAAGGGCCCACACTCCAAACACCGCCAAAAAACAAAAAAAACATAGACGAGGATGCAGGGGAGGACTTAGAAAAAATCACACTCAGTGCCAAACAGCAAAAACTATAAAGTTATTTAACTTGTCTTCCCACATACTATCTTCCAAAGATTCCGCATTATTGAGTAGGGGACTTACCTTTTCTCCCACTATACAACCTAACCCATTTCAATTATTTAAAGATCTCAACGAGTTTATTAGGAACCTCACCCTCAAGAGATTCTACCACATACAATCTCTTAAAGAGACACCGGCCTCACCAGAGTCCTCGTTACCCTCTTTAGTATCAAATGAGACTACTCTAGACCTTTCTCTCTATGACACGTCCCACAGGAGCATATTGCTTTCAGAGTCTGGCGAGTTTGATTCTGAGCTAGAATTCAATTTACTTACCCAACATCCTGTTACTTCACCCCCACTATACATACACCATTTAAACCCAAATCATTATTTTTCCCAACCAAATCCAAGGGACCATATTTAGAGTCCTACTACAGAGTGGTGTTTGCTGAATTTCAACAGTTATGCCAACAGTCAGCAACCCAAGGCAAACCCCACAAGTCCAATATTAATCCAGGAAAGAGAGCGTCTCTCAAACATTTTCTCAATAACCCTGATCTCATCATCAAACCGGCTGATAAGGGTGGCGGGATTGTAATCCAAGACCGACAGACGTATGTACTTGAAGCCTTGAGATTACTATCTGACACTAACACCTATAAAAAATTGCCCGGTGACCCCCTTCCCCTTTTTCGTGAAGAAGCCGACACTCTCATTTCAAATGCCACAGCCGATCTCGTCATCGATAAGAAAGAAGCAGCTTTCCTACGTAAAGATTTCTACAGTACACCCTATTTCTATCACCTGACAAAGGTACACAAAGACTCATTGCACCCCTCTGGTAGGCCTATTGTTGTATCTATGAACAGTGTAACAAGTGGCTTTTCATTATACATTGATTCGTTTTTACAACCTCTTGCTCAGAAACTCCTGTCCTACATATGTGACTCTATACACCTGATGGAACTCTTGTCCCCCTATACTTGGCAAGACGGCTACTCTTGGCTGTCTTTGGGCGTCAATTCCCTATATACCTCTATTCCCCACGACACAGGTCTTTTGGCCGTACAGGAATTTTTATTCTCCGATCCTATGCATAACTCAAAACAGATGGCCTTTATCTTAGAGGCCACCTCTTTTTGTCTTAAGCACAACTATTTTCATTTTGAAGGTGACTTCTACCTACAGACCCATGGTACAGCTATGGGGGCAAATTTTGCCCCTTCCTATGCTAACCTGACTATGGGCCTGTGGGAGAATTCAAGTATATGGAAAGAGAATCCCTTCTCTAGACATATTATATTTTACAGCCGATAAATTGATGACATTGTCATCATCTGGGATGGCCCCTTCAGCCTGGTAAACAACTTTGTTGATCATTGTAATGCCAACAAATTAGGACTCTCCTTCTCTTTTGTGTGGACTCAGGATAGCCTGGCCTTTCTTGACTTAGAACTCTGTAATGAATAGTGTTGAGCAGAATATGCCATATTCGATTTCGCGATATATCTCGAATATATATTCGAATATTCGAGATATATTCGCTAAATTCGAATATTCGTGATATTTTATCGAAATTAAATGATTGCGATTTTTCGCTATTGCGAATGCGAAAATAATTGCGATTTTTTGATAACTGCGGTAGGAGCACTCTGATTGGCTCAGAATATTCGTGATATTTTATCGAAATATCGCAACATGCGAATGCGATATTTATTGCGCAATTTCGAGAAATGCTGGAGGAGCGCTCTGATTGGCTCAGAATATTCGTGATATTTTATCGAAATATCGCAACATGCGAATGCGATATTTATTGCGCAATTTCGACAAATGCTGTAGGAGCACTCTGATTGGCTCAGAATATTCGTGATATTTTACAATACAAAATAATTGCGAATATTCGGCAAATGCGGAAGGAGCACTCTGATTGGCTCAGAATATTCTTGATATTTTACAATACAAAATAATTGCGAATATTCGGCAAATGCAGAAGGAGCACTCTGATTGGCTCAGAATATTCTTGATATTTTACAATACAAAATAATTGCGAATATTCGGCAAATGCGGAAGGAGCACTCTGATTGGCTCAGAATATTCGTGATATTTTACAATAGAAAATAAAAAGTGTTTTGCATTGGTGGTGATTCTTTACTCTATCCATCTGTCACAGCCATTTGTCAATCAAACACCTTGAAGATTGAACACGTTCATGCTGCATGCTTTGGACTTTTTTTCACTTCACATATCAAAGACATTTTTATGAAAGATTATTTTTCTATTATTGGGACTATATTTCTTTATATATTTGTTTCACTGTGTATTTCACAAGTTATTTGCGCTTGCTTATTTTATAATTTGCCCACATGTCTTGTCACTAGACATATTTTTTATTCTTGTAGAGCGACTCCATTTTCTGTCTTGTATTAATTTATGTTGTATAACATTTTTGAGTTGCTTCTGTATTCTCCCCTTTTTTAAGGTATGCGCAATTTTTTCCTTCTTACAAAAAATAATAATATCAAACATACAAATATTCATAACAGAAACATACACAAAGCCCCCCCCCCTTTTGCATCAGAGACAATCAGAGTTCTCCTACCACAGTTATCGAAAATTCGCAATCATTTTCGCATTCGCAATAGCGAAAAATCGCAATTTTTTTTTTTTCAATTTGGCAGCATAAAAGGATCGCCTCAGCTTAGCTACTCGGCCCAGGGTCTCTAATCATACCAGCAATGCTTTTAGACGTCGATAGGATGTGATCTGTTTTAAAAATCAAATTGAAAAAATGCGAATATTCGGAATTGCGAATATTCACCGCGAAATTCGAAATATAGCGCGATTTCTCGAATATGCTATATTCGAGTCGAATATTCGCAATGCGAATATTTGTGAGCAACACTAGTAATGAACAGAACAACATATTTGCCCGCAATTACACCAAGCCCACTGCGGGCAATTCTTACCTGCACTATGACAGTTGTCACCACCCACTATGGGTGAAGAACATACCAAAAGGCCAATTTTGCAGACTACGTCAAAACTGTACTAGAGACAGTGATTATATTTCTCAAAGCGCACATTTAAAACAAAAATTCCTGGAAAAGGGGTACCCTGAACCCCTGGTAGATCATGCTTACAATATCTTTCTTCTAGGTAAAAAAACAAAACTTGCTAAATCACCTGAAAAACCTGCTGTGCGATTCATTACCGGTTTCCCTGGACAGTACAAAACAATGGAACATATCCTCACTAAACAGTGGAACAGTCTCAAACAAGATCCCCACCTGACCACCACTTTGTGTGACAAACCCAAAGTTACGTATAGAAGGGCACCCACTCTTAAAAATAAGATAGCACCCAGCAGGCTAAAAAGTCTCACATCATCTAGTACTACCTGTTTGATTCCACTCAAGGGGATGTACAGGTGCAATAAACCCTGGTGCAAAACTTGCTCTTTTGTCACCCATGGCCAAAAAGATTTCACTCATAGGGGTAAAACATACCAACTGGACAATTTTTATAATTGCTCCAGTGACCATGTGGTTTACTGGCTTGTATGTCCCTGTAAATTACTTTACGTCGGCCGCACCATTAACCCGCTAAGACATCGGTTTGGTGCGCACCAACGCTTTGTTGAGGCCGGATGCGATGAACACAGTGTACCATGTCACTTCCTTGAGCACCACGACCAGTCCACGGAGGGCCTGCAGGTATGGGTCATTGAATCCATACCTAAAGGCCATTCCGAGGCTGAGTGGTTCTCAAGACTGTGCGAGCGCGAGACTTTCTGGATCTTTACTCTTGATTGTCTCACCCCTCTCGGCCTTAACGAGGAGCTGGATATTAATACCATCCTCTAAAAGTCATAATTCACCCAATTTCATCTGTGTATGTGCGTGTGTGGGCGTGTGCACACGAACGTGTGTGTGTGTGTGTGCTCTCGCACATACAGGCACATTAGTGTAGGGCTCATTGCTTATAGTTTATAGTTTATTTTCTCCCATTCAAACTTCCGTACTCCTATATCATTTTCCAATATGCTTTTCTATTACCTATATTGTTTTTGGTTCCTTTACATTTAGCCATATTCATATTTACCCCACTAATGTAAATTGTTCATTATTATTATTATCATTATTCTCTCTTATCATTATTCATAATTTTTGTAGGCGTTCCCATTATAATGTGTACACCTGGTGCTGCTATCCAGGGCCTTGTTGCCTTGGGGGGCCCTCTGGTGTCCAACGTCTGCAAATACAGTGTTGTTACGTTCCCATGATTACTGTTGTATGCACGCAGACATGGGCACAATTTCTGTGTTATTTCATACAAAATGTTTTAATTTGTCCATTTTTAATTAGCCCTTGTATATTGTTCTGCCCTGCTTAATAATTATAGCTATACTATTGTGCCCAAATAGATTGTTTTCCCTGTATCCTCATTGGTCGGCTCCCACCACGACTAGTTTTAATACACGCCTCTTCCCCTATCTCCCTACACTTGAAAAAAGAGCGCGCAGGTCTGTTCTTTGACTCGCGCATGCTCTGAAACGCGTCGTGGTCCTCGGCCCCGTCCAGCTGACATCACGCTCCAGCAGATGAGATCCCAGTGCAGCAGCGGTATACCATCGCAGACACAGCTGGCTCCCCCTGGCTCCCTCCGGCTCTAAGTGGCTGCTTTCAACCTGGCTCACATGCTTCACTGATCGTCAGCCAAGACCTCCACCAGCCTCCCTGACTGCAGCATTGTACTTATGATGTATGTGCTGGATAATTTTATCTTTTTACTATTAAATACAGTATACTCAGAGGCGCTTCTTTCTTTACTTTATTTCTTGCATATTTTGAGCTGGCTTCGCTCCTGGATAGCTGCCCTGATCTACTGCAATCACCTGCACTGGATGTCCATAGCCACCAACTATAGCCTATCGGCACCCTGCTGGGACTGATCCTAAAATGGACTCATGAACGTTCAGACCACATACGCTGCTGTTGTGGTTTGTTATTTCATTTTATACACTCTATATATATTTTATATGTTTTATCCCTATTATTGATTGTTAGCGCAGACATCCTGAGTAGAGTTGAGCGGACACCTGGATGTTCGGGTTCGGGTCCGAACCCGAACTTTAAAAAAAAAGTTCGGGTTCGGGAACCCGAACCCGAACTCCGAACCCCATTGTAGTCAATGGGACACGGACTTTCAGAAAAAAAAAATGTGCGGAGGTCCCCACAAATTCAATAACCAGACCCTTTAGGTCTGGTATGAATATTATGGGGAACCCCGCCGTCAATTAAAAAAAAAATGGCGTGCGGTTCCCGGTAAATATCCATAACCAGACCCTTCAGGTCTGGTATGGATATTAAGGGGAACCCCGCCGTCAATTTAAAACAAAAATAACGTGCGGTTCCCCCTAAATATCCATAACCAGACCCATTATCCGAGCACGTTGACCTGGCCGGCCGCAGAAAAGAGGGGGGGACAGAGTGCGCCCCCCCTCTCCTGAACCGCACCAGGCCACATGCCCTCAACATGGGGAGGATGTCCCCATGTTGATGGGGACAAGGGTCTCATCCCCACAACCCTTGCCCGGTGGTTGTGGGGGTCTGCGGGCGGGAGGTTTATCAGAATCTGAAAGACCCCTTTAACAAAGGGGACCCCCAGATTCTGACCCCCCCCTGTGTGAAATGGTAATGGGGTACACTGTACCTCTACCATTTCACGAAGGAAGTGAAAAGTATTGTAAAAAAAACACACGGGGCCAGATTCAGGAACATCAGCGGATCTTTGGTCCGGCGCAGTGCATCTTTTTTACACTGCGCCGGAGCAGTGCAGAGAGGCATGCTAGTGATTCAGGAAACTTTTTTCCTGTCTCTTGCCCCGGCGTGGCGGATTTTACACGGCGTAAGGCGGCGTAGCGCGGTGTAAGGCGGGGTAGAATAAAATGGGTGGCTCCCTTAGCTAATGAAGCGGGGAGCGTGGCGCAGGGGTCACGGCGGGGCGCAGAGTCGGCCGCGCATGCGCAGTGTGCTCCCTGGGGCAAATGCCCCAATCTGCCCATGCTCAGAACTGCCCCCCGGCGTGACACCTGCGCTACGCCGGCCCACTGCCTACGCCCAGGCCATAAATCAGACCAGAGTTCCGCCCTACAGGTGCAAATGTTCCCAAGCAATTTTATCAACTGCTAGGTAATTTGCTATTGCTCTTGCTATTGTCTGTGCATTATTATGTCTGCTGAAGAAGCAACAGGTGGCCGGATGACCAACTTTAGCCCTGAGGAGAGGGCAGTAATTATTGAGGGGCTCTCCCAACATGGGGACCGCCTCTATGGGCCACAGAGTGGGCACACTGGCAAATCTGATAAAGAGCGAATTTTTGCCATCATTACTAACCAGGTCAATGCTTTGGGGGTTGCGGAGAGGCAGCCCAAACATATCATAAAAAAAATTAATGATTTGCGCAAACTGGTTAAAGACAAGTTGGTGGCAATGCGTAAACATGCCAGGGGAACAGGTGGTGGGCCAGCAAAAAAAATTACATTGACATCAGAGGACCTTGTGGTGGCCAGGTTCCTAGATCGTTCGGTGGTGGAGGGCCTGGATGGGTTTGATTCTGGAGAGCAGCCCTTGAGGACAGGTAAGTGTGTTTTCTCTTCTTTCTGGTGTGTTGCATGTGTGTGTGGGGGGGAGGGAACAAGTGACAATTGTGTGGGTCCACCAACATCTGAATGTTTTGTGTCCTCCACAGATGTGCAGGATGGAGCTGGGCCATCATCGGCTGCTGACCGACCCACCACATAAAGGGTGGAGACTGCCCCTACCTCTGTGGTGGAGGAAGTGGTGGAGGAGCAGCCCGTAGAAGAGGAGGAGGAAACGTTTATTTTATTTTTGGAGACCCCCATTCCTGACCCCTCCCCCACCTCCCCCCTCATGACATTTACCCCCTCAGGGCTCTCTAGCCCTATCAGGGATTCCCCACCTAGGGACCCAAGCCCCTCCCAGGCCGGGCCCTCACAGGACCCAAGCCCCTCCCAGGCCGGGCCCTCACAGGACCCAAGCCCCTCCCAGGCCGGGCCCTCACAGGACCCAAGCCCCTCCAGCCGTCCTCAATCTACTCCTGCCCCAAGGATGGCTCGTCAAAAAAGGAGGAGAGTCCATGACGAGCTGGAGGTGTCTCTGGCAAGGGACCAAACTAAACAGACCCGCTATATGGGGTCTCTTGCGGGGGATCTCTCACGGGTGGCTGCTAGCCTGGAGTCCTCTGCAGAGAGCCAGGCTGCCTGCACTCTGGCAATGAAGGAGGCCATTACTCAGCAGGCTGGCCAGAGTTTACTAATAAACGACAGCCTCCAGGACGTGGTGGGTAACGGGGCAGCCCTTCTCACGTCTCTGGGTGAGCTTCAGGCCACCACAAGCGAGCTGGTGGCAGAGGTCCGCAGCCTGGCAGGTGCAGTAAGAGAGGAGGGGAGGCTGACACGGCGCCAGCAGCGCAGCAATGTGACCCGCCGGCTGCGGATGCAGGCTGCAACTAATATCTACCTTAATAGGTTAGCCGTGGCAATGGAGGGCAGGGATGCAGCTAGGGAGAGACTGGGGGAGGTACCACCACCACCACCCCCTGCCCCACCAGCCCCGGCCCCACCAGCCCCGGCTCCACCAGCCCCGGCTCCACCACCCCCTGCCCCACCACCCCCTGCCCCACCAGCCCCGGCCCCACCAGCCCCGGCTCCACCAGCCCCGGCTCCACCAGCCCCGGCTCACCGCAGGCAACTGCGCCCCAGGAGCCGAGGGCCAAGAAAGAGCCCACGACAGGGCCGTTGATTTTGGTTAAATTTAATTATACTCAGGTTTTTTTTTTTTTTTTTTTTTTTTTATAGTCATGTTATTTAAAAAAAATTATTTTTCTACTCAGGTTATGAGAATATTTTTTCCATTTTACTCATGTATTGCAAAAATTTATTTTTATTTTCTCAAGTTATGAGAATTATTTATTATTTTATATGCACACGGGAGTTAGTGCATGATTTATTCATAAAGATGTATGAATGGACAGCAACATAATTGGAGCCTTGGCGCGGCGTTGCTGCTCCCTAGTACCATGGGTGGTACTTCGGTCTAATCCAATTCTGTGTGAATGTGGGGTGTATGTGTTAGGGACCACAGTGATGTGCATGCATCCATTAACATTAATTTAATCGTGAAAAATAACGTTCGACGAGGCGACTCCTGACTGCTCTTCCTTCAGCAGACGGGTTAGCCTCTGGCAGGGGGGGATTATGTGGTTGGGGGGTCAGGTCCTCACGTAGCTCAATCTCCAGGCCCCTTCTCACTGCAAAGTTATGGAGAATGCAACAAGCCCCGATAATTTTGCAAACAAATTCAGGGGAATATAACAGGGTCCCCCCAGACTTATCCAGGCAGCGAAAACGAGATTTCAGCAGACCAAATGTTCGCTCCACAACTCCACGGGTCCGTGCATGGGCTAGGTTGTATCTCTTCTCTCCTGGGGTTTGGGGGTTCCGGAATGGGGTCATCATATGTGGTCCAAGTGCATATGCTGCATCACCTGTAAGGGAAAAGACAGGAGGATGTTACTCATGCATGTGCCCCTCGTGATGTCTATATCATGGGGGGGACAGTCATACCTGACACCCATGTCACTCACCAACCAGCCAGCTGTCCCCGTAGACGTTCTGGTCAAATTCATCTGGGATGTTGCTATGACGATAAATAAAGCTATCATGGCACGAGCCGGGGTGTTTGGCACGGACGTGCCATATTAGTCCTTGGGCATCTACTATAATCTGCACATTAATCGAATGCCAGTGCTTTCGATTACAATAAATGTGCTCGATGTCACGGGGGGGGGCTGAAGTGCCACATGTGTACAATCAATTGCACCCACTGTGCCAGGAAATCTATCAATTGCATAAAAATCTTGCATTGTCTTCATCCGCTGGACCTCCTGGGAGGGTTTTATGAAGAGGTGGGACATGTGTCTCAATATTGCTGGTATCACCTGGTGAACACACCTGCTCACGGTGGGTTGTGACATCCCAGCCGACAGTGCACTTGTCCTTTGAAAAGAACCAGTGGCCAAGAAATGAAGTGTGGCTAATACATTCACCAGTGGCTGCACTGCATGTGTGCGGAGTGTGGGGCTTGTGAGGTCATCCTGCAGGAATCTGGTGATTTCCAGTATGGCTTCACGGCTGAACCTGTAGGTGCGATACACCTCTGCGTCCCCCATGCCAAAAAACATTAATGCGTGTGCGGAAGATTATCTCCTGTTCCCTCCTACGTGCCCGTCGACGCAGAAGTGCAAGGACCACGGCTGCCCCTGGCATGATGGCACACAGGTGTTGTCCAGCAAGTGTACTTGCAGCTCAGTTCGTCTGTAGCAATGTGGTTTTATCTGCTCTCCAAATGACCTGTGCAAGTGTGGTGTAAAGTTACCCCTGCTTTATAAAGGGTAACTTTCCGCTGCAAACCAGAGTTACACGCACCGAGAGTAGCCTGCGCCGGCAATTTGTAATTTGCTGAATCGGACCAACTCCCTCATTTGCATATTTAAAATAGAAAAACCAGGGCCGCGCTAGTTCAGACCAGCGTAAATGGGCGCCCACGCCGCACCGGCGTGGAAAGGTCCAAACGAAAAAAAAAAATCTACGTTACGGCGTAATATTGTTTGCTGAATACGGCGCGGAGATACGCCGGCGCAAATTGGCATTTACGCCGCGCATCTCAGTCTACACCGACGGAAATTGTTCCTGAATCTACCCCACTGACACCGTAGAATAAAGTCCTTTATTAAAAAAAATAAAAACTCCAGCGCTGAAAAATCCACTCGTTCCCGGCTTCCAGCGTTGTCCTCATCCTGCGACGGTGATCTCCCGCGATGAGAAGATCCTGCGGCGTCCATGTCATCTTCGATCCATCGCTCAGAAGATCCATCCGGCGCATATTTACGCTGGACGCATGTGGCGCTCCCATTGATTTTCTATTCAAATATGCAAATGAGGGAGATACGGCGATTCACGGACGTACGTGCGACCGGTGCAGGCTACGCGCGGTGCGCCTAAGTTCAACGTCTGGCCTAAAGTTATTCCTCATAAAGCAGGTGTAACTCAGCATCAGACGTGCACAGGTCAGCTGGACAGCAACTGCAGCAGCACCGTTACGGACAGGCTGAGCAACCACACTTGCAGGACAACACATCTGTATGCCAACATGCCAGGCAGGGCTGCCATCAGGAATTATGGATATATATTCGAATAGAAAAGATTAGAATATATTATATTTTTTTTCTATTCTGTTCTATTGTTTTTCTATGCTTTTCTTTTCTATTATTTTCTATTCTATTGTAATCTTTTCTATTGGAATTCTATACAAAAGTCGAATTTCAGAAGATGTTTATATATATATATATATATATATATATATATATATATATATATATATATATATATATATATATATATATATATATATATATATATATATATATATATATATATATATATATATATATATATATATATATATATATATATATATATATATATATATATATATATATATATTGTACAGGACACCGGGGGTGGGTCCTGGACGGGTGCTATACGGCACCACTGTTTGGACTATGGTCCATTTAAATAGAAGGTTCAGGGGGTCACCCAAAAGTGGGTGAAAAGTTCCAGGCAGGCGCTAATTCAGAGAGGACTGGCTTGCAGTCTTCTCTATCTTAATAAAGTAGTTTGGGGCCTGGAATTTTGGAGGCTCCAAAGTGTTATTTGGGTGGGATGGAGCCTCCACTCCTAAACCCTGGAAGCCAGCGCACAAGGGGTTAAAATCTCTCAGACAACCACCCATTAAAGCAGGAAGTGATGCTGGAGGGAGTGAGTGAGTTGGGAGAGTGCACCTGTGAGGACAAGATGGAAGTCTGCTAGCTGCTCAGAGAGGACTTTTGAGTAGTTTGGAAGTGAAGCTGTGTCTGCAGGGAAGGTCTGGAGGACTTCTTACTAAAAACGTATGTGCCTTTCTTTTGGTTGTTTTTCTGAAGAAAGACTTTTTTTTCATTTATGCTGGAAACAAGCAGGACTTTTGTTGTGACGTTTTGGATGCTGAAGAAAAGCTTTATTTTGTTTTGTTTGGTCACCAATAAAGACCCTTTGCTTTACTGACACGGTTTTACGCACTTGTCTCGCGGAGCTTAAAGACCCCCAAAGTTCACAACTGGTGGAGAATGCGGGCAAAGTGCATTTGCAGGCGCAAAAAAACGTTTAAAACTGACATTTAAAGAGACAGTATACTTATGGCATGTCTTGGGTGAAGTCTGCCCAGGCGTTACAAACAGCAGACAAAGGCATGGAGGAGGTCGTTAAGGCTTTGGCACAAGCCACTGTGACCCAGCAGCAAGCCACTGTGGCCCAACAGCAAGCGTCAGCAGAGTCAAACCGTCGCCATGAGGAAGCGATGGCTCAGCAGCAGCAGGCCCTGGCACAGGCTATAGCTGCGCAGCAGGAAAATACACGGCTGCTATCCGCCCAGTTTACGGCCCAGCAGGAGTCCACTCAAGCACAGGTGGCTGCCTTGCAGGAGGCCGTACAGCAGCTGGCTCAGGCACAAGTGCAAGCGGTCGTTGCCACTAGCAACCCAGTGTCTGTGAGGGCCAGCCATTTTTTGCAAAAACTAACGCCCAGCGATGACGTGGAAGCCTTTCTCACCACCTTTGAAAGGATAGCAGAGAGAGAGGGGTGGCCCCGGGACCAATGGGCTGGCATTATCTCCCCTTTCCTCACTGGTGACCCGCAAAAAGCCTATTTTGACCTCCCAGCTGAGCACATCAGGGACTATGAGCGTCTAAAAACGAGATCCTGGCCCGCCTGGGAGTGACCACAGCCGTCCGGGCTCAAAGGGTGCATCGCTGGCGGTACAAACCTGACCAACCCCCCAGGTCCCAAATGCATGAACTAATTCAGTTGGTTAAAAAATGGCTGCAGCCAGAAAAGTTGTCAGGTCCACAAATGGTGGAACGAGTGGTGATGGACCGGTACCTACGGTCCCTACAAGATGACCTACAGCGCTGGGTAAGCCATGGAAACCCTACTAATGCTGACCAGCTGGTCGAGCTGGTTGAACAGTATACCGTGGTGGAGGACCTGCTTCGGCCTATCAAGCGTCGAGAACCCACGCCAAGGACACCCAGACCAGTCACCAACCTGAGGAGAGAAGCCTTGCCAGATGTTGGCGTCCGCAGGTTTACACCATCTGCCCTAGAACCACGGAGGTCGGTTCCTGTACCAAAGATGGGAGACATACAATGTTGGCGATGTCGGTCCTGGGGGCATACCCGGGCACAATGCCCACTGCAGGAGGAGCCTATAGAGTGCGGAACTGGTCGGAGAAGCTCCTTCTATGTGCGAAGTGTGTGTACCACTCATCTTGACCTGGCTGCAGGACGGTTTGAGTGCGAAGTGTGGGTGAACCACCTTCCTGCCAGGGCTCTACTGGACTCCGGCAGCATGGTCACACTCGTACATGCCAGGGTCCTTGGGAGGATAGGCCCAGTAACTAAGACTCTACGGGTAGTATGTATCCATGGGGACACCAAGGAGTACCCCTTGGTCCCGGTAACTGTGTCCTATGGCCATACCTCGGTTACCCAGGAGGTTGGGGTGGTAAAAAGCTTGATACATGACATCATAGTGGGGCGGGACTGTCCACTATTTTTGGAACTATGGGACCAGGTACAGACGGGTCTGCCAGGAGAACTGGGGACACTGAGCTTGGAAGGGACAGAGTCCGGGGGATCCGGGCCTGAAACCTCCACAACACACCCCTCTAATGTGGAAATACCTGTTGGTGATAATGACGTTGCAGAGAATCTTAGTTCTAATAATAGTGGTCCTGTGTCAGGTCTCAAAACCGAGTTGAACTCTGAGGGGGGGGGAGTCTCCCCATTACAAGTCATGCTGGGGGAGGATGACGAGGAGCTCTCCCCGATTGAGGAGGGTGAGGGGGAAACATCCCCAAGGCCAGTGCATCCAGACCTGGATGTACCCAGGGGTGCGTTTGGCACCGCCCAGTTACAGGATCCTACCTTAGTGAACGCTCGAGAGCAGGTTTCTGTCATTGATGGGGTTTCACAAATACCAGGTGCAGATCAGAGGTTTCCTCATTTTGCGTTGAAGGGGGACCTAGTCTATCGTGTGGCTGAGAGCCGAGGGGAACCCATAGAGCAGTTGCTGGTCCCTCAAACGTATAGGCGGATGCTCCTTGATCTAGCCCACAACGACGCACTGGGAGGACACCTGGGGGCGGAGAAAACGGAGGCCATGATAACCGATCGGTTTTACTGGCCAGGGGTGAAGGCTGAGGTTAAAAGATATTGTGAGTCTTGTCCTGTTTGCCAGATAACTGCCCCAGTGCCCCGCTATAGAAACCCCCTAGTACCCTTGCCAATTATTGAGGTCCCATTTGAGCGGATCGCTATGGATCTTGTGGGACCCCTGGTAAAGTCAGCAAGGGGGTACCAATACATATTGGTCATCCTAGACTACGCCACTAGATACCCAGAAGCAGTCCCATTGAGAAAAACGTCCTCTAAGGCCATTGCCCGGGAGTTATTTCAAATGTTCTCACATACTGGGTTCCCCAAGGAAATACTAACGGATCAGGGCACCCCTTTTATGTCAAAGGTGATGGCGGACTTGTGCAGGCTGTTTCAGATTAAGCAGTTGCGGACGTCCGTCTATCACCCGCAGACCGATGGCCTAGTTGAGAGGTTTAACAAAACTCTAAAGTCCATGTTAAAAAGAGTGGTCCAGAAAGACGGGAAAGATTGGGACATGTTACTCCCTGCCCTGTTGTTCGCTATCCGGGAGGTACCACAGGCATCCACGGGTTTCTCGCCATTTGAGCTAGTGTACGGACGAAGGCCCCGGGGGTTGCTTGATCTGGTAAAGGAAACGTGGGAAAGTGAGTCCTCCCCGCACAAAACCGTGGTAGAGCATATTTCTCAAATGCGAGAAAGGGTGGCTAAAGTGATGCCGATGGTGAGAGAGCACATGCAGAAGGCTCAGGATGCCCAAAGAAGGGTATATAATCAGTCGGCTAAAGTGAGACAGTTACAAGTAGGAGACAGGGTAGCTGTCCTAATACCCACAGTGGAGAGCAAGTTCTTGGCCAAGTGGCAAGGTCCATTTGAAGTAGTAGAGAAAGTGGGTGAGGTAAACTATAAGGTACACCAACCAGGAAAAAGAAAACCCTACCAGATTTATCACATAAATTTGTTGAAGCTCTGGAGAGACAGAGAACCGGTGTCCGCGGTGGTGGCGGTACAGTCAGGGGACCATGTAGGGATCGACCTGGTGCAGGTTGCGGCTACCCTAACTAGGCCCCAAACCCAGCAAGTAAAAGAATTTCTGCAAAGGAATAGGGACATGTTTTCAGGGTTGCCAGGGCTCACCAACGTCATTGAGCATGACATTGTGACTGAGCCCAAGGTGAAAATCCGGCTTAAACCCTACCGTATCCCAGAAGCTCATAGAGTGTCAGTGTCTGGAGAGGTTAAAAGGATGCTCGAACTTGGGGTCATCGAAGAGTCGCAGAGCGAGTGGTCCAGTCCGATCGTGTTGGTGCCCAAACCCAATGGTACTCTCCGCTTCTGCAACGATTTTAGAAAACTCAACGAGGTCTCCAAGTTCGATGCATACCCCATGCCACGGGTAGATGAGCTGATTGAGAGATTGGGTCCTGCCAGGTACATCACCACGCTGGACCTCACAAAAGGTTACTGGCAGATTCCCCTGACCAAGGAGGCCAGAGAGAAAACAGCTTTCTCTACCCCGGAAGGTCACTTCCAGTATAAAAGAATGCCGTTTGGTCTTCACTCCGCCCCCGCCACATTCCAAAGGGCCATGGACAAAACTTTACGTCCACACCTACGGTATGCCTCCGTTTACCTGGATGACATAGTCATTTTCAGCACGGACTGGGATTCCCATCTTCCCCGGGTACAGGCAGTGGTAGACTCCTTGAGAAGAGCGGGGTTCACCATCAATCCGGAGAAGTGTGCGGTTGGGGTGGAGGAAGCCAAGTACCTAGGATACATTGTAGGTAGAGGGTTAGTGAAGCCCCAAATGAGCAAGGTAGAGGCCATACAGGGCTGGCCCCGCCCCCTAACAAAGAAACAGGTCAGAGCGTTTTTAGGCCTAGTTGGGTACTATAGGAGGTTTGTCCCCAACTTCGCCACCATTGCGGCACCGCTAACTGACCTCACCAAAGGCCGAAAGTCGGTCATGATTAAATGGAATGCCGAGGCTGAAAAATCTTTTAAAATGCTTAAGACCGCACTCTGCCAGGATCCGGTGCTTGTGGCGCCAGATTTTTCTAAGGATTTTATAGTGCAGACAGATGCCTCAAGTGAAGGGCTAGGAGCAGTTCTGTCTCAAGAAATCAACGGAGAGGAGCATCCAATAGTTTTTCTTAGTAGGAAACTGACGCCAGCTGAGAAAAACTATGCGGTGGTGGAGCGCGAATGTCTTGCCATCAAGTGGGCTTTGGACTCCCTACGTTATTTTCTCCTAGGTAGGAAGTTTCGCCTTATATCAGACCATGCTCCTCTTACGTGGATGAGACAGAACAAACACACCAATGCCAGGGTAACAAGGTGGTTTCTGTCTCTGCAGGAGTTCAATTTCATGGTAGAGCACAGACCCGGGAGACAGCATCAGAATGCCGATGCCCTCTCCCGAGTCCATTGTATGGTGTCTACTGTTGCCTCCAACACCTCCGCGTTGAGGCAGAGGGGGGGGATATGTACAGGACACCGGGGGTGGGTCCTGGACGGGTGCTATACGGCACCACTGTTTGGACTATGGTCCATTTAAATAGAGGTAGAAGGTTCAGGGGGTCACCCAAAAGTGGGTGAAAAGTTCCAGGCAGGCGCTAATTCAGAGAGGACTGGCTTGCAGTCTTCTCTATCTTAATAAAGTAGTTTGGGGCCTGGAATTTTGGAGGCTCCAAAGTGTTATTTGGGTGGGATGGAGCCTCCACTCCTAAACCCTGGAAGCCAGCGCACAAGGGGTTAAAATCTCTCAGACAACCACCCATTAAAGCAGGAAGTGATGCTGGAGGGAGTGAGTGAGTTGGGAGAGTGCACCTGTGAGGACAAGGTGGAAGTCTGCTAGCTGCTCAGAGAGGACTTTTGAGTAGTTTGGAAGTGAAGCTGTGTCTGCAGGGAAGGTCTGGAGGACTTCTTACTAAAAACGTATGTGCCTTTCTTTTGGTTGTTTTTCTGAAGAAAGACTTTTTTTTTAATTTATGCTGGAAACAAGCAGGACTTTTGTTGTGACGTTTTGGATGCTGAAGAAAAGCTTTATTTTGTTTTGTTTGGTCACCAATAAAGACCCTTTGCTTTACTGACACGGTTTTACGCACTTGTCTCGCGGAGCTTAAAGACCCCCAAAGTTCACAATATATATATCTCTATATATCTATAGAGATATATAAAATATTTTTTTTTCTGTTCTGTGCTATTGTTTTTCTATACTATTCTTTTCTAGTATTTTCGATTCTATTTTAATCTTTTCTATTCAAATTCGATTTCATTCTATACGAATCTCGAATTTCAGGAAATGGTTATATATAGTTTTGTTTAAATGTGGTAGCATTATTTCAAATTTGATAATTTTTTTCGAATTCGGTAGATTTGTTTTCGAATGCAGTAGAATTTTTTTCGAATATGAAATTAATCCCGAAAACGAATGTAATGAATGCAACGAACTTAACTAAATAAATTTCATTAAATAACGAAACAAAACGAAACTCATTTTTTCATCCTGCACATGTCTAGCTCAGACCAAGGCTGACCAGGATGGACACTGTAATGTGGAACTTTGTTTCACCGGAGGAACGGCTCCTAGTGATACTCAGGTAAGTGCAAAACACATATGGGTTAGGTGATAGGGTTAGGGAATAGGGTTAGGGGATAGGGTTCTGGGATAGGGGTTATGGATTAGGGTTAGGGGATATGGTTAGGGGATAGGGAATAGGGTTCTGGGATAGGGGTTAGGGATTAGGATTAGGGAATAGGGTTAGGGGATAGGGTTCTGGGATAGGGATTAGGGTTAGGGAATAGGGTTAGGGTTAGGGGATAGGGTTAGGAGTTAGGGAATAGGGTTAGGGGATAGGGTTCTGGGATAGGGGTTAGGATTAGGGGATAGGGTTAGGGTTCTGGGATAGGGGTTAGGGATTAGGGTTAGGGGATAGGGTTCTGGGATAGGGGTTAGGGTTACGGATTAGGGTTAGGATTTAGGGGATAGGGTTCTGGGATATGGGTTAGGGTTAGGGATTAGGGAATAGGGTTCTGGGATAAGGGTTAGGGATCAGGGAATAGGGTTAGGGGATAGGGTTAGGGGATAGGGTTCTGGCATAGGGTTCTGGGATAGGGGTTAGGGATAGAGGATAGGGGTTAGGGAATAGGGTTCTGGGATGGGGGTTAGGGTTAGGGATTAGGGAATAGGGTTAGGGGATAGGGTTCTGGGATAGGGGTTAGGGATTAGGGTTAGGGCATAGGGTTAGATTTAGGACTTATTTTTATTCATTTTTTTTTCAATATGTAGAAATTGTTATGTTATCTTAGGTTCCTTGCCACAGGACAAAGTTATGTAACCTTACATCACTATTTCCTACTTGGCATCACAACAGTGTCTACAGTGGTAAAGGAAACATGTGTGGCAATATGGGAGGAGTTACATGACGTTGTAATGCCAAAGCCCACAGAAGAGATCTGGGAATCTGTCGTAGACACTTTTTGGAAGAAAACGCAGTTTCCAAATTGTATTGGTGCCCTTGATGGGAAACGCATCAGGGTGAAGAAGCCTCCCCACTTTGGATCATCCTATTTCAATTATAAGAAATATTTTTCGGTGGTCCTCCTAGCATTGTCCGATGCACATCTTAAATTTCTTTTTGTGGATGTGGGAGCTTATGGAAGCCAAGGTGACGCCCGTATATTCCGCGAGTCGGCCTTTGGACGTCATGCGGGACAACTCAACATTCCTGAAAGCAGGCCTCTACCCTGCACTGAGGAACCCAGCTTACCTTTAGTAATGGTGGCAGACGAGGCCTTTGGATTGGCAGAAAAACTTATGAGGCCATACAGCAGCTGTGGTCTCAAACGTCAACAAAAAATCTATAATTATAGGCTCAGTCGTGCACGCCGTGTTGTTGAATGTGCAATTGGGGTGTGCACAGCCAAATGGCAAGTTTTGCTCACAAGCATGCAACTTGACGTGGAGAACGCCATTAAACTTGTCCTGGCATGTTCTTCATAATTTCCTAAGGAACAATGACAGCAGCTTTGTTGAACCGGAGCCCAGTAACCAATCTCAGAGGGTGCAATTTATGGACTTACAGTCTACGGCACGTGAGATGAGCATTCAAAACCAGTTTGCTGCATTTTTTAAATCCCCTGATGGAGGAGAGGTGTCATGGCAGAATGATTATGTGTAAAAAAAAAAAAATTTGAATACAGATGGATTCAGATACAGATAAATTTGAAACAGATGTATACAGTTTAACTTTCTTGTGTTTTTTTTTTAAATAAAGCATTTCTCAAAAAAAAAAAATTATATGTCCATTTTCCAACGATATTGTTCAACAAGTCCATTTGACTGTGCCTTCAGGCAAGCGTATGCTAGCCCTTTTTGAGTCCTTAGCATACGCTTGCCTGAAGGCAGAGGGCAAAGCCCAAAAAGGGCTAGCATACACCCTTCTGAAGGCAGAGGGCAAAGGAGTCCTTTGCCTTCTGCATCTTGGCAAGCGTATGCTAGCTCTTTTTGAGTCCTTTGCCCTCTGCCTTCAGGCGGGCGTATGCGAAGCCCAAAAATGGCTAGCCTACGCCAGTCTGAAGGCAGAGGGCAAAGGAGTCATTTGCCCTCTGCATCTTGGCAAGCGTATGCTAGCCCTTTTTCAGTCCTTTGCCCTCTGCCTTCAGGCGGGCGTATGCTAAGCCCAAAAAGGGGTAGCATACGCCCTTCTGAAGGCAGAGGGCAAAGGAGTCCTTTTCCCTCTGTATCTTGGCAAGCGTATGCTAGCCCTTTTTGAGTCCTTTGCCCTCTGTCTTCAGGCGGGGCGTATGCAAAGCCCAAAAAGGGCTAGCATATGCCCGTCTGAAGGCAGAGGGCAAAGGAGTCCTTTGCTCTCTGCATCTTGGCAAGCGTATGCTAGCCCTTTTTCAGTCCTTTGCCCTCTGCCTTCAGGTGGGCGTATGCTAAGCCCAAAAGGGCTAGCATATACCCGTCTGAAGGCAGAGGACAAAGCAGTCCTTTGCCCTCTGCATCTTGGCAAGCGTATGCTAGCCCTTTTTTGGTCCTTTGCCCTCTGCCTTCAGGTGGGCGTATGCTAAGCCCAAAAAGGGGTAGAATACGCCCGTCTGAAGGCAAAGCTCAAAGGAGTCCTTTGCCCTCTGCATCTTGGCAAGCGTATGTCATCCTTTTTCAGTCCTTTGCCCTCTGCCTTCAGGCGGGCATATGCTAAGTCCAAAAAGGGCTAGCATACGCCCGTCTGAAGGCAGAGGGCAAATGAGTGCTGTTTTGCATCATATAAAAGACAATTGAACAATTTTATTTACAGGTCCAAAAAGATATTTATTGATACAAAAAACAAAGTGATTGGTATATCAGAGCTGGTGATAGGTGGGGGTGGAGACTTGATCTCCATGGGTGGGGGTGGAGACTTGATCTCCATGGGGATGTGGGGATTTGGGACGGGGTAATAATTGGGGCTGGCGCTCATTCCAAAAATCCTGCTGGTAGCGGGGTGCAGAATACGGGGGATGAAAATGGGAGGAGGTGGCAGGTGTGAAATCACCATATGAATGGGGCATGAATTGGGAATGCGATGGGGTAGGTGGTGGCTGTCTTTGAGGAGTGTAATATATATAGATAGATGGCGCAAAACCAGGAGAGCACAGTCAATAATAGAAAAGTACATATATCATAAGGTCCATGTCAATAACAAAAAATGAAACATAAATGAATGAATGAATGAATCAATGAATCAATAGTCCAATATAAGTCCAATAACACTTTAGTGGCAGCAAAATCCTGAAGCAGAAGCAGACTCTGAAAGATATGTATAGAAAAAAAGAGAAAATGCGCCAACCTAAGTGCAGTAAGTGGGTATTTAATTCAAGCAATTTGCACAGTAAAAATGGCTACTCACAAAACCAGTGTAAATACAGGCATGTAATGGAAGAAGCGGCTGGTCCGGTGTCACAACGTGTCATCAACAGTACAACAGGCTGGTCTCATATCCTGGTCCCCTGGGTGATGAAAACGAAGGTCCAAGGTGTTCGGGAGCCTTTGGGGAACCCCAGAGAGTACAGGAGCCGTGGATACTGTATCAGAAGCGGCGTGCGTTCCAGCGTGGAACGCAGCGTATCGCCGTACAACCGGAAGTGACGTAGGGGCTTCGGACAGCCAATGGGATGACGCGTTTCTCAGCCTCCGCTGGTTCATCAGATCCGGATCATGGATCTGATGAACCAGCGGAGGCTGAGAAACGCGTCATCCCATTGGCTGTCCGAAGCCCCTACGTCACTTCCGGTTGTACGGCGATACGCTGCGTTCCACGCTGGAACGCACGCCGCTTCTGATACAGTATCCACGGCTCCTGTACTCTCTGGGGTTCCCCAAAGGCTCCCGAACACCTTGGACCTTCGTTTTCATCACCCAGGGGACCAGGATATGAGACCAGCCTGTTGTACTGTTGATGACACGTTGTGACACCGGACCAGCCGCTTCTTCCATTAGATGCCTGTATTTACACTGGTTTTGTGAGTGGTCTTTGAGGAGTGGGATGGTATTGAGAGGGGGATGGTAGCACTGCTGAGGTGCCAGGGGCCATTGGGGGAGTAAGAGAAGTATTGGATGGATCACATGTAGGTGGCGGCCCACCACTTAATTTGGCATATCGATATTCCATAGCAATAGCATACATGCGATCCATGCAAAGCTTCTCTTGGTCTAACCCAATGTCCTCCAGTATATGGTAGAGGCTGCGGCAGAAGCTGGTGCGTGGGTTGTTATGATCTAAAAAAACATCAAGACTGTGCCTCTCCTGCTGCACTTCCTGCAGCAGTGCGATCAATCGATCATCTCCCTCAATATTACAGCCACCCCTCAGGTGACGTCCACGCCCACGGCCACAGACACCACCACGACCCCGCTGCTCTACAGCCTCCCGACTGCCAGTTGTCGCCAAATCCATTGGCCTGGAATCCAGCAAAATAACAAAAAAAAAGTATAATTAACATGTACATGGACAGACAGACAATGAGATAGACAGGCAGACATAAGCAGTTACCCCATCTGGGCATTCAGTTGCCTCACCATTTGAATTTGGTGACTGATTGCCACTGCTGGCTATGGAACTGGTGGGTGTATCTTCAAGTAAATGTCCTGCAGCCACCCTTGCAATATTTGAAGTTGTCCTGCAGACAATACAAAATTAATAAACGTAATCAATAGCCATGGAGAATACCGCCTGAAAAGCAATGTACATTAGAGCTGCACGATTCTGGCTAAAATGAGAATCACATATTTTTGACTTAGAAGATAGATCACGATTCTCATGATGTAACATCATCTTTCACATAAAAAAAAAAAAAAATTGGGATTAACTTTACTGTTTTGTTTTTCATTGAAAACATTTTTTTTTCATTGCATTTGAAATACCGCTGGGCAAATACAGTGGCATAAAATATTGTACATAGGCAAATATATTCTGAAAAAAAAATTAAAACTTACGGTCTGCTGCTGTTTTTCATGTTTTCTCACAAAAATATAAGTTCCCTATGATAAACATGTGTTTTTTTTACTGGAGCTGGTGCTCCATTTCTGGACGCCTTGTCTTCATCCGTAATGTCCCTCCTGACGCGATTGCGTAGGGACTTCCATCTCCGCTGTAATCTTGTATCTAAAAAAAAAAGGAAAAAAAAAGGTTTTATATGCAATCTTCATTTACATTAACCACTTCCCGCCCAAGGTACATCTCTGTAAAAGGGGTGCGGGGATATCTGAATGACTTTGTACAGGGATATCTGAATGATGTGCGGGGATATCTGAATGATGGGTGCAGCTACAGGCATCATTCAGATATCGTCTTTTAAGCCCGCGATTTAAGAACGACCATAGCAGCTGTTCTGTTGCGTGATCATTAGCGGCGAGAGGGGATGTCGCCCCTCCGGAGCTTCTACTGACTCACCACTGCGATCGGTGAGCCGGTCAACAGATCCGCCGGCCCTGGATGCCTACAATAGAGATTGAGCCGTTTGAGCCAGATGAAAATATTCGAGCGCTAGACCTTCTCTGTAACTCAAAACATGTAATTTGTAGGATTTTTAATTACCTAAGTTTGACGCCATTTCACGAGCATGTGCAATTTTGATGGGTGACATGATAGGTATCTATTTAGTCGGCGTAACATCATCTTTACATTATGTAAAAAAAATTGGGCTAATTTTTTTTTTAAAGCATGAAACTGCGTTTTTTTTTTTTTTAAAAGGGTTTGAAAAATTGATGCGCAAATAATGTGTGAGATAAAAAGTTGCACTGACCGCCATTGTATTCTATAAGGTCTTTGCTAAAAAAAAAAAACATATATGTTTGGGGTTTCTATGTAATTCTATCACAAAAAAGATGATTTTCATGTAGGAAAAAAATGTCAGAATTGGCCCGGATAATACAGATTATGCATTCAAGAAAAATAAACGTACTTTCTTTCGGTGCCCTCTTCTGTGTCTTCCCAGCCAGGGTAGACAGCAGCACAGATGTCTTCCCATAACCTGACTTTTCTAACGTGATCTCCATGGAGAGGATGTGCCACATCCCATAGCTCAGGATGTGCTTGCACAGCAGTTATCAGGGAAAGCTGGGACACTGCACTTGCCACTGCCATCTTGTCTCTCTTCTCTCTCCACAAGCACATGGCTGTGCAAAGCACTCCTGGGTAATTAAAATGTCCAGACAGGAATTTCCTGTGTTTACAGAGGCTACAGTGACCAATGAAATTTTTGCTGATAAAACGCTGGAGCTCAAAAAAAGCTGAGTTTTTGCGCGTTTTTTAGCGTTTTTAAACGTCTGGCGTTTTTACAGCTCTGGCGTCGGCGCCACAGAACGCCCTGGTCCTGCGTTTTTTTTACAGCTCAAAAACGCCTATGCCATTTGCAGCTCTAAAACGCCTATGTGGGCATGAAGCCATAGAATAACATGGACAGGCGTTTTTAAGCTGTAAAAAATGCTCAGAAAAGTGGCTGTAAAAACGTCCATGGAAATGAAGCCTAATACACACATAACTTCTGATGGTGAACTACTACAAACATTTGCTATAACGAATGTGTGAAAATAACATATTTTATCATAGTATTAAAAGAGAAGTATGTTTTTTATGTTTTCTTTTTATTCTTACTTACCTAGGTGGATGCAGCATTGGTCCAATGCTGCATCTGTCCCCTGGTGCCTCTAATGCCCCGTACACACCATCACTTTATGTGATGAAAAAAAACGACGTTTTTAAAAACGTCACTTTAATTGACCGTGTGTGGGGGAAAACGTTGTTTTATGTCTTGTAAAAAACGACCAAAAAAAATTGAAGCATGCTTCGATTTTATGTGTCGTTTTTCAAAACGTCGTTTTTTACTTCACAGAAATTGACCGTGTGTAGCAAAAAACGTCATTTAAAAAGACGTTTTTACACCCGCGCATGCCCAGAAGCGAGCTTCAATGGAAAAAGTGGTGAGAACGTAACCTCGCTTTGCTAGAACATTGTGAGAAAAACGATGGTGTGTAGGCAACTTCGTCTTTGAAAATTGAAGTTTCAAAAACGTAATTTTTTACTTCACAGAAAATGTCGTTTTTTTT
Source organism: Rana temporaria (assembly GCF_905171775.1). Taxonomy (NCBI): domain Eukaryota; kingdom Metazoa; phylum Chordata; class Amphibia; order Anura; family Ranidae; genus Rana; species Rana temporaria. The sequence continues at coordinate 64,707,757 of NC_053494.1, forward strand.
CATCACATAAAGTGATGGTGTGTACGGGGCATAACACTGAAAACACAGCGATCAAACACTGCTGATCACTAGGTTCTCGCAGCTCCTAGAGCAGAGAGCTGGTGGCTGTCGGTCACAGCTCTCTTCTTTGCCCTTTCCTCGCTCATTGGAGCTCTGAGCTGTGGAGAGCTCAGGTTCTCAGCAGCAGTGCTCTCAGAGTCTGGTGTCGGTCCAGGGATCTAGATTGATGCCGACACCATGGTCATTATGACTAGTGTTGAGCAGAATATGCCATATTCGATTTCGCGATATATCTCGAATATATATTCGAATATTCGAGATATATTCGCTAAATTCGAATATTCGTGATATTTTATCGAAATTAATTGAATGCGATTTTTCGCTATTGCGAATGCGAAAATAATTGCGATTTTTTAATAACTGCGGTAGGAGCGCTCTGATTGGCTTAGAATATTCGTGATATTTTATCGAAATATCGCAACATGCGAATGCGATATTTATTGCGCAATTTCGAGATATGCTGGAGGAGCGCTCTGATTGGCTCAGAATATTCGTGATATTTTATCGAAATATCGCAACATGCGAATGCGATATTTATTGCGCAATTTCGAGATATGCTGGAGGAGCGCTCTGATTGGCTCAGAATATTCGTGATATTTTATCGAAATATCGCAACATGCGATTGCGATATTTATTGCGCAATTTCGAGATATGCTGGAGGAGCGCTCTGATTGGCTCAGAATATTCCTGATATTTTATCGAAATATCGCAACATGCGAATGCGATATTTATTGCGCAATTTCGAGATATGCTGGAGGAGCGCTCTGATTGGCTCAGAATATTCCTGATATTTTATCGAAATATCGCAACATGCGAATGCGAAATTTATTGCAGATATTTCGAAAACTGCTGTAGCAGCACTCTGAAATCGAATATGTATGATATTTTAACCAAAATACATATTGCGATTGCGATTTTTCGATCGCGCATGCGCAATTGCGCGAACAACACGCGACCATTTCCTGGAGCCTTGCCAGTTTCCCAATATTACAGCAACATGGTGGGAAGCAATTTCTCAAAGTCTGAGGAAAAGTTGCTGATTTGTGTAAGTATTTTGACCACTGTTATTTCATCATCTTCAACTGCATTTAAGTCTAGTTTAAAAGTTAGTATATATGATCAGATATTAGTATTTAACCAAAAATGTGTCTCCTGCTTTTACAAAACTACAAGTCCCAGCATGCCTGGACAGCTGCAGACACCCTGGTTGGCAAATGTGTATTTAGGCACTTTTCCTTGTTATTTAGCATAATGAATTTAAAATTTTTTTGGACATAGGACGTATGCGAACGTCCTGACTTCAGTGTCCTCAAGGCCCAAGGACGTTCGAATACATATTGCCCTTTAGATGTTGCAGAACTACAACTTCCAGCATGCCTGGGAATGCTGGCACTTCTAGTATTGTAAGTTCTGCAGGCCCACATTTTTCAGGCCTTTATGCACGGGTCTCTAAACTGTGGCACCCTAGATGCAGCAAAAGTAAAATTCTTAGCATGCACTGACAGACCGTGGCTGATGGGAGTAGTAGTTTTGCAACAGCTGGAGGTGGACTGGTCTTGAAACCCAGAGTTAGGTAACAAACCCGTAGTGTTTTGCAACCATTCTGCCTCCAGCTGGTTATTTTCTGTTGAAAAGCCTGTGGCGTGCAAAACACAACCCAAAAACTCCACCCGGTGCAAGGAAAAATTTGCACACACCTAAAGAGTGACATCACAAAAAACTGCGACGGTTGCATACGTCAGTGGTCCTCCGAAAAGGTCCCGTCTCTGACCCCCCGGGGCGTTAGGCTCCTGACAGGGAAAAGAGTTACTGTGGTCCATACAGCCGAAGCCATATGGACCCATCTCGGTCCAAGCAGCGCAATCAACACGCGAACAACACGCGACCATTTCCTGGACCCTTGCCAGTTTCCAACTTTATGATCGCAACGCAATCGCAGAGCAAGATGGTTGGAAGTAATTTCACTGTATCTGAGGAAAAGTTGCTGATTTGTGTAAGTATTTTGACCACTGTTATTTCATTATCTTCAACTGCATTTTAGTCTAGTTTAAAAGTTAGTATATATTCATAATTATGCAAATGATAATGGCTGCTATATTTATGTAAAAAAGGTGGCGACGGAAATGGCAGTATATAAAATCTGTCATGTTACCCCTGTCATTGATTAATAAGGCGAGAATGCTTCCAATTGTTGAATAGCATACATTTATGTCATATATCCATAAGGCTGTCAACAAAAGTATTACAATATACTTTGTTCTTCATCTTGCAGAAGTTCCTGGAAACAGGATACGATGAGCTGCGGAGGCAGCAAGAAAAACAGGGAGTTATAAGCTCCCTGATTGAGGAACTAGGCGAAGAACACACTCGCATGGCGATCCTCAAAAAGTGGTCCGACCTGAAGAGGCGCCAGATGAACCGGGTCAGGCGTATCCGGAATAAATATCATCCTGGTAAGTTATTGGTCACAGTTATGTTTTTTTTTCCCTAAAGTGTATTTTGTGCGTGTACTCGAGAGAGGAGCCGGACTGCAGGAGTTGGGAGTAGGCAGGCCTCCCCCAGAGGTAATCTGCCACCTTTCTCCATGCCCCGGGTGGCAATGGCGGGTGTGAGGGGGTCCTCCCACACAGACCGTCCTACCTGCTCCGCTTCGAAGCCCCACGGGGCAGAGGGACTCCCTATAAGGGAGTGAGAGGATTTGCCCGCTCAACCAGCCCCGTTAGTCCTTCGCCTCTCTTTTTAGAGACCGCATGGTCAGAGTGCGTGCATGTTAACCCAATTGCGAGTGCGTGTGTAAGTGTGGTGGTTTTTGTGGGAGGGAGGTGGGCATACTAAGCGCAGGCTTACCTCGCATAGCACACCCACCGGGGGCCGAGCTGAGACCACCAAACTCAATTCACATGTAGCCGAGAGCGGGATCCGAACCCCTAGCTGCAGAGGTGAATGGCTTGTCAGCGCAGTGGCAATCGCGTTGAGCCAGCCCGGGTCCCTTGGGGACAGTTATGGAAGGTCATATGTAATTAATGTAAGGTCAGATGTTGTTAACCAAGACGCCATGTTGTTGTAACATATATCACCACCAGCCAAGGTATTCATAGTACTGTTGGAAAAAAACATGGGACAGCAGACAGGAACACAGAAGTTATGTGGGAACATACTTTTCCCATTGCTTTGCATGGGACTTTAAACAAAAAGCCCGACCCTCACCAATGGGGTTAGTTAAGGGATAAATTAACGATCCTATACTTTAAGTGGACGTATAGATAACATGTGACCAAGTGTTATCGAAATATCTACAGCTGTTATGAAATAACATGTATTTCCCATAGAGTTGAATGGGACTTTAAAGAAAAACCCTGACCAAGGCAAATGGGGGTGGGTATGGGTTAAACCACCAATCCTATATTTGTGGCTGACATATAAGTAACCTGTGTGCCAAGTTTCATGTAAATATCTTTAGCCGTTTGGACGTGATGGTGGAACATACATACATACATGCACACACACGTTGAGTTTTATATATATAGATTCCCACTAAATTCCTGTGTTAGGCGTGGGGTTGTTATAGTAATCCTGTGTACTCCATCAAGTACTTTTTTTTAACATGAGATCGTCTGAACAAAACAAAGGAGACAAAAACAGCTCATTTTACCATGGTGGCAGCCCAGCTCACGCTCAGTCCCCTGTAGTGCCCACAAGACCCTTTAATATAACATTGTCCCATTGGTTAACTGTCTATATAAATTAATTTGTATTCATATACAATACAGTAGAGTACACAGAATTTGCATACGTCATTAGAAAACATTTTTATAATATATGAACATTGTGTTATTATAGGAGCTCCGCTACCAACTGTGCGCCCCAAGCGCACAAGGCGACAGGCCGCAGAGGAGGAGCAGGAGGAGGATGTGGAAGAGGAGGAGAGGGATGAGGAGGAGCAGCCAGGGCCATCCACATCACCACCCCCAGTTCCTGTGGAGGAGCAAGAGGAGGAGCTGCACCCCCCCCCCGAAACTTCTGGTGGAGTAGTGGGTGACGAGGAAGAGGAGCAGGATGAGACGGTTAATTATACCGTCAATCAGGAGGGTAAATATGTGCACATATATTAATAAAATTTCAACAATAAAATGTAGCTCTAAAAATGGACAGCATTTAAAGCAGGGCTGTGGAGTCGGTAGATAAATTTTTCGACTCCGACTCCTCAGTTTTATGTACTTCAGACTCCGACTCCCCGACTCCCCGACTCCGACTCCTCTGTATTAATATGCGAATGTATTTTATAGATTCCTTGAGGGAAAGAAACGCAAACTACCACAGGACTACTGGCTGGGAAGCCAACAGTCTACTGTATTGCACAGTTTAAGCAAAAGACAAACACAATGAAAACAATCAAGTGACTGGATAGTAGCAGCAGGCTTAAACATCAGGAACATGATCTTTAACAGTTCAAAAATACAGACCACATTATTTGGCTGTTTTAGAACCAAAACAAAGCTTATCTATAATGAACCCAAAAAAAAAAATATGAAAAACCTAGAAATGGTTTATATTAATCTTGAAATGTAGTTCTAGGCTTAGCAAATGCAAATAAATGCAATGTAGAGTTCTAAGGAAGAGAATTGCCTCTGCCAGATCCTCTTTCATAGAGTCTCTTAAGTCAGACTTTATTATTTTTATGGCTGAAAATAATCTTTCGTAACGGTCTTTGAAATCCAAATGTTTTTTTCTTATATCCTAACAGTTCTAAAAAAGCTAGAGGTGAAGCAAGCTGCCATGAAAAACCTCACGAAGAGAGTAATGGCAAATGAGCAGCAGATACTGTTTTTGATGCGCCAAAATCAACAACTGGTGCAACAACTGGCGAAAAACATGGATGAGGTGACAGAGCTTCAGAAGTTAATGTCCTAATTTTTTTTTTTTTTTTTTTAATAAAAAATGTTATATTTTGCAAAGGTTTCATTTCTTATTGAAATTGTTAGTTTTTTAAACACATCTAACTTCACATCTAACTTCACATCTAACACATCAACATCAACATCAACACATCTAGCTTAATAATAACCGAAAACATTTTATACTATTACTAGCTGAATACCCGGCGTTGCCCGGTCTTCCTATCTTAACCTTTTGGGGAGGAAAATCATAGTAATATAAATATACCCATCTTTTATATAAGGGTGTTGGTAAGGGTTAATTTAACTGTTATATATTTTTATTTGGCATATAAGTAATATGTATAGCGGGTATTATTGAAATATCTCCAGGCGTACAGAAGTTATGTGGGAACATACATTTTCCATTGATTTGCATGGGACTTTAAAGGAAAACCCCGACCCTCACAAATGGGGGTAGTTAAGGGATAAATTAACTATCAGTGGTATCAGTGAACAGCAGTGGTAATAGGAGTATATATAGAGTGGGAATTAACTTTTTACATAGGTGTCTTGACAGAGCAGCAGCAGCAGCAGTAGTAGTAGTAGTAGTAGATACAGAGTCATATCACTTGGGCAGGAGGTGCCATGATGAACAGCAGTGGTAATAGGAGTATATAGAGTGGGAAATTACTTTTGACATAGTTGTCTTGACTGAGCAGCAGCAGCAGCAGCAGCAGCAGTAGTAGTATTAGCAGTAGTAGTTGATACAGAGTCATATCACTTGGGCAGGAGTTGCCATGATGAACAGCAGTAGGAATAAGAGTATATAGAGTGTGAAACAACTGCTGACATAGGTGTATTGACTGGGCGGCAGCAGCAACAGCAGAAGCAGCAGTAGTAGTATTAACAGTAGTAGTTGATACAGAGTCATATCACATGGGCAGGAGTTGCCATGATGTACAGCAGTCTTAATAAGAGTATATAGAGTGTGAAATAACTGCTGACATAGGTGTATTGACTGGGCGGCAGCAGCAGCAGAAGCAGCAGTAGTAGTATTAACAGTAGTAGTTGATACAGAGTCATATCACATGGGCAGGAGTTGCCATGATGTACAGCAGTCTTAATAAGAGTATATAGAGTGTGAAATAACTGCTGACATAGGTGTATTGACTGGGCGGCAGCAGCAGCAGCAGAAGCAGCAGTAGTAGTATTAACAGTAGTAGTTGATACAGAGTCATATCACATGGGCAGGAGTTGCCATGATGTACAGCAGTCTTAATAAGAGTATATAGAGTGTGAAATAACTGCTGACATAGGTGTATTGACTGGGCGGCAGCAGCAGCAGAAGCATCAGTAGTAGTATTAACAGTAGTAGTTGATACAGAGTCATATCACATGGGCAGGAGTTGCCATGATGTACAGCAGTCTTAATAAGAGTATATAGAGTGTGAAATAACTGCTGACATAGGTGTATTGACTGGGCGGCAGCAGCAGCAGAAGCAGCAGTAGTAGTATTAACAGTAGTAGTTGATACAGAGTCATATCACATGGGCAGGAGTTGCCATGATGTACAGCAGTCTTAATAAGAGTATATAGAGTGTGAAATAACTGCTGACATAGGTGTATTGACTGGGCGGCAGCAGCAGCAGCAGAAGCAGCAGTAGTAGTATTAACAGTAGTAGTTGATACAGAGTCATATCACATGGGCAGGAGTTGCCATGATGTACAGCAGTCTTAATAAGAGTATATAGAGTGTGAAATAACTGCTGACATAGGTGTATTGACTGGGCGGCAGCAGCAGCAGCAGAAGCAGCAGTAGTAGTATTAACAGTAGTAGTTGATACAGAGTCATATCACATGGGCAGGAGTTGCCATGATGTACAGCAGTCTTAATAAGAGTATATAGAGTGTGAAATAACTGCTGACATAGGTGTATTGACTGGGCGGCAGCAGCAGCAGAAGCAGCAGTAGTAGTATTAACAGTAGTAGTTGATACAGAGTCATATCACATGGGCAGGAGTTGCCATGATGTACAGCAGTCTTAATAAGAGTATATAGAGTGTGAAATAACTGCTGACATAGGTGTATTGACTGGGCGGCAGCAGCAGCAGCAGAAGCAGCAGTAGTAGTATTAACAGTAGTAGTTGATACAGAGTCATATCACATGGGCAGGAGTTGCCATGATGTACAGCAGTCTTAATAAGAGTATATAGAGTGTGAAATAACTGCTGACATAGGTGTATTGACTGGGCGGCAGCAGCAGCAGAAGCAGCAGTAGTAGTATTAACAGTAGTAGTTGATACAGAGTCATATCACATGGGCAGGAGTTGCCATGATGTACAGCAGTCTTAATAAGAGTATATAGAGTGTGAAATAACTGCTGACATAGGTGTATTGACTGGGCGGCAGCAGCAGCAGAAGCATCAGTAGTAGTATTAACAGTAGTAGTTGATACAGAGTCATATCACATGGGCAGGAGTTGCCATGATGTACAGCAGTCTTAATAAGAGTATATAGGGTGTGAAATAACTGCTGACATAATTGTCTTGACTGATCCAAAGGAGTCATGGGAGAAAATCATGTGGTCAGATGAGACTATAATATAATTTTTTGATCATAATTTCACTAACCGTGTTCGGAGGAAGAATAATGATGAGTACCATGCCAAGAACGCCATCCCTAATGTGAAGCATGGGGGTGGTAGCATCATGCTTTGGTGGTGTTTTTCTGCACATGGGACAGGGTGACTGCACTGTATTAAGGAGAGGATGACCGGGGCCATGTATTGCAAGATTTTGGGCAACAACCTCCTTCCCTGAGTTAGAGCTTTGAAGATGGGTCGAGGCTGGGTCTTCCAACATGAGAATGACCCAAAGCACACAGCCAGGATAACCAAGGATTGGCTCTGTAAGGAGCATATCAAGGTTCTGGCGTGGCCTAGCCAGTCTCCAGACCTAAACCCAATAGAGAATCTTTGGAGGGAGCTCAAACTCCGTGTTTCTCAGCGATAGCCCAGAAACATGACTGATGTAGAGAAGATCTGTGTGGAGGAGTGGGCCAAAATCCCTCCTCCAGTGTGTGCAAAGCTGGTGTAAAAATAAAAGAAATTTTTGACCGCTGTAATTGCAAAGAAAGCCTACTGTACCAAATATTAACATTGATTTTCTCTGATGTTGAAATAGTTATATTCAGCACTGTAAATACATCAGGTCCGGGGCTTCATCAGGGAATGCATGGCAAGGGACCCTTCAGCGCCCTGAACCGACGACGGGTGCCAGAAAGTCACCGCCGATCCAGGACTCATTCATCTTTATGAATGTGAGTCTGTCCACGGACTCTGTGGACAGACGGGTCCTCTTGTCCGTGACCACCCCACCTGCCGCGCTGAATGTCCGCTCAGATAGTACGCTGGAGGGGGGGCAAGACAATAACTCCAGCGCATACTGAGCGAGCTCGCGGCAGGTGTCCAATCTGGCAACCCAGTACTCCATGGGGTCGTCGGTGCTCATACTGTCAGAAGCACCGACGGACACCATGTAGTCTGCCACCATGTGGGCCAGCCGCTGGTGGTGACTGCTGCTGCTGCTGCTGGTGGTGGTACTGGGTCGCTCGGTTTGGAAGAACATCCTCATCTCTTCCATTAGGTCCCCTGCTCGGCTGCAGCTGGGTGCAGCCACCTGCTGGGTGAGATGAGGGGGGACAACTGGAGGCCGGGGAGTTGCCTGCTCCAACCGTCTGACAATGGCTGCCTGCAGTTCCTCCATCCGGTGCTGCCTCCGGCTGGCTGGGATGAACTGCTCCAGTTTCCCCTTGCACCTGGGATCCAAAAGGGTGGCCATCCAGAAATCATCCCTCGTCTTGATGGTCTTAACCCGGGGGTCCCTCCTGAGGCATCTGAGCATGTGGGCAGCCATGGGGAAGAGCACAGCCCGCTGTGACTCCTCAATGCTGGCCAGGTGAATGAGGTGCGACTCTTCTTCCCTGAGGCGCTGCTGGTCAAACTCAGACATGCCCAACCCCCGGACTATCGGTGCCCCCAACACCGGCTCTCCCTCCTGACCAGGCCCTGACTCCGGGACGACACCAGCAACCACCTCCTCCTCCTCTTCATCATCATCCTCCTCCTCCTCCTCCTCCTCCTGGTCCTGGCCCTGGTCTCGGTGGAGCATTGCTGACTCCTCCTGCTCCACCAAGGCACTCTCCCCAGCCTCGAGCAGGCGATCTAGTGTCCTCTCCAGCATGAACAGTATTGGCAGCACGCTATTGAGGCCAATTTGCTCACTGCTGACCATCTTGGTCGCCTGCTCGAAGGAGGACAACACTTGGCAGACCTGGTTTATCTGCCCCCACTGCGCACAGGCGATGAAAGGGAGTTGTGGTGAAGCCCTCTGAGTGCCTAGTTCCATCAGGTACTCCCTCACCGCCCTTTGCTGCTCCCACAACCTCTTCAGCATGTGGAGGGTGGAGTTCCACCGCGTCACACTGTCCACAATCAGCCTGTGAAGGGGCAGATTGTACTTCCGCTGCAATTTGGACAGGGACGCGGTAGCGGTTGGGGAGCGCCTGAAGTGGCTGGCAATCCTACGCGCCTTTGCCACAATGTCACTCAACCCTGGATAAGTGCGCAGGAACTTCTGCACCACCAGGTTGAGGACATGTGCCAGACAGGGCACGTGCGTCAGACTGCCAGCATGGAGGGCGGCGAGTAGGTTGCTGCCGTTATCGCAGACAACCATACCTGGCTGGAGCCTTCGGGGTGTCAGCCACTTCTGGACCTGAGCTTGAAGTGCTTTCAGCACTTCTTCTGCAGTGTGTCTCCGGTCCCCTAAACTAACAAGCTGGAGCACGGCCTGACAGCGCACGTGCCCCACACTTGAGTAGCTACGGGGGCGCTTGCTGGGAGGCTCAGCAGCTGCGGAGACAGTGGCTTGAGGGAGACCAGCAGTTCTCCCCTGGACACCCCGGGGCGGCACCACAAGATCGGTTGCCGACGATCCCTCACCGACGCCTCGGAGGGAAACCCAATGGGCCGTGAAGCTGATGTAGCGTCCCTGCCCATGCCTGCTGGTCCAGCCATCCATTGTCAGATGAACCCTGTCGCTGACAGCGTGATCCAGCGACAGGGTTACATTCTGAACAATGTGCTGGTGTAGGGCAGGGACACCAGTCCTGGCAAAGAAATGGCGGCTGGGGACACGCCATTGGGGTTGGGCCTGCTCCAACATCTGCCTGAAGGGGTTGCTGTCAACTATGTTGAAGGGCAGCAGATGTTGGGCAATAACCCTTGCCAGGAGCCCATTGAGGGAACGCACACGTCGGTCTCCAGGGGGGAAGGGAGTGGTGCGGTCAAAGGCGTCTGAAATCGACGCCTGGCGCCGGACGGCAGTGCGGGACACAGACGTGGAGGGTGCTGTGGAAGTAGAGGTCTGGCTGCCGGTACCAGTACCTCTACTAGAGGGAGCGGGGGGGCATGACCTGCTGGAAACAGATGAAGATGTGGCAGGGGCTGCTGTACCCTGCTCACTTGTGGTGGTGGCGCTGCTACCACCACCACGCTTCATCTCCTCATACAACGCCCAGTGGTTTATCCTGAGGTGCTGGTTCAGGGCTGTGGTACCCACCCGAGCCAAACACTTCCCTCTCTTCACCCTCACTTTACAAATCCGGCAGATGGCCACGGTAGGGTTGTCTGCCACCAGGGTAAAGAAATTCCAGACAGGTGACTTCAGCACCGCCCTCCTGTCAGATGGGGTGACGCTTACTTGCACCTGCTGGGATTCGGTGCGCACAGGTGGAGCTGCCTGCTGCTGCTGCTGCTGCTGCTGCTCCTCCTCCTGACACCTCCTGCTGCCATCACCAGTGGAGACCCTGACGATGGTCTCCCTGGTGGTGACCTGGCGCACCGTTTCACCAGGGTGCCTACCTTCCCCGTCGTCACTGACGTAGTGAGCCGACGCGTCAGATGGCAACCATGATGGGTCACCCTCTTCGCCCCCAGAGATGTCAGACCAAGGGCTGAGATGTGTTGGTCTGAGGGAACCACGTGACATGGAGCCTCTAGCCTGGCTCCGCTGTCCCCTCACCCACGCCTGGGTCTGACTAGGTGCTGCTGTTTCCTGCACCAAAACAGCAGCACCAGTTTGAAGGGATGTCTCTGGGATACTGCCAGCAGGTATCCCATCCTCCTCATCCATCCCTTCAAAAAGGTCCTGACCATCAGGACAGAGCTGGAGGTCTGCCTGATGCATGGCCTCCCCCAAGAGATCCCTATCACTGTCGCTGTCGAACAGTAAGATGCTGGACTCTTGGGGGCTGGGGGGGGGTAGTACAGGCAACGGTGTAATGGTGGTACTACTGTGAGTCGGGACCGACGACTCAGTGGCACTGCTGTGCCCCATGTAGTCCACCACTACTTGAGCCTGAGATGGCAATATCGGGCGGCTGCCCGATGGGAAGAACTCCCGGATCAGGCGTACTCCCCTTGCACCCGATCCTCTACCACTAGTAGGGGCACGAGAGGTACCCCGTGCTGGCAGCGATCCAGCACTGGGAGTAACTCCCCTACCCCTACTGCCACGGCCACGGATGCCGCTCATAATTGCTGATATGTGTGTGGGGGGGTTAAACTTTATTGGGGGGGAAAATGTGAACAAAATGTGTTTTTGTGTTTTTTTTACAAGACAGGCACGCAGACAAAGACGTACACAGACAGCTACTAAACTATAAGAAAAGTAGTACACCAGACAAGGACTACAAAATTAAAGAAAAAAAAAAAAAGCACTAAACAAACACTAACTTTTTTTTTTTTTTTTTTTTTTAAACACAGACACTAAACACACACTAAGCTAAGCTAGATGAAATAAATGTACACTAACAGTGTGTACACTTACTACACAAAATTTAACTAAACTGAACACAAAACTTAGCTTTTATAAAAGCTCTTTAGGGAAAACTAAACAAAATTTGAACTGAGATGCCTATCAAATATCACTGAACAGTGAACCTGCAAGATCTGACAGTAACACAAGATGAACAAAACTTAGCTTTTAGAAAAGCTCTTTTATAAAGCTCAGATCAATATGTGTTCTGAAATCTCTTGCAAATATAACTGAACAGGGAGGATTGCAGGATCAAACAGTAACACAAATGAAAAAAACAGCACAAAACAGCACAAAACGTAGCTTTGAAAAAAGCTCTTGGGTCTATTGCTTTGAAAAAAGCAGTTGATATACTGGAAAAGATCCACTGGAATCACTAAATAGCAATGCTGGTGATGATCTAAATCAATCAAGAACAAAGACACAGGAAACCAGGAAACCAGGAACACAGAAACAGCCTCCACACTCTATAGCAAGCTTCTGAATCTGCAATGAAATGGTGCTGGGAGTGAGCTTATATAATGTCCATGCAGGCAGGTTCCTATTGGTTGCTAACCTGTGACGAGTGTGGAAGGAGAACTCTGATTGGCTCTGATGCAAAAGGGCGGAGCAAATAATCGCGCAATATTCCTATTGCCGAATATTCGCATTGCGAATATTCGGCAATATAAAATGATCGCTTCAGCTACTCGGCCCAATGGCTCTAATCATACCAGCAATGCTTTCAGACGTCTATGGAGATCACTAGGATGTGATCTGTTTTAAAAATGAAACTGTAAAAATCGCTCTGATGCGGAAGATCGGGGCGAGGAAAATAATCGCGCGATATTGCGTTTGCCGAATAATCGCATTGCGATCTTTCTGGAAAATTCAATGAACGCTTCAGCTACTCGGCCCAGGGTCTCTAATTATACCAGCAATGCTTTTAGACGTCGATGGAGATATCTAGGATGTGATCTGATTCAAAAAAAAAATTGTAAAAAATCGAATATTCGGAATTGCGAATATTCACCGCGAATTTCGAAATATAGCGCGATTTCTCGAATATGCTATATTCGAGTCGAATATTCGCAATGCGAATATTCGTGAGCAACACTAATTATGACGCTGAACCTGGACCAACTCTGTGATGTTAGCAGAGAGCGGACTTCAGCCTGCTCTCTGGCTGTACTTCTCCTATGGATCACAGGGGTGCAGTTAATTTTTCTCTCCTGTGATCCGTTTTCAACAAACAAGTTTTGGCTGTACTTCTCCTTTATTACAATTAACCATGATCCCACATATGTTTGTACAAAACAGAACACCATATATGTATACCTATCCCCATTAACCACTTCAATACTAAGCACTTTCACCCCGCTTGATGCCCAGGCCAATTTTCTGCTTTCAGTGTTGCCGTACTTTGAATGACAATTACTCGGTCATGAAATACTGTACCCATGTGAAATTGTTATAATTTTCTTTCACACAAATAGAGCTTTCTTTTGATATTATGCACTGATGGGCACTGGTGAGCCTCCACTGATGGGCACTGGTGAGGCTGCATTGATGGGCACTGGTGAGGCTGTACTGATGGGCACTGATAAGCTGCACTGATTGGCATGGATAAGGGGGCACTGATGAGGCTGCACTGATAAGGTGGCACTGATAGTCTGCACAGATGGGCACTGATCAGCTGAATTGATGTGCACTGATAGGCTGCACTGATGGGCACTGATAGTCTTCACAGAAAGGCACTGATGAGCTGCACTGATGTGCACTGATAGGCTGCATTTATTATCAGTGTAAATGTCTTCTGTCTTGCTGTTAGATTGAATCTCGCCTACTTAAGTAAAAACATTAAATCCTGCTCAATCCCTATGTGAAGGATGCAATTTAATACACATGCAAAAACTGTACCTCTGAGCTTGCAGCTTCATAAACATGAGTATGACCCTATAGCAGAGTATTGAGTATTCCCCGAATTAGGGCAAGTAAAAAAAAATGTTTTGTACAGGACACCAAGGTCGGGTCCTGGACAGGTGCTATGTGGCACCAGCGTTCAAGTTATGGTCCCTTTAAGGGGAGTTTGTGGGTCCTTAGTCTCATCTGTGATGGGTGGGAAATTCCGGGGTATACAAGTAAAGGAGAGGTCTGACTCTCAGTCCTCTCTGTATTACTAGAGGTAATTGGGACCCTGAATTTCAGAGGCCCTGAAGTGACATTCGGGTGGGAAAAGGGCCTCCACACCTGACTACAAGAACTCCAGTCCACACAGGGGTTAAGAGTCTGCAGGAAGCAGCACTTACAACAGGAAGCAGTATTGGGTGTGATGGTGTGTGACTGGGAGTTAGAGAGACCCTTGTTTGGAGTGCTGCGGGTTTGCTGGAAGCTGACAGAAAGCCAGACAGATTGCCCCAGGGTTAGCACGGTCACAGTCGGGCTAAGTCCCATCTATGAACTGTGTATTTCTTTATATTTTGTTTATGCTGTTGTGCTGAAGACAAGCTGACTTTTTCTGTTGCATTTTGTTTTGCTGCTGAAAGCGTTTCTTTGTATTTGCCTGAAGAAAAATAAACACTTTTTTTAAGTTAAACAGCTTTGCACATGGTCCTGTGGAGCTATACCCAGGCCGGGACTGGCCATAGGGCCTACCGGGCATTTGCCCGGTAGGCTGCCTGGCCATCGGGCTGCTTGTTCTAAATTTGATCTCCCATGCCTCCTTCACTCCTTTCCCCGCCTTCTGTCATCTTCTTCCAACTCCTGGGGGGATGAGGCAATTCCGAGCGAGCAGCGCCGGCCGTGGTTGCTTGGTGACAGGCCCGCCCCTAGGCTTGCCCCCGAGGCAAGTAGAGGGAACTATGAGAGGCTTCAGGATGGATGCGGCCGTGGGATGGATGGCGTGGTCCTGAGAGGAGAGAGGGACCGAGAGAGCCCGGGAAAGAAGGAAGAGGACACTTCCTGGACTGAAGTGTTACTTGCTGACTGTGACGGTGGGAGGAGGGACCAGCGAGCAGCTAAGAACCGAAGTGTGACAGCCTGCCTTCTACACGGAGAAGGGTGAGAACACTCTCAGAGGAAACCTGGGGGGATGTACTGTACAAAAAAGTTGTAAAATGCCAAGTCCTATGCATTGCCCCCATGTGTCATGCTTTCTTTATTGAATGCCATACTGCAATCTGCGGAGACTTATAATCCTTTTCTTTGCAGTAACAATTTTATGAAGCATTCTTGTTCTGTATAATGGTGGGACATACATAGCAGACATACTGATCAACCCACCCTCTTTCTCTCAACCTCCCTCTCCCTACCTCCTCTCTCGTATTACCCCTCTTCCCCCTTCCCTCTCTCACTACCCCCTCCCCTTTCCCCATCCCCCCTCTCTCACTACCCCCCAACTTCCTACACCCCCTCCCCCTTCTCTCACTACCCCCTTACTTCCTACCCCTCCCCCTCTCTCACTAGCCCCCCTCTTCCTACACCCCTTTCCCCCCTCTCTCACAACTCCCCGACTTCCTACACCCCTTCTCTTACTACCCCCCTCTCCCTCCCCCTCTCCCCCACTACCCCCCAACTTCCTACACCCCCCTCTCTCACTACCCTCCTCTTCCTACACCGTCTCTCTACCTCCCCTCTTCTTACACCCCTCTTTCTCCCTCTCTTTCCCTCTCTCCCCACTCTCTCACTACCCCACTCTCCCTACACCCCACCATTTTGCATGGTGTGAGCCTTTTTTGGGTATGCTTTTGTTCTTTCATTGCAAAAAGTGAGTGTAACCTGTCTCAGCGCAGGGATGTAGTCCTAAGGGAGTGGGCGAGCATGATGACTAACCACCAGCCAGAACGGTTCGGATGATGGGGGTAAGCTTACTGAGGAGGAACAGGAAGTGAGAAATTCAGGCAAAGAAAAAAAATGCCGTATTTATCGGGGTATTGCGCGCTCCGGCGTATAGCGCGCACCCCTAAAGTGGACCCGCATTTCTGTAAAAAAAATCATTTTAGTACTTACAGTTTTGGTGTCTTGCGCGGCGTCCATCGGCGGCCTTGTCGGGTCCGTCTGCGGCTTTGGCGGTGTCCTCCTCGTCGGGTCCGGCGTCCTTTTGCGGTGTCCTCCTCGCTCGATCCCCGCGCTGAGTTTGAACCACTGCGCCGGCATATACCGAGCACAGTACACTCGGGTATAGTCGGGCAGGCTCGGTTCCTCTCACGATCACGTCCTGTACGTCCAGGACGTGACCACGAGAGGAGCCGAGCCTGCCCCGACTATACCCGAGTGTACTGCGCTTGGTATATGCCATCGCAGTGGTTCAAACTCGGCGCGGGAAGCGGGTATCGGCGTATATCGCGCACCCACGATTTTGCCCTGACTTTCAGGGCAAAAAAGTGCGTGGTATACGCCGATAAATACGGTACATTTTGATGGGAAATCGAAGGAAAAGGCAAGTGAACCAACAATGCACTAGCTTAAAGGAACCTATTTAGAAAATAAAAAAGAAACTTTTACAACCCCTTTAAGACAGTTAGTTTGTTCTTTTGTTTGACCTTGTCTTGCTCTGTTGTGGCACTTATTTTGTATGTCCCAGTTGATGATGATCTAAAGCAGAAACTACAGTATGTCCTCCAGTACATCCAAGAGGAAATTAGATTTTTGTTGTACTTGCCATAAAATCTATTTCTCTGTGTTTGTTGGAGAACAAAGTGCTACTTTTTGTTTAGATGCACAAAGAGTACCACTCCTGTAGGTGGAACTGTACTTAGTAAGTGGTGAGCTAATTCAGAAGCTGCAACCTCCAATGAATGCAAAGAATAGGATTTTACAGCAAATACATTTTTTGTTTTTGTTTGTAACAACACATCTGTCAGACATGGAATTCCATAGAAGGGTAGAATGAAATGAGTTTGCAATTCAGATTTTTATCAGCCTAAATTAAGGGCTCATTATTTTCAAATTTAACATAATAGCACATCTTTATAAAACATTTTCCTATACCTATGATAAGTACATCTTACCAATATTTGCTCAATAGTCTACTTGCGCTGGTAACAACCCCCAAAAAGTGTAATTTCACTGGTTAAGCAACAGTGGTATTGAGGGAAAGATAAACACTGGCTTATTGAAAAGGAGCCTATTCCAGTTATATTAGTTGTTTGTCACCAGCAGCAAAGCACTCTCTTAAAGCCAAAAGAACATTAGCAAATTGTGTCTAAAACTGATCAGGAAAATTAAAGAGAAGTTCCACTGATAACAATATGCTTTATTTTAATTAACAACAGGACATTTTTTTAAATGTAATTACATTTCTAATTACTGCTGATCCTTGCCATTCTGTTATTGTGTAGTTGCCAAATAAACAACACTTCCTTCGAAATGTGAATGCCAGACAAAATCTGAGAAGAATTTTAAACCAGTTGCATGTGAATACAGAAAATAGTGAGGGAACCATATTATAGCTGCAGTGCTCAGTCCTTTCAAACTGCTGAAGGGACAGCAATTATTTGGTCATTTATTCCAACCATACTATTAACTTGCTTACAGCTGTCCCTTAGTTAAATTTCCCTCAAAAGTCAATGTATTAGTTCTTTCCATAGCAATATCATAAATATAATATATATATTGTGCCATCTGGGCATTCCATGGTCTCCGAAACTGTGATAGGCAGTGAGGAGTGAAATCAAAAATTTAGACCCTTAGAAAGCCTGAAGGCGGTGCTTGGTTTTGGGGTCCCGTACGCAGCTAGGCTCCCAAAAAGTCTCCCACATGTGGTATCTCCGTACTCGGGAGAAGCAACAAAATGTATTTTGGGCTATAATTCCACATATGCCCATGGCATGTTTGAGCAATATATCATTTAGTGACAACTTTGCGCACAAAAAAAAAAAAAAAACTATTGTCTTTTTCTCGCAACTTGTGTCAAATATAAAATATTCCATGGAATCGACATGCCTCTCAGCAAATAGCTTGGGGTGTCTACTTTCCAAAATGGGGTCATTTGGGGGGGTTTTGAACTGTCCTGGCATTTTATGCATTTTATGCACAACATTTAGAAGCTTATGTCACACATCACCCACTTGAAGACAAAGCCCAATCTGACACTTTTTGTTTACATGAAAACATTTTTTTTGCAAGAAAATTAAGTTGAACCCCCAAACATTATATATTTTTTCAAAGCAAGGGCCCTACAGATTAAAAAGGTTAGTGTTGCATTTTTATTTCCACACAGTATTTGCACAGCGATTTTTCGAAAGCATTTTTTTGGGATTATTTGGGATATTTTAATGTACTAAAACACACCATATTGCCCAAATTCTTTATGAAATAAAAAAGATGATCTTAGGCCGAGTACATGGATACCAAACACGACATGCTTTAAAATTGCGCACAAACTACATTCATTTTTAAAAGTCTTTAAAAGCATTTACAAGTTACCACATTAGGTTTACAGAGGAGGTCTACTGCTAAAATTACTGCCCTCAATCTGACCTTTGCGGTAATACCTCACATGCATGGTGCAATTGCTGTTTACATATGACGCCAGACCGACGCTTGTGTTCGCCTTTGCGCAAGAACAGGGGGGGGACAGGGGTGTTTTTTTTTCTTTCTTTTTTAATTATTTCACTTGACTTTATTAATATTTCACTTTTATTACCCTCCACATTATGTGATTGATGTTGGGTGGTATTTTTTGGTCAAGACCTAGAGTGGAACATATTTAACCCTAGCAGGGGACGGATGCACCTACATTTCTTTATTTATTCATTTATAGTTGTTGTTATTATTTCCTTTATTCACTTTATGTTTGCAAGCGCCACTACACCCCCCCCCCCCCCCATTTTTATCTGTTACCAATGTGTGAGCACTATTAGTCGTGGCTGCTGCATAGTTATTTGTAATTGATTTTTTATCTATTTATTGTGCCCTGGTTAGGTTGGTTTGCGCATTAGTTCCCCCCCATTTTCATATCGATCGGTGGGTATGCCCACCATTAGAATACCTCCCTTCATTGACGTATCACGTTGGTTCAGATGCTAACTGTGTGACCACGCCCCGGTCACGCAGTTAGCATCTGAACCAACGTGATACGTCAATACGTGTGGCGCATCAAGCTTGACAAGGAACCAGGAAAGAAAGCTTCCAAACAGAGTGTTTGCAGTGCGGTGGAGTGGTGAGAATACCTTTGGCTGATCGTAGGTCCGCCGTGACCATTATTACACCAGTTGAGGATATTGAGGAGAATTGTGTTGCTGTGATTCATTGCTGAATTTTAAAGTTTGTTTGTGAGTGCAACTGTTGAAGATTTGTGCGTGGTGTTTTATTAAAACTGACCATTCGGTATTACACTATTGTGCACTTCCTTTTTTTCTTATCATCTATGTGGAGCTATTTGGATCACACTGTTGGGAACGGAAATCCTGTCTAATCTATTGGAGAGGTCTTGGTTTAAGCCTCTTTGCCAAAGCACAAGTGTTTTGGTGAGTGGCCAATTTGATGGGTGAAGGAATCACTGAACACATTTGGTGTGGTGGAAGACTCTGAAGATTACAAGATCATTTATCACTTCTGAACTTTTTGCTTTTCACTTTACATTTTTTTCACAGGTTCTATATATATTTGAAATTTCTGTTTATTCATAGCATTTCACATTAATTTTTTGAAAGCTATTATTCACATTAGTTACATTCATTTTTGTATCTATTATTTGTGCTTACTTTTTTAAGAGGAATATACACATATTCACTTTAGCGCTGCTCTATATTGCTGACACTCAAAAGTGGGTTTAGTCACTATATTTAGTTATTCAGATTTTTTATTTAAAGCGGCAGCTAGGATCCTTAAGGTATTTTTTCCAGCCAGCGCAACGGTGGGGAGTCAGGAGGGCGCATTTAACTTGATCACCTATCATTTTCAAAAACAAACATATTGGCATGCATTAAAAAGGGGATTAACTCCAGGAATAAAGTGATAATTCTCAATCAATTGTTTTAAAAAACTATTAGATAAGCACCTGAACAACTGCAACATACAGAGATATACATTGTTATACTGACCTATAATCGCGCACATATAGGTTGGACTTGATGGGCTAGTGTCTTTTTTCAACCCCGCCTACTATGTTACTATACAATGTAAAAAAAGAGCGACAAATTTGAAAAAAAAAAAAAACGTTTTTTTTTTTTACTTAATTACAGAAGTATGCTGTAGAACCTCAAATGTGTGCATAATTTCCCAACAGGGCCTGTGCAAGGATTTTTGTCTACTTAGGCGAAGGTGCATTTTGTGACCCCCCCCAACGTCATTGGCTACGGGCAGCTGGAAGGATAGTAAAACAAAATCTTCCACGTTCCGCCCGGTAGAAGAGAGGGCACAGTATTAGGGATCGGAAAACTGGTATTTTAACCACTGGAGCCCCAAAGACATTTTTCAAAATGTCAAAAATAAATACATTTTTGGGCACATAAATGCAATTTATTAGCCAATATTCTGGTAAAATATAATAGATGAGGCTGTGCCAAGTATGTCAAACCTTAAAATTGTGTGTGCCCATGAAACGGCAGTACCCTATCTTTTTTTCATAGGCATCAGGGATCATCTAACAGTGGACAGACTAGGAGATAGTTGGACAGATTATGGTAAGTTCCAAATGATTGGGAGAGACTCAGAAAAAGTCCTGGAGACAAGCATAGGGGGATACTGACAAGCTAGAGAGCAGCAGGGCCAGATTAAGAACGTCATGGGCCTGGTGCTAAGGATTTTGGTGGGCCTTTTATTAATAATAAATAAATAAATACGCAAAAAATGTTTTGTTATAACAAATTAAATTAAAGAGAGAGGGAGGATGGGAAAGAGAGAGGGAGGATGGGAAAGAGAGAGCGAGAGAGGATGAGAGAGGGGTGAGGGGTAAGGAAGGGGGGATGAGAGAGAGAGAGGATAAGCATGAGCATGTGTGGGAATGACATCAAGCCCAGAAGGAAGATCAGGTGAAGATGGAAGCGCCCAGGACCCACCGGATTGATCACAGCGCAGCACTGGAGGGCTCAGTCCGACAATTTAAGTGTACCCTAATGTGGTAATATGCTGTGCATACTTGTACATTGTGGCATAACCTACCTCAGGGCCTCTAAAGTAGTATGTTAGCAAAGTTTACTACCGCTTTATTATCACAGGATCCCAGGATCCTTTCATAGGGCCCACTACTGACCCAATGGCCCTTGGTCAGTGCCTAAGTGCATAGTTGCCAATATTACACTTTTTTTTTTAGGGAACTTTTTTTACAAGTGCTTTATTTAGTGTAACTGCGATCCCCTATGTTGCTCTATACACAGTAGTAATCACAAGATTAAATGAGTACTAATAATGGGGCATAACAAATATGAGGACTGAGAAGATTTCCTTTAGTTAAACTCACAAAAGTGTGCCCATCTCAGAGCTGGTAACATTGAGGATATTCAGTATAATTTTAAAGAACTGTTTTTGTGGCCAAGAGGCATATGGGTGGAATATGGACAGTATAAAACTGGGAAGTATGTGCATGTGATTGAGAGGAATGTGGAGGGTCTAACAGTGGGCACTATGTACAGAAGAGGAGTGTGGAGGGTATGGCAGAAGGTACTATGTACAGGAGGTGAGTTTGAAGTGTATGACAGTGGGCAGCATGCACAGCAGAGGAGTGTGGAGGGTATGACAGAGGGCGGTATGTACCGGAGAGGAGTGTGGAGGGTATGAAAGTGGGCAGTATGTACAGGAGAGGAGTGTGGAGTATATAACAGTGGGCAGTATGTACAGGAGAGGAGTGTAGAGGGTATGATGGGGGCGGTATGTACAGGAGAGGAATGTGGGTATGACAGTGAGCAGTATGCACAGGAGAGGAGTGTAGAGGGTATGACGGTGGGCACTATGTATAGGAGAGAAGTGTGGAGGGTATGACAGTGGGCAGTATGTACAGGAGAGGAGTGTGGAGTATATAACAGTGGGCAGTATGTACAGGAGAGGAGTGTAGAGGGTATGATGGGGGCGGTATGTACAGGAGAGGAATGTGGGTATGACAGTGAGCAGTATGCACAGGAGAGGAGTGTAGAGGGTATGACGGTGGGCACTATGTATAGGAGAGAAGTGTGGAGGGTATGACAGTGGGCACTATGTATAGGAGAGGAGTGTGGAGGGTATGACAGTGGGCACTATGTATAGGAGAGAAGTGTGGAGAGTATGACAGTGAGCAGTATGGAGAGTACGACAGTGGGCACTATGTATAGGAGAGAAGTGTGGAGAGTATGACAGTGAGCAGTATGTACAGAAGAGGAGTGTGGAGAGTACGACAGTGGGCACTATGTATAGGAGAGAAGTGTGGAGGGTATGACATCGGGCACTATGTATAGGAGAGAAGTGTGGAGGGTATGACAGTGAGCACTGCAGTATGTACAGGAGAGGAGTGTGGAGAGTATGACAGTGGGCAGTATGTACAGGAGAAAAGTGTGGAGAGTATGTACAGGTGAGGAGGATGAAGGAATCTGGGAAGGAAAAATTTAATGGTTTGTGGAATGATGCTTAGGGACTGTGTAGTGGTTAAGCAGTACATACATGGATTGATATTACGCCAATTAAGCAGATACCAGCCATAGTCGATCAATGTATGGGCTAGCTGGTTTTACACAAGTCAATCTATTATCTGACTTGAGTACAAGAAGCCTGTCAGGTTTTTCCCAAAACAATCAGTGCTGCCAGCTATAGTTAGCAACACTGATCATTGTATTCACATGCAGAGCACAATAACACTGCAGGAGTGATTCCCCCATCCACAGGTCATTAGGTGAGAGGGTGTGTGGAGACAGGCTGGGGAGAGTTACCAGTCAGTAGCTGGGTAGGCCCTAGCAAGTATCAGAGCCAAATGCACACAGGTTACGGCCACGATTGTTAGAGCGAGAGCAATAATTCTAGCACTAGACCTCCTCTGTAACTCTAAAAATGTAACCTGTAAAAAAAATCAAAGCATCGCTTGTGATCGGAGCCTGAATACTGGATAGTAACCAGCGCCCTATCCCAACCCTAGCGACCTGAGGTGTGCCGTGGTCGCCCGTGAGGGTACGCCTTAAAGAGGGCATACCCTATGAAGAAGTGGTTAAAAAAGGGGGACGGGTGGGTGGGCACCCGGAAGCAGCGCCGACGCGTGCTGGGAGAAGATGGGGAGAAAGGGAAGCCCCACGCTCCTCCCACAAATCCAGGCAAGCCAATGGCTAGCCTTTCCACTTGTGATCGGAGCCTGAATACTGGATAGTAACCAGCGCCCTATCCCAACCATAGCGACCGGAGGTGTGCCGTGGTCGCCCGTGAGGGTATGCCTAAAAGAGGGCAAAGAGACACCAATTTAGGTACAGTAAATAGTTTAATGACAATAGAACAGAAACATGCTTAAACTAACAAAACCATGGAGCTGCGGTGGCTCAACGCGATTGGCACTGCGCTGACAAGCCATTCACCTCTGCAGCTAGGGGTTCGGATCCCGGTCTCGGCTACATGTGAATTGAGTTTGGTGGTCTCAGCCCGGCTCCCGGTGGGTGTGCTATGCGAGGTAAGCCTGCGCTTAGTACGCCCACCCCCCTCCCACAAAAACCACCACACTTACACGCACTCGAAATTGGGTTAACATCACACACTTTGACCACGCGGTCTCTAAAAAGAGAGGCGAAGGACTAACGGGGCTGGTTGAGCGGGCTAATCCTCTCACTCCCTTATAGGGAGTCCCTCTGCCCCGTTGGGCTTCAAAGCGGAGCAGGTAGGGCGGGCTGTGTGGGAGGACCCCCTCACACACCTGCCATTGCCACCCGGGGCATGGAGAAAGGTGGCAGATTGCCTCTGGGGGAGGCCTGCCTACTCCCAACTCCTGCAGTCCGGCTCCTCTCTCGAGTACACGCACAAAATACACTAAAAAAAAAAAAAAAACTAACAAAACCGCAAAAGCCTGCCTAACCTCTGCGTGGGGGTCTGGGACGTAACGATGGAAACATGAGGATCGCCAGCGGCCCATGTACTTGATGACATGAGCCGGGACCCCATGCCTGGAAGCTGCGGAGGCTGCGCCAATCCTGAAGGAATGCCCCGAGAACCTACCAGGGTTGAATCCCAACCTCCCAATCAGAATCCTAACGTGGGAAATAAACTGGGACGAGGAGAGGGCCAAGGTAGGAAAGGGAAGCAAGGGGCTCTCAGGGGGAGCCGTGGCCAACGAACCCATAAGCCGATCCAAGACCTTCACCGGACACCAGACCATGTTGGAACTGTAAAACTTGACGATGAACCCCTGCCCTACCTGCCTGTTCTTGTTGTTGGGCAGCTGTAATGCAAAATGATCCGGCCACCTGGTGAGATCCCCTTTGCGGAGAACCGGGGAGTGGAGCCCAGCTCTAGCTACCTCCCCCGGTCTGAGGAACCCGAAAAAACAGAGGAACACCGCAGCCTCCAGGACCAAGCTGGGACCCACCCCAAAAGGTGACAGGGCCAGAAAATCCGCCAACCCTCGCATCATTGACCCGGAGATTGGCAAACGTGTCACCACCGGCCTCCCCTGCGCCTTCTGGATACCCCTGAGCATGGCTCTGACGGGATAAGCCGCAAAAATGGACAGTGATGCAGGTTGTGCCAGGGAAAAGTAATGCTGAATGCCTGCTAGGTACAATTTGATGGTATTATGAGATAGACATAGACTATCATGACAAAATGCCATGAAAGCCAACATATAACTGACATCATATCCCTTGGTGCTAGGGTAAAGGGACGTGAATTTACAAAAACATCTCCAAGCCGTGCCATAAGCCCTGCGTGTGTTGCAGGCCAACGAACCATGGATAAGGTCAGCTGCACGAGACCCGAGGGCTCTTAGTCCAACCTCAGCTGGGCAAACGGCGGCACCGGCACGCCCCTCCGATCCGCCTCTGGATGCTGCCGAAAGAAACAAGGGAAATCAGACCTGGACAATGCGTCCGCCGCCCCATTATCCACCCCACTAACAA
Organism: Rana temporaria; assembly: GCF_905171775.1. Lineage (NCBI taxonomy): Eukaryota > Metazoa > Chordata > Amphibia > Anura > Ranidae > Rana > Rana temporaria. The sequence goes on from NC_053494.1 coordinate 64,732,549, forward strand.
ATTCCCCCCGAAAATGAAAATTAAACCTGAGACCCAACCAAGTCAGCCTGCGCATGAATGCCATGATTGAGAGGGAACCTGACCTCCCCTTGTTGATGATAGCCGCAGTGGTGAAAAACACAACCGTATGACCAGACCACGAGGGCCCCCAGGTATATGCTGCGGCCACAACAGGGATGATCTCGAACAACGTGGACGTCCGGGAAAAACCCGGAATATCCGCCACCTCCGGAGGCCAGGGCCCCGAGATCCACTGCCGCCCGAAAATGGCCGCGAAACCCACTGACGCGGCGGCATCGGAAAACACCCTGGGGGAGGCTGGGGTGGGGAGTCAGATGAATAAGGACACCCCATTCCAGTCCCGCAAGAAAAGATCCCACATAAGCAGGTCCGCCCTGGCATCAGCTTCCAACCGCACCCTCGAGTCAGCGTCTCGGAAGAGCGGCAGGAGTGCCAACAGGCGAGAAACAAAAGACCTACCCTGCGGGATAATGCGCATGGCGAAATTCAGCATGCCTAAGAGAGACTGCAATTCCCTCTTAGAACACACTGGGGATCTAACAAAGCCATGGATGACCCCAGGGATCCTGACCAGCTTGTCCTGTGGCAAGCTAGCAACCATCCGTACTGTGTCCAATGTGATCCCTAGGAAGGTAACCGTGGTGGCTGGACCCTCCATCTTGTGGGCAGCCAAGGGGACATTCAGATCCCTGAACAGTTCGGTGAGCGTGGCAAGATCCCTAGGTGCCTGAGCCGGGCTCTATAGCAGCAAGAAATCATCCAGGTAGTGCATGACCTTACCACACCCCAACTGTTCAGCCAACAACCAGTTGAGCGCCGAGGCAAACGTGTCAAAAAGCCACGGGCTACTTTTGGATCCAAATGTCAACTTGGTCGCGAAAAAGAACTGCCCCCGCCATTTGATGCCGTACCACTGCCACAGAGACGGCATGATAGGGAGGAGCTTGAAGGCATCAGAGATATCCGCCTTGGATAACCAAGCTCCTGCGCCTAACTGCAAAATGTGCTGGATGGCAGAGTCCACAGAAGCGTACTTAAAAAGCAAACTTCTCCGACGGAACGAGGGGGTTCAAACTGGGTATAGGTGATGAATGAGGAGCAGACAGGTCATACACCAAGCGATATTTATTTGCAAAATTTACCCTTCACCACCCCAACAGGACTTACCCTCCACATGACAAACAGTGGGGACAAAAACGGCCCAATAACGAAGCCCTTGGCCAACTCCACCCCTAGCAACTCATCAACTAGCTCGGGGTTAGTAGTGGCAGATACCAAATTAGCACATTCGTGCGACTGAGATGGAAGGGTGATAAGGCCAGTGTGGAAACCCTCCTCAAACCCCTCCACCAAAAATCGCCTGAGAGCCTGGGAAGGGTGACGTGCTAACCAGAAGTCCAACCGCGGGATGTTCACCTGGCTTAGTCAGGAAGCCCCTGAGGGCTTGACCGGGCAGGCAGTTTTGGGGTGCGCCCTGAAACAAATCGCACAGACGTGCAACAACCTGCATTGGTTATAGTTGCAGGTCGTGTAGTTATAGTTGTTACAGAGTTGCGATTTCCCTAACACATGGATAGGCCTGCCAAGCTTGTCCACCAGGCCCGACGGGCCTGAAGAAGGCCCGCCTGACCCAGGCCTGCTGGCCCCAACCGCCCCCAGATGATCAACATTAGGACACCAGTTAGCGGTGTGGGCGGCAGACTGGCAGGTGGCACACGTTGGAGACTTCTGGCTAGCAAAATGCCTGCAAAACAGTTCAGTGTCCATGACGCTCCAACATGAAACCACCTGAAACTGCGCCCACTTTGGTGGAAAAGGACCTGTGGTAGTTGTAGAACGAGCTACCACCATACTTGTGAGCCAAATCCACGATTTTATGCAAATACAGGTCCAACTCCTCCCTCCTGGCAGGACTAACCCCACAAACAATGTCCCTAAAAATCCCGAAGGCAAGGACGAACTCTGCAATACTGAGCTTGCGGTTTAACCTGGGATCGCGGGTCCTGAGGACCACCGAGACCTCCCCGCAGGCATACGCCTTGTTCTCCACCAAGTCCTGCGACGCAATGAGGAGCGAGGCCAAATTGACGTCCTTGCCTTCTAGGATATCCTTCTTGAGGTTGGCCGGGATAAAATGGGCAGGGGAAATGGACGGAACCGTACCAGAACTAGCGGGAATAGCCAGAGGAGACGGCCCATCGGTAATCGCAGCTGGGACAGCCGACGGCCCACTAACCGAGACAGCTGCCGGAACCACCGCACCAACTGGCCGGGCCTCCAACACATCCATCCTGTCCTGCAATAGTTGAACGCTCTGACACGTGAGACATGTTCAAATCTGCGAAAAAACAACCAACAAGTCAACTATACCACCTAACCTGACAACCCCGCTTACCCACAACAACCTAATGTATGGTGCTGCTACTGAAAACAAAGCGCATGAGAAACTAATGACCATGACCCCCTGCGTGAATGTAGCGTGAGCCCGAGCACCTGTGGCGCTGCACAGGTAATTAAAAACACACACTCAGGGCTTAGAACCTACAGACTGTGGTAGGCAGAAATAGGCATGTAAGTGTGGTGCAACGTATGACGTATGAACGTACAGGCGAGTCGATTGTGAACAATCAATTAAAAACTAAAACTCAGCCCGTACTGATCCGAAGACGTGACGGATCTGATTATGTAAAACCCTAACTAAACCCCCTTGCAATGGAAAACAGACACACCTTGCTGTCGCAGACACAGCTGAATCCACCTGCGAAAAACATCATGAATAATTAGCCATGCGATAACCACTGACCTGCCATCACCCCCCACCCAGAGTGAACATGCTCTGCGGTGGAGAAAGAGAAGTGACCCTGGGCAGGATGCACCCAGCAACCTTGCGCCTGCCGTATGAGAGGACATGGCCCAGAGCTGACGTGCGGCCGCAGAGCCTGTTGCAGGTAAGCCAGATACAGACATGCTAAGACCTGACCCAGCAAACTACCACATTGCGCCAGAAGTGAGGCTGTTGCAAAGGAACCTATGACCTGTGTCCCCCAGTAGCCAAAGAAGTAGGCACCGTGCTGCCATGACCTAAATGTGACCACCCCCCCTAACAACTCACCAGGGTGACTAAGCGGTGAGTGGTGACCCCCGCCCTCCCCTTGCACACCCACTCTGGACTCACTCTGCACCTGCCACAGTCGGGCCCTGCCACCCACCAGCCGGAACCCCTGACACCGACCCTGAGTACCCCCCTTTGCCAATGTCCCTAGTACAAGCATGTGGCTCAGAGAGGGCCGACTGACTGTGCGCTGTGGGACTACAGGTCCCAGCAAGACCCATGATGCTATGGGGAACTGCTGCTAATAACCCCCGCCCCCCAGTGTACCCCTGAAGCAGAGGCCAAGACTACCGACACCGTGCCCCTCCCCCCTACCCAGAAGCCGCACTTACCTTCACGCACCTGCAGCGATACTGACACCTGCAGGGAGAAAAAAGACACCCTGCGCGAGGGGTGGAGGAGACAAAAATTCATGCCGACCACTTGCAAAAAACCCCAACAAACCCCCCCTTCCGCATCCACCTTTCAGCCCCCCCCTGGTCCATGTGATGACCAGCCCCCCCCCCAGACATACCTGACCCGACAAGGGAGTAGCGAGGGAGCGCGCACGGAGGACGTACCAGCCGGAGTGAACCGAAGGGGGGGGAGCAAGCCCACACACACGCCGACATGGGCGAATGCTACCAGCCGACGGCGTTTGACCGCCCACGATGTCCGGCAACGACCGAACGGAGGATAGTATACCCGGAACCGGAAGTGACGCGTGCTGACCCCTGAATCCCGGAAGCAGCGCCGACGCGTGCTGGGAGAAGAGGGGGAGAATAAGAAGCCCCACGCTCCTCCCACAAACCCAGGCAAGCCAATGGCTAGCCTTTCCACTTATTATACGAAAAAAAAAATTATGCTAACTTTAGAGTTTTTTTTATGAATGAAACAGTTTCTTTCCAAAAAAAACATATTTGAAAAATTGCTGCGCAAATACCGTGTAACATAAAAAATTGCAAAGACCACCATTTTATTCCCTAGGGTGTCTGCTAAAACAATATATAAAATGTTTGAGGGTTGAGTAATTTTCTAGCAAAAAACAAATGATAATTTTTACATATAGGAGAGTAGTGTCAGAATAGGCCTGGGTGGTAAGGGGTTAATTACCATAAGTAATATACAAATAATTATTATAAGCACTGTGAAGCTCATCCTCTCAGTGTGCTGCAGAATGTGTCAGCTTGTATTTAAACTGGCCGCTCTGTGTGTGGCTTCTGACAGGCAAGCAGCCCCGTATCTCCGGAACCATAAATGATAGCAGCCCCCAGTGGTGGGGTAGGTCTTCCGCTACATACCCCCCAAATGTGGGGTCTCTGTGACCCCTTGTCGCCGATCTACAATCCTCGAAGTCTATCTTTTTTATTTTTGCCAAATGGGCCTATCTGGAGGAAGGGGCCCGGAGCTGCAGCTCCAATAGCCCCAATGTTAATCCGGCCCTGCAGAGCAGGAGGTCTTGGGAGGAACGAATAGAACGATTAGGTTGGTAGTTTGAGACTAGGTTAGTGATGTAGCTGGGGGGTGGATTTGTAAGCTTCTGTTAGTATTTTTAATTTCATTTGTTGTGTGAGCATATTTGATGCATATATATCTTGTCTTGGTGTTGTGCAAATGGGCAAAAGGTAAGGGTAATTCCAGAAATAATTTATGGATACAGAGACTTCTTTTTGTATAGGAATCAGAAAAAAATGTAAAAATAAAGAAGGGACCAGCATGACAGACATAAATAATGGTGCATCGAAAAAAAGATAGCATAACTGAGATTAAAACAATTGGGTTGATTTGTAGATTAGTAAATAAGGGGAAGCTCTGCTGACTTTCATTATCCAATCATGTGCTAGCAAAAATATTTTTTTTTATTTTCCTTGCTCATGATTGGGTATTCTTTGCAAAGTGAGGCGTGACCTTATTTACTAAGCTCTGGAGCAACTGCACTTCCAAAGTGTACTGTCCATTTGCTTTTATTAAATCAACCCAAATGTTAAAAAAAGGTAAACTTTTGGCTTCAAGAACTATAATTATTTCCATAATTTTATGCCCAGTTGCTATAACACTGGATCCATGCCAAACAAGTCTGTTATTTTTTTGCATTATAATGTTTTAATTTGCAGCTAGTGCTCCCAAAGCGGATGTTAAAATAATTTTTTTCCAGTCGTGAGTAGCTCAGAAAGCTATTTTCTAGTTTAAGCATTCTGGGTACTAAAAGATTTTGCAGCAGTAAATTTGTGCTCATCACACTTCATGTCTGCTGTATCCCAACATATCAAAGGTTAATGTCCGCTGCAAGATAAATATATGTGACAATATACACAAGGCCTCCCGCCTGGCTGGATGCGACAGCACTGTAGTTCTTTTTAATGACTACTCGAGCAAAGCAGACATAGCATGACTCTAGCAGCTGACCCCATTTTTAACAAAGGATATGCAAATTTTTTGCTTGTTTACTCTTTTTATTGTCCTATTTGTTTAGCTTTGCCAGGTTCTTGTTGTGATTTGTTGCTATTAAATTTCCACCCTGTTAAACTAACTAAGGATTGCTAATAAGGGTTTTCGCTACATGAGCTCTTATAAATGGTTTCTAATGCCACTAAGAAATGGAGAACTTGCAACTCACTGTTCATTATAAGCAGGGAAATATAACTGGAATAAGGAGTTAAGACTATAGCAGATCAAACTGTGTGTGTGTGTGTGTGTGTGTGTGTGTGTGTGTGTATGTGTATATATTGTAAGGGGTTAGCTCGGTAGCGGGGTGTGTGGCCCTTGGATGGGTTCACCACACACTGAATTTATACAGACAGTCAGTCAAAGACGGTTGAAAACAAAGATTTTGGTTTATTCTTCCATCTTGCTGGAAACAAGTGCATCCAAACAGCATAAACAAGATCAAACATAAAATAAACCCTGGCCACTTGGGGCGTCTATCTTCACCACACAGGAACCTATCTATGGAGTCTGGCACAGCCTAGTGCTGGGCAGACACTGCTGGTCATACAGCAGAAAAACAATAGTCTTTTGATTTTTATCACACAGAAAAATCAATCTCCTCCTCACCTCCTCAGAAGACTTTCAGTACACTGCTCTCCTTCCTCACAAAGCCTCAGGATGCAGCATTTCAGTGATAATCCTCTGGATTACTTATAGATGCCTTAATTGCCTCATTCTGAACAGCTGAAGTTTTCCAACGCCCTTAGACCTTTTCTGGCTAGTTTTGCAACCGACGCCTAATAACAATTGGTGTATTGTCTAAACAAGGCAGAAATGTATGTCCCGTCTGTGACAACACCCACAGATTTACCTGACTTCCTGTCACATACCCCTCCTCTTGTTTCAACCCTAGAGTTGGGACACAGGTTGCCAGGCAGGCATGCACTCGGGACAACCCATCTGCATTCCCCATTTTAGCACCGGGGCGATGCGTTACCACAAAACTAAATTCCTGGAGGGCCAGGAACCACCTATTTATTCTCCTATTGGTCTCTTTGTTCTGTGCCATCCACTTCAATGGGGCATGATCCGTCACCAGTTCAAACTGTCTACCCATGAGGTAGTACCGGAGAGAATCCAAAGCCCATTTCACCGCCAAGCACTCTTTTTCTATGGTGGCATAATTCTCCTCATGGGCCTTCAACTTTCGGCTAAGGTACATAACAGGGTGTTCCTCCCCTTTGATAATCTGGGACAGTACAGCTCCTAAGCCCACGTTTGACGCATCTGTCTGAACCACAAAGTCCCGTGAAAAATCAGGCGAATTTAAACTGGCTGACTACATAAGGCCTGTTTTAAAGCCTGAAAAGCTGTTTCTGCTTCGGGAGTCCATTTGGTCATTACAGACTCCTTCCCTTTGGTCAAATTGGTCAGGGGAGCAGCCTGTGAGGCAAAATGGGAGATAAAGCTGCGATAATAGCCCGCGATCCCCAAAAATGCACAAACCTGTTTCTTGTTGGTGGGAAGGGGCCAATCCTGAATAGCCTCAACGTTGTTTATTTGGGGCTTAATTAGACCTCTTCCAATGGTATACCCCAGATACTTTGCCTTAAGGGTACATTTTTTTGGATTGGCTGTAAACCCGGCTTTCCAGATGGATTCCACCACAGCCTGAACTTTTGGCAAGTGTGATTCCCAATCCTCACTGTGGATGACAACGTCATCGAGTTATGTAGCAGCATAGGCCTCTTTGAGGCCGAAGGGTCTTATCCATGGTGCGTTTGATTGTGGCGGGAGCATTTTGTAAACCAAAAGGCATCCTCCGATATTGGAAAGATCCGTCTGGAGTTACAAATGCTGTTTTTTCCCTGGCCGACTCCGAGAGAGGAATTTGCCAATAACCCAATAACTTTGTCATGTACCGGGCAGTGCCTATGCAATCAATTAGTTCATCTATGCGGGGCATAGGATAGGTGTCAAACTTAGTGATTTGATTCAGGCGGCGAAAGTCATTACAAAACCGCCAACTTCCATCTGGTTTGGGCACTAAGACAATGGGACTGGACCAATCACTATTTGACTCTATCACCCCCAGCTCAAGCATATTTTTTTATTACCTGGTGAATTGCCTCTCGCCGGGCTTCTGGAATTCTATAAGGCTTCAATTTGACCTTATCCCCTGGTGTGGTGATAATGTCATGTTCCACTCCGGAGACCCAACCTGGCAGGTCTGAAAATGTCTCCTTATTACGGAGCACAAATTATTTAACCTCCTGTTTCTGAGTTTTGGATAGAGTCTCCGCTATCCCAACTTCAGGGACAGCCAGGTTATATGGAGCAAAAAATCGGGTAGTCTTAGCGAACAAGGACTCTCTATCCTTCCATGGTTTCAGCAAGTTCACGTGATAGAGCTGCTCATGTTTTTGTCTTCCCGGTTGGCTAATTTTATAATTCACCAGCCCCATTTTCTCCAACACTTCATAGAGACCCTGCCATTTGGCTAGGAATTTACTTTGACCGTGGGGACCAGCACCCTATCACCAGGTGCAAAGGAACGGACCTGGGCCCCACGATTGTAAATCCTTTGTTGAGCCAATTGGTCTTGGGCTAAATGTTCCTTCACAGTCGGCATCACTTGGGCAATTCTATCTTGCATTTGGGCCACATGTTCAATCACACTTCGATGAGGGGAACTCTCACTCTCCCATGTTTCCCTGGCAATGTCCAGTAGGCCCCGGGGGTGCCTCCCATACAGTAGCTCAAACGGAGAGAACCCTGTGGACGATTGGGGAACCTCTCTTATTGCAAACATCAGATAAGGGAGCAGATAATCCCAATTCTTTCCGTCTTTATCCACCACCTTCCTCAACATTTGTTTTAAGGTTTTATTAAACCTTTCCACTAACCCGTCTGTTTGAGGGTGATATACTGATGTACGTAATTGGGTCACTTACAGGAGTTTACAAAGTTCTTTGGTCACCCTGGACATAAACGGGGTGCCCTGGTCATTTAGAACTTCCTTAGGAAGACCCACACGGCTGAAAATCTGAAATAACTCTGACAATTGTTTTAGCAGAGGTGTTTCGGAGAGGAATCGCTTCTGGGTACCGGGTGGCATAGTCCATTATTACCAAGATGTGCTGGTGCCCTCTAGTGAACTTCAGTAAGGGGCCAACCAAGTCCATGGCGATCCTCTCAAAAGGGACCTCGATAATGGGCAGGGGTACCAACGGACTGCGGAAATGTTGCATGGGTGCAGTAATCTGGCACACTAGACAGGAAGAGCAGTACAATTCCACTTCTTTAGTTAAACCCCTGGCCAATAAAACCTCTGGGTGATCCTCTCCCAGGTTTTTTCTGCTCCCAAATGTCCCCCAAGAATGTGCTCATGGGCCAGTTCCAAAACCATCTTGTGGTACGGTTTAGGCACTACCAGTTGCTCAATGGTGTCCTCTATCCTCTGCGACACTCGATATAACAGGTCCTTTTCAATAATGAAGTAAGGGAGGGCAACCCTCTCGTCAGGGTTAACTAACTCCCCATCTATCTTCACTACATTCTCCCAGGCTCTTAGCAATATGTGGTCCCTCAATTGCTCAGTGACAAAATTTTCTCTGTGCACCTAGAGGTCATCAATCGACCGCTGTTCCTCTTCTGAGGTAGCAGGCTCCTCCCTAGGGACTAATGTTTCCCCTGCTAATACTGAGAATGGAAACTCAGGAGAATCCTCACAGTTATAGGTTTCTGGAGTAGATGGTTCAGACTCAGAAGAACCACCTACTGGGGAATCTGGTCAGTCTCAGAGTTCCCAGAGTTTTGGGAAATCCCTTCCCACAATGGCGTCATGTGGCAGTTTGGGAACTAAACCCACCTGGTGACACAAGTTACCAAGGGAGGTTTTAAAGGAAACCGTAGTCACCGGAAATTCTTGAGTGTCCCCATGTACACAAACTACAGCCATTTTCCTCGGATGTAAGGTTTTTCCCACCACTAGATCACTTTTCACTAAGGTGACCAGGCTCCCTGAATCCAACAATACCACAACATTTTTACCATCTAAGCACATTCTATATAAAGGTTTCTCATTTCCCTTTACTGCAGTGCATGTGGTTGCAAAAAGGGACTGTCATCTCTCTGTCAGAAAGTCACACTGCATGGGTTCATCACCCACTGGGCAAACCGCTGCTACATGTCCCTCTTCCCGGCAACGGTAACAAATCAACCTTCTGGTCCTCTCCTGTGGGATGGGTCTTCCAGGCCGCTCTTGCCAAACATTAGCAGTAGTCCCGATAATTCCTCTAGTTGCTCCTTGGTCCCTCTCTCCACCCCCATCCCTTGATGCAGTCTTATCTATAGGTGGGGAGGGTCTGGTCTTGGGGTGAAAAGTCTGTGCGTCTCTGGTGGAAGAGGACAAATTCTCTGTTGTTAGGTACCTTTCGACCAGGTCTACAAGTTTGTCTGCAGTTTCCGGACCACCATGGTACACCCATTTCTGCAGGGTGTTAGGAAGAGACCTAAGAAATTTGTCCATGACTGCTCGCTCCAAAATTTTTGGTCCGGACAGAGTTTCTGGCTGCAGCCATTTTCTAGCCAAATGGATGAGGTCATACATCTGTGACCGCGGTAGCTTCCTCTGCTGATAACTCCAATTGCACGGACATCCAGGGTTACACCGAAATGTGCCAATATTTCCTCTTTTAATCGTTCATAGTTTTTTGCGTCTACAAGCTCCAAATCAAAATATGCCTTTTGGGCTTCTCCAGATAATAGGGGGGCCACTAGTCCAGCCCACTGTTCTTTTGGCCAACTCTCTCTTTCCGCTGCTCTCTCAAATGTGGTCAGAAACATCTCAGGGTCCTCATCTGCAGTCATCTTTGGCAATAAGTGTCTTACCCGAAAAGTCGGTATGTTACTGGCCTGACTCCCAGCCTCGGTCTGCTGTCTCTGAAGATGTTTCACGATGGCCTCCATTTGCTGCTGGTGTCTCTGTTCCAAGCCTGCAATGCTCTCTTGGTGAGCCTGTTGTTGAGCTGCAAGGCTCTCTTGGTGAACCTGTTGTTGAGTTGCAATGCTCTCTTGGTGAACCTGTTGTTGAGCTGCGTGAGCCTGTTGTTGAGCTGCAATGCTCCACTGCAAACCTGCATTCATCTGCTGTTGATTTGCATTTGCTATAGCCAGCTGTTTCAGTATCTCCTCCATGTTTAAGGGTTTACTTTAACTGCCCGCGGCACTCCACCATGTGTAAGGGGTTAGCTCTGTAGCGGGGTGTGTGACCCCTTGGATGGGTTCACCACACACTGAATTTATACAGACAGGCAGTGGTTTATTCTTCCATCTTGCTGGAAACAAGTGCAAGCATCCAAACAGCATAAACAAAATCAAAACATAAAATAAACCCTGGCCACTTGGGGCATCTATCTTCACCACACAGGAACCTATTTATGGAGTCTGGCATAGTCTAGTGCTGGGCAGACACTGCTGGTCATACAGCAGAAAAACAATAGTCTTTTGGTTTTTATCACACAGAAAAATCAATCTCCTCCTCACCTCCTCAGAAGACTTTCAGTACACTGCTCTCCTTCCTCACAAAGCCTCAGGATGCAGCATTTCAGTGGTAATCCTCTGAATTACTTATAGAGGCCTTAATTGCCTCATTCTGAACAGCTGAAGTTTTCCAACGCCCTTAGACCTTTTCTGGCTAGTTTTGCAGCAGACGCCTAATAACAATTGGTGTATTGTCTAAACAAGGCAGAAATGTATGTCCCGTCTGTGACAACACCCACAGATTTACCTGACTTCCTGTCACAATATATATATATATATATATATATATATATATATATATATATATATATATATATATATATATACACACACATACACACACACACATGCAGTTTATATATGTATATTATATATATATATATATATATATATATATATATGGGCAGATTCAGAAAGATCGGCGTCATTTTCGGAGGGCGTAGCGCATCTCAAATGCGCTACACTGCTGTAACTTAGAGAGGCGAGTACCGTATTCAGAAAGAACTTGCGCTCTAAGTTACGGTGGCGTAGTGTAAATGGGCCGGCGTAAGCCCGCCTAATTCAAATTATCAAGGCAGTGGGCGTGTTGTATTACAATGAGCCGTGACCTCATGTAAATGAGGGGCCGAGCGAACGGCGCATGCGCGCGCATGCTCAGAGTCACGCCGCAAATACTCCCTAAGATATGTCGGCTTAATGCTTTGTCGATGTGAGCGTAGCATACGCCCAGCCCCATTCACGTATGACTTACGCAAACAACGTAAAATACAACGCTGTTCCGACGTCCATACCTTAACATGACTTACCCCTGCTTTATGAGGGATAAACTTACGCCGGACCATCGCCTTACGTAAACGTCGTAGCTAAATCCGACGGGCGCAAATACGTTTCTGAATCAGCGTATCTAGCTCATTTGCATATTCTACGCGAAAATCTATGGAAGCGCCCCTAGCAGCCAGCGTAAATATGCACCCAAGATATGACAGGGTAAGAGACTTAGGCCAGTCGTATCTTGGACAAATTCTGGCGTATCTGATTTGAATCAGGCGCATAGATACGACGCCTCACATTCGGACTTACGACGGCATATCTGGAGATACGCCGTCGTAAATCCTTTGTGAATCCGGGCCAGCGTGTATATATATAGTGCTTTAAAAAAGTATTCACACCCCTCAACATTTTCCACATTTTGTCATGTTACAACCAAAACCGTGAATCTATTATATTGGAATTGTATGTGATAGACCAATACGAAGTGGTAAATAATTGTGAAGTGGGAGGAAAATGATAAACAATAGTTTTTTTTTTTTTTACAAATAAATATCTGAAAAATGTGTGCATTTGTACTCAGCCCCCTTTACTCTGATACCCCTAACTAAAATCCTGTGGAACCAATTGTCTTCAGAAGTCACCTAATTAGTAAATAGAGTCCACCTGTGTGTAATTACAGCTGTTCTTGTGAAGCCCTCAGAGGTTTGAACAAACAGCATCACGAAGGCCAAGGGGCACACCAGACAGGTCAGGGATAAAATTGTGGGGAATTTTAAAGCAGGGTTAAGTTATAAACAAAAATATCCCAAGCTTTGAACATCTCACAGGGCACTGTCCATTCCATTATTAATCATTCAATAATGGAAAGAGTATGGCACAGCTGAAAACCTACCAAGACATCGCCATCTACCTAAACTGACAGGCCAGGCAATGAGAGCAGAGAAGCAGCCAAGAGGCCCATGGTAATTCTGAAGGAGCTGCAGAGATCCACAGCTCAGGTGGGAGAATCTGTCCACAGGACAACTATTTTTCCCCGTACACACGATCTGAGTTTCCGTTGGGATGAACACCGACAAATTTTTCTGGCGGAATTCCATTTAAGCTGTCTTGCATACATACTGTCACGCCAAATTACAACTGTCCAAAACACGGTGACGTACAACACTACGACGACCCGAGAAAAATTAAATTCAGTGCCTCCGAGCATACATCAACTTGATTCTGAGCATGCATGTTTTTTTTTCTCCGTCGGAGTTCCATACAGACGAACAGAATTTCATTGGAAAAAAAGAGAACAAGTCCATCAGAATTTCTGATAAAAAAAACTCAGATGGGGCACACACACGGTTGGAATATCCGATGAAAAAATGTCATTGGACTTTTACTTCCTCTGTGTCCCTGTAAAGGTAACGCATAATGGGCTACTATGCATCGCATAGTAGCCCATTATGTGACACTTAGCCTGCAATGTCACCGTCTTCCACACTGGCAGCGAGCATCCATTCTTCACCCATCTTCTTCCTGGGGCCGCGAAGAAGGCCTTTAGCAGCATGACCTCGGCTTGAAATGGCACAGCGTGCCCTTTCAAGATGGTGCATGCAATGTTGAAGGCGTCTCTCTGGGAAATTGCAAATATCCCTGAGACCGTGTAGGTCTCGGAGATATTGCAAGCACCTACAGGTAAGCCTTAATCTAGGCTTACCTGTATGTATAACTTGTCTCAAAGGGTTTACAACCACTTTAACAAAAAAAAACCATTCCCATTTCATGCTGTCAGCAATGGTACCACATAGAAGACAAATGTCACAAGGCCTGAGAATTTTTTTTTTTTTTTACACAAGAAGGATGAAGGCTACAAGGAGATCAGTAAAGCTTTACAAAAGTGACACAAAAACTTAAATCTGGAACTACAACCACCTCAGAAAGCCATCCAGGCTGTCCACAGAAGTTAACACCTCAAGGTATCTTCTGATGAGAAGGTTGAAGAAAATTGGCATCCACGTTCACTGCAGTTAGCTAAACAAGTAGAAAGCCAAACTGATTTTATTCCCCTGACACAATATGCATGAGTGCCGTCCATGAATGAAGCCTCTCCTAAAGCCTATGCACAAAAAAGCCCACCTAGAATTTGCCAAGGTCCATGCTGAAAAAGAAGACTACTGGGACTCTGTACTCTAAAGTGATGAGACCAAGATAAATGTTTTTGGAACTGATGGCTTCAAAACTGTATGGCATTGCAAAGGTGAGGAGTACAAAGAAAAATGCATGGTGCCTACAGTGAAACATGGTGGTGGCAGTGTCCTTCTGTGGTGCTGTATAAGGATGAGCTCCAGCGTGTTCGCATGGTACACATGCAGAGTCCGCCAGGAAGTCTGCATGGCGCTGCGCTAATCACAGCCAGGGAGACATTGTCCCGATGCTCGGCTGCAGAGATTGGGAAATGTCTCCCTGGCAGTGATTAGCGCAGCGCCGTGCAGACTTCCTGGCGGACTCTGCACGTGTACCAATGCGAACATGCTGGAGCTCATCCTTAGTGCTATATGAGTGCTGCTGGTGTCAGGGAGCTACTTTTTATTGATGGTATAATGAATTCACAGGTGTACTGCTCTATATTGTAAGAGAAATTGCTATCACTCTGTGCCCTTGGTCATTGTGCACTTTTCCAACTACTTTTAAAGGGGAAGAAAAGACATGAAATGCATCAAAAATCACATTGCAAACACAACACTTGCATTTCTGGGGTAATTCCATTGAAGTCTATTACACACAAAACCTACTAACTGATCTTTTCCCATCCTACAGGGCAACCACAATATATGGGCTTTTACACAGCAGGTGACAAAAGAAATACAGGCCACCAAATAGAAGCAGTTCAGCGGACATTCCAATTTAAAAATGGTACACCTTAGGCCTCGTACACACGGACGGACTGTCCAATGAAAATGGTCCGCCGGACCGTTTTCATCGAACATGTCCGCTGCCGGATTTTGGTCTGATGGTTGTACACACCATCAAACCAAAATCCCTGTGTACAGGATACGCGGTGACGTGGCCGCGCCGTCGCTGCGACGATGACGCGGCGACGTGCGCGACCCTGGAAGGTCAATGCTTCCACGCATGCGTCGAATCACTTCGACGCATGCAAGGGCTTTCGGCCGAGCGGACATGTCCGGTAAGTCATACAGATGACCGAACATGTCCGACGGACAGCTTCCAGTGGACATGTTTCTTAGCATGCTAAGAAACATTTGTCCGCTGGAAACCTGTCCGTTCCGCCGGAAAATTGTCCGGTCGGACGTACAGACGACCGAACATGTCCTCTGAAACTGGTCTGCGGACCAGTTTCAGCAGACATGTTCGGTCGTGTGTACGAGGCCTTAAAGCTTTATCCTCCTTAAAACCAAATGAGCACATTGTTATAAAACCCTCTGATAAAGGGGGAAACATTTTGGTAATGGATCTTGACCATTACAAAAAAATGGTAATAGATCTCCTGCTGAACTGTAACTGGTATCGTCCTATACCACTAGTGAAGTATGCTTCGGGCTTTCAATGATAGCCTGATTGACAAGAAGACCCGTGAATTTTTGACTGTTGAAAGACCTAGGCTTTCTACATTGTTCACCCTACCTAAGATACATAAGAATTAGAATTTTCCTCCAGGTCGCCCAATAGTTTCTGGTAAGGGATGCCTCACGGAGCCGGCTTGTGGACGACTATTTAAGGCCTCATGTTAATTCATTGAGTTCTTATATCCAGGATACTGCAGATTTTTTCCGATGCCTGGATTTATTTTAGATCTGTTATTGTTCATTTTGACCAACAATATTTTTATTTTCGACCGCTCCAACTACCTCCAGGTGCATGGTGTCGCGATGGGGACCAAATGTGCCCCATCGTATGCCAATCTGTACCTGGGTGGGTGGGGGATTTTTTCTTCTGACAAATTTCAAGAATTTTTTGATAAATTCCTTAGCTGGCATCGTTTCATTGACAACATTTTTGTTGTTTGGACCGGATCCAGAGAGGAACTTTTCTTAGTCAAACTGAAAAATAATTGTAACAACCTAAAGTTCACCATGACCAGTGACCAAAGGGTTATTAACTTTTTGGATATCTCTGTCGATTTAAAGCTCGATGGCACGATCGGTTCCTCCTTGTTCAGAAAACCATCAGCTGGTAATACTATATTACATGCTGATAGCTCTCATCCCAAGTCTCTGGTACAGAGCATACCATGTCGAGGAAATTTTATGAAGATATATTTAATATGTATTGTCATAGTGTCACCCAGTGTTAGTTCTCCCTCAAGAGCTGACTGGGATGGACTGACGCTGGTTGAGATAAACTTCCTGATTTGGAGAGGGGTGTTTGCGGAGTGAGGATGTCCTGTGATGTCCCCTCCCACTGAGGAGGTGATTGGCTGCTGCAGCCATCACTTCTTGTTTGTGAGATCTTTTGTGATAATAAAAGGAGCTTGTGAGGGCGTCGGTGACCAGTGATTACTGGGATGCTGAGATGATGAGAACAGTGTGGTGATGTCTCTTGACTTGAATGAATGGCAATCAAATAAATGGTGAGTGAATTTTAACTAAGCTGCATTATATCATTAAGTGTGCGCTTATTAGCACAATGAGAAATGGCTGTGTGTTCTGCACACAACCGATTCCTCCACGTCAACCATTTAGTCAATAATTGAGAATAAGGAATAACTGTAGTCGCGACGAGGACTTTAAATTGGAGGCTCAGGCATTACAGGCTCGCCTCTTGGATAGGGGTTATAGCCGTTCTGTTCTAAAAAAGACCCATTATTGGGCAAAAAAAAAAAAAAAACAGAGCTGAATTAATCCATTCTAAAAAAACTGTTAAAATAGATCAGCAGGTACGCTTAATAACAAGATATTCAGGTGAACACAGGAAGGTTCGTAAGATCATTCAAACATATTGGCCTCTACTATCTACTGATGAGGTCATCTCCAAATATGTGCAGCCCTTTCCCCAGATTACTTACAGAAAGTGGGAAGAAAAGAAAAAAGGCGCACCAGCCTAGTGTGTTACCGTTATAACAATTTAATAGAATAAAAATTTAATAAAAAACTACTCACAAAGAAAGCAACATAATAGGCTTATTGACAACGCTGTAGTGGATACCCCTCGAACCACACTCCAAATTTGGGGGATGAAGGTGTGTCACTGCCGGCTGACACGTTTCGAAGGCTCCAAAGACCTCTTCATCAGAGCCCAGCTGATGCCCAGCCTTCATCAGAGCCCAGCCCATTAGGCTGGTGCGCCTTTTTCTTTTCTTCCCTCTTTTTTGCTACCAGGATATTCCCAATCCATGAAGGCCAGCAAGGCCTTTGTTACCATTTTTGGCACTTTTTCTATGGAACATTGACTGTTGGACAATCCACTCGTGCGCAGGAGTATTTGTTTTTCTGTGTTCTAAAGTACTTACAGAAAGTCTAGGTCCATAAAGGATCAATTAGTTCACAGTCACCTTATGCCTAGAGTAGGTGGCCAGGTTCGTAGAGGTACGGCACCCTGTGGTACATGTGAATTTTGTAAATTTTTGTTTAATTCAGATGAATTGACTCTCCCCAATGGGAATATCTACAAACCAAATTGTCAAACTATTGGGGTTGTAAATGGAAAGGCTCCCCAATAGGGTTTTTAGGCAGAAAACAGGTAAAGGATTAAATGAAATGCACATATGTAAATAGTAAAAAAGGTTAATTAATTGTAAAAATAAGCTCTGGTATAGTATACACTAAAAAACGTTTACACAAAGAGTATGCACCAAAATACATGACATCAATTAACATGAATGGTTAACATGCAAGTCACGTAAATCCTGACGCGTTTCAACCCATATTGGGGTCTTCTTCAGAGGAAGTTGAGGTGCTACTGTAACAGAAAATGAATATATAAAAGTAAAACAGTCTTGACAATTACCACTGAGTATTGTGGAACATGAAAGTATTAGAATATGGTTACCCACTCACAGCGTGTAAACTTAATTGTATCTAGACCAGAGTTGATTTAAATCCACGGAAGGACCCCTGGATGGACATTTTCACAAGGAGGGCAGACCCCCAAACGGTGCCGCCAAGGCGCCAACCCAGACGGCCTGCTGGGGCCCACAAGCACAAGGGGAGGGTCCGATGGGGTCCGGGCCGGGCGGGGGGGGGAGGGAGACCCATCAGAGCGACAGCCATAGAAAGCACCTATTAAAAAAGTGTAAATATGTATTGATAAATTGTCAAATCAAGTGTAAGATATTGTCATTTAAGTCATTTGGGGCACTGGGCATGCACTGAATCCCCGATCTGTCACTGATAAACAGGGGGATATCAAGCGGGCAAAGGGTTAACATATATAGGAGTGAGTAATGCTAGGCAATAATTTGTATGCATAGGTAGGAAAGAATCTAAGATTAAAAAAAAAATGGGTTGGTAAAATCATTAAGGTGAGTTGTGATGTGTTGGTGTGTGTGAAAGCAGGTGTGTGAAAGCAAGTGAGGGCAGGTGAGAGTGTGAAGGATGCCAGAGTGAAGGCAATAAAAAAAGAAGAAAAGAAAGGAGTGAGTGAAAAAAAAAGTGCAGGATGAAAAAGGATAAAAAGAATAAAAAAAAGAATATATGTCAAGTGAGAATGTGTGAGCATATGAGATATAAATACCTATATAAATGTATGGGGTTGTTTACTACATGAAGTGCAAATGAAGTGCAAATGCAATGCCTTCTATGTAGGGAAAACAAAAAGGCAATTTTTCCATTGAATAAGGGATCATGTATCCCTGGTTAAAAAGAAAGAAATAGAAACCCCCTATAAGCTGTGATATGGGCTTATATCATTCTTTTGATCTGTCTAAAAATATTTTTTTTGCATTAGAACATCTAACCATTAATGAGAGAGTAGGAGATGTGGACAAGAGTCTCTTCAAAAGAGAAACAAGATGGATTCACTCCCTGGCAGCTACATCATATCCAGGGTCAAATGAGTTCATCAGTTACAAACTGTTCCTCTAATGGGGTGTATTTACAGATGTTTATTTTGTGACCATTTTAGTAATGGTTTGGGTTATTTTATAGTGAAAAATGGTCGTATGTACGCGGCATAGGGTCTTGAACTTTCTGAGAAATCCTTGAAGGATCAGGTCACCATATGGACGCCCAGTGCGTCATCTGTTGCGTTGTCATTTTTGATTTCACAAGTTGCGCCAAGCGTCTGAAGTGTGCCCTGGTCCTTTCCCTCGCCATCAGGCACTATTCGCTTTGCTCCTAGTTTTTCCTTTTTGGGTTTGGAAAACCTTATCCATCTAGCCTGGAAGGTTTTCAATCAGACATTCCACTGTTTTTGTTTTTTAAAGTGGCGAGGGTTGCCTTGTGCACCTTCATTTCCGCTTTTTTGTTGCTGACAGCGGCTTCCGGTGCGCCATTTGATGCGTCATCGTAATTTCCGTTTTTTCCAACAAACTTGAATTATGTCACTTCCGGAGCGACCTGGTCACCATATTGAACCCACTCAAGCGTCCACTCCTCCCCTATGTTTGGCACCAAACAGGCACCCAATGGGAAGGTGGAGGTGGGTATAAATAGAGACTGGTGACTGATTTCAGTGTAAGGCCACCACGAGAGGGGAAGGATAATACTCTGGAACCGATGCTTTAGGTAATTTATTTATACATTTCTTGATTGGTCATTTGAATTTTCTATCTATGGATTTGTGACCATGGAATGATCCCTTATAGGTTTTGAGAGCCCTTTTTGGGCTTCTCTGAATTGTTAGCCGTTCATCCCTGGGAATTGTGGATATCTGTTCATCTGGCTTGAATTAATATATCTTTCTTTTCCTTCTTTGTTCAGGTTGGATTCTTCACTATTCTAAAAAAAAATTGAGTATGTCTTTTAACATATACCACCCTCTATGGTACACCATATGATCCTTCTTTTTGGGTTGCCTCTTGACCTCTCGGCCTCATTTATTTATATTTTATTCTATTTTTGAATCAATCCATCTGCATACAGGTAATTTTTGCTCCTGAAAAGGGAGTAGCCGCTCCAGGAGGGAACCCAGATGAATATCCTCCGCTGCTATGACTAAGCACTAGTTTCAATGCGAAATGCGGCAGCAGTCTGGTTTTATTTTTTTTTGCTGTGACTTGTAGTGCTGTCCTTCTTTTAATAAAGGCTACAATTTGTTCACAGCGCGGCTGTCCAGAGACAATTTTTGTTCCTAATTGTTGCTCCTATTATAATTTGGTCTTTATGTGCTAATGTTGTATATATTTATATGATGTGTATCTCTGTATTAGTTTTTTGTAATTAAAAGGTTGTGTTTTTTTCTTTCTTCTATTTAGTAGATAATGCCTGACAAATGCAATTCTCCTGGGGAAGCTACTAAACGGTGGTGAAACATGTAGAGAATTTTGTAATTTTGCACACCCTGAAATTGTCTGTATATTTAGATGTATTTTATTGTCAATTTTAAACTTTTATAAATAAAACCTTTTTTTGATATTTGTTTGTGTAATTAGCACCTTTAAAGTCCCAATTCTTTCTTCTATATTGTTACTAATCAAAGGGATGTGGTGCCAATAACTTATGGATGACAAGTTTTCAAAATTCTTTCTCCTTTGGATATACCAGGGTGGCAAACACCCCTTCTCATGCTTGTCATCTCTAATTTATTAATTGTATCTTTACTTTCATTGTTTTCTTTACTTTTGTATTTTGAAAAAATATTGTGTTGTGTAAATTCTGTATTTAAATATGGCTACCTATAGAGAGACAGCATTTGATGGGCTGATGAGCAAGATCCATCAGGCTCAGGGGTCCTCCTTTGGTGGGATCACTCTGGTTCGCTTTTTTTCTAGTCTAAAAAGTTTGTTAGAGAAAAAGGCTTGGATCTTCTGGAACAATAAATATTTCCAGAAATACATTGAAGACAAAATTGTTCCTTGGGGACTACGGATTAAAACTTTTCCGAATTTATTAAAAATGTTATCTGAATTCAAGATTGATTGGGAGTTAAATCTTCAATCATGCTCCTTTAAGATGATGGAGGCTCTCTGTCAGAACTACATAAAGGAACTTGAAATCATTAATGGGGAAATTGAAAAACTTTATGCAGACAATAATAGTCTAATATAAGATACTACTTTTGGTGATAGAGAACTAGCCTTAGAAAAGTATCTGGAAGGTTTAGTTACAGATATTCTCAAAACTTAGGATAAAAAGTATTATCGAGATAGATTAGCCTACGAGACCAATACTGCATATAACTAGTCCTCCTCAGACAATCATTGGAAAAAGAATAAACCATTTCCCCGTAGACAGACAAATTCCAACCATGATTCAACTGATTCTGATGAATCTACTTTATCTACTTCTTCCTTAGCAGGAGTTACCTCTAATCTGTCAACAGTTTCACAGAAACTAAAAATGCATCGATCAGCATCGACAGCCTCAGTTTCTAAACGCACCCAGCAGAACAATATTCGTCCTGGTCTTCGTTCACAAACAAAAAATGCACTTTCTTCTTTCAATTTTCTTGGTGATGGTCACTCTATTTCCTCTGGTTCTACACCAATTTCTTCAATAGCACCTACAGTAAGCCAGGTCACTGGTAGTACTCCCTCAGGGGACTTTCAAAATACCCGCAATGTAGGGGGTTTTCGCACAGCACCAATTTTCTCACTTCCACGAAGTCTGGACCCAAAAAAGGTTGTAAATCCACCTCTGACACTGAAGGGGGCAGGCAAACTAGCCTCCAAGTAATTCATTTATCATCCTACACCTTAACGGAAGATCAGACCCAAGGCTTGGGCCTCACCTTCTGTATGGATAAGGAGGATTCCCAGTAAAGAATGTGTAGCCCACTTTAGGGGGTGGGTCAACTACTGCTTTAACAATCAAATCCCTTAACGTGGGTGCTCTCTGGTAAATAATGTTTGGTCTGTCTGGAAGAATCTTTCTCAGGTCTTTGTCATTTCTGAAGATGCGCCAATGATGCTGGACCAATTTTGCTACCTCTTTATGTTAAACATTGTAATCTAATAGACAAGGTGCCTCTTGTTGATATGGCTTCTTAATCTTCTGAAGGTAATTGGTTACACCAGAGCTTTTTATGGGCTTCATAACAAAGGGGGTGAATACATACACAAATGCCAATTATCATTTTTTTATTTCTGAAAAATAGTTATGTTTTATATTTTTCTAATTTCAAATCTCATAATTCCAAGTTAGACTATTGCGTTCAGATCCACCACATATAATTCAGATTAAAAAAAACGTTGAACTAAAGGCTGTAATGTAACAAAATAGGTAAAAAGCCAAGTGGGGTGAATACTTTTGCAAGGCACTGTAATCACACACATACAGTAGGTTGGACTTGATGGATCTTTTTTCAACATCCCCTACTATGTAACTACCGTATATACTCGAGTATAAGCCAAGTTTTTCAGCACATTTTTTTGTGCTGAAAACGCACCCCTTGGCTTATACATAAGTCACCTTTTTGTGCCTGATCTCCCAGACTTTGGGTACCCGGTAGCCCCACTCTTTCTCTACGAGCATGCAAAGTTTGTTGTGTGGGGGACCTACGGCTGGGGGGGGCACCGATTTTTCAAAGCCGGGCACCCCTTCCAAAGACTCCTATGTTAAACAGTAATTTCTCCTGTGAATTTGGGGACCCGGTACTGGCTGGTCATAGGTCTTCTGGACCCGGATCTTGGCACACATGTAGCCCCATTTCTCCTCTACAAGTGTGCAAAGTTTGTTGTGTTGGGGACCTACGGCTGGGGGGGGAGCACCGATTTTTCAAAGCCAGGCACCCCTTCCATAGACTCCCATGTTAAATATCAGTCTGGTCATGGGCACAGTGAGGCATGGGCACAGTAAGGCATGGACACAGTGAGGCATGCACATGGACACAGTGAGGCAAAGTGAGGCACAGTGAGGCATGCAGATGGACACACTAGGCTTATACGAGAGTCAATACGTTTTCCCATTTTTTTGTGGTAAAATTAAGTGCCTCGCTTATATTCGGGTTGGCTTATACTCGAGTATATACGATATGTAAAGTAAAAAAATTTATATTTTCATAATTTAAATATATCCACACAACTATATACAAGTGCACGCATTTTGGTATAAATACATAGCCATATATTTGCCCTTGCACATAAGTTGGTTTTAATATAAGTTTTATAGGAACCTTTTATAGTGTGGGGTGGGTCTATTAGCACTGAGCCACGACTGGGCAAAGTCATCATGACTTTTTCCAATCATGGCTCTAACTGTGCTCTGTGCCCTAATTGGGCAAAGCCTTGCAGCTGACCAGCAGTCAGGTGCATTGCTTCATCTAATTAGGGCCCCAGAATGCACTGCACAGTGCCTTGTGGGGTGCTCAGTGGGTGAACATCCCGCCGAGCACCCCACAAATTCAGGGATTCGCTGAATGGGCGAACAGGCTATGTTCGGGCCAAAATTTTGCTCAGCTGTTTGCCCAACTCTAAAAGCAAGTAGAAAGTTCCCCCAATTCCCCAGAAACAACTGTAGTTACGTACCTCCATCCCAGGGTCAGTCATTGAAAAATTAGGGTTTGTGGGACTTTAAATGAAGCACATGGCCCATAAGGCTCAGTGCCTCTATCCCTAATTTGATTAAAGAGAAAGGAGGAGGTTGGGATGTAAATGAGATGCAAACAAAACAGTAAATTGATAGTATTATGTAAGAACTAGGGATGAGCTTCGAGTTCGAGTCGAACATTGGCTGTTTGCCCGTTCGGCAAACAGCGCACAATTTGGGGTGTTCGCGGCATTTCGAAAAGCCGCTGAACACCCTGTAAAAGTCTAAAGTGCTAATTTTAGAGGTTCATTTTCAAGTTCTTGTCCTAAAAAGTGTTTGGGGACCTGGGCCCTGCCCCAGGGGACATGTATCAATGCAAAAAAAAAGTTTTTAAAATGGCCATTTTTTCAGGAGCAGTGATTTTAATAATGCTTAAAGTAAAACAATAAAATTAAATATTCCTTTCCTTCCTAGTCTTAAGTATGCATGTAAAGTAGCACATGTTTCCCGTGTTTAGAATTGTCCCTGCACAAAGTGTCATTTGTGAAGGAAAAAAAGTAATTTAAAACTACTCGCGGCTATTCATGAATTGTCGGTCCCAGCAATATAGAGAAAAGTAATTGAAAGGAATGACAGGGGTCCCCCCCAGTCCATTACCAGGCCCTTTGGGTCTGATATGAATATTAAGGGGAACCCCTGCCATTTTTTTCAATGACTATTATCTGTATTGCCAGGACCCCGACAATTTATTAATAGCGTGAGTAGTTTTAAATAACTTTTTTTTTCCTTCAAATATGACATTTTGTGCAGGGAACCAAAATTCGAAAAAAATAAATGTGTGGGGTCCCCCTCAAATTCCATATCAGACCCTTCATGTCTGGTATGAATATTAAGTTGAACCCCGCGTAATTTAAAAAAAAATTACGTGGGGTTCCCCCAAAAGATCCATACCAGACCCTTTATCCGAGCACGTAACCTGGCAGGCCACAGGAAAAGAGGGGGGACAACATGGGGAGGATGGGGACAAGGGGACCATCAGTCCCCCCCTTTTCGAACAGCGGGGGGAATCAGTGCCCTTATGAGGCAGAGGAACAATTACAGAAGGATGCCCTGTGTGGCTCTCTGCAGGAGCTGGAAGCCAGTTTCTCCCAATCCTGCTGATTTTCAGCTGCTTCGGGGAGAGACACAGACACAGGGCATCGTCCACTAATAATGATTTTAGTGTATTTTTTGTGAAAATATGGTCTTGATATATTCTGTGGAGGGGCCCTGCCAGGTAGGCTGTACAGGGCCCTGTGACTTCTAACAGCAGCCCTACCCACAACCCTTGCCTGGTGGTTGTGGCGGTCTGTGGGCAGGGGGCTTATCGTAATCTGGAAGCCCCTTTAACAAAGGGTACCCCCAGATCCCAGCCCCCCCTATGTGAATTGATAACGGTTACATTGTACCCCTATCATTTCACACAAAAAATAGTCAAATTGTTAAAAACCACACAGACACAGCTTTATAAGTCCTTTATTAAAAAGAAAAAAAAAAAAAGATTCCAGCGATGTAATCCACTCACGATCTCCACTCTAGCGATGGAATCCATTCTCGGTATCCAGCAATGGGTGATCTCCACTCTCCAGCGATGATATCCAGTGAGGAACACGCACACAATCCTGACTCCACTGGAGACACCCCGTGAATGACCTGGCGCTAGCCTGACAGCTCTTATGTAGCTGAGTGTTGGGCCACCCGTCACGTGACCCTGTCCCCCTCTGATGCAAGGGGAAACGCTGGGCTTTTGCCATTGACATGGATGGGTGGTTTCCATTGCATCAGAGGGGGGCGGGGTCATCCATCCATGTCACTGGGAAAGCCTGGCATTTCCCCTTGCATCAGAGGGAGGCGGGGTCACGTCAGAGAGGGACGGAGTTCCCCTTAAAAGAAACATCCCAGGATTTTTTGAGGGAACCCCACGTAAAATTTTTTTATTACGCAGGGTTCTCCTTAATATCCATACTAGACCTGAAGGGCCTGATATGGAATTTGGGGGTACCCCCACACATTTTTTTTTTCAATTTTGTTTCCCTGCACAAAATGTCATTTTTGAAGGAAAAAAAGTAATTTAAAACTACTCAGAGCTATTAATGAATTGTTGGGTCCCGGCAATACAGATGAAAGTCATTGAAAAAACTTGTATTGTATTGCTGGGACCGACAATTCATGAATAGCCTTTTTTCCTTCAGAAATTACACTTTGTGCAGGGACAATTCTAGACACGGGAAACATGTGCTACTTTACATGCATACTTTAGACACCACCAGGTACGAAATTTTAAGGAATATTTCACTTTTATTGTTTTACTTTAAGCATTATTAAAATCACTGCTCCCGAAAAAACTTCAGTTTTTAAAACTTTTTTTGCATTGATACATGTCCCCTGGGGCAGGACCCAGGTCCCCAAACACTTTTTAGGACAATAACTTGAAAATTAACCTTTAAAATTTGCACTTTTGATTTCTTACATCTGAGCTACACTGTATCCTGACCTAGGCCAACAAGGCCCAGGTCTAGGGTAGCACTTTGCAGGGGGGGGGGGGAGGACGGGAAAGAGTTCCTGTCGGGACACTGTTAGTGTAGTGCCAGTCTTATGGGGTGGACTGGGCTGAGAGGCAAATTAGTCTAGCGCCCCCATAAAGAGGCCACACTGCTTCCAGTATGCGGGCGGCCAGCATTTCACAACTGTGGGGGGGGCGCTGCTTCTAATTTTGACTGTCCTATCATCCTGGACCACAAACCTTCCTCACTGTGCTATGTTTTCTGCTGCACCATTGATATGGTTATATCTTCTTATGCCTTGTACACACAATCGGACTTTCCGATGAAAAAAGTCATCGGCTATTCTGAACGTATGTGGGCCCCATCTGACTTTTTTCTGTCTGGGTTTAAAAATAGAACATGTTTTATTTTTTTCTGATGGAAAAAATTCCTATCAGAAATTCCGATCGTCTGTGTGGAACTCCGACGGAGAAAAAAACATGCATGCTCAGAATCAAGTCGACGCATGCTCGGAAGCATTGAGCTTAATTTTTCTTGGCTCGTCGTACTGTTGTTTTCGATCACCGCTTTTTGGACGGTCGGAATTCGGTCTGATAGTGTGTATGCAAGACAGCTTGAAGGGAATTCCGACGGAAAATTTAATCAGATTTTATCACATCGGAAATTCCGATCGTGTGTACAGAGCATTATGCCGCGTACACACGATCGGTTTATCGGATGAAAACCGTTTTCATCAGACTAACCGATCGTGTGTGGGCCTCATCGTTTTTTTTTCTCCATCAGTTAAAAAACTAGGACATTGTTTTAAAATTATCTGATGGTTAACTAACCGATAGACAAAAAATGATCGTCTGTGGGCTTGTCCATCGGCTAAAAATCCACGCATTGAACTTCATTTTTCTCAGCATGTCATTGTGTTTTACTTTACCGCGTTCTGATCGTTTTAACTGATGGTGTGTAGGCAAGATTGATGAAAGTCAGCTTCATCGGATATCTGATGAAAAAATCCATCAGACCGTTTATCAGATGAACCGATCGTGTGTACAGGGCATTAGTCCTCTCAATAAAATTATCAGAAATTTGTGCTTAAAGTACAACTATAGGCAACACTTGTCCCATTACAGAGATTTCCCTTCACTTCCTGCCCCATAGCTAAACAGGAAGTGAGAGTAAATCTATGCAAATTAACCGGTTACGACCCAGACCAATATGCAGGTTAAGGACCTTGCCCCTTTTTGCGATTTGGCACTGCGTCGCTTTAACTGACAATTGCGCGGTTGTGCAACGTGGCTCCCCAACAACATTGGAGTCCTTTTTTTCCCACAAATAGAGCTTTCTTTTGGTGGTATTTGATCACCTCTGCGGTTTTTATTTTTTGCTCTATAAACAAAAATAGAGTGAAAATTTTGAAAAAAATTCAATATTTTTTTACTTTTTGCTGTTATAAATATCCCAAAAAATATACAAAACAATGTTTTTTTCGTCAGTTTAGGCCAATACGTATTCTTCTACCCATTTCTGGTAAAAAAAAAAAATCGCAATAAGCATTTATTAATTGGTTTGCGCAAAATTTATAGCGTTTACAAAATAGGGGATAGTTGTATGGCATTTTTATTAATAATTTTTTTTTTACTACTAATGGCAATGATCAGCGATTTTTTTCATGACTGCGACATTATGGCAGGCACTTCGGACACTTTTGACACATTTTTGGGACCATTGTCATTTTAACAGCGAAAAGTGCTATAAAAATGCACTGATTAGTGTGAAAATGACAATGGCAGTGAAGGGGTTAACCACTAGGGGGCGCTGTAGGGGTTAAGTGTGACCTCATGTGTGTTTCTAACTGCAGGGGGGCGGGGCTGGACGTGTGACATCAGTGATCATCGTTCCCTATATCAGGGAACAGACGATCACTGACATCACCACAGAGAAGATTGGGGAAGGTTTGTTTACACTCACCTCTCCCCGTTCTTCAGCTCCTGTGACCCGATGGGGGGACACCTGCAGCGATTGGGTCCACGGGTCCCGCGGGCATGGTCACGGAGCTTCGGACAGGGTTGCGTTTGCGCCGCCGGCTGCACGCTCACGACCCATGGCTGGGTTCTTAAATGGGGACGTATATATACGTCCATGTGCCCAGCCGTGAAATTCTGCCGACGTATATAGTCGTGCGGTGGTCCTTAAGTGGTTAAGGGAACCCCCCCCCCCCCCCCCCAAGCCCTCAGAACTAGTATCCCCATGCGAAAATTTCAGGGCAGGTCTTAAACAGAAAGGGGCATGGCCTTGATCGGAAGAGGTGGGCCATATTTAAATTAGGGAGTGCACGAGTTTAGTCAGGCCTAAGGCAGCACAAAACCTAAATACACTACTGCGTTTGAGTCCCATAGACTTTAACCGTGTTCGAATATGTGAACTTTTGGTCTGTTCGTATGTTCTGGATGCAAACCGAACCGGGGGGTGTTTGGCTCATCCCTAGTAAGAACACATTAGTAAAAAAATATATATCTACCGGTATATAGAATCATGATAGTACATATAAGTAATATTAGAAGCTGTTTTTTTAAGCATCGTTATTAATGGAATATAAGAAATTTATGATTACAGTAATTTGTACATATAATAAAACATTACATGATTGTTACAATAAGATCCAACACATTAAACATGTGGATGCGGGTTTAAGAGCTGATAGTGTGGATAGATTGGATACAGCCAGGGCTTTTTTTCTCAGACAATAGGTGCAGGAACTCCCCTTTTCTGAGTCACTTGTTTTCTCTGCTCCTACCCACTTCCAAGCAACATCCCTTGGTTCCATCCCCTACCCACCTCCCAGTACCACCCCTTTTAGACAATACAGAACCAAGTACAATTTTGTTGTGCTAAGTCAATTGTATGGCATTTGGTTTCCCCTTCAGCCAGCAACAATAGATCCTCTTAACAATGTACCACCCACAACAAAATTCCCCATCAACAGATCTCCGCACAGCCAGCATTAATAGACTCTCTGGCAGCCATCAACAATAGACCCCTCTCCGAACAGTAGATTTCCTTCAGAAACAACTGAACCCCCAGGAACAATAGGTCCCCCACCAGCAACACTAGACCTCCTCAGCAACAATAAACCCCCTGCAAAAACAGATGCCCTCCAGCTAGAAAAGATCTGTCAGCAGTGAGCATCAATACCCTGCAGCACATCCCAGCACCCCTTGATACAGTCAGTCCAGAAGGTGCCGGAACTGCGTTCCCCCGCGTTCCCACAAAAAAAAAGCCCTGGATACAGCACAACAAATTAATGGTTGGCAAACATTCATATATATATATATATATTATACATACATACAATCTTGAACATGTATGTAAACGCATTGTTGTATTATTTGTATCCTTTAAAGCTTGATGCGTTTCATGGAGTACTTTCCACTTCCTCAGGAGCAGGTGCAATAAGCGTCACTATATAGAAAATATTATATAGATATAAAAAATATAAACGGGGAAGGGGGAAAGAGGAACAATGGTTCACCCAACTAAATACCCTTCCCTGGTTTACTCACACGTCAGCTCGAAGGTCAACACATAGTGTTATGAATAGAGGGCCTGGTGGGGATGCCTACATCAGAAACTGAGGGAGAACTGCCTGTTCATGCAAAGGCACATCACAGGAGAGAGTCCTGTCACCATTTGAGGAGGCCACAAGGATGGTGAGCAGTGACAGTGCATGCATCAGTGAGACTGTCCCTCTTATTCGCATGTTGGAGCACACACTACGTGAAATAATGGACAGGGCCCTTGAGGCAGAACAGAGGGAGGAAGAGGACTTCCTTACCTCTCAAGGCCCCCTTTATCCAGACAGTGGAGGTGGAGCCTATCACTCAGCAGCAGCAGTCTTCAAGGGATCATTTACAGTCCCAAGGAACCCATGGAATTTTACATGGCTGGGATGAGGTGGCTGCGGATCCTGCCGCCCTTAGTGACCCAGAGGACTGTGCCCCGAATGCCTCAGCAAACCTACGCTGCATGGCCTCCCTGATCTTGCAAAGCCTGTGTAAGGATCCTTGTATTCGTGGTATCAAGGAGAGGGATCATTACTGGCTGGCAACTCTCCTTGATCCACGTTACAAGAGTAATGTTGCGGAGCTTATCTTGCCGTCGCAGAGCGAGCAAAAGATGAAACTTCGGGAGGCCTTGCAGAAAGGTCTGTGCAACACGTTCCCAGAACCTGGGGGGTTACCAAATCCTGGTCCTGGACAACGTGTTACTGAGGCTACGGTGAGTCAAAGAAGTAGCGGTGGAGAAGGTGGCCGTCTGACCGATGCGTTCAGACAATTTTTTAGTCCGCAGCCCCAAGGTATGACCGGTTTCAGCAACCATCGCCAGCGTCTGGTTTACATGGTGCTGTTCTCAATCATGCAAACACAGGGTATGTTGATATACACCTCTGATTGGCTGATGGATGATAATCCGACAGATGGAAAGACATGCAATGGAAAGGGAAGTTCCTCAGCAATATCGCTCCAAAGAGTGTCAATAGTGGAGAAAAGTAGGGGAGAAAAGTGGCCACATAGCGTAATCCAGTTTCATAAAAACATAATTTATTTAAAGCAGCAGATACACTCACATGTAAGCTGTAAAGTCACGCATGTATACACAGGTGAGGCGGCAGTGGAGACGACCGACGCGTTTCGTGTGCAAACACTTCATCTGTGGTGTCGCTCCACTGTAGCCCCCTCAAATTTATAGGCAGACAAGATAATGGCACCAATCAGAATGAAAATCCAACATACCAACATGTTGCAGTGATGGACAGAGCGTCCACTTCCGGGTTCTGTGTGATGGCTGAACGGCGTGCGTTCCAAGCCTCGTTTTGGTGTGTAGAATAACCATGGGGCGAGAAGTAAAAAAATCCAGAGAGAATTCAATGTAATGCAGCGCCGTGCGGGGAGCGTCATAGCAAGAAGCCAAACCTCCTCTACAAATTAGCATAAAGGGGAGGCATGAACATCAAATGCCTCCCGGTATTGGACGGTATCTAAAACAGGCCGGGAATAGAGGTCACATGAACAAACCAGGCCGGGACTAGAGGATCATGTGATTATCACGTGATGACCAGGTGTATGCGTCTCAGACCTCCTTAGAGAGGAGGGAATGCGCTCCAATTACGGAGCTCGATCAGCAATACAGAGACACAAAATAAAATGCCAATACTGAGAAAAAGTTTGTAAAATAAGTATGCTAGATGCACATAAATGCTTAGAGCTAAAATGTGAAATTAATCACATATAAAAACAAGAACGGAGTATATAATGCACAGTTCATATGAATGTATAAGTGCATAGAGACCAATTGCAAATGCCGTTCGATAAATCGATAAAAAATCGTCAAAAAATATTAATTTATTAAAAAATTTAAACAATTTTAACAGGGGCGTATATTAACAATTTTAAATGCAATACTTTGCATGTGGCTCTTTGCTGCGCTCCAATTACATTATCTGTGAGGGGTTGCAGTGATGTGGCACCACCACCAGTGCCCAAGGCCCAGTTTTTCTGCCCCTGTTTAACAGGGGCGTATAATAACTATTGTTGATGCAATTCTTTGCATGTGGCTCTTTGCTGCGCTCCAATTACAGTATCTGTGAGGGGTTGCAGTCTTGTGCCTAAGGCCCAATTTTTCTGCCCCTGTTTAACAGGGGCGTGTAATAACAATTTTTTGGGTGTATCATCAGGGAGAAAGGATGGTTTAGGGATCCTATGGATCCTATCCACAAGAAGGTCATGTGCTGTCGCCTCAGGAAGCAGGGAGGAGAACAGGGTTTGGGCATTCTGCAGGAGCTGGTTGGGGGGGACTGATTCAGGAATTCCCCTTAGCTTGAGATTATTTCTCCTAGACCTATCCTCGAGGTCCGAGAGCTTGTCCTTAATCCATTCTATGTCTTCACCCTGTGCTGAATGTGCTTCCACCATAGTGTTATAGGATGAGGTAAAGTCCTCCATTTTGGATTCAACTGTGTGCACCCTTTGTCCCATTCCCTGCACTTCTCTTCGGCATTCATTCAGCCCTTTAAGCAGATCAGACTGCAGAGAGGATCTTAAGGAGAGCAGCAACTTCTTCAGCATTGTATCGGACACTTAGCCGTCCGCAGTGGGAAATTCAGCTATGGGGTCCCTTCCCTGCTTGTGTGTGTCAGCTGAGGAGAGGTGAGGGCTTGCAACTTCCATACCTGCTGCTGTTTCCCTGGGTGGAGAGTCCCTCTTCTGTCTGGACTTGGCCGGGCTCCTGGTTGTGGGACTGGATGTCTCAGAGGAGGAAGCGCTGATCGGCAGGTTCGGGCGGACGGTGATGTGCACCGGATCGCCGCTGTGAAGCTGGATATGTTCCGGCTTGGTATTCCCCGCGCCGCTGTCATTTTGCTGCTGCATGCACCGTGCGTGGATGAAGAAGCCGTCCAGCTTTTGCGGCTGCTGGGGCTTCTTCCTACTTCTCCCCATAGCCGATCGATGCCGCCGGTGGTCAGCGGTCGAATGCCCACAGGTGTAGCTGTAGATGGCACAGGTGGTCGCTGCTGTGTGCGGTTATCTCCGGTGAACGAGCCAAGCTCCTGGGCCAAGCGTCGTAATAACAATTTTTGATGCAATACTTTGCATTAGGCACTTTGCTGCGCTCCAATTACAGTATCTGTGAGGGGTTGCAGTGTTTTTTGCACCGCCACCAGTGCCTAAGGCCCAATTTTTCTGCCCCTGT
Source organism: Rana temporaria (assembly GCF_905171775.1). Lineage (NCBI taxonomy): Eukaryota > Metazoa > Chordata > Amphibia > Anura > Ranidae > Rana > Rana temporaria. Next base: position 64,765,257 of record NC_053494.1, read on the forward strand.
TCAACAGGGGCGTGTAATTACAATTCTTGATCTAAGATTTCACAGCAGGGCGTTCCAGCGCCCACCAAGACATAGGCCCCGTACACACGACCGAACATGTCCGCTGAAACTGGTCCGACGGTCGTGTGTACGGCCGACCGGACAATTGTCCGGCAGATCGGACAGTTTCCTGCGGACAAATGTTTCTTAGCATGCTAAGAAACATGTCCGCTGGAAGCCTTACCGTCGGACATGTTCGGTCGTCTGTACAGACTCACCGGACATGTCTGATCGGCCGAAAGCCCTCGCATGCGTCGAAGTGATTGGACGCATGCATGGAAGCATTGACCTTCCAGGGACGCGCGCGTCATCGTCGCGGCGACGGCGCAGCCACGTCACCGTGTATCGTGTCCGCGCGGATTTCTGTCTGATGGTGTGTACAACCATCAGACAGAAATCCGGCAGCGGACGCAGCGGACATGTCTGCTGAAACCGGTCCGGCGGACTGTTTTCAGCGGACAGATCCGCTGGTGTGTACGAGGCCTAACTGTGAGGGCTTACAGTGTTGTGGCAACACCAACACCTAGGTCCCAAATTTCTGCAGAGTATATACGGCAGGCCCCTACTTTTAAACATCCAAATTGCAAACGACTCCTAATTGCAAACGAAAGGAGAAAGCAGGAAGTGAGAGGAAATCTACCCCTAGGAAGGGAAATTCTCTTCTGTAAGAGGTGTCTCCTGTCCACTGATGCTTTATCACAATCCTTGTTTCACGAAAAAAAAAAAAAAAATTTGTCATTGGGACAGAAAGTGAGGTGCAATCTTCTGAACAGATGCACACAGACAGTAAAACCAATGTTACAGGGGTGATATGATGACCCTTCTCTATGTTTTCAGAAAAGCTTAAAAAAAGATTTTATGGTTGAAGCTACACTTTAAAGAAGTACCAGTTAAAAATTACAAATAGATTCTACTTAACAACAAACCTACAGTCCCTGTCTTGTTTGCACCGCCTGTATACTTCTGTTCAAAGTATATAGGGCAAAAGGGGCTTTTTAATGACCTGGGGGAGGGGGGCGGGGAAACCCATGCTATTTTTCTCAGTGATTTTCATCCATATTGCAGGGACCAAATATTACATTAAAGCCGCAAGCAGTCTTAAATTACTTTTTTATTATAGTAATCTCATTTTGTGCAGGGACAGTTCTAAACATGTGCCACTACTATAGACACCCAGCAGGTACGATATTTAAAGGAATTTTTCATTTTTTTTCACTTTAAGCATCATTAAAATCGCTGCTCCAGAAAAAACGACAGTTTTTAAAACTTTTTTTCCCGTTGATACATGTTCCCTGGGGCAAGACCCGGGTCCCCAAACACGTTTTCCGACAATAACTTGTATATTGGGCTTTAAAATTAGCACTTTTGAATTCGAACGTTCGAGTCCCGTAGACGTCAATGGGGTTCGATACGTTCGCGTGAACGTTAGGTCTGTTCGAAGGTCCTGGTGCAAACCGAACACGGGGGTGTTCGGCTCATCCCTACTGATCGCTATAAAAATGCCAATGGTCCCAAAAATGTGTCAAAAGTGTCCGCCATAAGGTCGCAGTACCGCCATTACTAGTAAAAAAAAAATATTAATAAAAATGCCATAAAACGATGCCCTATTTTGTAGACGCTATAACTTTTGCGCAAACCAATCAATAAACGCTTATTGCGATTTTTTTATGAAAAATATGTAGAAGAATACGTCTCGGCTTAAACTGAGGAAAAATAACTTTTTTTATATATTTTTGGGGATATTTATTACAGCAAAAAATATTCTTTTTTTTTTCAAAATTGTCACTTTATTTTTGTTTATAGCGCAAAAAATAAAAACCGCATAGGTGATCAAATACCACCAAAAGAAAGCTCTATTTGTGGGGAAAAAAAGGTGCCAATTTTGTTTGGGAGCAACGTTGCACGACCGCGCAATTGTCAGTTAAAGCGACACAGTGCCGAATCGCAAAAAGTGGGCCGGTCATTGACCAGCAATATGGTCCGGGGCTGAAGTGCTACCGGCACTGGGGAGCTACAGTTCGTTGAGGGAACTATGAATGCCAACATGTACTGTGACATACTGAAGCAGAGCATGGTCACAGGGCAGTATTCCAACATAACGACCCCAAACATGCCTCCAAGATGACCACATCCTTGCTAAAGAAGCTGAGGATAAAGATGGTGGACTGGCCAAGCATGTCTCCAGACCTTAACCATATGGAGCATTTATGGGGCATTCTCAAGTGGAAGGTGGAGCACAAGGTCTCTAACATCCGCTAGCTCAGTGATGTCATCATGGAGGAGTGGAAGTGGACTCTGGTGGTGTGAAGGTTAAGGCCATGCTGGAAAATAATGGTGGCCACACAAAATATTCACACTTTGGCTCAATTTGGACATTTTCACTTAGGTGTGTACTCACGTGTGTTGCCAGCGGTTTAGACATTAATGACTGTGTGTTGTTTTGAGGGAGCAGCAAATTGACACTGTTGTACAAGCTGTACGCTCAGTACTTTTTATTGTAGCAAAGTGTCATTTCTTCAGTGTTGTCACATGAAAAAATATTTACAAAAATGTGAAAGGTGTACTGACTTTTGTGAGCTACTGTATGTATATATTTATATCAGACCCCCTAAATTGGGGTCTGCCAAGTGAATGACAGTCATTTACACTATCAAAAATAACAACTGTAGTTGTGCACTTCCATCCCTGGGTCAGTCATTAAAAAAGGAGGGCTTGTGGGACTTTGAGTGAAGCACATGGCCCATTCCTAATACAATATAAATAACAAATATGTTTTGGCATTAGTGTGATTTAAAAAAAATTAAACATAAGATAGAATTCATATTCGCCTATCCTGCTTACAAGATTAAAATCCAAAGGAAAAGGTACATTTCTCAGTTGTGTGTGGTTGTCTATCTTCCCATTTAACTTATGTAGTTTCATGTGTAAGTTTGTGACACAAACATCAATCAATTGAACATATTTACCAGTGAACATGATCCCAGGAAATTTTACATGTCTGGTTGAGTTTAGCAATATGGCTCACCAGATGGACTAATTCACGGAGTTAAATGAAAATATCAGAAAAAATGTGATATTTTATTAATACGGATTTTTTTTTACAGTTAAATATCAAACTGCAAGTAAGCAGTATACTTGGTAATGAAACGCACTGGGGCAGCAATCCCATACAGCTGTTAGGAAGCAAAATAATATAGCAATATAAATTAAAATAATTTCATTCAACAGATGGGCTTGTATATTTTTATAGGCAACTCAAATGTCATATTGCCATAGTAGACACAGTCATTATAATAAAAGATAGCAGAAGAGGCTTGCTCTTGATTGATCCCCTCTGCAAGCATAAATGACTTATCAGGTAATATTACATAAAAAAGAAATATGCAAAAAAAAAAGCTTGCAATTCTATATTAAACTGCTGGTCCATGACGTATGCTGGATTGCTTTATAGATACATTCTGTATTAGAATTTAGCTGTAAAGTTCACTTTCCATGCATGGAGTTTATGATTGTTGGATTGTGTCGCGGACCATTTCCTTTTCTGATGTCTGTGTAAAAGCAACTATGTTTGCCAGCGTTCTTAAACCAGTGAACAATAGAAAAGTTATTCCACAATGAAACAAAATGCATTCTGTTTGTTTGATACATTTTTTTAGAAGCGTCACTTAATTGTAAAACGACATGTCCTAAACAATTTATTATAGTTTTTTTATGTATGTCAACGTGATAGTGGTGTGCAATTTGCATATACACTATCCACTGTGTTCCTGTATTTAAAAGTGATGCACCTTAACTGCTTCTCGCCTTGCCTAAAGTCAAATGACGGCTAAACGGGAGGTTTCCCATAATGGGTAGACGTCATATGATGTCCTCCCAGTCACGTGCCTTGATTGCACCTTTGGGGCTGCACTGCAGTGCATACTGTCACCCACAGATAACAGATTATTTTATCAGGCCATCCCTGGTTTCATATGATCACTATGACCAATCACAGCGTTCATGTGAGAGTTGTACACAACAAATGACTTTCACTCAAAGCCATTCATTGTGTGCTAATTTGATGACCTCTGTGATTGGTCTCAGTGCTCACATATATGCTATTCACAAAAATGATTGCTTGTAACATTATAACAGTAAGCATCACTGTTATAAACATTTATATTGTAAATATATATATATATATATAAAAATCCTGAACACTTTCCCAAAGTAGTACAGTGTCACTATGGTAGCACTGCACTGCTCTAGTCACAGTATGCATGTCAAAAAAAGAAACAAGTTTTAACAAAATTTACACACATATACATATACATATATATATATATATATATATATATATCTATATACTCCACACCAGCCACATAATGATACTTCACTGTTCTGTTGGCAGTATGTAAAAAAAAGTGAAATTAAAAATATATATTTTTTTATTTCTTCATTTTCCAAAAAATAAAAAAAATGTAACAACACCTACAACTTCAAATAACTTACTATGCCTCTTACTAAATACCTTAGACCAGGCATGTCCAAAGTCAGGCCCGGGGGCCAAATGCGGCCCCCCTGTTGATTTAATATGGCCCCCCTGGGGATTTGAATATATATATATTGTTTGTGGCCCCCAGGGCCACAAAAGATATATACTGTATTTATTGGTGCTGCCTTGGAGTGGACAGGGAGGGGGCAGGACGAGCGCCGTCAGATTACATGAAGAGATTTTCCTGTTTACTCAGCAGCGTCTCTATTGGAAGTTCCGTCTCCTGGGATGCCATTGGACGACTGTTCTGTCTATCATAGGAGGCGGGACTTTGTATTAAAGAGGCCACAGGTTAAACAAGACATTCTCCTGTTTGTAATCTGTCGGGACTCTTCCCGCCCCCTCCCTCTGCCCTCCGAGGCTGCAGATGGGAATCGTTCAGGCTGCACTGATGGCAATGGTAAGGCTGCATTCATGGCAATGGTAAGGCTGCATTCATGGCAATGGTGAGGCTGAATTCATGGCAATGGTAAGCCTGTGTGTGTTATACGCCAATAAATACGGTATATCCAAATAACACGCCCAAGCTCATCTCTTCACCACACACAGCCACAAAGGCAAGAGAATTCTTGTTGAGCGGTGTATTAGTGCTCAGACGAACACACTTAGACAGAATTTTAATGGTTCAAAGAATGTCAGGCAAAATAGTCGGCCCTCACGCATGTTCACTTCATCAAATCTGGCCCTCTTTGAAAAAAGTTTGGACACCCCTGCCTTAGACTGTCTACTTTCCAAAAAAAGGGGTCATTTGGGGGTATTTGTTCTGTCCTGGCATTTTAGGGTCTCAAGGATTCACAGATTTTCATATATATATCTATATATAATATTGTGACAGGAAGTCAGGTAAATCTGTGGGTGTTGTCACAGACGGGAGATACATTTCTGCCTTGTTTAGACAATATACCAATTATTATCAGGTGTCGGCTGCAGAAGCAGCCAGAACAATTTAAGGGCGTTGGAAAACTTCTGCTGTTCAGAATGAGGCAATTAAGGCCTCTATAAGTAATCCAGAGGATTACTACTGATTGCTGCATCCTGAGGCTTTTTGAGTGAAGGAGAGCAGTGAACAGAAATACTTCTGAAGAGGTGAGGTGCTGTTGATTTTTCTGTGTGATAAAAATCAAAAAGACTGTTTTTTTGCTGTATGACCAGCAGTGTCTGCTCAGCAGTAGGCTGTGCCAGACTCCATAGATAGGTTCCTGTGTGGTGAAGGTAGACGCCCCTAGTGGCCAGGGTTTATTTTATGTTTGATTTTGTTTATGCTGTTTGGATGCTTGCAATTGTTTCCAGTAAGATGGAAGAATAAACCAAATTCTTTGTTTTCAACCGTCTTCGGCTGTTTCTCTGTATCGTTCAGTGTGTAGTGAACCCATCCACTACCCAGCTAATCCCTTACAATATATATATATATATATATATATATATATATATATATATATATATATATATATATATATATATACATATATATATATATATTTATTAGGGCTGTGAAAATGAAAGATTAATTCCTTGATTAATCGTTAATTTTTTTGATCGATCAAAATTCTTTTGATCGGTACTAGTGGTGCAACGGATCATAAATGATCCGTGATCCGAACGGGTCACTATATGCGGATCGGCACACCACGTGATCCGCGGAGCTCCACTACTGCCTCGGCTATAGGAAAGACCGTGGCTTCGGCCTAGCTCCCAGAGCGGCGGCCATCTTGGTCCACCCGGCGGCGGCCTAGGTGAGCCTAGAGCGGTGCGCTGACGTCATCACCCGGCCTCAACTGCTCGTGTTCAGTCGGCTTCTCTGGTAAGACTTAGCAAGCACTAATCTCCCTATACAGTGGGGGAAATGTCTGTGGATATTACAGTGGGGGAGATGTCTGTGGATATTACAGTGGGGACTAATGTATGTCCATTATAATAAATCAAAATTAGTCGATTAAAAAATGTTTTATTAATCGAACACGAAAATTGTAATCAGCAACAGCCTTAATATATATATATATATATATATATATATATATATATATATATATATATATATATATATATATATATATATATATATATATGTATATATACACACACACACACACACACATACATATATACACACACATATATGTACATATTGTAGGAAAGTCACTGGTCTTTAAACAGAAATGGCGAATAAATGCAGCTTTATTGCATCCAATGAAAAAAAAAAAAAAAAAATAGGCTTACTCCACCTTAGGAGGCTAACTAAACAAGAGCGTCCCTCACTTCACTTTACTAGAGCGGCTATTCCGGCTTCTAGTATAAACAAACAAAAACACAGTCCGATATAAGCATTTGTTCTGACAGACCTTAATTCCACGAATACGCAGACCCTCTCCAGTCTGTGTCCATCCAGTGCAGCCTGGATCTCGCTCTGAGCTCTTACTCTCCCTTCAAACTATCAGGTGCAGGCTAATTAATATAGAGAGAGAGGAGGTTTACCTGTTGGGCCAAGCTTAACCCTTTCCAAGACAGGGAAAGCTGCCCTTTCCAACCTCTCACTGACATACACAGAGTCGTGTACACTGTCACAATATGTGTTGTAGCAGAGCGTCCCAGAGAGAGCCTGGAAAAGTCCTGTTTGGGGTTTACACCTCTCCCAGGCTCCTCTCTTATACGTTCAGGGATCTCTGAGCTCTGATCCAGTACGGGTGTTGGCCCTCTCCCCCAGGCCAATTTAAGCTCACCTGTGCAGACAGTCTTTGCTCTGCCCTGGGACACACAGATAGTGTTGGTCTGTGAGAGCAAAGAGGTTGGTAAACAAAACTGTTAAGCAATCTATGTGGAAGCTGACAAGCTGTAGGTTTGTTCAGCCTGGTAGTGAGGGCGTGCATATTGTATAGTTAGAGCCGGGACACGGCTAGGCTTTTGTTAAATTACTTTTGTTTTGCTTTTTACAGTAATACATGACTGAGTAATTGTCATTCAGAGTGTGACAGCACTGAAAGAGGAAAATAGGCCTGGGCAGGAAGAGGGTGAAAGTGTCTGGTATTGAAGTAGTTAAATTATTTAAATTTTAGAAAGAGAATGCTAGGGATAGGCAAACTAGTACATGTGAGTAATGCCGCGTACACACGATTGGCTTTTGCCCAGCCAAATCACGGAATTCCATCGAAAAAAAAATTGTTCTATATCTAAACTCTGATGGAATTCATTGGAATTTCCGATGAAAAACCTCAGATAGGGCTACATGCGATCGGAAAATCCGATGGAAAAAAGGGAAAATTGTATACTCACCTTTCCGTAATTTTCCTTTCCTGACGCATCTTCGTGGCAGCACACACTGGGTTGTGACTCCGCCCCCACAACCTGACAGGATTGGTTAGCTATAAATTTGAAGAGGAGACACCCTGCACCATTATCTGTACATATCATCATTAAACAGCAGGGTGGGCATCTGTGTGCTGCCATGAAGATGCGTCAGGAAAGGAAAATAACGGAAAGGTGAGTATACAATTTTCCGTTTTCCTGATGCATTCATGGCAGCACACACTGGGAAATAACTCGCCAGACGGGAGGGTGCAAGAAAATAATATTTATTCCCTATAGTGCTGAAGAATTGGCTCTGATGATAGATCTACCGAAGTCGGCAGTAGTCAAGTGAGCAGAGTCCACCCTGTAATGGGAGATGAAGGTATGCCTGGAAGACCAGGTCGCTGCTCTGCAGATGGTTTCTGATGAAATACCACAATATGCTCCCCATGAGCTCCCCCCTGCCCTGGTCGAGTGCGCTCTGATGCCTTCCGGGATCGTCAGTTGTTGAGTGGAATATGCTTTCTCAATAGTTTTGACCAGCCAAGAGGCGATGGTATGGGAAGTTGCTGCTTAGCCTCGTCTGCTCCCGTGTGGTATGACCAAGAGGGTATCCATCTTCCGAAGCTGAGTGGTAGCTGAAAGGTAGCTGGAGATAGCAGATTTAATGTCCAAGGCATGAGGTTCCTCATTCCCGTTAGTAAAGGATGGAAGGACAATGTCCTGGTTGTAGTGAAAGGACGAGGCTACCTTTGGTATGAAACGATCTGAAGGCCTCAGTACCACTCTGTCGGACAAAAAAACTAAATAGGGCTTTTTAGACATAAGAGCTTGTATTTCTGACACCCTTCTTGCTGATGCAATAGCGATGAGGAAGGTCAACTTTAAAGTCAGGTCCCACAGTGAAATCAAATCGGATGGAAAAAAAGGTGGATTGGAAAGGGCTTTGAGAACCACTGAAAGATCCCATGCAGGGAAAGATAGTTTTCTAGGAGGTCTGATCTTCATGCAAGCTTTCATGAATTGGGTAACCAAAGGGTGAAGAGTAGGGTTGAGCGAACCCGAACTGTAAAGTTTCCGGTTCGGTACGGACTTTGGGTTTTTCCCGAACCCGGACCCGAACAATTGGAAAAAGTTTGGGTCCGGGATCGGACAGAGTGCCAGAGGGACAGAGTGCCAGAGGGACAGAGTGCCAGAGGGACAGAGTGCGCCCCCCCTCTCCTGAACCGCACCAGGCCACATGCCCTCAACATGGGGAGGATGTCCCCATGTTGATGGGGACAAGGGTCTCATCCCCACAACTCTTGCCCGGTGGTTGTGGGGGTATGCGGGCGGGAGGCTTATCAGAATCTGGAAGACCCCTTTAACAAAGGGGACCCCCAGATCCTGACCCCCCCTGTGTGAAATGGTAATGGGGTACACTGTACTCATACCATTTCATGAAGGAAGTGTAAAGTCTTGTAAAAAAAAAACACACACACACACACACACACACCGTAGAATAAAGTCCTTTATTAAAAAAAAAAAACTCCAGCGGTGATAATCCACTCATTCCCGGCTTCCTGCTCCAACGTTGTCCCAATCCTGCAACGGCTACAGGTGATCTCCAGCGAAGAGAAGATCGAGCGATGGCCGGGTGATCTCCGCTCCAGCGATGAGAAGATCCATCCGGAGCGCAGCATCCCTGACCTCCTCTCAGCGCTGGACACAGCCCAGCGATTGACACGCTGGAGCTGTGACATTACTTATATAGAGGAGGCAGGGCCACCCGTCACGTGACCCCGCACCCTCTGACGTACCCTCTGCTACGTCACTGGGGAAGCCCAGGAAGAGGGAAGCCGATCACCCGGCCGTCGTTCGATCTTCTCATCGCTGGAGATCACCCGCAGCCGTCGCAGGATCGGGACAACGTTGGAGCAGGAAGCCGGGAACGAGTGGATTATCACCACTGGAGTTTTTTTTTTTATTAATAAAGGACTTTATTCTACGGTGTGTGTGTGTGTGTGTGTGTGTTTTTTTTACAAGACTTTACACTTCCTTCGTGAAATGGTAGGGGTACAGTGTACCCCATTACCATTTGACATAGGGGGGGGTCAGGATCTGGGGGTCCCCTTTGTTAAAGGGGTCTTCCAGATTCTGATAAGCCTCCCGCCCGCATACCCCCACAACCACCGGGCAAGGGTTGTGGGGATGAGACCCTTCTCCCCATCAACATGGGGACATCCTCCCCATGTTGAGGGCATGTGGCCTCGTGCGGTTCAGGAGAGGGAGGGCCGCACTCTGTCCCCCCCTCTTTTCTGCGGCCGTCCAGGTCAACATGCTCAGATAACGGATCTGGTTATGGATATTTAGGGGGAACCGCACGTCATTTTTGTTTTAAATTGACGGCGGGGTTCCCCTTAATATCCATACCAGACCTAAAGGGTCTGGTTATTGAATTTGCGGTGACCTCCGCGCATTTTTTTTTCTAAAAGTCCGTGTCCCATTGACTACAATGGGGTTCGGAGTTCGGGTTCCCGAACCTGAACTTTTTTTTTTTAAGTTCGGGTTCGGACCCGAACCCGAACATCCAGGTGTCCGCTCAACTCTAGTGAAGAGCCCATCTGGTGCCTGTTTTGGCTGACAGGGCGGATATCTGTAACTTCAGGGTACTCGAGTTTAGACCTTTATCAACGCCCGACTGAAGGAATTCCAGAATTTGGGATGGATCTGGAGACATGGGGTCCCAACATTTAAGTTGTGCCATCAGGACGAATCTTTTCCAAACGCTTGTGTAGATGGTGTTTGTGGTGTTTTTCCTGGCTTGCATTAGAGTCACTATAACCTCTTGGGAGCAACCTTGTTCTCTTAGCCTAACCCTCTCAACCTTCATGCTGTCAGGTGTAGCCTGTCTGGAGCCGGATGGAGGAATTGACCTTGATATAGGAGGTCCGCTGATGTCGGTAGGTGGATTGGAGGTTGAGTATTGAGCTGTAAGAGGGTCGTGAACCATGGCTTTCTCGGCCAGAACGGAATCACCGCAATTACTGTGGCCGAGGATCTTCGGAGTCGGGATAGGAACCTTGCGTTCAGGGGAGTTGGGGGAAAGATGTACCCCAGTTCGAAGTCCCATGGGTGAACTAAGCAGTCTGTGTCCTCGGCTGACGGAAAGGGTGCTCTGGACAGGAACCTCTGGCATTTGGTATTCGCTGGCGTTGCCGCTAAGTCGATCTCCGGGACTCCCCACACCTTTGTAAGAAGGGAGAATGCCTGGTGGTTCAGAGACCACTCATTGTTTGAAAGTGACTTTTGGCTCAGGTAGTCAGCCAGCATGTTCTGCGCTGCCGGCACATATACCGCTTTCAGATCCAACAGGTGTACTTGGGCCTATTCCATTATGGGACGAACTTCCTCCAAAAGCGTGTGACTTCTGGTAACGCCCTGTCTCTGAATATAGGCTACCGTGACTTTGTTGTCCATACAGATAAGGAAACTTTTCCCCTGTAGTAGAGGTGCGAAAGCTATGAGGGCTTGGAAGTCTGCATGGAGCTCCAGTATATTCGATACTATGCCCTGAGCTGGAAAGTGTCACTGTCCTTGAGCTGCCTGGTCCAGGTAATGCGCTCCCCAACCCCTATGGCTGGCATCCAATGTTACTACCTCCGGGTTTGGGGGAGCTTTTGGTCTGAACCTTCTGAGGTTGGAAGAGTGTGTCCACCACCAAACCGATTGTTTTACCCAGTTGGGAATATGGATAGTCTGGAGAATCAAGGCTCCATTCCACTGCCTGAGAAAGGCATTCTGCAGAACTCTCATGTGCCACTGGGACCACTGCAGCATGGGTATGGTCGATGACATGGACCCCAGCACACTGAGGCAGGCTCTGACCGGCAGACATCAGGATGACAACATGTTCCGAATCTTCAGTACTAAGGGTTCTACTTTCTCCAGAGGCAGCTGCACCCTGTTCAGCTCTGTATTTTATTCCGCCCCCAGGAACACCATGACTTGTGTAGGCTGAAGACTGCTTTTTTTCCAGTTGATTAACCAGCCAAAGTCCTGAAGGGTCAGGATTAAGATTTCCCGCTGATGAAGCAGAGTTTCCCGATCTTCTGCTAAGAGGAGTGCGATGAGCGGTAGGAGAATTTTTGTGAACGTCCTGGGTGCTGAAGAGATGCCGAATGGTAGGCACCGGAATTGAAAATGACGTTGGTTGATAGAAAAGTGGAGAAACTTCTAGAATGCGGGATGGATCGGAACGTGAAGATAAGCGTCCGATAAATCGACTGATAGCATCCAGTCTCCCAGGTTCACTGCCAGCAGAATGGATTGGAGGCTCTCCATTTTGAAGGCCTCTATTCTGATCCTTCTGTTGAGTCTTTTCAAGTCCAGGACAGGATGTAGATCCCCCTGATTTTTTCCGCACCAAAAATAAAGGGGAATAAAATCCCCTCCCCTTTTGGTGCGAAGGAACTTCTATAACTGCCCCCTTTTGAATTAGTTCCGAATTCCAAACCATATTGAAGAAGAAGCCCCCTCTTGTCTGGGGAAGATGGTATCTTGGAAGGCTGGAAGACCTTCCCCCGGTAATGTCCCCATAAATTTCCATTTGTGGCTGTATCTGACAGTGGAGAGTGTCCATGAGTCCTTTATGTGGTCTGACCAAATTTGAGCAAAACGCCTAAACCTGGGCGGGCGAACTTTCAAAAGGACTTTTGCTAGTCCCCAGCGCTGATGGCCTTGGTCTTCTGTACCTTCATAAAGGAGGGGCAAGTATTTTTCCAGTCCCTCCTGAATTCTCTGCCGGGGGGGATAGGCAGGACATTTTTGAGGCTTGGGTCTCCTATCGGTGGGGATAAGTCCCGACTTTCCCCCAGTGACCTTGGAAATCGCTGAATCCAACTTAGCACCGAACAAGTTTGCGCCATCATACGGGATCTTGCACCAATTTGACTTTGAAGCAGTGTCAGCTATCCAGGGCTTTAGCCATAAGTAGGGATGAGCCGAACATACCCGGGTTCCGTTCGCACCAGAACGTTCGAACAGACCGTCCGTTCGCGCGAACATTTAGAACCCTATTGAAGTCTATGGGACTCGAACGTTCAAATTCAAAAGTGCTAATTTTAAAGCCCAATATGCAAGTTATTGATGGAAAACGTCTTTGAGAACCCGGGTCTTGCCCCAGGGAACATGTATCAATGGAAAAAAAACGTTTTAAAAACTGTAGTTTTTTTCTTGAGCAGCGATTTTAATGATGCTTAAAGTGAAAAAAAAAATCCTTTAAATATGGTACCTGCTGGGTGTCTATAGTAGTGGCACATGTTTAGAAATGTCCCTGCACAACATGAGATTACTCTCAGAAAAAAAGTAATTTAAAGTGGAATTCCATCCATAAATATAGCATTACATCAGTAGTTTTAACCACTTGCCCACCGGGTTAATTCTGGCACTTCTCTCCTTCATGTGAAAATCACAATTTTGCTAGAAAATTAATCAGAACCCCCAAACATTATATTTTTTTTTTAGCAGACATCCTAGGGCAGTGATGGCGAACCTTGGCACCCCAGATGTTTTGGAACTACATTTCCCATGATGCTCATGCACTTTGCAGTGTACTAGAGCATCATGGGAAATGTAGTTCCAAAACATCTGGGGTGCCAAGGTTCGCCATCACTGTCCTAGGGAATAAAATGGCAGTCATTGCAATACTTTTTGTCACACCGTATTTGCGCAGCGGTCTTACAAGCGCACTTTTTTTGGATAAAAATCACTTTTTTTAATTAAAAAATAAGACAACAATACATTTTGCCCAATTTTTTTATATATTGTGAAAGATAATGTTACGCCGAGTAAAATGATACCCAACATGTCACGCTTAAAAATTGCGCCCGCTCGTGGCATGGCGTCAAACTTTTACCCTTAAAAATCTCGATAGGCGACGTTTAAAAAATTCTACAGGTTGCATTTTTTGAGTTGCAGAGTAGGTCTAGGGCTAGAATTATTGCTCTCACTCCAACGATCGCGGCGACAAAAAAAAAAAATGTTTCTTTAAGAGGCTGGGCGGGACTGACGTTTTGACGTCACTTCCGCCCAGCAGAGCTATGAGGACGGGTGAAGGAGATTTCTCCTTCAGTCCCGTCCCCGCTCAGCTGCCGGACACATCCGATCCCCTCCGCCGCTACCGACGGCTCCGGTAAGCGGCGGAGGGCGCGGGAGAGCGGCGGGAGGGGGGGGGGGCCCTCTCCCGCCACCGATAACGGCGATCTCGCGGCGAATCCGCCGCGGAGACCGCCGTTATCGTGTACATCACCGCCCCCTGAAAAGATGAATATCTCGGTTGTGGCAGCAGCTGCTGCCGTTATCGAGATATTCAACTTTAAAAAGAGGACGTCTTTTTGACATGGGGCGGTGGTCAAGAGGTTAAAAAAATGTCATTAGTCCTTTACAATTTTTTTTTCTTTTTATATGCCTTCAAATTGTTGTTGCTAGGCAGAATAGTTAATCTTCCCACTTCCTGCACCTAGGTGCTTAATGCCTCCTAACCTACACCGCACAGACTCCTGGGAATGTAGTGGGTGTAACTTTCCAGGAGTCTGTGCACTCCCCAGTCTCAAAGAATCATGTGACTTGAACAGCACAGGTGCTGAAACCTGATCTGACACTGCTTGTGCAGCACTGAGCATGTGCGAGATCTGCAAGGCTGAAATCCAGGAAGTCATACAGTCTGGCTTCATGATGGCCCCAGTCAATTTCTATTTTATAAAGTGTCTAAATGCTGTAACAACCTAACAAAACGGACCTTAGTTTACAGACTAACTTTACTAGAATACATTAAGCTTGTGTATTACAGGGGTATTTATATTTAATAAGTGAAATTGTGGCCGGAACTCCGCTTTAATACTGCTTGCGGCTTTAATGTAATGTTTGGTCCCTGCAATATGGATAAAAATCATTGAAAAAAATAGCATGAGTTTCCCCGCCACCACTCCCCCCAGGTCATTACAAGACCCAGTGCCGATCCTGACCTCCCTGGGGCCCTAAGCAAAATGACATGGCACATTAAAAATGAGAATCGGGGGGGGGGGGGGGGCGCTGACGACAGTGACATGTCACATTAAAGAAAGTTGAGAAGCAGGGTGACGGGGTGTTCTGCTGTCAGAAATGACTCAGCCAGCGAGTTTAGAAGCGGGGAGAGGGGACAAAAATTACTTCTCACCAGGCGGGTCCTCTAGTAATTTAGGGGGCCCTTTGCAGCTTTGCGGAGCCCTAAGTGGCTTGCATAGTGAGCCTAAAGCGAGGATCGGCCCTGACAAGACCTTTTGGCCCTATATACTTTGAACAGCAGTATACAGGCGTTGCAAACAAGATAAGGACTGTAGGTTTCTTAAGTACAATCAGAACCATGTCATACTTTGCTCCTGCATTGCACAATTTCCTAAAGAGACCCTCAACAAACTACACGACACTTGTGCCTGATGAGGCCACTGATGTTCCAGTGGTGGTGGCCCGTGAGACTGTCCATACAGGCTTGGCCCCCCAAAGTGCACGTGCTGTGTGGCAACAATATGTCGATTATTTTAGGGGTGGGGGCATTACAATGCCAGATCTTGGCTCAATAAATTATTTTTTTAGGAAAGTAAAATTCTAGAAAAAAGGGGGGTTGCCATCCGGGGCCCCCTTTGAACAAATTCTGTGAAGAACTCCTGTTCTCTGAAGGCCTCCATTATTTCTGCAAGTCAAAATTTAGCAAAAAAAAATGTCAGTCAAGCCTTAGCTTTCTCCCCATATCTAACCCACAAACTCATCCACTGATCATGAAGTCCAAAAATCAAGTTTCGTATCGTCGTACTGCACGATCGTTTTTCCGACGTTTTCTACCGACTGTGAACGACGTTCTCATTCACGCAATATCCCTTTATACACTGCGCATGTGAGAAGCTCCGCACGTTGCTACGCCCATGATGATCATTCTAGTGATTGACACGCCCCTTTTCAGTCGGTCAATGCAAGAGTCAGAAGTAATGATGGAGGGAAGACAGCAAGCTGCAACCAGGCAGGAGAGAGGCCAGGCACACACCAGGAGGAGCAGGAGGTACAAAGCCACCAACATGAGCTTCGAAGAGATGGTAGAGATGGTTGCTGTTCTTAAAAAGGAGGACTACGACGGCAAAAAAGGGCCTTACAAGAACCCCAATAAAATCAAGGCCCAGATAATGGAGAAGGTGCGGAGGACTCTCCATGCAAAATTCGGGGTGCAGAGGTCCAGGGAGCAGCTGCGCAAGCGATGGTCTGATTTGAAAATCAGAGAGCCGGACCAGATGGAGAGAATTAGAGTTCTCAGACGTAAGTAAATTTCATGTGTACTCTGAATATTTGTTTTAAAGGGGTTGTAAATACAAAAATATTTTCCTCTTAAATTAAAGTCTGACAGTAGCTGATAAAGTAAAAAGTAATGTTTTGCATTATAACTAGTTTGATACCTGTTGAAATCGAGCTGTTTTATTCACCTCCGTCACTCCTGAATCGTTATTCTCACTGACTTCCTGGTTTGCGGTGCGCATTCATTCTTGCTACATCACGGCCTAATGGGAACTACAGTTCCTATTAGGCTTAGCCTCCATGCCTGTGAGGGATAAGAGAGTATCTTCACGCAGGGCTGTAGTCATAGGGAGGGGGTGAGCACTTTCTGCTTTCCACCATGCAAAACGGCTCAGATGCTGGTGGAAAGCAAGAAGAGGAGTGACAGGAAATGGCATTTTCAAACCTAGATTACTGTATTTTGGAGGTCAAAAGGAAAACTGAGGTAAGTGATATTTAAATGCTCTAGCTTGCAGCAATCAATTGATCTAATAAAAAACAAACCTTTAGTGTTCCTTTAATTATTTTGCGTCATTTGGTTTTCTTTCAGGTTGTGTATATAGACAGTCCAAGAATAGATGTTTCAAGGTTCCTGTTTGTGGGCATAATAATTGGTTGTTCATTGTATTTAATATCTTTTTATGTGAGACCAATTTTTTATTTAATGTAGATGTGTTATTAACTAGATTTAAATAATCCAACTTAAGTCATTATACAGTAAAAGGAAGAGTATGCTCAGCACAGCAGTTGATTACACATATGGACTCAGTAGCACAATGGTTGGCATGGCCGATCCACCCTATAGGTTTGCTATGCAAGCCACTTAGGGCCCCGCAAAGCTGCAAAGGGCCCCCCCAAATAACTAGAGGCCCCGCCTAGTAAGAAGTCATTTTCGCCCCCTCACTCTGCTTCTCAACTCGCTGACTGCATTCGAGAAGAGGCAAGAAGTTAGCACCCCTTGCTTCTCAATTTAATGCAAGATGTCATTTTCGACAGCAGAACACCCCCTCCCCCCACTTCTCAACTTTCTTTAATGTGACATGTCACTGTCTTCAGCGCCCCCCGCTTCTCATTTTTAATGTGCCAAGTCATTTTGCTTCGAGTCCCAGGGAGGTCAGGATCGGCACTGAGTGTTGGTCACAAGAACAACCTAGTTGGCGTGTCACACAGAGGTGATCCAGTGTATACTTGTTGTTTTTCCATGTAGGAAACTTGTCCAAAGATAGAGAAATGCAACAGCTTTGATAATGGATAAAATCGTGTGTTAAGTTTAGAAGGATTGTAAAAGCAGACAATTGTACCAAACTTTTTAAAAAGAATGATTGATATTCCTCTTTCAGGCCTCTAATCTTTTTGATTCATCTATCCCTTTTTTTACAATCTCATAGGCTGCAATCAAGCTGCAGAAGTGGAGCCGACCAACCCCACACAGTGCCAAGCCCCACCCTCGCCGGATGTACAGGAAGTGCAAAATGCCACCACATCAGGTCAGTGTCATACAGCACAGCTTCAGGTAATACATGTAGGCCTGCATAATTTTAATACATGTTTTTTCACAAATTTCAGGTGTACGAGCTGTTGATGGCGGCTTAGACACTTACAGTGCCCAGGTGCTAATTGGGGAGATAATGTCCTGCATGGCACAAATAGAGGACACAAACATCGCCCTGGAGAAGATCATAAGGAACAATAGAAAGGTGGACCAAAGCCTCAAGAATATTATTGATGTTCTGGGGAGGGTTTAAAAAAAATAAAAAAATAAAAAAAAATACAAAAAAAATTGATGTAGACAAGTATTTAAAAGCAAAAATATACTTATTAAAAAAATTATATTAAGATATTTTAAAAAATTATGAAAATTACACATTTTAAGTGTGATACAATAAATATTTTTGGATACTCAACAATGTCTGGCTTCTTATTATATCGATGCTGCCTAAAAGAACAAATCTAGATCTGTGGTGTTTACATTGACAATGATGAGTATTTAGTAAAGGGAAATAAACATGACACTATGATAACGTAGGAGAAAGCTAGAATGAACTCAAATTAGAAACAAAGCAAACCAAGAAAATTACTAGAACAGGGGCAGAAAAATTGGGCCTTAGGTACTGGTGGCGGTGTCACAACACTGCAACCCCTCACAGATACTGTAATTGGAGCTCAGCAAAGAGACACATGCAAAGTATTGCATTAAAAATTATTATTAGACGCCCCTGTTAAACAGGGGCAGAAACATTGGGCCTTAGGCACACCACAACCCCTCAGATACTGTAATTGGAGCACAGAAAAGAGCCACATGCAAAGTATTGCATTAAAAATTGTTATTAGACGCCCTTGTTAAACAGGGGCAGAAACATTGGGCCTTAGGCACACCACAACACTGCAACCCCTCAGATACTGTAATTGGAGCGCAGAAAAGAGCCACATGCAAAATATTGCATTAAAAATTGTTATTAGATGCCCCTGTTAAACAGGGGCAGAAACATTGGGCCTTAGGCACACCACAACACTGCAGCCCCTCAGATACTGTTAAACAGGGGCAGAAAAATTGGGCCTTAGGCACTGGTGGCGGAGCCCAGAACCAAAAATGTTCTTACTAGCTATCAGCAAGATCAGTGAGGAGGAAAAGAATATTCAATCAGCAGCATAACAGGACAGTCACTCAGCATCAGCATAGGCAGTCTCCAAGGGATCTGTCATTTAAAAAAAAATATTCTGTTACATCTGCATCAGGTGCTTGGTAGCTGGTGTTGATCCAAGCCTGATTCATTTTTATAAAGGTCAGTCGATCAACGGAGTCGGTGGAGAGGCGCACCCTGTGATCGGTCACAAAGCCTCCAGCAGCACTGAATGTGTGTTCTGAAAGAACGCTGGATGCAGGGCAAGCCAGTAGCTCAATAGCGTACTGTGCAAGCTCTGGCCAGTGATCCATCCTCAAGACCCAGTATGCCAGAGGATTTTCGGTGGGGAAAGTGTCGAATCTGATCTTGCCCCTAGGTATTCACGCACCATGTAAATCAAACGCTGGCAATGGTTGCTGGAACCGGTCATACCTTGGGGCTGCGGACTAAAAAATTGAACGCATCGGTCAGACGGCCACCTTCTCCACCGCTCTTTCTGTGACTCATCGAAGCCTCAGCAACACGCTGTGCAGGACCTGGATTTGGTAATCCCCCAGGTTCTGGGAACGCGTTGCACAGAGCCTTCTGCAAGGCCTCCCGAAGTTTCATCTTTTGCTCGCTCTGCGACGGCAAGATAAGCTTGCCGTCCCGTTGGATCAAGGAGAGTTGCCAGCCAGTAATGATCCCTCTCCTTGATACCACGAATACAAGGATCCTTACACAGGCTTTGCAGGATCAGGGAGGCCATGCAGCGTAGGTTTGCTGAGGCATTCGGGGCACAGTCCTCTGGGTCACTGAGGACGACAGGATCCGCAGCCACCTCATCCCAGCCACGTAAAAGTCCACGTGTTCCTTGGGCCTGTAAGTGATCCCTTGAAGACTGCTGCTGCTGAGTGCTAGGTTCCACCTCCATGCTGCTGATACAATCCTCCTCCTCCACCTCGTCCTCGTCCTCCTCATCCTCTTTCTGTGTGGTAGGCGGGCATGCAGGTCCACTGTCTGGATAAAGGGGGCCTTGAGAGTTAATGAAGTCCTCCTCTTCCTCCCTCTGTTCTGCCTCAAGGGCCCTGTCCATAATTCCATGTAGAGTCTGCTCCAACAGGTGAATTAGAGGGACAGTCTCACTGATGCATGCACTGTCACTGCTCACCATCCTCGTGGCCTCCTCAAATGGTGACAGGACAGTGCATGCATCCCTGATCAAGGCCCACTGGCGTGTAGGAAAAAAAACAAGCTCCCCTGACACAGTTCTGCTGCCATATTGGCACAGGTACTCATTGATGGCCCTCTGCTGCGTGTGCAGCCGCTGCAGCATGGCCAACGTAGAGTTCCATCTGGTGGGCATGTCACAAATTAGGCGGTTCTTGGGCAGGTTGTATTCCCTTTGGAGGTCTGTCAACCGAGCAGTGGCATTGTATGACCTTCGGAAATGCACACAGACTTTCCTGGCCTGCTTCAGGACATCCTGTAAGCCCGGGTACCTGCCCAAGAACCGCTGCACCACCAAATTGAGAACATGAGCAAAACAGGGCACATGGGTCAGTTTTCCCTGTCGCAGGGCAGAGAGGAGGTTGGTGCCATTGTCGCTAACCACCATTCCTGGCTTAAGCTGGCGTGGCGTCAACCACCTCTGAGCCTGCCCCTGTAGAGCTGACAGAACCTCTGCCCCAGTGTGGCTCCTGTCTCCCAAGCACACCAGCTCTAGCACCGCATGGCATCTCTTGGCCTACATTCCTGCATAGCCCCTTGTACGCATACGGAGCACGGCTGGTTCAGAGGAAACATCAGCACAGGAAGACGCCACAGAGGAAGAAGAAGAAGAGGAGGGGGTGGAGGAGAGAGGTGTGTCACAACCAGTAGTAGTGTTTTGGAGGCGTGGTGGCGGAACAACCTCCAACACTACTGTACCTTGCCATGCGTCCTTCCCAGCTGCCAGCAGAGTCACCCAATGCGCCGTGAAAGAGAGGTAACGTCCCTGTCCATGCCTGCTGGACCACGAGTCAGCGGTAAGATGCACCTTACCACTGACCGCCCTGTCCAGCGAGGCGTTTGGGTACTTGCCACTGAGGTACCGCACATTGCACAAACTCACGGAAGGGGGCAGAATCTACCAACTGAAAAGGTAGCAGTTGAAGTGCTAGCAATTTCGCTAAGCTAGCATTCAACCGCTGGGCACGTGGATGGCTGGGAGAGTACTTCTTTCGGCGCTGCGGCAGGGAAATTTGTCTGCTACCATCAGTAGATTTTCCGCATGTACTACTAGGTTGTGACACACCTATTTCTACACCTTCAGTCCTATCAGTGCAGGCTTCAGAGAGGACTGAGGGTCTTGTGGGGTTGGAGCTCCCAGCTGATGAGGGGCAAGGGGAGGTCCGCTTTGTTCTTTGGTGTGGGTCTTTCTGGTATGCTTGCCAACGAACTGAATGGCAGGTCGACATATGTCTGGTCAAGCATGTGGTGCCCAAGCGGGTGAGGTTTTGGCCACGCGAGATACGCTTGAGACATATGTTGCAAATAGCAACAGTGCGATCTTCTGCACATGTCTCAAAAAAGGCCCACACCAAAGAACTTTTGCAGTACCGTTGAGACGCAGCAGCGCCCTGCACAGGCGTAGCTCTGCGATGTAATGCAGTTGGTGTGCTGCCCTTAAGCTGTCCCCTGGAGGGCATCCTGCCTCTTTGGAGATGTGCCTGTGCCTCTTCCTCCTCCTCCTCCTCCTCCTCCTCCTCCTCCTCCTCCTCTTCCTCCTCCTCTCTCCTATCAGGCACCCAGGTAGAGTCAGTGACCTCATCATCCCCTCCCTCCTCATCACTGTCGAAAACCTGGCAGTATGCTGCAGCTGGGGGAACATGACTGCCAGATTGCTGTCCCTCTCGGGCCACCCGCTCTCTCTGGGCTCACATCAATGCCTTCCTCTATCTGTGCTCCGTCATCGGAGCCTTCAAAACGCTGCGCATCTTCATGTAGCATGTACCCAACACTGTGTTGAAACAGTTCGGGGGACTCCTCAGGAGGACATGGTGGGACTAGGGAAGGATTGTGTGATGCCATTGTGCACAAGGAAGAGGACGCCTTGGCAGCTGCTTTGCCAGATAAACTAAGCTCAGCCTGGGTGAGAGAGGATGAGGAGGATAAGGACGGCTTGGTCATCCACTCTACTAATTTCTCTGCATGTTGAGGCTCAACATGGCCAGCTCCTGAAAACAATGACGAGCGTGTCAGACGGCCACATCCTGAAGAGGATGCACCTTGTCCACCACCAGCGTTGCCTCTAGATGCAGAGCCTGCTTGCCCTCGTGACTCTCTGCCTTTCTTTGTTGTCCTTCCAGACATTTTAATAGCCTGCACAGGACAAAATCAGAAATAAACAGCACCTGTCCAGTAAGAGCAACTGCGTTTATGGGCAAAAACACAGCAAACTTATAGTAAGATCGACTGATTTTATGGGCAAAAAACACAGCAAATGTGCAGTATGATCGACTGAGTTTATGGGCAAAAACACAGCAAACTTATAGTAAGATCGACTGAGTTTATGGGCAAAAACACAGCAAACGTGCAGTATGATTGACTGCGTTTATGGGCAAAAACACAGCAAATGTATAGTAAGATCGACTGAGTATATGGGCAAAAACACAGCAAACTTATAGTAAGATCGACTGAGTTTATGGGCAAAAACACATCAAACGTGCAACGTGCAGTATGATCGACTGCGTTTATGGGCAAAAACACAGCAAATGTATAGTAAGATCGACTGAGTTTATGGGCAAAAACACAGCAAACGTGCAGTATGATGGACTAAGTTTATGGGCAAAAACACAGCAAACCTATAGTAAGATCGACTGAGTTTATGGGCAAAAACACAGCAAACGTGCAGTATGATCGATAAGTTACGTTGCCGCGATTCTACGTGAATCTGGCCCTATGTTTCAGTTAAAACTAAACTGCATGCAGGCAATTCAACACGTTAGAGCACTGCAGCTAGCACAAAGACATTTTCTAACAATAGGAATAGCTGATCTAGCTAAGCTATACAGTGTATAAATATATGTGCAACGCTAGGAAGGATGTATATATATCCTCTACACACTGCAAATTTAACTATACCACACAAACGTACGCGCGCTCGGCGTTCGAGTTTTACGTCGTTTGTGTACAGCGCTTCCATCATAAGGCTGCTCCTGCTATTAGGAGGCACAGCCAATGCTAAGTATGGACGTCGTTCCCGCGTCGCGTTTTTCGAAATTTGCGTTGTTTGCGTAAGTGGATCGTGAATGGTGCTGGACGCCATTTACGTTCCCGTCAAAGCAAATGACGTCCTTGCGACGTCATTTACCGCAATGCACGTTGGGAAAGTTTCCCGATGGAGCATGCGCACTACGTTCGGCGCGGGAACACGCCTAATTTAAATGATCCACGCCCCCTACGGGATCATTTAAATTACGCGCGCTTACGCCGGGCACTTTTACGCAACGCCCCCGCAAATTACGGAGCAAATGCTTCGTGAATGAAGCATAGCTCAAGTAATTTACGGAGGCATAGCGTAAAAACGGTACGCTGCGCCTCCGTACTAGTGCGCGCCCCTACCTGAATCCACCCCACTGAATTTTTTTTTTGTCCCAGGTGATTAAATAAAGACAAAATATTGCTCACATATGCCATGGTTATATGTGGAATTGCACCCCAAAATACATTCTGCTGCTTCTCCTGAGTACGGGGATACACCATGTGTGGGACTTTTTGGGAGTCTAGCCGCTTACGAGACCCCGAAAACCAATCACCGCCTTCAAGATTTCTAAGGGCATACATTTTTGATTTCACTCCTCACTACCTATCACTACCTATCACAGTTTTGAAGGCCATAAAATGCCAAGATGGCACACAACCCCCCCAAATGACCTAATTTTGGAAAGAAGACACCCCAAGCTATTTGCTGAGAGGCATGTTGAGCCCAATGAATATTTAATTCATTGCGGCGCTAGTACTTCTCTGCTCCATACAAGGGTCCTGCGGTTCTTGCTGCTCAACAACATCAAAACGGGGTTGGGTACGCCTGGCCTTAGCAGGGACCACAACTTAGTTGTCAGGCCCCGTACACACGACAGAGTTTCTCGGCAGAATTCACCGAGAAACTCGGTCAAAACCCGGATTCTGCCGAGAAACTCTGTCGTCTGTACAGTTTTGGCTCGATGGAGCCGCCGAGGAGCTCGACGAGAAAATAGAGAACATGTTCTCTATTTTCTCGTTGTTCTATGGGAGAAGGCGGCCCGCCGAGCTCCTCGGCGGCTTCATCCCAGAACTCGACGAGGAACTCGACGTGCTTGGCACGTCGAGTTCCTCGGCCGTGTGTACGGGGCCTCAGAGCTATCTGGCATGGAGCCGCTGTCGTCTACAGGATCATATTCTGAGCCAGAATCTGACAGATGCGTGACCTCACGCATCTGTCAGAAGATGCGTGAAGTAGGCCTCTTCACCAGTGTACATTCGCTTTGCCATTTTGGGCTCTAAATTTAGTCATACACTAGTGATGATTCGCAGGTAAAAAAAAACACCTGACTGTCAGCAAACATAAAAAACACTTCCAAAAAAACTGTTAGCGATCGCAGGGATCAGGCCTGTCTCTGCGAACGCTGCAGGTATGTGTGTTGTGTTTTGGAAGTGACAGTGATCGATCGATACTGCACTTGGGTGGGTTGGGCTGGGCTGGGCGGAGGGGCAAAACGCAGGTGCTAGCGGGTATCTGGGCTGATTTCGCTAACAATGCGTTTTTGGGTACCCTAAATCCTAGCCTCCTCCGATTGGTGTCCTCCCAGTCTTCTATCCCCTATGAAAATGAAACACAAGGTATAGTTACACACATGGAGACACCCCAAAGTATACCTCTGTGGGACACCCTAAAAAGGTTGTTCTGGTGGGCCACACAGGTGCTCCTGAGTACAGATGTGTAACCAGCTGCTGAGTGTCCTCTCCTTTACACTGAATCAAGTTTGCATTTCACGTTCTAGTTACAAACACATCATCTAGACAACAATGTTTATAAACGTTGTTTTAATACAAATAGGCATGACCACATGTGGTTTACATGGATCTGCGCAAAACGTTGTATTTTTGACGAACAATGTTTACTACGAACAATTAAACTTTAGCCACTAACCTGCAAGTTGCCATTTTCAAATGTAAACCAGTCAATCCAAGCACATGGAGCAAAACATGCAAGAATAATAATAAAACTAGGAATAACACAGAAAAAATACTTACTTTTTTCAAGCATTTTTTTATCTTCCTATACTGCTCTGACTCCCTCAGTTTTAGGTCAGAACACCTTTTACGGAGCTGCTCCTTGGATCTCCTGACCCCAAATTTATGGTACAGACTCCTCGCCACTTTGTCCATTATTTTTGACCTCCTCAGATTAGGGGTGTTGTATGGCCCATGCTTCCCATCGTAATCTTTCCTCTGCAGGATGTCCACCATCTCCGCCATCTCAGCAAATGACATATTAGTCGCCTTGTATCTTTTTGTCCTGGATCGGGATGTTCCTGCCTCCAGGCTTTCCTCGTCGGTACTGAGTATAACATGCACCTGTGTCACCGCCATGTCATCGTCTCCCACTGTGCACCGAACGAGAAGGGGCGGGGAATATCCAGAAAAAAACGTTCAGGGGCGAGGCGACGTGGGTGGAGTTTCACGCATGCGCAGGGTATATAATGAGAACGACGTAACTATGTTGTGTGCGCGGAGTAAGAATAAACGGAAGTGCGGAACGACTCAAACAAAGGTAAAAATGAAACTTGGGCCATCAGTGGCCTATACTGATTCATGATTATAAAGGCCTATATTGGGATATGATTAGGACAATTTAAGCTGACCTAGTGTTTATGTCTTGTGTTTTATCTTGCAGAAATAATGCATAAATTAGGGGAACCAGATATAATGCTTGCTTTTATCGAAAAATATAGAGAAATTTGAAATCTATGGGAGGTCAAATACAGTTTATACCACAACAGTGTGGTACGAAGGGCAATAATTGAGAAATTAGCTGAATATATGAAGACCTGGATGCCAGAGGCAGACTATACCATGATGAACAATAAATAATTAATAACATGAGGAATAGCTACAAGAAGTGATACAAAGAGGTCTGTGGTTCCCAGAGATCAGGAGCAGCAGCAGACCAAGTACATGTGTCCAAGCTGTGGTACTACAAACACCTGTGTTTTCTGGACGACCAGATTGAAGCCAGGGAATCTCTTTCCAGCCTTCCCCTTCCCTCCAGCGTTCCTTCCACCCTTCCCTCCAGCATTCCTTCCACCCTTCCCTCCACCCCCGCAGAGGGTGACGAGGAGCAACCTGAGCTGGAAGAGCCGGATCTGCACATCTATAGCCAGGTATAGTATTTTACAAAATATTTATTGACCTAGAATTATTGTTGGGAACTAGAGGTTATTATTCCCAAATGAAATAATTAGTGACCAGAAATGATTGGCACAGGAATGAAAACTGCTGGGGTCAGAATGAGAGTCTTTTCCATTTCTTAACATTCAAATTGCAACAGTCATGAGCTGAAAAATGTGTGTGATTAATGAACCAAAAACTAAAACTATGTCCCTTTTTTATACACAGGATGAGCTCAGCCAGGAGTACGGGGCTCTGGAGTGTGGCAGTCAGGAGGAGGAAGGGGTGAGTGGCAGACAGGAGGAGGTAGTGTCAAGTGGCAGTCAGCAGGTGCCCAGGCCAAGTAGCATCACCCAGTCCCAGGTGCCTCCCCTCCACGTCAGACCCAAAAGACCAAGGAGGATGACGCTGGTGGAGGAGGAATCGCTAAAAATCATCAGCTGCCATAATGAGGGCCCCCTTCAACCCTGTAGAGGCCTATAGCTACTACCTGGCTGATAAGTTCCATAAAGTGGAGGAGGTAGCTGATTTCTATGGTCCTTCACAAGGCGGGGAGGGGCCAGCTGACAGAGGCCACACATCTGTGTGATCTGGTCCCTCCTTCTCCTCCTCCTCCTGCCACATTCCCACCACCAGAGCCTCAGCCTGCAAGGGGGCGTGGAGGGAGCCATGGAAGGAAGGCTGCAGGGAAGCGTGGAGGGAACACTGCAGGGAGCAGTGAAAGGAAAGCTACAAGGAAGACCAGAAAGTGATTCCCTGGCTTCAAGCTGCTCTGCCAGAAGACACAGTTTGTTGGAGTACCACAGCTTGGGGACATGTATGACATCTGCTGCTGCTCCTGATTTCTGTGATTTGGGGACCAGATGGTGATCCCAATTAGAGGGATGCCTCATGTTATTAATTTTATTTTCCATACAATTCATGTCTGCCTTTGGGGTCCAAAGTCTGCATAAATTCAACTAATTTCTCAATTGTTGCCCTTCCTCTTTATTTTGTTGACCCAGAATAAATGGATATTTGATTTAAGTTATATACTTTCCTATGTGTTTTTCTTGTGAGTAGCCATAACATTTCATAAATACAATATGTAATTAACAAAGGACACCAACCTCCTTGAGGGGGAAAAAAAATCAAGATAATAATGTTGTCGTGATAACTTGACCAACAAAAAAAAATGGAGATCACAAGAAAATATTAAAAGCAAAAAAAAAGGAGATCTTGATTTAAAAAACAAAAAAAAACATTATTATGGAGATCTGGCTTAAAAAACAAATAAGAATATTCATGAGATCACAAGAAACAATAAAGAAATAAGTTTATCAGAACTCTTATTCTAGCATTAGAAAGAAGAAAACAATGCGATGCATTAAACGATGCAATAATTTGCAGAATGACAAATGTGCTATCTCCATTATGAACGCTAGTTTTACCAGAATGAGCGCTTCCGTCTCCTAATTCAGTCTGAGCATGCGTGGATTTTTGTCCGATGGAGTTCCACACAATCTGATTGTTCTATTGTTTTTTTATCCATGGGAAAAATGTAAAACATGTTCTATTTTTTTTTCACAGATGGAAAAAAGACCGATGGGGCCCACACACGATCGGTTTGTCCGATAAAAACAATCCATCAGTCCGGCTTTAGTGTTTGATGACGAATTTCCCCACAAATCGCTATCGCTCAATTCTGCAAGTGATTCTAATTTATTATCACTGTTTTCTAACTGGTCTAAAACCACCTTTGACATAAAGGGACACTTTTTTTTCTGCCTGGAAACTGGAGATTGTCCATAGCAACCAAAATGTATTTATAATATAAAAGTGCATGCAGGACACTGGGCAGTAGGGATGAGCTTCGAGTTCGAGTCGAACAGTGCACAATTTGGGGTGTTCACGGCAAATTCGAAAAACACCCTGAATTTTAAAGGTTAATATGCAAGTTATTGTCCTAAAAAGTTTTTGGGGACACGGGTCCTGCCCCAGGGGACATGGATCAATGAAAAAGTTTTAAAAACTTCAATTTTTTTGGGAGCAGTGATTTTAATAATGCTTAAAGTGAAACAATAAAAGTGAAATATTCCTTTAAATTGCGTACCTGGGGGGGGGGGGTGGTGTATTATGCCTGTAAAGTAGCACATGTTTCCTGTGTTTAGAACTGTCCCTGCACAAAATGTCATTTTTGAAGGAAAAAAGTATTTTAAAACTACTCGCGGCTATTTATGAATTGCCGGTCCCGGCAATACAGAGAAAAGTCATTGAAAAAACGACAGGCCCCCACCCCCCAGTCCATTACCAGGCCCTTTAGGTCATTTTTTTCAATGACTTTTATCTGTATTTCCTGGGACCCCGACAATTCATTAAAGTAATTTTAAATGGCTTTTTTTCCTTCAAAAATGACATTTTGTGCAGGGAACCAAAATTTTAAAAAAAAATGCGGTCCTTCAAAAAATCTATTACCAGGCCCTTCAGGTCTCATATGGATATTAAGGGGAACCCTGCCACCAATTAAAGAAAAATGGTGTGGGGGTCCCCCTCAAAATCCATGCCAGACCCTTCAGGTCTGGTATGAATTTTAAGGGGAGCCCCGCACTAAATAAAAAAAATGGTGTGGGATTCCCCTAAAAATCCATACCAGACCCTTATCCAAGCACGCAACCTGGCAGGCCGCAGAAAAAAAAGGGGGGGACGAGAGAGCGCCCTTCCTCCTGAACTGTACCAGGCCACATGCCCTCAATATGGGGTGGATGCTTTGGGGGTCTGTGACCCCCAAAGCACCTTGTCCCCATGTTGATGGGGACAAGGGCCTCAACCCCACAACCCTTGCCCGTTGGTTGTGGGGGTCTGCAGGCAGGGGGCTTATCGGAATCTGGAAGCCCCCTTTAACAAAGGGGACCCCCAGATCCCAGCCCCCCATGTGAATTGATAAAGGGTACATTGTACCCCTATCATTTCACAAAAAAATTGTCAAATTGTTAAAAACCACACAGACACAGCTTTATAAGTCCCATTGACGTGGATGGGTGGTTTCCATCGCATCAGAGGGGGGCGGGGTCACTCATCCACGGCACTGGGAAAGCCTGGCGTTTTCCCTTGCATCAGAGGGGGACAGGGTCACGTGATGGGTGGCCCCGCCCTCAGCTACATAAGAGCTGTCAGGCTAGCGCCGCATCATTCCCGGGTGTCTCTGGTGGAGTCAGGATCGTGTGCGTGTTCCTCGCTTGATATCATCGCTGGAGAGTGGAGATCACCCATCGCTGGATACCGAGAATGGATTCCATCACTGGAGTGGAGATCAAGAGTGGATAACATTGCTGGAATCTTTTTTTTATTTTTATTTTTTTTATTTTTAATAAAGGAATTATAAAGCTGTGTCTGCATGGTTTTTAACAATTTGACTCTTTTTTTTTTGTAAAATGATAGGGGTACAATGTACCTGTTATCAATTCACATAGGGGGGGCAGGATCTGGGGGTCCCCTTTGTTAAAGGGGGCTTCCAGATTCCAATAAGTCCCCTGCCCCCTGCTCGCAGACCCCCACAACCACCGGGCAAGGTTGGTAGTTTTAAATTACTTTTTTTCCTTCAGGAATAACATTTTGTGCAGGGACAGTTATAAACACAGGAAATATGAGCTACTTTACAGGCATACTTTAGACACCCCCCAGGTTCGAAATTTAAAGGAATATTTCACTTTAAATTGTTTCACTTTTATTGTTTCACTTTAGGCATTATTAAAATCACTGCTCCCGAAAAACATCAGTTTTTAAACTTTTTTTTTTGCATTAATACATGTCCCCTGGGGCAGAACCCGGGTCCCCAAACACTTTTTAGGACAATAGCTTGCATATTAGCACTTTTGATTTCTCACGTTCGAGTCCCATAGACATTAATGGTGTTCGAATGTTCGCGTGAATTTTTGGTCTGTTCGCATGTTCTGGATGGGAACCGAACCGGGGGGTGTTCGGCTCATCCCTACTGGGCAGACCACTAGGGACAAAGGGTATGTGTAATTATTTTATACAGTACTGTAATCTGTAAGAATACAGTGTACTGTATCTATACTGTGTTTTTACTTTTTTGAATTTGGTGCTGATCTCCGACCCCGTGTGTCGCAACATCGCAGGGAACGGAGCGAATCGAGCGAGGAGACAGCTCGCACACACAGCGGGGAGACATCACAGGATCCAGGGGACACGATAAGTAACTTTGCCTGGATACTGAGATGTGATCCCGAGTCTGGCTCGGGGTTACCGCTAATAGTACTGAAATTTCACCCCGAGCCAGACTCTGGAATACCGCTCAGGAGGTTAAACTGGAAAAAAGCATGCAAGAGGGTACTAGCTGCTGTTAGGTAGGGAATTTGTGCATTGCAGCATCAATTACTGTCCAGATAAGTGAAAGTCTGATGCAAATTCCCTTCTGAATTGACACCTCAGTTTTAGATTAGTCACTAAAAAAATGTATCCCATGGTCTGCTTCCCTGGCTGTACATCTGCCCTTAAGTGCAGGTAATCGTGCCACATAAGATTACATGCGAACAGATGCAAACAGTGTCAGCTTATCATTGATTTGTACAAGCTTCCTTTCCATGGCTGATCTGAAAAACCTGGCTGTACGTGCTGGAGAAATGTGCTGATCTGGGGCTCATGGCTAGGGTTGCCACCTTATCTTCAAGCCAAACCCGAATACTTTAGCAGCCTGGGACACCTTTTGGTGCCTTAAGGAAAGTAGTAATGTGGTGTGCATAGCATGCTGCAGCGAACGGTGGGTGTGGCTCTTTCTGACATCTCCATGCCACCCAGCGATGCCAAACTTGCCCCAAGACAGCCGCCTGTCATTTGTGTGACTATCATGGTTACTTGAGGAGCCTGGTTTGAATAATGTGTCCGGGTTTCAGTCTGACTGAAACCTGGACACATGGTTCAAAACAATGACTGTTCGGGTGAATCCTGGACAGGTGGCAACCCTACTCTTGGCCCTAATCACCTGTGTGCATGAACCCTTAAGCTGCACAAACTTTGTTGAAAACTTTGCAAATGCTTGTGAAAACCTGTGCACACTGTCCTTCTGTAAGTTCAGGTCTGTGTGCATAAGATCATCAAAGTGAGGGAAAGTTCTGGGTTAGAACATCAACTTTCACCCACAAGGGCTTAAACAAAACTAATATATCAATTTAGGAGGAGATAATCCTTAAAGCGGATGTGCCACGGGGAAAAAATATTAAAAGCCAGCAGGTACAAATACTGCAGCTGCTGACTTTTAATATTAGGACACTTACCTGTCCTGGAGTCCAGCGCTGATCGCAGCAGAGCACGAGCGATCGCTCGTCTCTCTGCTGCTCCCCCCACCATCCACGCTGAGGGAACCAGGAAGTGAAGCGCTGCGGCTTCAGTGCCCGGTTCCCTACGGCGCATGCGCGAGTCGCGCTGCGCCCGCCGATTGGCTCACACGCTGTGTGCTGGGAGCCGAGTGTTCCCAGCACACAACGGGCGACAGACGGGAAGTCAGAAAAACCCGTCTTTCGCACGTAGCGTGTGGCCGGAAGTGGGTGCAAATACCTGTCTTTAGACAGGTATCTGCACCCCCCTCCCCCCTGAAAGGTGTCAAATGTGACACCGGAGGGGGGGCGGGTTCCGATCAGCGGGACTCCACTTTAGGGTGGAGAACCGCTTTAAATAGAAGAATACACATGAAGATGGTGCTTTTAAAAAAGTTGCATGCTACTTTATGATTGTGAAGTTATACACAGTTTGCAGTGCAGCATTTTGGCAAATGACAGTCTATTTAATACTAATGAGTGCTGATGCCTAGACAGAAGTGTGTGATCTGTGTCAATGATGTCTAATATGTATAAACAGTATCAGTTGAGATTACTTAATGTACCTAATTAGCATGACAGGCGCACACAGTTTCAAGGAACTTTTTTTTAATCAAAATTAATGTGTATAAAAAAAGAAAAAAAAAAGGAAACAATATTTTGACTTCAGTTGTCATAAAAATTAAATTTTTACATTACAAGGACATTTGATGTCTGCTTCTTTGAAGATTAATCTATACAAAGAGTTTGATTATTTTTTTATCTCCTATATTTTACTGAACCAGAATAATAATTAAGGGTTAGCACGCAAGTCTCCCAAAGCATTACCTTTTAATATGTGCAGTTTTACTAAAACCCATGTAATGAAATGAAATGTAATGTAAGTAAAAGCCATGTATATCCCTTCCTTTGTGTATGCTGGGAAAGGCATTTCATGACTTTGGAACATCAGGATTCGGGATGATCCGAACACCCCCCCCCCCCTGTTCGGTTCACACCAGAACCTTTGAACGGACCGACCGTTCGCGCAAACATTTAGAACCGCATTGACGTCTATGGGACTCGAACGTTCGAATTCAAAAGTGCTAATTTTAAAGCCTAATATGCAAGTTATTGTCGTAAAACGTGTTTGAGAACCCGGGTCTTGCCCCAGGGAACGTGTATCAATGGGGAAAAAAAAAGTTTTTTTTTTTTTCTGGAGCAGTGATTTTAATGATGCTTAAAGTGAAAACAAAATGAAAAATTCCTTTAAATATCGTACCTGCAGGGTGTCTATAGTATGCATGTGAAGTGGCATGTGTTTAGCACTGTCCCTGCACAAAATTAGATTACTATAAGAAAAAAGTAATTTAAAACTGCTTGCATCCTTAATGTAATGTCTGGTCCCTGCAATATGGATGAAAATCATTGAGAAAAATAGCACAGACACAGACATAGTTTTAGGTGCACACTGCAGAGGACACGGGCAGTACACACACCATGTAGCTTTAGGTGCGCACTGCAGAGGACACAGGCAGTACACACCACGTAGCTTTAGGTGCAAACTGCAGAGGACATAGGCAGTACACACCACGTAGCTTTAGGTGCACACTGCAGAGGACACAGGCAGTACACACCACGTAGCTTTAGGTGTACACTGCAGAGGACACAGGCAGTACACACACCACGTAGCTTTAGGTGCACACTGCAGAGGACACAGGCAGTACACACACCACGTAGCTTTAGGTGCACACTGCAGAGGACACAGGCAGTACACACACCACGTAGCTTTAGGTGCACACTGCAGAGGACACAGGCAGTACACCACATGAGAATACTGCAGCTAGCACAATCACCTGCCTGCCTGTCAGTAAATTAGGAAGAGCAGATCTAGCTAAACTATACAGTGTATAAATATATATAAAACACCTGGGATGCATATATATCCTCTACACACTGTAACTTTAACTGACTAGCCTGCCTGCTCTATCTACCTACAAAAAATGACTCTGACCCTGGCTTTAGCCAATTATGGCTCTCCGTTTTTTGCTGTGATTGGCCAAGCATGAGGGTCATAGTGCATGCTTGGCCAATCATCAGCCAGCAATGCACTGTGGCAGTGAATTATGGGCCATGACACGCCATTTGAATTTGGCGCAAACGGCCCAAAATGTTCGTAATTCAGCGAACGATCGAACATACGATGTTCGAGTCGAACATGAGTTTGACTCGAATACGAAGCTCATCCTTAATCAGGATATGAATGCAGAAGATCAGGGTGTTTAAAGCAAAACTAAACCCTTCCTATCCTTAAGGCCCCGTACACACAAGAGGATCCATCCGCTGGAATTGATCCGCGGACCGGCTCCAGCGGATAGATCCCCTGGTGTGTACAATCCAGCGGATCTGTTTCCGCAGATTTTTATCCCCTGGGATGGATTTCAAGCGGATAAAAATTTGAAGACATGCTTTAAAATCTATCCGCTTGAATCCATTCCAACGGATTGATCCGCTGGTCTGTACAGACTCACCGGATCAATCCGTCCGAATGGATCCCCCGCATGCGTCGTAATGATTCGACGCATGCGTGGAATTCCTTATATGACAGCGTCGCCGCGTCATCATCGCGGCGACGGCGCGACACGTCATCGCGATGGGATTTTGGCGCGGATTTCGATCCGATGGTGAGTACACTCCATCGGATCCAAATCCGCGGAAATCCTCGAGAGGATTTATCCGCGGAAACGGTCCGGTGGACCGTATCCGCGGATAAATCCTCTCGTGTGTACTAGGCCTAAGAGCTAAGAAAGTTGCCATCTCATCCATTTGATTTGCAGTAGCCATGGTGCTACACATGTGATCAGTTATGACACCAGACATTAGAGGGCTTGATAGATTGCTTCTAGATCTAATGTAGACACACTAGAAACTGTTATAGTTATCAACAGAGGCATGCCTTGAAGGAAACTATTTTAGAAAACAGTTAAATCTGTAGGGGTTAGAAGCCTTGCAGTTCCGTAAATCAAATAAATTATACCCCATGTATAACCTATACAAGCTTGTCATGGTTATTAGATTGATTTGTATCCCTGCTATGTAACTTTTTTGGGGTTTGGTGCAATGACTTTTGATCACCAAAAAATTTAGTCATGCTTGTTATTAGCTTGATTTGTATCCCTGCTTTTCTAATGTGTCTAATTTTTATTGTCTTACCCTTGTAGATTGTAAGCTTATTTAAACAGGGCCCGTCTAACTATATTGTCAAATGCTGCAGAATTATAGTTACATAGTAGGTGAGGTTAAAAAAAGTCCATCAAGTCCAACCTATGTGTGTGATTATATGTCAGTATTACATTGTATATCCCTGTATATTGTGGTCGTTCAGGTGCTTATCTAATAATTTTTTGAAACTATCGATGCCCCCTGCTGAGACCACCACCTGTGGAAGGGAATTCCACATCCTTGCTGCTCTTACAATAAAGAACCCTCTACTCAGTTTTAGGTTAAATCTCTTTTCTTCAAATTTTAATAAATGTCCACGTGTCTTAATAAACTCCCTTCCGCAGAAAAGTTTTATCCCTATTGTGGGGTCACCAGTATAGTATTTGTAAATTGAAATCATATCCCCTCTCAAGCGTCTCTTCTCCAGAGAGAATAAGTTCAGTGCTCGTAACCTTTCTTCATAACTAATATCCTCCAGTCCCTTTATTAGTTTTGTTGCCCTTTTCTGTACTGGCTCCATTTCCAGCACATCCTTCCTGAGGACTGGTGCCCAAAACTGGACAGCATACTCCAGGTGAGGCTGGACCAGAGTCTTGTTTCCATGCCTTTTATGTTTTTTGGCACAAGTACATTAATGTACCAAATGTTTATACTAATGTTGAAATAAAAAGTTTTTTTTTGCTTTGTTTGACTTTTGTAGACTATAACTATATATTTTCTAAGTGCAAACTATTCATACCCCTTCAAATCCATATTAAATCTAGTTTCATACAAAAGTATTTGGTTGTGCAAACATGCAAGTCCTTACGTAGAAAGTGTAATGGGGGAGAGTGGGAAGAAAACCCGCAGCAAGGGCTCTTTTAATTATTTTGTGGACTGGGTAAACCATTAAATATGTCAACTAAATGTGAATTTGTGCTAAGCACCAAATTAAGAAAAAATACCCCAAAAACGATTTTTGTTAAACAAATTTTGATGGGGTCCCCCTAAAATCGATACCAGGCCCTTTGGGTGTGGCATTGATTTTAAGGGGAACTCCATGCCAAAACGTTAAAAAAAATTGGTGTGGGATCCCGTCCAAAATCCATACCAGTCCCTTATCCGAGCATGCAGCCTGGAGAGGAGGGATAAGCGAGTGCTCCCCCACTGAACCATACCAGGTCACATGCCATCAACATGGGGAGGGTACTTTGGGGTGCTCCCATGCCATTTTTTTCCCCCAAAAAATCCTAATAGCCAATGCCACATCAGCATGAGCATGGTTGCTTCCATATTATTAATGGCTCATTTGTTAAACATTATTTTATAGAATGACAACATCAAACACTAATACATGTATTTTCTATGTAGGATTGTGCTCAGCCCAATAGGCTAGTGGTTAGCGCTTCTACCTTGAAAGACTCAGGCCTTGAAGGACTCATGGGTTAAAATCCCACAGAGGGATACTAAAAGAATATATTGCTGAAGATAGGCGAATACCAATTAGCCACAGCAGCATATGCTTATATATTATTATCATTTAGTAATATTATGGTGTGGAATTACAAACATCACACACTAGTTAACGGACAGTTAAGTCCCCATTCACATCTAGGCGTTTTGTCGCCTGTAGTGCGACGCCGCTGCCGCCAGAGGGATGAAAAGACATTGCCCTCTATGGAGATGGTTCACATCTCCACGCCGAACGCCTGCCGCCTGAAAAAAGGTCCCGGACCTTTTTTTCAGGCGGCTTTCGGGGTTCGGGAACCATCTCCATAGAGGGGCACATCTAGGGGCACATCTAGGCGGACAATCGCGGCGTTTTGTCGCTGCAAATCGCGGTACAAAACGCTGCTATTTGCCGCCGCAATTCACGGGACAAAACGCCGCAAATTTGTCTGCCTAGATGTGAATGGAGCCTAACATTTTTTTGTTTATTTTAGTTCGCTTGTGCACTGAAAAAATAAACACAGCTTGTGGGTGGTAGGTTGGCTGGGATCTAAGCAGATCACCAAGCCATTGTGCTAAGTATGCTGACACCTGCATAATAGTGTAGTATGATTAAAGAATGAACATAAATAATCACTGCTTTATAGTCACCTAAATAAAATAAAAAATAACATGAAAAAAATAACCAACAGATATGTAAGTGTAAATGTTCAATACATGTAACCTTACAGAATATCAGACATTACTCTGTAATACTCATTCATAACTGCATTTGTTAGCAAAAGAGGAAAAAAAACTAAGAATACTGTGACGGATCTCTGATACCCTAGGTGGGCACATCCGCCAGACCTGTGTCTCCTGTCCTCCAAACGCACCCGCAGCCTGCAGATTAGCCATAACCAGCCCTTAACCCCTCCAACACGAGACAATCCACACAGGTGTTGAGGGTTAAACATGCAGAGCTTAAACTGTTTATTAAATCCAGAACATACAGTTTTACACACAGTTAGGGACACTCCCCTTAGCCTTGTCTAAGAGGGGAGGGGGGCAAGGTACAACCAATGGGAACTGAACATTTGTACATTGAAACAGGCTACAGATAAACCTAATGAGATTATGGTAAGCAAGCAGCCTTTAAATGCACAACCCCCTGCAGAGAGACATCTCCAGTCCAGTCTCCATTGTCTATGTGTCATGAATCAACACAATTAGGCATAGCAACAAGGGGGGGGGGAGGCTGTAGCATTACATTACTATCTCAATGCCAGCTTGTGCCGGGTCTCCAGTGTCTTTTCTGGCCAGCCCCCAGTCCCTTCCAAAACACACAGTGACAGTGGGTTCTGTCACAAATACTAATTGCAATATACATCAATAGATACACATGAGGTAGAGCACATCTCACATAAAAAAAAAATCTTCACATACATGGATCATGGTTGCAGTGCAGTACTTACTACATAATAACTTGGTAAAAATTGGCACTTGCAGATCCGCAAAATCGTGATTCTGAATTTACTAAGGCATGTTTGCTGCTACTAGCAGAGCGCCCAATACTTCCCATGAATCTTAGTAAATCAGACCCTTTAAGTCTGTGGGCAGCTTAATTGTTCTGGGTATTGCACTGGCTCTCAAAACACCATTTTAGAATAAGTCTCTCAAAACACCTAGAATAAGAATAAGAACATTTTAGAATAAGTCTCTCAAAACACCATTTTAGAATAAGTCTGGCTTTTAATGACCCAACACCACCCACAAAAACCATTGGTTTATTTTTTGAGTATTGTTTAAGGCAAAAATAATGAGTCATCACAAAAATAAGAATTTGCTTTGCAAGTCTTTACAGCTTGGTGGAAAAGCTCTACCTCATCGGTTTCATGGGAAGAAGTAGTGAACCACACCTGTACTGCTTGAATATGTCAATAAATACATGCGAGTACAGATTCAGGTCTTGTGGCATTCAAGAACAGGCAACTGTACATCTGTTGTTTTTGTAGAAACATCTGTCCCATTTATGGTCAATGCATATTCTGGGTTCTTATGCCATGTGAAGTGATACATTCTGTACAGGTGAGGGATAAATGCTAAAGTCCTAGGGATTATGTTAATACATAATATAATATAAAACCAAATTATCATTCAATCAATAATTACCTTTTTTTTTTTTTTTTGTAAATGCTGGATAAATAAGGTTTTGAACACAAACTGAGATGTAGAGTGAAGTGATTAGTTAGCTTTGTCTTTGGCAATGTGCTTCCTATCTCTTCCACTGTGTAATTGCATCTTTTATTCAGTGTGAGCAGTAATAACTCTGTGGTCTAAAATGCATCTTGAAGTATCTACACAGCTAATTAAAGTGGGCCAAAGTCATACAGTCTGCTCTTGTAATAAATTTATCACAGCTCATTAAATGTCAATTTTGAAGCAAGAAACTTTTGTTCTTTGTAACTTGGTCTGCAAAAAAGTATTTATAATTCTGCATGAGACATGTCTCAGTCTAGTGCACCTACATTAGTATTGGGAGGATTCTGTCAGCATCAGTACAAAGTTTTAACATAGCGCTATGAAGTCACATTACTTAGATGTCCAATGGAAGAGCTGACAATGAAATACATATGACTGGACTCGATGAAGAGCAAATGGAAAGAAGCATGGTTGAATAGATTCTTGAATCTGCACAGACTTTAAAAAAAATTCTATATTATTTAGTATTAAAAAGTGAAATACCTTTATACTTTAGAAGCTTTATTATAGGTTGGCAGTAAAGTATTATAAGAAACATTTTTTTTTTTTTATTATTACTAAACGTTTTTTGCAGTACAAAATGACACAGGTTGTCAAAACAATTATCCATTGCAAGCATTTTACTTTAGGAGAGCTTTATTCACTTTTCAATGGTACACTGCGACCCTCCCTGGGGAAAAAATGGTTTGCATAAATTGTTAGCACAACATTAATCACTTCCCGCCGGGAGGGCATACATGGACATCCTCCCATTTCAGTGGTTATACCGGGATGATGCCTGCACCTAGAGGCATCAACCCAGTATCAATCTCTTCTGCCGGTAAGTTCAGCCATATGGGTTAAATTTACTGGTTCACCCAGTCCACTCCCCCTCACCTTTAATATCGGGGTGGGGCTGTCCCACAAGAACGGGTCTGGGGGTCATTTTATTCCCCATTATGGCTATAATTTTTCTTTATTAATGGTTGCAATTTTGGACATAATATCTGCCTTTTACACCTGCTAAATTGTTACATTTTTAAAGGGCACCCTGGTTTGGGGTGGTTCACATGTGCCTCCTCCTATCCCTTAGATTCCTACTGGTTGTCCGGGGGATAGGACATCCAAATCTTTCTAGTTTGGATATATTTATTTTTTTCTATTCTCTTTGTGAGGTGGTTCCCAGGGACTTTTTATCACCCCTGGGTTTAGAGGGATACTTCCAGTGGTGCAAGATCTTGTGGTTCCTCAGGGCCTTAGTGATGGTGAGAAGATTGCCACAGAGTTAAAAATAACGTTTTCTAATTAAGAAGCTGTCGACCTGACGGCTTGCATTTGTTATGGACTTACAGCGAATAATCTCAGCTAGAGCACCGACACTCTGTTCATATACTTTACTTGTACTACATAGCCGTAGAGCTTGGGTGAGTTTCTTTGCTACATTGCAAAAGTTCTTGTGAAGCAGCTCTCTGAGTGAGCAGTCTTAGTTCTTCAATTGGCTAGTGTTGGAGGCCAGTCTTTATAGTAATGCACATGAGTACAGTCTCAGTAAAGTCTGCATGCAGTGATGCTGCTAGTTAGATGTCCAGTCCTTATGTGCGCAGTCTCCGCTAGCAGAAACAGGTTAATGACACCAGCCCCAATGATACAGCAAAAGGGGTCCCACTGTTCAGATGCCAGCTAACTTCTGGATCTGTCTGGAACAACACGTGTCCTCAGCACACGGCCGCAGGCTTGTAGCAGGATTGTCAAATCTCTGGTGTGAGGCCGGATTGCTGAGAGGGCGCCCTTTGCGGCTAAGTTTCCCGCACCCCTGGGAATGAGACAGGGAGTTCGGGGCCCAAAGGTGCACGAATTGCCACTACTGCTGCTGACGAGGTAGATGCAGGCAAGGTAGCTGGGGTGTGCTGGAAGAGCGGACTCAGTAGCCGTGCAGGGAAGGGTTCAGGTGCAGTACCGTAGGTAACGCAAGAACGAAGTCTGGAGCCAGGCCAAGGGTCATACACAGGAATCTGTCCAAAGGAGTGTAAGGGCTTACCTTGGCTGGAGTCCATATTGCAGAGTTCTATGCTCACCCTTACAAATACACACAGCCCACGGTAACAAAGTAAGAAGCTACCTGGGCTGTGAGTCTGTGCACGGGGGCTTGACAGGGATTTGCCAAAGGATGGTCAAAGTTAAGCCGTGGTCAGGGATTCCAGAATTCAGAGTACACGATGAACATAGCCAGGGTCAGAAGCCGGAGTCAGTCTTGTAGCTGAAACAAAGCACAGGAATACAGGAACCTTTGGCAATGACAGGACAATCACAATGAACTGACAACTCCCTCAGAGTGAGGCAGTGTTTAATACCCTAGTTAATTGGGTAACCTGCCTCAGCTGGACCAGGAGAGACAGGTGCAGATTGCAAGGAGATCAGCACATCATTCAGAACCACCTTAGCTGGACAGCAAGCAGAAACCCAAACTGAGTAGTGGCTCAGAGGTAAAGAACCGAAGCAGAAACAGAGAGGTCCCAGGTTCAATACCACCTAGAGCCACTTGGGGCACGACCACGCTTTGCCGTCTGCTTGGCACGGTAGGGACCGTGACAAGGAGTTTACCAGATCAAGCCAGGTCATACACAGGAGCAGAAGATATAGAGTAGTCAGTCAAGCCAGGGTCAGATGAAAGGAGATAAGTCACAGGTTCAGACGTAAGCCAGGGGTCAAGCCAGAGATTCAGGATACACAGGATACAGGAGACACAGGAAACCGACGACACTCCAGCAATTTGGGTCAGACAGTGGCAGCCTTTTATAGGCAAGCAGGGGGATCCACCTGTCACATGATGTGCCTCTGGTGGCCATTTCTTCTACTTGCAAGATTGCCAGTACTTCCACGGCCATTTCCCTGACAAGGATGATGTGGATGCATGGATTCCAATCAGGTTTTTTTTAAGCACATGATTAGAGCCAAAGGCTCTAACAGGCTTTAAAAAAGGGTGGGCTCAGGGCACAGAGCACCGTGCCCCAAGCCCACCCAGTTGTGTGACAATAGTGAATAAATATTCACTATTGTCACACTGATTCTCCTCCCGGACAATCAGGAAGCACGCCTGAGACCCGTTTCCTGATTGGCTGAAAGGAGAAGCATTCCATAGCGCTGCTAGGTTCATGCCCACTGCCAGCCACCAATGCTGACCTCTCAGCGGGTCTTCCATCCTGTTTCTCGTATGGTACGTAAGAGAAGAATATGGTAAGGCTGGCCATGGATAGTGGATAGAGGTGGATAGATGAATCCTTCCCATTGAAACATTGTCCTGACAGCAAGGACTCTCTGCTGTCAGAGATCATTATCAGCTGCCGATTGAGAAAACTTTTCTGATAAGCCTGATCGACAGAAGTTGATTCTGAGGCCCCGTACACACGACCAAACATGTATGCTGAAACTGGTCCGCGGGCCAGTTTCAGCATACATGTTCGGTCGTGTGTGGGCGCGAGCGGGCCGAATTCCAGCAAACATTTGCCCGCCGGGCCTTTTTCCAGCGGGCAAATATTCCTGGACGTGTTTTAAAACCGTCCGCTGGAATCCTGCCCGCTCGGACATGTACGGTCGTCAGTACAGACCTACCGTACATGTCCAGGCGCCCGCCGTCCCTCGCATGCGTCGAATGACTTCGACGCATGCGTGGAAGCCTTTAAATGGCAGGCCCGCCCACGTCTCCGCATCATCGCCGTGTCATCATCGCGGCGACGACGCGGACACGCCCCGCGTATTGTTTACGCGCGGACTTCTGTACGATGGTGTGTACAACCATCGTACAGAAGCCCTCTGGCAGACATGTATGGTGAAAACGGTCCGACGGACCGCTTTCACCATACATGTTTGTTCGTGTGTACCCGGCCTGAGATCAACTTCTGTCGCTTTGGGAGGCAGTGGCCACTCATGGATCAAAATGGCCAGCTTATATAGTTTTGTGTAATCATTTCTGTAGACAACCTAGTACTTTTAGGCCTACTAGCGTCATTCAAAGGGAGCTGAACTGCTATGCCTTGTACACACGATCAGTTTTCCTGGTGGTAAAAAGTCCGCCGGGAAAACCGAGAACCTGCTCGGTAGCCTTTTCCCCCTACACACGGTCGGTTTTCCTGGCAGGAAAACTGCCATGAGAGCTTTGGTCTGGAAACCCGGCCATGTATATGCTCCACTACAGTCTTTTCC
This sequence comes from Rana temporaria, assembly GCF_905171775.1. Lineage (NCBI taxonomy): Eukaryota > Metazoa > Chordata > Amphibia > Anura > Ranidae > Rana > Rana temporaria. The sequence continues at coordinate 64,807,826 of NC_053494.1, forward strand.
CATAGAAAAACTGTCAGCTTCAAAAACACCGGGAAACCTGGCGGGAAAAAAAAACATTTAATTTTTCCCGCTGGGATTTCCTGCAGTTTTCCTGTCAAGGGAAAACTGCTATGGAGTGTACACACGGACAGTTTTCCCGGCCAAAACCTGTCATGGAAGTTTTCCCGACGGGAAAACCGGTCGTGTGTACGAGGCACTAAGGGTAAAGCTACACTTTCCTGCTATTTACTCGGACTGGTATGTTAACCTCAATTTTAACTATGTGCTATACCCCCGCCCCCCAATCACACACCCACACATATACAGAATTATTTAAGTATATGAGCAACTATTAAATGCTAAAGCAGACATCAAAAATGTTAATGTGAATGTTAAAAGAGAGAAAATAGATTCTTTCAAATTGATATGAGGGAAACCCATTCCACTAATCTTGAGAAAATGTCATTTAAAAATAGGTTTTTGATGTATAAAAATAATTACCACACTGTTTGAAGCATTTTCCTCTTCCTGATCTGAATGATGGATATGGGCTGTAATTCTGGATTCTGTTTAGTTAAAGGCTGTGCTCAGTCATACATAAGTAAGTAATATAGTGATTGTAGTCCATGCAGCTGTTATTGTACCCACACAGAACAAACTGTAACAGGCATCTTGAAGATCTGATGTTCCTCAATTGTCCTTGTCAAGTTATGTGCATGTAATTTTTTAATAAGCAATTTAGTACACTAAACGTATGGACAGCAGCCAATATGTGACTTTCATGTTTTACTTTCAAATACCTTGTGTTATGTAATTTAACCACTTGCTTACTGGGCACTTAAACCCCCTTCCTGTCCAGACCAACTTTCAGCTTTCAGTGCTCTCACACTTTGAATGGCAATTACTCAGTGATACACTGTACCCAAATACTTTTTTTGTCCTTTTCTTCCCTATACAAATAGAGCTTTCTTTTGATGGTATTTTATCACCTCTGGCCCAGATTCAAGAAGCAATTGCGCCTGTGTAACCATAGGTTACACAGCGCAATTGCTTACTTGCCCCGGCGTTAAGAATGCTCCTGATTCAGGAACATCGTAACGCAGACTGCAGCCTAAAATCTGTGTGGCATAAAGCTCTTATGCCACGCATATCTTAGGCTGCACGGCTGGAAAGTTTCCCGACGGAGCATGCGCTCTACGCTCGGCGCGGGAGCGCGCCTAATTTAAATGATTCCCGCCCCCTACGGGATCATTTACATTAGGCGCCCTTACACAGGGCAAGTTTACACAGCGCACACGCAATTTACGGAGCTACTGCTCCGTGAATCGTGGGTAGCGCAGGAAATTTGCGGGGGCGCAGGGCAAAAACGCTGCCCTGCGCCTCCGTAACTAAGGGGCAAATCTACCTGAATCCGGGCCTCTGTTTTTTTTTTTTTGTGCTATAAATGAAAAAAAGACACATTTTTTTTTAAAAAAAAACACCTTTTCTTTGTTTGTGATCAAGTTTTGCAAATTAGTAATTTTTCTTCATAAATTTCGGTCATAATTTATACTCCTACATGTATTTGGTAAAATAACCCAAATTAGTGGATATTATTTGGTCTGTGTGAAAGTTAGAGGGCCAGATTCACATAGAATTCCGTCGGCGTAATGTATTGCATTTACGTTACACCGCCGCAAGTTTTATGGGCAAGTGCTTGATTCACAAAGCACTTGCCTGTAAACTTGCGGCGGCGTAGCATAAATCCGTCTGGCGCAAGCCTGCCTAATTCAAATGGGGCGTGTATCATTTAAATTAGGCGCGTTCCCGCGCCAAACGTACTGCGCATGCTCCGTTTTGAAATTTCCCACCGTGCTTTGTGCGAAATGACGTCGCACCGAAGAAATTTTTTGAACGGCGACGTGCGTTACGTCCTTTCCTATTCACGGACGACTTACGCTAAAAAAAAAAAAAAAATATTTGACGCGGGAACGAAGGCCATACTTTGACATGGCAAGTCTAAATATAAGCCAAGAAATAGCAGCCGTAACTATACACCGGGAAAAGCCGACTAGCGACGACGTAAGAGAATGCGACGAACGCGCGTACCTTCGTGGATCGCCGTAAACAGCTAATTAGAATACCCGACGCGGAAAACGACGCGAACTCCACCCAGCGGGCGCCGAAGTATTACAACTACAATCCGAAGGCGTACGAAGCCGTACGCCTGTCGGATCGAAGGCAGAAGCCGTCGTATCTTGGTTTGAGAATTCAAACTAAAGATATGACGCGGCAAATTCGAAAGTACGCCGGAGTATCAGCAGATACTCCGGCGTACTTTTTCTGTGAATCTGGCCCAGAGAGTCTACAAGCTATGGTGCAAATCATAAAAAATGTATCAAACCTGAAGTACTGGAAGCCTATCTAATTTCTTGAGACCCTAACAAGCCATGAAAGTACAAATTACCCCCCAAATTACCCCTTTTTGGAAAGTAGACGTTCCAAGGTATTTAGTAAAAGGCATTGTGAGTTTTTTGAAGTTGTCGTTTTTTCCCCAATTCTTTGCAAAATTCTAAATTAAGATTTTTCTTTTTCACCAAATTTTCATTGTAATAGGTTATGTCTCTCACATGGCATGTGCATACCACAAATGACATGCCAAAATCCATTCTGCTATCCCCACAGGCTGCTTTCACACTGAGGCGTTTTATAGGAGCTATAGCGCTAAAAATAGCACCTGTAAAGAGCCTCTCCTCTCACTCCAATGTGAAAGCCTGAGGCATCTGCGCTTTGCCGGGAATTATTATTTTTTTTATTATTTTTATTGGGTTTCAAGTTTAGATACAAACCAGCGCCAATTGGGCATACCCAGGCTTGGTCCACATACATCACAATAATAAACAAAAACAAACATTTATATAAAAAATAAAACTCTTAACAGTAGTGCCGTTATTGGCACTAGAACAAAACTCCATGCTCCAATGACTACTGAGATTGTCAGAGTATTGTAGGTATCAGCTGCGCAGTAAGCCACATTTAGCAAGAAGGAAGTCACAATTCTTAAACATGTGGATTGGACGTGGGTTCAATTACATTCTGTATATGTACAAACAAAAATGTAGCGCTAAGTGATGAATGGATATACTACATAAATAGTATATATTATATGTGGTAAATCTGTGGATACATCTGTGGATAATATGCAGGGCCATCTTAATAGCATCATGGGCCCCTGGGCAAAGTGATGCTATGGGGCCCCTACAAGGTTGCCATAATTTACGCACCTACTCTCAAGAATGAAAGTACAATATTTCTACTTTACAGCGTGTCACTTGCCACGTGTCCTGCTGGTAGTTGTAGTCCCCCTGTCATGCTAGTAGTTGTAGTCCCCCTGTCATGATGGTAGTTGTAGTCCCCCTGTCATGTTGGTAGTTGTAGTCCCCCTGTCATGTTGGTAGTTGTAGTTCCCCTGTCATGCTGGTAGTTGTAGTCCCCCTGTCAGGCTGGTAGTTGTAGTCCCCCCCTGTCAGGCTGGTAGTTGTAGTCCCCCTGTCAAGCTGGTAGTTGTAGTCCCCCCTGTCAGGCTGGTAGTTGTAGTCCCCCCTGTCAGGCTGGTAGTTGTAGTCCCCCCTGTCAGGCTGGTAGTTGTAGTCCCCCTCTGTCAGGCTGGTATTTGTAGTCCCCCCCTGTCAGGCTGGTAGTTGTAGTCCCCCCTGTCAGGCTGGTAGTTGTAGTCCCCCTCTGTCAGGCTGGTAGTTGTAGTCCCCCCTGTCAGACTGGTAGTTGTAGTCCCCCCTGTCAGGCTGGTAGTTGTAGTCCCCCCCTGTCAGGCTGGTAGTTGTAGTCCCCCCTGTCAGGCTGGTAGTTGTAGTCCCCCCTGTGAGGCTGGTAGTTGTAGTCCCCCTCTGTCAGGCTGGTAGTTGTAGTCCCCCCCTGTCAGGCTGGTAGTTGAAGTCCCCCCTGTCAGGCTGGTAGTTGTAGTCCCCCCTGTCAGACTGGTAGCTGTAGCCCCCCCCTGTCAGGCTGGTAGCTGTAGTCCCCCTGTCAGGCTGGTAGCTGTAGTCCCCCCTGTCAGGCTGGTATTTGTAGTCCCCCTCTGTCAGGCTGGTAGTTGTAGTCCCCCTCTGTCAGGCTGGTAGTTGTAGTCCCCCTGTCAGGCTGTTAGTTGTAGTCCCCCCTGTCAGGCTGGTAGTTGTAGTCCACCCCCTGTCAGGCTGGTAGCTGTAGCCCCCCCGTCAGGCTGGTAGTTGTTGTCCCCCTCTGTCAGGCTGGTAGTTGTAGTCTCCCCCTGTCAGGCTTGTACCTGTATTCCTCCTCTGTCAGGCTGGTAGATGTAGTCCCCCCTGTCAGACTGGTAGTTGTAGTCCCCCCCTGTCAGGCTGGTAGTTGTAGTCCCCCCTGTCAAGCTGGTAGTTGTAGTCCCCCCTGTCAGGCTGGTAGTTGTAGTCCCCCCTGTCAGGCTGGTAGTTGTAGTCCCCCCTGTCAGGCTGGTAGTTGTAGTCCCCCCTGTCAGGCTGGTAGTTGTAGTCCCCCCTGTCAGGCTGGTAGTTGTAGTCCCCCTCTGTCAGGCTGGTAGTTGTAGTCCCCCCTGTCAGGCTGGTAGTTGTAGTTCCCCCTGTCAGGCTGGTAGTTGTAGTCCCCCTCTGTCAGGCTGGTAGTTGTAGTCTCCCCCTGTCAGGCTGGTAGTCGTGTTGTAGCCACTCACCCTCTGCATCTCTCTCTCGATCTCCCGACCTTGGTGATGATATTCTCCCTCACAGCATACTCCATCACTGCCAGCACCTGGGGTTCAGAGACTGTAGGGGGAGATCACCAGACCCTGCGTGTCACCAGGTGACCACTGCTCTGTGGTGGGCGGAGTCAGAACGGGCAGGGTGCCTCAATGTGATATTCGGTGAAGGGAGGAGGAGGAGCAGGATTCCCCTCTGTGGTGGGTGGGGTTTAGGGAGGGGCAGGGTGGTGCTCTGTGGTGGGCGGAGTCAAGAGGACGGCAGGGTGCTGCTGAGCTGCTTGGTAATGGTCGGAGAAGGGAGGAGGAGCAGGGTTCCCCTCTGTGGTGGGCTGGGTCAGGGTGGCACTCTGTGTGTGGAGAGACAGTTTGCCTGATGAAGGGGGCGGAACACCTGATTGGCCTGCCCATTCCTGACATCAGAGGCAGGATTTGACAGCTACACTTTGTCTCATTTATGTCCGCGGTACCCCAGTCGGCTTTCCCAGTACTAATTTATGTGTCCCTTGAGCGCACCAACTGACAGGACACTCACCCAGCTAGTGCTATTTGTCTGGCTCTGATGGTGCCCCAGGTGACAGTGGGGCCCCGGGCTGTGCCCAGGGGTGCCCGCTCAGTAAGACGGCCCTGAGATATGTGCAAAACACAGTCTATATAAATGGAGTGACAGTCCAAAAATGAATGATCAAGTGATGGTGCTCCAAAAATCATACATAGATAGAACCAAAGTGAAGCCATCACCAACTTACCGGAGAGATTGAACCCTGAGAAACGTACGTTCGAGAGGGTCAATCTAGCGTGATATAGGCGCATTGATGGATCAATGTTGCAGCTCATCAAATAGTAAAATGAAGGCTGGTAAGATAAAAAGCGGCAGCAGTGGAGTACTGACGCGTTTTGCAGTCTCATGCATCATCTGGGGGCATTCTGTATACATGTCCAACTAGTCTTTTGTACAGTAATCTACTAATCGGGAGATTCAGGGTCATTATTGGTAGATAGGTCCTCTACCCAAATGTTCCAGACCTTGTGGAACTTTTTGGGGCAACCTCTTGCTTGGTAGGTGGCCTTGTACAGTGGTAAGTTGACATTGATCAATTTTTTCCACAAGGTTTGGCTTGGAGCTGACGGGGATTTCCATTGGAGAAGAATAATTTTCCTTGCATAGAACAATAGCAATCCTATCAGCATCCTAGAAGCCCGAAGATGAGCTAGAGTGTCCACCAAACCCAGCAAACAAACCTCCACTGTCCGGGGCACATGAATAGTGGTCACAGAATGTATGTCCAAGACCACCGCCTCCCAAAAAAATTGAATATTAGGGCATTGCCAGAATATGTGGATAAAGTCTGCTGAGTCTGCTGCACATCGCCAACAGTCTTTAAACCGGAGGGATATATTCTGTGTAAACGCTCAGGCGTGAGGTAGATCCTATGTAGGAGTTTTTACTGAATCAACCTGTCTCTTGTGGCAACCAGCTGTAGAAATTCCCATTCCCATGTTTCCTCCCACCCTTCATCATCTAGGTCAGTACATCCAGTGCCCATTTAGGTTTAAGAGCTTCTAACCATGGACATTGGGGGTTATTTATGAAAGGCAAATCCACTTTGCACTACAAGTGCACTTGGAAGTGTAGTCACTGTAAATCTGAGGGGTAGATTTGAAATGAGGGGAAGTTCTGCTGACTTTATCATCCAATGACATGCAAGCTAAAATGCTGTTTTTTTATTTTCCTTGCATGTCCCCCTCAGATCTACAGTGACTTTCAGTGCAAAGTGGATGTTCCTTTAGTAAATCACCCCCATTGTCTTATAAATAGTTGAAAGGGGTTTAGTGAGGGTATCATCTCTAAGTACATTCTCTAGGGACGAGGTATAAAAAGCTACTGGTTGATGTTTAAATTGGAGTTGAAAGGCGTGTCTCAATTGTAAATATCTAAAAAAAAGTACACATTAGGCAGGTCAAATTGCAATTTTAAGGTGGCGAAGGGTTTCAGTTCTCTAGTTATACATATTTTTTCTAAATGTTTAATGCCCTTCACTGCACAAATCTGCGGATCGGGTATAGAGGCAAATCCGGTAATAATGGATTGAGCCATAGGGGGGTATGTTGTGAGATATGATTGGGTGGGATAGGCCGTAGAGCTTTGGCCTGCGACCAGGCTTTCAATATGGCTTTCATGGCTGAAGTCAAAAGAAGGGAAGCAGAAGCTCCTCTGTATAAGAGGTTTTTAAGAGCCTCAAAGGCCCCGTACACACGAGAGGATCAATCCGCTGAAATTGATCCGCGGATCGGTTTCAGCGGATAGATCCGCTGGTGTGTACGATCCAGCGGACATTTATCCGCGGATATATTTCGGGCCGACCGATTTCCAGCAGATAAAAATTTCTTAGCATGCTTAAAAATCTATCCGCTGAAATCGGCTCCAGCGGATCGATCCGGTGGTCTGTACAGACTCACCGGATCGATCCATCCGAACCCATCCCTCGCATGAGTCGTAATGATTCGACGCATGCGTGGAATTCCTTATACGACAGCGTCGCCGTGTCATCATCGCGGCGACGGCGCGACACGTCATCGCGATGGGAATTCGGCGCGGATTTCGATCCGATGGTGTGTACACTCCATCGGATCAAAATCCTCAGAGGATTTATCCGCGGAAACGGTCCGGAGGACCGTATCCGCGGATAAATCCTCTCGTGTGTACTAGGCAAAAGGAGCCTACACAGGAAGCTTCTTTTTTTTAATGATTTCTTTATTAATTTGTTTCCAACATTACAAACAAATAAATAATTACACATTATTTAAAAGACACACGTTATACAAACACACATACACGGTCACAATATAACCCCTTCATAAAAACTAACTAACATTTTTATTAATTGTTATTATTATATTTACATATCTCCTTATCTCGTACACATCCTCCCCAGTCCTGTACCTTCTGACTTCTCCATCTGAATTAGGCACACTGGGGTAGATTCAGGTAGCAATTACGCCTGCGTATCCATAGATACGCAGCGTAATTGCTAAGTAGCGCCTGCGTATCGACTTTCTGTATTTAGAAAGCTCGATACACCGACTGCAGCCTAAGATATGACTGGCATAAGGCTCTTATGCCGTCGTATCGTAGGCTGCATTCTTACGCTGGCCGCTAGGTGGCGTTCCCGTAGTGGTCAGCGTAGAGTATGAAAATTGCATACTCACGCCGATTCACAACCGTACGCGCGCCCGGCGTTCAAATTTTACGTAGTTTGCGTTCGTCGGTTTCTGCGTAAGGCTGTTCATACTATTAGCAGGCGCAGCCAATGCGCCTGCTAATAGTATGAATAGTATACCCGTCGTTCCCGCGCCGCGATTTTTGAAAATTACGTCATTTTCGTAAGTGAATCGTGAATGGCGCTGGACGCCATTTACGTTCACGTTGAAGCAAATGACGTCCTTGCGACGTCATTTACCGCAATGCACGTCGGGAAAGTTTCCCGACGGAGCATGCGCACTACGTTCGGCGCGGGAACGCGCCTAATTTAAATGATCCACGCCCCCTACAGGATCATTTAAATTACGCTCGCTTACGCTGGCCACTTTTACGGAACGCCCCCGCAAATTACGGAGCTACTGCTTCGTGAATGAAGTGTAGCGCAAGTAATTTACAGAGGCGTAGCGTAAAAACGGAACGCTGCGCCTCCGTAAGAGTGCGCAGCCCTACCTGAATCTACCCCACTATCGAGAAATAATAGGTTAGAGAGATAGGGACAGGCGGGAGAGGGACAAGACAGGGCCAAAGAGAATAGGATGCAGAGGAAAAAAGTAGTGGGAGGGAGAAATGCCGGGGGGAGAACCTTATCCCCCTAAAAAAAAAAAAAAAAAAAGGCCCCATAAAGTGGTATCTAAATAAGTGTATATTACTTTAGGAAGGTTTCCCCGCCCAAGCCTATATATCAAGTGAAAAATAGGAAAAAGAGATAGAAGAGGATAGATGGAAGCATACAACCCTCTAAGAAATTGAACACTCTAATGTGTTAGAGAAAAAAAAAAAAACTTTAGTGCCCACTCTTATGTGTAATGGTGAGAGAAAAAAAAGGGGGGGGGGGCACCATAAAGTGATAATTAATTACTTTAAGAAGGCCTTCACATCCAGGCCTATACATATGTATTAAAAAATAAATAAATAAGTGTATATTACTTTGGGAAGGCTTTCCCGCCCAAGCCTATATATCTATATGAAGAAATTTCAGTGCAAGTGCCGAAGTAAGAAAATAAGTAGAAGAAGATAGAGGGGAAACATACGCCCCTCTAAAGAATTCATGTGCAGGTGAACTCTGTAATGTGTAGAAGAAAAAAAAAGGGGGGGGGGACCACCCAAAAAGTTATAACTAATTATGTGTATATGTGGGGGATGGATTATCATTATGGATTGATATCAACTCCTCTATCCTTCTGGTTCTGTCTATTTCTTTTATCCATTCTCCCATTGATGGGGCTTTATTTTCTTTCCAGTTCTTTGGGATTAATGCTTTAGCTCCATTTAATAGGTAAGGGACCATAGACCTTCTATACTTTTTCCTTGTCATCCACATATTATGGAACAGACAATGCCAGGATCTTGTTTCACCTCCCAACCACTTATCCTCTTAATCATTTTTAAAATCTCTACCCAATATGCCTGTATCAAGGGGCATTGTCACCAAATGTGGGCATGTGTTCCCTCCATCCCACACTCTCTCCATCGTAAGGATGATGTCTCTCTGTTAATTCTATGGAGTTTTGTTGGAACATAGTACCATTTGGTAATAAGTTTGTAATTCATCTCTTTTACTTTTGCATCTGTTGATGTGGAGTGGACAAGATCTAAAACCTGTCTCTTCCTATCTTCAGATATAGTTTGATTTAATTCTTGTTCCCACCCTTCTAATATTTTCATTGTACCAATCCCTCCATTGGGTATCAATATTCTATACATATTTGATATCCCCTGTCTTCCTATTCCTCCCCGCACTATGAGTTTTTCTCATGGATTCAATTCCTTCATGGCACGCAGGGGTTTCTGAAGTGTGCCTACGAAGTGTTGGACCTGTCTATACCTCCATTCATCTCCTGGGATTGATCCATATTTTCCTCGTAATTCTAACAAAGAACACAAGATATTATCTTTCAATTTTAATGTGTCCGAGGTTGTCCATCTCAGGTACACACCACCTCCCTTTCCTGGCGGGAAGTAGTCTGTACCCGTAAGGGGCAACAGCGGACTATTATAGGGCCATTTTTTTTTTTACATACTCTGTCCCATATTCTAAAGGTTTCTTTTGTTATTGATGATATCTCTAGAGGTAAGCCTCTATATTGCTTTGGAACCCATATTCTCTTTCCCAGATCCTTTTTACTTAAACCTGTGGGATCCATGCCTGGTTCATTTTAATGAACGTGAGCTTGTCCACATTGGCTCTGGACAGGCGGCTGTGTTTCTCTGTGATAACGCCCCCTGCTGTGCTAAATACACATTCAAATAATACACTGGCTGCAGGGCAGGCCAGCACCTCCAAGGCGTAAAGGGCAAGCTCAGGCCATGTGCCCAATTTGGAGACCCAGAAGTTTAAGGGGGCAGACCCGTCATTCAGTACGTGTAGACGTGTGCACAGATACTGCTCAACCATGTTGGTGAAATGCTGCCTCCTGCTAAAACGTTCCATATCAGCTGGTGGTGCTGGTTGTTGTGGCGTGCTGACAAAGCTTTTCCACATTTCGGCCATGCTAACCCTGCTTTCTGAGGTGCTGGCGGTGCCCCGGCTGCGTTGGCGACCTCTTCCTCCTCCTCTGCCTTCGCCTTGTGCTTCCACTGTGCCCCCGCTGTCAGGTGGAAATTCCACCAGCAGCGCGTCTACCAGCGTGTGCTGGTACTCGCGCATCTTGCGATCACGCTCCAGTGAGGGAATTAAGGATGGTACATTATCCTTGTAACGGGGATCCAGCATCGTGGCCACCCAGTAATCAGCACCTGTTATAATGTGCGAAACACGCCGGTCGTTGCGGAGACACTGCAGCATGTAATCGCTCATGTGTGCCAGGCTGCCCAGAGGCAACAAAAAGCTGTCCTCTGTGGGAGGTGTATCATCTGTGTCCTCTGTATCCCCCCAGCCACGCACCAGTGATGGCCATGAGCTGGTCTGGGTGCCACCCTGCTGTGAACATGGTTCCTCCTCCTCCTCCTCATCCTCCACCTCGTCATCCTCCAGAACTGTGCCCTTGCTGGACAATTGTGTACCTGGCCTTTGTTGGTGCAGGAACCCACCCTCGGAGCCACTTGTGAATGACTGCCCTGAAAGCCTTGGAAATTATCCCGATTCCTCCTCCTCCTCCTCCTGTGCCTCATCCTCTTCCATCATCGCCCAAAGCTTTTTTTCAAGGAGGCATAGAACTGGGATAGTAACGCTGAGAATGGCATCATCGGCACTGGCCATGTTGGTGGAGTACTCGAAACAGCACAACAGGAGGCCCAGTTATTGGTGGTGAAGTGGTTCTGTTCCGCAGAGCGACTCACGCGTGCGTGCTGCAGCTGAGACTCCACTATCGCCTGCTGCTGCTTGCACAGTCTGGCCAGCATGTGCAAGGTGGAGTTCCACCTTGTGGGCCCGTCACATATGAGGCGGTGAGCAGGAAGGCCAAAGTTACGCTGCAGCGCTGCCAGGCAAGCAGCAGCAGGGTGAGAATGCCGAAAGTGCGCACAGACGGCCCGCACTTTCTGCAGCAGCTGTGGCATATCGGGGTAAGTTTTCAGGAACCTCTGCACCACCAAATTCAGCACATGCGCTAGGCAAGGGATGTGCGTCAAACCGGCTAGGCCCAGAGCTGCTACGAGATTTCGCCCGTTATCGCACACCACCAGGCCCGGCTTGAGGCTCACTGACGCCAACCACTCATCAGTCTGTTGTTCCATGTCCCTCCACAACTCCTGCGCGGTGTGGGGTTTTTCTCCCAAACAGGAAAGTTTTAAAACTGCCTGCTGGCGTTTACCCATGGCTGTGCTGAAGTTGGTGGTGAATGTGTTACGCTGACCGGATGAGGAGGCCGTAGAGGATGAGGAAGCAGAGTAGGAGGAGTTAGCAACAGGAGGTAAACAGAAGCGCCCTGCAATCCTTGTGGTGGAAGAAAATGAGCCAAACTGCTGTCCACCTCAGGCCCAGCCGCCACTGCATTTACCCAGTGCGCTGTTAGGGAGATATAACGTCCCTGATCGTGCTTACTGGTCCACATATCCGTTGTTAGGTGGACCTTGCCACAGATGGCGTTGCGCAGTGCACACCTGATTTTGCCCCCACTTGGTTGTGTAGGGAAGGGATGGCTCGCCTGGAAAAGTAGTGGCGGCTGGGCACGACGTACTGTGGGACAGCCAATGCCATCAGGCTTTAAAAACTCTGCGTCTCCACCAGACGGAATGACAGCATTTCAAAGGCCAGGAATTTTGAAATGCTGGCATTCAGGGCCAGGAATCGCGGGTGGGTAGGGGGGTACTTCCTCTTCCGCTTCAGTGTTTGGGAGATAGAGAGCTGAATGCTTCCATGGGACATTGTGGAGATGTTTGGTGACCCAGGTGGTAGTGTTGCTTGCCGGTCCTCTAATTGCGGGGTGGCAGGTGAGAGAGGCCGAGAGGGCCGAGAGGCCCGAGACTGAAGCAGAAGAGGAAGCAGGTGGAGCCAGAGACCTTTCTTGGTTTTTGAGGTGTGTACTCCACTGCAGCTCGTGCTTTGCACTTAGATGCCTGGTCATGCAGGTTGAGAACGTTTATGCCTCACTTCAGCCTCTGATTGCACAGTGTGCAAACCACTCGTGTCTTGTCATCAGCACATTGTGTGAAGAACTGCCACGCTAGGGAACTCCTTGGACCCGGCTTTGGTGTGCTCAGTCCCTTGCTGCGTTAGGCAGTAGCAGGTGTACTGTCTAGGGGACGTATGCTCCGCTTTGGCACCCTGCTCCCTCTTCTGCTGTGCTGGTGGCTCTGTGCGACCACTGCCTCTTCCTCCGAACTACATGGGTCACCTGCATGAGGTTGATTCCATGTGGGGTCGAGGACCTCATTGTCCACCACATCATCTTCCACCCAGTCTTCACCACTGCCTTCCGTGTCGGTCTGCACAATTGCGAAAGCAGCAGCAGTTGGCAACTGTGTTTCATCATCATCCGAGACGTGCTGTGATGGTCCCCCCATGTACTCATCTTGAAACATAAGTGGTTGGGCATCGGTGCACTCAATCTCTTTCACTTCTGGGGCAGGGCTAGGTGGATGGCCCTGGGAAAACATGCTAACAGACTCATCAAAAAGCAGAAGACACTGCTGCATGATTTGGGGCTCAGACTGCTTGGCTGATTTGCAAGGGGGTGAGGTGAAAGATTGATGGACATCGGCTGCAGACTCTGATCTTTCAGCACAAGACTGGTTGGGAGACAATGTGAAGGAACTGGAGGCACTGTCAGCAACCCAATCTACTACCGCCTGTTCTGCTCTTGGCCTCAACATTCGTAGAGCCGGATTAGGCCTGACCAAATACCGCTGCAGGCTCTGTCGCCTACTCGCACCTGAGAAAGGTGTTTCACTTGTGCGTATAGCTGGCACAGATCGACCACGTCCTCTCCCTGCAACAGGAGCTCCACCAGCAGCACCACGACCGCGGCCACGTCCCTTATTTGACGTTCTCCTCATATTTAAAAAAATTTAGGATCTTGCCCTAAATGGGTGTTTTTTGAATAGAAGAACACTAGCTAAAGTGTTCATCTCACACCTACAGATATGCAGGAAATGCACCAAAAAATAATAATATTTGTCCGAAATATTTTTTTTTTTTGAATAGCACAATAGAAAACAGTATGTAAAGTGTGTATCTCACACATACAGATATGCAGGCAAGACTGCAAACACTGGAGGAAAAACTGTAAAATATATTTTTGTTGCCCTAAATGGGTGTTTTTTTAATAGAACAATAGAAAAAAAACAGTATGTAAAGTATGTATCTTACACGTACAGATATGCAGGCAAGACTGCAAACAAATAATGGAGGAAAAATTGTAAAAAAAATTTTTTTGCCCTAAATGGGTGTTTTTTGAATAGAACAATAGAAAACAGTATGTGAAGTGTGTATCTCACACGTACAGATATGCAGGCAAGACTGCAAACACTGGAGGAAAAACTGTAAAATATATATTTTTTTGCCCTAAATGGGTGTTTTTTGAATAGAACAATAGAAAACAGTATGTAAAGTGTGTATCTCACACGTATAGATATGCAGGCAAGACTGCATAAACTAGAGGAAACACTGCAAAATATACAGAGTATCTCAGAGGAACCTATGCAGTGCTGGTGAAATATGTAGAGTATCTCACAGGAACCTATGCAATGCTGCTGCAATTTGATTTGTGAAGCAGGACTGACTCCTATACATTTCTCTCCCTATAAGAACAATCTGGAACCTTTCCCTAAACTATCTAATGCAGAGTATCTTTTTTTTTAGGGGTTCCTCCGCACCGTTTTCCAGCAAGGGGAGAAACAGATTGTTCAGAATTTTTCTAAGATCTTCCCCTTTCTCCTCCTTGATAGATCGTATTCTTAAATTTTTCCTTCTATTTCGGTTCTCTTGGTCTTCTAATTGGTATTGTAGTTGCCTCTGATTTTGTTTCAGTGTATGAAACTGATTTTTTAATTCATTTAATTCTGAGTCCTGTTGTTCAATTTTTGCCTCGGCTTTCTCGACTCTCTCCAACATATAAGTTATGTCCGTTCTTAGTGCACTAACTTCTTCTCGTATTACATTTTCCAGTCTCTTTAACATCCCCTCCAATTCTACCTTTGTGGGGATATGGGTGTCTGTGCGGGGGTCCTCGATTTGGCTGACTTCCTGTTCGCCCTCCGTTGACGTGTCTACTATTGGAGGGAACCCCCCTCCCGCTCCCTTTTTAGTTCCGCCCGTTTTTTCTACTTTTTTTCCCAATACTGGGCTTTTAGAGCTCCCCTCCGGTGTCATGTAGTGTCTAATGGTGGAAGTGGGAGGATTGTCTTTGGGAATTTTCGGGGCATTTCCCCTTGTTGACTTATTCATGTTGTATTTTTTTGTTATTCTAATCCGTTTCCCCAGTTTGAACGGAGGGTATTACCCCTTTTGGTTTTTAATGTCCAACAGTAACTCACTGTATTAAGTATAATGTGGTATAATTTTTGAGGGTCCAGTGATTGTGTTGTATCATTTAGGATGGTGGATGTTTTGTGAGTAATTACCCTCCGCTAATTTCTCTGCCGGGGCACCGCCACCATCTCGCGAATTAACCTCCCTTGCTGCGTTCTGTGTGCCGTGCTCGCTTATC
This sequence comes from Rana temporaria, assembly GCF_905171775.1. Taxonomy (NCBI): domain Eukaryota; kingdom Metazoa; phylum Chordata; class Amphibia; order Anura; family Ranidae; genus Rana; species Rana temporaria. The sequence goes on from NC_053494.1 coordinate 64,822,863, forward strand.
ACCCCAAGTACGGTTCTCGTGTTACAATGGATTTGCCCAAAAGTACAGGCCCAGCCCAACCACTTGCGATGATCAAGGGAGGTTTAAGGGAAGGTATAGTACCTCTGTTAAAGTCTGGAATTGCCCCTTATAAACCGAGCCTCCCCCAACCAACGCCCTCCGCGAGCACCGGACAACAACCCCCGGGCAACAATAGGCCAACACCACCAGAGAGCATGAAAGGGTAGAATCAATTTTATGCCTTTGCCTTTACCTCTGCTTGGGGGCTTATCATCTGTGCCGGTTTATTGGTGTTCTCTGATATTCTAGTATGTTTATATTCCTATTGAAATTATACTTGCAATATATCGCTGAGCTTATTGCGGGGTTGGGATGCTTACCCTCTTGCCGTACACCCGAAATCTAAACTCAAAACAATAGCAGTAAACCAGTTGCTGAGTACTGTTCAGGGACCGGGGTGGCCGGGGGGAGCGTTGCGTTGCGTTCTGCCTGGATAGGCACAGTACAAAGATAAGAGGTCATAACACAAGTCCCGCTATATATTCCATCCATCAGTTGCTCCCTTCACACTGTTAACCCGTCATCACTATATCAGTGTATCACAGTCCCATTTCCAATACCCAATCTGTGATGGATTTCAATTCAAAGAGAGTTTAGGAGGAGCAGTATACAATCGGTGACTTATACAAGAGAAAGAGTTCTTACCAGTCCCATGTTGTTTTACCTTGTTATTCACTCTTGATAAGCACCTTCCCCGTAGCTTGAGCTGATAAAGCGAGTATTTTACCTTACTGGGGCTGTACTTCCTGATAGCAGAGGGGGGGTGTCGGCATCCACAGGGGGGCGAGTGACAGGGAACCCTCCAGCACCTCCGTACTGAGCGGCACTTCCTGACTACGGCTTCCCGATCAGCTGGTGAGCAGGGATGAGAGAGAGCGAGGGGGGGCCTCGTCTGGGCGGCACAAGGAGGACAGGAGAGAGGGACGCGTGTGGTGTACCATCAGCAAGCTAGCGGCTCAGCAGTCTCACACCCTGCTTCGTAGCCGCCGCTGCTGAGACATCCTTACGTCCTCCGGCGTCCTCCATCTCCCGTCAGCAGGCTAGGTCCGTGGCGTGGGCTGCTCCTCCCTCAGCATGCGGACCTCACGCACGCCGCGTCATGCCTAGCATGATGCAGTCATTGATTCATAATGCAGAGTATCTCACAGGAACATATGCAGCACTGGTGTAATATGATTTCTGAAGCAGGACTGACTCCTACATATTTCTGTCCCTATAAGAACAATCTGGAACCTTTCCCTAAAGTATCTAATGCTCCAAAAAAAAAAAAAAGTCCGTACCGAACCCGAACTTTACAGTTAAGGTTCGCTCAACCCTAGTGCCTAACCTAACTCTATAAGTCCAATATTATTCGACATAGAGAGAAAAGATTTGACATTATAGAGACATGAAGATTCGACGAAGCAGCTAAAAACATCAGTCGCCACAAACTGAATTTTATGGTCAAATGCTCCGCCCATAGGCTATAGAGGAATTCTAATGTTGGTTGACTAATAAAAATAATTAATAAATATAATTATTACTAGTCATACAATATTAGAATTGTACTATAGCTTGTGGGCGGGGGAATTCGTCCGGAAATGTACGATTGCAGTGTTGTACAGTTTAGCTGCTTCGTCGAATCTTCTTAGAATATTCAACGGACACCATAAGCCTTCAATGGCAGATTCGACCTTAACCACTTCTCGCCCGGTCAATAGTCAATTGACGTCCGGGAAGTGGTTGTGAAATCCTGACTGGACGTCTATTGACGTCCTGCAGGATTACATGCCGGCATGCACCCGTGGGGGCGCACAGAGCGGCGATTGGTGATGCCGGGTCTCAGTCTGACACCCTGCATCTCCCAAATTATGGATCGTATGTTGTCCATCAAACTAGCAGAACGCATCCACCACACCTTATATGATACTATGGAAATCTACGATCAGAAATGGAAACCGTGGGACCTATCTCTGCTGATTCATTAAAGTAAGATGTGAGCCTGTTATTTCCCCCCCCCCCTTTTTTTTTTTTTTTTTTTATCTCCTCCTATCGGCCATAAAATTATTTCATCAGATTCTTACTTCACTGTATACTGCTTCCGGGTGACTTTTTATACATACCATGTCCTACTTTTCTACCTCCCGAATAACTGCTATGCTTATGTTTCATAGTTACTTATTGCTGATGAGTATATGTGTGTATATGTATAGGTATATATATTTACATTTTTTTTTATGTACTTCTTGCCAATGTATGTTAAATCTGTATTGAGACTTATTTTTCAATAAACCGTTTGTAAACAAAAAAAAAGGAAAAGAGTGCTGAACGTAACCACGATGGTGTGTAGGCAACGTCGTTTTTGAAAATGAAGTTTCAAAAACTTCGCTTTATTTCATGATTTAAAACGTCGTTTTTTTTCATCACATAAAGAGATGGGCCCAGATTCAAGAAGCACTTGCGCGGGAGCAAGTGTGATTTGCGCCGCGCAAGTACTGATTTGCTCCCATGCAAATTTGCGGCTGATTCAGTAAACCAGTTAAGCCTGTTTTGCGGCCATTTTCCCGGAGCAATTTGCGCGCAATTTTGCGCGAGGTGTAAGTTGCGCCTTCATGGAATTCCCTCAGCGAATATGCAAATTAGGTACTGCCGATGATTCAGAAACATGCGCGTGTGATGCGCATCTTGCGCTGGAAGCGCGCAAGCTTTTTTCCCCGGGCAAACTTGCTCCTGCTAAAAACAGGGGCAAGTTAGCAAAAGATGGCCAAATGTCATCTGAAGGAGCGCGCAACTTCAGCAGCACCTAGACAGACGAGCTGAACAAGCAGAGCACCCACATTTTCGGGACCTCACATCTGTGCACCAACATGCCAGGGGCAGCTATGGTTCTTGATATTCTATTGACTGAGCCGACTCGTAGGAGGGCACGGGAGAGGATTTACAGAGGGCGCTACAACCTTTTTCAGATGCTTGATAATGAGGTGTATCGCACGTTTCGCTTCAGCCCTGAAGTCATCCTTGAGTTGGTAACAATCCTGCAGGATGACATCAGCAGCCCGACCCATCGGGGACAGGCAGTGCAGCCACTGGTGAAGGTAGTCGCAACCCTTCATTTTTTGGCAAGTGGCTCATTTCAGCGCACAGGTGGAGTGGTGGCGGGGATGTCCCAATCCAGCATGAGCAGGTGTGTGCACCAAGTGATCCCTGCAATACTAAGACGAATGGGCACACAATTTATCAAACCAACCACGGCTGACCTGCGGCAGAAGGCAATCAGTGATTTTTATGCAATAGCCAGATTTCCACGCACTGTGGGTGCAATAGATTGTACCCATGTGGCACTACGCCCCCCCGGCTCCTCGAGCATATCTACTGCAACAGGAGACATTGGCATTCGATAAATGTGCAGATGATAGTGGATGCACATGGCCTCATATGGCATGTCCGTGCCAAACACCCAGGGTCAAGCCATGACAGTTTTATTTACCGACACAGCCCCATCCCAACCGAGTTTGATCAGAACATGTATGGAGACAGCTGGCTGATTGGTGAGTGACATGGGTGTCAGGTATGCTTGCCCCCCCCCCATGATGCACACATCACAAGGGGCACATGCACGACTAACATCCTCCTGTCTTTTCCCTTCCAGGTGACTCTGCATATGCCCTGGGACCTCACATGATGACCCCATTTCGTAACCCTCAAACACCAGAAGAGGAAAGATTTAACGAAGCCCATGCACGTACCCGTGCGGTGGTGGAGCGCACATTTGGCATCCTTAAATCTCGATTCAGATGTCTGGATAAATCAGGGGGGACCCTGTTGTATTCACCCAACTTTGTGTGCCAAATCGTCGGGGCATGTAGTATTCTCCACAATTTTGCTGAGAGAAGGGGCATGCACATTGAGCTACGCAATGACCTTACCCCCGAACCACGCAACCCCCCCCCCAAGAAACACTACCGGATCTTCTGAGGGAAGAGCAATCCGGAATGGTCTTGTGGAACGTCTCTTTGCACATTAAACACACCCTGATGAAATGGGAAAATTGGAGAACTTTTAAGAAATCGTGGAGTTACGCGGAAAAATTAAGAGAAGACACTTAAGGCCATTATAGAAAAATCAGAGAGAAGTAGAGGTATAAGGAGATTGTTTTGGTGAGATAGGGGGGGGGGGGAGGGACGGGTAAGGGGGGGTGAAGTATTAAGGGAAAACTTTTGTATATGTCCAGTAAAAGAAGTCAAAAATGGACTCAAGAAAATAATATAATATATATATAATTTAAAAAAAAAAAAAAAAAAATAAATAAAAAAAAAAAAAAAACACACCCTGATCTTGTCACTATATAATGCATGTATGCACACCACTGTAGTCCCTAGCACACACCCGACACATGCACCCCAAATTGGATTAGACCCAACAATACCCCATGGTATTAGGGAGCAGCAACGCCGCGTCAAGGCTCCAATTATGTTGCTGTCCATTCATACACCTTTCACATGGCAGAGGGTGACACCCCTTTTCCAGCAGGAGTGCCACCCCCCCCATTCACACACCAGTCACACTGTAGTATACACTCCTCACCGTGTGTAGGGACTACAAATAAATATAAAAGCTCATATCCTGAGCATATATCCAAAAAAAAAAAGTAAATGTTGAAATTATATTATTTTTTTGTTTTTTTCTTTGGGCCAAGGGTGCCCCGGCTCTGGCTCCTCAATCTCCGTGGTGCGGAGGAGGCATGGGGTGGGGATTGAGGGGGGGGAGGAGCATTAACCCCTACTTCCAGACTCCGCGCAGGTGGTGGCTGCATGCCCTCCATGGCGTTGGCCAGGCGGGCAAGGATGGTGTTGGTCTGGGCCAACATCCTCATTTGGCGGCTGGTGGTATCCCGCTGATGACGGCGGGTCATTCTCCCCTCCTCCCGCACTGCAGCGGTGTTGGCCTGCACAGCAGCGGTATTGGCCTCCACCGCAGCTGCCATCCTGCTTAATAAAGTGGGTGTGGTCTCCTGAGCCACCAAGCAGGTGACTATGGCCTTGGAGTTGCCACTTATTTCCCCCAGGCTCTGTGAGACATGTTTGTCCCGGTCCGCATGCAGGGTAAGGGCATGCTGCACAGAGGTGGAGGTGGATGCCATGCTGTCCGCCAGACGACGCACCTCTCCCACCATGGCCCCTATATGGCGGGTCTGCAGGGCCTGCTCCTCCAGCAGACCGTCACGGAGGCTGGAGGATAAATGCCTCGTTTTGGACTGAGCCTTCCTGGGAGGAGAGGCTCGGGCACGGACAGAGGGAGAAGGGGAGGGGTCCACAATGGAGGGGCTTGCCCTGGAGGGGCTTGCCCTGGAGGGGGATGACGTGCTGGGCGGGGGGGTGGTGGGTTGCCCAGGGATGGTGGTATCCTCCTGGAGGGAGCCAGAGTCCTCCTGGATGAGGAAAAAGGAATCCTCCTCCAATACCACTTCCTCCACCATACTTGGCCCCGGTAGGATCTCCTCCTGGACCAACATAGACAGAATGTCCATGGGGCCTGACTGGACCCCTGGCTCTGGTATGGATGGGCTGGGTCGACCCGCAGCCGAAGACGGCCCAGCTTCATCTTCCTCATCACCACCTGTGGATGACACCAAAACAAAATATTTTGCTGGTGCAACACACTGCTCACATGTACACTTCTACCCCCTCCCATGATGCACAGCAGATATGAAACAAAAATAATAGTTACATCTTCACTTCTACCCACAAATATGTTCACTTCTACCCCCTCCCATGATGCACAGCAGATATGAAACAAAAATAATAGTTACATCTTCACTTCTACCCACAAATATGTTCACTTCTACCCCCTCCCATGATGCACAGCAGATATGAAACAAAAATAATAGTTACATCTTCACTTCTACCCACAAATATGTTCACTTCTACCCCCTCCCATGATGCACAGCAGATATGAAACAAAAATAACTTACCAGTCCCCAAGTTCCCAACAGTGGAGTCGTACCCTTCAAGTCCCTCCACCTGCTCCTGTACGAAAGTTTGGGCAATAAGCTCCTCCTCATGATTTAGCCGGATCTTACATCGCGGCCCACCTCCCGTGCCACCGGTATATTTTCTGATAAGAGCCAGTTTATCCCGGACCCTGCGCCTCATATCGTTGAGTTTTTTTTGGATGTCATCCCAGGTATGCTCTTCATTACCCAGGGCATTGATGTCCAGGGCTATGGCTTCATATATAGCCCTCCTTTGGGCAACGGTGGTGTTTGCCCGCTGGGCACCATATAGAACTTCTTTATGTTGCTGGAGTGCAGCAATTAAGATGTCCATCTCCGAAGCCACAAAGTTGGCCTTCCTTTTTTTTTGTCCCTTTGGGAGGTGCCATCTCTTGAAAATGGGCTGAATTTCCTTGCTCAGGGGGGGTAGGAAAAAGCAGGATGAAATTCAGCAAAGAACCTGCGCAAGTCTGCTCCTATTTATTTGCTCAGTGCAAGCAGCTGAGCAGGATTTGCCCTGAAATTATGCTAGGCGCAGTTTGACGCATGCGCAGACGGCAGCGCTCTAACTGCGCATGCGCGCGCCCAGCGCAAACCTCTGCTGAGCCGAAAATTCCTCATTTACATAGGGGCACACCCACTTTGACTTGCACGGCCTTGCGCCCTCAGCTTTGCCTTAAACAGGAGTAAATTAACTGAACAAACGATTCCTGAATCAGGTGGCAATTTGGCAAAATTGCTCCAGCGCAGAGAAATTCAGCTGAGCAGCTCATGTGTAAGTAATGGGCAAATCTACCTGAATCTGGGCCACGGTGTGTACGCGGCATTAGGGGTGACAAAATGAAGTAAAGGAGAAAAAAGAGAAAAAGGTTCAGAATAATATAGCCCTAGAAATAAGTTCACATATAGACTCCTGTGAAGAAATAGAGATTGGAATAGAAGGGGAGACAGAAAAAAAAGAAACAACATAGAAAAGGCCAACTCCCAACAAAATGAGATATGGAAAATATGTTTACAGTTCTGGAGAAATTTAGAAGAGTCTAGAAAGCTCGCTGAAAAAAGAAAGCCATAATCCATAACGACGTGGGACATTTACTTACGAGAGTGGAAAAGGTGGAAAATAAAGTAGACATTCATACAACTACAATAAAGGAGTTAAAAGGAGAAATAAGATCTTTAACCACTTAAGGACCGCCGCATGTAGATATACGTCGGCAGAATGGCACGGACAGGCACATGTACATACCTGTACGTGCCTGCCTTGACGTGGGTTGGGGGTCCGATCGGGACCCCCCCCGTGCTACATGCGGCGGTTCCGTGGGCTCTGGGAGCAATCCGGGATGAGAGGGAGGCTATTCGTTTCTAGTCACCCCCTCGCGATCGCTCCCAGCCAGTCAGAATCCTCCTCTGCCCGTCCTCTGCCTGTGTAACTGTAAACACAGGCAGAGGAAATTATGTCATCCTCCTCGTGTCGGCCTTTTCGTCCGACGCTGAGGAGAGAAGACATCAGAACTGTGAGTTGCACCTAACAGCACACTGACACAGTCACACACAGGCACACAACACCCCCAGTCACCCCCCGATGCCCCCCCCCCCCAGCCCCCTGTCACAGTTTCACTCATTGCAGTGATCATTTATTTACTGATCACTGCATTTAGTGTCATTTGTGACAGTAAAAAGTTGCAGGGCAGTTAGTGTTAGGTCCCTTTAGGTTCAGGGTAGCCTCCTACCCCCCAATGAAGGTTTAACCGTTTGATCACCGCCCTAGTTAACCCTTTCACCCCCTATTGCCAGTGTTACTAAGCGATCGGTTTTCTGATCGCTGTATTAGTGTCACTGGTGCCGCTAGGTAGCTAGTTTTTTTTTGAGGTTCACCGCCAGGTTTTTATAGCGTCCCCCCATAAATAAAGGTTTTAACCCTGATTGCCCCTAGAGATAACCCTTTCACCAGTGATCACCGTATAAAAAGTGTCACTGGTGACGCAGGTTAGCCAGTTAGTTATTTAGTTATTTAGGTTCGCCGCCAGGTTTTTAGAAAGCGTCAGGTACCCCAGTATATTACCCTTTCACCAGTGATCACCGTATAAGTGTTACGGTTGATGCTGGTTAGTTAGTTTGCTGTTTATAGCATCAGGGCACCCACCGTATATAACCCAATAAAAGTTTAACCCCCTGATCGCCCGGCGGGTGATATCAATAACATTTTAGCGTCAGTCAGGGTCTGCGTCCCCCCAGGCAGCGTTAGATAAGTGCCAGTAATGCTTACACCCACGTGCAAAGCATACACCCCCCTTAGTGGTATAGTATCTGAACGGATCGATACCTGATCTGATCAGATCTATACTAGCGTACCCATCAGTTTAGGGTTCCCAAAAACGCAATGTTAGCAGAATCAGCCCAGATACCCGCTAGCACCTGCGTTTTGCCCCTCCGCCCAGCCCAGCCCAACCCACCCAAGTGCAGTATCGATCTATCACTGTCACTTCCAAAACACAACACACATAACTGCAGCGTTCGCAGAGACAGGCCTGATCCCTGCGATCGCTAACAGTTTTTTTTTAAGCGTTTTCTACGTTTGCTGACAATCCAGTGCTTTTTTTACCTGTGAATCATCACTACTGTACGACTAAATTTAGAGCCCAAAATGGCAAAGCGAATGTACAGTAGTGAAGAGGCCTTCAGGATTCTGAGCATGACAGATAGTGAAGAGGAGGTCACACATCTGTCAGATTCTGTTTTAGAATACGATCCTGTTTACGACAGCGGCTCCATGCCAGATAGCTCTGACGACGAAGTTGTGGTCCCTGCTAAGGCCAGGCGTACCCGACCCCGTTCTGATGTTGTTGAGCAGCAAGAACCGCAGGACACTTGTATGGAGCAGAGAAGTACTAGCGCCGCTATTCCTTCTGGTGAACTGGCAAGCACCAGCGGCCTAGTACACCCTGGTCATTCATCCAGCACTGCAGTTCAAGCTGGCGAGGTGGCAAGCACAAGTAGTGTCCCACTGCCACAAAGAAAAAGACGAAGACAGGCCCATTGTGCCCATAGTGCTTTTCCTGCAGAATTCGCCTATCCTGATTGGGTTCCCACCACTTCTGCAGAACCCGTACTTCCCCCATTCACTGGCCAACCCGGTATTCAGGTGGATACAGCTAATTTTACGTGACTTGATTTTTATTCGCTGTATTTCACGGAAGATCTCTATAGATCTATTGTGGACCAGAGACATTTATATGCTGGTACTTACATCGCCGCTAATCCCCAGTCCGTCCTTGCCAGAGAATGGAAACCACTTACGGTTTCTGAATTTAAGACCTTTCTGGGCCTTACCCTCAACATGGGCATACACCAATTTCCGAAGTTGCGGATGTATTGGTCCACAAGTCCACACCACCATATGCATATATTCTCTGCCAGGCCAGGAAACGATACGAGGCGATCCTGCGGTTCTTGCATTTCAGTGACAATGCACTTTGTCATCCACGTGGAGACCCTGAATTTGACCGGCTCTACAAAATTCGGCCCCTCATAAACCATTTCAACGAACGTTATGCAGCCTTGTATAATCCCCAGCAAGTTGTATGTGTTGATGAGTCCCTGATTAAATTTTCTGGCCGCTTGTCTTTCAAGCCGTACTTTCCCAGCAAGTGTGCCAGATACGAGGTCAAGCTCTATAAGCTTTGTGACAGGGCAACAGGCTACACATGGAGCTTTAGGGTTTATGAGGGAAAAGATAGTGAGGTAGAGCCAGAAGGTTTCCCAGATTACATGGGGAGTGCTGGCAAGATCGTGTGGGACTTGGTGTCACCCCTATTCGGAAAGGGGTACCACTTATACGTGGACAATTATTTCACCAGCGTGCAACTTTTTAGTCACTTGTTTGATCATCAGATTGGAGCATGTGGCACTGTGCGACCTAATCGCCAGGGCTTTCCCCAGCGGCTTGTAGATTCCCGTCTTTGGCTGGGGGCGAGAGCCTGCTGCAGGTGTAATAATTTGCTCGCTGTGAAGTGGTGGGACAATAAGAATGTTTTTGTTCTTACCACCCTTCACGCAGACACGACAGTACAAATTCGTACGGCGGCTGGTTTTGTGGAGAAACCCCTCTATGTCCACGAATATAACAAAAATATTGGAGGGGTGGACCTCAACGACCAGTTAATGGCGCCGTATAATATTGCCCGTAAGGCGAGATGCTGGTACAAAAAAAGGGTCTCTATTTATTTCAATTGACTTTACTGAATGCTTTTGTCTTATACAAAGCTTCAGGACGGAATGGATCCTTCCTTGATTTCCAGGATGAGATCATCTTAGAACTCCTGTATCCAGGCGGTTCTGCACCTCACCATCCCCTACCAAATGCAGTAAGCCGACTGCATGAGAGGCATTTTTCGTATGTCCTCGAGAGTACCCCTACCCAACGAGCCCCCCAAAGAAGATGTCGTGTCTGTACCAAGCGCAGATATAGGCGTGACACACGTTATTTTTGTCCCCGCTGTCCTGCCGATCCTGGTCTTTGTATTGGTGAATGTTTTGAACACTTCCACACACTAGTGAAGTATTAGCGTAGGGTAAAACATTTCACAGGCTAGGCACACTTACACAGGGTCTCCCAAGATGCCATCGCATTTTGAGAGACCCAAACCTGGAACCGAAAAGTTGAACAGTTACAGTTACAAAAAAACGTGTTAAAAAAAAGTAAAAAAGAAAAACACCAAAAAAATATAAAATAAAAAAACCAAAAATAGTTGTCGTTTTATTGTTCTCTCCCTCTCTATTGTCTCTCTATTGTTATGCTCTTTTTTACTGTATTATATTCTGCAAAGTTGTATTGTTGTTATTTTTTTTCATGCTTGCTTTTCAGGTATGTAATTTACTTTACTGTTTTCAGGTACGCCATTCAGCTGTTTCGCGGACTTACTTATCTTGACAGCACTTGCTCCCACGATATATAAAGCCGTGACTCCAGTGCTGTAGGAGGTGATTTCACCACCACAGTTAAAAAAAGAGCATATATGCCGAAGCATGGGGGCATTAGGGGCGGAGGAGCGATTTTGCTCCTAATGCCGCGTACATACGGTTGACATTCCTATGGAGGCTTTCCCGTGGAAAATTCCGACCGTGTGTACGCGGCATAACTTTTTATGCCGCGTACATACGGTCAAAATTCCGACGGAGGCTTGCCTGTGGAAAAGTCAGACCGTGTGTACGCGGCATAACTTTTTTGCGGGAGGATGCCCCCATGCTTCGGCATATATATATATTTTAGGCACAGGTTGCGTTAAAAAATGTTTTATTTTTTACTTTGTTTTTTGTTTTTTTGGTATTTGCTTTGCAGGTATGGTATGATCTTACTGTTATACTGTAATGTTACTTTGTTTTAATGTTAACCATCATTTGCCTAGCAGGTACGCCATTCAGTTGCAGCGCGGATTTATTTAGCGTGACAGCAACAGCGTTTGCTCCCACGATATATAAAGCTGTGACTCCAACGCTGTAGGAGGTGATTTCACCATCACAGTTAAAAAAAGAGCATATATGCCGAAGCATGGGGGCATTAGGGGCGGAGGAGCAATTTTGCTCCTAATGCTGCGTACTTACGGTTGACATTCCTACGGAGGCTTTCCCGTGGAAAAGTCTGACCATGTGTACACGGCATAACTTTTTATGCTGCGTACATATGGTCGAAATTCCGACAGAGGCTTGCCCATGGAAAAGTCCGACCGTGTGTACGCGGCATAATTTTTTTGCGGGAGGATGCCCCCATGCTTCGGCATATATAAATGGTGCATGTATGCCCATCATTAGAAGTGGGTGGATGAAGGGAGGTATTCTAATGGTAGGCATACCCACAGATCAATATTTTTTTTGTTCAGCCAACAGGCTGCATGAAAAAAAAGATTACAATACATGTCCAACAAGAACCATCAACATACTGGTATGTTGCTGGACTTTGAATGGTTATACCAGAATGATGCCTGCAGGTTTTGGTATCATCTTGGTATCATTCTTTTCAGCCAGCGGTCGGCTTTCATGTAAAAGCAGTCCTAGAGGCTAATTAGCCTCTTGACTGCTTTTACATTCAGTGGGAGGGAATGTCGTCGTCGTCCCCCGGATATAAACAGCGCCATTGGGAAATTGGGAAAGCATTTTATCACACCGACCTTGGTGTGGTCAGATGCTCTGAGGGCAGAGGAAAGATCTAGGGTCTAATAGACCCCATTTTTTTTTAAAAGAGTACCTGTCACTAACTATTGCTATCATAAGGGATATTTACATTCCCTGAGATAACAAAGAAATGGTAAAAAATAAATAAAATGGAAGGAACAGTTTACAAATAAAATAAAAAAAGCTAAATATTTTTTTTTTTTAAAAAAGCATCCCTGTCCCCCCCCCTGCTCTTGTGCAAAGGCGAACGCAAGCGTCGGTCTGGAGTCATATGTAAACAGCAATTTTACCATGCATGTGAGGTATCACCGCGAAGGGCAGATTGAGGGCAGTAATTTTAGCAGTAGTCCTCCTCTGTAAATCTAATGTGGTAACCTGTAAAGGCTTTTAAAAATGCATGTAGTTTGTCGCCACTGCGCAATTTTAAAGTATGTCGTGTTTGGTATCCATGTACTCGGCCTAAGATCATCTTTTTTATTTCATCAATAATTTGGGCAATATAGTGTGTTTTAGTGCTTTAAAATAAAAAAAAGTGTATTTTTTCCCCAAAAAATGCGTTTGAAAAATCGCTGCGCAAATACTGTGTGGGAAAAAAAATGCAACACCCACCATTTTAATCTGTAGGGCCTTTGCTTTACAAAAATATATAATTTTTGGGGGTTCAACTTAACTTTCTTGCAAAAAAAAATTTTTCGTGGGTTTTTATGTAAACAAACAGTGTCAGAAAGGGCTTTGTCTTCAAGTGGTTAGAAGAGTGGGTGATGTATGACATAAGCTACTAAATGTTGTGCATAAAATGCCAGGACAATTCAAACCCCCCCCCCCCAAATGACCCCATTTTGGAAAGTAGACACCCCAAGCTATTTGCTGAGAGGCATGTCGAGTCCATGGAATATTTTATATTTTGACACAAGTTGCGGGAAAAATATTTTCTTTTTTTTTCTTTCCGCAAAGTTGTCACTAAATTATATATTGCTCAAACATGCCATGGGCATATGTGGAATTACACCCCAAAATACATTCTGCTGCTTCTCCTGAGTACGGGGATACCACATGTGTGAGACTTTTTGGGAGCCTAGCCGCGTACGGGACCCCAAAAACCAATCACCGCCTTCAGGCTTTCTAAGGGTGTACATTTTTGATTTTACTCCTCACTACCTATCACAGTTTCGGAGGCCATGGAATGCCCAGATGGCACAAAACCCCCCCAAATGACCCCATTTTGGAAAGTAGACACCCCAAGCTATTTTTTGAGAGGTATGATTAGTATTTTGCAGATCTCGCTTTTTGTCACAAAGTTTTGAAAATTTAAAAAAGAAAAAAAATACATTTTTATTTTCTTTCTTAATTTTCAAAAACAAATGAGAGCTGTAAAATACTCACTATGCCTCTCAGAAAATAGCTTGGGGTGTATGCTTTCCAAAATGGGGTCATTTGGGGGGGTTGTTTGCCATCTTGGCATTTGGCATGGCCTTCAAAACTGTGATAGATAGTGAGGAGTGAAATCAAAAATGTATGCCCTTAGAAACCTTGAAGGCGGTGCTTGGTTTTCAGGGTCCCGTATGCGGCTAGGCTCCCAAAAAGTCCCACACATGTGGTATCCCTGTACTCAGGAGAAGCAGCAGAATGTATTTTGGGGTGTAATTCCACATATGCCCATGGCACGTGTGAGAAATATATCATTTAGTGACAACGTTTTGTAATTATTTTTTTTTGGTCATTATTCAATCACTTGGGGCAAAAAAAATATATATTTATTGAGCTCAACATGCCTCTCAGCAAATAGCTTGGGGTGTCTTCTTTCCAAAATGGGGTCATTTGGGGGGTTGTGTGCCATCTTGGCATTTTATGGCCTTCAAAACTGTGATAGGTAGTGATAGGTAGCGAGGAGTGAAATCAAAAATGTATGCCCTTAGAAATCTTGAAGGCGGTGCTTGGTTTTCGGGGTCCTGTACGCGGCTAGGCTCCCAAAAAGTCCCACACATGTGGTATCCCCGTACTCAGGAGAATCAGCAGAATGTATTTTGGGGTGCAATTCCACATATAACCATGGCATGTGTGAGCAATATATCATTTAGTAAAAACGTTGTTAAAAAAAAAAATCAGTTTGTCATGTTCCCGCAACTTGTGTCAAAATATAAAATATTCCATGGACTCGACATGCCTCTCAGCAAATAGCTTGGGGTGTCTACTTTCCAAAATGGGGTCATTTGGGGGGGTTTTGTGCTATTTTGGCATTTTATGGCCTTCAAAACTGTGATAGGTAGTGAGGAGTGAAATCAAAAATTTGCGCCCTTAGAAATGCTGAAGGCGGTGCTTGGTTTTTGGGGCCTCATACGCGGCTAGGCTCCCAAAAAGTCCCAAACATGTGGTATCCCCATAATCAGGAGAAGCAGCAGAATGTATTTTGGGGTGCAATTCCACATATACCCATGGCATGTGTGAGCAATATATCATTTTTTTTTTTTTTGTCATTATTCAATCACTTGGGACAAAGAAAAAATTTCAATGGACTCAACATGCCTCTCAGCAGTTTCCTTGGGGTGTCTACTTTCCAAAATGGGGTCATTTGGGGGGGGGTTGAACTGCCCTGCCATTTTAGCACCTCAAGAATTGAGATAGGCAGTCATAAAATAAAAGCTGTGTAAATTCCAGAAAATGTACCCTAGTTTGTAGACGCTATAACTTTTGCGAAAACCAATAAATATACGCTTATTGCGATTTTTTTTACTAAAGACATGTGGTTGAATACATTTTGGCCTAAACGTTTGACTAAAATTGAGTTTATTCGATTTTTCTAATAACAAAAATTAGAAAATATAATTTTTTTTTCAAAATTTTCGGTCTTTTCCCATTTATATCGCAAAAAATAAGAATTGCAGAAGCAATCAAATACCATCAAAAGAAAGCTCTATTTGTGGGAAGAAAAGGACGCAAATTTTGTTTTGGTACAACATTGCATGACCGCGCAATTACCAGTTAAAGCAGGTAAGTGCCAAATTGTAAAAACATCTTGGGTCCTTTAGCTGCATATTGGTCCGGGTCTTAAGTGGTTAAGAACAGAACAGCAAGAACAAGCATATAGAATGGAAGAACAAGAAAATAAGAACAGGAGAAAGAACCTGCGAATAAGAGGACTCCCTGAAAACTCCCAGAGAGAAGATCTGACAGAAATAATGGGGAAAATATTTAACCCACTATTGGGAAAGCAAGAAACAAATGTTATAAAAATTGAAGGAGTCTATAGATTAAGGAGACCCATGGGAATCCCAGTAGAAAGTGTAAGGGACATAATGGTAAGATTCGAGAAACTAGAGGAAAAAAATCAAGTATGGAGAAGTATGAAGTGAAAGCCCCCATTAAAATATGAAGAAAAACTATTACAGATTTTCCCGGATCTATCGCAAGATACTTTAAGAAGAAGGCGGACGTTAAAACCTCTGTTGAAAACTTTACAAGAACATGAGATTCAATATAACTGGGGGTTTCCTGCATGATTGGCAAGAAAAATGGGCATACGGTAAAACTTTGTAAGGTTTGTAGAAGAAGTACAGGAGTTCTGTGAAAAATTGGAAATCCCAGTGCCAGAGGCTTTAAGGGGAAGAAATATCAGACAAGAAGGGGAAACACAGGATGAGGAACACTGGCACTTGATCCCCAGGAGAAAGACATAATGAAGAAATAGAGGAGAACTTTCAAAATGATAAGGAGGGAGGCGAGGGAAATTAAAGGAGAGAAGGGAGAAAAAAGAAGAAAAGGAGGAAAAAAATGTCACCGTAATTTTTCTATTTTTGTACCTTTGCTGCACACACTACTGAATCTGTTAAGGTATAAAAGTCATTTTTATATACATATGCAAGTGCATATTAGTCTCTGCTGGGCATTATCATTTTGACTTAGATATAATATTGGTTTGTGTTTTGTTTTAAACAACATGCAAGTTTGTCTTCTTGCTCATGTTACCGTGAGATTTGGTCCAAAGCTTTAGCTGTAGGATATTCACATATGCAGCATGAATTGCATTTATGTGATTATAGTGTGCTGGCTTTATTTATGATTTGGCTATGGTGCTGCCACAATGGCAGGCTAGCCCCTAAAGGTAAGTGGCTAAGTGTTTAGCACTTCTGCCTAGCAGCAATAGGATCATCAGTTTGAATCCCAACCACGGCACTGCAGTTTGCATATTCTCCCTGTGCCTGCATGGGTTTCCTTTTGGGTACTTCAGTTTCCTCTTACACTTCAAAGACATGCTGGTAGGTATATTGGCCCAAGTATGCATATTTATGAATGTGAGTTAGAGACCTTAGAGTGAAAGCTCCATGAGGGAAGGGACTGATGGGAATGTATCATTAATATGTAAAGCACTGCATAAATTAGCAGTGATGTTTAAACACCTGTAATAAATAAGTATGGGATGGACTTGACACACATTGCGCTAGAGGCAGGGAAAGATCAGCAATACTGAGATGCACACAAAAGTAAAAAAAAAAAAGTTTTAAATCTTTGTGATACACTGTTCTTTATCAAATGTTGTCATCCATTAGACCTTTTTCAATTGTATATTTCATACACACTACATATAACTGTGAAGCCATCAAACGCTAGGCCTTTGGTGACAGCACAATAAAAGTGACCTATAAGGATTACTCACTAAAATCCAGCAGTGTTTATTACTAGAGCACAATATTTTATTGGATTGATGCTTTAAAACCCTGACACATCTGTGTAAATCCTCAGCATTTCTGAACAGATGAAAATTCCTGAAAATTGACAAAAACATCAATATCATCTCAGGGTTTGATAAATTAACACAGAATTGTGAAATATACAGCAACCACTCAGCCCTTTTTAGAGAATTACTTTACATCTTTCTATTAGCCCTCGTGGTGAGATATGATTCATTTGAGATTGCACAGACGGTTTAAAATGGAAAGCCTCTAGCTACTGGAAAAAAAAAATTAAACAGCAGATGTTACTGAACACTATCCAGCTGTACTTGACAGCTATTTCACAAATTCACAGATACATATTTTTATATTCCCAGCACTCTAAAATGTTCCTATGGGCAGTAATGCCCCAAGTAAGAATCAATTGGAAGGCAACCTTTGCTAGTTTTTTTTATTTCAGTATATATATATTTTTTACTAAAAAATGCAGGAACACGTAAGAGTTGTTTAAAACCACTGTCATCCAAAGCATCAATTAAAATCGTACAACACAGATACGTTTTTTTTTTTACAAAGACTTTTAGATCAGAAGGTTCTTTTGCAAGAGGAACTTGCATTTCAGGGATTCTGATGTTAGTATGTTTCATTGCACTTAATTTTTTTTAAATATAACATGAAACAGGTTAATATGTATTTAAAACTGTATTTTTATGAATAACATAATGTATAGATTTATCTTTTTATGTTTTTTCTAAGTCAGCAGCTACAAGCACTGTAGCTGCTGACTTTTAATAAGGACACTTACCTGTCCATGGAGCCTGCAATATCACCCCCCCAAGGCCGATCCATCCCCCGGATCAGGTGCAGGCGCCGCCATTCCAACGAAGGGGAAACTGCCGGTTTCTGACTGCGCATGCGCGTGTCCCACAGTGCTTTGTGAATGGCCAACTCCAATGACGCGGGGCCGGGGCCGAGTCCTGTAGTTGGCGGCTATAGACACCGGATACAGGACATGGGAGCGCACCCGCAAGGTAACCCCCTTGGGAAGTGGGGACGAGCAGAGACAGCCCCCGAGGGACCCCAAAAGATGAGGATCGGACGACTCTATGCAAAATGAGCTGCATGGTGGAGGTAATTATAACATGTTTGTTATTTTAAAAAAAAAATGAAGCTTTACAACCCTTTTAAGTTTAGAGGTTATAAAAAAGACACTCAACTATAGGCCTAGAACTCTGCATACACAACATTTGTTGTCAGTCTTCTTAACCACTTGTGCTTCGGAAGGTTTTACCTCCTTCATGACCAGACCATTTTTTGCTATTCAGCACTGCGTTATGTTAACTGTAAATTGTGTGGTCATGCAATATTGTACACAAATTAAATTGATATCGTTTTTTTTCACACAAAAAATAACTTTTTTTGGTGGCATTTGATCACCACAGTGTTTTTTTTTAAGGGCATACCTTTTGGTAGGTGAAGCTGCCTTCTGGTAATTTATGTCCTGAAGTTGCAGGTGAAATGTCAACCGTTACAGAAGATGATCAAAGTTATTTCTGAAAACACAAATGCCTACATACTGGTGCATCTTTTAAAATTAGAATATCATCAAATTAAATGTATTTCAGTAATTCAATTCAAAAAGTGAAACTCCTATATTTTATAGAGATACGTTATATACTGAGTGATATATATCAAGCACTAGCTGAATACACGGCGTTGCCCGGTCTTCCTATCTTAACCTTTTGGGGAGGAAAATCATAGTAATATAAATATACCCATCTTTTATATAAGGGTGTAGGTAAGGGTTAATTTAACTGTCATATATTTTTATTTGGCATATAAGTAATATGTGTACCAGGTATTATTGAAATATCTCCAGGCGTACAGAAGTTATGTGGGAACATACATTTCCCATTGATTTGCATGGGACTTTAAACAAAAACCCCGACCCTCACAAATGGGGGTAGTTAAGGGATAAATTAACTATCCTATAGTTTAAGTGGACATATAAGTAACATGTGACCAAGTGTTATCGAAATATCTACAGCCGTTTGGAAGTTATGAAGTAACATGTATTTCCCATAGAGTTGAATTGGACTTTAAAGGAAAACCCCGACCATGGCAAATGGGGGTGGGTAAGGGTTAAACCACCTATCTTATGTTTGTTGCTGACATATAAGTAACATGTGTGCCAAGTTTCATGTTAATATCTTTAGCCGTTTGGACGTGATGCTGGAACATGAAGTAACATGTATTTCCCATAGAGTTGAATGGGACTTTAAAGAAAAACCCCGACCATGGCAAATGGGGGTGGGTAAGGGTTAAATCACCTATCCTATGTTTGTTGCTGACATATAAGTAACATGTGTGCCAAGTTTCATGTTAATATCTTTAGCCGTTTGGACGTGATGCTGGAACATACATACACACACACGTTGAGTTTTATATATATAGATTTCATACTGCCAAAAGTACCAATACCTGGTTTAATGATCATGGTATCACTGTGCTTGATTGGCCACTAAACTCGTCTCACCTAAACCCCATAGAGAATCGTGGGGTATTGTCAAGAGGAAGATGAGAGACACCAGACCCAACAATGCAGAGGAGCTACTATCAAAGCAACCTGGGCTTTCATAACACCCGAATGCCTCCATGCCATGCCGCATTGATGCAGTAATTCATGCAAAAGGAGCCCGAAAAAGTATTGGTATAGTGCTTACTATACCGTACATAGACATACATGTACTTTTTAATTTGCCAACATTTCTGTATTAAAAATACTTTTTTTTTATTGGTCCGATCAGTTTTATGTAATATTCGAATTTTCTGAGATACTGAATTTTGGGTTTTCACTAGCTGTAAGCCATAATCATCAAAATTACAAAAAAAATAAATGCTTGAAATATATCACTCCGTGTGTAACGCATCTATATAAAGTATACAAGTTTCACTTTTTGAATTGAATTACTGAAATAAATTAACTTTTTGATGATATTCAAATTTTTTGTACCCTTGTACCCTTCTTCTACCTTTCTTTTGTCGGTGGACTTGCCCAGTAACATTATCTCTGATGTGCATGTCATCTTAGCATTGTGATGACAAGCATAATGATTATTCATCTTAGCACAGACAGAGTTGACTATTACAGGAAATTTTCCACATGAATGCCATACAGCACACTATGAGAAGACTGTACCTAAAGAATTTTTAATAAAAATAAAAAAAAAAGGGCGTGGCCTAACTCCGGACCAAGATGGACGTGTGAATCCCGTCCTCCGGCACTCAGGAACGGCTAACATAAGCTATACAGCCCAGAAAAGCAGCGCCACGGATGGGTAAGGGGGACCGCAGCGCTTCTGCCTCCCGCGGACCGCAAGACGCGAATCAGCCGCAAAACGGCACCATCCCCGCAATGTTCCGGCCCTCGCAGGGGGAAGGCCTCACATCCGCGGCCTCTAGTAAGCAACCTACGCCGCTCAGCGGTTCCAGCCCCATCGCCGACGGCGGTGCGCAGGGATCGAGTTCTAATACGATCCCTGCGATGTTCAGACACTCACAGGGAGAAGGACACACGGCTGCAGCTGTACCCAAGACACACATCCCACTCGGAGGCTCCTGCCCCATCATGGAGGGCTCACAGAGCTTACCTCATGGCGCTCAAGGGATGCAGGCCCAGTCATTACAGGTGAACCATCCCCCTCCTCAGCCATCACAGCCACTGTGCCTAGCTGACCTGCAGGCAGTTGCTTGTGACATAAAATCTGCTATATCTGATCTTAAAGCGGACATTCAGAATATAGCAGGACGTATGGGGGCAGTAGAACAATCCACAGCAAGGCATGCAGACGCCATTAAACAGGTCCAGAAATCCTCAGACCTCCATCTCTCCCATCTAATTGATATTACCCGCCATTTGGAGGACCTGGACAATCGCGGAAGAAGACACAACGTTAGAATAAGAGGTGTCCCTGAAAGCGCTGACCAGAACCCAGTAGAACACACTGCGACTCAGATATTTAACGATCTCCTGGAAAGACCCCCTGACTCCCCCATTGAGTTCGAGAGGATACACAGGGCCCTCAGACCTAGGGGGAGAGACAGTGACCCCCCCAGGGATATTGTATGCTGTCTTGTTAACTTTCCACTAAAAGAAGCCATACTTAAGAAGGCAAGAGAGAAAAACAGGATTCTTTTTAATGCCGTAGAGGTCAAACTCTATCAGGATCTCTCTAACATCACTCTACAGCAGCGCCGAGCCCTAAAACCACTTTTGGAACAGCTAAGATCCAGAAACATCCCATATAGATGGAAGTTTCCGTTCTGTCTCTCTGCTACCTGGAGAGGTCACACGGCATTGCTTCGCACGCCAGATGAACTTCGTTCGTTCTGTGAAGCCCTGAATGTCCCGCTTGTGGATGTCCCTGATTGGTACAATTCCTTCATGTTAAATGAAAGCTGGATCGAAGTGACCAATGCTTACAATCCGAGAGCACAGAGGACCGGAGATCGACACCGTAGACCCTCCTCACCCCAGCGCAACAGAGGAAGAGCAGCCAGAGGAAGTCCTGACCTATCCCCGCCGAGACGCAGAGACCGCCTAGATCGCCCTGATCAGATGGACACTTAACCACTCCACCCCCATGCTAAAGCACAGACTTGCATGGTACCTATGACCATTGTTTCATAAGTTAGAGGACATTCCACCTTCTGAAGGGAGAAAAAAGCTCCACGTCACTATTGTGACTATGTCCGAGGTAGGATGATAACTACAACTCAGACATTTCGATGGACCGTTTTTTTTTTTGTGCTTTTTGGGGTCCGTATTCCCCTCTTGCCGCTTGCTCCCCCCTCCCCCCTGTTCTCTGATTTTTTTCTGTCTCCCCTTATTTCTTTTATTTATTTTTTTCCTTTTTTTTTTTTTTTTTTTCTTTCTGTTTCTCTATCTGCCCCTGCAGGTAAATACGAAGCTCTCTGAAAAGAAGATTGCCTGACCTCCATGACTTTGTATTCTTCTGCAATATTGGGATCCATTAGTTGAATATCAGGACTCTGTCTGCCAGCTGCCAGACGGAGCGGCCAACTAGCTGTAAGTAGATCTTTTGGCCTCTGGGTTAAATCTCATGCATCCGCACAGAAATCGGGTCACACAAATTAATTCCGTGGATTACTGACCCGGAGGGGTCTTACATTACGGATATATATTCTTCTACCACTGGGGGCCGATCTTGTCTGGTTGCTTACTTTGGTCTCAAAGTTTTCTATATGTGTTTATCAATTATACTCCTGCCTTAGGGGGCTTTGATATGGGAGGGGAGGAAGGTATGGCGGGGAGTGGTGCTATCCTACTTAAGTCTCTACACTATTGATGCACTTACCACATCCTAGACTAGCTTACATTGGCTTACACTACGATATTCATAAGGCCATACGGTTAAGAATGCTTAGTCCAGATTTAGATCTTATCGCTATGCCATACTCCCGTTGTATCACGAATATGGTTGCTTACACCACAAAATAGACATACTCTATCTTAAACCCCTGGAGGATGTTGTCTTCTGTGGGGAAGAAACTGGCGGTATCCCGCGCAGGGACATGTGCCACGCACGCTTTCTCTCCCTCTCTGGTACACTTCTTTAACGCAGCGGGTGATTCGTGGTACTATTTACAGAACAACATTTCCCCTTTAGCTGCACCAGAAACAGTAAGATAGACTCTGAATCTCTGTGTGAACGTTGAAAACGAATCCAATCGTCACTAATGTCACGGGGAAAAGCTATCTGACAAGTTTATTAACCAGTTTAACCAGTATCTCATAAGGAATGTCTGACAGGTAGTTGGTAGGATTGGAGAAGCAAAGAAGATGGGACTGGTGGTATTTTATCATTTTGAGGTTATGCTACTGTTAAAAGTTGTTTGTCTTCAATATGTTGTCAATTTTCTGTTAACAAGGGTTGTTTACCTGTATTTTACTCAGGGATGCACACTAGTGTCCTCTGAATGTAGCTCATATAGATGTTTGAAATGTCAAAGTAGTATAATGTCTGTAAATTGAAGTTGGACCTTGGATGGCAAAACACGTCATGTACCTTTTGCCAGTATGATTTCTCCCTACACATGTACTGTACTTAGAAACCTGAAGCGAACTTGAAGCCCCTCCCCCCGTTAATGATTAGCCCCTAACCTGAGCTTGACATGTGCTATACTTCGATAGCCGCTCCACTGTGCCCATACATCTATAACTTTTTGAGGTGCAAGGAGACCTATTTTATTGGTCTTTATTGTTCTTCACAACTTTTACCAGTATTGCACTTCGTCTAATCTATCTTGGTTCGCCTAGACACTGTACCCACACAAGGGGTGTAACTGGTTGCACCCTTTGACACTCCCGGATTGTATTATTAGAGTGGACCTTCAGGCTTAAGGTCTACTCCCGGAAGTCCTCGACCCATTACCCTCCCGTCCCTTTTTTTTTTTTTTTTTTCTTTCTGCAGAGATTTTGTTAGACTATAAACATGTCACCGGATAGCCATCACTCTACTCCTTTGTCGCTAAAGCTACTTTCTATAAATGTGAAAGGACTAAATATTCCTGAAAAAAGAACTAAACTCCTTAATAATTGCCATAAACAGAAAGCCGACATTATATGTGCCCAAGAAACCCACTTTAAAAAAGACAAAATCCCGAAATTTAATGATAAACGATTTCCTCTAGCTTTTCATGCATCCAACCCTGACGGTAAAACAAAAGGAGTCTCGATACTAATAGCAAAACATACTCCATTTCAAATACTGGACACTATGTTAGACACGGAAGGGAGATACATATTCCTTAAAGGAAAACTTAGATCACATCCGATCACTATCGCAAACATATATGCCCCTAACACAAAACAGGTAACATTCTTTCGTAAGATTAAACACCTACTGACCACCTTTGCCTTGGGTATGCTCATTCTGGGAGGAGACTTTAATGTACCCCTCAACCCTATTTTAGATACTTCTAATGGAGCGTCGAGCCTTCCCTATAGTGCGCTGAAACAAATCAAACTTCAACTGCATGGATTAATGTTACATGACGCCTGGAGAACTTTAAATCCGCAAACTAAAGATTTTACATTCTTCTCAGCAGTCTGCCAAAAGTACTCTAGGATAGACCACTTTTTTCTATCTCAAACAGACTTAAAAGTACTAAAAAGTGCCACGATTGAACCTATGTTGATTTCTGATCACCACCCAATCACTATGACGCTAGTATTTCCAGACCGAATCACTACCACAAAAACATGGAGACTCAACTCATCTATCTTAAAAGACCAGATGCAGGTTCATATCTTTAATGATATATTGACTGATTACTTCACACGGAATGAAAACGAAGATACTTCACTTCTGACCCAGTGGGAAGCACATAAATGTGTCATGAGGGGTGAATTCATCGCCACACTGGCCAGACAAAAAAAAGACCAGCAGTCGAGGATTTCATCCTTGATCGCACGAATAAAGACGTTAGAGGCGACACACAAACAAACTATTGCTGCAAATACCCTGGAAGAATTGACGAACGCTAGGCTATCCCTGTCTGAGGAGTTAAGCTTAAAGACTAAACGACAGTATATATTGCGTCATAAAATATTTTACGAACAGGGCAACAAGAGCGGTAGACTATTAGCGAAAGCGGTCCAAGATAAAAAGGCTGCTGCCACTATCCATCAAATTAGAGACAATAGAGGCAACATACACTCCTCTAATGAAGATATAGCCAAGCAATTTGAATTGTACTATCAATCCCTTTATAATCTACCCTCCAACCCAAAATGCCCCCATAATACGGTTAAAAGATCTCAAATTATCGAAGACTTCCTACAAAAATACAGCCCACCCAAGTTAGCAGAGAACGTAGCACAAGATCTTGATGCGCCCATATCGGAGTGCGAACTCGACAAGGCCATTAAAGATATGAAAGTAGGAAAAGCCCCGGGACCAGATGGTCTACCTCTATTGTACTATAAGACCTTCAAAGATGTATTGAAGCCCAGGTTTTTGAAAACCTTCCGGGCCCTCCACTCTGAACAACACCCACCAGCTCAGCTCTTAGAAGCCCATATATCTGTAATCCCCAAGGAAGGAAAGGATCTTACCCAGGTTACAAATTATAGGCCTATATCCCTAATTAACGTGGACGTTAAAATATACGCAAAAATACTCGCAAATAGACTTATCCCACTACTACCCTCCCTCATTTCCCTTGATCAGGTAGGGTTTATACCAGGTAGGGAGGGGCGCGACAACACAATTAAAGCTTTAAATATACACCATTGGCTTACCTCTAACAAGTCTAAAGTTTTTTTTTTGTCTCTAGACGCTGAGAAGGCGTTCGACAGGGTGGCCTGGGACTATATGGATGCTGTACTGAACCATGTTGGGATCCCATCCTTAATGAGATCATATATTCGGGCCCTCTATGCAGACCCAGTTGCAAAAGTACGCGTCAATGGCCACCTGTCGAGCGCCTTCAAATTGCGGAATGGTACAAGACAAGGTTGTCCCCTCTCCCCTTTATTGTATGTACTAACGTTGGAACCCTTGTTAAATAGAATAAGGGAAAACCCAGATATCAAGGGAATCCAAATAAATGAAAAAAACTACAAGATAGCCGCATTTGCGGATGATATGCTTCTTTTCCTTTCAGAGCCCCATATATCCTTACCTAACCTACTGAAAGACTTGGAGCAATTCCAGGCCATATCCAACCTAAAAATCAACCACTCAAAATCGACAGCGCTGAACATTACGTTATCCCCGGGCGAGATTGATCTTTCTAAAAAAAACTTTCCCTTCACTTGGGCAGAAAATTCCTTTACCTATTTGGGAATTGAAATTCCTAAAAACCTGTCAGATCTGTTTAAATTAAACTTCACCCCAATTTTAAAAGAATCTAAAGACGATCTTAAGAGATGGAACTCCTTAAATGTCTCTTGGTTTGGAAGGGCCTCGTTGATCAAGATGACAATTCTACCCCGCTTCCTCTATGTTATGCAAACGGTCCCTATCAAACTTCCCCCCGCCTTTTTTGTCTCCTTTAGGCAAGCCTGCTCCTCTTTTATTTGGAGAGGCAAATCTCCAAGATTACGCTTCACTAAGATGAATTTACCCAAACATAAGGGAGGGATTGCACTCCCTGATCTGCGTAAATACCACCAAGCGGCCCTATTAGCGAGAATAGTGGACTGGAACAATCACCACTTAGTAAAGGACTGGGTCACATTAGAACACTCACAATTTAACCTACCAATCAGGAATCTTCCGTGGATCCACCCGAAACATCACCCTCCAGCTGCCAAGCGTCACCCTCTCATTGGCCCCACCCTAGAAATATTCCGTACCACATTTAAAACATCCTGTCCATCACCATGGCTAGGCCCTCTTACCCTGCTAAACAACAATCCTGATTTCCCTCCTGGGTTAGAACGGAACTTCTTTCCCAAAACTTGGCCTCACAGAGACAAATTGCTTTTGCACTTTTTTAAGTCTGGTACATTGCTAACTAGAGAGGAACTAAATAGAAAATTGAAGTCGAATGTATTCTCACTATGGCAATACTTGCAAATCAAACACTTTTTGAATACGATAGAGCATAATCGTATTTGGTCAAGACGCCCCACAGCGCTAGAAACCTTAGCCTCGCAAAACCAGCCTCAAAGGCACACCATCTCTATACTGTATAACTCACTATTTGAGTCCGTTGCTGA
Organism: Rana temporaria; assembly: GCF_905171775.1. Lineage (NCBI taxonomy): Eukaryota > Metazoa > Chordata > Amphibia > Anura > Ranidae > Rana > Rana temporaria. The sequence continues at coordinate 64,849,480 of NC_053494.1, forward strand.
CTTCTCCAGCGCGTCATGTTTGGCATGGGAAAAAGATCTTAACCTTAACTTGTCACGAACGGAGTGGGAAACCATCTTTATGCATGCCCACAAGGGCTCTCTAAATGTTGCCACCCAAGAGTGTGGCTTTAAAATTGTAACCAGATGGTACAGGACTCCCACCTTGCTCCATAAGTTTTCATCCCAAATTTCTAACAAATGTTGGAGATGCGGTGACGGGGAAGGCTCGATGCTCCACATATGGTGGTCATGCCCAGAGATCCAGTCCTTCTGGAAAATGGTACATGAGACTATCATTGCAATCACCTCTGATGATCTTAGACTTGAACCGGCACAATACCTACTACATCACAGTTCGACTCCCAGGAGGAGATACTTGAAGTCCCTCACAATGTTCATGATAAACGCTGCTAGGCACTGTATCCCGTGCCACTGGCGTTCAACTATCGCGCCAACAAAGATAGAGTGGTTTCGTAGGCTTACCAACATAGAGAGAATCGAAGAACTCATTAGCATTGCTCAGGAACAGATTATTACATTTAATGCGACTTGGCACAAATGGCTTGAGTTTAAAAACACCCCAGAATTCAAAGCCTGTAACTTGTAAATCCCTGACCTTCAGATCTGATTGCTTCAAGTTAGATGGCTTTGCTGCTTTTCTTATCATACACACAACATATGTCCTTTCTAATCACTTAGTCTATTTTTTTTTTTTGTACCCCCCCCCCTCCTATCCCAATCCTTTCCCTCCCCATATCCTTAATACTTGTACAAAAACTAAAGGAGACGTTATGTCTCATACCAACACTTCAAGTGAGCTTCAAACTGTTCCATATGCATAACGTTTGCACTACTCTTATTGTGCTGTTCAGACCTTTAAAAGTTTCTATACTGTATGGTTCAATATTCTTTTTGTACACAAAATGTATATGTACATTGTCTTTTGCAATATTTTTACTCAATAAAACTTTATGAAATAAAAAAAAAAAAAAAAAAAAATGCAAAAACACAATGCACAAACACAAAACAGGTGCAAACGCATATGCACGTGATGCCTTTGTGCCTTTTTCATTGCATAAAGAGGCTCTAAAGCTCATCACAAGCTTTATAGTCTGGTTGTACAATATTCCTTAGGTCTACCAATAACTATGTAGTGAAAGGGCCTCTGATTGGATTATTTAGAGTTTTTATATTGTATAGTTTTGGAAAAGGAGATTGTAAGAGATTGTACAATTACAGTGTATGTGAGCTGTTCACCAACCTTTGTTTGCCTACTTATTTGTCCTGCTCTAGGATCTCCCTTTTGAGAAAAAATCCCTCCAGTGCTGAAAAATACCAGCAGAGCAAGATAGTCTGTTGCTCTATATCATATACACTGCTCAGCCTCTTTTTTGCCACCAAAATTGCCCTGACTCATCACAGCATGGACACCACTAGACCTCTAAAGGTACTGTATGCTGTGGTATTTCCGACCAAGCTGTACAAGCTGGGACCTACATGGATCAGATTTGTTTTTCCAGCACATCCCACAGATGCACAATGGAGAATTGGATTCCAAGTCAACACCTTAAACTCATTATGTTCCTCAAACCATTCTTGAACCATTTTTGCAGTCAGGAAGGGTAGGTGATACATATCAAGTAACATCCACATGAATCACAGGACCAAAGGTTTCCCAGAAGAACATTTCCCAAAACACCACAATGCCTCTCTTTACTTGCCTTCTTACCATAGTGCATCCTGGTTCCATCTCTTTGCCAAGTAAGCGCCGCACATGCACCTGGCTATCCACATGATGAAAAAGAAAACATGATTCATCAGACCAGGCCACCTTCTTCCATTGCTCTGTGGCCCAGTGCTGAGGCTCACATGCCCATTGTAAGTGATTTTGGCTATGGACACAGGTCAGAATGAACACCTTGACTGGTCTGTGGCTATGCAGCCCCATATACAACAAACCAAGATGCCCATGTTTTCTGCTTTCAACATATCGACCTAAAGTAAAAAATGTGTACTTGCTTCCTAATATATTCCACTGTCTTTCAGATGCCATTGTAACAAGATGATCAGTGTTATTCACTTTAACTGTGATTGGTGTATATTTCTTCTTTTAAAGGCAACAGCATTTTAAGGCTGGCACTGGTACACTGATATTCCCTCTCAGGGCCGGTGCTAATACTAGGCAAACTAGACTGCCGCCTAGGGCGCCTGGCCAATGGTGATCCTAGTCCTACTCCTCCTCTCTGCAGCCAGCAACCCATCAGACAGCCGATCCCGAGTCCCTCCGTACAGTGTCAGAGGTGCAGCGGCGGCGGAGGACTGTGTCTGTGTTCATTAAGGAGGAAGGAAAGGAAACATCCCCTATGCCGCTGTGCTCCACCAACCATCACAGTGCCTGTGACCAGTCTGTGTACCACCACAGAATACATCACCTCATCACCATCCACCACCAGTCTCTGATGTACCGTTCTGTTACAGCCAGCCAGCTCTGCCTTTCTGCCCAGCGCTGTGCCCATACGCTGCATAATTTCCCTCCCCCTGCGTTGTGGAGGCCGCTCTTCCTCCTGCCCAGTGCCCATACGCTGCATGATCCCCCCCCCCATTATAGAGGCCCCTCTCCCACCTGATCTGTCCATCTGAGCAATGACAGGTGTCAGTGAAGTCACAGGCGGCGCACCGGGCTTGGTGACAGGTGGAGCCTGCCTGGACTCGCCAAGGCGGGCAATGTTTAAATGTGTTCATTCCTCGCACTGATAGTGGCAGGGTCACGTCTTCGGATGCAGAGAGTGCTGCATAGGTGAGAAAATACAGATATAGCTACAGGGGTGAGCCCCAGTCAGACCATCACCTGGTGAGTAAAAGTTTTCACTGTCACTGAGACTGCATTACCGCCATGATCTGCCAATCACTCTGATTTGTATGTACCAAGGGGTCCCCCCCCCTGGTGAGGCTGCATTTATGGGTGCTGGTGATACTCCATTTATGGGCGCTGGTGATACTGCATTTATGGGTGCTGGTGATACTACATTTATGGGCGCTGGTGAGGATGCATTTATGGGCACTGGTAAGGCTACATTTATGGTAGGTGGGGTATAAATGGGCAGGGAAAAGGGGGTGTAGTCAAGGGGGGGTGGGGGGATGATGTTTTGCCTAGGGTGTCAAAAATCCTTGCACCAGCCCTGTTCCCTCTTCTTTCTCACACATTATATTTGCTGTTTGCTTCGTGGCTATAAAAGAGAGGTATGTGTTGCAATGAGTGCCCCAGTTCTTCATAATGGAGAATATATTGGGAGAGTAGGACACCATTAATCAGTTGTGTACTTGCTATAGCAGCTAGTCAGACCTGGGAATGCTTTTGATAAATCTATCCAACCACAGGAGTCCTAGAGAGATTCATGAAGTATGCAATTCAATTTGCCAGTCACCATGTTGTTAGGACCTGGGCTTGAACCTGGGACCTCTGGTGTGTGTGGTGGTGACTCCACCACACACACAGGAGCCACCTGGAATGCTGGACAGCTCCTTGGACAATTCCTTGAATGATCTCGTCTTGAATCTTGTTTGCCTTGAACCTTGAACCCTTTGCTCCTCACATGAACTTCCTGATTTAAGCCATGTCTCTGCACTTCCTGGTTGCCAGAATATTGTGCCTTCACTAGCCAATATCTCCTGCTACAGACCGTATCTTCGCTACCGACATTTGACTCGTTCCTCGACTATGCTTCTGCTGATTCCCTACCTGCAACTATTTGTTACCGTCTTTTGGCTTGTTTCTCGACTACGCTTCTGCTTGATCCCTACCTGTTATATCTGCTACCGAACCCCGGCTTGCTCACCTCCTGGTGGGCTATCCTGAAGACCGCGACCTGGCACACGCAGCAAAGCCCATCTCCACCATCAGGAGCTCTGGTAAATACCAGTTAGTGCTTAGACCCTGCACCTCAGGTGAACCCGTGTCATCAGCCAGGGTGACCTGTGTGAATACCTGCATTGCTGCTATAGTTACTGGCCTCTGAGCCTGACTCCAGACCGTGACACATGTCCTCCTATCTGAAGTTAGCCTATAGGTTACACGGTTACATTTTAAAATGAAATACAGATCCAATCTCAAAAATAGCTGTATTTGCTTTTTACAACACCTAGAAATGCATGGAAATTACACTTTTATGTACTGTATAATTAACATTGCATATTTCAGTTTGGGGATATCGTCCCTGTATGCATCTCTATTTGGCAGTTTTTAGGACAATATTTATAACTATCCCAGTTGTTGTTTCAGACAAAGATGTTCCCGCTGTTCACCATATGTTATTTTTTATTCATTTTGTACAACAGTCCATCAAAACGTTGCTGAATAAATGGAAATACATTAATATATGTGTCCAACAGCATTATAAAAAACCATTAATGGTAGCAATTTGAACTAATAACGTGCCAGTTGATTTTCATTTTGCCAGATCATTTGGCAACGCAGTTTGGCAATGACTCTTGAGATTAGCTATTTATCTGCAGTCATGCCAAATCGACAGAGAATTTACAAAGAAAATATTGCTGTTTATTTTACTTAGGTATGTCATGTAATAAGGAATCATTTTATTGTTATTTTTATAATATCAAATATTTGTTGTATATTATATAATATATTCATTCAGGTTTTCAGTTTGAACATTTGCAGAGGAAATATTGAATCACTGCTGCTAATGAAATTTAATGTTTTATATATTTTTATGTTTTTATTAAATAGTTATACGACGTGGCTAAGACTACCAAGTACTGTAATTTTCTATGAAAAAAACAACGTTCCAGGTGCTAATAACTGTTAATAAAAAAAAATAAAAAAGCGTAGGGGTCCCCCCAAATTAAATTACCAGGCCCTTTAGGTCTGGTGTGGATTTTAAGGGGATCTCCACCACAAATTTAAAAAAAAAATGTCGTGGAGTTCCCCCAAAAATCCACACCAGACCCCTTATCCGAGCACGTAACCTGGCCAGCCACAGAAAAGAGGAGGGGATGAGAGAGCGCCCCCCCTCCTGAACCATACCAGGCCACATGCCCTCAACATGGGGAGGATGTCCCCATGTTGATGGGGACAAGGGCCTTATCCCCACGACCCTTGCCCAGGGGTTGTGGGGGTCTGCGGGTGGGGGGCTTATCAGAATCTGGAAGACCCCTTTAACAAAGGGGACCCCCAGATTCTGCCCCCCCTATGTGAATTGGTAATGGGGTACATTGTACCCCTACCATTTCACTAAGGAAGTGTAAATAATTGTAAAAAACACACACACACAGTGGAAAAAAGTCATTTATTAAAAAAGAAAAAAAAAATCCAGCGGTGGTAATCCACTCTCGATCCCCGCTCCAACGTTGTCGATATCCAGCGACGGGTGATATCCTCTCCGCCGGGCTCCAGCAATGAGATGTCCATCCAGGTTCGGGATCCAGAGCGCAGCATCGCCGTAGCAGAGGGTGCGTCAGAGGGGGCGGGGTCACGTGACTGGTGGCCCCGCCTCACCTATATAAGAAATGTCACTAGCTCCAGCCGCGTCATTCGCCGGGCTGTCTCCGGTGGAGACAAGCGGCTGGCGATGCTGCGCTCTGGATCCCATACCTGGATGGACATCTGATCGATGGACCCCGGCGCAGAGGAGATCACCTGTCACTGGATACCGACAGCGTTGGAGCGGGGATCGAGTGTGGATTACCACCGCTGGATTTTTTTTCTTTTTTAATAAATTACTTTTTTCCACGGTGTGTGTGTTTTTACAATTATTTACACTTCCTTAGTGAAATGGTAGGGGTACCCCATTACCAATTCACATAGGGAGGGGCCAGGATCTGGGGGTCCCCGTTGTTAAAGGGGTCTTCCAGATTCTGATAAGCCCCCTGTCCGCAGACCCCCACAACCACGGGGGGGATGTCCCCATCAACATGGGGACATCCTCCCCATGTTGAGGGCATGTGGCCTGGTACGGTTCAGGAGGGGGGGGTGCTCTCTCGTCCCCCCTCTTTTCTACGGCCGGACAGGTTATGTGCTCGGATAAGGGGTCTGTCTGGTGTGGATTTTTGGAGGAACTCCACGCCATTTTTTTTTTAATTTGGGGTGGAATTCCCCTTAAAATCCACACCAGACCTGATGGGTCTGGAATGGATATTTGGGGGAACCCCACGTAATTTTTTTTTAAAAATTGACAGCGGGGTTCCCCTTAATATCCATACCAGGTTTGAAGGGCCTGGTAATTGAATTTGGGGGGACCCCCACGCTTTATTTTTTATGAATGAATTCTCTCTGAATTGCCAGGAGCCGACCATTCAATATAGCCGCGAGTCATTTTTAAATTACTTTTTTTCCTTCAGAAATTACACTTTGTGCAAGGACAGTTCTAAGCACGGGAAACACGCGCTTTTTTTACAGGCATACTTTGCAGTTGTTTTTAGCTACTTAGTCGAATCTTAATGTCTCTCTATGTCCAAATCTTTTCTCTCTATGTTGACTCTTCTTCATGTCTCTATAATGTCGAATCTTTTCTCTCTATGTCGAATCCTTTCTTTTTATGTAAAATAATATTTGACTAATAGAGTTAAGGTAAGGCACATTCGACCGCAACAAAAACAAAAATAATGCATTTTTTTTTTTTTTTTAAATATTTTTTAATAAATTATATATAATTATAACATTTTTTTTATTTATATATTTTTTAATAAATTATATATAATTATTACATTTTTTTTTATTTATATATTTTTTAATAAATTATATATAATTATTACATTTTTTTTATTTATATATTTTTTCAATAAATATCTCTCTATCATGTTATGGAGACTCTCATCAATCTGATATTTAATATATAAAATCCTCTCTGTGATATCAATGCCCTCCAATAACAATGATCAATAATCAGAGATCTGGAGGGATTTTCTTTCCCATCAAATTTATAAAAAAAAAATATATATATATTTCCATATATTTGTGTAAAGGGTTGAATGGAGGAGAAGCAGAGGATTGTGGGAAATGCGCGATGTCGGATTATTCGGGGTGTCTGGTGGAAATCTGTCCCGGGACTCAGGAGAGGAGAAAAGATGAACCTACCTTTGCGGTGTTCAGGAACAAATCATCATAATGCATGTTTTATTGCGGATCTTTCGGTTTTCGTTTTATGTGCTTTCATTATCGTTCGTTAAAACGATAACGAAAATACCTGAAATTCGGACGAAAATGCATTCGGACAAACAAACGAATGCACATGTCTAGCACTGAATGCTGAAAACTGGCCTGGGCAGGAAGGGGGTAAAAGTGCCCACTATTGAAGTGATTAAATATCATCAAAAGAAAGGTCTTTCTATTTTGTATACAATTCATTTTGGTACAGAGTTGCATGAATGAGAAATTGTTATTCAAACTATCATAGAACAGAAAAATAAAAATGTAATATTAATGGATACTATGGGCTGATACAAGTAAGTAAAGAAAAGTTCAGACTAGTGGAAAAGCAGAAACTTTTTCAAAAACGATATAATCTGCATTTACTTGACTGTAAAAGGCATTAGCGCCCTATAAACAATTGTTTTTTTTCCACCTAAACAAGCATTATTTTTTTCAGACCTCTTTTTTACATACTACGGAAGTGTCACAGAAATGATTATGTACGAATGTGCTTGTTACTCGTATTATTTGTTTAACTATATTACTATGGACATTTTTATTTTCAACAGCCATAAACCATCATAAATAATTTATTACAAACAAACAAGAATATAATCCTATTACCTTTTTTACAGATTGGCCTGTCATAAGTGAATGTATTCTATAAGGGTAGTGGGTTAATTACTGGTTAACACAATCTTATCCACCTGTTCCCTGGTAACATTATTCCTTTATAGGAATGAAAAATTGATATTACAGCCCTACAGGATACACTGCAAATTATGGTTATATTATTATTATATCAGATCCATGCATAGTAATGCACCCAACCCTCAATCCAATTATTTCCTTTCTGCTGCAGGAGCTTTATATAATTACATGCCCTTAGAGGATTGGTACCTTTAGAAGAAGCTGCCATCTTAATTGTGGCAAAATATTTCATTCTATGTTGCTTTCTTTTGGGAAATTTTGATTTGTTCCTCTTTGTATAACCACACATGTAGCTAGTTCATTGTATATTTTATTGCCTGGGACTAGAATTTTAAGTGTTTGTAACCCTAAAAAAAATAAAAATATCTAAAAATAAACTTGCTCTTTTAACAACTTCAGCCTCGGAGGATTTGGCTGCTCAATGACCAGAGCACTTTTTACAATTTGGTACTGCTCTGCTTTAACCACTTAAGCCCCGGACCAAAATGCTACCTAAAGACCCAAGGGGTTTTTACAGTTCGGGACTGTGTCGCTTTAACAGACAATTGCGCGGTCGTGCGACTTGTCTCCCAAACAAAATTGGCGTCTTTTTTTCCCCACAAATAGAGATTTCTTTTGGTGGTATTTGATCACCTCTCCGGTTTTTATTTTTTGCGCTATAAACAAAAATAGAGCGACAATTTTGAAAAAAATGCAATATTTTTTACTTTTTGCTGTAATAAATATCCCCCAAAAACATATATAAATTTTTATTTTTCCTCAGTTTAGGCCGATACGTATTCTTCTACCTATTTTTGGTAAAAAAAAATCGCAATAATCGTTTATCGGTTGGTTTGCGCAAAATTTATAGTGTTTACAAAATAGGGGATAGTTTTTTTGCATTTTTATTTATTATTTTTTTTTTACTACTAATGGCGGCGATCAGCAATTTTTTTCGTGACTGCGACATTATGGCGGACACTTCGGACAATTTTGACACATTTTTGGGACAATTGTCATTTTCACAGCAAAAAATGCATTTAAATTGCATTGTTTATTGTGAAAATGACAGTTGCAGTTTGGGAGTTAAACACAGGGGGCGCTGTAGGAGTTAGGGATCACTGTGTATGTGTTTACTAGTGTAGGGGGGTGTGGCTGTAGGAATGATGTCATCGATCGTGTCTCCCCTATAAAGGGGATGACGCGATCGATGCGCCGACACAGTGAAGCACGGGGAAGCCGTGTTTACACACGGCTCTCCCCGTTCTTCAGCTCCGGGGAGCGATCGCGAAGAAGCGGCTATAAACAAATAGCCGCGCCGTCGTCCCGGATCGCTCCCCGAGCGGACCCGACCTCCGCATGTATCGGGGGGGGGGGTCCCGATCGGACCCCCCACCCACGTCTAGCAGAGGACGTACAGGTACGTGATTGTGCCTGTCCGTGCCATTCTGCCGACGTAAATGTACATGAGGAGGTCGGGAAGTGGTTAACTGGTGATTGCTCGGTCATGCAATGCTGTACCCAAACAAAATTTGTATCCTTTTTTCCCACAATTAGAGCTTTCTTTTGGCCAAATCTTTTGTTATAAAAAAAAATCTGATAAACTCAATTTTAGTCATACATTTAGGCCAAAATGTATTCAGCCACATATCTTTGGTAAAAAAAATGTCAATAAGCGTATATTTATTGGTTTGCGCAAAAGTTATAGCGTCTTCAAACTAGGGTACATTTTCTGGAATTTACGCAGCTTTTAGTTTGACTGCCTATCTCATTTCTTGAGGTGCTAAAATGGCAGGGAAGTACACCCCCCCCCCCCCCCCAATGACCCCATTTTGGAAAGTAGACACCCCAAGGAAATTACTGAGAGGCATGTTGAGCCCATTGAATATTTAATTTTCTTGCCACAAGTGATTGAAAAAAAAAATACACAAAGTTGCCACTAAATGATATATTGTTCAAACATGTGTGAAATTACACCCCAAAATCCATTCAGCTGCTTCTCCTGAGTACGGAGATACCACATGTATGGGACTTTTTGGCAGTCTACCTGCGTACAGGACCCCGAAAACCAACATCAATAAAAAGATATTGAAAACAAAGTAATTTTCTAGCAAAAAGTGTCAGAAAGAACTTGGTGCTTTAAGTGTTTAGAAGAGTGGGTGATGTGTGGCATAAGCTTTTAATTTTGGGCATAAATCAACAGGACAGTTCAACACCCCCCCCCCAAATGGCCCCATTTTGGAAAGTAGACACCACAAGCTATTTACTGAGAGGCATGTTGAGTATTTTGCATATCTTGCTTTTTGTCACAAAGTTTTTTAAATTAAAAAAACTAAAAATTTTTTTTTTCTTTCTTCGTTTTCAAAAAGAAAAGAGAGCTGCAAAATATGGGGTCATTTGGGGGGGGGGGGTTGTGCTATTTGGACATTTCAGGGCCTCTGTAACTGTGATAGCTAGTGAGGAGTAAAATCACAATTTTACGCCTTTAGAAAGCCTGAAGGTAGTGATTGTACTTGTCCTGTACGCAGCTAGGCTCCCAAAAAGTCTCACACATGTGGCATTCCCATACTCAGGAGAAGCTTGTGGCAAAATATCAAATATTGCATGGACACAACTTGCCTTTCAGCAAAAAGCTTGAAGTATCTTCTTTCCAAAATGGGGATATGGGGGGGGGGGGTTGTGTTATCTGGACATTTCAGGGCCTCCGAAACTGTGATGGGTAGTGAGGAAGTGAAATCACTATTTTAGAAAGCCTGAAGGTGGTGATTGATTTTCGGGGTCCTGTATACGACTAGGCTGACAAAAAGTCTCACACATGTGGTATCCCCATACGCAGGAGAAGCAGAAGAATGTATTTTGTGGGTGTCATTTCACATATGCCCATGGAATGTTTACATCATTTAGTGACAACTTTGTGAAAAAAATAAACTTGTGGTAAAATATAAAATATTCCATGGACTCAACATGCAAATAGCTTGGAGTGTCTACTTTCAAAAAAGGGGTTATTTGGTCAGGTTTTGAACTGTCCTTGCATTTTTTGCACAACGTTAGAAGCTTAAGTCACACATTAACCACCTGTAGACAAAGCCCTTTCTGACACCTTTTTGTTTACATATTTATTTTGCTAGAAAATTACGTTGAACCCCCAAACATTATATATATTTTTTTAAAGCAAAGGCCCTACAGATTAAAATGGTGGGTGTTGCACCTTTTTTTTCACACAATATTTGCGCACCGTTTTTTTAAAAACGCCATTTTTAAAAACACTTTTTAAAATTTTAATGCACTAAAACACACTATATTGCCCAAATGTTTGATGAAATAAAAAAGATGATATCATGCCGAGTACATGAATACCAAACACAACATGCTTTAAAATTGCGCACAAACGTGCAGCATTGACAAACTAAATACATTTTTAAAAGCCTTTAAAATCCTTTACAGATTACGGGCCAGATCCACGTAGCGCGGCGCATGTTTACGTCCGGCGTAGCGTATCTCAGATACACTACGCCGCCGTAACTTACAGCGTATTTCCCTTATCCACAAAGAATTTGCGCCGTAAGTTACGGCGGCGTAGTGTAAATGTGTCGGCGTAAGGGCACGCAATTCAAATCACTAAGTTGTGGGCGTGTTTTACGTTAATACGTCTTGACCCGACGTAAATTACGTTTTTTTTTAACGGCGCATGTGCCGTCCATGGGGGTATCCCAGTGCGCATGCTCCAAATTACCCGCAACAAGCCAATGCTTTCGACGTGAACGTAATTCTATGCAAAGCCCTATTCGCGAACGTTTTACACAAACGACGTAAACGACGTAAAATTTGACGCTGGCCCGACGTCCATACTTAACATTGAGTACGCCTCATATAGCAGGGGTAACGTTACGCCGAAAAAAGCCTTACAGAAACGACGTAAAAAATGCGCCGGCCGGACGTACATTTGTGGCTTGGCGTATCTAGCTAATTTGCATACTCGATGCAGAATTCGACGGAAGCGCCACCTAGCGGCCAGCGTAAATATGCACCTTAGATCCGATGGCGTACTAAGACGTACACCAGTCGGATCTAGCCCAGCTTCAGGCGTATCTTGTTTTGTGGATACAAAATAAAGATACGCCAGAGCAACCTAGAAGTTACGCGGCGTATCAATAGATACGCCAGCGTAACTGCTTCGTGGATCTGGCCCTACCACTTTAGATTTACAGAGGAGGTCTACTGCTAAAATGATTGCCCTTGATCTGACCTTAGCATTGATACCTCACGTGCATGGTGCAATTGCTGTTTACATATGACACCAGACCAATGCTTGCGTTCAACTTTGCGCATGAGCACAGGGGGACAGAGGTGCTTTTTTATTTATTTTTTATTTTGCTTTTTTGTTTTATTTTTAAATTGTTGCTGTCATTTTTATTTTATTTCTGATAATTTCTATTGTTATCTCTGGGAATTTAAATATCCCCTATGATAGCAATAGGTAATGACAGGTACTTAAAAAAAAAAAATTGGACCCTAGATCTCTCCTCTACCCTCAAAGCATCTGACCACACCAAGATCGGTGAGATAAATTGCTTTCCCAATTTCCCAATGGTGCTGTTTATATCCGGCAAAACCTAAGTAACGAAATGCTCGTAGCTTCCGGTTTCTTAGGCCATAGAGATGATTGGCACCATTCTGGTCTCTGATCAGCTCTATGGTCAGCTGGCAGAACCACCGGCTGCATTCTTGGGTTCCATGTTGAAACAGGAGAGCCCGAGAAAACCATGGAAGACAAATTTTGTCAAGCTGATCGTACCCAGGGTCACCCCGAGGACGACAGAGTTCATTATCATTGAAATGCATGAACTGCAAGATCTGCTCATATTTTGTCCTGTTCATGGAGGCAGAGAACACGGGCATATGGTGAATTGGGTCAGTGGACCAATATGACATATATTATATACAAGTAAAATGCGCAAGAAAACCAAAACAACAAATATCTCATCAGTATAAATTGTTATAGGTTGTACAAATATATGCTTTCTGCTAGATTCAGAGAGAGTTACGCCGGCGTATCAGTAGATACGCCGTCGTAACTCTGAATCGTAAACTCTGAATCGTAAATTTAAGCGTATTCTGGAAACCAGATACGCTTAAATTAGGCTAAGATACGAGCGGCGTAAGTCTCTTACGCCGTCGTATCTTAGTTGCATATTTACGCTGGCCGCTAGGTGGCGCTTCCGTAGTTTTCAGCGTAGAATATGCAACACAAATGTACGTACGCCCGGCGCTATTTTTTTACGTCGTTTACGTTAGGCTTTTTTGGTGTAAGGTTACTCCTGCTATTAGGAGGCGTACGCAATGTTAAGTATGGCCGTCGTTCCCGCGTTGAAATTTGAAAATTTTACGTTGTTTGCGTAACTCGTCCGTGAATGGGGCTGGACGTGATTCACGTCGAAACCAATGACGTCCTTGCGGCATACTTTGGAGCAATGCACACTGGGAAATTCCACGGACGGCGCATGCGCCGTTCAAGAAAAACGTCAATCACGTCGGGTCATCAATAATTAACATAAAACACGCCCCCTCATCCTCATTTGAATTAGGCGCGCTTACTCCGGCCCCATTTACGCTACGCCGCCGTAACTTAGGAGGCAAGTGCTTTGAGAATACAGCACTTGCCTCTTTGACTTACGGCGGCGTAGCGTAAATATGATACGCTGCGCCGCCGTAACAATGCGTGAGGCTACCTGAATTTAGCCCAATGTGTACATACATTCACCGCGCTAACCAAAATGCAATAAATCAATAGCAGCCAACACCACAAAACTAGATCAAATTTGTAACACAAACCAAACAAAGAAAATAAGTGTAGCGCTAAAAAAATATATACAAGAATGAAAAAGACTGTGTGAATAAATAGCAAGTAGAATGAAAACACCATAGGTGCTCACACAGTCCACTGAGCACAGTGCAAAATATGTTGATTTAAAGTCTGTGAAGAAAATCAAAGCAATCCAACTGAAAGTGACTGTGTAATCAAAAATTGATAGAAGGTCCACCACCAATTAGTAATGATGAGAGGCTTACTAGAGGGATCGGACCCAAGTAAGTATACACTTATCAAGCATATAGGGTACTGGTATCCAGAATCCAAATTGACTTCAATGCTAGACAGGTCAATGAAACTCTTAAGGCACTCATATGGAGAATATTCAATATGGAACCATTCAATAGGAAACCAGCCAGATGGTATTAATAGACACTTCCAATAATATGTATTCCAGGCAACCCAGGGTATAAGGAACAAAAAGAAAAAAACAAGGGTGCACATAGCGTGAATCCATAAAAAATTACCTTGCAGTATTTATTTAAAAGTTTACACTCACATTTAGGTGAACATAACAAGCGCTTTAAAATCAATCAAGCAGTGGGGTCAATGTTCAGTCCTGACGCGTTTTGTTCTCATGAATGCACCTGTATCTATATATAATAGGGTTAGGGTTAACCCTAACCCTAATATTTACATATATAATAATTTTCTGAAATTCAAATTTCATATAGAATGATTTTGAATTTGAATAGAAAAGATTAGAATAGAAAATAGAAAATTCAAATTTTGGAAGATGTTTTTATATATATATATATATATATATATATATATATATATATATATATATACAGACATACCCCACTTTTAAGTACACAATGGGGTTTATTTACTAAAGCTGGAAAGTGCAAAATCAGGCTCACTATTGCATATAAACCAATGAGCTTCTAACCCCAGCTTGTTCAATTAAGCTTTGGTAATAAAACCTGGAAGCTCATTGGTTTCTATGCAGAACTGAGCCTGATTTTGCGCTTTTCAGCTTTAGTAAATAAACCCCATTGTGTACTTAAAAGTGAGGTATGCCTGTATATATATATATATATATATATATATATATATATATATATATATATATATATATATATATATATATATATATATATATATATATTAAAAAAATTCTAACATTTTCCAAAATTCAAATTTCATATAGAACGAATTTGGATAGAAAAGATTAGGATAGAATCTAAAAAAAAACAAAAAAACAATAGAACTTATAAAAACATCTTCAGAAATTCAAATTTCATATACAATGAATTTGAATTTGAATATAAAAGATTAGAATAGAGTACAAAAGAATAGACCAGAAAAACAATAGAATAAAATATAATATCAAATTCAAATTCATTCTATACAAAATTTGAATTTCGGAAAATGGTTATATTTATATAATAGGGTTAGGGCTAACCCTAACCCTAATATTTATATACATAACCATTTTCCAAAATTCGAATTTCGTATAGAATGATTTTGAATTAGAATAGAAAAGATTAGAATAGAATAGAATATAGAAAAGAATAGAATAGAAAAACAATAGAACAGAATAGAATAAAATATAATATATGTTTTTCTAGTTTATTCTTTTCTATTATTTTTTATACTAATCTCATGTATTCAAATTTGAATTCATTCTATACGAAATTCGAATTTCGTAAGATGTTTATATATATATTTGAATTTGAATAGAAAAGATTAGAATAGAGTAGAAAAGAATAGACTAGAAAAACAATAGAACCGAATAGAAATATATATATATATATATATATATATATATATATACATATATATATATATATATATATATATATATATATATATAAACCATCTTCTGAAATTGGAATTTTGTATTGAATGAACTTGAATAGAAAAGATTAGAATAGAATGTAAAATAATGGAAAAGAATAGCATAGAAAAACAATAGAACAGAATAGAATAAAATAAAATATATATTCTATTTTATTCTATTCTGTTCTAGCGGTTTTCTAGTCAATTATTTTCTATTATTTTCTATTCTAATCTTTTCTATTGAAATTCAAATTCATTCTATACAAAATATATATTATTTCTCTATTCTTTTCTTTTCTTTTGTTTTATATGCTATTCAATTTCAGAAGATGTTTTTTTATATATACATATATATATATATATATATATATATATATATATATATATATATATATATATATATATAAAAAAACATCTATATATATATATATATTATATATTTTTCTGTTCTGTTTTAGTGTTTTTCTAGTCAATTATTTTCTATTCAAATCTTTTCTATTCAAATTCAAATTCATTCTATACAAAATTCGAACTCCTGAAGCCATCTTCCGAAATTCAAATTTGAATAGAAAAGATTAGAAAAGAATCGAAAAGAATAGCATAGAAAAACAACAGAACAGAAAAAAAAAAGATATTATATATATATATATATATATATATATATATATATATATATATATATATTATTTCTATTCCATTCTTTCCTATTATTTTCTTTTCTATTCTTTTGTAATCTTTTCTATTCTAAATCATTCTATATGAAATTCAAATAAAGGAAGATGGCTTAAGAAATTCGAATTCGGTACATTTTGTTCAAATTTTTTCGAATTTCATAAAAATTTACAAATTTGATTGACTTTTTATGAATTCGGTCAAAATGTTTTCAAATTCTAATATGTAACTAATCTATTCTAATCTTTTCTATTCAAATTCGATTTCATTCAATAAGAAATTCGAATTTCGTATAGAATGAATTCAAATTTGAATAGAAAACATTAGAATAGAATAGAAAAGAAAAACAATAGAACAGAATACAAAAAATTATATTTTATATATATATATATATATATATATATATATATATATATATATATATATATATATATATATATATATATATATATATATATATATATATATATATATATATATAATATTTCTATGCCATTCTTTCCTATTATTTTATTTTTTATTCTTTTGTAATCTTTTCTATTCAAATTCGATTTCATTCAATAAGAAATTCGAATTTTGTATAGAATAAATTCAAATTCGAATAGAAAAGATTAGAATAGAAAAGAACCGCATAGAAAAACAACAGAACAGAATAAAAAAAATTATATTATATATATATATATATATATATATATATATATAATATTTCTATGCCATTCTTTCCTATTTTCTTTTCTATTCTTTTGTAATCTTTTTTATTCTAAATCATTCTATAAGAAATTCAAAATTCGGAAGATAACTTCAGAAGTTCGAATTTCATATAGAATGAATTTGAATTAGAATAGAAAAGATTTGAATAGAAAATAATAGACTAGAAAAACAATAGAACAAAAGCGAATAAAATATAATATTTTATTTTATTCTGTTCTATCGTTTTTCTAGTTTATTATTTTCTCTTATGTTCTATTCTATTCTAATCTTTTCTATTCCAATTTGATTTCATTCTATTCGGAATTCGAATTTTGGAAAATGGTTATATATATATAGTTTACTATTTCCAATTCGGTAAATTTTTTTCAAATGTGGTAGTATTTTCTAATTCGGTAGATTTTTTTCAAATGCAGTAGTTTTTTCTAATTTGGTAGTTTTTTTTTCAAATGCAGTAGAATTTTTATGAATGCAGTAGATTTTTTTGCGAATTTAATAAAAATTTTCAAATTTGATTGACTTTTTATGAATTCGGTCAAAAACAATTCAAATTCTAATATGAAACTAATCTATTATAATCTTTTCTATTCAAATTCGATTTCATTCAATAAGAAATTCAAATTTCGTATAGAATGAATTCTAGTTTGAATAGAAAAGATTAGAATAGAATAGAAAAGAATAGCATAGAAAAACAATACAACAGAATAACAAAAATTATATTTTATATATATATATTGTAAGGGGTTAGCTTGGTAGCGGGGGGGTGTGACCCCCTCACTACACACTGAACGATACAGAGAAACAGCCAAAGATGGTTGAAAACAAAGAATTCGGTTTATTCTTCCATCTTGCTGGAAACAAGTGCAAGCATCCAAACAGCATACACAAAATCAATGCGTAGCTTTGTCTGGCTTTTTTGGCTCAAGCCTCCAGAGGGATTTGGATGTAAATCATTGCTCCTTATACAGC
Source organism: Rana temporaria (assembly GCF_905171775.1). Classification (NCBI taxonomy): domain Eukaryota; kingdom Metazoa; phylum Chordata; class Amphibia; order Anura; family Ranidae; genus Rana; species Rana temporaria. The sequence continues at coordinate 64,867,317 of NC_053494.1, forward strand.
TTTGCTGTTTCTATGGGAATTCCCGTTATGAGCTGACCCTCCCCAAATCACCTGGCGCCCAGACTTTGTTTATTGTTACATGTTCTGTGTCATGTACATCCTTGTCATATGTGTGTAAGCCTAGGTTCACACTGCTGCGAATTCAAAATCGCAAAAGTAGTACAGGAACTACTTTTTGAAATCGCAGATGCGGCCTCGCACTGATTAGGACAGTGCCATTGCCGACAATTCCCGCCGATTTGAGATGCGATTTGACATGTCAAATCGCATCTCAAATCGTTCCAAATCGTACCCAGTGTGAACCAGGGTTAAATGTTGATCTGTCTGGATTCCCCACCCAGATTATACACATCTAGTCTCCCCACTAATATGTCCAATGACCATGTTGCTTGACCAATAAAATGTTTATACTTTTTGATACATGACATCTTTTCATTGTTATTTTTGCAGCTTCCTTTCTTTTTTCAATCATCTTTGATTGAAAGGTTTTGTTTATGCAGTTAGTGGTTAAATAACAACTGACATCTATAAATTCTGCATGGTACATTACAAGCCTCTTTTGCTACTTCTTGTTGATATACTCATTTCCTTGTGGCTGGAATTAATGTCCAGTGCACCTCTTCAATAAGTATTGTGGGCCAGATTCACAGAAGAAGTATGCCGGAGTATCTACTGATACTCCGGCGTACTTTCAAATTTGCCGCGTCGTATCTTTAGTTTGAATCCTCAAACCAAGATACGACAGCTTTTGGCTTCGATCCGACAGGCGTACGGCTTCGTACGCCTTCGGATCGTAGGTGTAATACTTCGGCGCCCGCTGGGTGGAGTTCGCGTCGTTTTCCGCGTCGGGTATGCTAATTAGCTGTTTACGGCGTTCCACGAAGGTACGCGCGGTCGTCGCATTCTCTTACGTCGTCGCTAGTCGGCTTTTCCCGGCGTATAGTTAAAGCTGCTATTCTGTGGCGTATAGATAGACTTGCCATGTTAAAGTATGGCCGTCGTTCCCGCGTCAAATTGAAATTTTTTATTTTTTTTTGCGTAAGTCGTCCGTGAATAGGAAAGGACGTAGCTCACGTCGACGTTCAAAAAATCACGTCGGTGCGACGTAATTTTGCGCAAAGCACGGCGGGAAATTTCAAAACGGAGCATGCGCAGTCGGTTCGGCGCGGGAACGCGCCTAATTTAAATGATCCACGCCCCATTTGAATTAGGCGGGCTTGCGCCGGAGGGATTTATGCTACGCCGCCGCAACTTTACAGGCAAGTGCTTTGTGAATCAAGCACTTGCCCGTAAAACTTGCGGCGGTGTAACGTAAATGCTATACGTTACGCCGCCGCAAATGTACATGAATCTGGCCCTCTGTAGTGGTACCTTTCATTCAGATTCTTCCAATTAAAATTAAGGAGTTATTTGCATGTTATGCATTTCCCACCATATGAATTCTCACCATATTCTTTTCAAGTAGGTGCAGTTATACCTGCAATGGGTTTTTCTGACAAAAAAACACCAGATACTGGGTAGATGGGCATCTTCCCATTTTCCCTGTATGTCAGACTTCATCTACTGTATTCTTTTAACTTTCAAGTCAGGTCCCTTTTCTGGTATGTCCTATCTGCGATTCCCCCAATTTGGGCAGCTTACTTTTTTCATGGTGACTAGACTTGGGGGGGGGGGCGGGACCTGTGCGCCCCATGTGGACAGGCCGCCACTGATACAGTGATGTTTCTTTGTATAAAAGCTGTATGTTTGCAAGATTTTAAATAAACAAAAAATTTACATTTTCCGTTCTTCCATGCAGTAGTCCTTTACTGCATCTCAGACAAAACTAGATATGTAATTTGGAGAGGACTAAACTGTAGTGTGCAACTGTAAGTTAAACAGAGGATGTTGTCCTAAATAGAGTTCACTTTTAAAGCTTTAAATCACTATTGCAAGAAAAAGAAAAGGAAATAAACCCTTTCAATTCATGATAATAGGATCAAAACAATGAAAGGACATTCCCCTTTAATGAATGTATCTGCAAGTGTATTTAAATGCAAGAAAAAACTAAAGGAGATAAGAGCTCTTTGTGATGATGCCTCTGGGAGCTTGAGGTGCTTCAATTTCAGCAATCTGATACATGGATGTGGTTTATCAGTATGGGCTCAGGATGGGACACCGGGCAAGATCTTGTTACAGTGCAACCATGAGACACTTCTTCAAAGTCGACGTTAATAAGCGCTTCATCCAATTATACCTATTATACTTCACTCTCAATTAACTGTCCCACATTGTTTTCTTCCTCCAAAACTGAATCCATTTTCCGATGATATCGCAATGTGTGTACAGTAATCTAATCACGTTCATCACATTTCACGTCTAATGTTTTCAGTCTGCTAATAGATCTTCTTGTTGAATAATTCAATTTGGTCCACATGCCAACTCTGGGTTTCTGAAGAAACCAAGAAATTGTTACAGTATATGTGGCTGGATCTATGAAGCTTTATTGTACCTGGGTTAGATTACTAGATCAAAACAAACAAAAATAAAAAAAAATAAGCATTAATTATTTTTAGTAACGGTATACAAATAGGTATTTTCCTGGTGCTTTTTTTATGCATGTGTCTGTAAATTACATTGCAGATGGTTGGTAAAATATTGTATAATTAGAATGGAGAATCAAAACTACTTTACCAGACAAGCCTTAATAACATATATTATGTACATGGAGTGTATAATGCAAAATATATACAATATATGAAAGGGCAGTAATGGAATGGAATGGAAACAAATTAAAACCATGAACTGGCAAAATCAGCTGAAAAAGTTTAATGTCCACACCTTGCAATTTTTTTTCTAAGATTTATTTGCTGAACTTGATAGAAAGATAAAAGAAGTGAATTAAGAGGTGGAAGGGTAACAGGTAAATAGGTTCAGTGGCATAGTTTCAATCCGGAAACACTCCTGCTTCCTGCGACACAGCTTTCGTCGTCACTCTAGCCAGAGTGGGTTTTGCGCGCCCAGATAGGCCTCTCTCACTAGCCTAGCAGCCAAGGTAACACACGGAAAAACAAAATGGTACAGTCTCTGCCACAGACCTTCCCACTGATGGAGACACGTTTGGGTCTGGAATCCTCACAGTACAGGATTCAGCACCCGGATCTTTTCAGAGAAACTTCTAGTAGAAGTTGAAACTGACAGGCGATCACCATCTAGCCTTTCAGTAAACGGTGCATCGTTCAATGAAGTTCAAGGCCTCTCCTGAGACACCAGCCTCCGAGTCTCGTGCTCGGTCCTCTCCAAGATAGGTCCTCCCTCAGGACGGACAGCACAGGATCACCTTCCAATGCGTAGACCCAATCTGCCTACTGGGCCTACTCAGAAGATCACAACCAAAGTGGTCCCAGAGCAAGGATTACAGGGCCACACATGGGGGTGGTGGGACGACAGACTCAGGATCGACGACCTCAGTGCAGTGACGTCTGTCCCTTAAGTACCACTTGGCTGCCGAGGGAGAATACTCAAATCACCCTGACCTACCTGCTGCCACCCTTGGCCTGGAGTAACAACTACACCCCAGGTAAACAATAGTGGTCACTCACAGCACAGCCATGGCTGGAACAGAAGCCAAATTTGCACAAATTACACATGTCTGAGTAAACTACAGTAACTCTCAGACTTCCCTCTAAATTTACAACAGCGCTGGCTCAAAAAGAGCAGGCCGCTACACTTGCAACTACAGCACAGATTATATGTATGGTCTAAACAATTAAAGCATATTTAAACCCAATCACCAACATCTCATATAAGCTTTAACATGTACAGTACTTTTCTATAAAATAAAACCTGTAGCTTTCATTTAAATAATTGTCATCTTGCGATTAAAAACCTTAGGGCCAGATTCACGAATAATTGCGGCGGCGTAACGTATCGTAGATACGTTACACCGCCGCAAGTTTTCATCGCAAGTGCCTGATTCACCAAGCACTTGCGATGAAAACCTACGCTGGCGGCCTCCGGCGTAAGGCGGGCCAATTTAAATGGGCGTGTGCCATTTAAATTAGGCGCGCTCCCACGCCGGACCTACCGCGCATGCTCCGTTTCCGAACTCCCGCTGTGCTTTGCGCGCCGTGACGTAATTTTTTCGAACAGCGACGCGCGTAGCGTAATTCCGTATTCCCGGACGGCTTACGCAAACGACGTTGATTTTTAAATTTCAATGCGGGAACAACGGCCATACTTTAGACAGCAATACACTTGCTGAATAAAGTTAAGGCACCAAAAAAAAAGTGTAACTTTGCGACGGGAAACTAGACTAGCGGCGACGTAGCGAACGCAAAAAAACGTTGTGGATCGCCGTAACTCCTAATTTGCATACCCGACGCTGGTTTACGACGCAAACTCCCCCCCAGCGGCGGCCGCGGTATTGCATCTTAAGATCCGACAGTGTAAAACAATTACACCTGTCGGATCTTATGGCTATCTATGCGTAACTGATTCTATGAATCAGTCGCATAAATAGAACAACAGATACGACGGTGTATCAGGAGATACGCCGTCGTATCTGCTTTGTGAATCTGGCCCTTAGTTACATAGTTGGTGAGGTTGAAAAGAGATACAAGTCCATCAAGTACAACCTGTGTGTTTGTTTTATGTCAGTTCTACATTGTATATCTCTATGTTATGGGCGCTCAGGTGCCTATCTAATAGTTTTTTGAAATGATCGATGTTCCCTGCTGAAACCGCTGCCTGTGGAAGAGAATTACACATCCTTAACCCTCTTACAGTAAAGAACCCTCTACGAAATTTAAAGTTAAACCGCAGAAGAGTTTGTCTTGGTGCCCAGAACTGGACAGCATACTCCAGATGTAGCCGGACCAGAGTCTTGTAGAGTGGGAGAATTATTGTTTTATCTCTGGAGTTAATCCCCTTTTTAATGTATGCTAAAATTCTGTTGGCTTTGCTTACTGAGTCATCTACTAGGACTCCCAGGTCCTTTTCCATCCTAGATTCCCCCAGAGGTTCACACCCTAGTGAGTAGATTGCATTTATGTTTTTGCTAACCATATGCATTATTTAAAAATTTTCTATATTGAACCTCGATTGCCATGTATGGGAAAAGAAAGAAAGTTTACCGCTCAGAGGTCCCAGAGAACTGCAAAGTGGAGTCCAAACACTTGGGTGCAGGCACTGCAATAGTATGCAAAAATGTATAAGAAAGAACCGGGACGGCCGCACTCCAAAAATAAAAATGTGTTTCTTTTAATAAAAAATGGTCACAACATGGATGTCACAGCAAAAAATCAGGAAAAAGGGCTAACGCGTTTCACACTCTCATACAGTGCTTATTCGATTGCCATGTAGCTGCCCACCCTATAAATTTGTTCACATCTTCTTTCAAGTTTTCCACATCCTGCGGAGAAATTATTGCCCTGCTTTGCTTAGTATCATTCGCAAATACTGAGATTGAGCTGCTTATCCCATCCTCCAGGTCGTTGATGTCTCTTCCTGTTGTAGGATGATAACACTGTCACTCTCTCCCAATTGTACTTCTGTGTTGTCACTCTGGCCATAGGTGTGTGCACAGCCTATTGCATTAGGGTGTGCACCCCAAAGTTTACACACATATATACACACACACTGTTATAAATTAATGTAAACAAACATTTTAAAATGTATTATAACATGGACATGCTCAGTAGAGCAGTAGACGGTATCAGTAAGGCAATGAACAGTGTCAGTAGTCTTTTATTTTTAATATTGTTTTTCACAATTTTTTTAATTCTTTCTTATAATATAATTTTTTTTTTTTTACATTTTTTTAAGGAGCCCTATTGGGGCACTTTGGTGAAATAGCAGGTACCTAAACAAACCCCTGATGTCTCACTTTTGAGACAGAGAAAGAGACTGAGGACAGAGATTCCCCAGTCCCTTCTTCTACAGCCTAAGCTGCACTGGACAGTGAATAAATGGGAAGTGCTCTCTGCTAAGCAGCTTACTGTTCCTTCACAAACACAGTTTACTATACTTCAGTTATCAATGGACACAGGAATGAGTGGTACCGATCACTCACTGTATTCATTCAGAAAATGAATGTTCTGGTAAATTACATATTTACCAGCCCCCCCCCCCCCACTCTCCATCCTGACACATCCCCACACAGGAGCCAGCAGGAGAGGAAGGAAGTTCGACAGTGCTGCAGGGAAGGTTGGGGGCCTGGGCAGCAGGGGGGATCGGTTGCACAAGGTGATAAGGGTGTGCCCTGGCACACCCCTGCACATACCTATGCCTCTGTCACAAGCTCTCCTAATAGGCCAATGGGAACCATGAGTGGCTTAGCTGACACACATTGCACACACGTTTCATTGTTTTTTTTTTAAGAACAAATATGGCATTTGTTTGTGATTTGTTCGTGCTTTAGCTACATTTAGCTACACAGTTTTGCTAAGGCCTCATTAACATGAGCATATGCATATTTTCTGCACAGAATGCAGGTTCTTACTGGCCCTTAAGGCCCTGGCTCCCAGGTTTGGCATGCTTTTTGCAAGTTGGTAGAGTAGGGACAGATACCCCACATGGTAGGGACAGAATAAGCTGCAGAGAAAGGTTCCTAATGAGAAAGGAAAGTGTGGGGCCCGCAACGTCTCTGGACATCTTCCTGCTTGGGCACAAGATGGACAGATCACATTCTGCCCCTCTTGATAGGTGCTGTCAGTTTTGCTAAATTCTGTTCTCTACATCCTGTTGGAACTGTGAGTGTTCCCAGTTGGGCTGTCTTTCCACCAAGTTATTTGTGAACTGTCTTTGCATTATTTCAATACCAGTTCTTTGCTCACACTGGGACAGTTTGTCTTATTGCCACCGCACCACACTGCACCCCACATACATGGTGTTTTAAATGCCCATGCGAATAAGCCCTAAATGTCATTCAGATAGGGATTGCTTGTACTATAAGTGTTTGTTCTGTCCTACATTCTTTCTTTTGTACACCATCCCAAATGGCAAATGGCTAAAAAAAAAAAAAAAAGTTCCAAGCTGCATCATGGAGGGTAAACTTCCTACAACAACACAGCTATGGCGTGATGGGGAACAGTGGTCAAACCCAATAGCAAAGTTTTTTAATTTCTACACATGTATTGTACATCAAATGTGTAATAAGAACCTCTGTACTCACAGACAGAAGGCATGAACCCATTTATTGTTCAACACTTAGTTAGTCCAACCAAGGAACACTTGGTTAGTCCTAGCAGGAAGCACATAGAGGTTTTCATGTCCCTGCAGGTTAAGGTGCTGCATATGTAAGGCCCCGTACACACGACCGAGTTTCTCGGCAGAATTCAGCCAGAAACTCGATCGGAGCCGTATTCTGCCGAGAAACCTGGTTGTCTGTACACTTTCGGCCGAGGAAACCGACGAGGATCTCGTCGGGCCAAATAGAGAACATGTTCTCTATTTCCTCGTTAGTCAATGAGGAAACTTGGCTCGCCGAGATCCTCGTCGGCTTCACAAGGAACTCGATGAGCAAAACAGTGTGTTTTGCCCGTCGAGGTTCACGGACGTGTGTACGGGGCCTAAGTTTTCTACTAAGAACCTAATGGGTAATGTGTGTTCTCTGGAGTTTCTGTTTAGTAGAACAGACACCACAGACAGCATGGCTGCCTCTCTTCACTCAACTGGGTCTGATGTCGCGTACACGCGATTATTTTTCGGCTTGTAAGAAACGTTGTTTTTTCCAACTTCATCATTAAAACGACGTTGCCCACACACGATCGTTAAAAAAAATGCTCTAGCAAAGCGCGGTGAAGTACAACACGTACAACGGCACTATAGAGGGGAAGTTCCATTCGGATGACGCCACCCTTTGGGCTGCTTTAGCTGATTTTGTGTTAGTAAAAGGATATTCGCGCATTTCTGTCTGTTACAGCATGATGAATGTGCTTACTCCATTACGAACGGTAGTTTTACCAAAACGAGCGCTCCCGTCTCATAACTTGCTTCTGAGCATGCGCAAGTTTTTCACGTAGTTTAGGCCCACACACGATCATTTTTTACAACCCAAAAAACAACATTGTTTAACCACTTCACCCCCGGACCATATTGCTGCCCAAAGACCAGAGTACTTTTTGCGATTCGGGACTGCGTCGCTTTAACAGACAATTGCGCGGTCGTGCGATGTGGCTCCCAAACAAAATTGGCGTCCTTTTATTCCCACAAATAGAGCTTTCTTTTGGTGGTATTTGATCACCTCTGCGGTTTTTATTTTTTGCGCTATAAACAAAAATAGAGCGACAATTTTGAAAAAAATTAATATTTTTTACTTTTTGCCATAATAAATATCCCCCAAAAATATATAAAAAAAAAATTTTTTCCTCAGTTTAGGCTGATACGTATTCTTCTACCTATTTTTCGTAAAAAAAAATCACAATAAGCGTTTATGATTGGTTTGCGCAAAAGTTATAGCGTTTACAAAATAGGGGGTATTTTTATGTCATTTTTATTCATATTTTTTTTTTACTAGTAATGGCGGCGATCAGCGATTTTTTTTCGGTATTGCGACATTATGGCGGACACTTCGGACACTTCTGACACATTTTTGGGACCATTGGCATTTTTATAGCGATCAGTGCTATAAAAATGCATTGGATTACTATAAAAATGCCACTGGCAGTGAAGGGGTTAACACTAGGGGCGGGGAAGGGGTTAAGTATGCCTGGGTGTGTTCTTACTGTGGGGGGGTGGCCTCACTAGGGGAAACACTGATCCTCTGTTCATACATTGTATGAACAGAAGATCAGCATTTCCCCTGCTGACAGGACCGGGAGCTGTGTTTTTACACACACAGCTCCCGGTCCCCGCTCTGTAACGAGCGATCGCGTGTGCCCGGCGGCGATCGCGCCCGCCGGGCACACGCACGGAAGTCAAGGGCGAGCGGGGGGGCGCGCGCACGCCTCCGGCGGCTCGCGCGCGCCCCTAGTGGCGGCTGAAAGAGCAGACGTAGAATGACGTGCTCTCGCCCAGGAGAGCCAGCTTGCCGACGTAGAACGGCGGTGCGCGGTCGGCAAGCAGTTAAAACGTCATTAAAAAATGCAGCATGTTCGGAAAAAAAAGATGTGAAGCCCACACACGATCGTTTTAAATTACATTTTTTAAAAACGCTGTTTTTTACATGCCGAAAAATGATCGTGTGTATGCGGCAAGAAAATTGGCCTGGACTCAAAAACTGAAGATCTGCTATCTTGCAGGAAACATCTAGAAATGTTAGTCACATAGATCCCAACTGTCCCTGATTTCGAGGGACTGTTCATGATTTGGAGCAATGTCCCTCTGTCCCTCTTTCCCCCTCATTTGTCCCTCATTTTGGTCCGATTTATATAGTTGTATATAAAATGCACTTTTTATCTTTCAATAAGTTTTTTACAGTGCTAAACCTTCCATACAAACTCTAAATTGCTGCATTTGTAAATCTTAAAAGCCAATATAATGGAATAGTAGTTGTAAAGAAAAAGCACTTGTGGATTTAACCACTAGCTGACGGCCGTACGACTTTGTACGGCCTCAGCGCGGCTCCCAATCTCTAACAGGCCGTCTTTTTACGGCCGCCCCTTTGCACGTTCCCCGCGCGCGCTCCCGAGCGCGCAGCGGGGAACTGCTGTGCTGGCCGTGTCCCTTGGACACAGCCAGTCACAGATCGCCGTGAACGGCCAATCGGAGCGGCCGTTTCCTAGGCGATCTGTGCGGCCAATGAGAGATGATCTCATATGTTTACATATGAGATCATCTCTCATTCCCGGCTCTCGCAGACAGCGGTGCTGTCAGGGGAGAGAGGAGACGGATCTGTGTCTCTTGTACATAGAGACACAGATCGGTCACCCCCCCAGTCACCCCCCTTCCCCCACAGTTAGAACACTATATAGGACACACATTTAACCCCTTCCTCACCCCCTAGTGTTAACCCCTTCCCTGCCAGTCACATTTATACAGTAATTAGTGCATATTTATAGCACTGATTGCAGTATAAATGTGAATGGCGCCAAAAATGTGTCAAAAGTGTCCGCCATAACGTCGCAGTCCCAATAAAAATCGCAGATCGCCGCCATTACTAGTAAAAAAAAAAAAAAATAATAATAATTCTGTCCCTTATTTTGTAGGCGCTATGGGCCAGATCCACAAAAACCTGGCGTAACTTAAAAAATCCCATTTAAGTTACACTGCCTTAAAGTTTCTACCTAAGTGCCCGATCCACAAAGCACTTATCTAGAAATTTCAGGCTGTGTAACTAAAATTCCGCCGGCGCAAGGCGTTCCTATTCAAATGGGGCGAGTCCCATTTAAATGAGGCGCGCTCCCGCGCCGGCCGTACTGCGCATGCGCGAAGTTACGTTACGCCGAGTTTTGAGGATCGCGACGGCTTAAAAAAGTTGCGTCGGGAAAAAATAAAAAAATATGACAGCGGTATGCATTCCTGAGGGAGAACTCCATGCCAATTTTCAAAGAAAAAAACGGCATGGGTTCCCCCCCCAGGAGCATACCAGGCCCTTAGGTCTGGTATGGGTTGTAAGGGGACCCCCCTACGCCGAAAAATCGACGTAGGGGTCCCCCTACAATCCATACCAGACCCGTATCCAAAGCACGCTACCCGGCCGGTCAGGAAGGGAGTGGGGACGAGCGAGCGCCCCCCCCCCTCCTGAGCCGTGCCAGGCCGCATGCCCTCAACATGGGGGGGTTGGGTGCTCTGGGGCAGGGGGGCGCACTGCGGGCCCCCCCACCTCAGAGCACCCTGTCCCCATGTTGATGAGGACAGGACCTCTTCCCGACAACCCTTGCCATTGGTTGTCGGGGTCTGCGGGCGGGGGCTTATCGGAATCTGAGAGCCCCCTCAAATAAGGGGGCCCCCAGATACCGGCCTCCCACCCTAAGTGAATGGATATGGGGTACATCGTACCCCTACCCATTCACCTGTAGGCAAAAAGTTAAAGTTAGTAAACACACAACACAAGGCTTTTTAAAATAATTTATTATTCTGCTCCGGATGCCCCCCCTGTCTTCTTTATTAGCTCTATTAGCAGGGGGGCTTCTTCTTCTGCTCTCCGGGGGTCTTCTCCGCTCTCCGGGGGGGGTTTCTTCTTCCGCTCTCCGGGGGGGGGGGCTTATCCGGACTCCGGGGGTCTTCTTCCATCTTCTCCCCTCTTCCGCTGTTGACTCGGCGAACCCCGGTTCTTCTGCAGATGTCCGGTGCCTTCTTCTTCAGCGCTGGCTGCCTGCTATCTTTGTGTGTTAGCTAAATTTCTAACAGGCAGCCGGCGCGGTCTTCTGTGACGTCAGGGTCTTCTTCTCCCCTCTTCCGATGTTGCCTCGTCACCTGTTGTCGCTGTAATGATGGAAGCGCGCCTTGCATCCCATTTATATAGGCATCACCGTCCCATCATGCTCCGGCAGGTACCCACGACATCTGCAGAAGAACCGGGGTTCGCCGAGTCAACAGCGGAAGAGGGGAGAAGATGGAAGAAGCCCCCCGGAGTCCGGAGAAGCCCCCCCCTGGAGAGCGGAAGAAGAAACCCCCCCCCCGGAGAGCGGAGAAGACCCCCGGAGAGTGGAAGAAGAAGCCCCCCCTGCTAATAGAGCTAATAAAGAAGACAGGGGGGCATCCGGAGCAGAATAATAAATTATTTTAAAAAGCCTTGTGTTGTGTGTTTACTAACTTTAACTTTTTGCCTACAGGTGAATGGATAGGGGTACGATGTACCCCATATCCATTCACTTAGGGTGGGGGGCCGGTATCTGGGGGCCCCCTTATTTGAGGGGACTCCCAGATTCCGATAAGCCCCCGCCCGCAGACCCCGACAACCAATGGCAAGGGTTGTCGGGAAGAGGTCCTGTCCTCATCAACATGGGGACAGGGTGCTCTGAGGTGGGGGGGCCCGCAGTGCGCCCCCCTGCCCCAGAACACCCAACCCCCCCATGTTGAGGGCATGCGGCCTGGCACGGCTCAGGAGGGGGGGGGGGGGCGCTCGCTCGTCCCCACTCCCTTCCTGACCGGCCGGGTAGCGTGCTTTGGATACGGGTCTGGTATGGATTGTAGGGGGACCCCTACGTAGATTTTTTGGCGTAGGGGGGTCCCCTTACAACCCATACCAGACCTAAGGGCCTGGTATGCTCCTGGGGGGGAACCCATGCCGGTTTTGTCTTTACAAATTGCCGTGGAGTTCTCCCTCGGGAATGCATACCAAATGCCGTCGCTGGAATGGGCTTTTACATGGTGTGACTAGTTTACACTTTGTAACATCAGCCCTAGTTTTACACTTGCAAAATAACACGGCGAAAAAACGAAGCTGGAAAGCTTTGTGGATCGCCTTAAGTGCTAATTTGCATACTAGCAACGGCATTTCGACTCGAAATGCCCCCAGCGGCGGATGCGGTACTGCATCCTAAGATTCGGCAGTGTAATTCAATTACACATGCCTGATCTTCTGCCTAACTTTGGAAAAAGCCTTTTGAGGATCGTTTCCAAAGTTAGACACAGACTGAACAGCAGTTAAGTCTGCGTATCTCTTTTGAGGATCTGGCCCAATAACTTTTGCGCAAACCAGTCGCTTATTGCGATTTTTTTTTTTTTTTTTTTTTACTAAAAATATGTAGAATACGTATCGGCCTAGACTGAGGATAAAAAAAAAACGTAAAAAAAAAATTGAGCTATTTATTATAGCAACAAGTAAAAAAATGTTTTTCTTTTTCAAAATTGTCGCTCTATTTGTGGGGAAAAAAATACGTTAATTTTGTTTGGGAGCCACGTCGCACGACCGCGCAATTGTCAGTTAAAGCGACGCAGTGCCGAATCGCAAAAAGTCCTCTGGTCAGGAAGGGGTTTAAGTGCCCAGTAAGGAAGTGGTTAAATAACCTTTTCTTGTGGTTAATTCTCCTTGAGGTTGGATTCACACTTGTGCGGTGCGAATTCCAGCTCTGTTATCTCTGCAAAGAGATAAGAGTGCTGTTCAGCATATCATCTCCATTTTAGCTGCAAATTTGGAGACCTGGGAAAGGGGAGGGGGATGGGGAAAGTGTATTGATGAGAATGAGAGAAATCCTGATGAGAAATGAACACATCTGCGAATCAGATGCGTACCCACAGAAGATAATGGGCCTGAATTTGCACCTGAGCCGCACCGCAATGCCGAGAAAATGCACACATTTTTTGGGCAATGCGCAATGCGAATGCATCGCACATATGTGACCCAGCTTCATTAAAATCAATGTATTTTATAATGTTATGCGAATTGGATGCGGTTTAAGCCGCACTCAATTCGCATAGGTGTGAACCCGGCCTAAAGGAAGTGTGGCAGGGGGCGTGTCCAATGCCTACATATGTTTTGCTAGTAGGTGTGACGAACGCGAGTGTCAGATCCCCGCCCTCCGCGCCAACTTGCGACGAAGGACAGGCCGACCTCACACCACGCTGTCACTTACGTAACAATGCCACTCTCAGCTGCGCCCAGCACAAAGATTTTCCAGCTTGCGGGACCCCAATCTAAGTGCTAGTAGCCTGAGAGCGATTGTCACTGGGCTAATGACACAATTAACCCTTTAACTGCCACCACCAACATTGATAAGGAAACGTTGGTACTCCCGTCTATTAGCAATACCAATTAGGATTTTAGAATAAGCGTCTGCAGCACACACTGGCCCAGATTCAGGTAGAGCCGCGCAATATTTGCGTGGGCAAAGGGCAAAGATTTTGCTCTGTGCCCACGCAAATATTTGGATTTGCCCGCGATTCACGGAGCAGTAGCTCCGTAAATTGCGCCGGGCGCTATGCTAATTAGCCCTGCGTAAGGGCGCCTAATGTAAATGATCCCGCCGGGGGCGGGAATCATTTAAATTTGGTCCGCTCCCGCGCCGAGCGAACAGCGCATGCTCCGTCGGGAAACTTTCGCAAGGACGTCATTTGCTTCTAAGTGAACGTGAATGGCGTCCAGCGCCATTCACGAATCACTTACGTAAACGACGTGAAATTTAAATTTCACGAGCGGGAAGGGTGGCTATACTTTAGCATTGGCTGCCCCTACTATGAGAAGGGGCAGCCTTACGCTAAAGTCGCCGTACGGAAACTCCGTACCTTGCGTGCGCAGGGCCCGCGCAACTTTTGTGAATCGGTGGTAGTATGCAATTTGCATACTATACACCGATCACAATGTCCGCGCCCCCTAGCGGCCAACGCAAGAATGCAGCCTGAGATATGAAGGCATAAGGAGGCTTATGCCTGTCATATCCTAGGCTGCAGTCCGCGTAGCGATGTTCCTGAATCAGGGGCATTCGCTACGCGGGAGCAAAACAGCTATTGCGCCGCGCAACCTATGGTTGCGCGGGCGCAATAGCTTCTTGAATCTGGGCCACTGTCATCACAGGCAGGTCTGCTCAGAGGCCTTACTCTACAACAATAGCGCTCTTCAAAAGGCAGAGGTTCGTTCATAGCTTGCATTAAGAGTTTTAGAGACAAGGTTAACACTTTTCAATATAAAAGGTTTATTACGAAAAGGGCAAACTTGGTGCAATAAAGTGTTACAGAAAAATATGTTTTAAAGAGATAATGACAATATACAGCCACAAAGTAATAAGGTAGAATTGAAGAAGAAGAATACTTGCAATTAATGTCCAAGGTTGATCAGAGTTCGATCGATGAACTGGGTAATCGGTTCTCAAACTTGGCAGATGCTCTTGCTTGGATGGTAAAAGGAGAACTCCCCATTGACTTGGAATCTCTCTTTTCTGTCAGATCAAAGGGGCGTTTTACATGACCAGTGACCAATTGTCAGGTCACCTTTAGTTAGGGGTTGGTTACTGGGAGGGGTCTACCTTCACGCCCATAACCCAGGTCACTTTGTGATACATATTCATATCTCTGCAGCTCTACTGTTTACAGACTGCCATTATCCGTTTTATTGTTCTGCGTGATATTTGCTTCAAGAAAAGTCCAAACGTGACAAGTCTACCATGGTTATTCTACCTAGGACGAATAAATGGGGCCAGGGGCCTTCTGTATGATTGATCATATTCATGTCTGGGCTTGAAACGTTACAAATTATCTGAGGAAACTAAATATGTCCGTTGTTTGGCTGTGCTATGAGTTAGCTGGAAGTTATGAAACATGTGTAACGTTCATACTTATTCCTCAGTCTTCAGCGTTTATGAGTCTAAGGCATTTACGACCGGGGTCACGGATTCTCTGAGGTGAGAGGACGACAGTTTTACGACAGGCCAGGAACCCTGCCAGGAGACATTAAGGAACCTAGATTGCTCTGTTCCTCGGAGGAGATAACAATTCTTTTGAAGTAGAAAGCCTATGGATTCCTGAGCATAAGGGAGGGATGGAGGCAGTTCATGTCTACGACTACACTGTTTTCAAACAACATGGCTGCTGTATGGTTTTCAAACATGGCCACTGCATGTTTAGTACACAATATCGTTACAGTAGGTGTCTCTCATTCCTATCTCAAAATGTTGGGAGGTATGTAGTCATGCCTAATCAGTACCTTGAAATATCAAAATTTTGTCTTGCATTCTTCCTAAAATATAGTGCATATTTTGTGTCCAGGCACTCCTATACTTTAAATCCATTGCTGTATATATACAGAGGGAGATTTATTAAAACTGGAGCGTGCAATATCTAGTGCAGCTCTGCATAGAAACCAATCAGCTTCCAGGTTTTATTGTCAAAGCTTAACTGAACAAGCTAAAGTTAGAAGCTGATTGGCTACAATGCACAGCTACACCAGATTCTGAGTGCTCCAATTTGAATAAATCACCCCTACAGTGCATACCTGTCAACAGATTGTGTGGGACTTTCCCGCACTTTTACCTTTGTATGACGGTCCTGGTATATAGGAGCTTTGTCCCACATCACGCCATCTGTTCATTATATGCTAACATCCGTGCATCTGCCATATCTCCATATTGCACTCATATCTGTCTCCTCACTTGCCTTACTCTGCTTCCACCAGTCTGCCTGCTTTAGCCCATCCTCATCCTCTAACAACATTCTTATATCTCTATCACTCTATTCACATACCCAAGGTTTTTCTTCAGCCTAGTGGTAGCCCTGTGCTCACAGCTCACCATTTTCATTTGAAAACACAGATACTGTATTTGAAAGTGAAAGTAACAGCTCTCCCGCGGCTCCAGCAACAGCCTCCCTGCTCTGCACTCAGAACCGGGACATGTGCTGGTGGCCGATTGCAGCATTGTTCAAAGGCAGGAAGCGGGCATCGCTTAGTGAGTTGCAGCATGATCCTCATCTCCTACCTGGTCTGGGAAGCTCGAGAGCTGGAAATGAGTGTGAACTTAGTGCACTGAAAAGGAAAAGGAAGCTGTTGCTACAGTGGGTAGCATAGCCAGCTACAGAAAGGTGCTTTTAGAAAGCTAACCACGTGGATGATGGTGGAGCTTTGGTGAAGGGGGGGGGGAAATGAGGACAGAGGAGAAGGTGTTGTTTTGGGGGGTGCAGAGTTTATAGCTGAGGAGTGGTGCAATAGTGAGATATGGATCATGGACGGACTCTGTACCTAGCTCTCTCTTGAACCCTGCACCCTGGGCATAACACACTCCAGAACCCTGTACTCTTTACCTATCGCTTTCCTGAACCCAACACACTATATGTAACACACTCCACACTTGCCTTAGAACAAAAGCCCCCCGCAGCAGCACCGGTCACCACTAAAGAGGCTGACATGTTCTCTCTGCATTTCTTCTGGGTTCGCAGGCATGCGCACGGGAGCCCTCCATTCTGGCAAGGAGCTCTGAAGTTCCGGAACGATACAGGTTGGTATTTTTCATTTACATGTATTCTTATACTTGAATATAGTAGAAAACCCCTGCAGTAATTCCCAGAGGTTGTAAGTGGTCGGTGCACTGACTTGTAGCATCCTCCTAGCACTCAAGCAAACATGTAGATAAAGGAAAGACAAAAGCTTGATCCTCTGCAAGGAATAAATGTAATAATCCAAGTGTGATACAGAATAATACTGGGCTTACGCATTTTGGCATATAGCCTTAGTCATAGCCATAAAATCTTCAGAAAAGCAATAATTTTTTATGTACATACATATGCAGATACAAACCCTGCCCCTACTAACACAGGCTTGATAATTGTATGAGACAATTAAGTTCAGCCCAAGAAGGCAGCCTGGCTTGTGGAGGGGGGGGGGGGGAGGAGGGAAAAAAAACAACAAAAGTAGCAAAAACAATATTTATACAATATATATATATATATATATATATATATATATATATATATATATATATATTGTAAAATCAACCATTGTCCAGGAAAAAACTGCAAGTAAAGGGATGAAGATAGGGCATCACAACTAAAAAAGTTATTTTACAGAGAGAATTCCACAAAAAAAAACATCTATATATATGTGTATATATATATATATATATATATATATATATATATATATATATATATATATATATATATATGGTCGGAGCCCTCTGTCCAGAGAGATATGAACCACATAAACACATCACAAGACTAACAACATAAAGTAGACCCGAAGTGTGCTTTGGTCTGCTGGACGATATGCCAAGAGAAGGGGGCATACCCTAATATAAGTAAATGGATGGTTGTAGAGAAATTGTTTTAAGAGAAGTACCCTGAGAAGAGGAATGGGTGGGTGGGTACCGCTCACTGAAACCAACACAGACCATCATGGCTGGTCTGCTTAAATACCCCCCCCCCCCCTCGGGCTCCTCCCATAATTTCAGGTCACCATACTGGCCTTCCTATTTATAGTCAGAGCCCTCTGTCCGGAGAGATATGAACCACATAAACACGTCACAAGACTAACAACATAAAGTAGACCTGAAGTGTGCCCTGGTCTGCTGGACAGTATGCCAAGAGAAGGGGGCAAAACACTTGTTTAGGGAGGTAATTATTTATTTGAGTTTGATAAGCTTGCTGAAGGCTTGTACCATTTCTGCTTGTGTATTGGGAATGTATCGAGCGAAGCAAGTGGATTTCCACCTGCCCATCTTCTTGATGACGTGGTCCAGGACCCTGTTTTTTGACGCTGCTGACGCTGATCCAATGCAGAAGGAATGTCCAGAATATCGGCCTAAGTATAATATTAAAGGGGTTGTAAAGGTACAATTTGTTTTCCCTAAATAGCTTCCTTTACCTTAGTGCAGTCCTCCATCACTTACCTCATACATAGATTTTGCTTTTAAATGTCCTTATTTCTTCTGAGAAATCCTCACTTCCTACAGGAGTGTCAGGACGCTCTCTATGTTGCAGATAGAGAAAGGAGCTGTGTACTAGTGGGTGTCCTGACTCTCCTGTAGTCCAAGGGAGGGGGCGAGCACGACACTTCACACCAGGGAGAAAGCCTTGCATTACTGTGTGGAGTTAAAGACAGAAGAACAATCCCCCTATCAGTTACAGGCAGAGCGAATCTTATAAAAATGGTGTGGGCTCCCCAGCTCCTGTACGTTTTTCATAATACCCCACTTTGGATCCCACATAGATGGTTTGCACAGATTGATGCCCAGTTTAGGGATTTGATTTGGGGCGGTAAGGTAGCACGCATAAAACTCACTACATTACAGTAAGCTAAGGACCAAGGCGGCTTAGCTGTCCCACACGCCCGCTATTACTTTTTAGCTTCACAAATTCAACACCTGGGAAACTGGGGGAGGTGGATTTGGGGGACCCAGTACGAACCCCATTACTTCCAACAGGATCAGTGCTCCCGGTGGTATTGCACATGGAGGCAGGGTTCACACACCTAGACCAGACTTTACCTACAGTGGTCTTACTAAACACACTATGGAAGTATATTCGGTCCAGCCTTGGCGTCAGGGGGGTATGCCCCTTCACCCCCATTTGGAAAAACTTCTACTACAGGGAACTTTTTAAACTAGAGGGCTTCAGACCTTGGGCTAATGCGGGAATTCAGTACATTGCACAACTGTTTAATGGCCCAATTCTCAAGTCCTTCGTAGATCTGCAGGATGAGTTTGAGCTGGATAGGACTCAGTTCTATAAGTATTTACAACTACGACATGCAATTCAGAGTGAGGACAGGCTCTCCCCTATAGCGCTGGTGAGACACCCCCTCCACAATGAGGTGTTATTTAACAAAGACAAAAAGGGCATGATTTCACAAGTTTACTCTAGACTGATTAATGTCACCCACGATGCGTCCACACTGCCATGTAGGAAGGGGTAGGTAACTGATTTAGGCACCATTGACGGGGATACATGGGAACTGTGTTTAACTTCTGCCCCACTGGTATCGGTATCGGCACAACATAGGCTTTCTCATTTGTTCCTCCTCCACAGAGTTTACAGAACCCCCACTCGCCTACATAAATGGGGTGTGAGAGACTCCCCAATATGCCCCAAATGCAATGTACAGGAGGGTACTGCACATGATGTGGAAATGTCCTAAACTTTTCAGATATTGGCATTATGTTATTAATACTATATCACAAGCGTATGGCTTTCCGTTGCCTCATGACCCAGTGATATGCCTATTAGGTGCCCTCGAGGTACCGTCACTTTCTCCTAACGGCCATACAGCTGTAATTAGGCTGCTTTATGTAGCCCGAAAAGCCATCGCTAGATATTGGATTACCCCCAGAGTACCATCAGAGGGACAGTGGGTGAAAATGGTAAAAAATTACATACCAACACAGGAATGCTCTTAAAAAAATGTTATTCCCTGTGGCAGCCCTGGCTAGATGTACCGGGGCTGGGACCAACTCAATTGATCATGGATAGGTTACTACAGGGATAATGGGCTACTGGATGGGTTGATATGGACCAAACGGTCATAGGCTGGACGCTGGCCCTATTTGATTAAGGCCTTTATAGCAGGACCTGGTGATGTAGGGTTATATGCAGGTTGTGTTTCTTGTGTTTATATTTTAGTCGCAAATACAATATACTGTCATATGTTATTGATGTGCAGGATGCAAAGTTATTGGGTGGTGGGCCAAGTATATTCCTGGATAGCTGGGTAGCCGGCAGTGCTGACAGTGGTATGGGTATAACTGTAGGCAATCCTCGATTCATTTTGGATTTAATCCGGGGATATGTACAGTTTTCCCATGATTATCTTGGTTTTGTCAATCTTCAATTTTCAATTTTCATATTATGATGTTAAGTATTTTTAATGGCTCGCAATACCCTTGTCTGTATGCCTATTATGTTTGTATGCATCCCTAAGTATTGTATGATTATTTTGCTTCAATAAACCTTTTTGTTGATTTAAAAAAAAGACAGAAGAACAAGAATTGAGGATTTCTCAGAAGAAATTAGGACATTTAAAAGAAAAATCGAAGGATGAGGTAAGTGAAGGACTGCACCAGTGGCGGCCCGTCCATAGGGGGCGCCCGGGCGCCACCTCCCCCCGCTCCCTCAGTCAGTAAAAACAAATGTATTTAAATATGTCCCTTTAAGAAAAAAAAATCCAAAAAAGGTCCTTATATCACGGGATTGCAGACGAGGCGCTACATTGGCAGCCTAAAAATGCCTTTGTGGCGCAGTCACAGTCGGCGCGATGGACTGTATTGTTATGGCCGGGCGGGTACACACACGTTCTGTGCTAGTTCCGACGTCACTGGAAGAACAGGAAGTGACGTCGGCACTCTCGAGCTCAGTGCGGCTGTGGAACAGGTAAGCTGAGCTATGCCTGCCATGCCTTCGCCTCTGCTTTTCATGTACTGTTTTGTTATACGAAAATTTTGGCGGCGGCAGCAGCAGCAGCGGTGGCGGCCGACACCACCCCCCCAGGCTGTTGTTATATTTAATATTCGGCGGAAATAGCGGCCGGCATGCCCCCCTTATTAAATAATAGTTTATTTTTAATACTTAATGATCGGTGAACCCCCCCACCCCCCGGTTATTAAAAAAAACTTTTTTAAACTTCATTTGCGACTTACCCACTTATTAAGAACATTTATTTTATATGTAAAAATTCATTGTAGCACAAATAGCGGCCGTCAACACTACCCCACCAGACCACCCAACAACCCCCCCCCCCCCCCCAGTTATTAAAAAAAAGTTTTTTATATTTAATGTGCGGGGAAAATATTGGCCGTCAACACCGACCCCCCCCCTTATTAAAAAAATTGCAAATTGTCCTGCGACTTGGGACTGGAAAGTTGCAGGATAAGTCGGACCCAATGATTTCCAATGAGAACCGTTCATATCTGTGCAACTTCAAGTCACAGCGACTTCGAAGAAGTCCCTGCATTACTTTTGTCCCACTTTGATGTGACTTGAGGTCCATAGACCTCCAGAATACATAGGCATTGCTTCAAGTCGCTGCAAAATGGCAGCAAAAAAATTGTGGCAGAATCTTGCGACTTTCAGGCTAACGCAGTCTGAAAGTTGCACAATTCTGCCGCAATTTTGATGCGACTTAAGGCAATGCCTGTGTATTCTGGAGGTCTATGGACCTCAAGTTGCATCAAAGTGGGACAAAAGTAGTGCAGGGACTTCTTTGAAGTCGCTGTGACTTGAAATCACACAGATATGAACCGTTCTCATTGGAAATCATGGGGTATGACTTGTGATGCAACGTTGAAGTCCCAAGTCGCAGGAAAAGTAATGCAGTATGTCTGCAGTCTCTGGTAATCTTGTGCAGTATGTACGCAGTCTCTGGTAATCTTGTGCAGTATGTCCGCAGTCTCTGGTCATCTCGTGCAGTATGTCCGCGGTATCTGGTGATCTAATGCAGTATGTCCACAGTCTCTTGTAATCTAATGCAATATGTCCGCAGTCTTTGGTAATCTTGTGCAGTATGTCCGCAGTCTCTGGTAATCTTGTGCAGTATGTCCGCAGTCTCTGGTAATCTTGTGCAGTATGTCCGCAGTCTCTGGTAATCTTGTGCAGTATGTCCGCAGTCTCTGGTAATCTAATGCAGTATGTCCGCAGTCTCTGGTAATCTAATGCAGTATGTCCACAGTTTCTGGTAATCTTGTGCAGTATGTCTGCAGTCTCTGGTAATCTTGTGCAGTATGTCCGCAGTCTCTGGTAATCTTGTGCAGTATGTCCGCAGTCTCTGGTCATCTCATGCAGTATGTCCGCGGTATCTGGTGATCTAATGCAGTATGTCCACAGTCTCTTGTAATCTAATGCAGTATGTCCGCAGTCTCTGGTAATCTTGTGCAGTATGTCTGCAGTCTCTGGTAATCTTGTGCAGTATGTCTGCAGTATCTGGTAATCTCTTGCCCATTTAGAGTCCTTTATTACTAACAGTGTAATTTTTTAGTTTGTTTGCGCCGATCTGTAAGGCTGTGCTATATACCATGATTTGTGATGCTGGGGCTATATACTCTGTCCTGTGATGCTGAGCTGTATACTCCTGACACTATGAGTGGAAGCAAGTGGAATACAGGGGAAGGAGTGGGTGGATTTTATAAGGATGTGGCTTATGAAAAGTTGGAGGGACCAAATGTGGAGGGGCAGGGTCTTTCGCCCCCCCCATCTTAAAACTTCACCAGCCGCCACTGGACTGTACTAAGGTTAAGGAAGCTACTTAGGAAAAAAATATACCTTTACAACCCCTTTAAAGCGGGGGTTCACCCTTAGAGGGCACTTTTCCCCCTTAGATTCCTGCTCGTTATTACTAGGGGAATCGGCTATTTATTTTAAAATATGTGCAGTACTTACCCGTTTACGAGACGCATCCTCTCCGTCGCTTCCGGGTATGGGCTTCGGGAATGGGCGTTCCTTCTTGATTGACAGGTTTCCGAGAGGCTTCCGACGGTCGCATCCATCGCGTCACGATTTTCCGAAAGAAGCCGAACGTCGGTGCGCAGGCGCAGTATAGAGCCGCACCGACGTTCGGCTTCTTTCGGCTACGAGTGACGCGATGGATGCGACCGTCGGAAGCCTCTCGGAAGAATGTCAATCAAGAAGGAACGCCCGCTCCCGAAGACCATACCCGGAAGCGACGGAAGAAGATGCAGCTCGAAAACGGGTAAGTACTGCACCTATTTTAATACAAATAGCCGATTCCCCTAGACCGAACGAGCAGGAATCTAGGGGAAGAAAAAAAAAATTTTTAGAAATGGGTGAACTCCCGCTTTAAGGCCTAAGTTGAGCAAAAGAATCCTGATGTGTCTAGTGAACTGGTTACTAATTAGAGGGCTAGTAGAGAAAGGTAGTAATGGGCTGGCCTCAGAGGTCAGACAGATGAGCTAATAACTGATCTAGGATGAAATCAAAAATGGGGATAAGCGCTAATAAAAAAATCCCTGTGAGGGACCCAATATAAACACAGAGGCCTGGATTCACAGACAGAGGAGAACATTTATGCCGCCGTAGCGTATCTCCTGTACGCTACGCCGATGCAGCGCAGAGAGGCAAGCATGGAATTCACAAAGCCAATGCTGCCTAAACTGCGCTGGGTTTCAAAGGCGTAAGTCGGCGTAGGTGGAAGTGGGCGTGAGCCATGCAAACCCATGCAAATGAGGCGTGACCCCATGCAAGTACATTGAACGAACTACGCATGCGTCGTGTCGTGGACGCATCCCCGTACGTATGTTCATAACCACGTCGGAACTACCTAAGATTCGCCGGATCACTGCCTACGCCATTAACATAATCTACGCCCACCCAGACACATGTCCAACGTAAACTACATAAAAACCGCCGGCTTCTGTTCTCTGATGCAGACCTTTACATGTCTGCTGCTGAGTTACACCTCCTTTATGGGGCTTAACTTTACGCCCGATGTACAACTTAAGCACCTCTCGTAGCCTGCGTCGGGCGTTTGGCAGCGCCACCATGCGGCCAGCGTAAATGTGCGCCCACCCTACGCCGGCAAGTTACGCCGGCGGGATTAAGCCTGTTTTTAGGTGTATCTTAGTTTGTGGGTACGGCGCACAGATACAACAGCGCATATTTGCACTTACGCGGCGTATCTGGAGATACGTCGGCGCAAGTGCTTTGTGAATCCGGGCCAAAATATAAATGTATAGGGTGACAAAAAATACAAAAAAATTATGAATAATTGAGTGACGTGAAGTCGCTGTAGTAGTGTCTTTGTAAAAAGAACAAAATATAAAAGAGGTGAACTGTCCTAAATGCAGAGATATCCTCCTATGGGGTATGTAGTTCTCAAAAAGATGGAATAAACTTCTCCCCTGGAGTTAACCACGTGATGAACGATGTGATTACACAACTTAATCCATGCCCAGTCTCTCAGAACTCTCACCTTGGTTACATAATAAAGCGCATGTAGCATGAATGTAAAAAATCCTCAAACGATAGTGTCTCACTTTTCTCTCCAAATCCTCTCTAATGGTGCATGCAATGTGGCAGCCCACCTGTAGTGGTCCCACTGGTCCCAGGGGTTCCTATTTACCTATTAGAGTGCTCCATGTACCGTACAGAAAAGGGAGGAAGAGGAGAAAAATATGCCTTCAATAGTGAAATACTGTATAAAACCATGGTGCTGTATTAATAAAATGTGTGGACTCTTACATGGAAAATATTAAAATCAGCTAAATGTAAACAAGACGTGGCATATGCAGCGCCGTTTTACTTATCCTCCGGCTACTTCCGGTTTGCGTCAGTCTCACGTGATCCCTACGCATTACGTCACGTGTCTCGTGACTTCATCAGGGGACCTGATAGGTTGTCAAGACTGTATATATATATATACCAGATCGGAAATGGACATTCAGCCATTTTCTTGAAGTCCGTTGTGGATGTACCAGCGCGGCAAAGTTTGGTGGATAAAGCCTGCAGCATATCCACCATTTTGTTGGAGGGTAAATAGAGTCTATCGTGAGTAATCTGTTCAACGCATGCTCAAACTCAGCGGGCAGCAATAGTCGAGCATGTAAAGAACAGTGGATTTGTGTGCAAAATCGAAAAACCCATTATATCCATGCTTGATATGCACCCTCATCCTACTCCACGATAGAGCAACTATTTTAAGATAGATATAAAAATGGTCCTCATGATTGAAAAATAGTTAGAAGACCCCATACATGGTAAATACCTAATGATGAGGATTAACATCTTGTTAAAATTAATGATACGACATGTAAACTTCCAATATTCCAAAAATGGAATTTGGACGGAAAACATAAAAAAATTGAAAATTAAAAGGTATTAAAAATTTGGTTAAAGAATGTCACCTCATGGGTGGGAAACAGGATCTCGCTGTTAGGAAAGATACCTCGGGGAGGGAGGCCATATTTCATTCCAGACTGTCGCAGACCCAAAGCGCCCGGAGATGATCAACTTATACATTGATGTAGCTAATACATATAATAAATAGCGTATATATACAGAATAACTTACATTGTATATAATCAATAGAAATAATAGCCTAAAATATATATATTGGACCCATGAATTGAACTATATAAATAAAATACTGTAGGATAGTATTTGTACATGGACAACAAAGTATGCATGGTAAAATTATAAAAAGGGTCAATTAGATTTACTAAAAATTGCTCAGAAAACAATTTAAGTCAAACTCTACATTCATTCCACCTGGTGTTAATGTCCTAAGGGTGTGTGTCCATCTGGATTCCTTTTGACTTATAGCTCTAATCGTATGGCTACCTCTCCATGATCCCTTGAATTTGTCTATGCCCCAAAACTGTAATTGTGTAGGATCTTGATTGTGTACTTGTGCAAAGTGTCGCAATACATTGTGTTTGGGAAACCCATTCACAATGTTCCACACATGTTCTTCTATTCTGACTTTGAGTGCCCTCCTAGTTCGGCCCACATATTGTAGGTTGCAGCTGCACTGAAGTACATAAACTACTCCCTCTGTGTGGCATTTGTGTTACTTCCAACGAAATCTGATCTTTTACCCTGAAATTTTTTGGCATGTCAATAGGCATAGCAGTTCCTGCGAGGGTAAAAACCTTTTCCATTAAAAAATGTGTAACTTGACTTAGGGGGTGAAACAATCACCAATTTCACTATCATAACCCTCAAGGTGGGTGCTCTTTTATAGACAATTTTTGGTCTGTCTGGGAGAATGTGTTTCAGATCTTTATTATTTTTTAAGATGTGCCAATGCCGTTGTACCAATTTGGCTACTTCTTTATGTTGGATATTATAATCCAATATGAGGCATGGTGCATCTTGGTGGTGTACTTGTTTTGTTTTGTTCTGTAACATTTCATTTCTATCCATCTCGTGTACTTGTTGTATTTGTTTTTTAATCCAAGAATCTTCGTAGCCCTTTTCTTCAAATCTTTTTCCTATCAGTTTTGCCTGCTCGTTGAAATCCTCTTCTTTGGTACAATTTCTTTTTATCCTAATTAATTGCCCTTTCGGGATGTTATATAGCCACGGTTTATGGTGACAGCTCTCTACTGATAGGTAACTGTTGGTGTCAACTGTTTTGAAGTAAGTTTTTGTAATAATTTTATCCTCTTCTAGCCTCATGCTTAAATGCAGAAAGTCAACTGTTTTATCATCGATTTTCCATACCAGACGAATATTTTTCTCATTATTATTCAATCTCTCCAAGAAGTTTTCCAATCCGTCTTTGCTGCCATTCCATATATTGATCACGTCATCGATATATCTTTTGTATAGTCTTAATTTAGTGGGTGTATTTTTGTATACTGCCTGTTCCTCCCACTGTGCCATAAAGGTATTAGCCACACTAGGGGCACATTTTGCCCCCATGGCTATTCCAATTGCTTGCTCTCACAGTAGTTCGTCAAGGCACCATGTTGGTTAGGGTGCAGAACAGCAAGACGATTCCACTTCACCTGCCCCCGGCGACACCAGTGGCGGAACTGGCCCTGATTACAGGTGTCATTTCTCCAAAAGTGGACCACATAGAGCTCCAGAAATTTCACGGACGATGCTATGTAGCTAAAGTGAATGTTGCCAAATGATCAGCAGGAGCAGACCCAGCATGGGTAGGAGAACAGATACTTCCACGTCTACAGCTGTAGACTGAGGAACTCACACCCACTCAGGTAGAAGCAGTAAGGCAGCTGGTGGATAAGTGGTCAGTGGTGTTTTCACAGGGGGATTTTAACCTGGGCTGTAGCAATGGAATTGAACATGAGATCTCAACAGGAGGAAATCCACCCATCCGGGATCGCTACAGGAGCATACCCCCTCACCTTTATCAGGAAGTCAAGCAGATGTTGGAACAGATGTTGCAGCAAGGCGTAATTGAAGACAGCAAGAGCCCATGGGCAGCTCCCATTGTACTAGTACGGAAAAAGGATGGCACCCTCCGCTTCTGTGTAGATTATAGATGGTTGAATGCTGTCACTACAAGAGACGCCTATTCCCTGCCGCGGATTGAAGAGTCCCTAACTGCTCTAGGGAAAGTCAAGTTCTTTTTCACACTTGATCTCGCCAGTGGGTATTGGCAGATCCCTGTCGCCAAAGCAGATCGACCTAAAACTGCTTTCATCACCCCTATGGAACTATGGTAGTTCAAGAGAATGCCTTTCGGGCTGAACAATGCACCTGCTACCGTCAAAAAGGACAATGGAGCATTGTCTTGGAAATATGAACTTGGATAGCATCCTGATTTATCTTGATGATATAGTGGTGTTCTCTGCCACCTTTGAGGAACACCTCACCAACCTCAATGCTGTTTTAGCCCAGCTACATCAGTATGGGCTGAAGCTTAAGCCAACAAAAATGCCACCTGTTCAAAAGTGAGATTGAATATTTGGGACATGTCATTTCAAAACAAGGTGTGCTCCCCAACCCAGAGAAAATCAAGGTAATACAAGAATGGAAGGCACCATAAACCGTGACTGAGGTTAGAGCCTTCCTAGGGTTAGCGGGGCACTATTGACGTTTCATCAAGCACTACGCCCATCATGCTGCTCCAATCCAGAAATTACTACATGGAGTAGACAAGAAATTAGGGCACAAGAGTGTGAAATGGTGACTGGAACAACAAGAGGCATTTGACTTCTTAAAGCAACTTTTAGTGTCAGCCCCGGTATTGGCCTTTGCTGATTTTTCACTTCCCTTTCGGTTACAAACTGATGCCAGTAACCAGTATCTGGGGGCCATGCTCTCACAAATGCAAGATGGTAAGGAACAGGTTATTGCTTATGCCAGTCGCAGGCTTCAACCAACCGAGAGAAACCCTGCAAATTACAGCTCCTTCAAGCTGGAACTGTTAGCGCTAGTGTGGGCCGTCACAGAACATTTAATAGAGTACCTCACAGGGTCTAAGTTTGAAGTCTGGATGGACAATAACCCCTTGGTACATCTCCAGACATCCAAACTTGGCGCTCTGGAACAAAGATGGGCAGCACGCCTGGCAAAGTTTGACTTTTCTAAGAAAGTGAAAAATTAGCGCAACCCACAAAAATATACAAAAATATCTAAAAAAGAAATTAAATTTTTTTTAGGTCAATAAAAAAACATCTATATAAAACAATCCAAAAAGTGTATGATATTGCTATTGTGTGCCTGGAATGAAATAAAAAGTCCACAAGGCAAGGTCACATTCCTGGTTTTAACAGCAGCGGTGTTTCGTTTTCTTCAGTGTGGAAATATATAAACATCCATGAAATGAAGGCAATAAGATAAAAAGCAGGCAGATTAGCCCCTTACCAGAAAAGATGGATCTCAAAAGAGATCATAAAGGCATATAACAAAGGATCTGGGAGCTGTAGTTCCTGCAAGTGGATGGGATCTGGCGTCCTGTGCTCTTCAGGTGCAGCAGTGCTTTCAATCCACTTCTGTGTTGTAGGATAATCAGCATACACAGCTCTCCCCCGGGTGTTTAAAAAGTAGAGATAAAAGAAAAAAAGAGGGCTTCATAGTGTAGTACTTTTGAGTAACACCTCTTTAATGGAAGAAGTTTCTTTATAAAACATCACGGTTTTGACAACATTTGGATGAGAAATGTAGAAACAAAAAACAAAAAACAAAAAAAAAAGCAGATAAAAGGTATATCCTCAGATATCAAAATCCTTCCAGCCTCGGTAACAACCGACAGGCTAGATAGTGGCAACGTCTTAGTACAAAAGCTCCGCCCGACGCGGCGTTTCACCTAATGCAGGCTTCAACTGGGAAAGGAGGCAGTCTTCAAAACGTCACCTGCCACTTAATTTATAAGAGTGACACCGGAAGTACAGAAAATTAATCCGTGTCCCCGGGTCATTCAAGAGGACTAAAAATACTAGTACATAAAATAACAATTTACAAACTGCAATTTACTTATGTCATCTTCCATGTTTTAAAACTAGCACACACACTTCTATTAGCACGCACACGCTGCCCTTATACAAAAACCGGCAATTGCAGCGAGAGCATGCAAACAGAAATAAATAATACATACACATAGATATATATATAGAATTCATATAAAAATCACATGACTTCAATGCATCCTGCGATAAAATTACAATTATATGCTTCTATCTGAAAAAAAAATATTTTTTTGAAAAAACTTTCTTATAAGGAAGCACATGAAAAAAACACACTCTCTCTCCTATGTGTTTATTGGCTCATGAAAGTGCCACAACCCAAAATCTAAAAGCAGGAGGAGAGGGGAAACAAGCCTGTCTTTATCCATAAAATGGAAAGAGCAGAAATGAATCAGTGTAGACACCAGGATACATGAATTACAATAAAATAAAAATTAAAAAATTCATAAGTACCAGGAATTATATTAAGATCAGAACAATATTACAGATCTGAAATAGTTACAAATCCGAGGATATTTTAAACTATTCTCTATATTTGCTAAATAATAATTAATATCCACAGGAAAAATATACTTAGCAAATATTCTACAGGAACAAAGAACCAAAAAACAAAAACATGTAAAAGGAGGGGTTGGAAATCTACTGGAACAAATCAAGAGATGTTGTTCTAGAGATATATATACATATTCCCCACTGAAAATGATAGGACATCAGTGTCAGAGAAATATATATATATATTTAGACTCCAACAGGGAAAATTAACAATGGGTAACAACTTAGCTGTTATCAATGTAACAATGTATGTCCCATTCCACATTTAACCCATACGGGGTATAACTCATCATATCAAAAATCCATTGTGTTTCACGACGGGAAATTTGCCGTTTCATGTCATCCCCCCTCCAATGAGTAGTGCATTTTTCAATCCCAATGACTTGAAGCAAAGCTGGATTTTGGTCATGACATTGTTTGAAATGTAGAGATACACTATGCTCCTCAAATCCTTTACGTATATTACAAACGTGTTCCCCTATTCTGATTTTAAGGGCCCAAATGGTTCTTCCAATGTGTTGTAAACCGCATGGACAAAAAAGAAGGTAAATGACCCCAATGGTGTCGCAAGTAATAAGATCTGATATTTGATAGCATCGGGAAGTGACAGAGGAGTTGAAGGTGCAAGTTCTGATAGTCTTTGCAGAAGCACACACCTTGCAACGTTTGCAAGGAAAGAAGCCTTTTAGAGATCCAAACATAGTGATTTTTGCAGGGGGGTCAATCACACTAGGGGCCAAGAGGTCTTTCAGGTTTTGAATTTTCCGAAAGAGTACTTTAGGAGTTTGAGGTAACTGGGGTCCCAACATTTTGTCACTTTTGAGTACATGCCAGTACTTAGAACTTTCTTCACCCACCAAAATTTAGAGGAAAAAGTGGTCAGAAAAGACCATTGAAAATCTGTTTTCTTCGCATCTATCTTCTTGGTTTTGGGGACCAATAACTTGGATCTGTCCATCAATAGCACACTTTTTACATTGGCATCTAATACTGCAGGTTGATATCCTTTTTCCAAAAAGCGTTTTCTCAAAGAGCCAGCTTGTGATTCAAAATCTTCTGTTTTGGTACAATTACATCTAATATGTTGAAATTGGCCTTTCGGGATAGCATTTAACCAATTGGGGTGATGGCCACTATCTACTGGAATGAACCCATTCCTATCAGTATCCTTGAAGAAGGTTTTGGTCTTCAGAGTGTTTCCCTCCTTAAAAATCACCAAATCAAGAAAATTAACACATGTGGCACTATATTCGTAAGTAAATCTAATGCCCCAATTGTTCTCATTTAGAGACTTCATAAAGTCCCCCAAAGATTCCTCGCTGCCTTTCCACAGAAAAAAGGCGTCATCTATATATCTTCGCCATATTAGAAGACGAAGATCATTTAGAGAGAACAGTCTGTCATGTTCCCACAAAGTCATGAACAGCCCTGCCAGGCTGGGGGCAAACTTGGCCCCCATTGCAACCCCAGTGCTCTGTAGATTGTCCACCATAAAAGAAATAGTTGTGCTCCATTGCAAAATTCAAAAGTTTCATAACAAATTCACGAGTAGAGGTTTTAATTGAGAGTTCTTTGCGTAAGAAAAATTCCGCCGCTTGGTATCCCAAATTGTGAGACGTCAGCTGTTACTAGAAGAACATCATCTTCCACTGTTAAGGCTGAAATCTCTGGCCTCGTACAGACAACCGAACATGTCTGCTGAAACTAGTCCACTGACCAGTTTCAGCAGACATGTTCGGTCGTGTGTACGGCTGACCGGACAGGTTTCCAGCAAACATTTGTTCACCCGACCGTTTTCGAGCGGACACATGTTTCTTAGCATGCTAAGAAACACGTCCGCTGGAATCCTGTCCGTCGGACATGTTCGGTCGTCTGTACAGACTCACCGTACATGTCCGAGCGGCCGCCATCCCTCGCATGCGTCGAATCATTTTGACGCATGCGTGGAAGCATTGACCTTCCAGCGTCGCGCACATCGCCACGTCATCATCGCGGCGACGACACGGACACGTCACCGCGATGTCTGTCCGCGCGGATTTCTGTCTGGTGTGTACAACCATCAGACAGAAATCTCCGAGGGGACATGTCCGCTAAAAACGGTCCGGAGTACTTGGGAATTGTGGTAACACGTAACCCAGAACAATTTATAAATAACAATCTAGCACCACTTCTGGTCAAATTTAAACGCAAAGCGGAAATATGGGGACATCTGCCACTGTCGGTTGCCGGCCGTAGCAATCTCATTAAAATGATTTGGTTGCCACAGTTGCTTTATATACTTCACAACTCCCCAGTATGGATTGACAATCAATGGTTTAAGAAGATAGAGACCCTCTTTAGGACCTTAATTTGGAAAAAGGGAAAAGCAAGGATCAGTCTCCAAACGCTGCAATTACCAACAAATAGGGGAGGGTTAGCGGTTCCGCACCCCCACAGTTATTTCTTGGCGGCACAGTTGCAGCATTTGGGGGGCTGTGGTACAGAGGGGGGAGGAAACACAAGCGGGAAAATGATGCTAAGAGGGTCCCCACATAGTTCTGTAATAGAGGCCTTAGAGGCCAACTCGTTCTTGGTAAAAAGCCCAACAGTAAAAATGATGGTAAGAGTGTGGCAAGCAGGAAAAGTAGCTTTGGGCTATCAAGGATTAACAGAATACTCTCCATTATGGGAAAATAAGAATTTAAAAGACATTTTGGCCATGGGGAAACTAAAAGAATGGGATAAACGTGGGATAACCAGAGTGGCACAACTGTACACAGGTTGCACATTAAAACCCTTCTCAGAGCTAAGTAGGGAATATGGTATTCCAAATTCCATGTTCTTTACCTATTTGCAGGTTAGACATGCACTACAAGCCCAATTCAAGTTACAGCCGGTAAGATGGCAAAAGCTAACGCATTTTCAAAGACTAATCAAGACAGGGGTCTTGAAAGGTCTTATTTCAGATCTGTACGAACGAATCAGGGATAAGTTGGGAGGAAATGAGAGGCTTTGCAGGAACAAACAGAGGTGGGAAGAGGATATTTGCCCAATAACGAATGAGCAGTGGGACAGGATACTGGAATTAGGGACAGTGGTTTCACTAGCCCCGTCACAACGGGTCTCCCATCTATTCCTTTTCCAAAGGGTTTATTATACTCCCAAGAAACTATTTAGATTCGGATGGAAGCCAGATGATAAATGTCCCAGATGTCAAAACACAGGGGACCTCATCCACATGATGTGGAAATGCCCAAGATTGCATAGATATTGGGTTAAGATTCTGGACATTATAAATGCAACTTTTGGAATTACTCTGGAACTTGAAGCCAGGGTTTGCCTATTAGGATGCATTGAGGAGAGAATGGGGCAGAGGGATGTACTAGTAGCAGCCACAAGAAGTCTATTCCAGGCGAGGAAACTAATAGCACTAAAATGGCAAGCACAAAATCCACCTACAGTAGCAGAATGGCTCAATGTAATGAACAGCACAATAGGGAAAGAGAGGGGAACATGGTTTAGACGCGGCAACCTTAAAAAATTTAATGTAATATGGGAGCACTGGTTAGTGAAAATAGGCCGCTCACTCTAATTAAGTATAGACTAGTAAAGAACAACTTAATTTAAGGACAAGAACAGGATTTAAAATGTGTATGCACTTAAAAAAGGAGGTTAGGGAGGGGGAGGGAGGGGAGGGTTGGCATGGATGGAGATTTTTAGTGTTTGTTATAGATCTTTTTGTATGCACATAAAATGCACTGTGTGTAAAATATGAATTTATATTTCCTGTCATGTATACGGATGGAAAATAATAAAAAAAAAGTACTGGATTAAAAAAAAAAAAACGGTCCGGCGGACCGTTTTCAGCGGACTGTCCCCTCGTCTGTACGAGGCCTCTCTCATCACCTGCATTGAATCTTTCAGAAAGGCTGGAGTTTTGTTTACTGCTGGTTGTAGAAAAACATCTATAAATTTGCCAACTCTTGAAGTAAGGGAGTTGATTCCACTTACTATTGGGCGACCGGGAGGGTGAACTGGATTTTTGTGTATCTTAGGGAGATAGTAGATTATAGGAGTTCGTGGAAATAGAGGCACCAAAAACTCGAATTCTTTGTCATTAATGACTTGTTTTCTATATCCGTCCTGGACAATACTTTTTAATAATTTTTGATATTTGTCTACAGGATCCTTCTTTAGGATGGTATAGGTGTTTCTATCTGACAATAGATTCTCCATTTCATTTCGTCGGGCGGAGCTTTTGTACTAAGACGTTGCCACTATCTAGCCTGTCGGTTGTTACCGAGGCTGGAAGGATTTTGATATCTGAGGATATACCTTTTATCTGCTTTTTTTGTTTTGTTTTTTGTTTCTACATTTCTCATCCAAATGTTGTCAAAACCGTGATGTTTTATAAAGAAACTTCTTCCATTAAAGAGGTGTTACTCAAAAGTACTACACTATGAAGCCCTCTTTTTTTCTTTTATCTCTACTTTTTAAACACCCAGGGGAGAGCTGTGTATGCTGATTATCCTACAACATAGAAGTGGATTGAAAGCGCTGCTGCACCCAAGACGCCAGATCCCATCCACCTGCAGGAACTATAGCTCCCAGATCCTTTGTTATATGCCTTTATGATCTCTTTTGAGATCCATCTTTTCTGGTAAGGGGCTAATCTGCCTGCTTTTTATCTTATTGCCTTAATTTCATGGATGTTTATATATTTCCACACTGAAGAAAATGAAACACCGCTGCTGTTAAAACCAGGAATGTGACCTTGCCTTGTGGACTCTTTATTTCATTCCAGGCACACAATACTAATATCATACACTTTTTGGATTGTTTTATATAGATGTTTTTTTATTGACCTAAAAAAAAATTCATTTCTTTTTTAGATATTTTTGTATATTTTTGTGGGTTGCGCTAATTTTTCACTTTCTTATATTATCTGTTTGCTTAATATTCTAGCATTTTTTTTTTAATTGCAGCACCTTATTAGAATTTTTTCTATCACAAACTCAGTTTTTTCACTTTTTTGTTTTTACACATTGCTTTGCTAATCTGGACTATTGAGTTATTTATTGAGGTTTTGGGTTTAACCCATTTATTATTATACTCACTGACAGGTTGTCATTTGTTATCACTTATTTTTTATTTTTATATTTAAATATTCCTAAGGAGAAGCGCAAATTCACCTTCCCTTATATAAAGTTTGACTTTCCCTGCATTACCACCCGGGAAAGGGTAACCACATGGCTGATGCCCTATCACGGTACCCTTCAGCACAACCACAGCGAGATGTGGATGAAGAAACCAAAGAAGAGGAAATTCCACCCTTAATGGAGGCTAGACCTAAGAGTAGACCACGGGTGGACCTCATCCAGGTATTGGAAGATTAAGGGAAAGATCACAACTGCTACCAGAAACACAAAAACAACTGTTGAACGAATGATCACACCTCCTCTTGAGAAATGGCATATTGTATCACAGAATAATGTTCCCCCATGACTCTTTGGTAACCTGGCAGGTCGTACTGTCACGGGCCAGAGCTCGACCAGTGGCAGAAAGGATCCATGTGGAAGGAGGACATTGGGGTGTCCACAAAACATTCGCCTGGTTCAAGAGGCAACCCATGTGTGTGTGGGGCTGTTCCAGTTGGTTGATCAGATATGTCGGCACTGTGCGGTATTCTCCGTGACAAAGGGGGCTGAGGTCCAGGTGCCTCCCATGACTTGGAACACGTCTGCCCCATTGGAAGTATTGACAGTTGACTTCCTTACCCTCGACATGTCGGAAGATGGACATCGCCATGTCCTTGTTATGGTGGACCACTTTACCAAGTTTGCAGTAGCGGTACCAACTTGTGACCAGACTGCAAAAACTGCAGCTCAGGCAGTGTGGAAGCACTTCTGTCTCCCTTATGGTTGCCCGCAGAGGATACATTCAGATCAAGGGCCCTGCTTTGAAAGTGAGTTCTTCCAGGAGTGGTGTCGCTCCTTGGGTGTCAAGAAGATGCATACAACACCATATCACCCACAGGGTAATGGAGCCTGCGAGAGGTTTAACCGTACCCTGATACAACTGTTGAGAGGACTTGCCCCGTGAGAAACGAACCAGATGGACCCATTACTTGGCTGAAGTGGTTTGGAAGTATAATCACATTGTGAACTTAGCAACAGGTCGCTCGTCTTACCATGTGATGTTTGGTCATACCCTTGGGGGACCCACCGATCTATGGGGTGTTGTCCCTACTGAAGAACTGGCGTATACTCCAGCAACCTGTATTTGAGAGTGGAGGCGACGCCTGTCTGAAGCCCAACAGTTTGTAAAGGATCGAACTTGGGTGGAACAAGAGGAGTCAGCAACGAAAGTCTATGACCTGAAACCTGGAGAGACAGGGTCTTGGTCAGGCGCAAAGGTGCACATCAGCAGGGCAAGCTACAAACTCCATGGGAGAAAGTGCCTGGAGTTGTGCTACAGCATCCCATTTCAGGAGTGCCAGTCTATGACGTCCAGAAGGAAAGTACACAAGACAGGCCGAGATGGCTACACCGCAGGCTCCTTAAACCTAATAAAAATTACGTAGAGGTTCCTGAGAGCTTATCTAGAGAGCCGGAAGAACAGGTTTCAGAGCCACCAGTAGCAGCCCCAGCAGAGAATCAGTGGTGGCTACTTCCCGTTCACTCACTGCTACCTCCAAATCTCCCAGGAAAGAATACAGATACAGATACAGACAATGCCATGCAGTCCAGTGATTGCCCAGCCCAGATTCCTAACCCTACTGTGGAGCCCTCTGACCCACTGTCCACCAAGATGCCTGAAAGTGAAGATGTACCTTTGCCTTCTCCTGAAGAAGAGCCTGAACCTCAACCCTTGAGGTGCTCTCAGAGGCACAACTTTGGGAAACCACCTGAATGTTTTGCACAGGAGGACTTTGTATGGTCGGTAAACTTGCCTGGAATTGCAAGTTCAAGTGGGGTGGAGTGTAGTGGGATGCCTCTTTGTCCAGATTCCGGTGCAGGTCCCTTTACTCGACTCCCCGCAATCCTCTGAGTTCCTGGACACGTCCAGAGGATATAAATGTCAGCTCCACCCAGCTTCTGGTGCTCAGAGAGATCTGGCCTGATGGGACAGCAGTGACTGGGCAAGTGAGCTGTTCCCAGGTGCTGGGTCCTCCCCTGTTAAGCCTGATGTGCAGGCCACCAGCAGTGAGCACAAGAGCATGCAACATCTTTCCAAGCCCCAGCCACTGGAGAGGACTCTGTTACAGTCCATTTGGGGAAGCTGTCCATGAAGTGGGTTGGCCCTATCTGCAGTCACCAGAACCTCCTGACCGAAGCAAGTAGTAAGCAGTGCCAGTGTGAAGTCTGTGACAGCAGGAGGTTCACTCAGCTCACAGTCTGCTGAATGAACGATTACTATCTTGGACACGTGAGATTCTTTAGCCCGCTATTCTATCTGTAGATTGAACTCAGAACACGCTGCTGCCACCTGGTGGACATTAGTAGAACTGCAGTATAGTTGTTATATCCTTTCCCTACGGTTCATATTAATGTTTTGTACTGTATACCCGTGTTCACGCGATCTCCTGCACAATTTGTGTTGAATTTCATTGTTAAGTAAAGTAGAAATTGCATATCAGCACTGGTCTGGTCATTTGGCTGAAACCGTTACTCAACATAAGTTTTACAAACTTATAAAAAATTGAGTAAGTTACAAATTATTATCACTTAAAACTAAGTAACTAAGTAATAGGGCAGCACAGTGGTGTAGTGGTTAGCACTTCCATCTAGCAGCAAAAGGGCCACTGGTTTGAATCCTGAACATGACACTCCCTGCCTACTGTTTGCTGTGCTTGCATAGGTTTCCTCCCACACTCCAAAGACATGCTGGTAGGGTAATTGGCTCCTGTATAAATTGAACCTAGTATGTGTATGTTTGAATGTGAGTTAAGGATCTCAGATTGAAAGTTCCTTGAAGGCAGGGACTGATGTGAATGTATATGTAAAGCATGTCAATTGACAGTGCTATATAAGTATTTGAAGTTAAAGGGGTTGTAAAGGAATTTTTTTTTTCATATTAAGCATCCTTTACCTGCAGACATTCCTCCTTTCACTTCCTCATTGTTCGTTTTTGTTAAGAAGTTGCTCTATTTCTTCTCTGTTCTGTATACTTCCTGCTTGTCTGATTTTACTGACCACCGTGATGGGAGGCTTTACTGCGGTGGTCAGTAACGTGCTCACCCCCTCCTGGGAACTACATCTGTGTGTCAGGACTCTCTCTACGTGTTAGAGACTTCAAGGAGGTGTGAATTACTGGGCGTGCCGCAATTCATACTGGGAAATGTAGTTCTTACATGAACGAACGATGCAAACCAGGAAGTGAATGAGAGAACAGAAACTAGAATGCCGGAGGTGTTATAGATGAAGGAATTTAATAGGTATTTACTTGTTTTTTAACAGAATCATTACACTATTCTGACTGTCTACCTTGCAGACAAATTAATTTTAAGAAAATAAAGAAAAAGTTGCGCTAATCATATAAAAAAAACAAATAATAAGTCTAGCAGCCAGCACCAACAATGGAACAATGTTGTATACAAAAATAAAAGAGAAAAAAGTGCAGCGCTAAATTTGCATAAGGTAAGAACCATGGCATAAGTTAAAAAACATGTGAGGTGAGTCGTCTCAAGGCAGGAATCGGATGCATGTTCCGTAGTACGATCCACTAATGGTTTACACAGGTGAGAGGAGTCACATCAAGGTATCACCCCTACAGGATCAGCCAAAGCATCCAAATGATGAATGGTAAATGTAAAATATGGATACTCTTACCAGATAAGGTGGACACACTCGTCCGCGACGGTGTGTCAATCAGGCCTGTAAGAGCTCCTCAAAACGATGGAAATAATGGAACAGCCGATGAAATTGTTGCTAATCACCATCAGAAATTGAATATATCCAAATTGAGGTAAATCCCTGAAGGAATCCTTACAGAGGGCAGCAGGTGTACATGTTCAATCATTGGAAGATGGAAGGAAAAGGAAAACAGCTCCACATAGTGTAGTTATTCCCAATAAAAAATGCCTTTATTAGGCATGGATAAATACAATAAAATCAAGAAATAAGATAAAAAAGCACAAGTCTTTGGAAGAGACCAGTACAAGTGATCACATGGAAAAAATAATGCAGCGTGGTAAGCAGGTTACATATATATAGGCTATGTACCCGACATGTTTCGAGCTACTGGCTCTTCAACTGGGGCATAAACCTACAGGCCTGCACCACGCCATATATATATACTGCATACAATGATGAACAAATTGTGTCAATAAGCCAAAACAGCTGTGAAAAGACAGCTCGGGAAGTTAGGCCAATCATGGTGGTGTTCTGCAGACAACGCCCACTACTGTGAGCAGAGAACCACCCCTCAGTACAGCGCTCATCACATGATGCCCTCATAAGCATGTCATTGGTCCAAAACTCGCCCTGAGGTGTGTGCGCGCCACCGCGATGACACAATCACACTCCCCCCACGGCGTCCTGCGCTCCAAGCTGGACCTAGAATGTGCGCTCACTGGCGATGACGTAATGATGCCATCGTCACAGCGTTATGCGCTCCAGGCTGGACCACGACCAGCCAATCATAGAGATGCACACATGCGGCGCGCCATAATGACAAGTTGGCGTCGTGATGTCATCACGCCGCGCCCCACAACAGTCCGTTCCATACAACACCACTGGGCGATGCCAGAATTTGGCCAACCCGTGGTAGAAGAAAACGCCAACTTGAAAATTAAGGGGGAAGTGACTTGTTTGTAATTAGGTATCACCCAATATACAAAAGGCCGTAGATGACACAATTATTCATCCAAAACAAAACATAAATACACCGTATGAAACAAGCGGGATATCAAAACTATGTGAGCTTGATTATAAGTAACATACAATCAAGTGCATAGGCCAAAGACCACATACATATGGAAGCATCCTAACACATACAAAAACTCCACATACAAGCGGTATAGGCAAGAATATTAACCCGCATGATAATCATACCATAAATGACAAAGATGGCAAAAAATAATATGAATAAAAACAGTCTAAGATTTATTAATAAATGCATTGATGTCCCACTCGATGTTTAACCCATAAGGAGAGAAACACCGGAGCTGGTAGATCCAATACATTTCGAGCTGGGAAACACCTCTAACCCGTGACTCCCCTCTCCAGTGGGGGGTAAATTTTCCAATTATCTGAAAGCTCGTTCCCTCTGGATTTTTTTGGTGATGTTCTAAATCAGGGATAAGCAATTAGCGGACCTCCAGATGTTGCCAAACTACAAGTCCCATGAGGCATAGCGAGACTCTGGCAGCATCAAGCATGACACCCAGAGGCAGAGGCATGATGGGACTTGTAGTTTGGCAACAGCTGGAGGTCCGCTAATTGCTTATCCCCGTTCTAAATAATGCTTGGGCACACTGTGATTAGTCTTACCCTTCCTAATACGTGCAATGTGCTCGTTAACCCTGATGGAGAATGTACGTATGGTCCTCCCGACATACTGTTTTTTGCACGGGCGCGTAAGAAGGTATACCACATATCGAGTGTCACAGGTGACAAAATCTTTCATCCTGTAAATGGTGGATGTTACTGTGGAAGAGAAACTTTCCATTTTCCTACTTGTGAGGGTGTTGAGAAGACATACATTACACCTTCTACAGGCATAAAATCCCTTAAATTCAGGAAAGAATGAAGGTTTTGTTGGAGGATCTGACACATTGGGGGCAAGTTTATTTCTAAGTGACATAGCTCCCCTAAAGACAATGCCAGCCCTATCGGGAAGCACTGGGCCTAGAAGGGAATCACTTTGTAGCACATTCCAATGGCGGTTGAATATGTTTTTAATTTGTTTATGTTGTAGTGAATGCCCATTTAAACTTAGTATCAGGAGGACGTTTGGGTTTTTCTGAGATGATAAAATCTCTGTCGAGTTTGGAGACTCGATCTATGTCTTCATCAACAATAGCTGGTGTATAACCCTTTTCCACGAATCTAACTTTAAGTATCTCAGTCTGTATATGGAAATCGGATATATTCGTGCAGTTTCTCCTAATTCGGAGCAGCTGGCTATAGGGTACCGACTTAAGCCAAGAGCTGTAATGGCAGCTGTCATTAGGAATATATCCGTTTCTATCAGTCGGCTTGAAAAAGATTTTGGTCACAAGCCGACAATCCACTACCGATATTTCAAGGTCCAGGAAGTGAATCAAGGTGTGGCTCAACTCATAGGTTAGAGTGATGCCCATATCATTATGGTTAAGAGTGACCATGAAGTCATGCAGTGATTCTTCATTGCCATGCCATAGGAGGAGGATGTCATCTATGTACCTAACCCACAGCACTATTTCTGGACGCTGGAGGGCATAGACGACATCCTCCTCCCATTGGGACATGTAAAGATTCGCCAGACTGGGGGCAAAATTAGCCCCCATGGCGACGCCTCGTGTTTGAAGGAAAACACGATCATTGTACCAAAAATAGTTGCCCTGGGTGGCAAACTTAAGTAGGTCCATTATGAATCGTTGTTGTACCACCGGGAGTGAGTTGCTGATAGAAAGAAAATGTTCCACGGCCTTGAACCCCAATGTGTGTGGAATACATGTATACAAAGATGTTACATCTGCCGTTACCAGCAGGCAACCCTCATGGTAATCGACAGATTGTAATTTGCATATAGTGTCACCTGTATCCTTCAGAAAAGAGGGAACAGTGCGCACCAATGGTTGGAGGTAGAAGTCGATATACCTACCAATTTGAGAGGTCACCGAATTGATCCCACTCACAATTGGTCTGCCCGGGGGTTTTGTGATGCTTGTGTGGATTTTGGGAAGATAATACATGACCAGAATGCGGGGAACAGTTGGTACTAGGTATTCTTTTTCTTTTTTATCCAAAATCCCACCCTGTGCCCATCATTGCAGCCTCACTGTGCCCATTGCGGCCCCTCTTATGCCTCATGTCTGCAGTCCCTGTCTGTGGGAAGGTGTGTTGTTGATGCTCGGTACGGTACCTTCCAAGCCAGCAGGATATCCATGATCGCCATCAGCAGGCAGGGTCTGTTCTCGTATTGGATGGGGACAGTGCTCCTTCCAGAGGATCTGTTTGCTGTGAGATGGAGTGGTCCCTGGCCACCTGCACCTTCAGCCGTCCTCATTTTCTGCCCCCAGTCAGTCTGTCCTCATGTCCAGGGGAAGTGAGAGCAATGGGTGGGAGCTGGAGAGCGGAAAAAACTGGTGCGGTTGGAGAGCACATGGGTGGGGGCAAAGAGCAGGGGGTAGTGAAGATCACAGGGGTGGGGAGCGGAGAGCGCTGGGGGGGGGCTTGAGAGCACCAGAGGGAGCCAAAAGGAACAGGGGTGGAGAGCACGGGAGGCTGAGAGGGGGGCTGGAGAGCACTAAGGGGGCTAAGAGTGTGGGGTAAAGAGCACTGGGGGGATCTTGAGAGCACTGGGGGGGGGGATAAATAACAGGGGTGAAGAGCAAGGGAGCTGGAGAGCACTGGGGGGTACAAAGAGCAGGGGAAGTGGAGAGCACTGGGGAGTGGAGAGCAATGGGGGGCGCTTGAGAGCACCAGTGGGGGCCAGAAAAAACAGGGGTGGAAAGTACGGGGGC
This sequence comes from Rana temporaria, assembly GCF_905171775.1. Lineage (NCBI taxonomy): Eukaryota > Metazoa > Chordata > Amphibia > Anura > Ranidae > Rana > Rana temporaria. Next base: position 64,909,686 of record NC_053494.1, read on the forward strand.
TGGAGCGCACTATGGGTGGCGGAGAGCACTGGCGGGGTTGGAGAGCACATGGGTGGGGACAAAATGCAGGGGGGAGTGGAGAGCACTGGCGGGGTTGGACAGCACATGGGTGGGGACAAAATGCAGGGGGAGCGAATAGAGCACTGGCGGGGTTGGAGAGCACGTGGGTGGGGGCAAAATGCAGGGGGAGTGGAGAGTACAGGGGTGGGGAGCGGAGAGTGCTGGGGGGGAGCTTGAGAGCACTGGAGGGGGAGCCAAAAAGAACAGGGGTGGAGAGCACTGGGGGGCTGGAGAGCGATGAGTGGAGCTTAAGAGCACGGGGGGGGGGCAGAAAAAACAGGGGTGGGGAGTACTGGGGGGGGGGGGGACAGGGGTGGAGACCACTGGGGGGGGAAACAGGGGTGGACAGCACGGGGAGAACAGGAATGGAGAGCACTGGCAGGGGGGACAGGGGTGGAGACCACTGGGGGGTAACAGGGGTGGACAGCATGGGGGGGGAACAGGGGTGGAGACCACTGGGGAGGGACAAGGGTGGAGAGCACTGGGGACGACGACAAGGGTGGAGAGCACTGGGGGGACAGGGGTGGAGAACACTGGGGGGGGACAGGGGTGGAGAGCACTGGTGGGGGGGGACAGGAGTGGAGAGAACTGTGGGGGGACTGGAGAGTGTGGTGGGGGAGGCGAACACTGGGGGGGGAGAACACTTGGGGGGAGCTTCAAGGAGAACCTGATAGGAGGAGAAGCAGGGTGGCTGCATATAGAGGAAATTAGCTTTCTATATTCCTCCATACAGCCGCGGAATGCTTGATTCTCCTCCTTTCCCTCCTTCAATCAATCAGCGGCTGTATGGAGGAATATAGGCAGCTCATTTCTTCTATATGCAGCCACCCTGCCGAATCCGATCCTCCTCCTATTAGGCACATAGGCTGGGCTGCACCGGCATCTAGCATGTATCATCACTGAGCTGGCCTGGCTGGGTCTGTGTTCAGAGGTGACTCTGTAACATGGTCCCGCTCCCCAAGATCGGCTTGTGTGATAGTAGATAGAATCATTGTTCAGCCTATCACATGAGCTGGTCTAGGGGGCGAGACCATGTTACAGCGTCACAGCCAAACACAGACCGAGCCAGCCATGCCGTTTTTTTCAATGACTTTTATCTGTACATCAGCTGGTACCATTCTTGTCAATATGCTGTCCATAAAGATTAGGAACAATGGTATGGCTATAACCTGACTGAGTTCGTTGGGGACTCTTGGGTTTAAGCCATCGGGTCCCCATGATTTATTTGTGTTAAGCTTTTCTAGTCTTTTCAGGAAAATGGCTTCTGTACAGTGGTATCAGCCGATACATGTTAGGAGACTTCTCTCTATTCTATCTACTTTCCCCTCCTTCTCCCTGCTTTGTTCCTCTCCTCATATTCACGTGTCTAACCTTCCTATCTGTTACAGAAATCTGAATTCTCATATTTGCAATGGACACCATTCACCTCACATATCTGTTGGATGAGGCCCTTAAAACGTTCCTGATTAGTGTTGAGCAGAATATGCCATATTCGATTTCGCGATATATCTCGAATATATATTCGAATATTCGAGATATATTCGCTAAATTCGAATATTCGTGATATTTTATCGAAAGTAAATGATTGCGATTTTTCGCTATTGCGAATGCGAAAATAATTGCGATTTTTTGATAACTGCGGTAGGAGCACTCTGATTGGCTCAGAATATTCGTGATATTTTATCGAAATATCGCAACATGCGAATGCGATATTTATTGCGCAATTTCGAGAAATGCTGGAGGAGCGCTCTGATTGGCTCAGAATATTCGTGATATTTTATCGAAATATCGCAACATGCGAATGCGATATTTATTGCGCAATTTCGAGAAATGCTGTAGGAGCACTCTGATTGGCTCAGAATATTCGTGATATTTTACAATACAAAATAATTGCGAATATTCGGCAAATGCGGAAGGAGCACTCTGATTGGCTCAGAATATTCTTGATATTTTACAATACAAAATAATTGCGAATATTCGGCAAATGCAGAAGGAGCACTCTGATTGGCTCAGAATATTCTTGATATTTTACAATACAAAATAATTGCGAATATTCGGCAAATGCGGAAGGAGCACTCTGATTGGCTCAGAATATTCTTGATATTTTACAATACAAAATAATTGCGAATATTCGGCAAATGCAGAAGGAGCACTCTGATTGGCTCAGAATATTCTTGATATTTTACAATACAAAATAATTGCGAATATTCGGCAAATGCGGAAGGAGCACTCTGATTGGCTCAGAATAGAAAATAAAAAGTGTTTTGCATTGGTGGTGATTCTTTACTCTATCCATCTGTCACAGCCGTTTGTCAATCAAACACCTTGAAGATTGAACACGTTCATGCTGCATGCTTTGGACTTTTTTTCACTTCACATATCAAAGACATTTTTATGAAAGATTATTTTTCTATTATTGGGACTATATTTCTTTATATATTTGTTTCACTGTGTATTTCACAAGTTATTTGCGCTTGCTTATTTTATAATTTGCCCACATGTCTTGTCACTAGACATATTTTTTATTCTTGTAGAGCGACTCCATTTTCTGTCTTGTATTAATTTATGTTGTATAACATTTTTGAGTTGCTGCTGTATTCTCCCCTTTTTTAAGGTATGCGCAATTTTTTCCTTCTTACAAAAAATAATAATATCAAACATACAAATATTCATAACATACACATACACAAAGCCCCCCCCTTTTGCATCAGAGACAATCAGAGTTCTCCTACCACAGTTATCGAAAATTCGCAATCATTTTCGCATTCGCAATAGCGAAAAATCGCAATTTTTTTTTTTTCAATTTGGCAACATAAAAGGATCGCCTCAGCTTAGCTACTCGGCCCAGGGTCTCTAATCATACCAGCAATGCTTTTAGACGTCGATAGGATGTGATCTGTTTTAAAAATCAAATTGAAAAAATGCGAATATTCGGAATTGCGAATATTCACCGCGAAATTCGAAATATAGCGCGATTTCTCGAATATGCTATATTCGAGTCGAATATTCGCAATGCGAATATTCGTGAGCAACACTATTCCTGATAAGAAGACTACTACGGGTGAGTGAGGACATCGTTTACGAGTATGCCTCTAATAGTCTCCGTGGCTGAAAACACACAGACCCACCTTAAAATAGCATCCCATAATGTCCAGGGTTTAAATTCCCAAATCAAAAGGAGGAAAATTTTAGACCACTACAAATCTCTCAAAATAAATATCCCCCTACAAGATACGCACTTTCCTATACGGTATAGTCCCAAATTTATACACCCACATTTCCTTCAATTTCACCTAGCCAGTGCAGAAAATAAAACCAGGGGGTAGCTGTTATTTTCTCAAAAGTCATGTAAATTTGAGAAGACTTTTGAGTATATTGATCCTGACGGGAGAGTCCTACTGGTGCAAGGCACAATAGAAAGACACCTTCAATCCCTAGTATCATATTATGCTCCCAATAGGGGCCAAGCTGCCTGTTCTAGGACCATGATGGACACATTAAACCCTATGCTAGCAGGCACAGTCATACTTGGGGGAGAATGTGTGGTTATTAGGGGGTGCTAATAGTGAGATACCTAGTGTACAAACACTTACATATTATAATATAAATCAACAAACAATACTAGTAAAAATAAATACAAATTAGTCCATAATTTGATAGACACCAAAATAATAGTCCCAACTGTGAAAAAATGAGAATATTGAAATATGTTTTAAATCCAATATTAGGAGGAGATCTTGCTGTGCTCCAAGGAAAATGACTTCTCCAAACGTGCAATAATCCTTAACCAACTGAGTATTTATTACGACACCCAAAGTGCACAGGGTATAAATTGTGCTTACCAGAGCCAGTTGACCTCTTTATTTAAAAAGATAGTCAAATCCGCTTGAGCAGGATGATGCCTGCAGGCATATGAATGGACAGGAGCATGTATGGTACCTCACCCTCAGAGTATTAAGGATAGGACATGTAATACAAACAAAAGGCTTCCATAGTGCAATGCTATTTTATTTAGAAATGGTATATAAAAACATCAGCCAAATGGCTACTCGCATAAAAAGTGCCCTTATCCCGGCCCTGGGGCTGCAGGCTTATCTGGGACTCACTGACTCTCCCACCTCCGTGGCAGCATGCGTTCCACCAGCCGTTGCCACTATCCAGAAGAACCAGAAGTGTCGTAGGGCATAGTACGCATGACCAGGTACCGCCGCCGATGTATGTTTCGTATAGTTTGCGTTTTCAAGGGGCGTGCCTGGTCACTAAGCATCTCGGTATATGTAGTCTATTGTTACAGGGAGTGGTTTACTGATGGGGACTGATTATTCAATCAAAAAATGAGCCACAGTGCTGGTTTACATTCAAGTACCTCTGCAGTGGGCTGGCATGGCATAAAACACAACATTTAATAGTAAAAAAACAACAGACCGGACTTGCGCGGAGGCGGAGATATAGCACAGGAATACCCTTCAATGTAACCTCCTCCCTCCGTCCATCAGTCCAGATGTATATAAAAACATAGTAATTATTCTAGGGCTATGTAGATACCTGACCTCAATAGTCTTAGAATCTATACCATTAAATAACAGTCAATAATAAAATAGAAAGAATAAGAAAAATTATATACGCATATACAAAGGAGACATAATATACATCCCTAGGATTTGGGATTGTATAGTATATCATAGCATTAAATACATTTGATATATTAAATTAGGGCAGAGAGGTAGGTTAGTATGTTGGCAGTAACTGTTGTACTGGGTGTCCCGATAGGAGACTAATACCCCACACGGACATGGCAATCTACAGTCCGGAAGGGACAGAGGGCACCCCCCCCCCTCCCGGGTCACCCATTCAACAATGGATTAGTCATCGGATAAAAAACAGTTGAGATCGAGTCCTATGTTCATACCATTAGGCTGCATGCTACACAGTTTATACAGCCATCTTGTCTCATTTTGAGAAATGGCTTGTCTCATATGGGTCCCTCTCCAGTGCTTAGTTACCTTATCTATCCCATAAAAGGTACACTGAAGTGTCAAGACATCCAAAAATGTGCTTAGTTTCTTGGGGGGGTCTGGTACATTACGAGCAATCTGATTTTGCAATCCTGGTGCCCGCCTATATATGAACTTTTTAGAGGAGATGGTCGATTGTAGATCTTTGGCTTTAAGAAGTATAGGCCAAAATTTCTTAGGCCTCGTACACACGATAGGATCGCCAGAGGAGAACGGTCTGAAGGACCGTTTTCATCAGTCCAAACCGATCGTGTGTAGGCCCCATAGGTTATTTAACCTTCGGTCAAAAAAATGAGAACTTACTTTAAAATGTAACCGATGGACGCCTAATCGATAGGTCAAAACCGATCGTAAGTATGCAAAAGCATCGGTTAAAAATCCACGCATGCTCAGAATCAAGTCGACGCATGCTTGGAAGCATTGAACTTTCGTTTTTTTCAGCACGCTGTTGTGTTTTACGTCACCACGTTCTGACACGATCGGTTATTTAACCTATGGAGTGTAGGCGCGACGGACCATCAGTCTGTTTAAATTATTTTTATTATTTTTCACATAAAAAACTTTTACAAACTTTTCAGAAATATTTTTTAAAATCAAAAACCATTATAAAGTTCACATAAATACATTCCTACATACAACATGAACACTAATACAAAAATACAAAAATACATGTCTGGGTACATAGTTAGGTCGATCCTCTGAATCATGCACCTAAAGTAGGTCTCTCCATACCGTGGCACCTTCTCCTTTATACTCAAAAACAGAGATAGACACCTCTTGGAGACACAGAGATCAGAGCAACCTGCCCAACCCCCCCCCCCCCCTAACAACAAAAAAAGTGTGTTTTGTGTATTGTTTAGCCCTCTCCAGACCATCAGTCTGCTTCATCGGTTAACCGATGACAACAGTCCTTAGGACTGTTCTCATCGGATGGACTGATCGTGTGTACGAGGCTTTAAAGACTGCTTCCACTTGTTTAAATTATTTGTGGAACCCCGATACAAATCTATCTCGCCTTCAAATTCCTTTTTTGGTTTGGCTACAACAACGTTGTATTTGTACCAGAAAAGAATATAAATATATCAGAAAGAGGAAAAATATAATAACATAAAAAAAAAACGCTACGAAGAAATAACCACATATGATGCGAAGCCATACATGAGACGAGATGGGCGGTCATACCGTGAGTAAGTCTCCCCGTCCTCTAACGGGGAAGTCCTTTATTGGCTAAGTCTGAAGTGGAAAAAAAAAAGAAAACAAGGTTTGTCTGTCCATTGATGACACTTGGACCAGCATCTTATTCAATGTTTCTAGGGGATAACCTTTTTACAGAAATGTATTTGTTAGGATATTGGCTAAAAAGTCATCAAAGTCATCAAAGTTTGCACAATTGCGCCTCAGCCGCATATATTGTCCTTTTGGGACTGCCCCTATCCACTGAGGGTAATGGCAACTGTGCGTTGGCACAAAGCCATTCCTTTCAGTTGTTTTAAAATATGTTTTGGTCTCAAACCCATTGTCTTTTTTTTATAATGGTTAGGTCCAGGTAATTTACAGAAGTGTGGCTCACTTCTGCTGTAAATTTTAGGCTATATCTATTGGCGTTAATTTGCGCCAAAAATATCTCCACTTTACCTCTGTTCCTTCCCAAAATAGTATCACATCATCTATATACCTTCTATATAAAGTGAGTGATTGGTTCCTGTTTTTAAAGATTTTTTTTTGCTCCCATTTATTTAGTAGTACATTAGGTACACTTGGGGCGTAACGGGTCCCCATCGCAACTCCTCTAATTTGATTGTAATATTGGTTATTGGCCCAATATAAGTTATTTCCCATGGCTAATTTGAGGCATTTGATCAAATACTTGATCTGCACTTTTTTCATCTTAGATTCTTTAGCTAGGGCCCATTGGAGTGCCTCCAGGGCATCAGTGTGGCGGATGTTGGTATACAGCGACTCAATGTCTACCGTTACCATAAGTGTGGTCTCAGAGGCTCTCACACATTTCAATGCTACTATTAAGTCTCTAAAGTCTTTGAGATAGGAGGGACTTTGGGAGACTAATGGTTTAAAGAAACCATCCAGATATTCACCCAATCTAGAAAATAGGGATTCAATCCAACTAATGATGGGTCTTCCTGGTGGGAACTCTTTATTCTTATGTATCTTAGGTACTATATACATTACTGGAACTTTTGGGGCGTGTAGGATCAAATATTCGGCTTCTTTCTTATTTAATAGTTGTTTACTTAATACCTCCTCTATCCAATTTTTTAGTTGTACTTTCAATCGTATTGTTGGGTCTCCATTGATTTTTTGATAAGCAATCAAATCTTCTAATAGCCATTTCTGCATAATAGTATTCTCTAGTTAGTATCACTATCCCCCCCCCCCTTATCTGCTGGTCTAACCACTATTTTTTGTTATCTTCTATTAGTTTAATTCCTTCCTGTTCTGCTTCGCATTATTGAACCGTTGTATAACAGTAGTCAGACAGCTTAACAATAATTCAGAAGTCAAGAAACGTGAGACATCAGATCTGTATGTATTCTTTTTTCTGAATAACTTTGTAAAACTACAACATAAGCATAAACAAAACATATGTGTCAGTACATTAAACATTACACAGCAGCCTCAGTCCATCAGTAAAAGTACTTACAGACAATTCCATCACTAGTCCAGGAATGTATTAAGAGCTTCTCTGTATGAGTCTGCCTGGATCCAGGAGCAGGCATGAAATGGAGGAAATACAGTTCCAGGTTAAAGGTTACTGCTTCTCTCTCTGAGGAAAATACAACTTCCTATAAGCTCTGGCAAAATAATAACCAACTCTGACCACTAGATGGCAGCAACGTCAAACTAGCATTGCACATATTTGCTATGAATAATATAGGCAGAACACTCCCTGTCTGGCATAATTTATTATGTCACTACCTAAATAACTACTGCTATGCAGAAAAAATATATAAACAGGAAAATTGAATCCTAGCTAGTCTGAGATCAAAACTATAATGTCAGTTATAGGTCTCAGATAAATTCTGGCGGTCTCATTTTTTACAATCTTGACCTCCACCTTTCTAACCTTGCCATCCCTGCTTGGTAGAGCATTGACAATAAGTCCTACAGGCCACTGATTCCTGCCCTCTTAGCTGTCCTTCAACAGAACAACATCACCCACTTTACATTTGGGCAATCCTCAGTCTGTTTCCTACGGCTTTGCAGATTTGACAGATACTTTCTCTTCCATCTTTTCCAAAAGGTGTCTGCCAAGCATCGTACTTGCTTCCATTGTTTCGCATTAACTTGTGTTGTACTTATGGTTCCAGATGGAGCAGACAAAGAGTTAACCTTTTGAGTCAACAACATTGCTGGGGTAAGGACCATAGGTGTATCTGGGTCTGAGGACACAGGAACTATAGGCCTGGCATTCATAATAGCTGCAACCTCAGCCATAAAGGTGCTTAAAGTCTCATGGGTCAAGTGGGCAGGTTTGGCTTGTAGCAATATAGCGTCCAAGATTCGCCTGGCAATACCTATAAGTCTGTCCCAGACACCACTCATGTGTGAGGAGTGTGGAGGATTAAAGACCCATGTACATCCTCTGTCTTGGAGAAAGTCTTGCAATTGTGATTCGCTGTCACAAATGTTAAGCTCTTTGCAGGCTCCCACAAAGTTTGTTCCTCTGTCAGAACGGAGCAGTTTTGCTGGGCCACGAATTGAAAAGAATCTCCTCAAGGCATTAATAAAGCTTGACGTTGGCTTCAAGTAGCTCTATGTGTACAGCTCGGGTGGACAAACAAATGAAAAGGACTGCCCATTGTTTACTATCCGCACTGCCTCCTCTAGTGCGACAGGTTAAAACAGACCATGGACCAAATACGTCTAAGCCCACATTGGTGAAAGGAGGTTGAGCAATTTCTCGCTCCTCTGGTAGCTCTGCCATATTTTGAGTTTGTAATCTTCCTGGCAGTTTGCGACAGATGACACATTTGTGTATAACAGCTGATACCAAGCGTTTGCCACCAAGAATCCAGAAACCTGCGGATCTAATTGCACCTTCTGTGATGTGTCGCCCTTGGTGAACTACTTGTTCATGGTAGTACCTAACAAGCAGTGTAGCAATGTGGTGATCATAAGGTATAATGACAGGCTGTTTCTCTTCCTCTGAAAGTTCAGCAAGAGACAAACGTCCATCTACTCTCAACAACCCATTCTTGCCTAAGACGGCTTTGTTTTGGGAATGTCTTTTTTTTTTTTTGATGCAGTCAATTTCCTTCTGGAAATGTTTGTTTTAAACAGAAGAAATTATAACAGACGTTGCCTGAGCAAGTTCTACTAGATTGACCTGTTCATGGAAACCTTTCCACCTTCTGACCAGATCGCTATTGGTTTCTCTCCGGAAGATTTTAGCGACATGGATGAGTCTGGCTAGGGTCTTAACTAATATCTCCCAGCAAGAAAATCTATCAAAGCAATGTGAGTAAAGTGTGGCTTAAGAAGCTTTGGTACTGAAACTCGTAATTTCTGATCTGATTTCAGGGTCAGCTTCGGGCTCTATAAGTGGATGAACATTAGCAGTGTCTATCTGCTCACAGTGTGGTTGGTAAACACCAAACATTGGTAGATACCAGTGTTCCCTGTCTGTCTCAAGTGGTCCTGCAACTTCAGCATGATCATTGTCTAGCATCCCTTTAATGAATTCAATGAAATCTCTTTTCACTTCTGGCTTTCTTTGCAGTGTTTTACTGAGTGAATGCAAACGCTTCATGGCTTGCTCCCTGTTACTAGGCAAAACACGTCTGGGTGTGCGAAAGGGGAGAGGGGCCACCCAACTGTGATTGTCATCTTGGTAAGCCTCTCTATCCATAATCTGCAAGAAGGTCTGATCCTCTGTAGAGAGGGCCTGTTTATCATCATCTTTAGTTTGCTGGAATACTGTAATCCCTAGATTGTCTGTGTTCAATGTTGGAATTGACTTCTTCTTTGCCATATAGTGTGGAAGAGTCACAGTGTTGTGTTGACCTGCCAAAGCTTTCATTGACAATGAAGCTGTTGTGACAGGGACTGAGAAGGGATGTGCGTCCATTTATTAACACAGACGTCTTCAAAGTGCTAATGTTGTCAGGCTGGTGCGCTGTCCCCAGGCAAACTTCTCCCACAATGACCCATCCCAGGTCCAGTCTCTGTGCATAGGGAGCATTATAAGGTCCATTGATTTGCTGGCGCAACCTTGTGTACCTGAAGGATGTCTCTCCCAAGAAGTAGAAGGATAGAAACATCTGGCTCAACAGCTGGGATAAGGTGAGCAATTGAGCGGAGGTGAGGGTGGTGATTGGCTACTTTTGGAGAGGGAATCTCAGTTTTGTCGTCAGGTAACATGCCACACTCTATTAAGGTAGGAAGTGGGAACTGCACTTTCTTATTGAAGGATTCAATGGTAAAGTCAGTAGCTCTTCTCCCTGTGGTTTCCATTGTCCCTGCACATGTTTTTAGAGTGTATGGAACTGCACTTGCCTTAAGGTTAAAGATATCAAAGAAACCTGACTTTGCAAGGGATCTGTTGCTCTGTTTATCTAGCACTGCATACATTTTCACTGCCCTTTCTCTCTTGCCAGTGGGATACACAGTCACTAAACAGATTTTAGAGCATGATCGTGCACTCTTGCCTTGTCCACATACTTCAGTGCAATTAGACATTACTGAGGAGAGTGGGGTCTCTTGTTGCTCCCTGCCCTGATCTTTCCTGGGTTCTACAGTCTCTAGTGGGGCAGGAGCAGGGCCTGGGTGTAAAGCTGCAATATGTCTCTCACTGCCACATTCTGTACATTCTACTGGTATTTTGCAGTCTTTGGCAATGTGATAAGTAGATCCGCAACACTTGTTTTTTTTTTTTTTAATTTCAGTGTTTTTTTTATTGTTGTTTGCGTATCAAAAAAGTACAAAAAGTATTACATCATCGTGTGTGTTATAAACAATACACAAGCATACATTTTTTCTCCTAGTTTCCCCTTGTCTTTTCCTACCCTCGTTCTTTATACCGTTGTGAATAAGTGAGAAAACCCTTGTTTCTAAACTATCATATCTCGCCCCCCCTCCCCCACCCCTCAAACCCTCACCCGCCCTCCCATCACACCGTAAGCCAGTTTTTAAAATTAATGTACTACGTTAAGTACATCTTTCCCATAAAGAAATACCCGATAGCGGGTTAAGATATTTATTAAATTTGGATGGCGATTTCTATATAGAACATCCGATTTCGTCTAGCCAGGGTTTCCACATCCTCACAAATTTACTATAATTCCCCTGTCGGGTAAGTGTCACTCTCTCACTCCAAATCATTGTGTTAATAATTTCAACCCAAGACTTGACGGTAGGTGGTGTCTTGGCCTGCCACCTCAACGCAATTAACTTCCTTGCCTGGAAGAGGCATGTCAGTACCACTTCAAGGGAGCTGGTTGGCACTCTATTTTCCTCTATGCTGCCTAACAAACATGTCTTAGACTCAGTTTCAAGCTTTATTTTGAAAGTTTTATTTATTATGGTAACCACCTCCTTCCAGTATCTAAATAGCTTTGGGCATTTCCACATCATGTGGATAAGATTACCTGTCGCTCTGCACCTTGGGCATTCATCAGTACTTCTCCAACCGAGATTAAACATTCTCCTGGGGGTATAGTATACTCTATGCAGGAGAAACAAGTGTGATACTTTCTGAGATGGGGAGATCGAAACCAATACCCCCCTCTTCAAGATCGCACTCCACTGTTCCGTGGTCATTTGACCTAAGTCTTTCTCCCATCCTGTCCTGCTCTTAATGGGGCCTGCCCTACTTATTGTTTTAGCTCCCAATCTAGAGTACAACTCAGATATCAGGCCTTTGGTTGTTTTTGGGGAAGTTATTTTCAGGAGGGTGGGGGCCGAGGACCATACGATGGGTTGTGACCCAAATTGAGCTTGAATAGCATGTCGTATCTGTAGGAATCTGTAAAATGTTTTATTTGTTATATTAAATTCCTGTCGCAAGTCTGCGAAGGATTTCATCTGTTCTCCATTGTACAGTTGGTTTAAACGGCTTATCCCTTGTCTTTCCCATTCTTTAGATCTCTCGATGTCTTTTTAATTCTCTTAAGTTTTGGTTACACCAGAGAGGGGCGAATATTGTTATTCCCTTGTAGCCCATCAATGCTTTTGTTGTTTGCCACACTTTAAGACTAAGTTTTATAGTTGGACATCTATGGACGAACGAACCAGCTTCAAGTGCCTCCACTATTGTCCTATGTGGTGTTCCTGTTAGCATCAATCTACCGGAGTGTTCGCCTCCCTCCAGTCCGCAATTCGCAAGTTGTTGTAGCTGTGAGGCTATAAAGTATGTTTTCGGGTGAGGTACTGCCATTCCCCCCTCTTTAGCTGGTAACTGCATGGTCTGGAGACAAATCCTAGCTTGTCCCTTCTTCCAAATTAACTCTCTGAAGAGGGATTCTATCTTTTTGAACCATTTTTGAGCTATCCAGACTGGGGAGTTATGGAGGATATAGAGCAACTGGGGCAGCCATATCATCTTTATCAGATTACATCGTCCCGCTATGGATAATGGTAGTCTACACCAGGCATCTCTTTTATGTTCCCATTTAGACAAAAGAGGAATTAAGTTATTCTGGACAAAGCTATTAGTGTCCCTCGTGATCCATATCCCAAGATATTTCATCATAGCTACAACTTTTAGCTGAGGGATTCCATGGGGTATCTGGGCATCGAGGGAGTCAATTGGCAGTAGTGCTGACTTTTCCCAATTAATGACCAGCCCGGAGCATAACCCAAACTCGCCCACTACTTTGATCACATTTTTTAACAAGGTTTCAACGTCTCCCAGAAAGAAGAGGACATCGTCCGCAAACAGTGCGATCTTATCCTCTATAATCTGTCTATGGAACCCTTGTATATTTTTAGTTTTCCTAATTTTAATAGCCAAGGCGAACAGTAAGGGAGAAAGGGGACAGCCCTGTCGCGTTCCTCTCTCTAGTTGAAACATTTCTGAAAATTCGTTGTTGATTTTAGTTTTTGCTCTTGGCTGGTTATATAACAACTTCACCCAACTCGTAAACCTGGGACCAAACCCGAATTTCTCTAAAACCCTCCATAGGTAGTCCCATTCCAGACTGTCAAAAGCCTTGGCAGCATCCAGGGCTAAGATGGCTCTGGAGCCCTCTCCTTCTGTTGGAATTTGCATATTCAGGAACACTCTCCTGATATTGGCACTGGTTGACCTATTGGGAATAAAGCCAGATTGGTCAGGATGTATAAGCGCTTGGATATACCGGTTAAGGCGTGTGGCTAGTACTTTGGCCAAGATCTTAGCATCAGTACATAGGAGAGAGATAGGACGATACGATGAAGCCTCTCTTGGATCCTTCCCCTCCTTATGCAAAACAATGATGGTAGCTTCTGTCATAGAGGTGGGAAGTATTCCCTGAGTCAATGCCCAATTTAGTGTCTTTAGGAGTTCTGGTAGAAGGATATCCCCATATTTTTTATAAATCTCTATTGGCATCCCATCTGGACCTGGTGATTTTTGAGTTGACATCCCCGCTACTGCATGTTTTAATTCTCTTAGAGTAATTGGCGTCTCCATGTTAATGTTTTCTTCCTCTGATAGGGTCGGGATGGTTAGTCCCTGGAAAAATGTTTCCAGTACTTCAGTCCCATCCCTTCTCTTGGAGCTATAAAGGGATACAAAGAATTCTCTAAAGGTATTTAATATCACGGTTTTATCAAAGGAGGTTTCACCGTTTGATAGGTTTACTGCTGTAACAGTGGAGGGGGGGGGGGGTATTGGTTCTAATAAGCAGAGATAATAAACGCCCCACTCGCTCTCCCTCTCCAAACTGATTCTGTTTCTGGAAAATTTGTTTTCCCTCTGTTCTTTTTAATATAGTCATTTTGTATATTTGTTGTTTTTCTAGCCACTCTTTTAAGCTATGAGAGGTTGGGGTTTCAATGTATCTCTTCTCTGCCTGTAGCAACTGATTCCTTGTCTCCCTCTCTCCCTCTCTGTTCTTCCTCTTAATTCCTGCTATCTTTTGAATTAGGAGGCCTCGGAGGTAGGCTTTTAGGGAGTCCCAAACCACCCCCACTGATGCAGTTCCCTCATTTATCTGAATAAATTCTTTAAGAGCCGACATCACCATACTGTGATCGCTCATTAGTTCGAGCCAATGAGGGCTAATTTTCCATTCTTTTGGGTACCATTTACCCCTAGTTTTTATTGTCAGCTCAATCGGCGAGTGGTCAGATACTCCTCGTGGGCCATGTTCTATATTTATTACTAGTGATGCTGCCTCCTCGTTACCCAGCGCCATGTCTATTCTGGATAAAGTGTGGTGGGTCTTCGAAAAACAGGAGTAGTGACGTTCCTGCGGATAACGCATACGCCAAATATCACATAGTCCTACTTCATCCAAAAATAGCGCTAGTCGGTTCTCTCCTTTTGTTTTAGGTCTATTTCCTGGTGGGAACCTATCCTGGGTCCTATCTAACACTTCATTAAAATCGCCTATAATAACTATCGGTGTTCCTGGTTTGTCCAATGTAAACTCAATCAATTTATGCAAAACTTCAAATTTAAATGGGGGGGGGGGGAATATAAACGCTAGCTATCACAAATGGTTTATTTTCAATTAGGCAAAATAAAAAAACAAACCTTCCCTGATCGTCTACCCTGCTCTCTCTACAGGAGAATACCAGTCCCTTCCCCACCAGTATGCTTACTCCCCTAGAATAGGATGAGTGATACGAGTGGTAAATGGCCTGGAATTTTGAACCGCTCAACTGTGTAGCTGTACTTGCAGTTAAGTGTGTCTCCTGCAGACAGAGCAGACCAGCACCTCCTCCCCCCAACATATCCAAAATAGTTGCTCTCTTGGTTGGGTCCCTCATTCCCCGCACATTAAGGGATTTTATACAGAACGTCTTATCTACCATGTGTTATTATTAAATTTGATAAAGTTTTGAAAAAAATGAGGGCGTAATTACCCATTCACCATATCTTAAAACGAAAAAATAATAAAAACAATCTAAGTAGGGAAATTGCAATTGTGAGTAGTGTCAGCAAGCAGTTAATAGTGGTGTGAAACCCAACCATTTCACCCCTCCCCCCCCCGCTCTCTCCCTAATACATCCCTCCCTCTTTTCCCGCCCCCCGCGCCACCCCCCTCCCTCCCTTGGCCCTCCTGGGCCGCCCCTAGGAGCTCTTCCTGTGACCTCCACACTCCACACCATTGTTGGGACCTCCCAACTACCATACCTCCCTATACACACCACAACCATACTATCCTCCCCTCCCCCCGCCCCACCCCCCTCTAACATTATTACAGTGCTTCTTACTTTCTCCCCTCTCCTCGTCTCATTTTGTGAAGTTTAAGTGCTGATAATTTATGTTAAGAAAATAATTCCCTGTGTTCTATACATATTTAAAAGTGCATTAAATAACCAAAAAAAGAAGAAAAGGGAAAAAAAAATGAGGGGGGTAAAAGAAAAAAAAGAATTTCTTAAAAAAAGTCCAAATTCCTTTCTTTCTCTCTTTCTTCCTCCACTTCACCTCCTCTCTGTGGGTCATAGGTCTTTCTTATTGTCCTCAAGCCACTTCGCAGTACTTGCCGGTGAGTCAAAAAAAAGGTTCCACCCAATGCAGAGACTCGCAGGCGGGCTGGATAAAGCAAGGCATAAGTAAGACCGTGTTTTTGAAGAGTTCGCTTAATTGAAATAAATTCAGCTCTACGCCTCTGCAAATCGGGAGAGAAATCCTGATAAAGCGAGATTTTAGCCCCGTTATATAAAATCTCCCCCTTTTCTCTAGCCTTCCATAGTATAGTGACTTTGTCATTATAGTTAAATATTTTGACTAGGAGTGGTCTAGGGCGCTCACTTGGTAAACGTGGTTTAAAGGGAACCCGGTGGGCACGTTCAATGCCAAAAAAGGATGAAAAAGATGTGTCACCAAAAGTCTCTCTAAACCAGTCCTCGAGAAAGGCAATGGGGTTAACTCCCTCGCTCCGCTCCGGCATACCAATAATTCTAACATTATTTCTGCGGCTTCTATTTTCCAGGTCGTCAATCTTCACCCCCTGTATGTCCATTTGTTTCTTTAACACTGCAATTTCCTGTTTAAGCGGGAGTATATCATCCTCAACTGTACTTAGTCTTTCCTCTAGTATAGATGTTCTTTCCATGGTTTTAGTCAACTTGTCAGCCATTAAACATAGGTCATCTCTGATACCTTTCAATTGGGTCTCTAGACCTGTTATTGAATCCCTGCAGGAATTAATGGCCTGCAGGAGATCTCTCAAGGTGGGTTCCCCCTCGCTTCCTGTTGTGCCCCCTTCCATAATTTTTTTGGATAAACTGGCTGATTTTACTGCTGTGTTCCTTACTGCGTTTTCCGTGTAATCTTTTCCTCCCCCAACCCCTTTGGTATTTGCAATTTTTGTAAGGGGTGCAACTATTGATTTGTTCGTCGTCGCGCCCCTACTTCTCCGGTCAGAGGGTGCTCCTGCTTGCGCAATCTGCAATTGGGCCGCCTTAGATGGTGATAAAGAGGTTCGAGCAGCTGTTGCAGATATTGCTGAGAAAGCTAATGCGCTTGCCTGGCTTTTTGCAGACCGTGTAGTTGGGGCTCCCGCCTGACCTTTGGACATATTAGGAGAGACAAAAATACGTACGGGAAGCGACTTGCCTCCCCCACTACGGGGCTACAGCTGTATTAATAAATCAATAAATCAATGAAGATTTAAGTTTAAGAAAAAAAAAAAAAAAAAAGGGGCAGGGGAGGGGGGAGTCTCGGTTCCGATTATCTAATGATAATCAAGGGGGAAATAATAAAGGTATTATTCACCAAGTCGTGGGAGCGAGCACAACTTTCCTTTCCCCCTATCCTTTTCCACATGAGTTGGAGCGAGCGTTATTGATACGCCTCTGTTGTATACTGCGATATTGCAGTGGTGATCACCCAAGGTCATTAAAAAATAGGAGCCGTTTCATTTAAGCCAATTTTAGGATCAAAGTCAATGAATAAAGTAGATAATATCTAGAGAGATAGTGCCATTTTGTTTAAGGAAGGACATCCGATCTGCAATGGTTTTGCTTCTAAAGCCTTTGCATTTCTTTAGTGGATGTGTTTTTTTGTGTATTGGGCAAAATCTATCAGGGTTTTCTATGGTGTGTACCTTGTGGGTGCTTTGGTAGTCTGTGACTTCTGAAGGTACAGCTGTTTTGTGTGTGGATACAGAGGTCCTACCGTGAAGTCTGTGAGGTTTCTCCGGTCTGTGTGATTGATTGCCACTGGTGGTGAAGGCGAAACTGGGATCACTTCGGATTTTCGCTTGCTGTCGGACAAACCTGGAAAACACAGAGAAAAGGGGAAAAGTGACTCCATAATCTTCTTTGAATTTACCTCCCACAGACATCCACTTGTCTTGCAGATTTGAGGGTAGTTTCTCTACTATGTGATTAGTGCCTCTAGCTGTATCAAGATATGAAAATCCTGGCAAGTAGCCATCCTCTTTGGCATATTCTATTTCTAGTAGAAGATCACTTAGTTCTTGTAGCCGCACGTTGTCTCTGTAGCCCACCTTGGGGAAGACTTCAAGTTTTTTCAACAGTGCTCCTTCTATTACCTCTGGGGATCCATATGTTTCTTCTAGTCTTTTCCAGGTCATGTTGAGACCTGCTGCAGGGTTGAACAGGTTTGCTCTTCTCATCCTCTTAGCATGCTCTACTGACTCGGTACCAAGCTATTTTATCATTAAATTAAGCATATCGACTTCCGGTGCCGTATGGAGTAGCTGCCCCTCTCCTCAGCTCCCGCAGCAGGCCCAAAATACCCCAAGCGCCCCCACCTACCTCCGGGCATCTTCCTCAATACCAGAATAAATGAATTAGAGCACCGCTTATCTAACGTGGAAGAGGAGCTATACCAGGCTCAAACCACGAAACAAGCTCAGGACAAGACAAATCAGTATATCATCCAAAATTTAGACGACTTGGAGAACAGGTCCAGAAGGAGCAACCTGCGATTTGTCATTTGTCTTCCCCAGATTTTCACCGCATGCAAAAACTCTGGGTGGGCTCAGTCATAGGTTTAGATGCCATTGGGCGCAAGGCAGGAGTGCTGCTGCTGATACATAAAAATCTCCCTTGCATGATCTTATCCGTCCAGTCAGACAGCAAAGGTCGTTTCCTTTCGGCACATGTCAAATTAGGCTCCAGGGAAATAGTGATCTCCAATATCTACGCCCCCAATAACCCCGGCAAACCCTTCTACAGTGAACTGTCTTCATGGCTACTTCAGAACACCCACATTCCTCCCATAATTGGAGGAGACTTCAACGACATACTACACCACACTGATGACAGGTCCTCCCCCAAAACGCATCAGGTCTGGCACTGGTCCCACAACCCCGACTCCCATCGCGTCCACCATTGACTCCCTTCACCTCCAAGACCTTTGGCGCCTGACACACCCAGCTGACAGGGAATTCACCTTTTACTCCTACCCCCATAATGTATTCTCCAGAATTGACTATTTTTTTGGCTCAGACAACCTCCTCCCCATGCTAACAGGTGCTGACATTCATGACATTGCCATTTCAGACCACGCCCCAATCTCAATACACCTTGACAATCTGGATTTACCCCCTCACCCCAACATCTGGCACTTTCCTTCCTACCTCCATAATAACGCAGATTTTCGGCAATTTATGGATAACGCGTGGACTGAGTACTCCACGGCTAATGCCCCTCACTCTGATGACCCGAATCTCTTCTGGGATGCCGGAAAGGCATTCATCCGAGGACGGATCATTTCTTACGCCACCTCATTCAAAAGGAATACCTTATCGAATTTCAAACTGGCCAGCGAGCGTCTCCATAAGGCGCAGAGATCCCTTTACACTCTAGATACCCCTGACAGCAGACACGAATGGCAAATAGCCAAGAAGGCTTTTGACACATGGGCAGAGACTCTTGAATGAACTAAAAAGGCGCAACTAGACGCCACCCTTCACAAATTTGGAAATAAGGCAGGTAAGCTACTGGCCAGACTTTGTAAGGGTACATTTCGCCCGACTCACATTACATGTTTGCGGGATACTGGAGGTAAGGTTCATGTCACACCCCAGACGATAAACAAAGCAATGCTACAATACTACTCAGCATTATATGCCCCAGACAAGATAGACAAACAGTCGGCATATACCTTTCTAGAGAACATAGACATTCCTAAAATATCACCCACACAATTAGAGGCTCTTAATGCTCCCATCTCTCTGTCCGAAATTTCAAACACCACTTGCAACTTAACTCCCTCGAAGGCCCCAGGCCCTGACAGGTGGTGAATTTTACAAAACCCTACAACATATCGCTGAACCCACTCTCCACAAAGTCTACAATGGTATATGGTCCGGCGGCTCATATTTACGGACGGGCAATCAGGCCATTATTAAACTACTTTCCAAGAAAGGGAAAGACCCCCAAGAACCACGCTCCTATAGACCTATCTCCCTATTAAATCTAGATGTCAAAATCCTATCCAAAATGATTGCCACTAGACTTGCTGAAATTATCCCCTCCTTGATTCACCCCGCCCAATCTGGCTTTGTGAAAGGCAGAACAGCCACGCTAAACATTTGCAAGGTTATGTTGGCTTTGGAACACGCTAAACTCAATCCAGACGGGGACTACGCTATCATTACACTAGACGCGGAGAATGCCTTCGACAATGTCAGCTTTGATTGGCTTTCATTGGCGATGGCTAAAATGGGCTTTTCAGGCCCCTTCACCCACCTCATTACCTCCATGTACAATTCCCCCACTGCCAGGTTAGTGGCGGCAGGCCTACTCTCTGATGAATTCTGCCTTCACAAGGGTACTCGGCAGGGCTGTCCCCTATCCCCTCTCCTCTTTAACATTGCCTTAGAACCCCTTTCCAGATACCTTGCTCACATAGCCCCCCTGACTGGCACTAAAATTGGCCAACACGACCTCCGCACCTCCCTATTTGCAGATGATGTCCTTATATTCTCAGCCAACCCCTCATTGGACATGTCCACCATTAAAAGGGTATTTGACGAATTTAGATTATACTCAGGCCTCCGCATAAATTATGGCAAGAGCGAAATTCTCCCCATAGGAACTACAACTAACCCTCCCTGGGTCCGTAACTCAATCTTCTCAGTCGCCAAATCTCATATCACCTATCTTGGAATCAAAATAGGGAAACTACCCTCCTCTTTATAGCACCTCAACTACACCCCTCTGATCATGAAAATCACTCAGGAATTGAGTAACTGGATGGATCTGCCCCTCTCACTCCTGGAAAGATGCCACCTGGTAAAAATAGTCAGTTTTTCTAGATTATTTTACCCAATGCAAACTATCCCTTTACTCCTGCGAAATAAAGATGTCAAAGATCTCAATTCTGCCGTCACTAAATTCCTTTGGCAAGGCAAAAGACCACGCATAGCTTTAAAGAAACTCTATCTTCCCAGACGCAAAGGGGGTATTAGGCCGGGTACACACGGACAAACATGTATGGTGAAAGCGGTCCGTCGGACCGTTTTCACCATACATGTCTGCCAGAGGGCTTCTGTACGATGGTTGTACACACCATCGTACAGAAGTCCGCGCGTAAACAATACGCGGGGCGTGTCCGCGGTGTCGCCGCGTCGATGACGCGGTGTCGCCGCGACAATGACGCGGCGACGTGGGCGGCCCGCCTTTAAAATGCTTCCACGCATGCGTCGAAGTCATTCGACGCATGCGAGGGACGGCGGGCGCCTGGACATGTACGGTAGGTCTGTACTGACGACCGTACATGTCCGAGCGGGCTGAATTCCAGCGGGCTGTTTTAAAACAAGTCCAGGAATATTTGTCTGCTGGGAAAAGGCCCGGCGGGCAAATGTTTGCTGGAATTCGGCCCGCTCGCGCCCACACACGACCAAACATGTCTGCTGAAACTGGCCTGCGGGCCAGTTTCAGCAGACATGTTTGGTCGTGAGTATGGGGCCTTAGTCTTCCGAATGTACGATGTAGCTTGTCTTCTGAGAATTAGCCTACACTGGATATCGCAAACCTCCCGGTACTCCAATTACTCCATGGAGGCTGCAATGGCCCATCCATATTCACTACTGGCCCTTCTCCACTGCAAGTGGAAATCAGTCCCACCTCTGTTACAACACAACCTCCTGCTGAGAGACACTGCTATTGCCTGGAGGGAAGTTCGGAAGAGCCTCGTGCTCTCTCCTTATATGTCAATCCACCTACCAATACAGGGGAACCCCAGCTTTCCCCCCAGACTGGACGCCGTTCACCATCTGGCTGGAAAAAGGTCTCACAAAATTTGCCTCCTTGTGTGACATAACGACTGGGCGACCCTTACCCTTCTCGACCATTGCTAGAACCTTTTCACTCCCGCAATCGCACGCGTTCCATGTCGGACAGTGCTTCAGTTTTTTAAAAGAGGCATGCAGAGGGGAGTCTAAACGTTTTGAACCAAACTTCACAGACCTGCTACTTCAAGAAGGCTCCTTTAGAATTTCGAACATTTATAAACCTTTGCTGCAAAAAAACACACCCCCTCTGACATCCTCCCCTGTCACCAATTGGGGAAAAGACTTCCCGGATGCGGATTTAGTGGACAAAATTCTTCAAGGTCTCAACACGGTACACCGACTGACTCCCAATGAAACGTGGAGGGAAACCCAGCTGAAGATCATGCCTATATTCCTTTCCTCTCTTCCAAACTGGATCCGAATGCCGCATCCTGCCCTCTCTGCCGGCAACCAAAACTGTCCCTGTCTCATCGTTTCTGGGCATGCTCCTACATCTCCACCTTTTGGGATCAGGTACTATCCTACATTTTTGAAGTAACACTATTAAAACTCCCAAAGGACCCGCTACTTCTCGTCTTTGGCCACTGGGACCCCCAACTCCTCCCGTGGTCCCATAATGCAATTACATCTTTAACTGACATTGAAAGCACAAAAAAATCCCCCTCCCAAAGGGACTGGTCGTTGATTTGCCTTCTGATCGCTCGGAGAGCCATTCTAAAAAACTGGACTTCATCGCATTGCCCTAATATTGCCCAGATTAAACGGGAACTCCTACTATTTAAAGACCGTTCCAACACCGATTTCAGGCATGAAAGATCTAAATCAATTTTTTTCTCCAGATGGCAACCCTTCATGCTTTCAACTCTCTCTCCAGAGGATATTTCCAACTTTGACCAATTTTCGTTCTCTAAAGGTTCGTACACACGGTTGGACATCCAACAAAATTTCCCTTGGATTTTTGTCTTAATTGATGTGTCCCATCACACCCATAGCATACACACACTCTGACTTTTTTGGCAACCAACACGAACGTAGTGACGTTTCAACGTACTGCCGAGAGATTAAAAGAGGAAGTTCAATTCTTGGACGTCACTCGTTGCGTTCCTTCAGCTACTATATAGTTAGTTGACGTTTCGTGTGAGTGCTTTCCCGATTTCCAGTTTCGTGCCTTTTTGGTCGTAACTTTGCGTGCGTTCGCTCGATAACGAAATGTTGCGGAATCCAGCGAGAGAACGGGCTGTTTATGGGCTTGGAGTTCTGGCTATTGCTCAAGCCCGGACCAGGACCAGGAAGAGGAGGACTGTTTGGACCAAAAATTGGTTGCTTCATCGGGAACAATTTTCCCATATGTCATTGCTCAGGGAGCTGCAAGAAAACAATCCTAATGATTTTAGGAACTATCTTTGGATGTCAGATGCCTGCTTCCAGCGTCTTCTAAACTTGCTGTCCCCATATATTAGCAAGAAGGACACCTGTATGAGGCCTGCTATTCCTGCAGAGCAACGGCTCATAGCCACTTTGCGTTATTTGGCCACAGAAAGAAGCCTCCAGGACATCAAGTTCACCACTGGGATCTCTCTCCAGGCTCTGGGACACATAATTCCGGGCACTTGCTGTGCCATTATTCAAGTCCTGCAGAAGGACTATATTCGGGTAAGTTATTTTCTTTGATATCACATTTGATCCACTTCATGATTTTTAAGTAACATTCTTGTTAATGTGTGAATTTGTTTTTGTTCATTTTGTGGCATGCTGACTAATTTTCCTTGCCCTAAATAGATATTTCCCTTCACTTACCCTGGGACCCCAATTTGTTATTGTCCTTCCCTTAACAACCCTTATAAACTATGTCTCCTTTTTTCCCCCTTAAATACCTGCAGAGTGGAAGAGTTAATTTTTTGGGGTGCACAAACTGTTTATTAACCTTCTTCTTCCCCAAATACTTAATCACCTGATCCTTTTTTTTTGGACTTTAACTAAACATATATGCATTATACCCCTTTTCTGGTTGTCATATTCCTAATATTTCTTTATCATAATATTATTTATTTTAGATTTTTTGTTTTTATATATATTATGTTATTCTCTAGCCTCTGGTGTGACAATCACAAAAACCCAAGTGGGTTGCAACATGATCCTTCATTTGTTCACCATATTGGTCCCATGGAAAAGAAGAGAGTTCTTAACACTCGCTAAACTTTAACCATTCCACATCATCTCCCTAAAATTTTTGAAATGTACCACCAGAGGGAGTCAGGAAGCATATTATTAGCTCTGATTGTCAATTTTTAGTCCACAAACTCTTTGATTTGTTTTATTGTTATCTTGCCTCTATAATTTATGTGTTAAAATTGCTGTAAATATTTATTGCTCAAGTATTAACTATTTTTTCTTTGCTTGACTCCACAGTTTCCTTCAAACCCTGAGGAATGGCAGGATGTTGCGGCCCAGTTTGCCAATCAGTGGAATTTTCCCAACTGTGGGGGTGCCATTGATGGCAAACATGTCAGAATTGTTCCTCCACCGGACTCAGGCTCTTATTTTTATAATTATAAGGGCTTTAGCAGCATAGTTCTGCTTGCTATTGTTTCTGCCAACTATGAATTTCTATATGTGGATGTTGGTATGAATGGTCGTCATTCTGATGGAGGTGTCATGGCTCATACCGAATTCTACCAGCGACTTACGAATGGCACCTTACGTTTGCCACCTGCGCAGGACAACGTGGAGGGACTCAACTTTGTTTTTGTGGAAGATGAGGCGTTTGCTCTTGGGGAACATCTGTTGAAGCCCTTTCCAATGAGGAACCTCACCCCTGAGCAACGGATCTATACCTATAGACTTTCACGTGCCAGAAGGGTGGTTAAAAACGCCTTTGGCATTTTGTCATGTCGTTTTCGGCTTTTTCTGACTGCCATTCACTTGGCTGAATATAAGCTTAACCATGTGGTGTTGTGCTGCTGCATCCTCCATAATTTTCTACGGAGGAATGCTGCCAACTACATTGGTTCTGGCCATACTGATGACCCCTCAGGTGGACGGCCAGCTGAAGACGCAGTGATGCCAGCCCTGCAACTTACTAGACCTGCTGTCTCCTCCCAGAATGCCCGTCTTGTGCGTGAGCAGTATATGGATTATTTTGTGGGTAGAGGGGCAGTGCGTTCGATACAGTTCCGCACACACGGCTCATGTGTAAGGTAAGGTCTACAGGATTGGATATATCAGTTTGTAAATGGATAGAAAACTGGCTGAAAGACAGAATTCAGAGAGTCGTGGTTAATGATTCTTACTCTGAATGGTCCAATGTTATGAGTGGTGTACCCCAAGGTTCAGTGCTGGGACCCTTACTTTTCTTTTTTTTCTTTTTTTTTTTTTCCACGTCAGACATAACCACAGCAAGAGACCTGCTCATGATTTTATTCATAATTCCGTCTCTATTTCAGGTATAGCATCATTTGTGGTAGTTTATTTATTTATTTATTATTTTTTTTTTTTTTTTTTTTTTTTTTTTTCCAAACATAGCTTCTTTCAGCCCTTTAGCAATTTAGACAGGCTAGAGCTTTCCTCATGTAAACGGGGTCCAACATGCTATCATTACGTGGTGACGTGGCGCAACCCCCCCTCCCAGTCCCCCCCCTCCCCCCCCCCCCCCCCCCCCCACCACCCCTCCCCCCCCTCCCAGACCACCTCCCGACTCCACCTAGCATTTTTATTGACTGTAATGCTACATTCTTATTCCTCTCTCATATTTTCTGCGTATTTCCGGGACTTTTTGAAATCAATCCATGTTTCCCAGATGTCCTTATTCCCTACCTTGTTCTTTTCGCCACCGTATTTTACTTTCTCCCTCCTATAGGTCCCCTCTACAGAGTCTATCCACTCCCATATTTGCGGACTTGCCGGGTTTCTCCATTTTAGGGGTATCAATCGTTTTGCAGAGTTCAACAGATGCGGAATTAGTGATCCCCTATATTCGTTCACTGGCGTTTCTCCTCCATGAAAGAGGACTATCCAAGGGTTATTTTCCAGTTCTTTTTTAGTTATCTCTTTTATCAAAGCCAAAACTTTTCCCCAGAATGCTTTGATTTTTACACAGTCCCACCACAGGTGGGCCATCGTTCCTCTTGCCTCACAACCTCTCCAGCATTCCTCTGCCTCCCCTACTCCAAATTTGGCCATTTTATCTGGGGTGATGTACCACCCTGTCAGGCACTTGAAATTCATCTCGGCGGTTTTTACATCAACCGCCGAAGTATGAGTCAGGTTAAGGATTCGTCCTATGGTCGTCTTCCCCCTTGGGACTCCCAGGTCTCTCTCCCATTTCTGTATGTAGTTTAGCGTATCCGACTCGTCTATTTTCTGCAAATATTTATATACTTTGGAGATATTTCCTTTTGAGCTTTCGGTACTACACAACTGTTCCAATATAGTGTACTCCTCTCGTGACCTCAATGGGTGTGGGAGGCACTTAACGAATGACACCAACTGAAGGTATCTCCACTCGCTGAGTGCCTCCATTTCAATCCTGATTTCGTGGAGGGTCATAATTTTGCCCTCTAGTGTTATGTCTTTTAACTGTGTTCTGTTTTTGATCCACTTACCCCCTATCTCTTTAGTCCCAGGTGCAAAATATTCGTTTTCTTTCAAATCCATAAGGGGTGAGTTGAATTTAGTTTTTAATTGTTTGTGTAATCGATCCCATATCCTTAAAGCATTGTGTGTGATTGCGTGTGTTGACGTGTATAGGGTTCTACGGTGTGGAGGATTCCAGATTAATCTCCCTAACTGTGCTCTCGCTAACGTGCATTCAATACTTATCCACCTTTTATCCTGTGACTCTTTAGCCCATTCTATGACACGTGTGAGGACCGAAGCGTTATAGTATAATCTAATGTCAGGTACAGCCAGGCCGCCTTTTTTCTTGGTTCGTTTTAGTATTTGGGCAGAGACTCTGTGTTTTTTATTGTTCCATATGTACTTCATTAGGAGGGAATTCATTATTTTAATATATGACGGAGGCAAATAAATTGGGACCATTTGGAATTTATACAAAATTTTGGGGATAAGTACCATTTTTACCACATTTATCCTCCCAAACCACGATATTGGTCTATTATATATAGTTTTAATTTCTCTTTTGATTTCATCGAGAAGGGGGATAAAGTTTATTCTATATATTTTTTTCAAACTATTTGCCATTTTAATCCCCAAATATTTTATCTCTCTTTGCCAGGAGAAGTTGTATTTCTTCCGCAAATATAGTTCTTCGTCCTTGTGGATATTAATATTCAAAATCTCCGTTTTTGTTATATTCATTTTAAAGTTTGAGACCTCGCCATATTGTTTTAAGGTATCTATTAACTTCGGGAGAGTGACTCTTGGGCTGCTTATGTAGAATAATACATCATCTGCGAAGGCTGACAGTTTATGCTCGTCTTCACCTACTTCTATCCCATAGATTTCTGGGTTTTGTCGGACCATCGCCAGGAGGGGTTCCAATGATAAGACAAAGAGGATGGGAGATAGGGGGCATCCCTGCCTAGTCCCATTTTTCATCTCAAAAGGAGCGGATAAGGATCCGTTAATTTTGATCCTTGCACACGGATGGAAATATAGAGTTTTGATTCTCCTTATCATCCCTGGACCTAATCCTATGAATTCTAGGGTTTGTATCAGGAATCCCCAGTCTACCCTGTCGAAAGCTTTCTCAGCATCAACCGACAGGAATAGACCGGGGGTCCCACTTTCTTTGATCTGCTCCAAGAGAAGGAGCGCCCTCACACCATTGTCTTTTCCCTCCCTCCCAGGTATAAAACCTACCTGGTCTGGGTGGACGATGGCTGTCATCGCTCCCTTCATTCTTTCCGCTAAAATTTTTGCATACAGTTTCGTATCTGCATTCAGGAGTGAAATTGGTCGATAACCCAAGCAAGTCGTATTGTCCTTTCCCTCTTTTTTGATCACTGTAATCGTTGCTGTTAAAGCCTCTCTACTCATTTCATAATCAGTTCCAAGACCATTAAAGTATTGGCAAAGTCTGGGGATTAAGATGGTGCTGAACTTTTGTAGGTAGGCAGATGTAAAGCCATCTGGCCCGGGGCTTTTCCCCTTAGAAGTATTTTTTAAGGCCTCCCTTATTTCCTGTTCCGTTATTGAACCTTCCATCTCTTCTACCTCCTTTTCTTCTAATTTTGGGAGATTGGCTAACTGTAGTATTTCCCTACTCTTATCCATTTTTTCGCGTGGGCACCTGATCTTTTGTTGGATATCATAAAGTTCTTCGTAGTACCCCCGGAATACTTCTGCTATTTTATTTGTCGCATGTACTAAGTCACCATTCCTATCTCTGATTTTTTCTATAAAATTCCTAGTTTTCTTTTTTCTTACCATTCTAGCCAAATTTTTACTAGGTTTGTTTCCCCAGACATATCTTTCTCTCTCTGTCCGGTCTATATATTTCTTAGTTTCTTGTTCCGCCAGAGCTCTGTATTCATCCCTACTTATACTCAACTTATGAAATATTTCCCCTTTTTGCCCCTGTGATTTATGCTCCTGTTCTAGCCGATATATCTCCTCCCTTAATGTTTTTAATTTACTCGTTCTTATTTTGTTTTTCCTTGCCCCTTCTACGATGAAGATTCCCCTTATATACGCTTTATGGGCCTCCCAAAGAGATGCTCTGGAGATACCCTCCTTATCGTTCTCCAGAAAATACCATTCCAACTCTTTCTGTATCCTCTCCACTACCTCCTCGTCCCCCAACAGACTCTCATCCAATCTCCATTCTGGTGGTGTGTCTTTTTGTATAGAAGTTTTTATTTTTAAGGTTATAGGGGCGTGATCTGATAACGTCATGATCTCACACTTTGCTTCTATCACACTCTCCAGAAGTCTGTGGTCGACGAGGACGTAGTCTATCCTCGAGTACGTCCCATGCACAGGTGAGAAAAACGTGTAGTCACGGGCCCTCGGATTGAGGATCCGCCATACATCCACCATTTGATTTTGTGTCATTTGTTTTATCAGTATTTTTAGTTGTTCACTATTTGTCCCCTGTGCACAGGACGTACTATCGAGGCTTGGACTCATACAGAAATTGAAATCTCCCATCAAAACTACATGTCCCTCTTCAAATTCTTTTAGTTTTCTCATAATTTTACTCATATATTTAACCGAGTTTACATTGGGGGCGTACACATTAGCTAGGGTATAGATCTCTCCTCCAAGTTTTATTTTCAGGAACAGAAATCTCCCCTCCGGGTCTGTTTGTCTATCCACCAGTGTAAATCGGATTCTGCGAGCGAATCCAATAGCAACCCCCCGAGATCGCGATGAGATTGTATCCCCATAATACCATATCGGATATTCTGTTGAGTAGAGCTTTATATTGGATTCCAAGGTAATATGGGTCTCTTGAAGGTAGGCAATGTCTGTTTTATACTGTGTTAATTCACAGAGAATTTTGTGTCTTTTAATATGGGAATTTAGTCCCTTTACATTATATGAGAGAAACTTGACATCTGTCATATATCTTTTTTTTTTTTTTTAAGTGTTTGGGATATTTTCTTGTGAAGTCGGTCAGATGGTCTCTCTACCTCCCCCCTCCCCCCCACTCTTCCCATTCCCTCCTCCTCCCTCCTCCATCCCATCTCCCCTCCCTCCTCCCTCCCCCCTCCCTCCCTCCTTCCCCATCCCCCCTCCCTCCCTCCTCCCCCCTGGCCTATTCTTGGCCTATGAGCCTTGGAAGGGCAATTCCTCGCCTTCACCCTCAACTCCTCTAATAGTGGTGGTGCTCGTGCACTCCCTAGACTCCCCCCCTCCCCCTCCTCCCCCCCCTCCCCCCCCCGGTCCATGCTCCCGGAGATCCAGACAACTCATAGCCACACTAATCCACCCAAGTCGACAAGTCGGGGGGTTCTAGCTGCATTTTAGAGCAGAAATCATTCAGTTCTTCTGGGAATCTTAATCGAGCCGTTTTTCCTCCCTTAATGCCTATTAGGCATGCCGGGAAGCCCCATTGGTACTTTATATTTTGTGCCCGCATCAGCTCTAAGAGTGGTTTCAATTGTCTTCTCCTTGCCAGCGTTTCCTTAGATAGGTCAGAGAATATTTGTAAGTCAGTCTCTCTGTATCTCAGGGGGGGTTTCCCCCTAAGTCTTCTCCAGATTTCTGCTTTATCAACAAAGTTCTTGAACCGAACAACAACATCTCTTGGCCCATATCTATCTATCATCTGGGGATTTCCCACTCGATGCACTCTTTCAATTTTGAGGGGCTTCGTTTCTGCTGGTCTCTCAAGTAAAGGGCAAAAAATTGTATTCATGATCTCCATGAGGTCTTCCTCCTTTTCCTCTACTATCGCTCTGACTCTAAGATTCTGTCGCCTATTGCGATTCTCCTGGTCCTCTATCCTGTAGGCCGCCACTCTCTGGCTCTCGGTCAGGGCCCTAACCTGCCCCTTCAGGGTGTTTATTTCTTGATCTTGTTCCTCTAATCTCCTTTCTGTCTCTACTACCCTTTCTCTAAGTCCTCCGAGGTCCTCTCTCACCTTATTGATCTCTGTCTTTATGACATTTTCCATCCTTAATAGCATAGCATTCATTTCTGCCTTTGTGGGGGGCTGTGTGTCCTGTAAGTCCGAGACCAACACTTCCGTGTTATTATGATCTTGCTCGCTTTCTATTGTAGTTTCACCCTTAGAGCTCTCCGCACTACTTGCTCCCTTTTTTAATTCATTCTTCTTCTTTTCAGTCTTTTTTGCAAGCCCCGGACTTTTAAGGCTCCCCTCTTGAGTCATATATTGCTGTATGGAGCTATTCCCCGAGTTATTCTTAGTGGGTTTTAAGGTGACCCCTCTCGTCGATCTATTCATTTTATTGGAGGGTCTAATTCTCTTCCCCAGTTTGAATAAGGACTTTTTACAGTCTACGATATATTATTACTTAGCCTTGCCTGAGCTCCTCTATGTGGGAATATCTGTTCCCCTCTTACTATTCTCTCCTCTCCCTTCAAGGGGAAAAATGAGGCGCAGAGGGGAAAGAGGAGATAAGAAAAACGGAGGAGACGGCCGGGAGCACCAAAAAGGAGAGAGAATACAGGGGAGGGGTCCCCAGTGAAGAGCACAGGGAAAAGGGGAGACAAGAAAAAAAAAAAAAAAACAAAAGGACCCGGAGTGGGGGTACCTCCACTCCGCCTCCCTATTGAATCCTGTCTATTCCCCGTCCGATACCCAGCTCGATTACTACAATGGTCAAGCCAACTGTAGCTTTATCTTCCTATGTAAGGGCTGTCCGCCGTATGATTTTAGGGTTTGAGCTGCGGTATTTTCTCTGGCTTGTCCTCCTTATCCAGGGTAGCCTTTCTCAGGGTTGGACTTCCCAAGCATCCGATGAGGTTTTATATATGTGTCTGTGCTTTGAGTGAAAGTTTTGCAACTCCTTAATCTGTTGAGACTTTGATTGTCTTCACTTGATTGTACGCTGCATATAATTCTGTGTGTTTATAATTTATACGGCCACCTTGCACATAAGGGTTACCCAGTCACTTAATCTGACAAGATGTTGGTATCTTCTAAAGGCAACTGGTGATATAGCTCAATTCAGCGTCTCTTGACGCACTGGTACCTCAGCCCACAGTCACGTTGCCGAGCTAGTTTCTCTGTATGTCCGCGTTAATTGATCAATGTGACCCTTTTACATATAAGGGGAATCCTGCTCCTTCATAAATTAATGTATATATACAATCTTTTTATACGTATGTAAAAAATAAACCTCGCACCAGTATAACTTCCCTGGTCTGACTGCCACTCAAGTCACAGGTAGTTAAGTATGAACACCTTACTAGTGAGATACAAAAAAAAAAAAAAAAAAAAAAAAAAAAACAAACAGATCAAGCCAGCTCCGCAACATATAGGATTTCTGCCACAAGTCTCTTCCCTGGAATCAAGGCAGTTTAAGTCCCGTATCTTTAGGTACACTTGTCAGCTTAGCACATATTAGTAAATCACCCGTCAACATTCTACCTCATGCTTTGGTAACCGCTAATGACCACCGCATTAATGGTAATGATAATAGTCCTGCTATCTCCGTGTTATAAGACTATAGCAGAGTCTTTACTCAAACATGTACAGCATTGGCTCGTTGCACACTAGTTATAACACTTATAACACTTATTAGAAATTTTCCCTTTTATCTCCTGAGCTGCGTCACCAGCAGAGAGTCCCAGCACAAGAACACAAAACCGGGGGGAGTGGGGGGGGGGCTTCGGGGAGGAGGGGGGGGGGGTGCGGGATGGCACCCAACCCTGCTCGGCTCCACTGAGCGTCTCACCCAACCTCAGGACCTCCTTGACGCCTTATTGCTGCCGCTGCCAATGCTGCTGGGACTCCGTTGTCCTTCCTGGATCATCCTCATTCGTGGCGCCGCGTCCTCCGTTCCCCAGCTGCTCCCGGCGCGGTGCTGGCCAATGGCTTCATCCAGGGCACGTGGTATCCCTCTGGGTCCCGTCTGTATGGAGGTTCCTTCGTTGGGCCGGACAGGGCAGGGCTGAGTCTCCGACTCGGTCTCCGGGGGTGTCAGCCTCTCACACTGGCATCCACCGGTCCGAGGCTAGTTTCATCGGCTCTCCGCTCCCGCTACCACACGCCATGGAGCACCCCGCACCTCCCACCTTTCACGTGCACGTGCGTCACGTCCTCATCCTGAGTCAAGGGACCCTTACTTTTCAATATATTTATAAATGATATTGGGTCTGAGATCAAAAGTAACATTTCTGTCTTTGCAGATGACACCAAGCTATGCAGTGGAATAACGTCCTTACAGGATGTCTCCAATTTACAAGCCGACCTCAATGCTCTGTCTGATTGGGCGACTAAGTGGCAGATGAGGTTTAATGTAGATAAATGTAAAGTTATGCACTTGGGGGCTAAGAATATGCATGCATCATACATACTAGGGGGAGTACAACTGGGGGGGTCTGTAGTGGAGAAGGATCTGGGGGTTTTAGTTGATCATAAGCTCAATAATGGCATGCAATGCCAAGCTGCGGTTTCCAAAGCGAGCAAAGTCCTTTCTTGTATTAAGAGAGGTATGGACTCCAGAGACAGAGATATAATTTTGCCCCTGTACAAATCATTAGTAAGACCTCATCTGGAATATGCAGTTCAGTTTTGGGCACCAGTTCTCAAAAAGGATATAGGAGAACTGGAGAAAGTGCAGAGAAGAGCAACCAAACTGATAAGAGGCATGGAGGAGCTCAGCTATGAGGAAAGATTAGAGGAACTAAATTTATTCACTCTTGAGAAGAGGAGAATAAGGGGGGATATGATCAACATGTACAAATATATAAGAGGTCCATACAGTGAACTTGGTGTTGAGTTATTCACTTTACGGTCATCACTGAGGACAAGGGGGCACTCTTTACGTCTAGAGGAAAAGAGATTTCACCTCCAAATACGGAAAGGTTTTTTCACAGTAAGAGCTGTGAAAATGTGGAACAGACTCCCTCCAGAGGTGGTTCTGGCCAGCTCAGTAGATTGCTTTAAGAAAGGTCTGGATTCTTTCCTAAATGTACAGAATATAACTGAGTACTAAGATTTGTAGGTATAGTTGATCCAGGGTAAATCCGATTGCCTCTCGGGGGATCAGGAAGGAATTTTTTCCCCTGCTGTAGCAAATTGGATCATGCTCCGCTGGGGTTTTTTGCCTTCCTCTGGATCAACTGTGGGTATGGAGTTGGGTGTATAGGATTTTACTGTGTTTTTTTATTTTGTTTTTTGTGGTTGAACTGGATGGACTTGTGTCTTTTTTCAACTTGACTAACTATGTAACTAACTAACTAACTATGTAAAGTGCCTTGGTAGCAAAATGTCCTGTAGATTTTGTTCAATCTTTCTTGTTTTCCTCTTTAAATACATAATTTTAAACTACTGTTATCTGTGTTTATTAATATTACTTTAATTCTGTTTCTAATGTTTATGTGATTTGCATAAAATTATTTGAACCAAGCAAATGTGTAAATTTGCCTTTGTAAACTTGAATACAGCTATGTGGAGTATTATTATGTGTTGTGGTTCTGCTACACCCCTTTTCCAATAATACACTGTCACTTTCCCTAGACAAATATGCAAATATACTGGTAGTAGTGATCAGATAAATAAGAAGCCACACTTTTTTAGGAAAAATATAATTGTTCAATCCTGCACAATCCAATGTGACTTTTTGACATTTTACAAAATACAAAAACATTGGTAGTTCAGGAAGAACACATTTTTTTTACGCTAAACATGCATCTTTTAAAACAGAGCAATAGACATTGACAAGTGTTTTCAGAAGAAATTCAAACATTTTCTGCTTTATTCACGCACCAAAATATTATTTACTAATGTACATGTCTGACCAGATGCATTTCTGGTCATTCTGTGTAGCATTTTTTCGTGGGGCCAAATAGGCATGCACAGTGGTCTACATGCGCTCCGTGGGTTCTGGTTGGCTGTAGCTCACAACATGTAGTCATCCTTATCACCGGAAACGGACTACCATGTTGTGAGCTAGAGCCAACGGGAACCAAAATGGAGTGCATGTCAAACACTGTGCCTGCATCTTTGTTTCACACAAAAATGCACACCAAAATGAATGGAACTGCGTTTGATGCGAACTGACCCTTAGCACAGTCTTTCTCAACTCTCCTTCTCCTGGTGCAATCCCAGGGTCATATTGACAAGATATTCCACTTGTGGCCTAGATACATTGTGCATTTTTGGATGTGCATCTTTTACATATTTTAAGGTCTAGCCCTTAAAAAATGCAATAATGAGATGTTTAAGCACCAGGAGAAGAGGAGTGGAGAAACACTGAGCTGAGACACTAAATTCACACATAAAGATTGTCATTCTGTGGGAATTAGCAAGCAATTCCAGTATTGAAATTGCATAAAAAGTCACATGTGCAAAAATGTGCATATTGCAAAGAGAAGTATTGCAAATTGTTTAAATACTAACTTACTGAGCATGTGCAACCAAGGCTAGTTGCATTAATTTCCCTGAAAAACAACATAACCTGAGGGAACAAGTGAAACTAGAAACGTACGTCAAAAATAATCTAATATTTTGCTAACAGTTCGTAATAATCCCTGATTCGTCTCTGAACACCAGTGGCAGCCTCCTTTAGATTTTCCAGCTCTGTCATTGCCTGCAGCATATCAGCACTGATCCGACCAATAGTGCATTATGGTAGTTGGTGGCCTTGGAAGAAGATAAGAAATTTGAATGGGTTTGATGGTCAAGTGACTGAGGCAATAAAAAAAGGAGCACATTATTATTCAGGGCTAGTTTCTGAAAATACTTACCTAAACCTAGACACTCAATTCTTGCTTGCAACCTTTTTGCTCTTCATAATACACCTACACTACTAGGGAATGTACACACTACAGATAATACTCTGTAAATCTTGGGCCAGGTGCATATCCATGTGTCTTCACATGCATCTACCTAAACAACTCTGCCACCTCTCCCTTCTACATGCTCAAATGTTGAATACACTACATAATTTTATACTGTGTTGTGGGCGTGTTTGGTGTGGACATCTAAACAATAAACATGTCTTGATTTTGCAATGCACATGTTCAAAAAACGTACTGGGGCAAACAACAGCCTCCACAGGTATAGTATTATTGAAAATCTGGCCATTCAAATATACTATGATGTTAATGTGTTGTTATGATGGCAAGAAAAAAAAATGATGCTCCTTTTTCAGACACATGACCTTGGCAGCCAAGAAGAGGCTGGGCCCAGCAGACAGTCCACACAATGTAGAATCCCTACACTGAACCCTCCTCGAAAAAGGGCCAAGAAGAGGCAACACCTAGATGATGCCACAGCGGAATTTTTGAGTAGGGCCACATCGGTCACCACCACAGCACCCGATAGTGCAGAAGGGTTTGGCTGTTTTATTGCAAATAAATTAAGGGAAATTGATGCCGATCAAAGGGAGCTATGTGAGGGGATCATTAAGGAAGAAACAATATCAAGCAAGTGGACATTGATGGTCAGACTTTAAGGCCAAGGAAGTATGGTTTTGTAAAAAAATATAATTTAATAGCATATAAATAAATTAAACAGAATATACATAAAGTAAATAAGTTCAAAAAAATTGTCACAAATTCATCAACAGTAGATGACCATTGTACATTCCTCCGAAGTCGCCAACGCACGTTTCGCCGTGGGGCTTCTTCAGGGCGAGGATGAGGAATATAGAGTTAGCAGAGAGATAGAAACTTATATGGCTGGTGGTCCCTCGATGGGTGCATCCACGGGGCATATAAGATAAAGATGGAAATATATCAAGTCGGGAAGTAAGCTTTAGGTGCAAGCTTCCGGGAATCGAAAATCTTAGGTGAGTCGAAAGAGTCAAGACTGTAAGTCCAAAGGGTGGAAGATATGTACCACAGGAAAAATTGATACTCGGACTATTTTTATGAAGTCCTGAGCACACTGGGACAGCAGATGGCAGTATAACAGCAATGTAGAGGGGCTTACATAAAGAAACCCTTTCTGTAGCAGCCTTTGTATGGGGCTTTTATTACAGGCCCTGTAGCTGATTGCAATGCGTCTGTGTCCCAGGGTGTACACGCGGTAACACGTGAGGGGATCATGGTACAGCTCCTTAGCAAGGCCAGGAAACGGGAGCTAAACCCTAATTCCCATGTCTGTGATTTAGATCACGCACCTCCAGGTACTCAACAACAGGCCTACCAACCACAGACTGCCTACCAAGCCCACGCAGCCTACCCACACCAGCCAACCTACCCACACCAGCCAGCCTACCCACACCAGCCAACCTACCCACCCCAGCAAGCCCACCCACCCCAGCAAGCCAACCCACCCCAGCAGCATGGGGGTCAGTGGCCAACTCAGAGCCCAGATTTTAGGGGATACTAATTTGTACAACAATAATTTAATTTTTTTATTTTTTTTTGTGTTGGAAATTTGAGTGGCTAATTTTATGTTTGGCTTTACAAAAAATGAAAAATGAATGCCCTAAAAGATTTAGCTAAAATATATTTTTGGTTTGTGTATTCTGTTGGGAGTGCAAAAAAAATGGCCTCAGCTGATGTGGATTGAAGTGTGGAGAGTGTTGGTCGTGGTTTAGTTTGGTATGCAAAAAATATCAGCCTGGTGAAGTACCACAGCCTGGGCACAGATATGTCTTCTGCTGCTGCTCCGCATCTTTTGGAGACCACAATCTTCTTGTGCTCCCTATATTTAACCTCTTGACCACCGCCCCATGTCAAAAAGACGTCCTCCTTTTTAAAGTTGAATATCTCGATAACGGCAGCAGCTGCTGCCACAACCGAGATATTCATCTTTGCAGGGGGCGGTGGTGTACACGATAACGGCGGTCTCCGCGGCGGATTCGCCGCGAGATCGCCGTTATCGGTGGCGGGAGAGGGCCCCCCCCCCCCCTCCCGCCGCTCTCCCGCGCTCTCCGCCGCTTACCGGAGCCGTCGGTAGCGGCGGAGGGGATCCGATGTGTCCGGCAGCTGAGCGGGGACGGGACTGAAGGAGAAATCTCCTTCACCCGTCCTCATAGCTCTGCTGGGCGGAAGTGACGTCAAAACGTCAGTCCCGCCCAGCCTCTTAAAGAAACATTTTTTTTTTTTGTCATTTGAAAAAATGACATTTTTTTTTTTTTATTTTTTTTTTTGCATTTAAGTCTAATTATGAGATCTGAGGTCTTTTTGACCCCAGATCTCATATTTAAGAGGACCTGTCATGCTTTTTTCTATTACAAGGGATGTTTACATTCCTTGTAATAGGAATAAAAGTGATCAATTTTTTTTATTTTATTTTTTTCAGTGTAAAAAATTATAAAACTAAATAAAAATAAATAAGAAAACCAAAAAAAAATTTTTTAAAGCGCCCCGTCCCGACGAGCTCGCGCGCAGAAGTAAACGCATACGCGAGTAGCGCCCGCATATGAAAACGGTATTCAAACCACACAAGTGAGGTATCGCCGCGATCGTTAGAGCGAGAGCAATAATTCTAGCCCTAGACCTACTCTGCAACTCAAAAAATGCAACCTGTAGAATTTTTTAAACGTCGCCTATCGAGATTTTTAAGGGTAAAAGTTTGACGCCATGCCACGAGCGGGCGCAATTTTTAAGCGTGACATGTTGGGTATCATTTTACTCGGCGTAACATTATCTTTCACAATATATAAAAAAATTGGGCAAAATGTATTGTTGTCTTATTTTTTAATTCAAAAAAGTGATTTTTATCCAAAAAAAGTGCGCTTGTAAGACCGCTGCGCAAATACGGTGTGACAAAAAGTATTGCAATGACTGCCATTTTATTCCCTAGGATGTCTGCTAAAAAAAAATATATAATGTTTGGGGGTTCTGATAAATTTTCTAGCAAAAAAATTGTGATTTTCACATGAAGGAGAGAAGTGCCAGAATTTACCTGGTGGGCAAGTGGTTAATTTCATGCTCAGTTCACCAAGTTTGGAGATTCAATCATAATTAATGTATGCCCTGAGGTACAGAGGCTTTGCCAAGTCCACCAGTTGTTTTATTGCTGCCTTCCTGTTGTTTTGGATCCGTCATTCTTTTTTACATTTGTTGAAAAATAAAAGGATTCTGTTAAAAAGTCTTGGATTATGTGTGTAAAGTCAAATGTCAGTTTGTGAGTAGGCAGGTCCTTTGCTAAAATTGAAGGGACACAAATAGAGTAGTTATTACTTTGACCATCATAAATAATTGGGGATAATGGGGTTGTTAAAAGTTGACACACAAAAGAATAGAGAAATTTGCTGGATTCATATCAACAAAATATACTAATCCAAAGTAAATCCATTTGTTTTTAATCCGTCCGTATCACCAGCAAAGCAGATTTTAATATTATGACATTATGAAGAAAAAGAGAATATGCGCTGCTTTTTGAAATTTCTAAACTTGCCGCGTGACGAATGTGCATTTTCTAATACGAACGCTAGTTTTACTAGACAGATGGCTTCCGGGTGCTCTTTACTTCAGAGCATGCGCATTTTGACTTTTTACAAAAGTCCGATTGTTTTCTGTACACACGGTCGGACTTTGCAACATCGGACTTTTCTGGACGTAAAGTTGGTCTGGTCGCAGACCCAACTTTTTGTCCGATGAAAGCCAAAAAAAGTTGGTCTGATGGAACGTACACACGGTCGGACAAATACAAAAAGTGCCGGATTTTGAAGTTGGTTGTCCAAAAGTCCGACCGTGTGTACGGGGCTTTACTCTGGGTCCTCTCACCCCTCAAACCCAGAGGAGGCGGTCTCCTCTGACGTATAACGTACCGCCGGGGAACTCTAATGGTCTAACGGTCATCTCTATTCAACTTACCCCATCAGCCTCTTCCCATTGTTGTCTTTACTATCCATCTCAAGATCCTCGTTACTAATACCGTGAAGGAAACAATGGATCACATTGACTATTCAGCAATGATGCCCTCCCCCCCCTCCTCCCATATCCCCATAGCCTCTCTCCGTGTGTTTTATTTTTCTTCCTTTTGACTCCTTCTATTGTTCCACCTTGTAATCCTAGGAAATCTGACAAACAAGATCCATCCAGTTGTCTCCTTATTGACGTTAGTTATTGCCCTGCTGTATTTCGTAGTTAGGTACCCAATAACTTTGGATTACATGTTCTTCAAAAATGGGGGAGGTTGGGACTTTATATGAGATGCGATTTTGGCAACATGCAATTAAATATAAACATGGAAAAAAATGTTACCATGTGGCCAGGCTCAAAGTTGTCAACCAAAATACACTAAACCAAATAAATCTGTCTAACTGATGTAAGTAAAAACAGAGGTTTAGTTGCAAGCATTTGCAAATACCTGGGAAGCTGCAGCGCCTGAGACACGGCACTCTGTATAGCTGCAGTCCTAACTATGAATTTAAGGTCTCCTGAAAGGGAGCCCAGGTGTGCTAATCAATAGGCAGAGGACAGGTGATATCCTAAAGCCCGCCCCTACCTATAGTTGGTGTGGCAAAAGAGAGCACTGGAAAACAAAAGAAAAATATGAGTGGAGCAAAAACCTTGCCCAACAAACCAATATACAACCAAACTAGAAGCAGACCAACTCAAACTGGGTCTGCCAGTAAAAAAATGACAATGCATAAATAAACTGATCGGTGGTAAATCTGTGCAGGCACATGTTCTTTATCTAAACTACTCTGTAAAAAAGAAAATGCTTTAATGATTTTATTGATTTGTACTGTCTTTATATCTCTCAATAAAACCTTTTGAAAAAAAAAAATTAAGCATATCTGCTGGTGATAAGTTCAGACCTTCAGTGGCATTCAGAAAGGAAGATTTCCATGCCCAATAGTTTTCAGGACAGTTATCAAATTGGAGAAAGCCTGGGCTAACTATTTCTTTGCGGATGAGATATTTGGTGATATCCACTGCACATTGTTGTTCGCGCATGTAATCTATAGGTTGAGGTGATGGAAACACTTGTTTTGTGTTCTTAGGGGTTTCTGGTGCTTCATTCTTGGTTTGCTGGCAGCCGCTGACCCGATGTGGTTGATTGGGCCTGCTCATAGGGAATGTTGATCTTGGCCTGAATTTCTTTTTTTATTGTTTATTTATAGAAGAATAAAGACAATGTACAGCATATCACAAGAGAAAAGGTATTTCAACTTTCGGTGATACAAAGCAAATTGAACTGAAAGCATGTCAGGAACACAGATAAAGTCTGACAAGACAATTCTTAACAAAAATTTAACAAGGCATTGCAAACACACCGTAATCTGAGATAATCAGAACTCAATGAGAATGATCAGTTCCAGGTGAAAAAATAAATAAAAAGAAATAGAAAAAAAAAATGTAAGAGAAAAAAAAAAGGGGGAGATGAATCCAGAACAAAAGCACAAAAACCTATTATAAGCAGATGGAAGCACCATGGGGATCAAGTGTTCTGAAGAGATTCAGGCAAAAAATCTGATGAGAACTCAGAATCGTCCCATAATTTCCATATTTTATCAAAAAGAGATAAAGTATCATCAACCTTAGCAGTCAAATGTTCCATCCTCCGTATGTCAGCTATGATAGAAAGGACGTGATGGAGAGTGGGGGGTGAAGTGGAGAGCCATAACCTAGGAATGGCTCTCTTTGCAGCTAAAAGAACAAAGGACATGAGTTTCTGCGAAGTTTTAGACAATTCCCAAATGGGCAAGCCCAAAAGGAAGTGTATAGGCGACAAAGGTACAGGGTGAGATAGTAGTTTACGCAGGAGCTCTTGAATTTTAATCCAAAAAGGGCCAATGAGGGGGCAGTCCCAAAAAACATGGAAAAGTGAACCCACAGACCCACTGCACCTCCAACAGCACTTAGAAAGGGTGGAGTCACGAGCGCGCAGTAAGTCCGGGGTCCTGT
The DNA here is from genome assembly GCF_905171775.1 of Rana temporaria. NCBI lineage: Eukaryota > Metazoa > Chordata > Amphibia > Anura > Ranidae > Rana > Rana temporaria. The sequence continues at coordinate 64,950,559 of NC_053494.1, forward strand.
ACCAAAACATCAACATTAAGGAAGTCTCCCTCTGTACTACACAACGTGAGATTTTTGACGTATTGTCCCATATTTTCCCCCAATCCAATAACGAGATTGGGCGTTGGAGAATAGTAGACCATTTTTTCATATAACCATGTGTAATGTCTGTCAGGGGAGGCGTGTCATGTAAAATCTTGTATATGGATGAAATCTGTTTGGACTCATAGGGACCAGCAACACATAAGAGTTCAAAATCTGTGGGCCTCTCCAGCGAGAGCGAGGGGAAGGTAGAAAGAAATAAATGTTTAAATTGTAAATAAGAATACTGAAGGGAGGCTGGAAGGTCATATTTTGATTGTAAATCTGAAAATGATAAAAAAATATGTGTGGTCGGGTTAACCAAATGTCGCAGCTGAAAGACCCCAGCCCTCGTCCATGGATACATCCTCCTGTAAGACATACCGTCAGGTATTTCTGGATTGAAAAGGACGTTCATTAAGGGAGAACACTTAGAGGAAAGGGAGAACCGCTCCACACACTTCCTCCAAATGGCGAGGGTAAACAGCATCGGGGCCAGACATAAAGATCTCAGCTGGGGCATAAATTTAGTGGAGGAAGGCCAAAGCATATAACAGGGGTGCACTGGGACAGTAATCGCCATCTCTATCTCTGCCCATCTAGAGGGGGCCTTTCTAGAAACCCAGGAAGTTAGCGTACGAAGATGAGAAGCGTAGTAATATTTAATAATGTCCGGCGCTGCCAAACCCCCTCTATGTTTAAGAGCAAACACCACTGACTGTGCAATCCTATGGGAAGCATTATTCCATATAAACTTGAGGCACCGCCTCTGGAGATTTTTCAGCTGCGACATAGGGACCGAGGTTGGGAGAGTCTCAAAAAGGTATAACAGTTTAGGGAGAATCGACATCTTAAGGACATTAACCCTTCCCAAAAGAGATATCGGAAGAGAGGTCCACAGATTCAAGAGACGGGTTATTTCCGCAAACATGGGGGGGAAATTAGCTTGATATAGGGTGGAGTACGAGGAAGTGATGTACACTCCCAGGTATTTCAATGAAGAAGAGCACCAGCGATAATTGAACTTGTCCTGGAGAGACTCAAGGACGTCTGGTGACACATTAATTGGCAACGCTTCCGTCTTTGACTGATTAATTTTGAACCCAGATAAGACACCAAATGTAGATAGAGTGTTGTGTAAGGCAGGTAAAGAGGTAGAAAGGTGAGTGAGGGTCAACAAGATGTCGTCAGCAAAGAGTGATAGCTTATAGTCCCTCTGTCTCAACGGGACCCCCCGTATATCTTGATGTTGCCTGATGGCCGCTGCCAAAGGTTCAAGACTCAGAATAAACAGCAAGGGCGACAATGGGCACCCCTGTCTGGTGCCATTACTAAGGGAGAACCGCCAAGACAGATAGGAGGAAAGCTGTACCTGGGACGAGGGAGTGGAATAAATAGCTTGCAGGGCTTGAATAAAAGGGCCAGAGAACCCATATCTATCAAGGACCGCAAACATAAAAGGCCAGCTAAGGCGATCAAATGCTTTTTGCGCATCTAAGCTTAAGACAACCGCTGCCTGTTTAGTCTTGGTTAGAAGGTCTATCAAATCCACAGTCCGTCTGGTATTATCACCTGCGTGTCTCGTGGGAACAAAACCCACTTGATCTCTATTGATCAAAGTCGTCAACAGCGGGGAAAGTCGGTTTGCCAGTAGTTTTGTAAAGATCTTATAATCTGAGTTCAATAATGCAATGGGGCGATAATTATCAGGTAATGAGGGATCCTTACCCGGTTTAGGGATAACAGTCAGAAATGCATGCAGAAAGTGTGAATGGGGGACGGTACCTTTGAGCAAGGAGGAAAACAGAGACTGTAGATGAGGGTTTAAAATTTCTGAAAAGGTTTTATAGTATGCATAGGAAAGTCCATCTGGCCCTGGGGACTTATGGGATGGGAGAGCTTTTATTACCTCCGATATCTCCTCTAAGGAGACAGGAGCATTAAGTATAGAGTTTTGTTCGGTAGATAACCTGGGCAAGACCAAGGATGACATAAAGGCCTCAAAGCTAACCTGGGAGAATTGGGGCGTCGAGTCAGCATTCAGACAATTATATAATTTCCCATAGAAGTCACCAAAAACCTGAGTCATAGCTTTGGGACAGTACGTAGGAGTACCATTCGATTGCATTAGGTGATCAGGGATCGAGAGGTGGGGGCGTGGTTTCAGTCTATTAACAAGCATTCTATGTGGTTTGTTGGCGTATTCGTAGAACTTTTGCCTAGCCCATACCATAGATTTGGAAATTCTGTTCATATTAAAAGATTTGATACGGTTCCGTATAGACATCACCACCCTCAATCGTTCCACCGTGGGGGAATCAAGGAGGAGCATCTCTGCAGATCTGAGTTGAGTCAGAAGATCAGCTTTGAGCTTCATGGAGTCTCGTTTTAAACGGGAACAAGCAGAAATACACTCCCCCCTGAAAAAAGCTTTGTGGGCCTCCCACAGGGTGGAAATCTCCGACACTGAACCCTCGTTTAAATTAAAAAATTCAGATAATTTTTGTTGCAACAATGGATCCTTAATAAGGGACTCATTGAGACGCCAGTGGCAGGTCCTGGGGGTTGGAGCAGACAATACTATATCGATCTCAATGGGTGCATGATCCGACCAGGTGATTGGATTAATCTCAGAGGAGACAACATATGGGAGCAGAGCAGCTGTTACAAAAAAATGGTCCAGTCTGGAATAAAGCTTATGAGGCGGGGAATAAAAGGTGAACCCCCTCTGAGTCGGGTGTTTCACTCTCCAAGTATCATAAAGATTATATGATCTAGTCAGTTTACGGAATGAGGCAGACAATTTCTGGACAGCACTTCTTGGAGTATCCTGAAATAGGGCCCGTCTATCCTTGGTCGGGGACATGCACACATTAAAATCGCCTCCTAAAATCATAAAGGGATGGGAGATAGCTTGTAATTTCTCAAAGACCGTCGTGAGGAAACCAATTTGGCCTACATTAGGGGCGTATATGTTCGCCAATGTAAACTGGGTGTTCAAGTGACTACAGTCCAGGAGCACGAAACGACCTCCAGGGTCCAAGTATGAGGAGAGGATTCGGATCGGACAAGAGCGTTTAATAAGGATTGCTACTCCTGCCTTTCCCGATGGATCTGAAGCCATATATGCTGTGGGAAATTGTTTGGACGCAAATTTAAAGGAGCCCCCATGTTTGAAGTGGGTCTCCTGAACCATAATCACCTCCGCACCGGAGGACCTGAATTCCTTCAAAGCTTGCCATCTTTTACTAATGGAATTCAGACCCTTCACATTACAGGAATAAATCTTCAGAGCCATAATAAATCAATCAAAAGTACCGCCATAGTAACTGAAATTAGAGCTAAACTGTAAGACATCCATGGTGTATAACACATTAGAGCACACAAGCATATAAGTTGAAATGGTGCAGTAAAAAAAACACAAGATACCTGAGCAAGGTCAAAAAAAAGACCTAGAAAAGAAAATCCAAAAATGAAAAAAAAAATCAAGAAAAAATTGAAAAGACAAAAAACAAAATTGAAAACACATTTTTTCAAAAAGCCCTGGAGATGAAAAAACTCCAGGGAACCCAGACAACAGCCTGGGGTAAAGGTAAGGGGCATGACAACCCGTGGGATCCGAGAGTGGGTCCCCGTCTCAGCAGAGAAAACAGTCAGCGCCGATCCAAGATGAGCCATCGAATGAAGCATCAAAGGGGCTGTCCACAATGGCAGTCAGTGCAAACATAAGAGGATTCAAAAAGGTCAGGAGTGGACCGGGAGTTCAAGTAGGCATCATTAGCGTGAGTAAATAAAAATAAACATATGAGAGACAAAAAAATATTATTCTTGGGCCCACGAACTCCAGCACGATCAGAGCAGACATCATCTGACCATGAGATAAAAGAAATAAAGGAGGTTGTAAGGAATTCCACAAGAGCAAGATTCTTCAGGTTTGGGATCTAGAAGGGGTAGCCCACTGTGGAGTAGAGAATGCTTTTCGCGACCTGCGTTGCACCGGGGTCCAAATCTTGGCCGGTGTCATCAGAGGTTTGGGGTTCAGGACAGGGAGTTGAAGATCCTCTTCAGGGACAGGGGGGAGACCAAGGTTGCGGGTGAAGGCCTCACTCTCGTATAGGTCTCTCAGAGAATATTGTACCCCATCTTTTAGAACTGATAAGCGGAAGGGGAACCCCCAACGATAAGGCACTTGATGGTTTTGTAGATGGGTGGTGACAGGACGAAAGCTGCGTCGCTTTGCCAAGGTGATTGGAGAAAGGTCATTGAAGATCTGTATTTTGGCCTGTTTAAATTCGATGCAGGACTTGTTACGGGTCGCAACAGTGAGGGCTTCCTTGCTTTCACTAGAAATGAAATCGAACAACAACATCTCTGGGGTTGGAGCCAGCAGGCGGTTTAGGAGCAAGAGACCTGTGAGCCCGATCAAGGCGCCAATCAATATCTGGGATGTGGGGCGCTAAGGTGACGAAAAGTCCCAATAGATACGGGCGTAGCTCCTTATCCGTGACCGATTCGGGGACCCCTCTTATCCGAAGGTTCTGGCGCCTTTCCCTGTTCTCTAAATCCTCCTGTTGCAATTGGAGTTGGGAAAGTGTATTTTTCATGGTAGCATTATCTTCTTCTAAGACATGTACATAGGGGTGAGGTCATCGAATTTAGTCTCTAATGTGTCCGTGCGTTCCCCTAATTGATCAATCTCCCTCCGGAGCTCTTGAGTAATTTTACCCACCTCTTTGGTGATGTTATGAGTCAGGTCTTGAAGGAGTGACTGCAGCTTGTGGTCCAGAACAGCAACTGTAACCACGTCCGTGGTCCCCGGTGACTGGGCTTGCTGGGATCCATTGTCCGCCATAGGAGCCGTCACGTCTGCCGATAGGGAGTCGGCACGATCCGACGGACCTACCGAGATAGCCGAGGCCGGGGATTGCGGCCTATACAAGAAACGTTCCATATCACGGTCAGGTCTCGGGAGTGGTGGCGGAACAAAACCTCTATATACAGCTTTTTGGAAGCCAATTTTTCCCATATGGTGCAGAGATGAGAATCGGGCGCTTGCTCGATAAACTCCTGGGGTTGTGTCAGCTTTAAATGCTTAGCAGGAGCTGCGAATATTGAGACGGGGACCGGGTCTATCCCTCTATGAGACCACCATCTTCAGAGGCCGCACTTGCACCTCCTGCTCTGTCTCCTCGCACCGGTCACTGGCCGTCTCGGGGCACCTCCGCCGCTCCTCGGGTCCCAACCACCACGACCTCGCAGGCCAGGCAGACAAAGCGATGGGTCCGGAGTGTCCTGAAGCGGAGGTCGATCGTATCGCGGCCGCGATACTCGAGCCCGGTGTTTACGAGGGCTTTGTAGGCCTCAAGATGGCGGCGGCTCGTCTGTGCACTGATTCGGCCACGGGCCTAAGTATGGAGCGAGCGGCTGTCCGGGGCACCTCCGCCGCTCCTCGGGTCCCCACCACCACGACCTCGCAGGCCAGGCAGACCAAGCGATGGGTCCGGTGCGTCCTGAAGCGGAGGTCGATCGTATCGCGGCCACGATACTCGAGCCCGGTGTTTGCGGAGGCCTTGTAGGCCTCAAGATGGCGGCGGCCCGTCTGTGTACTGATTCGGCCCCTGGAGCGAGCGGCTGCCCGGGGACGACCAAACAGGTATGTACCTATGCAGGGGATCACCAGGAACCAGGATGGGGTTGTTTTGGGGCGAAAAAAGCGAACTCCAGCAGCCGATGGCAATGGATTAGGCCTGGGTTCGCGGAGCTCCACTAAGTTGCGTCCTTCTCCTCTCGCATCCGGGCACGCCCCCCTTGGCCTGAATTTCTTTGCTTCAGGTTTAAGAGACTGTTCCTTTGCATGTGTATCAGTAAGGCTCCATTCACATCTATGCGACAAATGCCCGACGCCGGACGCTTCTGCCGCTAGAGGGGAGAATTCCCATTGCTGTCTATGGAGATGGTTCACATCTCATAGACGCCGAACGCCTGTTGCCTGAAAAAAAGTCCCGGACCCTTTTTTTCAGGCGACATTGGCGTTCGCCCATTGACAGCAATGGGAAGAATCTTAAAAAAAAAAAAAAGATACACACTCGCGGCAAAATACTCCGCGTACGCCGTATGCCGCTGTCGCATAAATGTGAATGCAGCCTAAGGTTCTGGATATACTCACTTGTACGATCTGCAGAGAATAGAGATTTTTCTGGAACCTCTGAGACTTTATATGATTTTTCACTTCCTGACCGACTTGTTCCCATGTAGGCAGCAGCCTCTGCTTCAGCAACTGCAGCAGCATTCTGTCGCTGCAGGATGAGCAAATTTGATTCTAATTCCGCTTCTTCTTGTGCTACGGCAGCATTCTGTGTTGCTAACTCCTGCATCATGGCAGCTTTCTTTGCTGCTAACTCCTGCATCATCATGGTTTTTTTTTCTGCGTACTGTAGCTGGATGCGGGCAGCTTCTGCCTTGGCACAAGCTCTAACTGCTGAGGAACTTGCTGAGGACATCTTGCTAGCCCGTGAAGATCTGAACACATGCGATTGTGCATCGTCTTGCTGGGCACTGGGAATGTTCTCCTTGCTTTGCTGAGTCAGCGGTAGTGTGCCATCAGCCTGGTACTTTGTTCCTGATCTTAGACTCATACTGCAGTAATGGCATCTCAGTTTATTCCAGACTGCCACATGGTTGTCTTTTTACTGTTCTGCTTTGCGTTATTAAACTGTTGCATAACACTAGTCAGACAGCTTAACAATAATTCAGAAGTCAAGAAACGTGAGACATCAGATCTGTATGTATTATTTTTTCTGAATAACTTTGTAAAACTACAACATAAGCATAAACAAAACATATGTGTCAGTACATTAAACATTACAAAGCAGCCTCAGTCCATCAGTAAAAGTACTTACAGAAAATTCCATCACTAGTCCAGGAATGTATTAAGAGCTTCTCTGTATGAGTATGCCTGGATCCAGGAGCAGGCATGAAATGGAGGAAATACAGTTCCATGTTAAAGGTTACTGTTTCTCTCTCTGGGGAAAATACAACTTCCTATAAGCTCTGGCAAAATAATAACCAACTCTGACCACTAGATGGCAGCAATGTCAAACTAACATTGCACATATTTGCTATGAATAATATGGGCAGAACACTTCCCATATCTGCTGATTAGAGGCATGTTTGGAAATTTCCATGTCACAAACTCCATCTTGTACCATGCCTCTAAATATTTCTATATGATGATTCATACCCTTTTTTGGATTAAACACAAAGTTATTTTTCAAACTGCTGTGTAAAAAAGGGGGGTTGGAGCAATTCGTAGTTGGGTTAATGGCCTGGCTTGCAAAATATTTTTTGATATTAAGCTTCCTTATATGCTTCTCAATATCAATAAATAGTTCAAACTTATCTATATTCTTTTCTGGTGCAAATTTCAGTCCCTGATGTAGTACCTCCAATTCTTTATCTGAAAATTGAACTCCGCCAGATTAAAAATACCCTCATCTAATTTGTTTTTTTTTTCTTTTTAGTTCTACCTCTTCCTCTGCTGCCTCTCTTACTGAATATTCCTTTGTATGCTGTGGAGACCTGGGCTGGTCTGGGTGGATATTGATTACGATTGTCATATTGGTTGTAATCAGATGTTCGGGAGTTAAATTTTCAGATAAAGAATTGGAGGTACTACAACATATAGTGACCCGAGTCTATGTACCTTTTATGGGATAGATAAGGTAACTAAGCACTGGAGAGGGGCCCATATGAGACGAGCCGTTACTCAAAATGAGACAAGATGGCTGTATAAACTGCGTAGCATGCAGCCTTATGGTATGAACATGGAATTCGATCTCAATTGTTTTTTATCCAATGACTAATCCATTGTTGAATGGGTGACCCAGGGGGATGCCCTCTGTCCCATCCGGACTGTAGATTGCCATGTCCGTGTGGGGTATTGGTCTCCTATCGGGGCACCCAGTACAACAGTTACTGCCAAAATACCAACCTACCTCTCTGACCTAATTTAACATATCAAATGTATCTAATGCAAATAATACAGAATATGCTGGCAGCCTTGGATGTGAGTTTATTCCATGTGTTCGGTAAGCGGTTGTAATGGACTCCATCTAGTGGCTGGATTGCAGGAGGTCATGCTATGATATACTGTACAATGCCAAATCCTAGGGATGTATATTATGTCTCCTTTGTATAAAAGTATATAATTTTTCATATTCTTTCTATTTTATTAATGACTGTTATTTAATGGTATAGATTCTAAGACTATTGAGGTCAGGTATCTACATGAGCCCTAGAATAATTACTATGTTTTTATATACATCAGGACTGATGAATGGAGGGAGGAGTGTACATTGAAGTGTATTCCTGTGCTATACCTCCGCCTCGGCGCAAGTCCAGTCTGTTGGGGTTTTTATTTTAATATTAAATGTTATGTTTTATGCCATGCCAGCCCGCTGCAGAGGTACTTGAATGTAAACCGGCACTGTGGCTGCATTTTTGGATTGGCTAATCAGTCCCCATCAGTAAACCACTCCCTGTAACAATAGACTACATATACCGTGATGCTTAGTGACCAGGCACGTGGCGGTACCTGGTCATTTGTACTATGCCCTACGACACTTTCTATTCTTCTGGATAGTGGCAACGACCAGTGGAACGCATGCCGACACGGAGGTGGGAGAGTCAGTGAGTCCCAGATAAGCCTGCAGCCCCAGTGCTGGTAAAAGGGCACTTTTTATGTGAGTAGCCATTTGGCTGATGTTTTTATATACCATTTTACAATAAAATAGCATTGCACTATGGAAGCCTTTTGTTTGTATTACATGTCCTATCCTTAATACTCCGAGGGTGAGGTACCGTACGTGTTCCTGTCCATTCATATGCCTGCAGGCATCATCCTGCTCAAGCGCATTTGACTATCTTTTTAAATAAAGAGGTCAACTGGCTCTGGTAAGCACAATTTATACCCTGTGCACTTTGGGTGTTGTAATAAATACTGTTGAAGGATTATTGCACGTTTGGAGAAGTCATTTTCTTTGGAGCACAGCAAGATCTCCTCCTAATATTGGATTTTAAGCATATTTCAATATTCAAATTTTTTCACAGTTGGGACTATTATTTTGGTGTCTATCACATTATGGACTAATTTGTATTTATTTTTACTAGTATTGCTTGTTGGTTTATATTATAATATGCAAGTGTTTGTACACTAGATATCTCACTATTAGTGCCCCTACTAACCCCACATTAACAATCAGATAGAAGTATTCACTTCATCACTTTAGGGGAGCAGCTCAGCACCACATTTGGGTGTGTTTAATCTGGTATTTATTTTTATGTACCACGTATTAATATTTTTTGGCACGGAATTGTTTTTTCCACCATACTTGGGGGAGACTCAAATGCAGCATTCGATCAGGGTTTGGATAGATTCAAACCCATTAAGGACCAAATGACTCGCCCCACCAAGAAAGCTACAAAATCGCCAGAATAATTTCAGCTCATGATCTAGCTGATACTGTACCTGGAGGGAACTAAATTCCTCTAAACGGGATTTCACATATTACTCACACCCTCACAACACGTATGCTAGAATAGACCATATTCTGACCCCTACATCCCAACTCCCATTTATTCTCAGCGCTCACATCAAAGACACAGCCCTCTCAAATCACTCAGTGGGCCAGATTCAGGTAGATCCATGCAATATTTGCGTGGGCAAAGGGCAACGAGTTTTGCTCTGCGCCCACGCAAATATTTTGAAATGCCCGCGATTCACGGAGCAGTAGCTCCGTAAATTGCGCTGGCGATATGCTAAATAGCCGGGCGTAAGGCTGTCTAATGTAAATGATCCCGCCGGGGGCGGGAATCATTTAAATTAGGCGCGCTCCCGCGCCGAGCTAACAGCGCATGCTCCGTCAGGAAACTTTCCCGACGTGCATTGCGGCAAATGACGTCGCAAGGACGTCATTTGCTTCTAAGTGAACGTGAATGGCGTCCAGCGCCATTCACGATTCACTTACGTAAACAACGTGAAATTTAAATTTCACGAGCGGGAAGCGCAGCTATACTTTAGCATTGGTTGCCCCTGCTACAGCAGGAGCAACCTTGAGCTAAAGTCGCCATACGGAAACTCCGTACCTTGCGTGCGCAGGGCCCGCGCAACTTTTGTGAATCGGTGGTAGTATGCAATTTGCATACTATACGCCGATCACAATGGCCGCGCCCCCTAGCGGCCAACGCAAGAATGCAGCCTGAGATATGAAGGCATAAGGAGGCTTATGTCTGTCATATCCTAGGCTGCAGTCGGTGTAACGAGGTTCCTGAATCAGGAGCACTCGTTACACCGGAGCAAGTAAGCACTATTATATATATCTGCTCCGGTGTGCTAGGTAGGAAACAGGGTCAATGGAGACTTAATGAGTCCATTCTCTCTAATCCAGCTAGAGTCGAGATAATCGACTAGGCACTTCAAGAATATTTTTTTCTTAATGACACAGGGAATACCTCCTCTAAAATCCTCTGGGCTGCCAACAAGTCCTTCATCCGTGGTAAATGCATCTAGTTCTCAACCCAAATCAATCATGAACACAGGGCTGACATAGAGCGTCTAGACACAGAGTATGCAGTTCTATGAGCTTGTCATAAACAAGATCCCTCCATGGTCCCCATTGCCCTAAAAAATTAAGGCAGACTGGATCTCAACTACGCAGGCAGAAAAAGCGATTCAATGGTAACAAATTTTAACTACATACAAACAAATTAGGGTCATTACTTGCTGCAAAACTCTCCCCCCGAGTTAGGATTCATACTATGCCTAAGATCAGAATAGCGGGCCAACCCCCACAGCCAATCCCTTTAAAATCCTGGACGCATTCCAAGATTTTTACTCCGACCTTTAAAGCTCACCCTCCCAACCTGACAAGGACTCAATCTCCAGATATCTAGACGAGCTTCCCATCCCAATCCTAAACATATCACACACAAATTTACTAGAAGCCGCCTTCACGGTGGAGGAAGTTCTGGAGGTCATTAAAGACCTCAAAAAAGGGTCTGCACCAGGCCCTGATGATTTATCCATCCCTTATTATAAGGCCTTTGCGTGAACCATAACACCACATCTAACCAAATTCTTTAATGCTAAAACACAGGGCTATCCCTTAGACACTCACCTTAACACAGCATATATCACGGTCATCCCCAAATCAGATAAAAACCCTGAAGAAGTCAGAAACTATCGCCCAATTTCACTCATAAACAATGATGTAAAGATAATGACAAAAATACTGGCCAACCGTTTAGCATCCTTTATCAATACATACATACATAAAGACCAAGTGGGCTTCATCCCTGGTAGACAAGGCCCAGACCAATTAAGACGAGCGATAAATGTGGTCTCAATTCTGCAATCTGATTGGAAGGAAGGAGCGAGACAAAAGGGGCTTCTTTTGTCATCGGACCTACAGAAGGCCTTTGATACAGTTTCTTGGCCATACATATTTTTCCTCATAGAACAGTGGGGCTTTGGAAGGCGCTTCATGGGTCTTCTACACTCCCTTTACTCGCATCCTAAAGGTACTAATTCGCCTACAAGGTCATTAGTCTAAACCAATTAATATAGCTTGGGGCACTAGGCAGGGGTGTCCGCTCTCCCCTCTCATTTTTGCCATTGCCATAGAAACTTTGGCAATAGCCATTCGACAAAATCCAAACATTAAAGGGGTAACCTTTGGAGATCAAATTCATGAATGCGAATTTTTTTTTTTTTTTTTTTTAAATGAATGCGGACTTTTCGCAAATTATATCCTCCTATTTGTGACTTCACCATTAACCTCTCTCCCCAACATCTGCCAAGTCCTAAATAACGTTTCTAAAATAACAGGCCTTAAGGTCAATTAGTCATTGCGTCAAAAAACTGAAGCTCCCAGATTCCGAAAGATTCCATTTTGACCAAATTTCTACACCAAGTTTGGAAAGATAAACTGCTTCCGCCCCAATTCACGAAATTCTAAATATGGTGCGGCCAAGCCATGGAGCAAAAGAGAGGCATCTCCGTGATATACTCGTGCCTCTCTCACCCTACAGCAAAATCTTCCTATATGGAAGCTTGGGAAACCAAACTTCAATGCAGCTCAAAGTCCTTCAAGGGAATTCTTAATGTTTCCTTGATGGAAGCTAATATTAAGGTTTTAACCAGGTGGTATTTAACTCCCACTAAACTTGCAGCCATATATCCAGCTGTGGATCCCACTTGTTTTAGAGGCTGCCAACTCTTGGGGTCGATGGCCCATATCTGGTGGAGTTTCCCTAGGATCCACATGTTTTGGAACAAAGTCTTTAATATGATTTTCTAGGTGACTGGTTGCCGGTTTCCCATAGCTCTTCTAAATGGGCATATACCTCTAATACCAAGGTACACACAAAAACAAATTCACTTTATCCTCACAGGATTCAAGCTCACAATAGCATGGAAGAAACCCAAACCCTTCCTCTCGGAAGTTAGAAGGAAAATATCCTGCATAATGACACAAGAAAAATTTGCCAGCATCCTATCTGATACAATCCTGCAGTTTGAAAGAATCTGGGATCCATGGACTAAATTTGTAGGAATCTCTCTTACTCACGGTGTCCCATCGGCTTCTCACCCTTACACAGCCTTAAGTTAGGCACATATTCCCCTCTCCATCCCTCTTTCCCTTTTCTCTTCCTCCACCCCTCTTTCTCTGCTATCCCCTGTTCTTGGGGAACCTGGAAACGACCTTAGGGAAATGTATTTCCCTTCTAACTTGTTAATAATAAAAGTAACAGACAAGTCTTGTCTATTCAGCCGGATCTTCCTGACCAGGAGGCTTTTAGAGTACAGGGGTGTGAGAAGTGGGGGAAGTGAGAGATTCTCTCCCGGTACAGTATGATCCTGATAGGGGTACTGGGGGGTCAGGGATATCTCCATCTCTCACATGTCCTACCTCAGGGGGGTTTTATTTTATCTTTTTGGGTCAATCTAGTTTAAATAGTCATTCTGTTTTTCCTTTTTTTTTTTTTTTCATGCCAAGGTCATTAATTAGGGATGTCTCATCTCTCCTCATTATCTAACTACACATTATCCAGGTTTTATTGTTGATGAAATTTAAAGCAATACATTTTATTGTATATCTTTTGAAAATAAAATATTTTGAAAGTAAAATAGTTGGATAAATGTATGGCTTTCAAAATCTGGGTTTTTCTCAGCCAAGCTATAGGCCTTCTTGAGAACTTTAAAAAATTGCCTGGGACTTTGATTTGACCTACATTTAAAAGTATACATGGTCCTTTTGGCAGCAATAAATTACTTATAGAGACCAAGTTCTGTTTTTATTTCACATTCTTCTTTGATATAAGATATCGCCTGATATTTTACCCTTTCCCTGTTTTTTCTCTGATGCAGACCAATTTCATTTTCTGCATCAGCAGGGCGTGGCTACACTAGACATAACTTTAGTGTCAGTGATTTTTCAATATTGCAACAAACAAAGGCAATATAAAAAAAAAAATTATTATCATTTTTTTATATGACAATAAAATCCATGCAATTTTGAAGACAAAAGAGAACAACAATGTGCTAAAAAATATACATATTTATTAACTAAAAATTCAGTGTAAAATAATATCAGATATATTTGGCGGTAATACAAAAATCGATAAACTTTCAAATATCAAATATATATGGGGATACAGATGATAATAACATTTCCACCACAAGCTCTTCTTACAAAATACCATGAGCTAGATTCAGGTAGCTCGGCGCTTCTTTTGGCCGGTGTAGCGCATCTCATATGCGCTACGCCAACAAATAAAAGGGAGCCCAGACCAGTATTCTCAAAGATCTGGCGCCGTATGTTGCGCGGGGTAGTGTAAATAGGCCGGCTAAGCCCGCCTAATTCAAAGTAGGCAGGTAGTGGGCGTGCTTTATTTAAATTAGCCGTGACCACATGTAAATGAATGGCCGTTCGTACAGTGCATGCGCACGCATGCTCAGAATCACGTCGCAAATACTCCCTAAGAAACGTCGGCTCAATGCTTTCGACGTTAACGTAACCTACGCACAGCCCCATTCACGTACCACTTACGTAAACAACGTAAGATTCGACGGCTGTTCCGTCGTCCATACCTTAACATTGGCTGCGCCTCATATAGCAGGGATAACTGTACGCCGGACGTAAGCCTTAGGTAAACGGCGTAGCAGGCGCAAGTACGTTTGTGAATCGGCGTATCTAGCTCATTTACATATTCTACGCGTAAATCTACGGAAGCGCCCCTAGCAGCCAGCATAAATTTGCACCCTAGATATGACGGCGTACTAAGACTTACGTTGGTTGGATGAATCAGCAATTAAGGCGTATCCAGTTACCTGAATAGCGTGCATAGATACGACGGCACATCTTTCAACTTACGCGGCGTATCAATAGATACGCTGACGTAAAGGGTTTGTGAATCTAGCTCCATATTTCAATACTTGAATGATAACTTGGTAAATTTAGACTTGTTAATTCTTAGTGAATAGCTTTCTGTGGCACCACAGACTTATGTAAATAGACTAGGTGTTGTCGTTAAAACTTATGATTCCTTTTCAAAACAAACAGACCTTCTATCTTAAACTTTAAAAATGCTTGTACAAAATGTTATACTGTGCACAGGGCTTGATATTTTAATCAAGACTTATTTATGGTAAAATTAATTCTCTAATGAATTTTATGTTTAAATATATATCATGACCAAATCATTGATAAGACTATTAAAGTCTGTTTTTGTTGAGATATACAACTATGTGTATTTCTCTATATTTGGAAAAATAATTACTTTGTACTGCAGTTAGAAACAAAACAATTCCAAATATGTTACAAAGTTTAAAGGTTTTAGTAATGTATATGCTAATTACTTCAAATATCAAAAGATAAAAAATAAAATTAATACTTTACCGGTGGTCTAAGAAAGTTTGTTTTGAGAAGCATCAAGTTAGGTGTCCCACAGGATTTCTCCAACATTCCTACATCTCTGCACTCTCTCCTTCTCCTCTCGTCTTCCAAGACCCCCTCTCCAGCTATGTGTAACCAGTCTATATTGCCCTTAGAATGTGGGTGTGGAATTGCTTTTCATGTCATGAGTAACGTAAAACACAACATTTCCTGGATAACCCCTTATAGGGAAATTGTCGTTTCCTTACACATAGCTTCCAGTAGGGGCTATAGTTGGATTAGAAATTTATTTTAATTTGTCAGAAATCAATCTTCATGTAACCTTTAACCAGAGTCGATTCAGTTCTCATGTGTTGCGCTATATACGTTTCTCACTCACTCACTCATAAACATTTAAAGCTGACACTTATGTGTCAACTTTCTAGACATTGGATCTGCAACTCAGAAATATGGTTGTGAGATTGTTTGGATAAGGTCATTAACCCAACTTCTCACATACCTTGAAAACGAAGTCATGACACCAGGAAAACTTCCTGGTTATTCAAAATAAAGGAATTTTACATCAGTCTAATTTTTATACTCTTAAGCCTCGTACACACGATCAGTCCATCCGATCAAAACGGTCTGAAGGACAGTTGTCTTAGGTTAAATGATGAAGCTGACTAATGGTTCGTCGCGTCTCCACACCATCAGTTAAAAAAACGATCGTGTCAGAATGCGGTGACGTAAAACACAACGACGTGCTGAAAAAAACGAAGTTCAATGTTTCCAAGCATGCGTCGACTTGATTCTGAGCATGCGTGGGTTTTTAACCAATGGTTTTGAATACTAACGATCGGTTTTGACCTATCGGTTAGCAATCCATCAGTTACATTTTAAAGCAAATTTGCTTTTTTTTTAACCAAAGGTTAAATAACCTATGGCGCCCACACACGATCGGTTTGTACCGATGAATATATGTATTAATGGGTTTTATGAATATCCAAACAATAAATTATGAAATTATTAAAATACATAAACCAATATATGTAAAATTATTCACTTAATCATCCATATAATTACTCTAATGTCATATGATAACAATGCCATATATTTGGGATTATATGATTGCTTTTGCAGTATATAATACAATATGTTTTATTTGGTCGTATTTAAATAAGCCCCTTCACTCATTCCTGAAAACAAAAATTAGGTCGGTTAGCTCATTTCAAATATGAGTCTCAGAAGTCTAAACACTGCCCGTGGACCCTCTTTTTATCTTTACGGCCTGACAGAAAGAGAATTTACGATCTTAGGAGAACCTAAAAAAAGACACTTAAAACCTTCTTGTGAGGGTTCCTTAGTTTCAAAGACAATGAACTAAAGTTAACCTCTTTAGATTTAATTTTTTTTAAACAAGATGGCTTCTGTTTTTTTTGTTCATATCATATATATGAAAAATATACAATATAAAGGCCTCAGGAATTAATTATTTTCAACCCCAATAGTCCTGACAGCTTTTTTTATAACAGTCTGTTCTGTCACAAATGTTTATCTCTACCTGTCAGTACCCTCATCCATGCATGTACAGCTCAGTATACATTCGCTAATGCTTGAACTACATCATCTGGGGCTGACTAATCAAGTGTCCGAAGACTCCAAACTGAAGACTGAAGAAGATGGAAGCGCAGGTGATGGAGGGGAGCGCTGAAGGGGATCACTTTGGTAGGTAAGTGTGTGATTATGATGTTCTTACTAGCACATGTCGCTAAAAGTTCCTTGGTGTTTTTTTCCGTTTTGGAGTTTTTTTCTGGTCAACAGTTTACTTCCGCATTACGTTTGACCAGTGCCAGTTCATTAGAGGGGCAGGGCCAGGGCTGGAGTGACAGGCAGCTTATGTGAGGAGCCCTGACCAATCTCCACTTGGTACTGGCAGGGGGCGGGCCTCCCTAATAAGCTGAGGTAACAGCTCACTGGGGAGGAGTTGTGGGCTGGGAGAAGTGGAGAATGGAATACAAGGCAGTAGCAGGGGGCCATTTCCATCTGGGGGGAGTGTGCCGATCGCGAAGGAGCCTGAGAGAGCTGGGAGGGAACTTCATCCTTACACGGTCATAGATGAAGTCCTCATCTTTACACGGTCATAAATGAGGAGTCCTGGCACCTAGGGGCTGGAGGCTGTCGGAACGTATGTCCAGTTAAAGTTCTCCATCAGGGGCAGGAAAAGGTATGTGAGTGGACCACAGTGGAGTTCTGGATGAAGCATGCCAAGAGATCTGCGAGGGAACTTCACAGTCATGGATGAAGTCCTCATCTTTACACGGTCATAGATGAGATGTCCTGGAACAGAAGAGAGACTGTGGGAATTGTGTCAAATAGGTGTGGCCTGAGGGAGCGGAATTTGCAAGTCGGGCTAGCTGGGGTCAGTAGTCCACCAACCAGTACAAGCTGTTAAATTACTAGGCCTCCGGGGAGAGGTACTGCAGGCCTCTGGCCTAGTAACCACACAGTAAATACAGCCAGCATCTGGGAACATTCAGAGTAATGTCTTTTGTCATAATTAAGATGATAGGACAGGATCCAATAGTTTTACATAGTTCTACAGTGGAAGTTGTGTGCAGGAGGAGAGAAGTCCTGGGGGCAATAGTCTTCAGGGGTAAATGCAGAGGAGGAGGAGCAATAGTCTGCATGGTGCTATGGAGTGGAAGAGACTGTAAATGTTAGAAGTACATCAGTTCTTCAAGGCTAAACCAATTTACTAATGTTCACTAAATATGATGGCAAAGCAACATGTTCTATGGGCATCCCATATTCCCTTTCCCCCAACTAAGTTATACCCCCCAATAAAAAAAAACAAAACAACGCAAATGACTGTTCATTGTCTCTGAGGTAATAGATGGAGGTCTGGCAGCAGGGTGATATGGTGGATGTTAGTAACTAGTAGCAACCAAGCGCTACATATACATTTATTATGAGCTTAACTTACTTCCATTTGTATTGGGGTTATATATTTTATGTAGTTCCAGCTGAAAAAAAGTGATCAATGCAACATGGGCATGTCATATGTTTTTTTTATATGCACAATTTAAACTTTTATAAATAAATATATATATATATATGTATATGTATTTTTTTCTTTTTTTAAAAAGTTTTTTTTTTTTACCTGCTGTGTTTAACTTTTACAAATTTTTGCTTCATTTGGTAGGTACACTTGCTTACCATGGCTCCAACAAAGGGCAGAAATCCCTCCCCAGGAATACACTCCTCTTGATGCTGCTTTACATTGTTGGCTTTCTGGCATTTTAGCCCACGAAAGCAATTTTTATAAGTCGCTTCGCATTTTAGTAAATAAAACAGCTTTTTTTTTACTTCAGTCTCTTTTTTTAAAGATATTGGTAATTCAACAGTATGTTGGAGTACAATAAAACAAGAAGCCAAAGTAGTTAACTTTACTTAATTAACAAGTTTTGCAGCTGAAAACCATCACACTAGATACTTCATTAGCTTCCAAAATTTTTACTTAAAGAGAATCTTTAAGGTTAAGCACACAGCCTATGGTGCTGTCACTATATATTAAGGAATTTGCAATGAGAACATTGACATTTCAAACATATTGACTATTAAAGAAAAAAAAAAGAAAACATGCTGGGTTTGGAAAAATTGTTTAATTGATTTTATTACTTGCTGAAAAAAAAACATACAAATAAAGGTGATTTTGTTTGAAGCATAGAAATAAAATTATTGGTTGCATACTGCTGCAGCTGAATTAAGTAGTTTAAGTTCAAGCTCCCTGGAGAGCTGACAGAGCAAAAAGCAGATCAATAGTAAAGTCATTTACACTCCAGTTTCATAGTCTGTGCTTATTAACTACTAATTAACCCCAACTTCTTTTTTCACACATCCTTAAGCCTGGGGCTACACTGGCGATCAAATCTCTTTGCTTCTGTGAAATTTAACTGCTTGTTTACAGTTATCTCCTTAGCATTGCATTGATTTCAATGTGCTGCAAATGAGGTGACTGCCAATAAGTAGTTACATTTTTTAATAACAAAGAGATTTAATTGCCCAAGTAGCATTAGGCTAATTCATCAAAAAGTTTTTAGCGAAGCTTGTTAACAATAATTGGACCTTACTTTTAGCCATTCATAAAAAACGCTCTTTAAAGTAGAACTTTAGTTAAAAAACAATCCTGCTTGATCACTTAAGGCTGGCCCCTTTTGCAGGTATAGCTATTGTAAAACATTAAAAATAAGTGCCTATACTGTTTAAAATCCAGTAATACACTGCCTCACCCTGCTCTGCACATGCTGAGTTGCTCTTCATTTTTAGCATTGTGCCAAAAATCAAAGCCAGAGGTTAATCTGCTTACAGCCTAAATATTTACTGCAGCTTAAAGTGTAAGTTCACCTTTACAGAAAATCTGTAAGGATAACTTACACTGGACTATCTCCCCATCCCCCCCAGTCCCGCTGACCTTGAGTGCTGTGATCTCCTGCTGTGACACATCGTATAGCCACTTTACTGGTCCAGGAATATGAAATCGCAGCAGCTTAATCTCCCAAACCTACCTCGTAAGGTACGTATAGGAGGCATTCTAATCTGAACTCGCGTAGCCCATCCTGTCAGCGGGGGGAGAAGAGAGAAAGCCACAGGGATTTCAAATCCATGGACTGGTGAAATGGCTATATGATGTGTCAGGAGATCGCGGTACTCAAGGTCAGTGGGATCAGAGGGGATGGGGAGAGGGTCCAGCATAGGTTTACAGATATTCTGTAAAGGTGAACTTACACTTTAAGGGCACTGGGCTTCAGCAAAATGGCTGCCTCCAGCAAGCAGAAACAGGAGCAATTCCGGAGGCAATTTCACAGTACACTCTAATCTTGGTAGCATAATTATTAATGTGGAATGTATGTTCCCTGATAAAGAACATTATTTTATCAAGTTGTTATGTGTTAATTTCTGCTTAAAAGCAAAGCTTAATTTAAAAAAAATGCAACATTGTAATAAATGGAAGGGGATTTCTCTGTGTAAACAGAAAAAAACACTGCGCTAACGTGTAAATTAAATATTAGTGAAAAATTAAGTATATAAAATATCTGTGAAAAGCTGCCAGTATTAATTACTAAAATACCATAGTAAGCAAAGAAACAAAAAACAAAATAATACAGCGCTAATAATTAAACCTGTGAAAAATATATGTGAAATATATATAAAAAAAAAATTGAATCAACACAATGGGAAATAACTGTGAAATATATACCCCAAAAAATGTATATAACCAAAAATTAAGATGGGTGAATTGACAGTATGATAATCAATATAACAAATCCATCCAAATGAATAAATAAAGTGAAATAAAAATAGTCCATTTTCAAAAAACCTAAAGTTTACACAGTAATGCACTATGTGGTTTTCTACCATTCTTTATTTTTATGAACACCTATTGTTAAACTGGAGCGGATTTGAATAGGATCCTTTCTCTTGGAGTTATCCTTACTGGTGATTCATAGCAGTGTCCGGAATAGTCTTTTCAAGGAAGACTTTAAACATCCTTATGCTGAATTAGACCGTTGAAAGCCCGGTCTTTTTCTCTGGTAAGGAGATTTCATTTCCCACACATTGGGTGACCTTTCTGGTGGAGGATCCTTTCTTGATTTATTACAGATGCTCACCTTAATTGGACTCAATTGCACTGATTTTTTATGGACTATTTTTATTTCACTTGATTTATTCATTTGGATGGATTTGTTATATTGATTATCATACTGTCAATTCACCCATCTTAATTTTTGGTTATATACATTTTTTGGGGTATATATTTCACAGTTATTTCCCATTGTGTTGATTCAAATTTTTTTTGATATATATTTCACATATATTTTTCACAGGTTTAATTATTAGCGCTGTATTATTTTGTTTATTGTAATAAATGAACATGATTTTGCAGGTAAAAAAAAGTTTTTTCTAAGGATCACAGGTACAGTATCAGGCTCCAGCTTTGTGTCCATATCTCTGTATGAGATTTCTATTATAAAGCAAGAGAAAGAATGAACAGACTACCGATGTGCTGATAAGCGTGTTCGCAGTTAATTGTAACTACAGTGGCAGATATGACTGAATGACGCTGCTGCTCGGATAGAGCCCCACACAGCTGTGCCATTTTTAAAAAGTGACAGTGAGTGTGGGGACAAGAACCTCTACCCGCTGTCACCGGGGAAGTGGGGGCTAGGAGGTGGTTAACAGTAACATGTTACACTGGAAATACAGGTGTAACATGTTACCAAAGGTGAATCTGTCCTTTAACCACTTCTCATCCCAGCCATTGTAATATGACGACCGCAGGAACACTCTGTCCCTCCGGGCGGCCGTCATATGACATCCTCTGCTTCCCGGCCTTGTATGGGGAATGCGTGCGTATGCCGCGTCACTAGGGAGCCGATGTGTGTGCCCAGAGGGGAGATGTCAGGGGTCTGTTTAGACCTCTGACATCTCACCAAAGCCCCCCTAAAAAAATTCAAAAGTATAAAAATAAAAAAACAGACACCACTCTCCCCTGCCCTACCAACACTGTCCACTGCCCCAACCCCCTACCCCCAAAAAGCACTGTGATTTTTTTTTAAAACACATCTATTATTAAAAATTCTAAAAAGTTTGACATCGTCCACTGCCACATACCACCCACCACCCCCTTTCCTAGAAGCACTGTGAAAAAAATATTGAAAAGGTGATTTCTAAAAAATCCTGCGGGGGGGTTGTGGACGTGAAGCGCCACCTCCCAGAAAATAAGTTTTGCAGGTTGGGATGTCTGTAACTTCTCTCGAAAGGTGTCAATTTGGAGAACTGTAATGAGGGTGTGATAGATAGGGTGAAGTGGCGTATTTGTAAATATCCATATAAAGCTTGACCTGGTGGTTTGAATTTTTCTTTCAGTGTCACAAAAGATAGTATTTTCTAAATGCTGCCGTCTGCTAGGTGACCAAATTGAGGGCTAGTTCACACAAAGTGTGTTTTTTTTTCTGCATCAAAAATGCATGTTAAGTAGGTTATATGATTTCCAATGGCATAGTTGACACCAGTGTCAGTTCCAGGGTTTTCCAGTTCCAGAAAAAAAAGTAGAACATGTACTGCACTGGACTATACTGGAACGCAGCAAAACACATCAAAAACGCATGCACCAGAGCGCATTAAAAAGGCATTGGACCCTAGTATAGTGAGAAATAAAAACGGATCTGGAGTGCGTTTTTTGTGGTGCGAACCAGCCCTCAAATAGTTCCTTTGACGTCCATGGGGAGGTCATCAGGAGAGTCGGGCTGTATGGCAATTTAGGGTTAAACAGAAAATCTGTCATTAACCACTTAAGGACCAGCCCATGTACATATACGTCCACAATATGGCACGTACAGGCACATGGGCGTATGGGTACGTCCTCGCCTATTAGCGGGTGGGGGGTCCGATCGGGACCCCCCCCGCTACATGCGGCGGTCGGGTCCGCTCGGGGAGCGATCCGGGACCACGGCGCGGCTATTTGTTTATAGCCGCTCCGTCGCGATCGCTCCCCGGAGCTGAAGAACGAGGAGAGCCGTGTGTAAACACGGCTTCCCCGTCCTTCACTATGGCGGCGCATCGATCGCGTCATTCCCTTTATAGGGAAGACACGATCGATGACGTCATTCCTACAGCCACACCCCCAAACAGTTGTAAACACATACTAGGTGCACCCTAACTCCTACAGCGCCACCTGTGGTTAACTCCCAAACTGCAACTGTCATTTTCACAATAAAGAATGCAATTTAAATGCATTTTTTGCTGTGAAAATGACAATGGTCCCAAAAATGTGTCAAAATTGTCCGAAGTGTCCGCCATAATGTCGCAGTCACGAAAAAAATTGCTGATCGCCGCCATTAGTAGTAAAAAAAAAATAAAAAATAAAAATGCAATAAAACTATCCCCTATTTTGTAAACACTATAAATTTTGCGCAAACCAATCGATAAACGCTTATTGCGATTTTTTTTACTAAAAATAGGTAGAAGAATACGTATCGGCCTAAACTGAGGAAAAAAAATGTTTTTATATATGTTTTTGGGGGATATTTATTACAGCAAAAAGTAAAAAATATTGCTTTTTTTTCAAAATTGTCGCTCTATTTTTGTTTATAGCGCAAAAACTAAAAACCGCAGATGTGATCAAATACCACCAAAAGAAAGCTCTATTTGTGGGGAAAAAAGGACGCCAATTTTGTTTGGGAGCCACGTCGCACGACCGCGCAATTGTCTGTTAAAGCGACGCAGTCCCGAACTGTAAAAACACCTTGGGTCTTTAGGCTGCATATTGGTCCGGGGCTTAAGTGGTTAAGTGGTAGAAAGTTTTTCCTATACAATGCAATATACATTAGGTGGGGGTAATTTTCACTCCAAAATATTTTAACACCAAAGTCATACACATATATGGATAAGAAGTGGATACATTTTCAATTTCTGAGGGAGAAAAAATAATATCCTGATAGGGAGCTATAAGCTTCATGAAGGTTTGGGAGAGAAATACAGGTTTGAGTCAGCATGAGGACCACACTCTGCAAAAAGTGATATTTTAAATTCTCTTTCTCTAAATGGTATGCCATGTATGTTGTTTGTTTTTTTTCCTAAGTGAGCCGCTAGGTGTTCTATGCAAAGGGTGAATAGATGGGGTGAGGGGGGACAGTCTTGTCTAATGCCATTGGATATAATGAAAGGTGGCACATGGAGTTTTAACCTGCACAGAAGGTTGGGAATATAGGGCCAAATTCTCAAAAAGCTGTGCAAATTTAGTATTACCTAACTTATGTCATTTAAGTTACGGCGCCCTAAGTTGGTGTCGTAAGTGCCGTATCCTCAGCGCATTTGCGCACAAAATTGTGCCATCCTTAACCTAAGTTCCAAGGCACAAGGCGTGGTTATGGCAAGTGGGAATGAAGTGGGCGTGCTTCATTGTAATGAGCCGTGACCCCATGCAAATGAAGGGCCGGCCGTACTGCGCATGCGCGCACGAATCTGGACCTCACTGGGCATGTGCAGAACTTTGCTCATCGCAATCAGTGAGATAGGTAAAAGGCCAAGCGTACTTAGTTTGAGGATCGCCCTGTGTCTAAATAGCCCCAGTCAAACACACTTCCCTTGCAAAAGTATTTCCCTGTGTTCCCTTCCTAAAGCAAGTTGCTTCTGCTTTAAACGTTTGTCAGTGTTTGTTGGTAAGATTTGTTTGTGAGAAAAGTTGTGGAGGAGTTTTAGAGTATAGTTGGTGTTTGTTTTTGATAATTTGTTATTTGTTTTGATTGTTTGCCTGTTTGTTTTTGATAAGTGTTTCTTTTTTGGTGTGTGATTGTTTTTTGTTTTCCTTTTTTGCCTGTTTGTTTTTGATAAGTGTTTCTTTTTTGGTGTGTGATTGTTTTTTCTTTCTCTTCTTTGCCTGTTTGTTTTTGAATTTATAGTAGCTGTCTGTTGGTGGTTTTTTTTTTTGCTTGTTTTTTTTTTCTTTGTTGTGTGTGTATTGTTGATTGTTTTTTGGGTGAGTTTCCTGTTGTTGGGTGTTGTCTGTGATGGCCACCAAGCGCAGGAAGCTAAATTTTACAGTGGCAGAGAAGCATATTCTTGCTCAGGGCGTCATAAAATATGGGCGTTTTCTCCATGGCCCTGAGAGCCACAACACCACCCCGGCCAGGAGGAAGGAGAACCTTAAAAAGATCACCGATCGGATCAATGCGGCGGGGGGGGGAGACCAGGACCATCGCTGGAGTTAAAAAAAAAATCAACGATTTGAAGAGCGTGTCCCGGAACAAGCTGGCAATGCTGCATGCCCATACCAGGGGCACTGGAGGAGGGGGACCCTGCCCAGTCAGGATGAGTGAGGAGGAATGGGCAGTGGCCCAGTGTTTCCACCCACAGCAGGTGGTGGGCCTGCCTGGCTTTGACTCTGATCCTCTTATGAGGACAGGTAATTTTTTGTAATTTTCTATCTGGTGATTAGCATGTGTGGGTGGGGGAAGGGAAGATGTGCCAAGTGTGTGGATCCACCAACCTGTGATTGTTTTGTGTCCTCCCCAGATGGCCAGGAGGTTGCAGCCCCATCAGCCCAGGAGGTTGCTGGGTCATCAGCCCAGGAGGTGGCAGCCCCATCAGCCCAGGAGGTTGCTGGGTCATCAGCCCAGGAGGTGGCAGCCCCATCAGCCCAGGAGGTGGCAGCCCCATCAGCCCAGGAGGTGGCAGCCCCATCAGGGCAGGAGGTTGCTGGGTCATCAGGGCAGGCTGCTGCACCACCCCCAAGACAGGCTGATGCAGAGTCCCAAGAAGGGCAGGATTCGCCATGGGAGGGGAGTGCCCACAACTCCCCTAATTTGGATGTTGAGTGGGAGGAGGATGAGGGGGAGGAAGATGAGAATATTGATATTGGCCAACAAATCCTGATGGGCCAAGATATGACCTTTGAGTCATCCCCTGAGGGTACCCCAGAGGCGCCCAGCAGTCAGGCCACCATCATGGGTGGCCCCTCCCAACCCTCCTCCAACATGCAGCAGCACCCATGGCTCACTCCAACCCCTCCTCCAAGGCCACAAGCCTCAGGGGCAAGTAGGAGGCCGACTCCGGAAACCAGGGGGGGTTTGTGCGTCTGCCGGTCAGTCTGTTGAGGGACAATGCCCGGCAGACCCGCAGTCTGGGTGAAATTAAAAAATCAATGAGCAAGGTGGAGCACAGCCTGGGTTTAATGAGGGAGTCACTGGGTGACGTGGCCACCAACTCAGTGGGGGTCATCACGTGTTTGTGGGACCTGAAGAACGCCACAACAGGCGTGGCCCAGGAGGTGACTGCCCTCACCCAGGCTGTGCAGGCCAATACCCGGGCTGTGCAGGCCAATACCCGGGCTGGCCAGGCTAATACGGCTGACATGACTGCCTGTCTGACAAGGATAGCCGTGGCCTTGGAGGGCAGGCCAGCAGGAGGACAGACACCAGGGGAGGCTCCTTCTTCCCCTGCACAGACCCCCCCGTGTTGATACTCCCTCCCCTGCACAGACCCCCCCCGTGTTGATACTCCCTCCCCTGCACAGACCCCCCCCGTGTTGATACTCCCTCCCATGCACAGACCCCCCCCGTGAAGATCCCCCAGTCGGCCATGGCCGTGCCCGTGCCCGTGGTCATCCCAGAAGGAGCACTCGGCAACATCAGTAAGTTGCAGGGGTACTTTTTATTTTTTATTTTTTTTTATTTTTTTATACTGTACTTATGATTTGGTTTATGTGTGTGAATGATGTGTGAATGTGGGGGGGTGGCATTCCTGATAACATAAGGGTGTCACCCTCAGTTTTGGTGGAGTAGGGATCCCCAGGACCAGGGAGAAGTCATCCCAGGTTCCTGAATGATGTATGAATGCACAGTGACATAATTGGAGCCGTGGCGGGGCGTTACTGCTCCCAAGTACCAAAGGGGGGAGTACTTGGATCTAATCCAATTCGATGTGCATGTGATGTGTCTGTGATAGGGACCACAGTGGCGTGCATTCATGCATTCTCATTGTGAGATAATTAATGTGTGTTTTGTATAAAAAAAAGACATTCTCATTGTCATATAAGTAATGTGCATTTTATGTGCAAAGTAAATGTTTAAAGGTCACATAATCTCTGTGATTTTTGGTTGGCAAAGCAAAAAAATAAAGATAATTAAGGTCCATTTACTGGGCAAAGATGCCTTCAGCCAGTTGTCTCCTTATTGCCTGGCCCTCAGCAGACCGGGTAGAGGTGGTTGGAGGGGGGGGGGGATTGCCTGGGTGGGGGGTTAGGTCAGCTCAACATGCAGGCCCCTTCTCAGAGCAAAATTATGGAGGATGCAACATGCCCCAATAATTTGACAGACAAAGTCTGGGGAATACAAGAGTGTACCCCCAGTCTTGTCAAGGCATCTGAATCTGGACTTGAGAAGGCCAAATGTCCACTCTACTATTGCCCGGGTCTGGATGTGATAGATAGATAGATAGATAGATAGATAGAGCTATAGATAGAGAGATTGATAATTAATTAGATAGATAGATAAACAGACAGATAGATAGACAGACAGATAGATATAGATAGATAATTAGATAGATAGATAATTAGACAGACAGGTAGATATATATAGATAATTAGATAGATAAACAGATAATTAGGCAGATAGCTATAGATAGATAGATAGATAGATAGATAGATAGATAGATAGATAGATAGATAGATAGATAGAGCTATAGATAGATAGATAGATAGATAGATAGATAGATAGATAGATAGATAGATAGATAGATAGATAGATAGATAGATAGATAGATAGAGCTATAGATAGAGAGATAGATAGATAGATAATTAGACAGACAGGTAGATATAGATAGATAATTAGATAGATAAATAGATAATTAGGCAGATAGCTATAGATAGATAGATGGATAGATAGATGGATAATCAGACAGAGGTAGCTGATAGATAGATAGATAGATAGATAGATAGATAGATAGATAGATAGATAGATAGATAGATAGATAGATAGATAGACAGATAAAGCTATAGATAGAGAGATAGAGCTGTAAATAGATAGATAGATAGATAGATAGATAGATAGATAATTAGATAGATAGATAAACAGACAAATAGATAGACAGACAGATAGATAGATATAGATAGATAATTAGATAGAGAGATAGATAGATAATTAGACAGACAGGTAGATATAGATAGATAAATAGATAATTAGGCAGATAGCGATAGATAGATAGATAGATAGATAGATAGATAGATAGATAGATAGATAGATAATTACACAGATGTAGCTAATAGATAGATAGATAGGATAGATAGATAGAGCTATAGATAGAGAGAGAGAGAGAGAGAGAGATAGAGATAGATAGAGATAGATAGATAGATAGATAGATAGATAGATAGATAGATAGATAGATAAATAGATAATTAGGCAGATAGCTATAGATAGATGGATAGATAGATAGATAGATGGATAATTAGACAGAGGTAGCTAATAGATAGATAGATAGATAGATAGATAGATAGATAGATAGATAGATAGATAGATAGATAGATAGATAGATAGATAGATAGATAGATAATTAGATAGATAAATAGATAATTAGGCAGATAGCTATAGATAGATGGATAGATAGATAGATGGATAATTAGACAGAGGTAGCTAATAGATAGATAGATAGATAGATAGATAGATAGATAGATAGATAGATAGATAGATAATTAAACAGACAGATAGATAGATAAATAGATAGATAGATAGAGCTATAGATAGAGAGATTGATAATTAATTAGATAGATAGATAAACAGACAGATAGATAGACAGACAGATAGATATAGATAGATAATTAGATAGATAGATAATTAGACAGACAGGTAGATATATATAGATAATTAGATAGATAAACAGATAATTAGGCAGATAGCTATAGATAGATAGATAGATAGATAGATAGATAGATAGATAGATAGATAGATAGATAGATAGATAGATAGATAGATAGATAGAGCTATAGATAGATAGATAGATAGATAGATAGATAGATAGATAGATAGATAGAGCTATAGATAGAGAGATAGATAGATAGATAGATAATTAGACAGACAGGTAGATATAGATAGATAATTAGATAGATAAATAGATAATTAGGCAGATAGCTATAGATAGATAGATGGATAGATAGATGGATAATCAGACAGAGGTAGCTGATAGATAGATAGATAGATAGATAGATAGATAGATAGATAGATAGATAGATAGATAAAGCTATAGATAGAGAGATAGAGCTGTAAATAGATAGATAGATAGATAATTAGATAGATAGATAAACAGACAAATAGATAGACAGACAGATAGATAGATATAGATAGATAATTAGATAGAGAGATAGATAGATAATTAGACAGACAGGTAGATATAGATAGATAATTAGATAGATAAATAGATAATTAGGCAGATAGCGATAGATAGATAGATAGATAGATAGATAGATAGATAGATAGATAGATAGATAGATAATTACACAGATGTAGCTAATAGATAGATAGATAGGATAGATAGATAGAGAGAGAGAGAGAGAGAGAGATAGAGATAGATAGATAGATAGATAGATAGATAGATAGATAGATAGATAGATAGATAGATAGATAAATAGATAATTAGGCAGATAGCTATAGATAGATGGATAGATAGATAGATGGATAATTAGACAGAGGTAGCTAATAGATAGATAGATAGATAGATAGATAGATAGATAGATAGATAGATAGATAGATAGATAGAGAGAGAGAGAGAGATAGATAGATAGATAATTAGATAGATAAATAGATAATTAGGCAGATAGCTATAGATAGATGGATAGATAGATAGATGGATAATTAGACAGAGGTAGCTAATAGATAGATAGATAGATAGATAGATAGATAGATAGATAGATAGATAGATAGATAATTAAACAGACAGATAGATAGATAAATAGATAGATAGATAGATAGATAGATAGATAGATAGATAGATAGATAGATAATTAGACAGAGGTAGCTGATAGATAGGTAGATAGATCGATAGAGAGAGAGAGAGAGGGGGGGCAGTCAGATAGATAGACAGACAGAGATAAGAGATGCACAGCTGCAGGACGCAGGTACTCTAAGCCCTCACACACATACAGGAGATGTGAAGCACGGCACCCTCCCCCCTCCCTCCTGTCCACACTCAGTCCGATCACAGTACAGGCTGAGCATACAGCACAAGGTGCTGGACATGATGGGGTGGACAGGGACACTGGACAGGACAGACAATGAGACAAATAAAGTATTTTAATAAGTTACTTACCTTAGAGTCCTCCTGGAGCCAAAAGCGAAAGTAACACTGCCCTGGGGAAAGCACCGCCCATTTCCTTCTGCAGTGAGGAAGCAGCAGGACCCAATTAGAGAGGAGAGTGGAGACACTGATAGATATAGATAGATAATTAGATAGATAGATAATTAGACAGACAGGTAGATATATATAGATAATTAGATAGATAAACAGATAATTAGGCAGATAGCTATAGATAGATAGATAGATGGATAGATAGATAGATAGATAGATAGAGCTATAGATAGAGAGATAGATAGATAGATAATTAGACAGACAGGTAGATATAGATAGATAATTAGATAGATAAATAGATAATTAGGCAGATAGCTATAGATAGATAGATAGATAGATAGATAGATAGATAGATAGATAGATAGATAGATAGATAGATATATGGATAATCAGACAGAGGTAGCTAATAGATAGATAGATAGATAGATAGATAGATAGATAGATAGATAGATAGATAGATAGATAGATAGACAGATAAAGCTATAGATAGAGAGATAGAGCTGTAAATAGATAGATAGATAGATAATTAGATAGATAGATAAACAGACAAATAGATAGACAGACAGATAGATATAGATAGATAATTAGATAGATAGATAGATAATTAGACAGACAGGTAGATATAGATAGATAATTAGATAGATAAATAGATAATTAGGCAGATAGCTATAGATAGATAGATAGATAGATAGATAATTACACAGATGTAGCTAATAGATAGATAGGATAGATAGATAGATAGATAGATAGATAGATAGATAGATAGATAGATAGATAGATAGAGCTATAGATAGAGAGAGAGAGATAGATAGATAGATAGATAGATAGATAGATAGATAGATAGATAGATAGATAGATAGATAGATAGATAGATAGATAGAGATAGATAGATAGATAGATAGATAGATAGATAGATAGATAGATAGATAGATAGATAAATAGATAATTAGGCAGATAGCTATAGATAGATGGATAGATAGATGGATAATTAGACAGAGGTAGCTAATAGATAGATAGATAGATAGATAGATAGATAGATAGATAGATAGATAGATAGATAGATAATTAAACAGACAGATAGATAGATAAATAGATAGATAGATAGATAGATAGATAG
This sequence comes from Rana temporaria, assembly GCF_905171775.1. Lineage (NCBI taxonomy): Eukaryota > Metazoa > Chordata > Amphibia > Anura > Ranidae > Rana > Rana temporaria. The sequence goes on from NC_053494.1 coordinate 64,981,564, forward strand.
ATAGATAGATAGATAGATAGATAGATAATTAGACAGAGGTAGCTGATAGATAGGTAGATAGATAGATAGAGAGAGAGAGAGAGGGGGGGCAGTCAGATAGATAGACAGACAGAGATAAGAGATGCACAGCTGCAGGACGCAGGTACTCTAAGCCCTCACACACATACAGGAGATGTGAAGCACGGCACCCTCCCCCCTCCCTCCTGTCCACACTCAGTCCGATCACAGTACAGGCTGAGCATACAGCATAAGGTGCTGGACATGATGGGGTGGACAGGGACACTGGACAGGACAGACAATGAGACAAATAAAGTATTTTAATAAGTTACTTACCTTAGAGTCCTCCTGGAGCCAAAAGCGAAAGTAACACTGCCCTGGGGAAAGCACCGCCCATTTCCTTCTGCAGTGAGGAAGCAGCAGGACCCAATTAGAGAGGAGAGTGGAGACACTGGAGAGTGATTGGCTCGTGGCGCACAGCACATAGCCACAGAGCTTAAAAAAAACTGCAAATGAAGCGTCTTGCCTGCTGCATTGGCATGACGCTTCAATGATGCTATAGCAGTGAACTGAGTCTGTGACCGGCGCCCACCCTGAACATGCACTGTCTTAAAGGACCTTTTTTTTTTCTTAAAGGGCCCAAAAAAAATTTTTTTTCATTTTTTTTTTATTTTTTTTTACTGGCTTTGGGGGAAGGGGGGCGGCGCCCATGCGCCCCCTATGGACGGGCCGCCACTGATCTGGACGTTGATGGAATGCCACCCTTTTCTGTTTCTGAACAGGTGTTCAGTTTCATGGGGGGGCTGTAGTGCCACATGGGTGCAGTCTATCGCCCCGATGGTCCTTGGGAAGCCAGCAATGCTGTAAAAGTCAGTCATGGCTTGCAGACGCTGCTCCTCCTGGGTGGGCTTCACAAATTGGTTGGTCATGCACCGCAGTATGGCAGGGACCACCTGATGGACACATCGGCTCATTGTCGACTGCACCATCCCAGCCAGACCTCCAGATGCACGCTGGAATGAGCCACTGGATAAAAAATGAAGGGTTGCCATCACTTTATGTAGAGGTGTCAGGGCATGGGAGCGTCTGGTTGGGGTGATAAGATCCTCCTGAAGTAGTTGGGTGATCTCCAGGATGGCTTCCCTATCAAACCTGTAGTTGCCATACACCTCATAATCTGGCATTTGAAAAAGATCACGCCGTGGCCGATAAACTCTCTCCTGTGCCCTCATCCTCCTCCTCTGTGCCCTCCTCCTCCTTTGTGCCTGTAAGGTGGCAAGTGCCGTCAAAATCATTGATGCCCCAGGCATTTTTCCAGACAGATCCTTCACAACTATAGCTCTAGTCACTACCTTCAGCAAACCCTTCCACGGCATGTGTAAAATTAGGGCTGCTTTTATAATGTGGAAATTTAGACAGGGAAACTAACAGGTGCGCACAGGGCGGAAAATACGCCGCATACACTTAATTTTGAGAATCGCCCTAACTCCCTCATTTGCATCTTTGCCTATCAAAAACAGCGGCGAGACTAGCGTAATTTGCGCCCGGGGATGCGCAGGTGTAACTATTTTAGGTAAGACTGAAAATCCGGAAATCTTGGCTTAACTCGTTTTGAAGATCGGGCGCAAAGATACGCGCCGTGTAAATTTAGAAAACTTTAGTTAAGTCCGCGTATCTCTTTTGAGAATTTGGCCCATAGACTTTTAATGGCATGAGGAAAAAAACCTTTAACCACTTCTCTACTTTGGGTGTTTTTCAGATCTGGCGTTTACAAGACTAAAACATTTTTTTTTGCTAGAAAATTACTTAAAACCCACAAACATTATATATTTTTTTTTTCTAATACCATAGAGAATAAAATGGCGATCATTGCAATACTTTTTGTCACACCATATTTGCGCAGCGGTCCTACAAGCGCACTTTTTTTGGAAAAAAATCACTTTTTTTAATTAAAAAATAAGACAGCAATACATTTGGCCCAATTTTTTTATATATTGTGAAAGATAATGTTACGCCGAGTAAAATGGTACCCAACATGTCACGCTTACAAATTGCGCCCGCTCGTGGCATGGCGTCAAACTTTTACCCTTAAAAATCTCGATAGGCGACGTTTAAAAAATTCTATAGGTTGCATTTTTTGAGTTACAGAGTAGGCCTAGGGCTATAATTATTGCTCTCGCTCTAACGATCGCGGCGATACCTCACTTGTGTCGTTTGAACACCGTTTTAATATGCGGGCGCTACTCACGTATGCGTTCGCTTCTGCGCACGAGCTCGTCGGGACGGGGCGCTTTAAAAAAAAATTTTTTTTTTCTTATTTATTTTTATATATTTTATTATTTTTTACACTGGGAAAAAAAAAACAAAATGATCACTTTTATTCCTATTACAAGGAATGTAAACATCCCTTGTAATAGAAAAAAGCATGACAGGTCCTCTTAAATATGAGATCTGGGGTCAAAAAGACCTCAGATCTTATATTTAGACTAAAATGCAAAAAAAAAAAAAAAAATTGGAAAATGTCATTTTTTCAAATGACAAAAAAAAAAAATGTTTCTTTAAGAGGCTGGGCGGGGCTGACGTTTTGACGTCACTTCCGCCCAGCCGAGCTATGGGGACGGGCGAAGGAGATTTTTCCTTCAGTCTCGTCCCCGCTCAGCTCCCGAACGGTCGCGATCTCCTCCGCCGCTACCGATGGCTCCGGTAAGCGGCGGAGGGCGCGGGAGAGCGGCGGGAGGGGGGGGGGGCCCTCTCCCGCCACCGATAACGGCGATCCCGCGGCGCATCTGCCGCGGAGACCGCCGTTATCGTTACCAGAACCGCTGACAGTAAAGATAGATACCTCGGTTGTGGCAGCAGCTGCTGCCGTTACCGAGATATGTATCTTTAAAGTGCCGCCGTATAAAGTCGTAAAGTGGTCTGGAAGTGGTTAAAGCCCGAGGGCTGGATTCAGATAGATTTGTCTATCTATCTGCTGGCGTAACGTATCTGCGATACGTTACGCCGCCGTAAATTAGGGCGCAAGTTCTGTATTCAGAAAGGACTTGCGCCCTATGTTACGGCGGCGTAACGTATGTCGTCCGGCGTAAGCCTGCCTAATTCAAATGTGTTTTATGTGGGCGTGTTTTATCTAGATTCCCTGTGACCCCACGTATTTGACGTATTTCAAGAACGGCACATGCACCGTCTTTGGAATATCCCAGTGTGCATTGCTCCAAAGTACGCCACAAGGACGTATTGGTTTTGACGTGAACGTAAATGACGTCCAGCCCTATTCGCGAACGACTTACGCAAACGATGTAAAATTTTTAAAACTTGGCGCGGGAACGACATCCATACTTAATATTAGCTACGCCTCATATAGCAGGGGTACTTATACGCCGAAAAAAGCCTAACGTAAACGACGTAAAAAATACGTACGTTTCTGAATGGGCGTATATACCTAATTAGCATATTCCTTGCGTAAATATACGGAAGCGCCACCTAGCGACCAGCGTAAATATGCAGCCTAAGATACGACGGTGTAAGACACTTACACCGGTCGGATCTTAGGGAAATCTATGCGTAACTGATTCTCTGAATCAGTCGCATAGATACGACGGCCCGCACTCAGAGATGCAACGACTTATCCGGAGATACGCCGTCGTATCTCGTATCTGAATCCGGCCCCATGTATTCAAGTGTTGTTAAAAGGAAAGGCCAACTTAAACTTTCAAAATGCATTCTCTGCATATTTAAGTTCATCAGTAGAGCAGCCCTGTACTCCCTATTGACCACATCAATTATGTTGATTACTTTTCTGGTGTTATGGCCCTCTTGACAAAATTCAACCTAATCAAGAGCAGTTTGATGAAAGTTTTCAGGTCCGAATTTAGTAAGGTGATATGTCTATAACTGGTGCATAAAGAGTGATCCTTATCAGAATTAAGTATTAGCATGATATATTTGAGAAAGCTGTTAAAAAGTTGCACCGTGTGAAAGAGGAAGATCAAAAGGAAGGTTGTTCTAATATTTGTAGTGAAATCCTTCAATTCCCAGAAATTTGTCTGTGGGGATTGCCCCTTTAATGGGGGAATTGAATGAGTGCAGTTCAGAGACCAAGGCCCAGATTCTCGTAGAATCGCATAAAACTGTGCGGGCATAACGTATCTCATTTACGTTACGCCGCCGCAAGTTTTACAGGCAAGTGCTTTATTCACAAAGCACTTGCGTGTAAAGTTGTGGCGGCGTAGCGTAAATCACCAGGCGCAAGCCCGCCTAATTCAAATTAGGCGGGTAGGGGGCGTGTAGTATTTAAATTAAGCGCGTTCCCGCGCCGAACGTACTGCGCATGCGCCGTCCGTAAAATATCCCAGGGTGCATTGCTCCGAATGACGTCGCAAGGATGTCATTGGTTTCAACGTGAATGTAAATGGCGTCCAGCCCCATACACAGACGACTTACGCAAACAACGTACATTTTCAAATTTCGACACGGGAACGACGGCCATACTTAACATTGATTGCGCCTCATATACCCAGGGGCAACTTTACGCCGGGACAAGCCTAACCTAAATGTTGTAACTTTACTGCGTCGGCCGCGCGTACATTCGGGAATTCGCGTATAATCTAGCTAATTTGCATACTTGACGGGGAAAACGACGGAGGCGACACCTAGCGGACAAAAAAAAAATTGCATTTAAGATCCGACAGCGTAAGAGCCTTACGCCTGTCGGATCTAATGGATATCTATGCGTAACTGATTCTAAGAATCAGTCGCATAGATACGACGGCCCAGATTAGGACTTACAACGGCGTACATGGCGTTGCGCCGTCGTAAGCCCTTTGAGGATCTGGGCCCAAGAGTTTGGGGATGCCACTATCCACAAGATGTTTCCAGGGGTACCTAGGGTCTCCAGCGCCCTTGGCAATAATCTGTATCAGCGCCCGCATCCCCCCGCCTTTGGTTCCAATGCGATTTGAATTCAGCCATACAATCTGTATGGCTCAATTTGCATCGCACAGACATCGCATGTGATTTGCATTGCAGTGTGGTGCAAATCACATCGCAATGTCGGACATCCCATATATGTGAACCGGCCCTAAATGTGTATTAGTTTATGCATCATTCATGTGTTTTTTGATGTTTGATGTTTCTACCAGAGTCTCACAAATGTGTAAGTTCAAATACAATTGTTCAGTTGTGACCTACCTACCTGACTTCACAGCAGTGTATAGTGTAGTGTCAGTGTATAGTGAAGTGGTCCCTTCCCTTCCTACAATATTACTGACCTACCTAATTCCTAAACTGACCTACCTGATTCCTACATTGGCCACTACACTACCCTGCACACCACACTGACCACTACACTGCACACTGACCACTACACACTGACTACACTGACCGCTGCACTACACTGTAGTATAGTGGTCAGTGTGCAGTGTACAGTAGTAGTCAGTGTGTAGTGCTCAGTGTGTAGTGGTCAGTGTGCAGTGTAGAGGTCAGTGGGGTGTAGTTTAGTGGGCAGTGGGGTGTAGTGTAGTAGGCAGTGGGGTATAGTGTAGTGAGCAGTGTGCAGTGTAGTGGTCAGTGTAGTGGTCAGTGTATAGTGGTCAGTGTGTAGTGTAGTGGTCAGTGTATAGTGTAGTGATCAGTGTGCAATGTAGTGGTCAGTGTGCACACTGACCACTACACTACACACTGACCACTGCACACTGGCCACCACACTACACACTGACCACTACACTACACACTGACCACTACACACTGACCACTACACTGCACACTGACCACTACACACTGGCCACTGCACACTACACTGCACACTGACCACTACACTGCACACTGACCACTACACTACACACTGACCACTACACTGCACACTGACCACTACACTACACACTACACTGCAGTGACTGTACACTGACCACTACACAATACACCATTCACTGACTTTCTGGCTGCTCCCTCTCCACAGACCATAACTACTCCCCCCTGGCCAGCAACAAAACGTACGGGGGAGTCTCTTACCTTTTTTTTTTTCATCTGCTCTGCCTCTGCGCCTGTGCCTGTGCATGTCACAGTGCCAGACTGCCTTCCTCCGACGGGGACATGATCTAGGCTCTGAGGAGGAGACAGCGGCTACAGCTCCTTTGGCCTTCGGGCCAACCCCGCTCACCCGCGATTGAGGACAGGCCAGCCCCGCCTGCCGCACATGACCCCTTTCGTCCAATCACAGGGCACCAGGGGCCAGCCTGAGACTTAACGTGCGGGTAACAGGAAATGAAAATTAGGAAAAGCCGCGGGTCCCAACACACAGGCATGGGATTTCATCCCCAAATGTTGAGCCCGGTGCCACGGCTCCCCTCACACCCCACACAGCGCTACTAGGGTTGCCACCTTTTCTTCAAGCCAAACCCAAACACTTTAGAGGTGCATGGCAAAAAAAAATGGAAAAAAAGCTGCATGGCAAATATTAGCACAACACATTTTGGATTGGATTTGCACCTCTGGTCATACATTATTATATGTGTATGGCAATTGCACTGTATGTGTTTAAATAAGATTGGAGTGTATTATTCTTGGAGTGTCCCCTGCCCCTAAAGACCCCCATTAGACTGCCTTACCGAGAGCATTTTTTGGGCCAGGAAGTGTGGGAACCAGAGTTTGGGTGCTGTAGTGCCATTTTCATTCCTTCCTTCCATTGTGTGGAAGGGGCTTGGGGAAAAGGTAAAGTAGAGGCAGATGCTGCAACGCTGTGACCAGCGTGTCAGCAAGACACATCTGAACTGGTACACTCATTCACAGGGCTGCTGTTAGGAATCATGGGGGGAAAGAGGTGTAGGGGAGGGAGGTGAGAGAGGAGGAGGCAGCAGAGAGAGGGGGTGGCTGACAGAGAGGTGGGTGCTGACAGAGGAGGGGCTGACTGATGGGGATGACTGACAGAGAGGGGGATGCTGACAGAGGGAGGGGGTGCTGACAGAGAGGTAGGGGTGCTGACAGAGGGGGTGGCTGACAGCGAGGGGGTGCTGAAAAAGAGAGGGGGTGCTGACAAAGAGTTGGGTGCTGACAGAGAGGCGGGGGTGCTGACAGAGAGGGGGGTTCTGACAGAGAGGGGGTGCTGACAGAGAGGGTGCTGACAGAGAGGATGCTGACAGAGAGGGGGGTGCTGAAAGAGAGGGGGGTGCTGACAGAGAGGCGGGGGTGCTGAAAGAGAGGCGGGGGTGCTGATGGAGAGGGTGCTGACAGAGGCAGGGGTGCTGACAGAGAGACAGGGGTGCTGACAGAGGGGGGCTGAAATTTCTTTGTGGATGTCTAAAATGAATGATACTGAACACATGGAACGCCTTACTGCTTCCTTCTATCATGAGGAAAGGGTTTGTGATACATAATACCCGTGGTCAATCTTTTTCTATTCTACCACATCAGGAGCTGATTGACCAGCAGGGTTTGGTCTAGATTGCTATGGCATGGCTGACAATTATTAATCAATTGATTTTATGCTGACATGGGTTCTCTCCTTCAAGGAGACACCCCTCTTCTCCCCCCCTTTTTTTCTCTCACTTTTTTGTTTGTCCTCTCATGATAATTAAATAAAAATCCTCAGCAAAATGCAAAGGGTTCAGGTCTCTGGCGGGTAGCCAGCGTAGGAATCCTACCTATGTGCACAGTTTGTATACCCTTGTTTTTCACTAAATTAAGAATTTAAAGGTGCATTACTTAGCTGAGGTGATGTTGTAGATTTATCACCAACTCATAGTGCCAGAGCTATCTGAATGCTATTCATCCATGGGGGACTGGAGAGTAAGAGAGGACAAACCAGGAGAGAGCTTAGGAAAGAGTAACTATAGAAACTAACAAGAAGAGATACATAAAACTAACAGTAACCATTAGGGTAAGCAAGTACACAATCAGCAATGGTTGATATTCATCCTTTGAAGTTCCCAAATACCCCCCTCCCCAACATTGTTGGGGGGGGTAGGACTGAAAGAGTAATGCCAGTAAGAGCTCACAATAACTGAACCTATTTAGCATGGAGGGGGAGTGAGTATAACGTACAAGTGGGAGAAGTGGTATGGGAGGGCCTGATAAAGCAGTCAAGGCATCAGACTATGGGGGAAATCCATCAGTAATATTATTGGTGCAGTTGGTTCCCAAAAGAAATCTAAAGGCCTTCAGACTATATCTATAAAAAAAAAAAGTTCCCCAAAGTGAGGGGGAAAACTTGGCATAATTTATCCAATTATTCTGCGCACAGATGCGTTGCCAAAATGTATTGGGACGTCTGTCTTTACACACACATGAACCCTAATGGCATCCAAGTCTTATAGCTAGATTCAGGTAGATTGGTGCATATTTGGGCCAGCATAACGCAACGTATATGCGCTACGCCGGCATAAGCCGGAGAGCAAAGTTGATGATTCACAAAGCACTTGCTCGCCAATGTGCGCCGGCCGAACTTAAAATTGGAGGCTTAAGCCGGTGTAAGTGGAAGTGGGTGTGAACTTATGCAAATGATTGTGTGAGCGTGGTGCAGTGGCTTACGCCCGGCCTAACTTCAACGGAGCATGCGCAGTGATGTCCAAGCCGGAGAGCTTTCTTGTGCGCATGCGCGCATCTACGTCGGCCGAACTTTAGTTGTACGCCGCATAAATACGCCGCATAAATACGCCCAGACATGCGTCCGTCCGATGCAAAATTACATCCTGCTTTCCCCCCCCCCTGAGCGTGGTAATTTTGCCCCCGGCTTGTTTTTTTTCTGTCTGATGGCTGCTCCTGTCAGCAAGAGGAAAAAAAATGTTACTGCCCAGGAGAGGGCTATCATCATCTCTGTGATGGAGGAGTTTGATAAGTTCCTCCATGGACCTGAAAGCCGAAATATCACCCATGCCAGGAAGCAGGAGATCCTGGACACCATAGCCACTAGGGTCAATGCCCTTGGCAATGTCCCCTGCATTGCAAAGGACATCTCCAAAAAGATCAATGACATGCGGCTTCGTGTGCGGGAGAAACTTGCCAAAATAAACAAACACCGGACTGGCACTGGGGGTGGACCACCCTGTGATATAGAGCTGACCCCGGAGGATGAGAGGATCGCCCAGTGTCTGCATAGGGAGCAGGTGGAGGGTGTTGAGGGGTTTGATTCCCGGCAAGAGGTCTTGAGGACAGGTAAGTGTGTTTTATATTTCCTATCTGGTGTGTAGCATGTGTGGGTGGGGGAAGGGAACATGTGACAAGTGTGTGGGTCCCCCAACATGTGACTGCTTTATGTCATCCACAGATGTGCAGGAAGGGGCGGGCATATCTGGTGTCGGTGGCCGTCCCACCACATCGTCCGAGGAGCCTCAGGAAGACCCCCAAGATGCTGTGGTGGTGGGGACTGTCCACACCTCTCCTATTGAGGTGGTGTTGGATGATTCAGTGGACCTTAGCCAGATTGGGCTTATCATTGAGGAGTCCATGTTGATGGTTGGGCCCTCTAACACCTCCACCCCCATGATAGGAAGCCCCTCTGCTTCACCCACCAGCAGGGGAACCACCTCAAGGGCCTCCCCATACACCCGCTCAGTTGCCTCTTCTGGCCCCAGGAAGGCGACCAGGAAGACGAGGGGTGTAGCGGTGGATGTACAGGACCAGATTGCCCAGAATCAAAGCCAGCAGACCCGGCATATGGGGGATATCGCCGGGCATCTGCAGAAGATGGCTGAGAATGCTGGACAACTATGGGAGGCAGTGCAGGAGGTGAGCTGAAACAGCTCTGCAGTAGCCACCTGTGTGGTTGACCTACAGGCCACCACTGCCAACCTGGTCACCAAAGTGGATTGCCTTATTGAGGCTCTTAAGGCAAATACCACTTGTAACAGAATGACCCGGGACAAACAGAGACTTTGTAAGGATGAGGGGTACTCCTGTACCGGCGTCACCAAGGAGTCTTATGTCTAGGGTCACCTTATGTCCCATAGGGCCATAGGGTGACTGAGAAATTATATCCTAAATTACAGGACAGGGGACATTAATAATAATTCATGGTTGCAGGATGTCTTGAGATATCACAAGTTGTTGGCTTATTCAATGTGGGGACACATTCTTTTGAAAGGTGTTAATTGCATCTACTCCTAGACATTTCATTGTCCATTGTGTAAAGGTGTGACTACCTGTCTGTCGGAGACAGAACGTCTGTCTAACGATGTGGATTGAAGGGAACTCATTTTGTGATGATATTTTGTGTGAATTCTATTGATAAAAGTATGTGATTGAAGCCCCATGGTGTGAAGGGGGGTGGAGATTTCAGTGTCCCTTTGATTACGGTCACCTGCTTGTAACTGCATAAAAAGCTGAGAAGAAACCATTAAAGCATTCTTACATTTGAAACCAGAACACAGAGCTGTGTGTCTCGTGTCTGGGGGAATTCTTATGGGCCGTGTTCGTTTGCCTGATTGTGGAGTGTCGATAAGCTGTCTTGGATGGGATGGAAGGTTGTAAACGGTGGTGACCATTACACCACTGCCGTACAGGAGGAGGGGAGACAGAGGCAGTGGACTGAGAGGGCAAACCTCACCCGCCAGCTGAGGATGCAGGCCCAGACAAACCAGTTCCTCAGATGGATAGCCGTTGCCTTGGAGGCCAGGCAGCCATCACCTGCCAGGACTGGGCCACCTGCGGATGAGCCCCCTCCAGATCTCCCACACCCCCCCCACCCCAGGCTCCCCCCAGGCAGCTGAGGAGCCAAACATCTGGCACCAGGCGCAACCAGCGGAAGGTAAAATAAATGCCCTTTTTTTTTTTTTTTTTCTGCTCAGGTGATGAGCTTTTTTTGTTTCTTTTCTGCTCAGGTGGTGAGCTTTTTTTGTTTGTTTTCCTTTGATTTCTGCAAGCACACGGTGAGGAGTGCTGCTACAGTGTGACTGGTGTGTGAATGGGGGGGGGGTGTCACTCCTGCTGGCAAAGGGGTGACACCCTCTGCCGTGTGAAAGGTGTATGAATGTACAGTGACATAATTGGAGCCTTGGCGTGGCGTTGCTGCTCCAAAATCCTGTGCGGTGTACTTTGGTCTAATCCAATTTGATGAGGATGTGATGTGTCTGTGCTAGGGACCACACCGGTGTGCATGCATGCATTCTCATTGTGCCATGATTAATGTGTGTTTTTAACGTGAAAAGATGTCTTCTGTGGGGCGTCTTCTGATTTCTGCTCCCACAGCAGACGGGGTACCCTCGGGCAGGGGGGGATTGTGTGGTTCGGGGGTCAGGTCATCACATATGTCAATCTGCAGGCCCCTTCTCACAGCGAAGTTGTGCAGCATGCAACATGCACCGATGATCTGGCACACAAAGCTTGGGGAATACAACAGGGTACCCCCAGACTTATCCAGGCATCGGAAACGGGACTTCAGGAGGCTGACACCATCCCCTTGTCCTGCAAGTGTGGGTGCTCAGCTTGCTCAGCTCGTCCGTAACGGTGCTGTAGCTGCTCTCCAGCTGACCTGTGTCCGTCTGGTGCAAAGTTATTCCACCTTTTTGATGGAATAACTTTAGGCCTGACGTAACACTTGCGCGCACCGGACTTAGCCTATGTCGGGCGCACTTACATTCGCGAATCGGCGTATCTCCCTAATTTGCATATTTAAATAGGAAATCAATGCGAGCGGAAGATACGTCGCGCCTAAATATGCGCCCAAGTTAGGCCGGCTTAGAAAAGTTGCGTCGGTAGGAGGAAGCCTATTTTCAGGTGTATCTTGTTCTGTGGGTACGAAACAAAAGCGCGCCGGAGCACATTTACACCTACGCCGCGTATCTGTAGATAAGTCGGCCTAACTCTTACTAAATGTACCTATTAGTCCGTAGGGTGCAATATTGAGTTGGCTCACCCCTTGCAGCTATAACAGCTTCAACTCTTCAACAAAATATTAGCCCTTGCTGCCCAGGAAGCTGAGACTGCCCTTGTAGAATGAGCATTCACTCAGGATGGAGGATATTCTTCACCCTGTAGGCCTTCTGGATTAACGTTACAACCCAAGATGCCAGAGTTCTGATGGAAGCTTCTTTGCCCCTTGTAAGGGGTTAGCTCGGTAGCGGGGGTGTGTGATTTCCTGAGTGGGTTCACTACACACTGAATTATACAGAGAGGCAGCCGTGGGTGGTTGAAAAACAAGGGTTATGGTTTATTCTTCCATATTGCTGGAAACAAGTGCAAGCATCCAAACAGCATAAACAAAACAAAACATAAAATAAACCCTGACCACTTGGGCCGTCTACCTTCACAACACAGGAACCTACCTATGGAGTCTGGCACAGCCTACTGCTGGGCAGACACTGCTGGTCTTCCAGCAGAAAACAATAGTCTTTTTGATTTTTTTTTATCACACAGCAAAAATATCAACAACCACTTTACCTTCAGAAGTCTTCCTCAGCTCACTGCTCTCCTTAACTCAACAAGCCTCGGGATGCATTCAGTAGTAATCCTCTGGACAACTTATAGAGGCCTTAATTTTTCCATTTTGAACAGCTGAAGCTATCCAACGTCCTTAAACCTTTTTGGCTACCTCTACAGCCGACACCTGATAGTAATTGGTGAATTTTCTAAACAAGGCAGAAATGTATCTCCCGTCTGTGACAACACCCCCAGATTTACCTGACTTCCTGTCACACCCTGTATTTACTGAACGGTACAATGAAAAGTGAAAAGTCGCTCACGACAAGACTCTGAACCTGTGTCTGTAAACACTGGTAGTGCCCAGGGTTTCAACAGGTGGCTTGGAGTAGCGACCTTAGGTGTGAACCCTCGAAGGGGGCAAAGTTCTACCCTGTCGGGGAAGGAGGAGATGTGGCCATCACCTATCCCTAATGAGTGAAGTTCTGAGATCCTTCTGCCAGATGTAATGGCTAGCAGGAAAGCCGTCTTTAGTGTCAGGTTCCATAATGCTACTTGTTCCACTGGAGCAAAGGGATGGTCTGATAGAACTTCAAGGACCAGGGACAGATCCCACTTAGGAAATGATCGTCTGACAGGTGGACGAATCTTCAATACTCCTCTGAGGAAAGTGACTACCAAAGGATCCTCCGCCCATCTCTTATTTGTTGCGGCAGAGATTGCTGCTACCTGCACTTTGAGGGAGCTCAGACCAAGCCCCAGATCAAGTCCTGTCTGAAGGAAACCTAGAATATTGGACATAGAAGGAAGGATTGGATCAAATCCATTTCCGGTAGCAAGTGACAAGAACTTGTCCCAGATTTTTGAATATATGGCATTAGTTGCAGGCTTTCTGGCTTTAAGTAGGGTTGTTATGACTCCTGGGGAACACCCTAGGGACTCGAACCTTCACCTCTCAACCTCCAGATTAGAAGATTCAACTTCTGAGTGTTTGGATGAACTAGACTGCCCTGTGACAGAAGTTGAGGGAAAGGAGGGATCCTGATTGGAGAGCCAACACTGAGGCGCATGGCTAGAGGGAACCAGGGTCTCTTCGGCCAATACAGAAGTACTGCCACCACCTGGACGGACTCCCTGAGGAGCCTCAGGAGGAATTTGAATAATAATGGACTGGGAGGAAAGGCATATGCCGTGGTGAACCTCCAGGGGGATGGCAGGGCATCCACTGCCTCAGCTTGTGGATGCGGCATCTGAGAGAAGAATCTGTCCAGCTTGGCATTTTTCGGGGAGACAAACAGGTCTACCTGAGGGGGATCCCATATGCTGGCAATCTGATGGAAGACGAGGGGGTGGAGAGCCCACTCGTTGTTGTCCAGGAAGTTTCTGGACAACGTGTCTGTCACCTCCTTGAGGAACGAGCTGCTGTGAGTGCCTCCTTGCTTCTGCAGATAAGCGACAGCTGCCATGTTGTCTAGGCGTAGAAGTATTCTCTGGCCTCTGATTTGGAAAGCCAAAGAAGTTAGTGCTAAAAAGGTTGCCCTCATCTCCAAGATGTTGGATACCACTCCCTGGGTAGAACATGACCATCTACCCTGTATTCTGATTTCCTCGCAATGGGCTCCCCAGCCCTGTCCGCTTGCATCGGACATAATTGTGATCCAAGGATGGGGGCCCAGGTGACGAGGTTTGGAGAGGTTTTCTGGAAATGCCCACCAGTGAAGACTCCTGTGCATTACTCCCGTCAGCAGTATCGTTTGAGATAGTCGTTGTTTCTTCCACTGCGTCAAGAAACCTGTCTGGAACTACCTCAAGTGCCAATGGGCCCAAGGAACCATGGGTATACAAGAAGACATTGTGCAAATGAGGCTCAGGCATTGTGAAGCCATCAGATACAGGCTCCGGATGACCTTGATCATTCTCTGGGTGACAATCCTTGCCTTTGGTGGTGGTAATGACACTGTCCCCTCCTGAGTGTTGAACATTGCACCCAGGTAGATCATCTGCTGTGTTTTGCTAGTTGACTCTTTTCGGAATTTATTAGCCACCCTAGCTCTTTTAGGGACTGTAGAAGAATTTCCCGGTGATATACCAACTGATCCGGATTGCTTGCTAGGAGTAGGATGTCATCCAAGTAGTGGTATATCCTCAAGCCCCTCTCCCGCAGGGGAACCAGAGTGGATATTAGTATCTTGGTGAACACCCTGGGAGAGGTGCACAGACCGAAAGGCAGGGCTTGAAACTGTAGGTGGGTCCATCCCACTGCAAATCTCAGATATTTTTTAAATGCAGGTAGAATTAGAACGTGTAGGTACGCATCCTGCAGATCGACTGGATCGATGGCTGGACTGCCTGAATAATCGTCTGCAGGGACTCTATTTCGAAGCTTTTCGGGGCGGATATACCGGCTGAGCCTCTGAAGGTCTGTCACAGGCCTCCACCCACCTGTCCTCTTTGGGACCAGAAAAGGGGTGGAGTAGAAGCCTGCGAAGCGCTCTGCCAAGGGAACCAGAACAGCCGCCCCCTGAAGCTGGAGTGACGTTAGGAAGTTTTACAGAGCTTGAGCCTTCGGCGGAGAGGATGAAATCTCTGTTCCTTTGAAAGAATTCCGAGGTGGGGGATGAGAGAAATTCCAAAGGTGCCCCCATTGAATTGTTGATGTTGACAGAACCCAGGGGTCCTGGCAGCATGTGGCCCAGACTGGGACAAAGAACTTTAGCCTGGCTTCCACCGGGAGTGCCTGGGCTACTCTGGCATCAAAAAGACTGCTTCTGCTCCTGTGGAGCCGGAAAGGTCCTTCATCTTCCTGTTCAAAAAATAATGTCTGAGTACCTTTCCAAGGTCTTTTGTTGTCTCTGGGCTGTCTTGACTGCCTAAAATCCCTTGGATTTGTCTGGCGGAACCTAGAGGAACCGCCTCTGAATCTTCGCATCCTTCTGTCCTGGGGAAGCATACCGGACTTCCCTCCTGACAGCCTGGAGATAGCTTTATATAGTTACATAGTAGTTAGTTAGTCAGGTTGAAAAAAGACACAAGTCCATCCAGTTCAACCACAAAAAACAAAATAAAAAAACACAGTAAAATCCTATACACCCAACTTCATACCCACAGTTGATCCAGAGGAAGGCAAAAAACCCCAGCGGAGCATGATCCAATTTGCTACAGCAGGGGAAAAAATTCCTTCCTGATCCCCCGAGAGGCAATCGGATTTACCCTGGATCAACTTTACCTACAAATCATAGTACTCAGTTATATTCTGTACATTTAGGAAAGAATCCAGACCTTTCTTAAAGCAATCTACTGATCTGGCCAGAACCACCTCTGGAGGGAGTCTGTTCCACATTTTCACAGCTCTTATCCGTTTTGTCTCCGAATAGTGCTTTCCCATCAAATGGGATTTTGCACCAATTTTGTTTGGAGGATAAGTCAGCCGTCCAATCTTTCAGCCAGAAGCCCTCTTCACCATTATTTAATGCAACATGGATCTTGCAGAGCACCTGATCGTGTCAATGGCCGCTACCCTGACAAAGTCTGGCAACAATCTAAGTTCTTCCAAGGCTTTAATTATATCCTCCCTGGGGACATCCTGACACAAAGCCATCTCAATATTATCTGTCCAAGATCTTATGGCATTTGATACCGATGTGAGGGTGATAGCTGGCTTACACGCTGCTCCCGCTGCTAAGTAGCTCCTCTTCAGCTCCAGGTCGGTTCGCCTGCCTAGAGGGTCTTTGAAGGAAGCGGAATCCTCCATTGGTAAATTTTTTATTTAATTTTTTTGCGAGTCGCACCACCGACGCGTCTACCACTGGCATGGAGTTTAGTGACTGCCTTCCCGACTCTGTTAAGGGGTATAGTTTATTGAACCGGCCCCATGAAAGTTTTTTATCAGTTTTTGACGATTCGTTCTGAATGACCTGACTAATCTCGCCCATCAACGAGAAGAGAACCTGCTTCCTTTTGAGGAATGGAAAGTAACTCGTAGACTCTTGGGGAGGCTCTTCTGTGTATTTTCAGGTGATTGCAATTTGGATGGCCTGGATGAATGGCTTTACCAAGGAGAGACTGAAGCCAGAAGGTTATGACCAGGG
Source organism: Rana temporaria (assembly GCF_905171775.1). Classification (NCBI taxonomy): domain Eukaryota; kingdom Metazoa; phylum Chordata; class Amphibia; order Anura; family Ranidae; genus Rana; species Rana temporaria. The sequence continues at coordinate 64,997,997 of NC_053494.1, forward strand.
GCGTAACTAGAAATCACAGGGCCCCATAGCAAAATGTTGTATGGGGCCCCCCAGAGCCGCCCCAGTGTCAATGCAGCGTGACTTGTGCCCCATACAGCGTGACCTGTGCCCTATACAGCGTGACCTGTGCCCCATATAGCGTGACCTGTGCCCAATGCAGCTTGACCTGTGCCCCATACAGCGTGACCTGTGCCCCATACAGTGTGACCTGTGCCCCATACAGCGTGACCTGTGCCCCATACAGCGTGACCTGTGCCCAATACAGAATGTCCTGTGCCCCATACAGCGTGACCTGTGCCCAATACAGCGTGACCTGTGCCCCATACAGCGTGACCTGTGCCCCATACAGCGTCACCTGTGCCCCATACAGCGTCACCTGTGCCCCATACAGCATTGCCAGTGCCCAATACAGCCTGGCCTGCCTGTGCCCAATACAGCCTGGCCTGCCTGTGCCCAATACAGCCTGGCCTGCCTGTGCCCAATACAGCCTGGCCTGCCTGTGCCCAATACAGCGTGACCTGTGCCCAATACAGCATTGCCTGTGCCCAATGCGGCATGACCTGTGCCCAATACAGCCTGGCCTGCCTGTGCCCAATACAGTCTGAACTGCCTGTGCCCCATACAGCGTGACCTGTGCCCCATACACCGTGACCTGTGCCCCATACAGCGTTGCCTGTGCCCAATACAGCCTGGCCTGCCTGTGCCCAATACAGCCTGGCCTGCCTGTGCCCCATACAGCGTGACCTGTGCCCAATACAGCATTGCCTGTGCCCAATGCGGCATGACCTGTGCCCAATACAGCCTGGCCTGCCTGTGCCCAATACAGTCTGAACTGCCTGTGCCCCATATAGCGTGACCTGTGCCCAATACAGCATTGCCTGTGCCCAATACAGCCTGGCCTGCCTGTGCCCAATACAGCCTCACCTGTGCAGAGGAAGAGGCAAGCCGGCCTGATCAGCAGAGAGCGGGATTGCCCGCTGTAATAGCTTTCATTTGAATTTCCCGTCTTCCCGGGGCTCATCGCCCCACCTCTTAGCCCAACGCCTTTGATGACGTCACATGTCCGACACTGGACCGGCAATCTGTCGATCAAAGGTGCCGGACCAAGAGGTGGAGCTATGTGACATGAGCCCCGGGAACACTGGAAGTTCTAATGAAAGCTATTACAGCGGGCAATTCTGCTCTCTGCTGATACGGACAGCCAGGGGCGGACTGACAACTCATGGGGCCCCCAGGCAATAGGAGATTATGGGGCCCCCAGGCTTAGAGATGGCCGCCATCTTTTTTTTGATGCAACATGAATGTGGGCAAACCCATGTGGAGAGGCACCAAGCTCCGTGACATGCTGAGTGGCTTAGAGTTGGTGACCCACTAAATTCACCAGAAGCCTCTCATGGGCAAACAATTGCAGCCTCACTGTGCCCCATTAAATGCAGCCACTGTGCCCCATCAAATGCAGCCAACTGTGCCCCATCAAATGCAGCCAACTGTGCCCCATCAAATGCAGCCAACTGTGCCCCATCAAATGCAGCCAACTGTGCCCCATCAAATGCAGCCAACTGTGCCCCATCAAATGCAGCCAACTGTGCCCCATCAAATGCAGCCAACTGTGTCCCATCAAATGCAGCCAACTGTGTTCCATCAAATGCAGCCAACTGTGCCCCATCAAATGCACCCACTGTGACCCTCATCCCCCCCCCCCACATGGGGCACAGTTGGCTGCATTTGATGGGGCACAAATGCAGCCACCGTGCCATTAAATGCAGCCACTGTGACCCTCAGCACCCCCCCCCCCCTGTTGTCTGACCGACACTTGCCCCATCTTGGTGGCAGGTCAGGCAGTGGGTGACAGCGCCGAGCTGCTTACTCCCTGCACCTCTTCTTTTCTCCTGCTAGGCGTCCAATAGGAGCGCCTGTCCTTTCAGCCAATCACATGATGGGTATCAGACCCGCACTTCCTGATTGGCGGAGAGCCGGTTCATTGTTAGAAAAGCAAACATTAATTTGCTTTTCTAAACCCACCTGGATGGGCTCTGAGTGCTCTGCGCTCCAAGCCCACCCTAATGTGAAGCCTATTAGAGCCTAGGGCTCTAATCAGGTGCTTCAAACCCCCCCCCTGCAATTTAGGCACCCAGCGTCCTAAAAGGGGATGGACACCTGAATTGGGGGTGGCCATGGATAGATTCATGCAATGCATGAATCTATACATTCTACATAGAGGGGGTGGTGCCCTTAATGGATGGACCGCTCCCTGGTATACACACACATGCACTGTATACATACACAGTGTATATATATATATATATATATATATATATATATATATATATATATAGTGAGAAGTGCCATGCTTCTGGGAGAAGGATGTGCTGAACTTCTCCAATCTCTGCTACATCTCCCTACTCATCACCTCCCAACCAATACACAGGCACAGCCTCCTCTCCTGTATTACCACATGTGAGCTGCTGGGGCACTACAAGTACCAGCATGGCAGAAGGGGCAGGAGCAGTGTGTTCTATCAGGATGATTTTGGAAAAAAAGTGCTGGTGTGTGTATATATAGATATATATTTATCGATATATACACACACCAGCACTTTTTTTCCAAAAATCATCCTGATAGAACACACTGCTGCTGCCCCTTCTGCCATGCTGGTACTTGTAGTGCCCCAGCAGCTCACAGACATAGCATGTGGTAATACAGGAGAGGAGGCTGTGCCTGTGTATTGGTGGGCAGGTGATGAGTAGGGAGATGTAGCAGAGATTGGAGAAGTTCAGCACATCCTTCTCCCAGAAGCATGGCACTTCTCACACACAGAAAAACGATCTAACAGCAAGAGGAGCCCTGCTGCTACACAGCCTCCCCCCTCCCCCTCCTCACCAGGATAGGTAAGCACTGATAATACAATTCTTCCAGCTTACATTTTATGAGGCAGCAATCCACCCCACACTGCAGGCTGTCCCCTCCTCCCTCTCATCTCTCCAGCAGTCGGCATCTCCTGCTCGTATGTCAAAAAAGCCGCGCTGGAGAAGGGAGCGTGTACACTGTGCTCCCATTGGCTGAGAAGACAGTGGAGAGGCGGGGCAGCTACAATATCGAGATTTGTACATCAAAATGATGTCGGTAGTGGCCATTTCAGTGATAGATGTAAAAAACACTGATTCCAACAAACTGTCCCTGCTTTTACCAAGGCTGGCAACCCTGATGGGGCCCCCTAGTGGCCATGGGGCCCTCAGCTCGCCTCTTCCTCTCCTCTCTCTTCCTTTCACCAGGCCCCCCTGATCCTCACTCGGCTGCGGGCCCCATAGCGCCCGCGTGGGTCGATATGGCGGTAGTTCCACCACTGGTTCTTACTCCTCTGAAGAATCTTCAGGTGGTCAATCTCTAGCTGGTCAACCTGACAGTGGCAGAGGTGTACTGACTGCTGAAGGACCAGGGAGATTAGGTTCTGTATCCTGAACATGGGATATCTGCTGAACTGGTTGAGCGGGGACCAAAGTCACAAGCTCAGAGAAGGAGTCCTTCATTGTTCACTTGAGCAGATCTACAGCGTGCTGATTTTCTAGCTCGCGGCTGGATGCATAGTCCATAAAACAGTCCTTACAGACCACTCTGTCTGGTAGTGGTGTGGCCCCACCTGTCCAGCATTTCTTCTTTGTATAGGTCCTAGGATAGGGGGAAGGATCTTGTCCTCTGGATCTTGACCTCTCTAATCTATGACGTGAAGAATGGGACCTGGTACCGGTGGAGTGAAGAATGAGACCTGCGGTCTGAGCTGTCGTTTTTATACTCACATATAGTTGGTCACATATCTAATAGAAGTGCGAGGATCTTTGTTGCAAGATAAATTTGACTAATTGCGGAGTCAGGCAGAAAGAAAAGCTGCGGAAATTTAGTAAGAAAGGGAAAAAAAGGAACTATGGAGTTTGACAGATGTCGAGTGATATACAAAACAAAAAAAAACTGGCTCCAGATGACGTCAGAGAGACGAAACCAGTAGAGCGATCGCATCTCTGAGCTACAGCACTCTGTTTTTAAGGCTTTTTACCTTTGTACCAAATGTGAGTACCTTGTCTATATGAATTAAAGTATTATACTTTATTTATAAAACGGTATCATGCTATTGGGCGCTTTATTTATCTCCTCTATGAGCGGCTGGAATTTTTATGCATGAAAAGTCCTGGCAGTCCTAGCAGTACGGATACTTATTGTGAGAGCCTGTTACCCCTGTAGGGGTAGTTGGATTCGGTGAGTGCGGGACCATTGGGGGAGAGCACTGAGTGATCCACTGAAGGCTTGCAGCATAGTCTGTATCTGCATGAAGCACGCAGCACTTTATTTATTTTTTGCATGAAGCAACATTGGAAATTGGACTTGATACACACTGTTTGCATTTTTTATGCAAGGATAATCACTAGCATTGTATAACACTTATAAATTATATATACATTTTTCTTTATTTCTTTATTTATTCATTTGTATTGGTAACAGGCACTATCAGTTGACATTTAAACTTAGGTGGACATATTGTTATTAATTCACATTTATATTTATATTTATATTTATTTATTTTTTTTATTTTTATACTCAAGTATTTTTACATATATTTCTCCTTATTTATTTATTCATTTGTATTGGTTATAGGCATCACTACCAATTAGGTGGATATATTGGTTTGATTGGTATTTGTTCACATTTATATTTACTTATACTCAAGTAGGCGCCACCACCTGCTATTTTACACCCATTGCATCCTCTCCATTTAGGTGGAGTTTTTTCATGCAGGGGCTGCCACTGTAACATTTATTTATTTTATACACGTTATCTCTTGTAATTTTTTTTTTATTTTCATTTAAATTGTCCGTAGCACAGATTCATTTCCCCTCTTAAAAAAAAAACTGTAGCCCACCGCTGATTTCGGGGGAAACAAACAACAACTGCAAGCCTGTCAGGATAAAAGGCACCTGCCCCATCAAACTGACCGGACTCAAAGGGAGCATCACAAAGTAAGACAACAAGCACACTCTTTTTTTTTTTTAACTGCTTGCCGACCAGCCGCCGTCATTCTACGGCGGCAGGTCGGCTCTGCTGGGTGAGAGCCCGTAGCTATACGGCGGCTCGCCCCCGACTCCCGTGCGTGTGCCCGGCGGGCGCGATCGCCGCCGGGCACACGCGATCGATCGTTACAGAGCGGGGACCGGGAGCTGTGTGTGTAAACACACAGCTCTCGGTCCTGTCAGCGGGGGAAATGCTGATCTTCTGTTCATACAATGTATGAACAGAGGATCAGTGTTTCCCCTAGTGAGGCCACACCCCCCCCCACAGTAAGAACACACCCAGGCATACTTAACCCCTTCCCCACCCCCTAGTGTTAACCCCTTCACTGCCAGTGGCATTTTTATAGTAATCCAATGCATTTTTATAGCACTGATCGCTATAAAAATGCCAATGGTCCCAAAAATGTGTCAAAAGTGTCCGAAGTGTCCGCCATAATGTCGCAGTACCGAAAAAAAAATCGCTGATCGCCGCCATTACTAGTAAAAAAAAATATTAATAAAAATGCCATAAAATTACCCCCTATTTTGTAAACGCTATAACTTTTGCGCAAACCAATCAATTAACGCTTATTGCGTTTTTTTTTTTACGAAAAATATATAGAAGAATACGTATCGGCCTAAACTGAGGAAAAAAATGTTTTTTTATATATTTTTGGGGGATATTTATTATGGCAAAAAGTAAAAAATATTCATCATTCAATATTTATCAGCTGGGATCTCCAACCCCACTATACCCTCAGTCCTCTCTGAAGCCTGCTGTCAGGGCTCCATTCCCGGCTCCATTGAGTTCCCGCGTATGCACGGGGCGACTGGGCACGGGCGCACGTCCGGGCGCAATATGTGCGCGCGCATGCGCGGTACAGCGGCGCGCCGTGTGCGTGGACGCGCGCACGGCCGTGCACGTGACAGCTCTGTGGCCAATCAGAGGACTGGCTCTCCTATTTAAACTGGCCTCATCCCCTGAACAAGTTGCTGGCTTGTCTTCAGCTCCTATGTGTTTACCTGTTGCCGTACCTGCCTGTTTTGACCCGGAATTCCTGACGACTCTCCTCTCACCTGGAACCTCTGACCCTTTGGCTAACGTTACCTGGATTGCTGTTGTCTCCTGCCCCTTGACCTTGGCTTGCTCTCATGGACTCCCTCTGAACTCTCCTGCCCTTGACCCTCGGCCTGTGACTCGGATTTACCTTCATCTCCTGTGGACCCTACCAGACTCACCTACCAGTTCCTGCCTGACCAACGCTTGTCTCCAGTCTTCTGCACCTGCCCTGCTTCTGTCAGCTGCACTAAGTCTTCCTGCCAGCTCCCGGCACCGGTGCCTCCTTGTGCCGTCCCTCCTCTGTCCCAACTCCAGGGAGTGGTCTGCACAGGGTCGCAAAGGTGAGCCGCCCTCAGCATCTCGGTCTCGGTGAGTACAGGTTCTGACAGTACAAGCCAGCCAGATGTCTGAGACCGACAGGGCGCGCTCACCCTTTGAGACGCTGTGCCAACAGGTCTCCGCCTTAACAGAGGCAGTCCAGAAGCTTCAGGAAGGCTACCTCCAGATTGATGGCCGCCTCCAACAACTGGCCGGTTCCCCAGGTCCATCCACTGCAGCCCTAGCCTCTTCACCCGGACCTTCTGCTGCTCAAGCTCCTGCAAGCCCTGCCATGATGGGGAGTAATCCCGAACCCCGGATCTCCATGCCCGAGCGATTCTCAGGCGACCGCCGGAAATACCGGGCTTTCAAGAATGCCTGTTCCCTTTACCTGGCCTTGCAACCTAGAACTTTTGCGACCGAAGCTGTTAAGGTTGGATTTGTAATCTCTCTCCTTTCTGAGGAGCCTCAAGCATGGGCACACTCCTTAATGGAACAACGCAGTCCAATACTTGACTCTATGGACACCTTCTTCACCCACATGGGGAAATTATACGACGATCCTCTACGTGCAGCCACCGCAGAGGGTACTCTGCACAGCTTAAATCAAGGGAGACGGCCGGTGGAAGACTACACCGCCGAATTTAGAAAGTGGTCTGCTGACACAGGCTGGAATGAGTTGGCCCTCAGGTACCAATACCGCCAGGGCCTCTCTGAGAACCTAAAGGATGAGCTTGCAAGGTCGGCACCCCCTGCCTCTCTGGAGGATTTAATCCAAACCGCCACTCAGCTGGATAGGCGCCTTCGAGAACGTCGTTCGGAGAGGTTGCAGTCCAACCGGCCTAACTGGGTTCCACCAAGATATGCTCCAGTACCTCCGCCTCACCCAGCTCCACCAAACACCTCATTACCCGACCCAGAGCCGATGCAGCTTGGTATAGTACGGGCCCCTCTGACTCCAGAAGAGAGACTCCGGAGGCGTCAATCTAACCTCTGTCTGTACTGCGGAGCCGCCGGACACTTTTTGCGCACTTGCCCAGTAAGGCCTTGTAAGTCGAAACCTCCATCTGCTATCAATTTCCCTGTTACCAGTTTGCCTCAGACTTATGTTATCCTCTTTCTTTCCCTACAGCTCCCGGAAGGGGCAACACGTCTGCCGGCGATAATTGATTCCGGGGCCTGCAGCTGCTTCTTGGACTCATCCTTGGCCCAAAAGCTGCGTATCCCCTGCCGTACCAAGGATTTTCAGCTGCAAGTTCATCTGGCTGATGGCTCTCTTCCCCGTTCCGGATTGATTACCCAGGAAACCCTTCCTCTTTGTGCCATCTCAGATTCTGGGCACCGGGAGTTCCTCTGTTTGGACTTGATCCCGTCCCCCATGTTCCCTATCATTCTGGGTCTCCCTTGGCTACAAGTTCATCTGCCCTGCATTGATTGGCTCAAGAAAGAAGTCAGCTTCCCTTTCACCATCTTGAGACAACACCGGCTTTATCTCAAATCAGAAAAATGCGAGTTCGAAAAGACATCAGTGCAATTTTTAGGATTCATCATTTCTGTGCATGGGGTAGCCATGGATCCCCAGAAAATCAGTGCTATTCAGGAGTGGGCACCTCCAACAGACAAAAAGGGCGTTCAGCGCTTCATTGGCTTCGCCAATTTTTATAGACGATTCATCATCGGTTTTTCATCAATTGTTTCTCCCATCACCAAGTTGACCCGCCAGGGGCACCGCTTCCAGTGGCCACAAGAGGCTCAGGAGGCCTTTATCAAACTCAAAGCGGCCTTTACCTCGGCACCTGTACTTTGTCATCCGGATTCTACGTTACCTTTTGTTCTAGAAGTGGACGCCTCGGAATCTGCTACAGGCGCTATTCTTTCCCAGAGACAGGGACCGAAGTCGCTTCTTCACCCAGTAGCCTACGCCTCTCGGAAACTAAGTCCTCCTGAGCGCAATTACGACGTAGGCGATAGAGAACTACTGGCCATAAAATTTGCACTGGAGGAGTGGAGGTACCTGCTGGAGGGGGCAGCGCATCCCATTATCATTTTCACTGACCACAGGAACCTGGAATACGTACGGTCTGCAAAACGCCTTAGGCCCAGACAAGCCCGTTGGGCTCTTTTTTTTGCTCGCTTCAATTTCCATATTACCTATCGTCCTGGCGCAAAAAATGGAAAAGCTGATGCCCTCTCCATGATGTTTCCAGAATCGCCCGATACTTCCGAGCCCAGCACGATCCTGTCACCTCAAAATTTTTTGCTTCTCCCTCAAACAGATTTGTTGACTGCTCTAAAGACCGCATGCCAACGGTGCCCTGATCATGAGGTTTCCTCCTTGGAGAAAAAGGACGACCTGCTGTGGTATCGTGGGAAGATTTTTGTTCCAACAGAGGCAAGACAGTTAATCCTCAGCACCTTCCATGATCGTAAATTGGCTGGCCATTTTGGTACCCGTAAAACTTCCGAACTGATCTCTCGCTCCTTCTGGTGGCCTAAATGGAGGTCCGACTGCAAGGATTATGTCTCTTCCTGCATTCGCTGCCAGCGGAGTAAGGGGCCAAACACGAAGACCTGGGGGCTGCTGAAACCCCTTCCTATCCCAGAACGGCCCTGGATTGACATCTCCATGGACTTTATTGTCGATTTGCCTCCTTCAGCCGGGTTTACCACGATCCTAGTCGTGGTGGACCGTCTGTCCAAGATGGCGCATTTCTTGCCCATGGTGGGTACGCCCTCCGCGGCAGACACAGCCAAAATCTTTTTTAAAGAGATTATCAAGCTCCATGGAGTGCCCAAAAGCATAGTATCTGACAGAGGTACTCAATTCACATCCAAATTTTGGAAGGAACTTTGCAGAGCTTTGGAAGTGAAGATCTGTCTGTCCTCGGCCTATCACCCTCAAAGTAATGGCCAGACAGAGCGCACTAATCAAACGCTAGAACAGTATCTACGATGCTTTTGCTCAGTCTCCCAAGACGATTGGTCCTCCTTGTTATCTACAGCCGAGTTCGCTTACAATAATTCCATACATTCTTCCACAAACCAAACCCCGTTCTGGGCTAACTTCGGTTTCCACCCTTCCTTTTTGCCGGACTCCATCCCGGAAACATCTGTGCCAGCGGTCCAGGAACGTGTGACCTGCATCCAGCAAAACTTTCAGAAGTTACAGGAAAGCATGCAGCAAGCTCAGCAGGACTATAAGAGGTTCCATGACAAGGGGAGGAAGGATTGCCCTGTCTTCAAAGTGGGTGAGAAGGTCTGGCTTTCCGCCATCAACCTCAAGTTACCTATTCCCTCTCGGAAGCTGGGTCCAAGGTTCATCGGGCCATTTGAGATCAGGCGAGAAATCAACCCAGTAGCTTTTGAGTTGGCTTTACCCAGGTCCTACAAGATCCACCCTGTGTTTCACGCCTCCCTGCTTAAGCCCGTTGTGTCTGACCCCTTCAACAGTAGAGAAGAACTGCCGCCACCACCAGTGGAGATTGAGGGGGAAAAGGAATTTGAGGTGGAGGCCATCTTGAATTGTAGGAAGAGAGGAAGACAATTACAATACCTCATCAAATGGAAGGGGTATCCCCCTGAAGACAACTCCTGGGAGCCTTCCCGAAATCTCAATGCCCCTCGTCTGATTCGGGCCTTTCATGCGGAGCACCCTGAGGTGATGGACAGTTTGGGCGTCCGGAGTCCGCCCCTTGGGAGGGGGCACTGTCAGGGCTCCATTCCCGGCTCCATTGAGTTCCCGCGCATGCACGGGGCGACTGGGCACGGGCGCACGTCCGGGCGCAATATGTGCGTGCGCATGCGCGGTACAGCGGCGCGCCGTGTGCGTGGACGCGCGCACGGCCGTGCACGTGACAGCTCTGTGGCCAATCAGAGGACTGGCTCTCCTATTTAAACTGGCCTCATCCCCTGAACAAGTTGCTGGCTTGTCTTCAGCTCCTATGTGTTTACCTGTTGCCGTACCTGCCTGTTTTGACCCGGAATTCCTGACGACTCTCCTCTCACCTGGAACCTCTGACCCTTTGGCTAACGTTACCTGGATTGCTGTTGTCTCCTGCCCCTTGACCTTGGCTTGCTCTCATGGACTCCCTCTGAACTCTCCTGCCCTTGACCCTCGGCCTGTGACTCGGATTTACCTTCATCTCCTGTGGACCCTACCAGACTCACCTACCAGTTCCTGCCTGACCAACGCTTGTCTCCAGTCTTCTGCACCTGCCCTGCTTCTGTCAGCTGCACTAAGTCTTCCTGCCAGCTCCCAGCACCGGTGCCTCCTTGTGCCGTCCCTCCTCTGTCCCAACTCCAGGGAGTGGTCTGCACAGGGTCGCAAAGGTGAGCCGCCCTCAGCATCTCAGTCTCGGTGAGTACAGGTTCTGACACCTGCACTGATAGGACCGAAGGTGTAGAATTAGGTGTGTCACAGCCAAGTACTTGCGGGCAATCTACTATCGGTACACCGATATCAAGGAGAGGGATCATTATTGGCTGGTAACCCTCCTTGATCCACGTTACAAGGGTAAGGTTGCGGACCTTATCTTGCTGGCACAGAGGGAGCAGAAGATGAAACATCTACAGGAGGCCTTGCAGAAAGGTCTGTACAATGCGTTCCGAGAGACTGGGAGGTTACAAAATCCTGGTCCTGGACAACGTGTTGCTGAGGCTTCGGTCAGTCACAGAAGGAGCAGTGAAGAAGGTGGGCGTCTGACCGATGCGTTCAGACAATTTTTTAGTCCGCAGCCCCAAGGTATGACCGGTTCCAGCAACCATCGTCAGGGTCTGTTTTACATGGTGCGGGAATACCTAGGGGCAAGATCAGACTTGGACACCTTTCCCACCAAAAATCCTCTGGCTTACTCGGTCTTGAGGATGGATCACTGGCCAGAGCTTGCACAGTATGCAATTGAGCTACTGGCCTGTCCTGCATCCAGCGTTCTTTCGGAACGCACATTCAGTGCTGCTGGAGGCTTTGTAACCAATCACAGGGTGCGCCTCTCCACTGACTCGGTCGATCGACTGACCTTCATAAAAATGAATCAGGCTTGGTTCACCACTAGCTACCAAGCACCTGATGCTGATGTAACCGAATATTTTTTTTTTAAATGTCAGATCCCTTCAAGACTGCCTATGCTGAGTGACTATTGTGACAGGAAGTCGGATAAATCTGTGGGTGTTGTCACAGACGGGACATACATTTCTGCCTTGTTTAGACAATACACCAATTGTTATTAGGCGTCGGCTGCAAAAGTGGCCAGAAGAGGTCTAAGGGCGTTGGAAAACTTCAGCTGTTCAGAATGAGGCAATTAAGGCCTCTATAAGTAATCCAGAGGATTACCACTGAATTGCCGCATCCTGAGGCTTTGCGAGTAAGGACAGCAGCGTACTGAAAGTCTTCTGAGGAGGTGAGGTGGTGATAGATTTTTATGTGTGATAAAAATCAAAAGACTATTGTGCCAGACTCCATAGATAGGTTCCTGTGTGGTGAAGATAGACGCCCCAAGTGGCCAGGGTTTATTTTATGTTTAATTTTGTTTATGCTGTTTGGATGCTTGCACTTGTTTCCAGCAAGATGGAAGAATAAACCAAAATCTTTGTTTTCAACCGTCTTCGACTGCCTGTCTGTATAAATTCAGTGTGTAGTGAACCCATCCAAGGGGTCACACACCCCGCTACCGAGCTAACCCCTTACACATGGTGGAGCGCCGCGGGCAATTAAAGTAAACCCAAAATGGAGGAGATACTGAAACAGCTGGCTATAGCAAATGCAAATCAACAGCAGACGAATGCAGGTTTGCAGCAGAGTTTTGCAGCTCAACAACAGGCTCACGCAGCTCAACAACAGTCTCACCAAGAGAGCATTGCAGGCTTGGAACAGAGACACCAGCAGCAAATGGAGGCCATCGTGAAACAGCTTCAGAGACAGCAGACCGAGGCTGGGAGTCAGGCCAGTAACATACCGACTTTTCGGGTAAGACACTTATTGCCAAAGATGACTGCAGATGAGGACCTTGAGATGTTTCTGACCACGTTTGAGAGAGCAGCGGAAAGAGAGAGTTGGCCTAAAGACCAGTGGGCTGGACTAGTGGCCCCCCTATTATCTGGAGAAGCCCAAAAGGCATATTTTGATTTGGAGCTTGCAGACGCAAAAAACTATGATCGATTAAAAGAGGAAATATTGGCACGTTTCGGTGTAACCCTGGATGTCCGTCCTCAGCGGGTCCACAATTGGAGTTATCAGCAGAGGAAGCCACCTCGGTCGCAGATGTATGACCTCATTCATTTGGCTAGGAAATGGCTGCAGCCAGAAACTCTGTCCGGATCAAAAATTTTGGAGCGAGTAGTCATGGACACATTTCTTAGGTCTCTTCCTAACACCCTGCAAAAATGGATGAACCATGGTGGTCCGAAAACCGCAGACAAACTTGTAGACCTGGTCGAAAGGTACCTAACAACAGAGAATTTGAGACGCACAGACTTTTCACCCCAAGACCAGACCCTCCCCACCTATAGGTAAGACCGCATCAAGGGATGGGGGTGGAGAGAGGTACCAAGGAGCAACTAGAGGAATTATAAGGACTACTGATGATGTTTGGCGAGAGCGGCCTGAAAGACCCATCCCACAGGAGAGGACCAGAAGGTTGATTTGTTACCGTTGCCGGGAAGAGGGACATGTAGCAGCGGTTTTCCCAGCGGGTGATGAACCCATGCAGTGTGACTTTCTGACGGAGAGACGACAGTCCCTTTTTGCAACCACATGCACTGCAGTAAAGGGAAATGAGAAACCTTTATATAGAATGTGCTTAGATGGTAAAAATGTTGTGGTATTGTTGGATTCAGGTAGCCTGGTCACCATAGTGAAAAGTGATCTAGTGGTGGGAAAAACCTTACATCCTAGGAAAATGGCTGTAGTTTGTATACATGGGGACACTCGAGAATATCCGGTGACTACGGTTTCCTTTTAAACCTCCCTCGGTAAATTGTGTCACCAGGTGGGTTTAGTTCCCAAACTGCCACATGATGCCATTGTGGGAAGGGATTTCCCAAAATTCTGGGAACTCTGGGACTGCCCAGATTCCCCAGTAGGTGGTTCTTCTGAGTCTGAATCATCTACTCCAGAAACCTATAACTGTGAGGATTCTCCTGAGTTTCCATTCTCAGTATTAGCAGGGGAAACACCAGTCCCTAGGGAGGAGCCTGCTACCTCAGAAGAGGAACAGCGGCCGATAGGGTTTGATGACCTCGAGGTGCACAGAGAAAATGTTGTCACTTAGCAATTGAGGGACCCCACATTGCTAAGAGCCCGGGAGAATGTAGTGAAGATAGATGGGGAGTTAGTTTACCCTGATGAGAGGGTTGCCCTCCCTTACTTCATTATTGAAAGGGACCTGTTATACCGAGTGTCACAGAGGATAGAGGACACCATTGAGCAACTGGTAGTGCCTAAACCATACCGCAAGATAGTTTTGGAACTGGCCCATGGGCACATTCTTGGGGGACATTTGGGAGCAGAAAAAACCTGGGAGAGGATCACCCAGAGGTTTTATTGGCCTGGGATCACTAAAGAAGTGGAATTGTACTGCTCTTCCTGTCCAGTGTGTCAGATTACTGCACCCATGCCACATTTCCGCAGTCCGTTGGTACCCCTGCCCATTATCGAGGTCCCTTTTGAGAGGATCGCCATGGACTTGGTTGGCCCCTTACTGAAGTCCACTAGAGGGCACCAGCACATCTTGGTAATAATGGACTATGCCACCCGGTACCCAGAAGCGATTCCTCTCCGAAACACCTCTGCTAAAACAATTGCCAAAGAGTTATTTCAGGTTTTCAGCCGTGTGGGTCTTCCTAAGGAAGTCCTAACTGACCAGGGCACCCCGTTTATGTCCAGGGTGACCAAAGAACTTTGTAAACTCCTGAAAGTGACCCAATTACGTACATCAGTATATCACCCTCAAACAGACAGGTTAGTGGAAAGGTTTAATAAAACCTTAAAACAAATGTTGAGGAAGGTGGTGGATAAAGACGGAAAGAATTGGGATTATCTGCTCCCTTATCTGATGTTTGCAATAAGAGAGGTTCCCCAATCGTCCACAGGGCTCTCTCCGTTTGAGCTACTGTATGGGAGGCACACCCGGGGCCTACTGGACATTGCCAGGGAAACATGGGAGAGTGAGAGTTCCCCTCATCTAAGTGTGATTGAACATGTGGCCCAAATGCAGGATAGAATTGCCCAAGTGATGCCGATTGTGAAGGAACATTTAGCCCAAGCCCAATTGGCTCAACAAAGGATTTACAATCGTGGGGCCCAGGTCCGTTCCTTTGCACCTCGTGATAGGTTGTTGGTCCCCACGGTCGAAAGTAAATTCCTAGCCAAATGGCAGGGTCCCTATGAAGTGTTGGAGAAAATGGGGGTGGTGAATTATAAAATTATCCAACCGGGAAGACGAAAACCTGAGCAGCTCTATCACGTGAACTTGCTGAAACCATGGAAGGATAGAGAGTCCTTGTTCGCTAAGACTACCCGATTTTCTGCTCCATTTAACCTGGCTGTCCCTGAAGTTGGGATAGCGGAGACTCTATCCAAAACTCAGAAACAGGAGGTTAAAGAATTTGTGCTCCGTAATAAGGAGAAGTTTTCAGACCTGCCAGGTTGGGTCTCCAGAGTTGAACATGACATTATCACCACACCAGGGGATAAGGTCAAGTTGAAGCCTTATAGAATTCCAGAAGCCCGGCGAGAGGCAATTCGCCAGGAAGTAAAAAAATATGCTTGAGCTGGGGGTGATAGAAGAGTCAAATAGTGATTGGTCCAGTCCCATTGTCTTAGTGCCCAAACCAGATGGAAGTTGGCGGTTTTGTAATGACTTTCGCCGCCTGAATCAAATCACTAAGTTTGACACCTATCCTATGCCCCGCATAGATGAACTGATTGATCGCCTAGGCACTGCCTGGTACATGACAACGTTAGACCTGACCAAGAGTTATTGGCAAATTCCTCTCTCTGAGTCGGCCAGGGAAAAAACAGCATTTGTAACTCCAGACTGATCTTTCCAATATCGGAGGATGCCTTTTGGGTTACAAAATGCTCCCGCCACATTCCAACGCACCATGGATAAGACCCTTCAGCCTCATCGAGCCTATGCTGCTGCATACCTCGATGACGTTGTCATCCACAGTGAGGATTGGGAATCACACTTGCCAAAAGTTCAGGCTGTGTTGGATTCCATCTGGAAAGCCGGGTTTACAGCCAATCCAAAAAAATGTACCCTTGGGCTAGAAGAGGCGAAGTATCTGGGGTATACCATTGGAAGAGGTCTAATCAAGCCCCAAATAAACAAAGTTGAGGCTATTCAGGATTGGCCATGTCCCAAGAACAAGAAACAGGTTCGTGCATTTTTAGGGATCGCGGGGTATTATCGCCGTCTTATCCCTCATTTTGCCTCACAGGCTACTCCCCTGACCAATTTGACCAAAGGGAAGGAGTCTGTCATGACCAAATGGACTCCCGAAGCAGAAACAGCTTTTCAGGCTTTAAAACAGGGTTTATGTAGTCAGCCAGTTTTAAATTTGCCTGATTTTTCACGGGACTTCGTGGTTCAGACAGATGCATCAAATGTGGGCTTAGGAGCTGTACTGTCTCAGATTATCAAGGGGGAGGAACACCCTGTTATGTACCTCAGCCGAAAGTTGAAGGCCCATGAGGAGAAATATGCCACCATTGAGAAAGAATGTTTGGCGGTGAAATGGGCTTTGGATTCTCTCCGGTACTACCTCGTGGGTAGACAGTTTGAACTGGTGATGGATCATGCCCCATTGAAGTGGATGGCACAGAACAAAGAGACCGATAGGAAAATAAATAGGTGGTTCCTGGCCCTCGAGGAATTTAGTTTTGTGGTAACGCATCGCCCCGGTGCTAAAATGGGGAATGCAGATGGGTTGTCCCAAGTGCATGCCTTCCTGGCAACCTGTTTTCCAACCCTAGGGTTGATACAAGAGGGGGGTATGTGACAGGAAGTCAGGTAAATCTGTGGGTGTTGTCACAGACGGGACATACATGTCTGCCTTGTTTAGACAATACACCAATTGTTATTAGGCGTCGGCTGCAAAAGTGGCCAGAAAAGGTCTAAGGGCGTTGGAAAACTTCAGCTGTTCAGAATGAGGCAATTAACGCCTCTATAAGTAATCAATAGGATTACCACTGAATTGCTGCATCCTGAGGCTTTGTGAGTAAGGAGAGCAGCGTACTGAAAGTCTTCTGAGGAGGTGAGGTGGTGATAGATTTTTCTGTGTGATAAAAATCAAAAGACTATTGTGCCAGACTCCATAGATAGGTTCCTGTGTGGTGAAGATAGACGCCCCAAGTGGCCAGGGTTTATTTTATGTTTGATTTTGTTTATGCTTTTTGGATGCTTGCACTTGTTTCCAGCAAGATTGAAGAATAAACCAAAATCTTTGTTTTCAACCGTCTCCGACTGCCTGTCTGTATAAATTCAGTGTGTAGTGAACCCATCCAAGGGGTCACACACCCCGCTACCGAGCTAACCCCTTACACAATCCTTTTCCTCCTTAATGATCATGCTGATAGCTTGTAAGAACATTTTTGGTTCTGGGCACCGCCATCAGTGGCTAAGGCCCAATTTTTCTGCCCCTGATTAACAGGGGCGTGTAATTACAATTTTTGATGCAATACTTTGCAGCAGGGCTCATTCCTCCAACTAGAGCAGGAATGTTAAACTCAATTTTATTGTGGGCCGCATCAGCATTATGATTTCCCTCAAAAGGGCCGTTTGTATCTGTAAGATTAGATGTCCAGCGCATCCCCTCCCCTTACATTAGATGTCAAGAGCCACCCCACCATCAGAACTTGAGTCCCCCACTCTCCCTTACATCACAGTGCACCCCCTTTTCGTTATGCTGCTGCTGGGAAGCTGGATGCATTGCAAAAGTAGGGGTCTGGAGAACGGATGACCAGAGGAGGGCTGTAGCTTTCCTGCAGCTACCAGAGAGGTGCAAGGGCCACATAAAATGGCAGGGCCCATTCCTGCGCCCACCAAGAGTAACTGTGAGGGCTTACACAGTTGTGGCACCAGCACCACCAACAAAGGCCCATTTTTTGCCCCTGTTCAACAGGGGCATGTAATTACAATTCTTGATCTAATATTTCACAGCAGGGCCCATTCCTGCGCCCACCAAGAGTAACTGAGGGCTTACAGTGTTGCGGCAGGAGCACCACCAACAAAGGCCCAATTTTTCTGCCCCTGTTCAACAGGGGCATGTAATTACAATTCTTGATCTAATATTTAACAGTAGGGCCCATTCCTGTGCCCACCAAGAATAACTGTGAGGACTTACAGTGTTGTGGCACCAGCGCCAGCACCAAAGGCCCAATTTTTCTACCACTGTTCAACAATGGCATGTAATTAAAATTCTTGATATAATAGTTCACAGCAGGGCGTTCCAGCGCCCACCAAGACTAACTGTGAGGGCTTACAGTTTGGTGGCAACACCTAGGGCCCAAATTTATGCAGAGTATATACGGCAAACATATACTTTCAAACTGTAAATAGGAAAAAACAACTGCGCTATGTTGGTTATCTATAACCTGAGACTGGATTAATAAGCAGCAACTAATCTGTAAACCAACAGTGTGCAAGAAATGAGAAAAATGTAGTCGCGCTATACCAGAAAAATCATGTGATAAGCATGTATGCTACCACTGAAGGAGCATATAAAAAACATATGTTAAACCTGTGAAATAAATAACATATAGGTCTAATAATGAATAAACCTGAAAAGTATTGGCTAACACAAGTTAGTAAATACTGAAGGACATAACGTGTGCGTATATAACCAATTAGTGTAAACCATAATTCAAACAATATAAGTGCTTAATCCATACAGACAGATCAGAAAATAGAAAAAATCCTGATGCGTCTATGGATATACTGTATATAGACAGCAAAATTATTTCAAAAGAGATAAGTGCAAACAAGTCAATATAGTAGTGTATCTTGTTGAAAACACCCGTGCATACTCCAAGCGACTAAATTATCGTGATTCCGCATGAAGCCCAATGTGAATCCGCCACCATTAGTGAAGTAATCTGCTTACTAGATACTTAGGTCCTAATGGACCAGATACAGCATGTAAACAATCCAGCAGGACGATTGATACTGTGTCCCCAGTTTGACAAATGTCAGATGGACTCCAGGCAAATCTCTCGTGGCAGTTTGGTCATGTAAGAAGGAGAAGCTTGTAGAGGTAGCAATGTCTTACTGTGCCATCCAAAGGTGACTGCAGAAGTACAGTCTGACAAGAGTTCCTACTTCCTTCCTCCAGTTTGAAGTGGCCATTACATTAAAGCCGCAAGCAGTTTTAACCACTTGCCGACCGCGCCATAGGCATTTTACTGCTACAGCGCGGTCGAGTTGTTCTGACAGGACGTCCCTGGCACGTCCTCCCAGAATCCTCCACTCGCGCGCCCCCTGGGGCGCGCTCCTGGAATCATCCATGAGCGCCGGGTCTAGAAGACCCGGCGCATCACGGATCGTGGTAAATTGCCGCTGATAGCGGCCGTTTACCACGTGATCGCTCCGTCAAATGACGGAGCGATCACTTGTAAACAGACCGGCGTCATTTGATGACGCCGGTTCCTCCCTCTCCTCTTTGTACCGTTCGGTACAGTGTGAGAGGAGGGGGGGGGGGGCGGGTGTCAGCAGCAGCGCTGTGGCTGGATCTGTGACTATTGCAGTCACAGATCCAGCCATCCATCCATCCCAGCTCAGCTATCCCTGTGCAATACTCTGCAATACCCCTATAATCTGCAATACCCTGCGCAATACTCTGCAATACCCCTATAATCTGCAATACCCTGTGCAATACCCCTATAATCTGCAATACCCTGCGCAATACTCTGCAATACCCCAATATTCTGCAATACCCTGCAATACCCCAATACTCTGCAATACCCTGCGCAATACTCTGCAATACCCCAATACTCTGCAATACCCTGCGCAATACTCTGCAATACCCCAATACCCTGCGCAATACTCTGCAATACCCCAATACTCTGCAATACCCTGCGCAATACTCTGCAATACCCTGCGCAATACTCTGCAATACTCTGCAATACCCTGCGCAATACTCTGCAATACTCTGCAATACCCTGCGCAATACTCTGCAATACCCCAATACTCTGCGCAATACTCTGCAATACCCCAATACTCTGCAATACCCTGCGAAATACTCTGCAATACCCCAATACCCTGCGCGATAATCTGCAATACCCCAATACCCTGCAATACCCTGCGCGATACTCTGCAATACCCCCATACTCTGCAATACCCCAATACTCTGCAATACCCTGCGCGATACTCTGCAATACCCCAATACCCTGTGCGATACTCTGCAATACCCCAATACCATGCGTGATACTCTGCAATACCCCAATACCCTGTGCGATACTCTGCAATACCCCAATACCCTGCGCGATACTCTGCAATACCCCAATACCCTGCGCGATACTCTGCAATGCCCCAATACCCTGTGCGATACTCTGCAATACCCCAATACCCTGTGCGATACTCTGCAATACCCCAATACCCTGCGCAAAACTCTGCAGTCTTCCCAGCCTAGATGTGAGATGTGGGACCTGTCATGCTATATTCCTTTTACAAGGGATGTTTACATTCCTTATAATAGGAATAAAAGTGATAAAAAAATGTATTTTTGGGGAAAAAAGTGTCAAAATAAAGTAAATAAAGTAAAATGAACAATATTTTTTTTTTTTTTTTTTTTTTTTAAAGCGCCCCTGTCCCCGTGGGCTCGCATGCAGAAGCGAACGCATACGTAAGTCCCGCCCACATATGAAAACGGTGTTCAAGCTACACATGTGAGGTATCTCTGCGAACGTTAGAGCGAGAGCAATCATTTTGGCCCTAGACCTCCTCTGTAACTAAAAACATGTAACCAATAAAAGTAATTAAAGAGTCGCCTATGGGGATTTTTAAGTAGCGAAGTTTGGCGCCATTCCATGAGTGTGCGCAATTTTGAAGTGTGACATGTTGGGTATCTATTTACTCGGCGTAACTTCATCTTTCACATTATGAAAAAAAATTGGGCTAACTTTTTTTTTAAGCACAAAACAGTTTTTTTTTTAAAAACACGCGTTCAAAAAATTTCTGCGAAAATACCATGCGAGATAAAAAGTTGTAACGGCCGCCATTGTATTCTCTAGGGTCTTTGCTAAAAAAGCATTTATAATGTTTTGGGGTTCTATGTAATTTTCTAGCAAATAAATGATGATTTTTCCATGTAGGAGAGGAATGTCAGAATTGGTCTGGGTGCTCCAGAACACCTGATGGTGCTCCCTGTATGATGTGCCTCTGTATGTGGCCACGCTGTGTAAAAGTCGCACACATGTGGCATCGCCGTACTCGGGAGGAATAGCAGAATGTGTTTTGGGGTGTAATTTGTAGTATGCATATGCTGTGTGTGAGAAATAACTTGCTAATATGACAGAAACAATTTTATTTTTAATTTTTTTACAGAATTTTCAGTCGTTTTTCTTTTATAGCGCAAAAAATAAAAAACCCAGAGGTGATCAAATACCACCAAAAGAAAGCTCTATTTGTGTGAAAAAAGGACAAAAATTTCAAATGGGTACAATGTTGTATGACTGAGTAATTGTCATTCAAATTGTGAGAGCACCGAAAGTTGAAAATTGGTCTGGTCAGGAAGGGGGTTTAAGTGCCCAGTGGTCAAGTGGTTAAATTACTTTTTTCTTATACTAATGTCATTTTGTGCAGGGACAGTTGTAAACATGTGCCACTTCACAGGCATACTATAGACACTGTGACAGGAAGTCAGGTAAATCTGTGGGTGTTGTCACAGACGGGACATACATTTCTGCCTTGTTTAGACAATACACCAATTGTTATTAGGCGTCGGCTGCAAATGTAGCCAGGAAAGGTTTGAGGGCGTTGGAAGACTTCAGCTGTTCAGAATGAGGCAATTAAGGCCTCTATAAGTAATCCAGAGGATTACCACTGATTTGCTGCATCCTGAGGCTTTCTGAGTGAAAGAGATCAGTAGCTGAAAGTCTTCTGAGGAGGTGAGGAGGATTGATTTTTCTGTGTAATAAAAATCAAAAGACTATTGTTTTTCTGCTGTATGACCAGCAGTGTCTGCCCAGCACTAGGCTGTGCCAGACTCCATAGATAGGTTCCGGTGTGGTGAAGATAGATGCCCCAAGTGGCCAGGGTTTGTTTTATGTTTGATTTTGTTTATGCTGTTTGGAGGCTTGCACTTGTTTCCAGCAAGATGGAAGAATAAACCGAAATCTTTGTTTTCAACCGTCTTCGACTGCCTGTCTGTATAAATTCAGTGTGTAGTGAACCCATCCAAGGGGTCACACAACCCCTTACAACACCCAGCAGGTATGATATTTAAAGGAATTTTTCTATTTTTTTTTCACTTTAAGCATCATTAATATCACTGCTCCTGAAAAAACATCAGTTTTTAAAACTTTTTTTTGCATTGATACATGTTCCCTGGGCCAAGACCTGGGTCCCCAAACCCATTTTAGGACAATAACTTGCATATTAGCCTTTAAAATTAGCACTTTTGATTTCAAATGTTCGAGTCCCATATACTTCAATGGGGTTCTAAAGTTCGTGGTTCTGGTGCAAACCGAACGGCGGGGTGTTCAGCTCATTCCTAATGGTGAGGTGAAGCACAGCCTGGATACAGGAGGTTTCTGACGATATCTTCCAGGAATTTAAGGAAAGATCCAGTCCGTCCTGAAGCTCTGTATAGCTCATGAGCATTCAGCAAAGCCAATTGAAATAAGTATACAGACACATTTTGTACCAGTATCTGGCCTTACGGGCAACTTGGTACGGTGCCAACAACTGGTCGTTGAGGTCCACCCCTCCCAAATTTTGGTTATACTCGTGAACACAGAGGGGTTTCTCCACAACACCAGTCACTGTACGAATTTGGAGTGTCGTGTCTGCGTGAAGGGAGGACAGAAGGAAAACATTCTTATTATCCCTCCACTTCACAGTGAGCTAATTTTTACACTTGGAGCAGGCTCTATCCCCCAGCCTAAGACGGGAATCTACAAGCCTCTGGGGTAAGCCCTGGCGATTAGGTCGCACGGTGCCACATGCGCCAATTTAACAAGTGACTAAAAAGTGGCACGCTCGTGTAATATTTGTCCACATACAAATGGTACTCCTTTACGAATAAGGGTGACACCAAGTTCCACACTATCTTGCCAATGCTCCCTATGTAATCTGGGCAGTTCTCCAGCTCTACGTGACTATCTCTTCCCTCGTAAACCATAAAACTACATGTATAGCCTGTGGCCCTGTCACAGAGCATTTACATCTTGATATGCACACTTGCTGGGAAGGTACTGTTTGAAAGACAAGCGACCAGAAAATGTAATCAGGGACTCATCAACGCAGACAACTTGATAGGGAGTATACAAGGCTCCAAAACGTTCGTTGAAGTGGTTTAAGAGTTTTGAATATGAGTATACGAGTATGAATTTTGTAGAGCCGATCGTAATCAGGGTCTCCACGAGGACGACAAAGTTCATTGTTGTTGAAGTGTATGAACCACAAGATCTGCTCGTATCGTGCCCTGGCCATGGAGGCAGAGAACACAGGCAAATGGTAAACTGGGTCAATGGACCAATATGACCGCAGCTCACTCAATTTAACTATGCCCATGTCGAGGGATAGGCCCAGAAAGATCTTAAATTTGGAAACCATAATTGGTTTCCATTTTTTGGCAGGGGAATTAGTGGCGATGTATTGACAGCATACACATTACTTTGGTCCACAATAGATCTATAGAGATCTTCCGTGAAAAACGGCGAATAAAAATCAAGTGGCGTAAAAATCAACTGTTTCTATCTGAATTCTGGGTTGGCCAGTGAATGGGGGAAGTACAGGTGTTGCAGATGTGATGGGCTCCCAATTAGGATTGGCAAATTCTGCAGGAAGAACACTATGGACATGACGGGCCTGTCTTTGTCTTCTTCTTGGTGGCAGTGGCACACTACTTGTGCTTGCCACCTCGCCAGCTTTACCTGCATTTATGGGACTCACCACATTACCAAGTGTTACTGCAGTGCTTGATGTACGACCAGCTGGGAGGCAGGGACGTATATATATATATATATATATATATATATATATATACACGCCGCTCGTGCCCCAGGACGAAGTCAGTTTTGACGAAACGACGTAGGGAGAAGTGGCGTGCTGACATCATCACTACACAAGAGAGTCCTGAATTTTCACATGCGATTTTTAATCTTCACACTGTAAGTGTAATTTTAACCAATTTTTATATTAAATGTTTACTGGATTACGCTATGTTGGCCTTTCTTTCCTTCCTCACCTGGCTATGATCATACATGACTGCTTGTGAGTGGTTGGGAAACGATTTATTGCCGAAGAAACGACATCCAGTCGCATAGACCCTTAGGCCGGGTTATAGGCCATACATCTACAGAAGATCTCTAGTTGGGATCTTCATCTTCGGTATAAGGCAGTTATATAGAAGGTGGAGGATTTATTCCTATTACATCACTTTTCCTTGGTTTGCTTTGGTTGAAGTCACCAACTTACCTATGGAAGGACTGTACATCTTTAGCCTTTTTTGATCATCATCTGATGTGTTTTTTTGAAAAACAGAACATTCACTTGTTCATTTTGTATTTGGACACATTAGAATTTACTGCAAATAGGGATACCTGTTTTGTGGTTATGATATCAGGATTATCGACAATATATGCATTAACTTACTTGGTTATATTGGTTTTCTTGGATATTTTCACGTTCATTTGCGCAGCTTGTTTTTTATATACCGGTATGTCTATTTTTTGTGTGTGTCTGTCATGGATATGCAATAAAGTCTGGCAGCTTACCTGTCTCCATGTGCTCATTAGAGGCCTGACTCTCCTTCTGGCTGCCTTTTTATCACCTCTCCTCCCTGTATGGCCCCACCCCAGGCCGTCCTGGGAAGCCTATATTAACTGTTGCACTGCAGGTCTGCTTTGCTGTTCAACTTTGTTTGTTTGCTTATGTTCCAGTCTGCCGTGTGCTACGTTTACCTTTCTGTGTACCGAATTTGTCTCATCTCTGACTATTCCTGTTTGCCTGTGACCCTGACCTCTGGCCTGTCCCTTGGTTACCCTTGTCTGCCTGTTGCCCCGACCTCGGTTTTTCTATCACTATCCTTTGTGTCCTCAGTGGCTGCTTCCCCTCTCTCCCTACGGAGCGTGACCTGGGGGACCCCAGGGGCCGTGACCTGGGTTCAGTTGCATCGAAGGCCATCCTCACCACTAGAGGCTCTGGTGAACACCTGCTGGACCTTAGACTCCGCGCCCTGGGGAATCTTGGGCTCACGCTTCCTCTCTGTTCGCAGCAGTCGGCTATAGGGTTCACTACCCTGTGGTGCATCCCTAACCCCAACAGGGTGCACTTGTCACCTGGCCACAGGTGACCTGACAGTGTCTCACATTTTAAGTTGCAGCATTATTGTTCATTGTTCACATTTAATGTAAACAGACAGCGCAGTATCACCCCATTTTTTACGTATATATATGCCCATATGCCTGCCCGTGCCATTGTGTCGACGTATATCGTTGTGCAACGGTCGGCAACTGGATATGTATGTAAACAGTAAAAAGGGAGGACAGACCAAATTGGCCCCATAAAGAATGAGGAAGGACATCTGGTTACAAAGGATGGGGAGATGGTGAAGGTATTGAATCTATTCTTCTCCTCAGTTTACACGAGGGAATCGGGGGGCTTCAGTAACCAAAACAGCAATATTTATCCCCATGACACATCACAGGAAGCACCTCCATAGTTAACAGAGGACAGAATTAAAATTAGACATGGAAAACTTAACATTAATAAATCACTGGGACCAGATGGCTTACATCCGAGGGTACTTAGGGAACTCAGTCAAGTAATTGCCAGACCATTGTTCCTAATTTTTACTGACAGTCTACTGACTGGAAGGGTACCAGCTAATTGGAGAAAAGCCAAATGAAGCACCGATTTTTAAAAAGGGCCCAAAATACATCCCTGGGAATTACAGATGTCGTTTACCTGTGTGTATTTGAACTGGGATGTTCCTGGTCCTTCAGCTGCAGTCTTACTTGTTGTGCCACAGAGGAGGTCTGGAGTTATGGCTATGTTTTCTCAGTTTGATGCATTACCTTGGACTCACTAGCCCCACCTGCTGCCAGCTGTGGATAATCTACAATCAAAGCAGCCCATAAATAGCAGCACTTCCTGTCTCTCAGTGCCCGTTTGTGTGGACTAGCTCCCTGGATGTTGTGACTGCTTTGTGACTCTGAATACCTCTGCCTGAATTCCTGACTACTCTCTAGCCTGCTGATTTTGTACTTCACCGCCAGCTTGTGTATGACCTTTGCCTGCCCACTCTCTGGATTTCAATGGTGTATCGCTTTGCCTGATCTGTTGCCGACCTGATCTGCCTGACTAAGTTTTCACCTGAATCATCAGCACACAAGCTCCACTTCGAACACTACCTATCACAGGTAAAAGAAAGAAAGTTACCGCTCTAGGTGGATTGTGCTAGGATGATCAGTATGGTCTCAGGAGATCAAGGGTGCTGGCAATGCACAAGGCAACAAATGGAAAAAGAAAATATGGACAGCCGCACTCCAAAAAACCTTGATGGTTGTCTTTATTTAAAAAAGGAAAAATGCACTACAAGTCACAGCACACTACACCAGTGCAAAAAAAGCGGTTGTCTCACCTGAAAACTTATTGAACATGACCAGTCCACTTTTCTACACAATGTCAATTATAACAACTGTCAGTTTATAACCTGTTTGAGTGAATTTGTAAGCACAACATCTGCCTTGTGGTTTGCTGCAGTGAAGGTGCTAATGTGCTGGGTGCCTTTCAAAAAAAAATACATTTAATTAAACACAAATCAATCACGGTTCAAACGTTACCATACTTTCTGGTAACATATGATAAAATGGCCATTTTGATATGCATTACTGCAACGCATTAATATGCATCAGCCCTTAATATTTAACAGAACCCATACAATGAGATTGTGCGCCATATAAACAGACAGGTAGAATAAAGCCTGACAGCTAACCAAGCACTGAAAGCAATAACATGTTTAGTTTTTAAACCCCTATGTGATAAATCACAATGCGTTAAAGAGGTTGTAAACCCTCCTTTTAAAAAAATATAAAAATAACAAACATGTCATACTTATCTCCACTGTGCAGTTTGTTTTGCACAGAGTGGCCCGATCTTCGACTTCTTGGGTCCCCCGGCGGCGCTGATAGCGCCTTCCCGCATTGAGTGTCCACGTTGGAGAGGGCTCTCCTAAGGTGGACACCTGTGCCGGTATGCTCCCGAGTCATGCATCTGTTTACATTCACACAGAATGCAGGACTTGGCCTCGCGGGAGCAAATGGCTGCGCTGCTATCGACCTATCCAATCAGGACCCGAGACAACGGGCAGACAGGAAGCACGCGTCTCTGCCGAGGGAACGAACGGGCTCAGGTGAGTAAAACGGGGGGGCTAGGGGGCCAGTCAGTGTCAGAAGTTTTTTCACCTTAATGCATAGGATGCATTAAGGTGAAAATACACGAGGGTTTACAATCCTTTTAAATATACAAAAAAATAAAAAGATGAAGATACCCTAAATTACTTTTGCCTTATGCATAAGATATTTACTGTACATATATATATATATATATATATATATATATATATATATATATATATATATATATATATATATATATATATATATATATATATAATGTGTACTATAGTAACATTTTAGGACATGTTACTTGTAGTAAACATTTTATTATAAAATTACTAATTTATGATTTTGACAATGGGTCAAGAATGTTATAAGGGGACAGAAAATAACAGGTATTTGAAAAGATGGATGAGTTTTGTGCAGAGCCAGCATTATGTCCTCCAAATCCCCCCTGGCTTGAATTTAGAATAGGATTATCCATAAAGTGAATGCTCCTAGCGCTGATGCCCTCTTTAGAATAACTGTCTAAATGTTGTGTCAGCTAAAACAAAATATAGAGCGCCTCACTTCAGCACTTAACACGGGAACAATTTTCTCAAGGCAGCTGTCTTCTCTAGTAAGTTTTCATTTTTTAACAATAGAAAAGAAAATGCTGTAAATTTTCATTAATTCCATTTCATTTGGATCATTCTGAGGCTGTAAATAGAACGAGAAGAGGAACAGGATTCTGAAAAAGTTGAGGTAAGAGTGTTTGCTTGCATCTTCTTCCCTTGCAAGCCATTCTTCTATATTTTTTTCCTCTTATAGTTGCAGAAATTATATCAAAAGAAAACATTTTTTTTGTACAGAAACACAGTGGAGCCTTCTTATGCCGCGTACAGACAGTCGTTTTTTGTGATGAAAAAAAAACGACGTTTTTGAAAACGTCATTTAAAATGACCGTGTGTGGGGGAAAACGTTGTTGTATGTCTTCTGAAAAACGACAAAAAAAAATTCGAACATGCTCGAATTTTTTGTGTCGTTTTTCAAAACGTCGTTTTTTGTGTCAATGAAAATGATAGTGTGTGGGCAAAACGACGTTTCAAAACGACGTTTTTAAACCCGCGCATGCTCAGAAACAAGTTATGAAGCTAGCTTCAATGGAAAAAAGTGCTGAACGTAACCGCGCTTTGCTAGAGCATTTTGAAAAAACGATGGTGTGTAGGCAACGTCGTTTTTGAAAATGAAGTTTCAAAAACGTCGTTTTATTTCATGATTCAAAACGTCGGGTTTTTTTCATCACAAAAAACGACCGTCTGTACGCAGCATTAGAACTGAAGGTACTTGCATGTCTCACTTCATCCATTCCGTAAAAACAAAAAATTAGGTCATTCTTCATTTCAGGATAGTGGGCAGGGCTATGCAAATCATTCATTTTTTCTCGATGGCTAACTGTACATCCAGAACAGCTGTGTGTATTACCATGTACATCTGTTTTATTTATTATTATTATTTTCAACAACCTTTTGTGAACCTGATATAACAAATTTCAAGTAATGTAAGCTGTTTGATGGCAATGCCAACATTTTGGAGGAACCAGAGGTACTGAATCTTTATTCTGACTCATATTGTTCAAATAGTGAATATACTCTTCTTCTATGCCTGGCCTGAATGGCGCAGAGACATCTCATATTCAGTCTTCACCAGAAAGCTCAACGCACCAAAGACTTTGCATCCACAAATATCTTTATTTCGTAGGTAGATGTTGGTATTTTCGGTGGTCTAAAAAAAAAAAAAACTTCCTAACCTCAGTGTGCGTTTTGTGGTAAAGAAAGCAAGAACTCATACTGAGGAAGGAAAAAAATTGCATCTTACACAAGAAAAGATACACAAAAACATTAGTGCAGATAAAACAGTGACCACAGGGTAATGATAATTACTCAATGAACAGCATGGAATTAACTACCAATGGCCCAGATTCAGGTAGAATTGCGCAATATTTGCGGGGGAGCAGGGCAACGATTTTGCCCTGCGCCCCCGCAAATATTTTGCGCTGCCCTCGATTCACGGAGCAGTAGCTCCGTTAATTGCGAGGGCGAGCCGGGGGCGGGAATCATTTAAATTAGGCGCGCTCCCGCGCCGAGTGTACAGCGCATGCTCCGTCTGGAAACTTTCCCGACGTGCATTGTGGCAAATGACGTCCCAAGGACGTCATTTGCTTCTAAGTGAACGTGAATGGCGTCCAGCGCCATTCACGTTTCACTTACGCAAACGCCCTGAAATTAAAATTTCACGGCGCGGGAAGGCCGGCTATACTTTAGCATTGGCTGCCCCTACTATTAGAAGGGGCAGCCTTGCGATAAAAGTAGCCGTACGGAAACTCCGTACCTGGCTTGCGTGGGGCCCGCGCAAGCTTGTGAATCAGTGGTAGTATGCAATTTGCATACTACACGCTGAAACACAATGGGAGCGCCCCCTAGCGGCCCCCGCAAGAATGCAGCCTAAAATCTGCGAGGCATAAGAGCCTTATGCCGCGCAGATTTTAGCCTGCAGTTGGTGTAACGAGGTTCCTGAATCAGGAGCACTCGTTACCCTGGAGCAAGTAAGCACTTGCGCTGCATAACTTATGGTTGCACGGGCGCAAGTGCTTCTTGAATCTGGGCCATTGTGATTACAATGTGCACGTAACTGCTGGGCGCAGCACACTATCCATATGGTCACTACATTACCTATAACAAAATGACAGTTGTGTTCAAGCAAACAAGCAGTGCCATTTTCTGTAGATGTTATGAAAATCTATACAACAAAAAGAAAACAAGCACATAATTGCAAAAACCAACAACTTTAAGACACCATTACATGCAAGGTAGTGTGTGTATGTGTGTATATATATATATATATATATATATATATATATATGCGGCGGCAGGTCGGCTTGGCTGTGCAAAATCACGTAATATTACGTAATTTCGCATTTCAGCCGCCGGAGGCGCGCGCCCCCTGCTCGCCCCTGGTGCCGACATGCGTGCCCGGCGGGCGCGATCATAAGCGAAAACTGGGAGCTGTGTGTGTAAACAATGTATGAACAGCGATCTGTCATTTCCCCTAGTCAGTCCCACCCCCCTTCAGTTATAACACACCTAGGGAACATAATTAACACCTTCCTCGCCCCCTAGTGTTAACCCCTTCCCTGCCAGTGACATTTTTACAGTAATCAATGCATTTTTATAGCACTGATCGCTATAAAAATGCCAAAGGTCCCAAAAATGTGTCAAACGTGTCCGAAGTGTCCGCCATAAGGTCGCAGTACCGATAAAAATCTCAGATTGCCGCCATTATTAGTAAAAACAAAAAAATATTAATAAAAATGCCATAAAACTACCCCCTATTTTGTAGACGCTATAACTTGTGTGCAAAACAATCAATAAACACTTATTGCGATTTTTTTTTTTTTTTAAATATGTTGAAGAATACGTATCGGCCTAAAAAAAAATTTTTTATATATTTTTGGGAGATATTTATTACAGCAAAAATATTCATTTTTTTTCAAAATTGTCGCTCTATTTTTGTTTATGTTTGTTTAAAAAATAAAAACCACAGAGGTGATCAAATACCACCAAAAGAAAGCACTATTTGTGGGAAAAAAAAGGACGTTAATTTTGTTTGGGAGCCACGTCGCACGACCATGCAATTGTCAGTTAAAGTGACGCAGTGCCGAATCGCAAAAAGTGGCCCGGTCATTGACCAGCAAAATGGTCCGGGGCTGAAGTGGTTAAATGGTCTTGCCACCTTTTTTTTTTGTTGTGTCAGTAAACTATTTTTTAAGTGCAGATAAAACAAAGGTAATCCCCAAAGGACAAGAGCAATACAAATTTAGTGATGGGTTTGATGAATGTTTTCACAGCACCTTGTCTTGCAACTTTGCCATCATCAATTGAAATGCGGAATGCATATTTCATTCATGGAATTTTCAGCTTTCCTAAGTAGTTGGACAATTTGTAAGGAAAAATACTGCGCAGTCTCAGGCCCCATACACACCATAGAATCTATCCGCAGATAAATCCCATCAAATGGGTTTCTGCGGATAGATTCTATGGTGTGTACACTCCGTCGGATATTTATCCGCGGATAAATCTCCCCTGGGATGGATTTCCAGCAGATGGATATTTGCTGACATGCTCAACAAATCCATCTGCTGGAATCCATTCCAACGGATGGATCCGCTCGTCTGTACAGACTTACCGGATCCATTCGTCCAAAGGGATTCCCCGCACGCGTCGTAATGATTTGACGCATGCGTGGAATTCCTTATATGACAGCGTCGCGCCCGTCGCCGCGTCATAATAGCGGCGACGGTGCGACACGTCATCGGCAGAGGATTTCAGCGCGGATTTCAATGCGATGGTGTGTACACGCCATCGCATAGAAATCTTCTGAAATCCTCGAGAGGATTTATCCGCGGATACGGTCCGCTGGACCGTATCTGCGGATAAATCCTCTCGTGTGTATGGGGCCTCAGTGTAAATGAAAAAACATTTGAAAAAAGTATAATAAAAGTGATAACGCAACAGCTGCTGCAACTAAAAAATGCAAGATACACACACTAAACAATATGGAAAAAATATAGCTGCGCTGCAATGCACAAATGATTCACAAACGTGATAAAACCAAAAACACAAATGAAATGATATTGGATATAAAAATCTGTGAAAAAATGTCTGATGCCGCGTACACACGATAATTTTTCGGCATGAAAAAAACCTTGTTTTTTAAAAAAAGTCATTTAAAATGATTGTGTGTGGGCTACACATCATTTTTCAGGTTCCGAAAAACAACAAAAAAATCATTCGAACATGCTGCATTTTTTAACATCGTTTTAAACGATGTTGTTTTTTGGGTTGTAAAACATGATTGTGTGTGGGCTAAAATGACGTAAAAAACCTGCGCATGTTCAGAAGCAAGTTATGAGACGGGAGCGCTCGTTCTGGTAAAACTACCGTTCATAATGGAGTAAGCACATTCATCACGCTGTAACAGACAGAAAAGCGTGAATCGT
Organism: Rana temporaria; assembly: GCF_905171775.1. Classification (NCBI taxonomy): domain Eukaryota; kingdom Metazoa; phylum Chordata; class Amphibia; order Anura; family Ranidae; genus Rana; species Rana temporaria. The sequence continues at coordinate 65,030,009 of NC_053494.1, forward strand.
CTTTTACTAACACGGAATCAGCTAAAGCAGCCCAAAGGCGATTGGAACTTCCCCTTTATAGTGCCGTCGTACATGTTGTACATCACTGCGCTTTGCTAGATTATTTTTTAAAAACAATGGTGTGTGGGAAACTTCATTTTAATGATGAAGTTGGGAAAAACGAAAAATTTATTACCAAATGCTTACCATAATTTTCCTTTCCTGATAGCAGACTACGTGTGGGTTAACCCCGCCTCCTCTCCACTGCTATAGGACCCCCTACCCATAAATTTGAGCTCACCTCCATGGACAGTGTTCCGTAACTAGCCGACTCTTAGTCCAACGCTCATAATCGTAATCATGGGTGGGAACTCCGTCTGCCATGGAGTCTATCAGGAAAGGAATATTACGGTAAGTATTTGGTAATAAATTTTCAGTTTTCCTGACAGACTCCATGGCAGACTACGTGTGGGACATAACTAGCCAATCCACACGGGTGGGTATACTGATAAGATTTTATTTGCCCCGTCAACTGACAGGATTCCATAACCAAAGATCACAGAAGATAGAGAAGCAGGCTCTATGCAGTAAGGTGACTTAAAGGCATTAATGGAGGCCCACAAGGCCTCTTTGCAGGCGACATCATAACCGCATGCCGGGCTGTCAGCTACAAAACTGCCATACCCCTGGGTGAATAAACTGTCACCACCTCCGGAGGAGCCCAGCCCTATTGCTGTAAACGTCTGCTGGACGGTTTCAATCCATCTGATCGAAGCTTGCGCTCTTGTTATTGCCAGAGTGCAAGATAAACAGATAGACAGAAAATCAAAAGAAGAATTGACCTACAGGTACTTCTACTGTAACTCCCCTACCTCCAGAGGGTGACCTCGATGGAGCCTGGGGCCCTGAATGTAAGTGTAACGCCACTGGCGTTATCCTGTTTACATCGAGCGCAGCCGTGCATCCTGCAGACAGCTGCGCTCCATCCTTCAATCTATGCGCGTCATTTCCGGCGCGCCGAGGCTTGCGTTCCACGCTGGAACGCGGAAGTGCGACCCGGCGTCCACGGCTTTCTCCCGCGCTCCACGGGCTATTTAAACCTGCAGTAATGACGGCAGGGTGTGCTGCTATTTTGCTGTACTCCTGCCGTCACCTGCAACCTGCTGACACGACCTCTGGACCTCCATTACCGGGACCCCGGACACCCCTCTTGGGGACAAGAGCTACTCTCAGCTCCAGCCATCAGCACTCCAGGAACTGCTCAAACCCTCTGGCTATCTCCACCTCCAGCCTGCCCTTCTACCAACAGCCAGTGACAACTTGATAACACAACCCAGCCTGGAATTGTCTTCAGTACCGCAAGTATCCTATAAAATACCTTATACAGTCATACTGTGATCTGCCTGTTGTGTTCACCTATAGGACTTTGCTTACTAAAATACTTCCTTGCTTGTCAGACACTTCCTGGTTATTTATCTGAGTACTGTGAAGTTATTACTGCTGTTTTCACTACTTAAGATACTTGTCAGAGACTCATGCAATAATCTTGCCTGCATTCAACTCACAACCTTGCTTCCTACTTAAGCAGTTATTTAAGAACATTCTCCCTAATTATTTTCATCTGCATATACATTGCTTATGATTTAATAAGCATTCACGATTTAGTTGTTTCTCTAATAGAGGTTGTGATGAACTAAACCCTAACTCTTTGACCATACAAGAGAGTGAAGTAGTGGTTTAACCCTGAGAAACCTCCGCAGCTGAGATCCAATTAAATAATAATTAAACTTAAACGCAGGAGCGTTACATAATAGCAGCACCCATTTAAAATGGATCCAGCGGAGCTTGCCAACCATTTAGTTGGACTGTCACAAAGAGTGGATACTCTCACCACTACCATGAATGACCTTCGGTTAGAAAATGATGCCCTCCGTAACCAGAATTTTGTTCAACCTAGGGACCGACCTGAACCCAAGGTCTGCCCTCCGGAACCTTTTTCAGGAGACAGAAAATATTTCCGTCAATTTATTAGTTCTTGTCGTCTTATGTTTGAGTTACGTCCCCGTACCTACTATTCTGACAGAGTCAGAATCCTCACCCTGATATCATACCTTAAAGGAGAACCAAGAGTTTGGGCTGATGCCTATGTAGAGGAACACGGTGATCTTTTGGGTGCCTTTAACACTTTCATAGATGAGATGTCTCTCCTCTACGAGGACCCTAACAAACAACTTACAGCGGAAAATACCATCAGGAACCTTAAACAAGGAAAGAGACCTGTAGAAGATTACATCTCAGAATTTAAGTGCTGGTGCAGAGAAACTTTATGGACTGATATTGCCCTTAGAAATCAATTTCGTCTTGGGCTGTCTGAATCTATGAAAGATGAGCTCGCCCGCGTTGAGATTCCTCCATCTTTAGAGGATCTCATGCATCTTTCCCTCTCTATTGACCGCCGTCTCAGAGAAAGAAAGGCTGAACGTACCCACTCATATCAACCGACACCTTTTAGGAGGTCCTGGTCCCCCTCAAAGGAGGTACCTATGGAAGTCAGCACAATCAAAGGTCCATTATCTCCAGCTGAGAAACAAAGACGAAGGGCCCAGAATCTCTGCCTCTACTGTTCCGCTCCTGACCACATGGTGTCTTCTTGCCCAATTCTAAAGAATAGGTCTGAAGGTAACAACTTTAACATTAGTAGATTCAATATAGCAAGTACCACAACTGGGACTACCACTAATCACTATATCTTTCTCACCCTTACTTTACAGTGGGACCAAGATAGGACAACCATTGACGCGATGGTCGACACTGGTGCCTGTGGCAACTTTATTGATTTAGGTTTTGTTAACTCAAATAAAATTCCTTTTGTGTTAAAGCAAACTCCTTTGTCTGTCACCTTCATTGACGGGTCTAATTCCTCTTTCGGTCCAGTCCAATCTCAAACTGCACCACTGTTGGTTACTTGTGGTAACGCCCATACCGAGACCCTTGTATTTGACATCATCCCTTCACCTTTATTCCCAATAGTCTTAGGTTTACCCTGGTTGCACCTTCATCAACCAACTTTGCAATGGTCCAATACCTCACTCACTCTAGACTCTACTTACTGTAAAGAAACTTGCTATCCTATTTATAACATACTTTTAACTAGTGTAAACTGCGACTGTCTTCCAACTTATTTACTTGACTTCTCTGATGTCTTTAGCAAAACCAATGCAGAGATACTCCCACCTCATAGAATATATGATTGTCCTATTGATCTTATCCCAGAGGCTCCAATCCCCACCGCACGAATTTATCCATTATCTCAGCCTGAACTGGTTCATCTCAAGGAATATCTTGATGATAACCTTAGAAAGGGTTTCATAAGACCTTCTACCTCTCCGGCTAGTGCAGCCATATTTTTTGTAAAGAACAAAGACGGCTCACTCAGACCTATTATCGATTATCGATCATTGAACAACATCACGATAAAAAATCGCTACCCCTTGCTACTTATTCCAGAACTCATAGAACGGCTACAGACTTCCAAGATCTTTACAAAACTAGATCTCAGGGGTGCTTACAATTTAATCAGGATTCGTCCAGGGGATGAGTGGAAAACTGCATTCAAAACTCGTTATGGTTTATTTGAGTACTTGGTAATGCCTTTTGGCTTATGTAATGCACCTGACACTTTCCAACGGTTCATCAACGATATTTTCCGTGATCTATTAGACATTTGTGTTGTGATCTACTTGGATGACATTTTGATTTTTTCTGACACCCTTGAGGAACACATCAAACATCTACGATGGGTGTTAAGCAGACTCAGAACACATTGCTTATACGTCAAGCTTGAGAAATGTGTTTTCAGTCAGTCAAGTATCTCTTTTCTCGGATACCAAATTACCCCTGAAGGAATTCAAATGGATCGCTCCAAGGTGGAATGCATTCTTTCCTGGCCAATTCCTCATTCAAGGAAAGCCCTGCAGCGCTTCCTTGGATTCTCAAACTACTACCGGAAGTTCATCAAAGATTTCTCAGAAATTGTCAAACCTCTGAATACTTTAACTAGTAAAAAGACACCTTTCACTTGGTCAAATGAAGCACAAAGGTCTTTTGATTCACTCAAGAGTTCCTACACTACTGCTCCTATCCTTCAACTACCTAATCCACTGTTTCATTTCACTCTAGAAGTTGATGCGTCTCACTTTGCTTTGGGTGCCGTACTTTCCCAACGTTCGACCTTGTCTGAACCTCTTCACCCAGTGGCTTTCTATTCTAGGACTCTAACGTCTGCAGAAAAGAATTACCCTATTGGGGAAAAGGAACTCCTCGCAATAAGAGATGCCTTAGCAAATTGGAGACATCTTTTGGAAGGATCTACACACCCTATTACTATCCTTACAGATCACCGTAATCTACAACATTTGAAGGCCTGTAAAACTTTGTCCGCCCGCCAGGTGAGGTGGAGTTTATTCTTTGACAGATTTGACTTCTATATTTCCTACCGCCCAGGTACACAAAACGTAAAGGCTGACTCCCTATCCCGGATGAATGAAGAACAGACTACTGAGACTCCTCCTCTCTCTATTATACCTCCAAACCGCTTCATTGGTGTATCCACTTCCTTCAGACAGCTGCTCTCCCAGACTACATCCGAGGATGTATCCGATCTACCAAAAGGTATCTTAAGGCAATCAGATGGTGTATACACCTTCAATAACAAATTATACGTTCCTCCAAAATTACAGTTGACGCTCCTCAAGCAACTTCATGATTCTCCATTAGCTGGCCACCCTGGGATCACGAAAACCATTCAACTAGTTAAAAGACATTACTGGTGGCCCCGTTTCCATAAAATGGTCCATGATTATGTCAACTCTTGTGAAATTTGTGCCAGTAACAAACTTTCAAGGAAACCTCCTTTCGGTCTTTTAGCCTCCATACCAATACCAAACAGACCCTGGGAGGTCGTTTCAATGGATTTTATAGTTGATCTTCCTAGGTCAAATGGTGCCAACACAATCATGGTCACAGTTGATCTATTAACAAAGATGGCACACTTCATTCCCTTAAAAGCTTTGCCAACCTCTTTCGAAACAGCGAAAGCTTTCATTACCAACGTGCTTAAGCTCCACGGCTTACCTTCCCAAATCATTTCAGACCAAGGGTCTCAGTTCATCTCCAAGTTTTGGAAAGCTTTATGTGAAGCCTTAAAAATTGATCATCGCATGTCCACCGCTTACCACCCTCAGACAAATGGACAGACGGAGCGTGTCAACCAGACTTTAGAGCAATACTTATGTTGTTATTGTACCCACCTACAGGATGACTGGTTCCATTTGCTCCCCCACACTGAATTTGCTTACAATAATGCCACCAGCTCCTCCTCTCGATTCTCACCATTCTATGCTAACTACGGTTTCCACCCAAACAGTTTACCATCCAACAATTTTTTTTTCCTGCAGTAGATCAATATCTAGTCAATTTAAAGAAGACTCTGGGAATTCTTCGTTCCAATTTAGAAGCTGCCCAGCTACAACAAAAACTGAATTATGATGTCCACAGATCATTACCACCTGTTTATAAGGTAGGAGATTTAGTATGGCTCTCCACCAGAAATCTATGCTTAAATTACCCTCGAAAAAACTTGGCCGACAATTCACTGAACCTTTCCCTATTTCACATGTAATCAACCCCAACGCTGTTAAACTACTTTTACCGCCTGATTGGAAAATACATCCTTCATTTCATGTCTCACTCATCAAGCCATTCATACCAAATCCATTTCCTAACAGAAATTCACGTCCCCCACCTCCAGTTGATGTCATGGGGGAAACTGAATATGAGATTGAGAAAATCTTGGATTCCAGGAAAAGGGTCTCTACTCTTCAATATTTGATACGATGGAAAGGCTACAGTCAACTTGATGACACCTGGGAAGATTCTACACAACTCCATACCCCCCGTCTGATTAGACAATTCCATCGAAAATATCCTACTCGCCCTTGTCCTAATAAGAGCACTGGTGGTGCTCCCTTGAGGAGGGGAGTATGTAACGCCACTGGCGTTATCCTGTTTACATCGAGCGCAGCCGTGCATCCTGCAGACAGCTGCGCTCCATCCTTCAATCTATGCGCGTCATTTCCGGCGCGCCGAGGCTTGCGTTCCATGCTGGAACGCAGAAGTGCGACCCGGCGTCCACGGCTTTCTCCCGCGCTCTACGGGCTATTTAAACCTGCAGTAATGACGGCAGGGTGTGCTGCTATTTTGCTGTACTCCTGCCGTCACCTGCAACCTGCTGACACGACCTCTGGACCTCCATTACCGGGACCCCGGACACCCCTCTTGGGGACAAGAGCTACTCTCAGCTCCAGCCATCAGCACTCCAGGAACTGCTCAAACCCTCTGGCTATCTCCACCTCCAGCCTGCCCTTCTACCAACAGCCAGTGACAACTTGATAACACAACTATGTAACTATGTAACTATGTAACTATGTAACTATGTAACCCAGCCTGGAATTGTCTTCAGTACCGCAAGTATCCTATAAAATACCTTATACAGTCATACTGTGATCTGCCTGTTGTGTTCACCTATAGGACTTTGCTTACTAAAATACTTCCTTGCTTGTCAGACACTTCCTGGTTATTTATCTGAGTACTGTGAAGTTATTACTGCTGTTTTCACTACTTAAGATACTTGTCAGAGACTCATGCAATAATCTTGCCTGCATTCAACTCACAACCTTGCTTCCTACTTAAGCAGTTATTTAAGAACATTCTCCCTAATTATTTTCATCTGCATATACATTGCTTATGATTTAATAAGCATTCACGATTTAGTTGTTTGTCTAATAGAGGTTGTGATGAACTAAACCCTAACTCTTTGACCATACAAGAGAGTGAAGTAGTGGTTTAACCCTGAGAAACCTCCGCAGCTGAGATCCAATTAAATAATAATTAAACTTAAACGCAGGAGCGTTACAGTAAGTAGGACAATTCCTTAGATCTTTGTGGAAAACAAAGATGTAATTTTTAGACTTTGAGCCAAGCATAGGAATAAGGACCTTCTGGTCCTAGAAAGAAGCCAGAAAGGAATCTTAAGGGCCTTAGGACCCGAGCTCGGCGACCCCCCTTTTTTTTTATTTTTTCTGCCTAAGTAGTGGTAACTGTAATAGGTAACTTGCATAAAATAAACTTTGATAGACAGTGAAGCAAGGCCCGCAGTACTGAATTGAGCCAATGGGTCAAGGACAAGCGGAATATTCCACACGGGGAACCTTGGCTTTCATCGGGGCCTGAGTCTTGCTGCCCATGAAAAGACTGCTGAATTAAAGGGTGAGCAGTCCACGATACTTCGAAGAAGGCTGTAAGGGTTGAGACTTGAATCCTGAGAAGGCTGATGGGTAGAGACCAACCCAAGCGTGCAGGAGGAAAAACAGGGAATATCCTGGCCTCTGGTCCCGAACATCTGCACGATCTACCCGTAGGATGAGAATCCAACGAACTTAGCCAAAATTCTCCCGAAGACCTTAATCATGTTTGCCCTTTTCAAGCTCATGAGGGAGGAATTCATCCTTGACGCATACCCGAAAGTCTCCATCCCCTCCCTCTCGTGAACCAGGCCCCTTGTTCCAGTAACACTGGAAGGGGTCCAATGCTGTTCCCTGAGAGATAAGGCCCGGTCCAAGAGGAAAGGAACTGGGACCAGGAGCATGGCTGGGTCCAGAGGGGAAACCACTGCCTATTCCGTCACTAAGGCGCCACTTCACACCTCCGATTGCTTCTGATAAGAGCCTCAGAGAGAACCCGAGGTCGATCGGGAACAGGAGAAAGATATATACCTTTGCTAAAAGACTCAGTCAATCTGTTAGAGCATTTTTTCAGAAGACCTGGCGGTGGCGACCCGGTCTTCCTAACCTCAAAGTTGTCAGGAAAGCAAGGGGGTTTATTCTGAGACCGACTCCAACGGCCAAGACCCACTCGAACGTCACCACACAAAGAGACCACTCGTTGTCGAACTGTGCGTGAGACAGCAAAATTTGCTTGGTCGATTTTGACTCAAAAATTGAAGACTGCCAAGATCCTGGCCAGGTTTTTCTGGAATCATGACGTGAAGGGCAGGAATTCTTGGGACAAGTTGGAGCTCCAAGAGCCCTCTTGACTCTTCACATAGGGGACTGCTGTAGCTCCAATCAGCAGAGGGTTCCCTAACCAGCACCGCTGGTATCAGTCACGACTGTGACCCATAATACGAGGGGCGATGGAATGGCACGTGAGCAGATTCTTGTGCTAAAAGCCACCAGAATAGCCTGTTCTTCATTATCGGTGTCATGCAAACGGACTAATCGATGTCTCCTGAACTCCACTGTTGGAGAAAAGGCCTTCACCGACACTTTGAGGCCCACAGGCATGAGGAGCACATAGATCGTGAAATTCTTCTTCGTATGCCTAGGATCTCTTCTCCTGGAAGAGAGATGGTACTTTCCATAGTATCGAGCTAGGTGACCGAATATACCAGGTGCTGAAATGGATCTAGGTGGTTTTTCTCTAAGTTTAGGAGCCAATCAAATTCGGGCAGTGTGATGATAACCTGCTGTCTCTGCGGATCAAGAGCTGCTCTTTGACTTAAGACAGTAGCAGGAAGTCATCAGGATAGTGGTACAGCGTATCCCTTATGTTCTGATGAGGGCCCCCATGGCCAGAAAAACTTTCGAAAGAACTCAGGGTGAGGATGTCCGCCAAGAGAGAGTAGGGTGAACTGTAGATGTTCTATACCTAACCATGACTCAGAGATGTTTGAAAACAATCTCCCACTACAGGCTTGTGGAAATAGACATCCTTTACGCCAATAGAATTTAGCCATTCACCAGGCTGCACCGCTTGTAGGATGGTAGAATTGAATCTCTTATGTTTCCTAAACTTATTTAGGTAGGATAGATTATTACAGAACACAATAAAGCGTTTATCCTAATCACCCCGTAATTCCCCCAACAAGACAAGCACCCTGGCTCCCTGTGCCAACAGTGATTCCCCTAAGACAGTGACACCTGCTTATTTTCTTCCAACCATGGTAGCATAGTAGAGCAAAAACTGGAGGGGAGGGGGGGGCTGAGAAGGACCATGCGTGGCCTGAAGATACCATCCCGATGCTGTTACAATTCTTTCTGAAATTCTGTCCGGACCTGTAACTTAGTACCGCAACTTCTTTGCTGGGGCCTCTTCCGCCCGAGCCGCCGCCCCACCTGGGCGGGCGCCTAGCTGTGACTGAGAACAGCTCAGTCCGAGCCCATGAGCGAGTCAGGTCGGCAAAAAGCTTCCTCCAGGAAGACTACAGCCCGCTTCAATCCCTGGACTTCCACACCCTTGGCACAGTTTTCAGAAAATGCCTTAGTACGGACTCCACATATTCTATGCAAACTTCCATCTCCTTGAACATGGCCTGGCAGGTAAAGCGCTTTTTACACGCCATTCCATTTTAGCCTGTAATCCTTTGAGTTCTTAATCTATTCTATTAAGCACGCCTTCCAAGGAAAATAGTCTTCTAAAGGAAGAGTGACATGTTGTCAAACTGTATCAATGCTGCTTCCACCAGGGGGACGTTTCCCAGGAGCTTCACTTCCCTTGCCTTGAAGGGGAATAATCTGAACGCTTTACTTGACAAGAAGTTTCAAAGTCTACTTTGCTCCCACAATGACATCCTTTGACTCTAAAGGAGAGGGAAATCGGAGAAATCCTTTTCTCAGATGTTTAAGGAAAATCCCTTTGTAAACCCGGGGAAGTAGAAGTATCCTGCTACTAAGGCCTTCTTTTAGCTGCTTCAATTAGTGGTGAAGCTAAAGGTGAAGTTGAGGCCCCCGAAAAACTCTCCCTCCATCTCGCTGTGCGAGGAAACAGGGGAGGCACCATAAGGCTGGAATGGCCTATATCCTTCTGGATCTCGTCAGCCAGGGAGTCAACTAAAGTGGTGGACTGGCTCCGCGTGTGGAATGTACCCTACTTTTTTAGGGATTTGCTGCATCACACGTAAAACTAGAGATTCCATCTGTAGGATCTCAGTTTCTCCTCCTTGACCGCCTAGGCCTAGCATGAGTCACATAGCGATTTTTCCCTCCAGAATTCGTGTTCAGCATCCCCAGCAGGCTCCGTGATTGGAGCTGCTGTCATGGCGGTAGGAACGGTGCCAAGAGGAGGAATAGGAACATCTCCTCTGATAGAAGGAAGAATGGAAACACTTCCTCTGTCTGAAGGAGGAACGGGAACATCTCCTTTGTTTGTAGGAGGAATGGGAACCTCTCCTCTGACTGAAGGAGGAATGGGAACATCTCCCTTGTTTTTGAGGAGGGATGGAAACATCTCCCTTGTTTTGGAGGAGGGATGGGAACATCTCCTCTGACTGAAGGAGGAATGGGAACATCTCCTGTGTTTTGGAAGAGGAATGAAAACATCTTCTCTGACTGAAGGAGGAATGGGAAACATCTCCTTTGTTCTGGAGGAGGGATGGGAACATCTCCTCTGACTGAAGGGAAAATGGAAACATATCCTTTGTTTTGGAAGAGGAATGGAAAACATCTCTTCTGACTGCTGGAGGAATGGGAACATCTCCTATGTTTTGGAGAAGGAATGTAAACATCTCCTCTGATTAAAAAAAGAGGAATGGGAACATCTCCTTTCATTGCTGGGTCCCAGACTAAGGTCATGGTGTATGAACCTGGATGAAGGGAACCAAAGTTGCAGCCTGGCAAGGTCTTTAACGTTTCGAGCTACTAGCTGGCGATATGACCTGGAAACATAAAAGGAAAGAAGGGGAGAGACATGCCGCTAGAACTCCTGTCCATAGGCAAGCTCACTGGCCTCTCTGACCCCTCCACCTCAACCAGACACACCCTGTGTATGAGAGCTGGCCGCAGAGGGCGGCGACCTGACCATGGCCCCTGCAGGGATGCCAAAGCCAGTTCCACACCCTGTAGTGACACCAGTCCTAAGACGGAGCAGGATGGGGAGGGTGAGGGCATAGGACAGACAACGAGGGGATCTTCCCCTTTAAGAGCTGTTCCCTTCCACTTGATGCACAGATATAGGAATAGTCCTTGATGCAGGAAGTGCAGTGCCTGAGCAACACAAAACCCAGAGTTTACACTCTGCCCAAAAGGAGCTTGACAGCAGCAGGCTGACAGCCACTTTCAAACTCCCCACCCAGTGATGTCACCGCCGCCTCCCCTAAGCCAAAGAGACTAACGTCGGGCGCATGCGCGGTCGCCGGGTCCCCTGACGCACTGCGCATGCACAAACCAAGCCTCAGGTTCACCCGCGGATTCGCCCATGCGCAGAGATGGCCCCGCGGCCGCGACTGGAAGAGTCGCGGTGTTCTGGAACGCAAAGCGTTCCAGGCGCCATGAGGGGCTACAGAGAACCAGAAGGACTGATAGAATAATTTGTCGCCAGGATCGCTTCAACCGAATGGTTTGCTGTCTCCCTGGTGCCAGGGTTCAGCATGTGGTGGACCGGGTGGATAAATTACTGGGAGGGGCTGGGCATGACCCAGCTGTCTTGGTCCACGTTGGAACCAATGACAGTATACATGGAAGGTGGAGGCTCCTTAAGAATCAATTTAAAGAACTAGGCTGCAAGATGAAGGGAAGGACCTCCAAGGTGATATTCTCTGAAATATTGCCTGTGCCATGCGCAACACAGGAAAGGCAGGGGGAGATTAGAGAGCTGAATGCATGGCTAAAGACCTGGTGTAGGAAGGAGGGATTTGGGTTTCTAGAGCACTGGGCTGACTTTTCATTGGGGTGCAACCTATATGCTAAAGACGGTTTGCACTTGAATGGAAGGGGGTCTGCTGTGCTGGGGGAGAGGTTTATGGGAATGCTGGAGGAGTATTTAAACTAGGATTGAGGGGGGAGGGTGAATTAGAATTACATCGAGCAGACAGGTCAGTTAGTGGTCAGACATTAATGAAGAGTGGAATGGGGATAGATGGGGGAAGGGTTATGGCAGGTGACAAGAAAGTTCCCATGTTGCAAACAGCCATTGGAAATAATAGTGCCATTTGTACTACTATAAATTATATGAAAAACACCAGAGAAAAATGTAACAATACATTTAAGTGTTTGTTCACCAATGCCAGAAGTCTGCCAAGCAAAACAGGTGAGCTGGAAGCTCTGGTGCATGAGGAGAGCTATGATGTAATCGGTATTGCTGAAACTTGGCTTCAATCCTCACATGACTGGGCTATTAATATTCCTGGCTATGCTCTCTTTCGGAAAGACAGGGTAAAAAGGAAAGGTGGAGGGGTCTGTCTCTATGTGAGAAGTGACCTCAAAGCAAGCGTGAAAGAGAACCTGGTTGATGGAGAGTGTGATGAGGCTGAAGCATTATGGGTGGAACTGCATACAGATGTGCGTAGTTCAAAATTAATCATTGGAGTTTGTTATAAACCACCCAATGTTAATGAGGAGGTGGAGACTCAGCTCCTTGCACAGATGGAAAGGGCTGCAAGGTCTGGGACGGTGATAATAATGGGGGATTTTAACTACCCAGAAATTGACTGGATTAATGGCACTTCTGGGACAGTTAAAGGACAAAAATTTAAAAACCTATTGCAGGACAATTTTATGGTGCAGTTTATTTAGGCCCCAACTAGGAATGATGCCCTGTTGGACCTGATAATCTCAAACCATGCAGAGCTTATTACTAATGTTCAGATAAAGGAACACCTGGGTAGCAGTGATCATAACATGATTTCATTTAATGTTAACTATAAGCCAGAAATACATACAGGAAATATTAAAACACTAAATTTTAAGAGAGCAAATTTTCCAAGGATGAGGGCTGCTCTCCAGGACTTGGACTGGGAGGGACTATTGGCACAGCTGAACACAGAACAGAAATGGGAATTCTTCAAAAAGACTGTGTGGAACCTCACTGCAAAGTATGTTCCCATGGGCAATAAGTTTAAAAGGCTAAAAATAAAACCTATGTGGCTCACGGTCAAAGTTAAAAAAGCTATAAACAATAAGAAAGTAGCTTTTAAAAAATATAAAAATGAAGGAACACTAGTGTTGTTTAAATGTTACAAAGAATATAACAGGATATGCAAAAAGGAAATCAAGGATGCAAAAATTCAAAACGAACGACAGATTGCAAAAGATAGTAGGACAAACCCCAAAAAATTCTTTAAATATATTAATAGTAAAAAGGTGAAGTCTGAGCATGTAGGCCCCTTACAAAATAATCTAGAGTGGGTGACTGGGGACAAAGAGAAGGCAAATTTATTAAATGTTTTCTTCAGCTCTGTGTATACAATGGAGCATGGGGGAGCTCATGTCCAAAATGGGGGTGGAAGTGACACAGCCTCAAATCCACAATGGATCAAAAGTGATATGGTCCAGAAATATTTAGACAGAATAAAGGTGGATAAAGCACCTGGACCTGATGGCATCCATCCACGGATCCTAGGTGAGTTGAGCTCTGTCATTTCAAAGCCACTGTATCTAATATTTAGGGACTCATTAAAGACAGGAATAGTACCACTGGATTGGCGCAGGGCCAATGTGGTGCCCATATTTAAAAAGGGAACAAAGTCTTTACCAAGTAACTATAGACCTGTTAGTTTAACTTCTATAGTTGGGAAGATACTGGAACGTTTAATAAAAGACCACATGGATGAGTTCTTGCTGGAAAAAAACTATTTAAGCAGCAGACAACATGGATTCATGAAAGACAGAAGTTGTCAGACAAACCTGATTTCCTTTTATGAAGAGGTAAGTAAAACCCTGGACAGAGGCGTGGCTGTGGACGTGATATATTTGGATTTTGCAAACAGTTTGTAAATGGATAGAAAACTGTCTGAAAGACAGAATTCAGAGAGTCGTGGTTAATGATTCTTACTCTGAATGGTCCAAGGTTATCAGTGGTGTACCCCAAGGTTCAGTGCTGGGACCCTTACTTTTCAATATATTTATAAATGATATTGGGTCTGAGATCAAAAGTAACATATCTGTCTTTGCAGATGACACCAAGCTATGCAGTGGAATAATGTCCTTGCAGGATGTCTCCAATTTACAAGCCGACCTCAATGCTCTGTCTAATTGGGCGACTAAGTGGCAGATGAGGTTTAATGTAGATAAATGTAAAGTTATGCACTTGGGGGCTAAGAATATGCATGCATCATACATACTAGGGGGAGTACAACTGGGGGGATCTGTAGTGGAGAAGGATCTGGGGGTTTTAGTTGATCATAAGCTCAATAATGGCATGCAATGCCAAGCTGCGGTTTCCAAAGCGAGCAAAGTCCTTTCTTGTATTAAGAGAGGTATGGACTCCAGAGACAGAGATATAATTTTGCCCCTGTACAAATCATTAGTAAGACCTCATCTGGAATATGCAGTTCAGTTTTGGGCACCAGTTCTCAAAAAGGACATCAGAGAACTGGAGAAAGTGCAAAGAAGGGCAACCAAACTGATAAGAGGCATGGAGGAGCTCAGCTATGAGGAAAGATTAGAGGAACTGAATTTATTCACTCTTGAGAAGAGGAGAATAAGGGGGGATATGATCAACATGTACAAATATATAAGAGGTCCATACAGTGAACTTGGTGTTGAGTTATTCACTTTACGGTCAACACTGAGGACAAGGGGGCACTCTTTACGTCTAGAGGAAAAGAGATTTCACCTCCAAATACGGAAAGGTTTTTTCACAGTAAGAGCTGTGAAAATGTGGAACAGACTCCCTCCAGAGGTGGTTCTGGCCAGCTCAGTAGATTGCTTTAAGAAAGGCCTGGATTCTTTCCTAAATGTACAGAATATAACTGAGTACTAAGATTTGTAGGTAAAGTTGATCCAGGGTAAATCCGATTGCCTCTCGGGGGATCAGGAAGGAATTTTTTCCCCTGCTGTAGCAAATTGGATCATGCTCTGCTGGGGTTTTTTGCCTTCCTCTGGATCAACTGTGGGTATGGAGTTGGGTGTATAGGATTGTACTGTGTTTTTTATTTTGTTTTTTTATTTTTTGTGGTTGAACTGGATGGACTTGTGTCTTTTTTCAACCTGACTAACTATGTAACTATGTAACTATGTAACCAGGAAAAGACAAAGATAAAAGGCAAGACAAAACATGTAACACACAAAAACTACTGCCATGGATATTTACTGTAATGATCCGCGACTATACCATCTTCCGCCTTGCCAGGCAGCTGCACCATATGGAACGTCCTTCCTGGGCATGGACAGGCTGCCCCACTTCAACACTATGCCTGGAAAGCCATTCATCTGTCTATTGCTGGGCTCTGGCTCCCGCATCGTTTAAAAATATGCCTGACTCCGGCCCTACTCGGGGCTTATTCATCCGGACTGGACGTCAACTTGTAGGTGCGCATGCTGTTGTTGGTCCAAGAGGAGGACAAAAAAGGAACACTGTCCATGGAGGTGAGCTCAATTTATGGGTAGGGGGTCCTATAGCAGTGGAGAGGAGGCGGGGTTAACCCACACATAGTCTGCCATGGATTCTGTCAGGAAACGTAGTTTTTTGGACATGCTGAAAAACGAAGTTTTTTTTTCATGAGTCAAGACAATGAGTCATGCTGAAAAATGATCGTGTGTATGTGGCACAAGAAGTCCAAAGTGACTAAACACAACATTGGATCATATATTATACTCCTACAATAGTCCTTGTTACTGAGAGCATAAAGTGATAGAAGTGACAGTAAATAATGTTCCAAGGTAGCACTATATAAATGATGATCCCTTCTCCAAGTTGGTTAACGGTGACTTCAAACAGATTAACACCCAAGAAGTGTCAAGAAGAAGTTAAAGAAAAGGGTCCTCCACCTCTTATATCAAATCTCCTTACCGACTTCAATGGATCTCTTGTTAGGAGAACACAACAGCATGTGGCTATTTACCCACGCCCAGGGTCTCTCAGTGGTGAGCAGTAAATGGTTTCCTATCTCCTCCACGTGGGGGCTCCTCAGTATGTCTCTCGAGTAGATAATCCCCATAAAAATATAAAATACTCATTGTTTCAAAATGCAACTCTAATGCCGCGTACACACGGCCGTTTTTTGTGATGAAAAAAAACGTCATTTTTTCTCATGAAAAAAAAACAAAGTTTTTCAAACTTCATTTTAAAAAACGACGTTGCCTACACACCATCGTTTTTTCAAAATGCTCTAGCAAAGCGCGGTTACGTTCAGCACATACGGCGGCACTCTGCTCCATTCAAGCTTGCGTCATAACTTGCTTCTGAGTATGCGCAGGTTTAAAAACGACGTTTTAAACGTCGTTTTAGCCCACACACGATCATTTTTTATGACACAAAAAACGACGTTTTGAAAAACGACATAAAAAATTGAAGCATGTTCGAATTTTTTTTTTTACGTTTTTCAGAAGACATAAAACAACGTTTTCCCCACACACGGTCATTTTAAATGACGTTTTTAAAAATTTCGTTTTTTTTCATCACAAAAAACGACCGTGTGTACGCAGCATAACACAAAGAGTTCTGGAAGAAAAATCAGAAACGTCCTTGCCTAGTCTTCACAACTCAGCATCAAGTATCTCTTCTTTCAAAATGCTATACTAATACCTGCAACAAGGAAAGGCAGCAGTCATTCAAAGAGCAGCGGCTGAACACAGCTTGCACTGTGCAGGATAATAGGGTCCTTAGAGAAGAAATTAGACAAATTGACCTCTAAATACCATTCTGTATATCTAAAAGAGGACATCAAAGTTGTTATTTCTGGAGAGAGGGGTTTTTTCAATGAAAGATTTACAGATCTACAGAAAAAGTTTCTGGTGGTAGAGTAATTTTGCAGCTTGACATCCAATTTTTCTTTGTATAATAAGTTGGTGAGATCTCTTTTGACCACTTGCTTACTGGGCACATATACCCCCTTCCTGCCCAGGCGAAATTTCAGCTTTCAGCATTGTCACGCTTTGAATGACAATTGCACGGTCCTGCAACGTGGCTTCCAAACAAAATTTACGTCCATTTTTTCCCACAAATAGAGCTTTCTTTTGGTGGTATTTGATCACCTCTGCAGTTTTTATTTTTTGTGATATAAACAAAAATAGAGCTATAATACAATTTTCAATAAAAAAAATAAAAAATTCTCAGTTTAGGCCGATACGTATTCTTCTACATATTTTTGGTAAAAAAAAAAAATCACAATAAGCGTATAGTGATTGGTTTGCGCAAAAGTTATAGCGCCTACAAAATAGGGGATAGAATTATGAAATTTTTTTTTTATATTTTTTTTTACTAGTAATGGCGGTGATCTGCAATTTTTGTCACGACTGTGATATTACGGCGGACACATCGGACACTTTTGACACATTTTTGGGACCATTCACATTTATACAGCGAACAGTGCTATAAATAAGCATTGATTACTGTATAAATGTGACTGGCAGGGAAGGGGTTAACACCAGGGGGCGAGGAAGGGGTTAATGTGTGACCTGCATAGTGTTTCTAACTGTGGGGGGAGGGGAGTGACTGGGGGAGGTGACCGATAGTTATCCCTTTATACAAGTGACACACCATCGGTCTCCTCTCCCTGACAGGACGTGGATCTCTGTGTTTACACACAGATATCCATGTCCCTGTCTCTGTGACTGCCCATTGCGGGTGTCTGGCAGACATCGCGGCCGCCAGGCATGCGCATCGGCACCTGAGTGACGCGGCGGGCGTGTGCGCGCGCCGCCGGCACTCGCGCGCCCCCCCAGTGGCTGGAGGCCGTATAAAGACAGCCTAAGATCCACATTGCAGCCGTAAAAAGTCGTCGGGCCGGCGGAAGGTGGTTAACCTTCACAGTAGATGGTGCACTGTCCAAACCTAGTAGGCAGAGATGGATCCACGGAGGTATGGCAATTGTACAGGTGTCCAAATCGAGATAAAAGGCTTTATTATAACTGTACAGAATTAAGAAGTCATTTTTAGGTATCTGTTTCCCAGTAACGCCAAAAAACAAAAGTCAATTATCTCATCCCAGAAAAAAATCCCCAAAAATTGAGATTAAATCACACTGCAAGAAATTATTAAAAAGTGTAGGTCTAACAAACCCACAGTGAGGACACATTACGGTCTGAGAGGTGGAGCTGGGGAGCAGAAACAGAACAAGTTCTGTGTATTCATTTAAATTGGGACTCCCACGGGGGGGCGTGAGCAGAAGTGAGCCAAGCAGGACGCCTCAGAGAAGAGATCCTGGATCCCCAAAGCTCCATCCATGGGAATGTGGCAGGAGGAGGAGAAGGATGGGCCAGATCAAAGATATGTGTGGAATCTGTCAGCTGGCCCCTTATTGCCCTGTGAAGCACACTGGCAAAAAGCTCCTCAGAGAGGGCACGTTGTCCCTCCTCAATCTTCTGCAGCTTATCGGCCAGGTAGCAACTGTAGGCCTCTACAGGGTCGAGGGGGCACCTCATTATGGCAGCTGTGTCCCTGATGACTTTAAGCGACCACACCTCCACCTGCATCATCCGCCCGAGTCTCTTGGCTCTGACTTGTAGGGGAGGCACCTGGGACTTGGTGCTGCCACTTGGCCTGGGCACCTGCTGAGTGCCACTTGACCCAGCCCCCTCCTGTCTGCTACTCACCCCTTCCTCCTCCTGGCTGCCACATTCCAGAGCCTTGTCCTCCTGGCTGAGCTCTTCCTGTGTATAAAAAATGGGACATAGTTTTAGTTTTTGCTTCATCAATCACACACATTTTTAAGCTCATGACTGTTGCAGTTTGAATGTTAAAGAAATAGAAAAGACTCTCATTCTCACCCCAGCAGTTTGCATCTCTGTCACAATTATTTCTGGCCACTACTGTTCTTTTTTTTAAATTCTTTCATTTGGGATAAAAAACATCTAGTTCCCAACAATATTCTAGGCCAATAAATATGTTGTAAACTACTATACCTGGCTAAAGATTGCTCAGGTTGCTCCTCGTTACCCTCTGCAGGGATGGAGGGAAGATTCAAAAGTGATTCCCTGGCTTCAATCTGGTCGTCCAGAAATTGCGGTGGTGTTTGAAGTACCACAGCTTGGGCACCTGCACTTGGTCTGCTGCTGCTCCTGATCTCTGTAAAGCGCGGACCTCTTTGTACTGCTTCTTGTATGAGTTCCTCAGATTATTTATTTTATTGTTCATCATATTATAATCTGCCTCTGGGATCCAGGTCTTCATATATTCCGCTAATTCTACAATTGTTGCACTTTGTACCACACTATTGTGGTAAAGAGTGTTCTTAACCTCCCACAGGATGTGGAGTTCTCAATATTTTTCGATGAATTTCAGCAGTATATCTGTCAGGACCTGGGACTTCTTCTGTGTCTGGCATTAACTCTTTCCATTGAGCTATCTGTGATGCTGGACAGCTCCCTTTCTGATCTGCTGGATAAACCTAATCTGATCCATTAGACTACTCTGCTTGGTGTCTTGATTGCCTTGAACCTTGAACCCCTTGCTCCTCCCATGAACTTCCTATATAAGCCTTGTCTCAGCACTTCCTCTTTGCCAGGTTATTGTGCCTTCCCAGCCAGTGCCTTGCTATTAGTCTGCCCAGCTGCCATCTGTATTTGCTACCACTGTGATTGACCCTTGGCTTGTTCCTTGACTACTCTATTGCCTGATCACAACCTGCAACCACTTGTAATTGACCTCTTGGCTTGTTTATTGACCACGCTGCTGTTTAACCCTTATCTGCTTATCCGCTACTGGACCCCGGCTTTCTCACCTCCTGGTGGGGCAATCCTGAGGACTGCGACCTGGTGCTAACACGCAGAAAAATCCATCTCCATCATCAGGAGCTCTGGTGAACACCGGTTAGCGCTTAGACTCCGCACCTCAGGTGAGCCAGTGTCATCTACCAGAAGTGACTGTCTGTATACCTGTCTTCAACTGCTATAGCTACTGGCCTCTAAGCCTGACGCCTGATTGTGACAGAATAACCTGGCCCTAAACATGAAGGCCGCTATAGCTGATGCTCTGGCTCCTTTCAGACAGCAAATTTTGGACCTGCAGAAAGAGGTTCTGTTACTGAAAGGTACAGAACGCCCACCCTTGGAACCAGCATGTCCTGAGCCATTTGTGGTGGTGCCAGAGAGGTTTGATGGTAGCCGTGCATCATTCTTGTGCTTCAAGATGGATTGCGAGCTGCTGTTTGCTCTTAAGCCTAGGACCTATGCCACCGATTATATTAAGGTTTGTGCTTCAATCAACCTGCTCATAGGGAAAATCAAAACATGGGCTCATCAGGTATTACAGGAAAGGAGTCCAGTCTTGGAAAGCTGGGAAGCATTTATATTAGCCCTGGACTCTCACTGTACAGTTGCCAAGAAAACCAGGGTTCCCATGTCTGCTCCTATCTCATGTGGCCTACGGGACCCAGGGACAGGAATTCCCTGTACAGATATGACTCCGAGCCATCCCAGTATGTGCCAAGCCCTAACACCACAAAGCCTTGGCGTTCCTGTGGATATACACATACCTACCCTGGAAGATGTGGAATCTATTGAGATCGGGGTCATCCAGACCACGCTATCTAAAGCTGAAAGAGAGTGGAGGAGAGGCTGTGGCCTTTGTTTCTATTGTGGAGAAAGAGGCCACTTAATCTCTCTCTGCCCAACTCGGCCAAAGGTTCTTCAAGTGTGTACTATTGGGACTCATCCTGCTATCCCTGCTGTTCGGCCTGTGAACTGCCAAGGTTGATGTAAGGCCTGTCCATGTTAAATGACACAAGTGGGTTCCCAGACTACGGTGGTCAACGATACCAGTGCCCCTCTTGAACCCACAACCAATACCCCTGTGAAACCTCTACTATCTGGCCTAGGGGCAACTATGCAACCTCCCGAAAACAGACCAGTTCCAGTAGTCAATCCACGCTCCACAGTGGTAAATGCAGTAACATCACCCTGTCCTGCCAAAGAACCACCTCCTGCTACAGAGACCCCTCCGCTACCTCCTGAGAAAACACTTATTCCTGATACCATCAATACTTCCTGTCCTGCCAAGGAAGTTCTACCACCTGACTGCACCTATGCCTCAAATGGCACCATAGTCATAGGCACGTAAGCAGGATCTGGTGGTATTTGAAAAAGCCTTGCAAGTGAGGAGAATGTCCCCTGCAGGAACTTCTAAAGCAAAAATAAGGTTCACTACCCTAGATAAGCAAAAGTATTCCGCCAGAGGTTTCCTTGCAAGCCAAGCCCTACGACGTCCTGAGAGGAGGGGAGTACTGCCAGGACCTGGGCTTGAACCTGGGACCTCTCCTGTGTCTGACATTAACTCTTCCCATTGAGCTACCTGGGATGCTGGACAGCTCCCTGTCTGATCTGCTGGATAAACCCAATCTGATCCATTAGACTACTCTGCTTGGTGTCTTGATTGCCTTGAACCTTGAATCTCCCATGAACTTTCTATATAAGCCTTGTCTCAGCACTTCCTCTTTGCCAGGTTATTGTGCCTTCCCAGCCAGTGCCTTGCTATTTGTCTGCCCAGCTGCCATCTGTATTTGCTACCACTCATGATTGACCCTTGGCTTGTTCCTTGACTACTCTATTGCCTGATCCCAACCTGCAACCACTTGTGATTGACCTCTTGGCTTGTTTATTTACCACGCACGCTGATTAACCCATTTCTGCTTATCCGCTACTGGACCCCGGCTTGCTTACCTCCTGGTGGGGCGATCCTTAGGACTTGCTGGTCAAATTTTCAATGCACCTGGTGACATGCATGCAATCTGTGTTATCCCACCACCAGAGACATAAAGCAGCTTACCAGATGGCAAGCCTTTGGTACAGTTGGCTATAGCCCAGCCACGGCCTTTGAATCGCCTGGACTAGGACACTCAGAGGTTATCAACCAGATCGCAGCCTCAATGTAAAATAATAAGTGATTGCGGTTTAGGACGCAAACACAACCCGTCAGCAGAGCAGCAGTGATTAGGCGGTCCAATTTGCATGTAGCGGGAAAAAGAGAGGGACGCAATAGCGTGATACCGTAAGGTATAACAAATTTATTAAAACAATAGTGTACTTACACTTAAGACTTTTTTTTTTAGTCCTGGCCGCGCTAGTCATGCGCGGCTGTATGGGCAAAATTTCCCTCAATAAAGATGGCGGGGTCTGTTTCCATGGATCGCCCTTTACATTGAGTGGCCGCTATATTATGGTGCCTCACTGCTGCTAGCCCTACCCCCATTGATAACGTCCAATAGGACGAAACACGTCTGGAGGCAGCGTCAGTGACGTCACCACGCCTAGGAGGAGGGCTCCTCAAGCCGGCCGGCTTTTATCTGTCTGTTACACGCTGATTTTTATCTTCTTAAGTGTAAGTACACTATTGTTTTAATAAATTTGTTATACCTTACGGTATCACGCTATTGCGTCACTCTCTGTTTCCCGCTACATGCAAATTGGACCGCCTAATCACATGCATGCATGCACGCCGCGTAAGTGTAAATGTGCGCCGTCGTATCTCTGCACCGTACCCACAGAACTACATACGCCTGAAAATAGGCTTCCTCTGACTGACGTAACTTTCCTACGCCGGTGTAGCGTGGGCGCATATTTATGCTGGACGCATCTGGCGCTCCCATTGATTTCCTATTGAAATATGCAAATGAGGGAGATACGGCGATACGTGCGCCCGGCGCAGGCTACGCGCGGTGCACGTAAGTTGTACGTCTGGCCTAAAGTTACCCCTCATAAAGCAGGTGTAACTCAGCAACAGACGTGCACAGGTCTTCTGGAGAGCAACTGCAGCAGCACCGTTACGGACGAGCTGAGCAACCACACTTGCAGGACCACATCTGTATGCCAACATGCCAGGGGCAGCCATGGTCATAGCACTACTACTGTGTCCACAGGCACGTAGGAGGGCATGGGAGAGGATATACCGAACGTGCATGAACGTCTTTGGCATAGGGGAATCGGAGGTGTATCGCATCTTCAGATTCAGCCCTGATGCCATCCTGGAATTAGCCACAGCCCTGCATGATGACATCACCAGCAAGACACAACGCTCACATGCAGTGCAGCCACTTGTCAAGGTACTGGCAACACTGCATTTCCTTGCAAGTGGATCTTTTCAATGTACAAGTGGAGTCGTGGCTGGGATGTCACAATCCACCATGAGCAGATGCGTGCACCAGGTTGTCCCCGCAATCCTCACACGCAAACCCACCCATGAGCACCAGCGGCAGAAAAGCAGCTTGAGCTGAGCAGCGGGTACAGACACATCCGGGCAAACAGCGGGCACATCCGGGCAGACAGCGGGCACATCAGGCTGGAAAGTAGGCACATCAGTCTGGAAAGCAGGCACATCCGGGCAGGCAGCAGGCACATCAGAATGGAAACCAAGCTTATATGACTGGGAAGCGGGCACATCAGACTGGGAAGTGGGCACATCCGGGCAGGCGACAGGCACATCAGACTGGAAACCAAGCTTATCTGACTGGGAGGCGGGCACATCAGACTGGGAAGCGGGCACATCCGGGCAGGCGACAAGCTCATCAGACTGGAAAGCGTGCACATCAGACTGGAAAGTGGGCACATCGGATTGGAAAAGTGTACATCCGGGCAGGCGACAAGCTCATCAGACTGGAAAGAGGGCACATCAGACTGGAAAGCAGGCACATCAGACTGGAAAACGGGCACATCTGGCTGAAAGGCAGGCACATCAGGCTGGAAGGCAGGCACATCTGGCTGGAAGGCAGGAACCAGGACACCAGGTTGGACGGCAGGTACATCAGGCTGGAAGGCAGGAACCAGGGCACCAGGCTGAAAAGCAGGCACCAGGACTCCAGGCTGGAAGGCATGAACCAGGACACCAGGCTGAAAGGCAGGCACATCAGGCTGGAAGGCAGGACCCAGGACACCAGGCTGGAAAGCAGGAACCGGGACACCAGGCTGGAAGGCAGGAACCGGGACAACAGGCTGGAAGGCAGGAACTGGGACACCAGGCTGGAAGGCAGGAACTGGGACACCAGGCTGGAAGGCAGGAACCGGGACAACAGGCTGGAAGGCAGGAACCGGGACACCAGGCTGGAAGGCAGGAACCGGGACACCAGGCTGGAAGGCAGGAACCGGGACACCAGGCTTGAAGACAGGCACCGGGACGCCAGGCTTGAAGAAGGCACTGGGACACCAGGTTTGAAGACAGGCACCGGGACACCAGGCTGGGCAGCAGACAGGAACACCTCAGGCTTGGCAGCAGACAGGAACACCTCAGGCTGGGCAGCAGACAGGAACACCTCAGGCTGGGCAGCAGACAGGAACACCTCAAGCTGGGCAGCAGACAGTGGCTCATCAGGCTGGGCAGCAGACAGTGGCTCATCAGGCTGGGAATTGGGCACCACAACATCGGGCTGCGACACTGGCACCTCGGGCTTCAGCACTAGGACCTCAGGCTGGGTAGCTGGCACTGGAAAGTCAGGCTGGGTAGCTGGCACTGAAACGTCAGGCTGGGTAGCTGGCACTGAAACGTCAGGCTGGGTAGCTGGCACTGAAACATCAGGCTGGGTGGCTGGCACTGGAACGTCAGGCTGGGTGGCTGGCACTGGAACGTCAGGCTGGGTGGCTGGCACTGGAACGTCAGGCTGGGTGGCTGGCACTGGAACGTCAGGCTGGGCAGCTGGCAAGATGGTGTAGGTCGGGAAGTACTTCTGTTTTTTTTTAGGCTTAGTCACTGCAGATTTGTAAATAACAGGAGGGATGTATGAAAAGGATGGAATTGAGTAAGAAGAAGGACTGGAACGCGGCAGAGACATGGAAACAGTGGCTGGAGGAGGTTTTTGTGGAGTTGTTACAGGTGGAAGGGAAGAATCGGGGTGGATTGAAGGCGGGGTAGGTGCAACCAGTAGACACTGGGTAATAATTTTTGGCAGGAAACAGGGTAAACTGGGCTGTAGCTGGGGTTGCCATAGGCGATGATTCTTGGGAAGGCAGGTGATTAATGGCAGGGCTGGAATGTAGTGGTTTGGCTAAATTCAGGAGATCTGACCATGCCTGCAGCACAGGTTGAACAAAAGCTGGTTCACACACACCCTGTCTAATCAGAGACTGCACTGAACTAATACAATCAGACAATTTCTGCTGGGGACAAGAGAAATAGGCCCGGATTCACAGACAGCTGGTGCACATTTATGCCACCGTAGAGTATCACCTTTACGCTACGCCGACGCAGCGCAGAGAGGCAAGCACTGAATTCACAAATCCAGCACCACCAAATCTGCCCTGGGTTTCCTAGGCGTAAGCCGGCGTAGGTGGAAGTGCGCATGAGCCATGCAAATGAGGCAAGACCCCATGCAAATGATGGGCCGAGCGCCAGACAGATACGTATAACGAATGGCGAATGCGCCGTCCCGTGGACGCATCCCAGTGCGCATGCTCAGAATCACGTCGGAACTACTCCCTAATATACGTCCGATCACTGCCTACGGCGTGAACGTATCCTACGCCTAGTCATATTCACGTCCTACGTAAACTACGTAAAATACGTTGGCTTGTGTTCCCTGGTGCAGCCATTTGCATGGATGCTGCTGAGTTACACCTCCTTATGGGGCATAACTTTACGCCGGACGTATGACTTTACGCGCACTGTGTCGGACGGACGTACGTTCGTGAATCGGCGTATCTCCCTCATTTGCATATGTGAATAGAAAATCAATGGGAGCTCCAAATACGTCCAGCGTAAATATGCGCCCACTCTACACCGGGGTAGGCAAGTTATGTCGGTCGGATGAAGCCTATTTTCAGGCGTATCTTAGTTTGTGAGTCTGGCGCATATTTGCACTTACGTGGCGTATCTGGAGATACGTCGGCGCAAGTGCTTTGTGAATCTGGGCCAGTATGTTCATCGAAAGAAGCCGGATCATCCTCTGTTAACCATACCAGGGATTCAACTTGGTCACAACTAAAGGGGGGAGAGAAATCATCACTTCCATCGGTAATAAACGACAGGGCTGGCTTTACACATACCCAAATTAACGGCTGAACATCATCAAAAGACATATAGCCCTGATCCACCAAGGAATGAGCTGATCGGATGGTTTCCATCAGCCGGTCACTAGTCCACCCTTCTAAAACCTGGCGACAGTATTCCTCATCCTCTTCTGCCAGCAGAGAAAAGTAAACAATTTAATTGAAATCCATATTAGAAAAATGCACCACACCAGGATGGTTCCTCAATGCAGGCAAGTCTGGTCAAGGAGTGGCCTTGGTATACTGTCAGAGAAGCTAGTAGACCAGACTGTGTGACTGCACAGAGGAGACCAAAAACACATGTAGGTGAAAATATAAAAATGTATTAAGATAAGTGGACAACACAAAACCAATAAACAGTGACCCAAAAATAGCTATAGACAATGGCCCAGATTCTTGTCCACTGGGAGTATCTCTGCGGTGGCGTAACGTATCCGATTTACGTTACGCCGCAACGCAAGTTTTTCAGGCAAGTGCTTTATTCACAAAGCACTTGCCTGTAAAGTTGCGGCGGCGTAGCGTAAATCACCCGGTGGAATTCAAATTCGGCGGGTAGGGGGCGTGTATCATTTAAATGAAGCGTGTCCCCACGCCGAACGAACTGCGCATGCACCGTCCGTAAAATATCGCAGTGTGCATTGCTCCAAATGACGTCGCAAGGACGTCATTGGTTTCGACGTGAACGTAAATGACGTCCAGCCCCATTTTTACGGACGACTTACGCAAACGACGTAACTTTTTAAAATTTTGACGCGGGAACGACGGCCATACTTAACATTGGCTGCGCCTCATATAGCAGGGGCAACTTTATGCCGGGAAAAGCCTAACGTAAACGTCGTAACTTTACTGCGTCGGCCGCGCGTAAGTTTGGGAATTTGCGAGATCCAAGGAGGTCCGAAAAGCAGCTCCGTAAAAGGTGGTCTGACCTTAAACTGAGGGAGCTGGAGAAGTATAGGAAGATCAAGAAAATGCTGGTCAAAAGTAAGTATTTTTCATGTCTTATTCCTAATTTTTTTATTATTCTTGCATGTTTGGATTGCTTGGTTGTACTTTTGAAAATGGCAACTTTCAGGTTAGTGGCCAAAGTTTATCATCGTTCACAGTAAACATCGTTCCTCAAAAATACGATGTTTTCCGCAGATTCAGGTAAACCACATGTGGTCATGCCTATTTGTCTTAAAACAATGTTTATAAACATTGTTGTCTAGATGATGTGTTTGTTACTAGAATGTGAAATGCAAACCTGATTCAGTGTAAAGGAGAGGACACTCCGCATCTGGTTACACATCTGTACTCAGGAGCACCTGTGTTGCCCACCAGAACAACCTTTTTAGGGTGTCACACACAGGTGCTACCGTGGATACTTTGGGATGCCTCCATGTGTGTCACTTTGACAAAAAACGTCTTTATAATGCAGCTTTGTGAAAATCCCCAAATCACGTGTTCATTTTGGGACTGTGCCAAAACAGACAATTGTACCCCACTTCCAAGCAATGTTTTAAATTTCTGTCCTCCAATATCTGTGTGCTGAGTGTTTACCTTTTGTTTCATTTTCTTAGGGGATAGAAGACTGGGAGGACACCAATCGGAGGAGGCTAGGAAGCACAGACCACAGAAAGAACAGAGGGAACCTCAGCTTGTGGAGGAAGTAGATGTGGAGGAAGCAGAGATGGAGGAAGGAGAGGTGAAGGAAGTATATGTGGAGGAAGCAGAGGTAGAGATTATCACCACAACAGGTCAGTGTCTGTCACCACAGCTTCAGGTAAAGAGATGTAGGCCTGCATATTTATAATACCATTTTTATTTCTTTTTAGGGAATGAACATGGTGGTGTTGCAGAAAAGACTACTCCTTTCTCAAGTGCTAGTGCACAAATCTTGATACAAGAAATAATGGAATGTAGTAGTGAAATGGACATTATGAAGAATAGGATGAATGTGATTGAACAAAAATTTAAAAACATCATTGACATATTGGGGCGAATAGAAGACTGACCCCCCCATTTTAGTTTTTTGTTTTGTGTCAAAATTTTGCACTTGATATTCCATAAGCCAAAATTTGAAGATGCACACAGTGTGTCAACGTGTGCTATCTGCCATCACAGGATATCTATGTTCGTGTTTTGTGGGTGCAACCCCTTCCTCGCTACTCAAGTAGGTGAGAGGAAGGGTTTGCACCCCCAAAACACATCCATTGATCTCCCATGATGTCAGATAGCACATGTTGACATTTGGCATGGGATCAGGATATAAATACCCATTTTGCCCCACAAACTGTGTGCATCTTCAAATTTTGGCTTGTTTAGAGGTGACATCACCCCATTTCATGTGTTTCTAAAGTTGAACTTTGCAAGTTCCATTGTTTTTAGATATTTGCTTGTTTAAGGCAAACCAAAAAAAAAAAAGGTTATATTTTTATAAAAGACATTTTATAACCCACAAGTTGTGCACAGAGTAAAAAAAATGTATACTCAACAATGTGTGGCTTCTTCTTTCTATGCTCAATACCAGTTTGTACATTTAAAAGTGCTTGTTTACTGTGACAATTGTGGTTATTTACTAAAATAGACAAATCCACTTGGCACTACAAGGAGAACCTGGGAGACAGATAAAAGAAACTTAAGCAATAATGACCAAACAAGTTTTTCAAAGAGCAAATTTTTGGTTTACTTTTTGGTTAAAAAAATCATACATTGTCTGGCATAGCGATGGCCCCCTACCCATGAAGTACTCCACGTATTTATCTTGTACTTCACGGGCGCTTTGGGGGGCCAAGCCAGTACGGCCAGTGTCCAGGCCGGTCATCGATGGTGTTTAAGAAAGTCTGGCCTCAGGACCAACAATTGTAAGATACGAAGAAGAATGTCTGCGCAAAAAGTTATGAAGTATGCAGCAGGTGAACACAATGTGATTCAGTTTGTATTCCGCCATGTGGATGGCTGTCAGGAACAGGCAGAACCGGCTGGCCATTATCCCAAAGGCATTCTCAACAACCCTCCGGGATCTGGCCAGCCGGTAATTAAAAGCTCTCCTCTCCGGGATGAGGGTCCTCTGGGGGAACGGCCGCATCAGGTGTAGGGGAAAGAGACCGCCTCTCCAGATGAGTGCACTTCGGTGGTGAGTCTGAACTCAGAGAGATCCAATGGGTGCAGGCAATGCACAAAGCATAAATGGAAGCAAAAAGGTATGGACAGCCACATTCCGATAAATGTAAAAAACAATAAAAGCCTTTAATCCAGTAAAAAGCCACTGCACAAACAGAGAAACAGCAAACGGTGGGATAATATAGCTGACGCGTTTCACATTTTTATACAATGCTTAGTCATAGCTGTATAACAATGTGAAACGCGTCAGGTATATATTATCCCATCGTTTGCTGTTTCTCTGTTTGTGCAGTGCTTTTTTTTACTGGATTAAAGGCTTTTAGGCTTTTATTGTTTTTTACATTTATCGGAGTGCGGCTGTCCATACCTTTTTGCTTCCATTTAGGCCGCATCAGGTGTGGTCCCAGCCCGAAAGCTTCATTCGCAATGAAAACGAACCGAAATCCCTCGACGTTATCTGCATCAGGTGGCAGTGCCAGGCCACCAGTCTGCAGACGTTGGGCAAAATTTGTCTGTGCGAATACTCCGCCATCGGACATCCGGCCGTTCTTCCCCACGTCCACATACAGAAATTTGTACTGTGCCGACACCACCGCCATTAACACAATACTATTAAAACCTTTATAGTTATAATAGTATGACCCTGAAAAGGGTGGTGGCACTATGTGGACGTGTTTCCCATCGATTGCCCCTCCGCAGTTAGGAAAGTCCCACCGCTCGGCAAAATGGGATGCCACAGTCTGCCATTTCTGTGGCAATGAAGGAAACTGTGGAGTCAAACAAGAAAAAAAAATTGTACTTTTGCGCATAAACATTGCAATCAGATTACAAAAATACATTCCTGTCCAACATCAGTATAACATTTATTTGAATGAGTATTTAAAGCCAAAAATATAAGGCCCACTTATCAGATTCCTCACCCCCTCTGATGGCCCATTGTAAAAAATGTAAAGGGGGGGATTCTAGCTGAGTTTGGGCCCTCCAAAATAAAGCTTCTAGCACTCTGCCTAAATTAAATAAAAAAAAACATACATTTGGATACATTTTGGGGGGGAGGGTCAGAACTAAATACATTGTTAACAGACTAGGCTAGGTGTGTTTGGGCCAAGGATAGGATGCTGGAGAGGTTAGTGAAGGGAAATATGCATGTAGGCCAAAAAAGGAGCATTAAAAGCTTACAGCGTGCATGGGGACAACGGGGACATTCACAGCATATTACAATCATGGTAATTGGGGAAGGATGAAAGAAATACAAAACATTAGCATACATTAAATACATAGAATGTGATGTTAAAGGAGAAATCGTACCTTAATATAGTCCTTCTGTATGACTTGTATGATGGCAGAACACGTTTTTGGGGATTATGATCCCAAGAGCCTGGGGGGAGATACCTGTTAAGAACTTGAGGTCCTTCAAGCTTCTCCCAGTCGCCAGGTACCTTAACGTGGCAATGAGCCTCTGCTCGGCAGTGATGGTTTGGCACATCAGTGTCCTGCCTCGTGATATAGGGGGACAGCAAATCCAACAGATGGTGAAAAACGGGGTCCATCATACGGAGAAAATACCTGAAGTTATCAGGGTTATTCTCCTGGATTTCTTGCAGCAGAGGCATGTGAAAGAATTGGTCCCGTTGGAGCAACCAATTCTTGGCCCATGAACTCCTCCTCGTCCTGTTCACGGACTGAGCTTGGGTTACAGTATTAACTGCAGCACAAAGCCCATACGCACCAAGAACTCGAGAATGAGAACGTATTTCCAACATGGCTTAAAACCAGTCAGCTGGTCAGAACGAACTTTAAACAGAATGCACCGAGTAACTGCAAGGCCTATAAACCAGAAAACGAGTGGACAGGAACGCACTGCAAAACAGATACGACTTGACTACATGCACTGAAAGACAGATACGAACCCACAAGCACAAACTGAACACCAGAAAACGATCTGAAAAGCACGGAGACTGAAAAGCGCGAATCTGCTCTCACCAAACTTTTACTAACACGTGGTAACACGAAATCAGCAAAAGCAGCCCAAAGGGTGGTGCCGTTGGATTTTAACGTCCCCTTTATAGTGCCGTCGTATGTGTTGTACGTCACCACATTTGGACATGATCAGATTTTTGACCGATGGTGTGTAGGCAAGACTGATGAAAGTCAGCTTCATCGGATATCCGATGAAAAAATCCATCGGATTAGATTCCATCAGATATCCGATCGTGTATACGAGGCATAAGAGTTTAATAAACCCCCCGGGGAGACCCATCATTAGCGGGTTGGACTCTATCACCTCTAGAATTGGTAAGTACATTGGTGGTTTCCTACAGTCTCTAGTGTCTGGCACTCCATCATATATTAAAGATTCTGCACAAGTAATTTGCAGTTTTGAGAATTTAGAGT
This sequence comes from Rana temporaria, assembly GCF_905171775.1. Classification (NCBI taxonomy): domain Eukaryota; kingdom Metazoa; phylum Chordata; class Amphibia; order Anura; family Ranidae; genus Rana; species Rana temporaria. The sequence goes on from NC_053494.1 coordinate 65,061,445, forward strand.
GGAGCGAGGGTTACATTATGGCCACTGCCAATGTGGCCTCTCTCTATACTATTATTTTTCATATGGATGGACTAGAGGCTGAAGATATGTTCTTAAAAAGAGACTCTGAGCTGATCCCATCCCAACAGGAATTCATATTAGATTTGTTGAGGTACGCTATGACCCATAATTACTTTTGGTTCGGAGGGACTCGTTACCTCCAGAACATATGAGTCGCAATGGGTGCGAAATTCGCACCCAGTATGGATATTATGTTTTTTGGCCAAATGGGAGGAGGATGTCGTCAGAGTTGGTCTTCTGGGGTAGATATATAGACGACATCCTCCTCCTGGGGGATGGCTACATGACGCCATTGACCACATTTATGCGACAACTCGATGATAATCCACTAGGGATTGTATTACACTTCGAAAGCAGCACCGATAAGATCAATTTCTTGGATCTAAGTGTACGGATCAAGGATGGTGCATTCAATATATCCACTTTCTTTAAGAGCACTGACCGGAATGGCTATATCGGACAGGGTAGTTGCCACCATCCCTCATGACTTAAGTCAGTCCTCAAAAGCCAATTCCTCAGTTTGAGACGGAACTGTACTCTTAAAGCAGACTTTCTTATATATGCTACTACCTTGAAAGAGAGATTTATTGAAAAGGGCTATGCAATTAATGATCTGAACGTATTAATGAATGAAGTGGGCAGCATGGATCGAACCGCCGTCCTTCAATTAAATTTTCTCGATGGTTACTACTTTTTCTCAACAACATTTTGACATTAAGAAAATTATCGGGGAGTCCTAAAGAATGATACGTTTTTGGGTCCAGTTCTTCCAGACCGGCCACAGATTATTTTTAGAGGAGTTTCCCCTCTAAGACTTCAAATAGCACCCAATATTTTGGACGCTCCCAATAGAGTGTCGTTCTTTCAGAAATAAAAAGGTTATTACCCTTGTCACAATTGCAATGTGTGTGCAAACAATAATGATAGGAGCAGGAAAATATGCCAGTTTAAATCTCACACTACTGGTAGGGTTTTTGACATCAATACCTTTATTACCTGTACCTCCTTAAATATTGTATACCTTCTGATTTGCCCTTACGGTCTTCAATTTGTGGGCCGCACGATACGTGCTATGCATGTTTGGGTGAATGAACATATCACAAACATCAGGAAGGGATTCCCGAAGCACACCGTTTCCAGGCATTATTTAGAATGCCACAATAAAAATCCAAAGGGTACTACCTTTGTGGCCATTGACCGGTTTAAGCCACATTGGCGGGGAATTATGTCTAAGCGGGAAATCTCTAAACTTGAAACCTATACTGGATATATGACCTAAAGTGCTACACCCCTTTCGGCATGAACGTTGATTGGGATGTAAATTGTTTTATTAATAATAGTTAAACATTTTTAGTGCTTATACGTTTAGACACTAGTGGGCAGTGTTTACATGTTTTGTTTTTTTGTAGTAATTTTCTACCATTTACATATTTTATAATGATGTTATGCTTTCGTTTTTTATGTATCTATATTATGTTTTTATTCTACAGATAATGAGTTGGATACATTGCTGGATGCGGGTATTTGGATAGATAGAACAAGTGAAGTTCGGGCCTGAACCTATGCTCAGGTCGAACTGTTCGCCCATCTGTAATAGTTATTTACAGCCCTTTGATCTAAACATCAGTAGCCATACACTTTAAATCTTCCCCTATACCAGCTATACCCATTATCGCTGGGCATAGTTTCATAAATGCTTTTATTGTGTGTACCGCTAGACACTGTAATAACTAATAAAGTGGATGTTCACCCTAAAATTACTGTATGGCTTATAATCAGCAATATAAAACATGTACCTTGATAAATTCATAGCATCATATTTGAATTTTGTTTGGACTCGTGTTTTTCATCAATCTGTATTAGAAAATGTTGCCCATTTAGTAGTGATGCTATGCCACTCCTGATGTTGCTCAGCCCCCTTCATGCACAAGACTTAGATAGAATAGGGTGGCTGGCCAATACCATGAGTTGCATATTGTTCCTGGTAAATGATAAGTACACTAAAAGTGCATCTGTCCTTTAAATAACATTCATATGTAAGTTATGGATTTTTCTTTTGTTTTTATCAGTGACAGATTCAGCTTAAATGTTAAAATATTCTGTTCTGCTGCTGCTGCTCTTAAGACATTTCTTTGTTAAAAGTTCACAGAAAATCAAAATATTCTCAACCTGCTAGCATTCTGCCAATCATAGCCTACAAGCATTTTATGATTGAAAGAAGCATCCTTATCACTTTTGTACCTGAATATATAGCTATAGAACTGTGCTCAGTATTAACAAGCTTGCATTTTAAACAAATCGGCCACAATACAGCTACAAGAGTGGATGAGAAAACAGATCAGGCTTAGGTTTCTTGAAGAATTGCAGCAGTACAGAACCATATTATGAAAGCCCTGCTTTGGGAATGAGAAAAATGACAACAGCGGAAAACTATTTTTCTGCTTGAGTTTTTATTACAATCTGTAGCAATAGATCTTTTTTTGAAGTGTTGAAGAAAAAAACATATGAAAACATTGTGGCCTGATTTCATACACTCAGTCCAATAAATCATTGCTCTTGAAGCAGATGGAACATTAGCTGGGTCAATTTCTTTCAAATTGAGAAATATCTTTCACGAGGAAGCCCTGGCTTCTAATTTTTGTCAAACAGCAATATGTTGAAAGAAACCTTTGGCTAGATCATGTATTGCAATTATTACCTTTCAGGGCTCATTCATATTATAACACATGTATTAACATGCTTTGTAGTAACATGTGCTAACATACTGTATATTTTAAATGCTTTGCTTTTGAAGGACTATTTAAACTGTCTGGAGTTGAAAATTACAGGTCAGTGTACCAAAATGTACCGTAGCATGCAAGGCAAGGCAGTGCATCATAATTAAATAATTAATCTGAAGGAGCTATAATAAAAAACATTATTAGATGAGTGTAAACACTCATGCGATTTGATTCTGGTGCAGACAAATAAAGTGTCCTGCATGAGTTTGGTGCGATTTGCGCCATACAAATCCATGACACAAATATCACCCCAGAGACACTGCATGTAATTTCTGTGCAAATTACATGCAGTGTCCCAGATCGCATCAGTATGAACCGTGCTTAAGCGCTGGTTCGCATTGGTGCGATTTGGCATGCTATTTGACATGCCAAATCAGCGGCAATGTCCAGCAATGGCACCGCCCTAATGTGGCATCACACTGATTTCCAAAAGTAGTTTCTGTACTACTTTTGGCAATTTCAGGATGCGATTTCCATTGACATCTGTGCAGAAACCCGCACAGATGTCTCTGAAATTATGATTTGGAACTGACATGCATAAATGAAATCATGCAAGTTCAGCTGAACTTGCACAATTTCATTCCTGCATTCAGTGTGAACCTAGGCTAAAACACATAATTGAAAAAGCAAAAACAGAGGGCACACCAGCCTTGTGCATTACCTGTCCCACATAGCCTGATCCACTGAGAGAGTTCCAAAATAGCTGACGCTTTTCGAGGGTGGGTCTCCTCTTCCTCAAAGCCAAAGGATAGACTTTCATAGTCCGTCATTATATACTTTTCTGGATGATGCATGATACCTAAACTCCTCCCACACTCAAGTGGGCTGTATTACACCAGTCATATGACTGGTCACCATTCTCATATACATACTGTACATGTAAACATTAGTCTATCAATAAAAAAGGCCATATCTCGATCTTCCTTCACCAATAATTTAAACAATATGCTTTATCTTAATATAATATAATACAATTAAATAATATAATGCAATTGCCTCAAGATAAAGATAGGAAACACCTACCATACGTTAATATATTACATCTGAAGCTGTTTATGCATGATGGCATTCGAAAATGCAATTGTTCAAAAGGCCCAGCAGTGTGCACTAGTGTAAACTAAGTTGAATGTCCAAGATAGGTCTTGGCATGCTCTGGAATGCACATCAGTCTCCGAAACCGAAAGTACAACATGGAAACCCCATTTATGAAATTTGACCTAATCTATAGTGTTTACTTATCGCTCGCCAAAGCTCTGACTGCCCTTTCTCTCTGGTGCATCGTTCCTCTGTTATTAGCATGAGTCACTTCTGACAAGTTCTCTTGAAACAGGAGATACCAGTAGCTGAAAATTAGTGTCAGGGAGGGAGCTTAGAGAGGGCTTAGAGGGAGCGTGTCTATTCAAACAGCTCTGCATGTTCCTTCGTTCCTCTGCCTATGTGGAGGGGGATGTGTCCCTTTGCTCCAATCAACACTCACACAGTGTATGTCCAGACTCCCCACTCACCCTGATGTGCTGCTGAAAGAGGAAGAATGATTTTTAACTAGATCTGCACTTTCCAAAGAGTGTAGAAAGGGCAAGACAGTAGATATACTTATGTAGCAAGAATTGTTTCATCTTTGTGTATCATCTGAGGCTATTCACTTCACTGGGTATATGTGAGGGTTTACAACCACTTTACGTAGTGGTCAAGGCATGCAGTATTTAAGAAATGTGTGCTGGTTGTTAAAGCGGAGGTTCACCCTAAAAACATGTATATAACATTACATTCTGCATACTTCCAACATTTACAGTATGCTGTTTTTTGTTTTTCTGTACATACCGTATTATTGCTATTTTCCACCCGGCTTCCGGGTGCTCACTCCCGCGGGAGTAGGCGTTTCTATGCAGAGGCGCAGTGTCATGTGGGACTTCGCCCAGATGATTGACGTCTTAAGAAAAACTTCCCCCCGGCGGATAAGTTGCGTCGCGAGATTCCGAAAGTAGCCGAACTGCAAGTCGGCTCTATACGACGCCTGCGCAGTCAGCTCTACACGGCTCCTAGTCGGTGCGCAGGCACTGTATAGCACCGTATAGAGCCGACACGCAGTTCGGCTACTTTCGGAATCTCGTGACGCGCCTTATCCGCCGGGGGGAAGTTTTTCTCAAGACGTCAATCATCTGGGCGAAGTCCCACATGACACTGCGCCTCTGCATAGGAACGCCTACTCCCGCGGAGTTGTAGTAGTGTGGTACCCCAAAAGCATAATGACCCAGGATTCTCAACCAGGCAGGTGGAGGGGCTCCAGGGTATTTTCTGGTTTGGGAGGAAACTGGCTTTTCAGTTTCCTCTGTATTTACTAAAATCCACTTTGGGATCTGGAGCCCGGGGATTTCGTAGAGATCCGGATGGGATGAAATCCCCAGTCCTGGGTTCAGACTTTAAAGCTGATCAGCACACTGATTGTGCAGGTGTGTGTGGGCCTGATAGGAGACTCAGGACCAGCGTTCTAGGCTCCACCCTCCCGAGGAGTCCAGGCTTGGAAGGGAGAATCGAGAGAGTGCAGGTGTGCACTGAAGTAGCTAGAGAGCTGGAGAGTGCAGTTGTACACTTTGAAACCCAGAGACCTAAATCTGAGGTTGCTGACAGGCGTCAGGAGGGCTTCATGCTGAGCAGTGGTGCTACTGCTGAAGAGAGCCAGGTGGCTTGGCATTTCCTTTTGCATGTGTGAGCCAGGAGGCTGAAGTCATTATTTTGTTTGGACTTTCATTTTTTGCCTTTTTTAATAAAAATGGGCTACCAGGCCCTTAAACGTAGTTCCTGGCTGGTGTGAATCACTTAAAACCGCATATCCCACTTGAGCTAACAACCCCCAACTTTACAGTATGTACAGCAAAAAAAAAAGTATGTACAGCATACTGTAAATGTTGGAAGTATGCAGAATGTAATGTTATATACATGTTTTTAAGGTGAACCTCTGCTTTAAGGAGTGGACAGCTGCCGCATCCTTAACAACTGTTAAGTCATCATCTGTCAGTGGGTTCTCCCGCTGACAGCTGAATGTAAAAATAATTGCTGGCAAAGACAAATTAAGAAAAAAGGGCATGGGTCCCCCCCAATCCATACTAGGTCATTTGGATCTGGTATGGATGATTAGAGAGCAGGAGACAAGAAACAGTCTTACTTGTGTGCATTGAGAGAGCAAGGAGAAAAGCATCAGAAACAAAAAGTCCAGATCCAATTTAGCTCAGACTCTTATAAGATTTTTATACAGTGGCAACTCCTGCCAGCAGTATTGTGCAATACATAACCTTTTTCACATGTTAAACCTTAGGCATCAGAAAAGGGCAGTGAGCCCAAGTTGTGTGCCAAAGCAACGGGTCCTGGAAAGAGTAAGCATCCTCCCACATCAAGGTGTCTAAAACACCAAGTATGCGGCTCTTTATACCATGGAACAAGTACCTTAGACTTTGCCAAGGTTTAGAGACCACCTTACGATCTGATCCCCAGCCCAGCTGCTGGCCAGAGTTATGGGGTTTAATGCTGCTGAACCCTGAAGCTACTATTGAACTGATATAATATTGATTTCAATATTGTGAATATATATTTTTTTTACTTTATCTTGGTTAAATCAAATGTTTGTGTGCTCTCCTCTTTTTAATCAAAAATAGTTTGCATTCCTATTGACTTGTAAAGGGGAAAAAAACATGGCATTGCACTCTGCACCCTTTTCCCCATATCCAAACAAAAAAATAAAACATTTAATAATAAAACACCACACTCTAATATTGCCATAAATTATCCGCTGCACTTTTATTGGTTTCAAATAAATTCATAATTTTTCATAACCATATTACATTCTATATCAAATAAAATTTATTAATCACAAAATTGCTTAGCCCTAATGACTCAAGCAAATTACAGTTCCTTGTCAAAAATATTTTATTAAGTACAAAGGTGGAATACAAATTACAGGGAATACATTAAATACATCGAAAATGTCTTATGCCGCGTACACACGATCAGTCCATCCGATAAAAATGTACCGTTTTCATCGGTTAACCGATGAAGCTGACTGATGGTCCATCACGCCTACACACCATCGGTTAAAAAAACGATCGGGTCAGAACGCGGTCACGTAAACCATGTACGACGGCACTATAAAGGGGAAGGTCATATCCAATGGCGCCACCCTTGGGGCTGCTCTTGCTGATTCCGTGTTACCGCGGGTTAGTAAAAGTTTGGTTCGAGCCTATTCGTGCTTTTCAGTCTCTGTGCTTTGCAGATTGTTTTCTCGGGTTCAGTTTGTGCTTGTGGGTTCGTATCTGTTTTTCAGTGCTTGCAGTCAGGTCGTATCTGTTTTTCAGTGCGTTCCTATCCGCTCAATTTCTGTTTTTCAGTTTGTTCTTTTCAGGCCTTGCTGTACTTGGTTGCTTTCTGCTTTAAGTGTTCTTCCATCATACAAGTGATACAGAAGGTCTATATTAAGTTAAGTTGTCTCCTTTCACATCACAATCTATATATGTCTTAAATGTATGCTAATGTCTTGTATTATTTGCATCATTCCCTAATTACCATGATTGTAATATGCTGTGAATGTCCCCTTTGTCCCCATGCATGTTATACGTTTTGAATGCTCCTTTTTTGGCCTACATGCATATTTCCGTTCACTAACCTGTCCAGCATGCTATTCTAGGACCAAACACACCTAGCCTAGTCTGTTTCTCATTCCATTTTGGCAGAGTGCTAGAGGGTTTATTTTTCTGGGCCCAAACTCAGCTAGAGACACCCCCCCTTAAAATGTTTAATGGCCCATCAGAGGGGTGAGGAGTCTGACAATTGGGCCTATTTTAGTTCTGGCATAAAATTAGCACTCCACTAAGAAATGTTATACTGATGTTGGACAAGGATGTCTTTTGTATTGTGATTGCATTGTTTTTTGCCAAAGTAATAATTTTTATTTTTGTTTGACTCCACAGTTTCCTTCCACGCCACAGGAATGGCAGACTGTGGCTTCCCAATTGGCCCAGCGGTAGGACTTCTCTAACTGTGGAGAGGCAATAGATGGGAAACACGTCCGCATAGTGCCGCCACCCTGTTCGGGGTCATACTATTTCAACTACAAAGGTTTTCATAGTATTGTGTTGATGGTGTCAGCACAGTACAAGTTTTTGTAAGTGGACGTGGGGAAGAACGGCCGGATGTCCGACGGTGGAGTCTTTGCGCAGATGGAGTTTGCCCACTGTCTCCAGGCTGGTGGCCTGGCCCTGCCACGGAATAAAGACAATGTGGAGGCACTCCCTTTTGTGTTTTTTGTCGCGGATGTAGCTTTTGGGCTTGGACCACACCTCATGATGCCGTTTCCCCAGAGAACTCTTACCCCGGAGAGGAGGGTTTTAAATTACCGGCTGGCCAGAGCCCGGAGGGTTGTCGAGAATGCCTTCGGGATAATGGCCAGACTATTCCGCCTGTTCCAGACAGCCATGCACATGGCGGAATATAAACTGAACACTGTCATTTTTCCTGCTGCATTTTTCACAATTATTTGCGCAGGCATTCAGAGACCTACCTTTCAAACATTTTGCCTGAGGCGAGACAATCATCTAAGAACCTGACTGGCCTGGCCACTGGCCGTACTGGATTGGCCCCCTGAACTGCTCGAGATGCCGGTGATCTATACGTGCAGTACTTCACTGGTAGGGGGGCCATTGCTATGCCAGACCATATTTCTTCGTAAACAAACCAAAAAAAAGACCGAGGCGCATGTCCCAGCTGGAGGAAGAGTGTCTGCAGGTCAATAGGGAGGCAGCTTCCATCATGAGGGCCCCCTTAACCCTGTTGAGGGCTACAGCACCTACCTTGCTGACCAGCTGCAAAAAATGGATGAGCGACAACGGGCCCTGGCAGAGGATTTTTTAGCCCGAGAATATGATGCGATTCATCGACAAATATTGAACTTTTAAAAACCAGTGGGAAATCAGAAATCCATCCTATTCTAACAAGAATGTTCGAAGGGCAACAATTGACCAATTGGTCACTTATATGCAGACCTGGATACCAGAGCTAACTTCCACCATGATAAGCAATAAAATCAATAACATGAGGAATGCTTAGAAGAAGCGTGTGATACAGGTCCGTGCTTCTCTGAGGTCAGGAGCAGCAGATGAAGTACAGGAGCCCAAGCTGTGGTACTATAAACACCTCCGTTTTCGGGACGATCAGATCGAGGCCAGATAATCACCTTCCAGTCTTCCTTCCACCCTTTCCTCCACCGCTCCCTCCAAAAAATGCACCAGTCATGAGCTTTAAAATGTGTGCGCTTGATGAAGCCAAAAAAAAGACAGGAGGAGGCTAGGCCGAGTGACAGTCAGCAGGTGCCCAGGCCCAGTCTCCTCCTCCTCCTCCTCCTCCTGCTGCCACATTCTCACCACCTGCAAGGGGCCGTGGAGGGAGCCGTGGAAGGAACGCTGCAAGGAAGACCAGAAAGTGATTCCCTGGCTTCAAGATGATTTGCCAGAAAACTGAGGTTGTTGTAGTACCACAGCTTGGGGTCATGTATGACATCTGCTGCTCCTTCTGGGGTTTGGGGAGCACATTGTGACCCAAATTAGAGGGATTCCTGATGTTATTGATTTTGTTCTTTAACATGGTGGAATGTGCCTTTGGTGTCCAAAGTCAGCATATATTTGGCTGATTGGTCAATTGTTGCCCTTCATGTTGATTTTTTTTTAACCAGCAAAAATGGTGATTTAATTTAAGTTAAATACTTGTCTAGTGTGTTTTTCTGGTGAATAGCCAAAAATTATTTCCGAAATACAATGTGTAATTACCAAAGGACACAATCTCCTTGAGGGGGGGGGGGATGTTGTGATAATCCAAAAAAAACTATTCTCCAAAAAAAAAAAAAAACATTTTTTTAACAACTTGATAACAAAAAAACATGACATTTATCCAAAAAAAAACATTGTTGTGATAACTTTAAAAAAAAAATCATTAAATTAAAAAAATAAAAAATAAATGTGGATTACAAAAAAATATTTTGGAGATCTGGCTTTTTTAAACAAAAAAATAAATATTCATGAGATCACAAGCAACAAATAAAAGAAGTCAGTATGGGATAACTCTGTCTAAATACCATGAGCAAAACAACGTCTTTATTCTAGCAATAGAACAAAGAAAAAAATGCGCTGCAATAAACGAGGCACTAATTTTAAAAATGTAGAATGTGCCATCTCCAAAACGAATGCGAGTTTTACCAGAACGAGCACTCCCGTTCCCTAATTTAGTCTGAGCATGCGTGGATTTTTAACCGCTGGTTCGTGCCTACTAACGATCGGTTTTGACCTATCGGTTAGGAATCCATCAGTTAAATTTAAAGCAAGTTGTCTTTTTTTTAACCGATGGTTAAATAACCGATGGCGCCCACACACGATCGTTTTGACCGATTAAAATGGTCCATCAGATCATTCTCATCGGTTTAACCAATCGTGTGTATGCGGCATTAATTCTCCCCTCAAACGGAGAAAGATGTTTGATAGCTATAAATCCCATAAACTGGATGTGATCTTGGTACAAGAAACCCACTTCCCCAGGCGATACAGCCCTAACTTTCTTCATCACAACTTCCCCCTATTCTACTTGGCTAAAGCAGAGGGCAAGTCAAAAGGAGTTGGGGTCTTGTTCTCAAAGAATTGCAATTTCTTGTGGCAGGCTGACTACAAAGACCCTGAAGGCAGGCTTATCCTAGTTAAGGGGCAGATAGAGGGACACGTTTTCTCTTTTGTTTTCTATTATGCCCCGAATAAAGGGCAACTAAATTTTTTTCAAGCAATGATGTCCACCTTGGGCCCCATGTTGGAGGGGACCCCCATTTTTGGGAGTGACTCCAATGTGGTGTTCGATCACGGACTCGACAAATCCAACCCATGCAAAATCTTGCTTACCCGCCCCACAAGAGCTAGCTTAAAATTTGCTAGAATGGTCCATTCTCATGGTTTAGCTGATGTCTGGCTGGAACAGAATCCGAAGGCAAGGGACTATACCCACTTTTGTAACCCTCATCAATCCTATGCTAGGATTAACCACATTCTCATGTCCACGAACCACATTCCTATTGTCACTGGTTCCCAAATCATAGATACTCTGCTGTTGGATCACTCCATGGTAACAGTAACAATGTTTAAACCCTATCATAGATCTAAACCTTTTCAGTGGCGACTTAACGAATCCATTTTATCTGATCCCATTAACGTGGCTGAAATTAATACGGCTTTATCCGAGTATTTCTCTTTTAATGATACTGGGTCGGTCTCGGCAGAGGTTCTCTGGGCGGCCCATAAAGTCACTATCAGAGACAAGCTTATCCAACTTGCTTCCAAAATTAAAAGAGAAAGATTGGCGGATATCGTCAAACTCAAACACTTACGCATCCCTGAAAGCCCAACATAAGAAAGATCCTTCTAGTTTCAATATGAAGCTATTGGATTCTGCTAGACTGGAACTTAACCTCGCCCTCACCACTCGAGCTGAGAAACTGATTCGGTGGAGCGGAGCTAAATTTTATACGCAGAAGGATAAATTGGGCAGGATGCTGGCTATCAAACTTTCCCCTAGGACGACATTCACCACACTCCCTAGGATCAGGACTCAGCATCAGACTTTGACATCCGATCCCTCCAAAATTCTCATAGCTTTTAAGGACTTTTATGATGAACTTTATAAGGCTGATAAACAGGCAAATGTTGGCTCCATTTAACAATTTTTCGATTCCCTTCCTATCACTAAGCTTTCTGACAATCACAAATCTATTATGGAGGATTCAATTTCAGTTGAGGAAACCCTTGAGGTCATTAAAAGTTTAAAGAGGGGTTCAGCCCCTGGCCCCGATGGACTATTGGTGCCTTATTATAAAACGTTTCCTCGGAGGTACTTGCCCCTTTCTTGACAAAATTCTTTAACGAAAAGACTTCAGGTCAGCCCCTTATCCCTGACTTAAACGCAGCTTTTATTACAGTCATACCAAAACCTGATAAAAACCCTGAAGAGGAGGGGCGTGGCGACCGGGCTCTAACATGGACGCTTAGCCCAGGAGCTCCGCTCGTTCACCGGGGATAACAGAGAACAGCAGCGACCACCGGTGCCATCCATAGCTCCACTTGCGGGCATTCGACCGCCGACCTACGGGGGAATCGATCGACCATGGGGAGAAGTAGGAAGAAGCCCCAGCAGCCGCACAAGCTGGATGGCTTCTTCATCCACGCACGGCGCCCACAGCAGCAAAATGGCGGCGGCGCGGGATATGTAAGGCAGGAAAATCTCCAGCTTAACAGTGGCGATCCGGCTCACATCACAGTCCACCCGAGCCTGCCGACCAGCGCTTCCTCCTCTGAGACGTCTAGCCCCACGACCAGGAGCCCGGCCAAGTCCAGACAGCGGAGGGACTCTCCGCTCAGGCACACAACAGAAGGTATGGACGTTGCAGTACCTCACATCTCCTCAGCTGCCACGCACAAGCAGGGAAGGGATCCCATAGCTGAATTCCCCACTGCAGATGGCCCAGTCTCTGATACTATGATGAAGGAGATGCTGCTCTCCCTTAGATCCTCTCTGCAGTCTGATCTGCTTAAGGGGCTGAATGAATGCCGCAGAGAAGTGCAGGGACTGGGACACAGAGTACACACTGTAGAAGCCAAAATGGAGGACTTCACCTCATCCTATAACACAATGGTGGAAGCACATGCTGCACAGGGTGAAGATATAGAATGGATCAAGGACAAGCTCTCAGACCTCGAGGACAGGTCCAGGAGGAACAATCTCAAGCTGCGGGGCATCCCTGAATCAGTCCCTCCCAACCAGCTCCTGCAGTATGCCCAAACCCTGTTCTCCTCACTGCTTCCTGAGGCGACGGCACATGATCTGCTCGTGGATAGGATCCATAGGCTCCCTAAACCATCCTTCCTCCCTGATGATACACCCAGAGATGTCCTGCTGAGGGTCCATTACTTTCACATCAAGGACCAAATCCTCCAGGCTTCCCGCAAACCAGGGGGGCTCCCTCAGCAGTACGCTACACTTAGGATGCTGCCAGACTTATCCAGGCACACTTTGCAACGCTGTCGCAACCTGCTTACTATCACTAAGGCGCTGAGGAACCATAATATTCTCCACAAGTGGAAATACCCTGCCACACTTGTCATTACTCATAATGGAACCTCTGTGTCTGTGTCCAAACTGGAAGATGGATTGGGTATCTTGCAGCAATGGGGTATTCTCCCCGACCAACCGGCTCCACCTTCACCCCGTCCGGGTGTGCGACCCATGCAGAATGATTGGCAGATGGTGTCTCACAAGCGCTCCTCTAAGAAGAAAACCGGTGGTATCGCCTAATGTCGTCTCACCACAGTTCTTCAGAATCTCCGGAGAAGAGAGTTTCAGTTAAATTCTCTTGTTCACCCCTCTTCTACCTATAGCAGCTACGTCTGCACGGGGATCCGTTCATGGATCCGTTTCTTACCATTCTTTCATTGATTTTGTTTTTTGTTCTCGTTTATTTGTTCAGTTTTTTTGATATACACAGATCTAGAGACGTTGTCAGAACCGCCGATGTGGATGACGTTATACCCGGTGCCTGTTCCTGCACGGTACATCAACATACCCGGAAGGTCCCCTGGGGAATAGTGAGTAGAAGCACGGGATTTATGCGAACTCGTTCTTGCCCCGTATGCAATGACGGTCAAATTTTTATCTCTTAATGCCCGGGGTTTGAATCACCCTGCGAAGCATTTTTCCATGTGGTCGGAAGCCACGAAACAGGGCGCAGACATTCTCTGTGTTCAAGAAACACATTTCCAATTGCACAAATCCCCTCCGTGCTCCCATAGGGACTTTCCGTTTGTGTACACAGCCTGCACTCCGGATGGCAAGAAAGGGGGTGTGCTGCTTGCCCTCAAGAATTCCCTCTCCTTCCAGCCTAAAGACACATTTATGGACGACGGCGGCAGATTCATTATCGTCACTGGGGATATAAACTCTAAATCTTACACGATCGTTTCGGTGTACGCACCCAATACGCACCAACTTTGTTTCCTGAAAAAAGTTCTTAAAAAAGTGCATCCCATGAAGTATGGAAATCTTGTGATGTGTGGCGATTTTAACATTACTTCAGACCCTAGAATGGACACGACTTCCGACACATCCAAGAGAGTACAATCACTTCAGGCCCTGACACACGCTGAAGAACTGTTTGATGTTTGGAGGTGTCTACATCCTACTGAGAGGTACTATACCTATTTCTCGAGTAGACACAACTCTTACTCTCGTATAGACATGTTCCTGCTGGACAAGTGGCTTTTGCAAAATGTGGACACAGTGACTATTCATGACATTACGTGGTCGGACCACGCGGCCATTTCCATGTCGGTAGTGGAAAGGGGAGTCTCTTCCTCACCCCCCATCTGGCGTTGTAACACAACACTTGTACAAGAACAACATTGTCAAAAACATATCTCCCTACACATCCAAAACTACTTCTTAGATAACGCTACCTCGGTTATTGACCCTTATGTTGTGTGGAATGCGCACAAAGCCTATGTGCGGGGCATACTAATTCAACTAGGCGCCACAGAAAAGAAAAAAAAGGCCCAACGGTTCAATAAAATCCTTCTGGATTTGAGGGACCTCGAATCGCAAAACAAACGCTCCCCATCACCTTCCTTAGCCACTAAACTGAGCTCTCTTAGAGAAGACCTTAGGGAGCTTTTAACCCAGCAATACGATAGACATTTCAGCCGTCTAAAACTAAACTACTATTCTAAAGCCAATAGGGCAGGAAAGTACCTAGCGAACAGGCTCAAAGCTGCCCGTACTAAAGTAAGGATAGCTTACCTGAAACACCCTACATCTCAGCATAAGGTTATCAACCCCCAAGAGATTGCGAACCAATTTGCTGACTATTATAGTTCACTGTACAATTTGCACTCTGATCCCGACACGCCACAACCAAACACTGAAAAAATCCAAAGGTTCCTGAAGAACATACAACTTCCCTCACTATCGGAAGAGCAGCTTAGCCCACTCAATGCCCCAGTCACTCCCCAGGAAATAGAAAAAAATATTATCTCCCTCCCTAATGGAAAATCACCAGGCCCGGATGGGTTCACGAATGAATACTTCAAAGTCTTTCGATCTGTCCTATTGCCCCACATGTCAGGTGTTTTCAACAAGGCTGCAGAATCTGCAACCCTTCCCCATGAGATGTTAAGAGCACACATAGTGACACTGCCAAAACTGGGTAAAGACCCCAGCACCCCAGCAAACTTCAGGCCTATATCCCTTCTCAACACGTACACCAAAATATATGCTAAACTGTTGGCTAAAAGGCTTACTAACATTATACCCACACTCAGACAAACCTCAGACGCCACAAGACGTATTATAAATGTGATCCACCGAGCTGAGGTAACCCGAATGCCTTCTCTGCTGCTCTCTATAGACGCAGAGAAGGCGTTTGATAGAGTGCACTGGAATTATATGGACCATGTCTTAAGTAAGTTTGGTTTCCAAGGGAACATACTAAATGCCATCCTGGCCCTTTATTCTTCTCCATCAGCACAAGTCTATGCTGCTGGATTTCTGTCTTCGGCCTTCCCGATCTCGAACGGTACCAGACAGGGTTGTCCTCTGTCTCCGACCATTTTCAACCTCATGATAGAACCTCTAGCGGAGGCCATCCGCTCTCACCCTCTGGTCTCGGGCTTCCAGTTTGGCTCTCGCAAGCATTCCATCAACCTATTCGCAGACGATGTCATCTTAATCTTGTCTAACCCAACTGTATCACTGAAAGCGGCACACGATGTCCTCACTGAATTTGGGGAGATCTCCTACTACAAAATGAATTTCTCTAAGTCCCTGGTACTGGACCTAGGAGTCCAAACGCACGCTAGAGTGGCATTGCAAAATCAACTCCCTTATACATGGAGCAAGGGCAGCATTACCTATTTAGGTTTATTCATCACGAATAGGATCGCCACACTTGCCAGGGCTAACTTGCCCCCTCTAATAGCCAAGCTGGAAGCCCAGTTCAGGGACATGGCCAAAAAAGAAGTGTCTTGGATGGGTAGGATTGCGGCCTACAAGATGATGATTCTGCCACAAATTTTATATGTGTTCCGGACTCTTACAGTCCACATCCCTCACTTTTACATTAAAAGTTTGTCAGAAATTGGGTGGAAGTATATCTGGAATGGTAAAAAACCTAGGTGTTCGCGGAACAATTTAATCTCCCACAAAACAGCAGGGGGAGCGGGTGTAGTTGACATCCATGACTATTTGTGGGCGACTAGGCTGGACCAAATAAAATACTGGTTTAGAGATGCGGACGCTCCTCTGTGGGTTGATATTGAAAGGGAGATTTCACCGCTGAAAGACCTGAAACTGTTACTCTCAGGAGATGGTTGGGCTCATTGGGATGTAGCTGGACTGTCACCACCAATGCAAACCTCCATCAAGACTTGGAGGTTGCTTCTGGAACGAACACAACACCACACACGACTCGCTGGCCTCGAACTACCCCAGCAACTATTGGAAGCAGAGATTCCTGCTCTAAAAGTACAGGACTTGACTGAACGGGGTATTTATCGCCTATCGGATCTTTATGAGGGTGTTCGACACAAATCTGCACAAACGCTTAGGACGCAATACCGACTACAGACTACACATTTCTTCAAGTGTCTGCAAATCACACATCTCACTAGACAGAGGCACCCGCCACACGTTGACCTTCCGGGTACAGTATGGCGTTTCTACACCACAGCTACGCAGAATACGAAAGGCACTTCGTTCTTCTATAACTTGTTCCAGGACAAGCTGAAGTTTTCCAAAACGGCAGCCATGCTCAAGTGGGAGGGGGACTTAGGGTCATCCTTTTCCGATGACCAATGGAAACGTGCATTCAGGGCAGTCCACGGGGCTTCGCACTGTGTCAAGCACTGGGAGTTGGGGATTAAGATAGCAAACAGATGGCATTATACCCCTTTTAGATTATCGACATACTTCCCTGGGACATCACCTACTTGCTGGAGAAAATGTGGACAAGTGGGGAACCTACTACATATGTTTTGGCACTGCCCTTCCGTCAACAGTTTATGGAAACAGGTTTTCCGACTAATCTCCTCACTGACAGGCATACTCACCTCGCCAGACCCTGCGCTTGCACTCCTCCATTTAAACATTGACAAATTCCACCACAACTTCAGACAGGTCATATCCCATATTCTCTTGGAAACACGCGCGTTGATACTGCGCAACTGGAAAAGCGACAAAGCCCTTAACTTATCTGACGTCACAAAGGCAGTTCATAGGAACTACTCATTTGAACGACTACTGGCTATTAACTCACTCACATGCCAAAAATTTGATGAATGTTGGTCTATTTGGCCCAAACACCTATGACTTATTATTGAAAGGATGTATATCTGATGCTGTGTATATCTATTTCTTTATTGTTTCAGTATTTTACTTTTCTTGTACAATTGAAAAAAACAGTTCAATAAAAAGTATTGAAAAAAAAAAAAAAAAAACCCTGAAGAGGTAGAGAACTACAGGCCAATTTCGTTAATTAACAATGACGTAAAGATTCTCACTAAAATCCTAGCGGACAGGCTAAATTCTTTCATTAGCTCTTATATCCACAAAGACCAAGTGGGGTTTATTCCGGGGGGCCAGGGCCCCGACCAACCCAGGAGAGCCATAGATATAGTCTCAGTTCTCCAATCTAATTGGCCAGGGGGCCAGAAGCAACAGGGAATGCTTCTTTCCCTGGATATACAAAAAGGGTTCGATTTCGGTTTCCTGGCCTTATATTTTTTCCCTCTTAGGCCTCGTACACACGGTCGGTTTGGTCCGCTGAGAATGAACCAAAGTTCAGTTTCATCGGACCAAACCGACCGTGTGTATAGGCTAGCGGTCTGGTTTCCTTCAGTCCAAAATCTCTAAACATGCTTCAAAACCAAACCGCTGGACTGCTGGGCGATCGGACCAAACCGATGGTTAGTACAGAAAAGCATCGGTTCAAAACCCGTGCATGCTCAGAATCAAGTCGACGCATGCTTGGAAGCATTGAACTTCGTTTTATTCAGCATGTCGTGTGTTTTACGTCACCGCGTTCTGACCCGCTCGGATTTTGGACTGATGGTGTGTACACATATCAGGCCGTCAGGCCACTTCAGAGGTGAACCGCTGAAAACGAACCGACGGACCGTGTGTACAAGGCCTTAGAGAGATGGGGGTATGGTATTCGCTTTATTGGTATCCTGAGAGCCCTATACTCCTCTCTCTCACAGCACCTATCCGTCTTCAGGGGTACTATTCCCCCTCAGTACCAATTGCTAGAGGTACAAGACAGGGGTGCCCACTGTCACCTTTAATCTTTGCTATGGGCATGGAGACGCTTGCGATTGCTATACGAGAGAATCCTGATGTCAAGGGGGTGGCATGTGGTCCCCAGATTCACAAGTGTGGATTATTCGATGATGACCTAATAATTTTTATTATTTCCCCTCTAACCTCACTCCCTAACTTAAATAAGATCCTCTCTTCTTTTGGTACGATTTCCGACCTGCAAGTAAATTTCCCTAAATCCCTAGCTTTAAATGTCTCCCTTAGTCCTGAGATGGTAACCCTGCTTAACCAAATTTTTAATTTGTCTGAAGTGATTCCGCCATTAAGTATCTGGGCATTTTCCCTATTTCTAAATTTGAGTCCCTATACGCTAAAAACTACCCTCCTATGTTCCACAAATTGGAACAAGACATGAAGTTGTGGTCTAAATTTTTTTTATCGTGACTGGGAAGAATAAACGCAGTCAAGATGACTTTACTGCCTAGGCTACTTTACCTCTTCCGGGCACTTCCTATCCCACTGAGGAGGGACCATTTACGTTCTTTCCAGAGCAAAATCCTTAAATTTATATGGGGGGGGGGGGGTTCGGGTTACAGAATTAAGCAACAGACCCTTTTTCTCTCTAGAAAACATGGTGGACTGGGCGTACCTCACATGTATAGATATTACATGGCCTCAATGCTAGCCAAATTCTCCATAATTTACTCTAAGGCCCCGCACACACGACCAAACATGTATGCTGAAACTGGTCCACGGACCAGTTTCAGCATACATGTTCGGTCATGTGTAGGCGCGAGCGGGCAGAATTCCAGCAAACATTTGCCCGCCGGGCCTTTTCCCAGCGGGCAAATATTCCTGGACTTGTTTTAAAACCGTCCGCTGGAATCCTGCCCGCTCGGACATGTATGGTCGTCAGTACAGACCTACCGTACATGTCCGAGCGCCCGCCGTCCCTCGCATGCGTCGAATGACTTTGACGCATGCGTGGAAGCATTTTAAAGGCAGGCCCGCCCACGTCGCCGTGTCATCGCCGCGTCATCGCCGCGTCATCGTCGCCGCGACGGCGCGGACACGCCCCACGTATTGTTTACGCGCGGACTTCTGTACGATGGTTAGTACAGCCATCGTACAGAAGTCCCCGGGCAGACATGTACGGTGAAAACGGTCCGACGGACCGGTTTCATCGTACATGTTTGCCCGTGTGTACCCGGCCTAAGAGGGAAAAGCCTGGTTGGGTTCAGATTGAACGGCAAGCTGTCCCCCTTCACACATTGGACTTCTTAGCATGGCTTCCTCCCAAAAATAGACCGCCTGTTTTGGCTCCCACGCTTTCACACTCTTTTGCCCTGTGGGATAAATTGAAAGTAAATCCTAATCTTATCTCGGCTGGTAAATGCCTATCTCACCTATTTCGTAACCCTTTGTTTCCCCCTGGGATTGACATAAAAGCGTTTCAGTGGTGGCTTGACAAAGGGCTGTATCGCTTGGGTCAGTTCTTTACATCTAATGATCCCTTAACCCTACCACACTGTGTGAGCAACCTGGATCTTCCATACTCGGAAAGATTCAGTTTCTATCAGATTAATCATTTCCTCCACAGCATTTGGTCTGATAAACCTAACCCTCCCAAATTCTATGAAGTTTGGTGCAGTCAGTCCATGGAGCAGAGGGGTGGCATTTCAATCATCTACACGTCACTTTGCTTACCGTCTAGTAAATCCTCATTCATTGGAAGATGATTTCCAATTTCAGTGGAGCCTGGAGACACGGCAGTCGGCAGTAACCTGTGCGTATAAAGGTATTAATAATACTTCCCTTATGGAAGCAAGCTTGAAAATTCTGACTAGATGGTATCTCACGCCTTCTAAACTAGCGAAGATTTTCCAAACTGCTGACCCATTGTGTTTAAGGGAATGCCAACTTATGGGCACAATTGCCCATGTTTGGTGGAAATGTCCCAGAGTCAGATCTTTCTGGGGGAGGATATTGAACCTCATTAAAAGAATCACTGGTTGCGAGATTCCCAGGTCTCCAGAGTTTGTACTTCTTAATGCATGTCTACCTAGGTCTTCCAAGCATAATCGTATAATGATGTTATCCTGTTGGGAGCAAAAATGATTATATCCATGTTATCCTGTTGGGAGCAAAAATCATGCTCGTTCGAGCATGGAAGTGCCCGAGAGTCTCAACTAAGGTTGCGATTAGGAAGGTGTCTTGGACCATGGCCCAGGAGAAGTTGGCCAGTTTCCTTAATAATACTAAGCCCACTTTTGAGCTGGTTTGGGGCCCTTGGGCCCCGGTTCATGGGAATATCCCTGGTTCCAGGAATCCAGCCTAATTTAAGCCAGATCGTTAGTTATGAGTAGTTGGTATGGCATCCCTCCATCCCCCCTCTTCTCCCCTTGCCTTTCCCAGTCTATTCTTTATTCTGCCTTTGTCTGCTATCCCTTTTTCTTTCAGAGTGACTTCTCTCTGACGTTGGTGATTTCCTGGAGGCCAGTCCGGGGGGGTATTGAGTCTTTATTGGGTGTTCCTCCAGGGCAGGGGGGGGGGGGCGGGTGTGCTTCAGCCCTTCGGCACAGCAAGTTCCCTGTGGGAGTGCTGGGGGGAGGGGGGCCCATTGTGCCTGTCCGCTTGTGGGTTTGGGACCTCTGTGGCTGGCTCGGGGTTCACTGGTCTTGCAGTTCACGACATGTTTTGAGGGGGATATGCTCCCTTTCTATATGCGCTACAGGTGATACCCTCTTTTGTTTTCTTTTTAGGTCTGTATCCAGTGTTTAGTGTTTAGCTTGTTCGCACTGATTTTTGTAAAACTGCGATTGTTGTATCCCATCCTCTGATCTTTCTTTAAGACAATGTCCTGTCTTTGCAATTTATTATTTGTTACTCTGTATCTTGCTCTTTTTCGAAAATTCAAACTTTTTGAAAGTAAATAAATTGAAAATAGAGAAGCTCAAATATTCTTATTCCAATATGTAAATATACAAAGTAAATATTTGTGGACAAAGTATGGTATACTATTTAGTCACTAATGACATTAAGATTATTAAGTTTAGAGGTTTTATGTAGTTATTAGTAACTATTGACATACAGTATGTCCTCTGTGAAGCAAAGAGTTATTAACAATACAAAGGGAGCTTCAAAATCATAATAGTAAAATTGCAAATAACAGAGAAAAACGAAAAAAATAAATAAATAACGATAACTATAAGAAAGTAAAATGGAGAAAAAAGAGAGTACTGGAACCATAAAGGGGGTCCGCGTGGTCGAGCCAAGAGCCACCGCTCCAATCCAAGAGATGTTGAACAATGGCATATATAACACACTGATTCAGCTACCATGGCAGTAGTACTCTATTGTCCAAGGTTGGCATAATATATGCAATCCAGGGCTGCCACATCCTCTCAAACTTGGGGATCATGTCCAATTCAATAGCAGCCATCTTGGCTTGGGTCATGGTATAATTCATCTTAGCTATAGCTTCATGTAAGACCAATTTAGGTGATTTCTAAGATTTTGCTAGTGTTTGTTTGGCTGCTGTGAAGAGTTGCACCAGCAATTTGAATTGCGTATGTGAAAGAAAGTCTGGTTTTAAGTTGAGTAGTGCCATTGCAGGATCGGCAAGGATTGTTTTCCCTAGTAATTTGGTTACAATTTTAAATACACTTTTCCAAAATGTTTGTGCTTTAGGACATGACCGCCAAATGTGAAGCTATATATGTGTCCAAATCTGTACACCCTTGAAAACATTGTGGCGGATAGTTATGCACATATTTGGCTACCCTGGCCGGTACCAGGTGCCACCTAGTCAGTAAAAGCAAATTACATTTCATCAAACTTATAACAACAAGTCCCCCTTTGATGCAAGGTGACATATCACATAAAGTGCATGCAATATAGCTCTTCATAAATCGGACCTTTGAGCAGTAGCAAGATTCCCGGGACAGTGGGCCCTTTATATACTGAGCCCCACTGCTTCCAGAAAATTCTGACAAATCTTATTGGCCCATTCCTACCTACCCACATGTGAGCAGGAATATTTAAAGGGACATAGTTCCTTAAATTGCATTGAATATTAAATCAATGCTAAATAGTATAAATAACAGGGGAAGGGCAGAGGCAACACCATGAATGTGCACCCAAAGAGATTATGCCCCCTTTTACAGTTCTGATGTAAATAAAAACCTACTATAAAGTCCCTTATATTAATTTTATATTGCACTAAAGCTTATAACTTACTCAATTGCACTTAACTTCAACATATGTTAGTAAGACATACTGTTTTAAGTTGCACAGATGAAATAGTGGTAACATTTAGAATGGAAGTTGCTATCAGAGGAAGGACTGTGGATACATACTGTATGCATACATTCTAGAAGGATCCCTTATAGTATAAACCCCTGAACATTTAACCCTAATAGGGGTTTACAGAAATATGTGTACAGTCTGACAACAAAACATTATTATTTTATAAAATATTAAAATGTGAGCATTTGTGCATTCCTAATTTTAGACACACCAAGTATCATTATAACATAACCTTTCTCAAGCCTACTAAAGCTGAGCTGCAGGCGAGAGATATTAAATTCCACAATTGAATTCACTTTTGGATTAATTATAAAACATACATTTACTTTCACATACAGTTAGCAAAAATACTTAAGTCTATCTTGATACAAAACTTCTGCAATCTGTTGCACAGTAGTATTCTAGTTTCGGAATTGGGAGACTGTGGGAGGGAAAATTAGCTTGATTAGATCCATCAGGCTCTCCATCTAACTCTGATGCCGCGTACACACGATCATTTTTCAGCATGAAAGAAAACGTTGTTTTTCCAACTTCATCATTTTAAAACGACGTTGCCCACACACCATCGTTTTAAAAAAATGATGAACAAAGCGCAATGATGTACAACACGTACAACGGCACTCTTAAGGGGAAGTTCTATTCGCCTTTGGGCTGCTTTAGCTGATTCCTTGTTAGTAAAAGACGATTTGCGCTTTTTTGTCTGTTACAGCATGATAAATGTGCTTACATTATAAACGGTAGTTTTACCAGAACGAGCGCTCCCATCTCATAACTTGCTTCTGAACATGCGCGGGTTTAAAACGTCGTTTTAGCCCACACACAATAATTTTTTACAACCCGTTAAAAAATGAAGCATGTTCGAAAAAAAAATTCAAAATTCATTTTAAATGACGTTTTTTTCATGCTGAAAAATTATCGTGTGTATGCGGCATGAGAGCTGCCGGGTAGGAGGAGAGAGCAGACGGATGTAATGATGTTTTCTTCATTGTTAAAGTTTAACTAAATGCACAGCATGTTTTAGTTTTGGATAGAGTAGAGAGGGATCAGAACGCTTGCCAGGTTTTTATTGCTGTCTGTGACCTCATTTTTTTTATAGTATTATATACAAGTTAACCAAGTTAAGTGGCATTTATTCTTGATTCCAGACGAGTACGCAATTCCCTAAATATTGTGTTGCAATTCCTTATAATATCACGTTCATTGGAAAGGTTTCGGCCCAGAGGATCGATCTTGGGTCCCTGCTCATGATCTTCATGCTGACCGACTTAAGAAGAAGTTCCATCTTCATTATCCAAGTAAGCCTGGGAGTGCAGGAGCAACCCCTCGAGAAAGGAGGGTACTGTCAGTACTAGGACCCCTTTAAGACTCAGCAAAACTTACCTTACACATCCTTTGCCTGGGAAACAACAGTGATTGGTCAGCTCACCTTTAAATCACCTGTATCAGCACACAATCAGTGCATGTGAAAGAGTTGTTACTTTTGTGTGCCACTGTTTGATCCAGCTGATATCTACTCTGTATATTCGTGTATGACCTAGCTAGTTTTTGACCCTGCTTGCTCGCTTCTGATTCTGTACCGTTTGGACTCTAAATCTACCTATGACCCTGCTTGTCTAGACTACGCTTTACCTACTGTAGCACCAGACTCCGTACTACTACTTGGCTGTCCAGCCAACATCTACCTTCATCTACAGAGGTGAACTACAAGGTCCAGCCAACACCTTTCTTCATCTGCAGCGGTGAACTTCAAGTCCCAGCTGACCTGCTCTGCTTAGACCATGTTATGTGCATAGTATGTACTCTGATTTCTTGAACTTTTTGCATAATCAGTACACCTGAACTGTTACCTGTTATATGCTCCTAGCTTGATAATAACTAATTAATACAAGAAAGGGTTTGGAACTTTGGAAACCACATCTTGGCATTGCATGATATTATTGAGCTTATAATCTACCAGAACACCCAGATCCTTCTCCACTATTGATTCCCCCAGTTGTACTCCCTCTAGTATGTATGACACGTCCATATTTTTAGCCCCTATGTCCACAACTTTACACTTCTCAACATTGAACCTCATTTGCCACATTGTTGCACAATTAAACAGTGTATTGAGGTTGGCTTGTAAGTTGGAGACATCATGAAAGGACGTTATTCCACTGCATAGCAGGTTTCACCTGCAAACACTGAAATGGTACTTTTAATTCAAGACTCTATATCATGTATAATTATATTAAAAAGTAAGGGTCCTGACACTGTACCTTGGGGTACGCCATTAATAACCTTAGACTATTAAAGGTTTGAATCATTGACCACTGCTCTCTGAATACTCACTGGACCCCACCAACAACCTACACCCCATATCCTCACTCCCCTTTTCCTCCAAACCCATTGGTCTACAACCAACTGAGCAACCATCTGACTAAGAACAAACTTCCTAATCCCCTTCAGTCCAAATAGAGCTCTCTTTAAACTCACAAACGACCTACTAACAACTAAAACCAATGGACACTATTCTGTACTAATCGTTCTGGAGCTCTCTGCTGCCTTTGACACAGTGGCTCACCCCCTTAGCCTCAAAAAACTCTACTCCTTTGGTCTTCGTGAATGTACTCCTCGCTGGTTCTCATCCTACCTATCCCACCACAACTTCATTGTCACTTACAACAGCAGGCAAATGCAAATCAACAGCAGACAAATGCAGGTTTGCAGCGGAGCCTTGCAGCTCAACAACAAGCTCACCAAGAGAGCATTGCAGGCTTGGAACAGACACCAGCAGCAAATGGAGGCAATCATGAAATAGCTTCAGAGACAGCAGGCCGAGGTTGGGAGTCAGGCCAGTAACATACCGACTTTTCGGGTAAGCCACTTATTGCCAAAGATGACTGCAGATGATGACCCTGAGATGTTTCTGACCACGTTTGAGAGAACAGCGGAAAAAGAGAGTTGGCCTAAAGAACAGTGGGCTGGACTAGTGGCCCCCCTATCATTTGGAGAAGCCCAAAAGGCATATTTTGATTTGGAGCTTGCAGATGCAAAAAACTATGATCGGTTAAAAGAGGAAATATTGGCACGTTTTGTCCGTGCTCAGCGGGTCCACAATTGGAGTTATCAGCTAAAGAAACCACCTCGATCGCAGGTGTATGACCTCATCCATTTGGCCAGGAAATGGCTGCAGCCAGAAACTCTGTTCGGACCAAAAATTTTGGAGCGAGTAGTCATGGACAAATTTCTTAGGTCTCTTCCTAACACCCTGCAGAAACGGGTGAGCCATGGCGGTCCGGAAACCGCAGACAAACTAGTAGACCTGGTCGAAAGGTACCTGGCAACAGAAAATTTGTCCCCTTTCCCCAGAGATGCACAGACTTTCCACCCCAAGACCAGACCCTCCCCACCTATAGGTAAGACTACCCAATCTTCTGCTTCGTTTAACCTGGCTGTCCCTGAATTTGGGATAGCGGAGACTCTGTCCAAAACTCAGCAACAGGAGGCTAAAGAAATTGTGCTCCGAAATAGGGAGAAGTTTTCAGACTTGCCAGGTTGGGTCTCCGGAGTTGAACATGACATTATCACCACACCAGGGGATAAGGTCAAGTTGAAGCCTTATCGAATTCCAGAAGCCCGGCGAGAGGCAATTCGCCAGGAAGTAAAAAAAATGCTTGAGCTAGGGGTGATAGAAGAGTCAAATAGTGATTGGTCCAGTCCCATTGTCTTAGTACCCAAACCAGATGGAAGTTGGCGGTTTTGTAATGATTTTCGCCGCCTGAATAAAATCACAAAGTTTGACACCTATCCTATGCCCCGAATAGATAAACCGATTGATTTCCTAGGCAATGCCCGGTACATGACGACGTTAGACCTGACCAAGGGTTATAGGCAAATTCCTGTCTCGGAGTCGGCCAGGAAAAACACAGCATTTGTAACTCCAGAAGGTTCTTTTCAATATCGGAGGATGCCTTTTGGGTTACAGAATGCTCCCGCCATGTTTCAACGCACCATGGATAAGACCCTTCGGCCTCATTGAGCCTATGCTGCTGCATACATCGATGATGTGGTCATCCACAGTGAGAATTGGGACTTGGGCCCCGTACACACGACCAAACATGTCTGCTGAAACTGGTCTGCGGGCCAGTTTCAGCAGACATGTTCGGTCGTGTGTAGGCCCGAGCGTGCAGGATTCCAGCAAACATTTGCCCGCCGGGCCTTTTCCCAGCGGACAAATATTCCTGGACTTGTTTTAAAACAGTCCGCTGGAATCCTGCCCGCTCGGACATGTTCGGTCATCTGTACAGACCTACCGTACATGTCCGAGCGCCAGCCATCCCTCGCATGCGTCGAATGACTTTGACGCATGCGTGGAAGCATTTAACTGGCAGGCCCGCCCATGTCGCCGCGTCATAGTCGCAGCGACACACCGCGGACACGCCCCGCGTATTGTTTACGCGCGGATTTCTGTACGATGGTTAGTACAGCCATCGTACAGAAATCCCCGGGCAGACATGTACGGTGAAAACGGTCCGGCGGACCGGTTTCATCGTACATGTTTGCCCGTGTGTACACGGCCTAACACTTACCAAAAGTTCAGGCTGTGTTGGATTCCATCTGGGAAGCCAGGTTTACAGCCAATCCAAAAAAATGTACCCTTGGGTTAGAAGAGGCGAAATATCTGGGGTATACCATTGGAAGAGGTCTAATCAAGCCCCAGATAAACAAAGTTGAGGCTATTCAGGATTGGCCACGTCCCGCCAATAAGAAACAGGTTTGTACATTTTTGGGGATCATGGGTTATTATCGCCGTTTTATCCCCCATTTTGCCTCACAGGCTTCTCCCCTGACCAATTTGACCAAAGGGAAGGAGTCTGTCAGAAACAGCTTTTCAGGCTTTAAAACAGGTTTTAAATTCGCCTGATTTTTCACAGGACTTTGTGGTTCAGACAGATGCGTCAAATGCGGGGTTAGGAGCTGTACTGTCCCAGATTATCAAGGGGGAGGAACACCCTGTTCTTTACCTCAGCCGAAAGTTGAAGGCCCATGAGGAGAATTATGCAACCATTGAGAAAGAGTG
This sequence comes from Rana temporaria, assembly GCF_905171775.1. Taxonomy (NCBI): domain Eukaryota; kingdom Metazoa; phylum Chordata; class Amphibia; order Anura; family Ranidae; genus Rana; species Rana temporaria. The sequence continues at coordinate 65,089,030 of NC_053494.1, forward strand.
TTTGGCGGTGAAATGGGCTTTGGATTCTCTCTGGTACTACCCCGTGGGTAGACAGTCTGAACTGGTGACGGATCATGCCCCATTGAAGTGGATGGCACAAAACAAGGAGACCAATAGGAGAATAAATAGGTGGTTCCTGGCCCTTCAGGAATTTAGTTTTGTGGTAACGCATCGCCCCGGTGTTAAAATGGGGAATGCAGATAGTTTGTCCCGAGTACATGCGTGCCTGGAAACCTGTGTCCCAACCCTAGGGTTGAAACAAGAGGGGGGGGTATGTGACAGGAAGTCAGGTAAATCTGGGGGTGTTGTCACAGACGGGAAATACATTTCTGCCTTGTTTAGAAATTCACCAATTACTATCAGGTGTCGGCTGCAGAGGTAGCCAGAAAGGTTTAAGGACGTTGGATAGCTTCAGCTTGAGGAAATTAACGCCTCTATAAATTGTCCAGAGGATTACTACTCAATGCTGCATCCTGAGGGTTGAGTTAAGGAGAGCAGTGAGCCGAGGAAGACTTCTGAAGGTGAAGTGCTTGTTGATATTTTTGCTGTGTGATAAGAAAATCAAAAAGACTATTGTTTTCTGCTGGAAGACCAGCAGTGTCTGCCCAGCAGTAGGCTGTGCCAGACTCCATAGGTAGGTTCCTGTGGTATAGACTCCATAGGTAGATTTTCCACACCTTTAGACTGGTGGTTGATTTCTGATGGTATTTTGCAAAGTGTCTGGGGACACTATGTTCATCTTTACAAACTGCTTGCGTAGGGAGTGTATTGTTCTGTCCACGTAATGAAGACCACAGGGGCAGGACAAGTAGTAAACTACATATTCTGTAGAGAAAGTATAGAACTCCTTGATTTTATATATGTTCCCTTCAACTGTGAATTATTTATGTCCGTGGTGGACAAAACCATATGTAATGCCTCATACACACGATCGAGATTCCCGAAGAGAAAAGTGCCATGTGAGCTTTTTGTCGCTAATTCTAACCGTGTGTATGCTCCATCACACTTTTTCTGTGAGAATTCCTGCCAAGAAAAGATTGAGAGCAGGATCTCAATTTTCGTGACAGGAAAAATTCCTATCGGAATCGTAATCGTCTGTATGCAATTATGATGTGAAAAAAACCTGTGCATGCTCAGAATCAAGCAGAAGAGCCGAACTGCCTATTGAACTTCATTGATCTCGGCTTGTTGTACGTGTTGTATGTCACCACGTTCTTGACGGTTGGAAATATTACCCAAGATTAGTGTGACCGCGTGTATGCAAGACAAATTTCAGCCGTTTGTAAATCGCGATTGTGTGTACAAGGCATAAGACACAGGTTTTTGGCACTGATACATCCCCATAATTGAAAATAATTTCAGTGATGGTAATGTGTATTTTGTGTTTTTATCCACTTAAGGACCGCCTCCTGCACATATACTTCGGCAGAATGGCACGGCTGGGCACAGGCACGTACAGGTACGTCGCCTTTAAGAGCCCAGCCGCGGGTCGCAAGGCGCGTGCCCGCGACCCGGTCCGAAGCTCCGTGACCGCGGCCGCGGGACCCGATCGCCGCCGGTGTTATATAGTGATATTTATTAAAGCAAAAAGTAAAAAATATTATTTTTTTTCAAAATTGACGCTCTATTTTTGTTTATAGCGCAAAAAATAAACACTGCAGAGGTGATCAAATACCACCAAAAGAAAGCTCTATTTGTGGGGAAAAAAAGGACGTCAATTTTGTTGGGAGCCACGTCGCACAACAGTGCAATTGTCAGTTAAAGCGACGCAGTGCCGAATCGCAACCTGCATATTGGTCCGTGTCTTAAGTGGTTAATTCACTGGTTGTATAAAAAGTGAAGATAGCGCTAATATCAACTAGTGCTGATTGGTACAATATGGTGAGTGATATTCATATTAAATTCAGTGAATAGTGTAAACATAAATTAGAAAACAACAACACTCATGAATAAATAAATGAATGATCAGTCTAATGATGAAAAAACAGTGAGTTCATAATGGGTTAACGGACTAATCCCATATGCAGCACTCAAGCCACTCAGCTGATGTCTCCTTCACACTGCTTTTCATTAGACAACGACCCTATGAAGCAATTCAGTCAGAAGCACTCCGATCGGAATATGTAAAAGAAAAAAGAGAGGACAAGCCTCATAGCACAATACTGTGATGACTAGAGGGATGTACAAGATAACTCATCGACGGTGTACCAACTCACACATCCGCCGATAAACACAGGCTCAGAGTTAAAAAAGCTGCCGCTCAGTGCGATGGTCTCCTCACAAGGATGTATTCCCGTCACATAGGCTCCTCCCCCACGCGTTACGCCACTCGTCACGTGGCTTAGTCATGGGTCTCCATGTGACTGTGAGAACAGCTGAGCTTTTAAACAGAGCCGCTGCGTGTCAATTTCACAGGAAGTGAAACCAAGAAGGGAGCTGACATCAACATCATTGCTGGCAAACAACTCAGGCACTGTGCAAAACACAACTTTAACATGCCCATTTCATATACAATCATGTACAGAACCATAGTTTAATATAAAGAGATTAAAAAGGTATATAATACGGTTACCCCATATTAGCTGTATGCCTAATTTGATTAAATCGTATGGGCAAACATATATATCTAAAAACTTATTTAAAAACATATTTTACAGACATTTCTTTTAAAACCGAGAAAGAACATATTAACAATATAGCCACTAGTTTTTAATTCACATCGCCCTCTTCATGTGGCTCAGAGGTACTTCATTGACATATAATGTATTATTCACATTTTTATCCATCTTGAAGGGGCAATAGCTATATGGTAACAATAGACCAATGTGAAATATATATTCACCGCTGAAAATTAAAATATATATAAATATACCAAATATATTAATAATAAATATAAAACAATTCATATGATTGTATATACACAAAATCTACATGCTCACATATGGGCATAGAAAAAATATATATAATATATATCCCATTCAAGATGTGATATAGAAAAAAAAACCCAAGTAAAAAAAGGACTAGATTCATCATTTAATCTTTAGAATATGATTTGGAAATTAAAAATCTGAAATAAAACAGTTCAAATCAAATTCTACATTCAGCCCGTTGGGCACTAAAGAGCCCATTTCATATATCCACCTGGATTCACTTTTGCTAAGTTCACGAACTTTGTGGCTACCTCTCCAGTGAGGATTATACTTCTCAATAGCCCAAAATTTTAATTGTGACACAATGCAAAATGACGTGAAACATTATGGTCGGGGTACCCCTTTTCAATGTTTTGAACGTGTTCTCTTATGCGTTTCCACATTGGTCTTTTGGTGCGTCCTATATATTGCAGTAAACAAGAACACTGCAACACATAGACCACGCCCTCTGTGCGACATGTAATGAGATCCTTAATCTCGTATTCTTTTTGAGTTACATTCGACACAAACTTGGAACACTTTTGGCCATTGAGGTTCGTATTCTTGCAAGCGTAGCAACGTTTGCACGGAAAAAATCCTTTTGCCTGATAAAAGGTTAATTGGTTTTGTTTTGTTGGGGGGTCCGGAACATTTTTTGCTATTAGGTCCCTTAAAGTAGGGGCTCTCCTGTATACTATCTTTGGGATGCTCGGCAGGATCCCTTGTAATTGCCTATCTGCTTGTAATATCGGCCAGTGCGTTCTAAATATCTTTTCCAACTTTTTGTGCTGGACACTATAATTTAAGATAATGGGTAGCTCCATTCCTACTTCTTTATTTTTGGTCTTATCTTGTATCAAGGATTCCCTCGGTGTATCATATACTTTTGTGATTTGGGTTTGTATAAAATCTTCATCATACCCCTTGTTCACAAATCGCTTACCCAGCATATTGGCTTGTTCTACAAAGACATTCACATCAGAGCAATTTCTCCGGATTCTTATCATTTGCCCTTTGGGGATATTAATCAACCAAGGGTCATGATGACAGCTGTCTGTGGGTATATAGCTGTTTCTTTCTACCGGTTTGAAGTATGTTTTAGTAGTTATTTTTTGGAGTTCCACATTAATTTCCAAATCCAGAAATTTAATCGATTTGTCGCTAATTTCATACGTGAGTTTGATGTTCTTCTGGTTCACGTTCAATTTATTCAGGAACTGTGTAAGGGAGCAGGCCCGGACTGGCCATAGGGCATACCGGGCATTTGCCCGGTAGGCCGCCTGGCTGTCAGGCCGATTGTTCTAAATTAGATCTCTCATGCCTCCTCCACTCCTCTCCCGGCCTTCTAGCATCTTCTTCCAACTCCTGGGGGGACGAGGCATTGCCGAGCGAGCAGCGCCGGCCGGCCGTGGTTGCTCGGTGACAGGCCCGCCCCCCAGGGGTGGACTGACCATTCAGGCTCTTTGGCTGAGTACCTGTGGGCCGAGGCATGCAGAGGGAACTCCAGCCGTGGGATGGAGGCTCCAGCCGTGGGATGGATGGCGAGAACGGGCTGTGAGGAGAGAGAGGGGGACACTTCCTGGACTGAAATGTTACTTGCTGTCTGTCTTCCCTGTCAGGCGTAGCGATCTCCGCCCGACAGGAGCTTCCTAGTCCCGGCCGCATGATGTCATTCACAGGCTGGGAGGCGGGATGAGCCGAGGAGAGGCTGCTGCAAAGACCTGTGAAGCGCCGTGCCTGTGCAACAGTGCAAGTAAGTTAGAAGAGGTTAAAAACCTTACCTAAGGCACTGTTGTCACAGTGGCTTTGCTGTGTTATTTGCCTAAAGTGATTAACTCTTGGGGGGGGGGGGGGTTAATTTACAATGGTATTTTATAATATGCAGCATGGAGGAGGTTAATGTACTGCCACTGGTCACTGATGTATTGGTGACCAGTGGCAGTTAATTAACCCCTTTGTGCTGCATTAGTGACACCAGTGTCAGTGTTTATTAACCCCTATATTGTGCAGCATGAAAGGGTTAATAAACACTGACACTGGTGTCACTAATGCAGCACAAAGGGGTTAATTAATCGCCACTGACCACCAATGCATCAGTGGCCAGTGGTGTATTTGATACTACCCACCCCATACACCCCACAACCCTCTCATGTACATACCACCCACCCCCATACACTTCGCACCCCTCTCATGTACATACCACCCACCGCCATACACTCCGCACCCCTCTCATGTACATACTACCCCCCAACATACACTCCGCACCCCTCTCATGTACATACTACCCCCCAACATACACTCCACACCCCTCTCATGTACATACTACCCCCCAACATACACTCCGCACCCCTCTTATGTACATACTACCCCCCAACATACACTCCGCACCCCTCTCATGTACATACTACCCCCCAACATACACTCCGCACCCCTCTCATGTACATACTACCCCCCAACATACACTCCGCACCCCTCATGTACATACTACCCCCCAACATACACTCCGCACCCCTCTCATGTACATACTACCCCCCAACATACACTCCGCACCCCTCTCATGTACATACTACCCCCCAACATACACTCCGCACCCCTCTCATGTACATACTACCCCCCAACATACACTCCGCACCCCTCTTATGTACATACTACCCCCCAACATACACTCCGCACCCCTCTCATGTACATACTACCCCCCAACATACACTCCGCACCCCTCTCATGTACATACTACCCCCCAACATACACTCCGCACCCCTCTCATGTACATACTACCCCCCAACATACACTCCGCACCCCTCTCATGTACATACCACCCACCCAACATACACTCCGCACCCCTCTCATGTACATACCACCCCCCCAACATACACTCCGCACCCCTCTCATGTACATACCACCCACCCAACATACACTCCGCACCCCTCTCATGTACATACTACCCCCCAACATACACTCCGCACTCCTCTCATGTACATACCACTCATCGCCATACACTCTGCACCCCTCTCATGCACATACCACCCACCGCCATACACTCCGTACCCCTCTCATATACATACCTCCCACCTCCATACGCTCCACACCCCTCCGTACCGATCACTCACTGTGTTCTTTTAGTAAAGATAGGGGCTGGTAAATTACATTTAGGCTATGCTGCAGTTAATATTTAAATGTCTGCTCTATGCAGCTTAGCTGCAATATGTAGTTGGAGATTGTGTAGCTGTGGCTTGAGTGTGGGCGGGGACACAGGGGGCCCCATGATCTCCTATTGCCCCAGGGCCCCATGAGTTGTCAGTCCATGACTGTATGGGCTGATCAATCTAAAATGCCCGGGCCTATTATTTGTCCCAGTCCGGGCCTGTAAGGGAGGACTCATCGCCTTTCCAGATGATGATACAATCATCAATGTACCTTCTGTACAAAACTAGGTGATGCGGCATATTTGCATAGATAGCCGTCTCTTCCCATTCGGACATATATACATTTGCGACACTTGGTGCGTACTTTGCGCCCATCCCTATTCCATTTAATTGTCGGTAATAGTCTGACTTATACCAGAAATAATTATGCTGAAGGCCGTAGGCCAAGCACCTCAAAACAAACCGTTTCTGTTTCGAAATTAAAGTACCATACTTATTTATTGCCCATTTGGTTGCCCCAATTGCTTCTTCATGATTAATTATAGTGTAAAGTGATGCCACGTCAGCTGTGGCCAACAAATACTTCTCTTGTTCATTTATCACTATATTATCAAGAATTTGAATAAGGTGCTTCGTGTCTCTTAAATAAGCCCTTGTTAGAGGAACTAAAGGCTGGATAAACTTGTCCACATACTCTCCCAGTCGGGAATTTATAGACTGTATCCCATTTATAATGGGTCTACCCGGTGGTCTGATGGGATCCTTGTGGATCTTTGGTATCGTGTATATAATCGGGACCCTACAGATTTCTGGAATAAGGTATTTTTCTTCTTTTTTATTTAGAATACCTCTTTCTCTTCCTCGATAGATAAGTTCCCAAAGTTCTTCCTTATATTCCCTTGTAGGGTTTCCCCTGAGCTTGATATATGTATTCACGTCACTGAGCTGATTCTCCAATTCTTCATAATAGTATTTCCTTGATAGTACTACTATGGCTCCCCCTTTGTCTGCCGGCCTAATAATAATTTGTTTATTCTCTTCAAGTTCTTTTATCCCCTTATGAATAGCTTTCGGATCCGGCATTTTTTTGATTTTCAATTTATCCAAATCTCTAAGGACCATTTTATTAAAAACCTCTATATGCTGGTTATTCTTTACTTGGGGATTAAATAGAGATTTATTTCTCAATTGACTGTGTGTCACTCTTCCCAACATATTTCTTCCATCAGGTACAATTTTTTGGGGTTGATTTAACATGTATTTTTTGATATTCAACCTCCTAGTAAATTTTTTAATGTCTACGTAAGCATCAAATTTACTGAGGTTTCTTTTGGGGGCAAACTTGAGACCTTTATCAAGAGTCATGATCTCTGTTTGCGTTAGTTCAACCCCACTAATGTTATATATTCCTTGACCTATTGAACCTTCCTTCGTTTTGGCCTTGTGTCCCCCTCTGCATCCCCTCTTTCGTTTGGGCTTCTGGAGTGGGCTCCTTGTTCGTACCGAGGAGGTGTCCTCTCGTTCCTGCGTTGATCTAAAAAAGAGCGACTATCCTGTTCCTCTCTATAATTTGCCAATGGCTCATAATAATTATGCGTCGGTATCGGACTTCTTCTGGTATCTTGTTGGTGATAATCCCGATGAGAAGGACCGCCCCGATGGATAGGCTTGATACTGTCCTCCTTGATATTGATAGTACTGCGGTGGGTGATGGTCTCTTGGATCCCTTCGATCCTGATTATGGTAATTATAGTCCTGATGGTATCCATATGTATAATTCCCCTGATTACTGGATTGATTTTGTGGTGGGTTTGATGGTTTCTGATTAGTTTTGTTTTTCCAGCCAGGTTTTTTAGGGGATTTAGTACGGGGTTTTTGGTTGTTTTTATTATTCCTCCACCAGGGTTTTGGTGTTCTAGGGCCATTTGGTTCCTCCCTAAAATGTCTGGGTGGATCATTAGCATATTCTCGTTGAGATCTTGCATATTCATCACCCCCATGTCTCGGTCGTTCAGGTGTTCTGTATCTATATTCCCTTGGAGGGGATATAACCCGAACCTCTCTATCAGGAGAGGAAGAGACAGACCCCATTTTCCCATCTTTGAGATTAAGTTGCCACTTAAATATCTGATGGGATCGGTAATCATTCGTGTCCCTCATATATTTCCTCTTTTTGCGTTGTTTGATTTCAGCATCCTTCTGTTCCAAGACTTTATTAAGTTGATTGGTTAGAGTGGTAAATGAAGGAGTATCTTTGTATCCTTCTAAGGAAGTTTTGCAATCAGCTATTAATTTGGTGATATGCGTGATTTTACGTTGTTTTCTTTTTATTAGAAACTGCAAAACTTCCAGACCTTTCTCATTGAAAAATTTGAACCATTCTTCAATGGAGTCTTTATCCAATAGCCCATCATTAATGGGAACATCCCATCTAAGCCTTCTAGGTACTATTCCTTCCTTCACATATTGTTCATGAGTAGTCAGATCCCACCACACACTGACTTTTTTCTCCATGAGATGAACAAATTTCCTGAAATTAGTATCTAGGTCACATGTTTCTGCAGAATTCTTGGTAGTAAAAACATCTTTAAGGTCAACTGTACGATTTTCCATATAGTTAAATATATCCATGGTTGCTGCTAGTAGTGATAAAATAGTAAGTGCAAAATATGAAAAAGAGTGGTACTACTGCGCTACCAAATAAACTAATACAAAGGAAAAAATCAACAAAAATAATTAAATAATAAAAGCTGCATATCAAAAAGGTGAACAAAACCAAATAATGAATATATAAAAAGTGAAGATAGCGCTAATATCAACTAGTGCTGATTGGTACAATATGGTGAGTGATATTCATATTAAATTCAGTGAATAGTGTAAACATAAATTAGAAAACAACAACACTCATGAATAAATAAATGAATGATCAGTCTAATGATGAAAAAACAGTGAGTTCATAATGGGTTAACGGACTAATCCCATATGCAGCACTCAAGCCACTCAGCTGATGTCTCCTTCACACTGCTTTTCATTAGACAACGACCCTATGAAGCAATTCAGTCAGAAGCACTCCGATCGGAATATGTAAAAGAAAAAAGAGAGGACAAGCCTCATAGCACAATACTGTGATGACTAGAGGGATGTACAAGATAACTCATCGACGGTGTACCAACTCACACATCCGCCGATAAACACAGGCTCAGAGTTAAAAAAGCTGCCGCTCAGTGCGATGGTCTCCTCACAAGGATGTATTCCCGTCACATAGGCTCCTCCCCCACGCGTTACGCCACTCGTCACGTGGCTTAGTCATGGGTCTCCATGTGACTGTGAGAACAGCTGAGCTTTTAAACAGAGCCGCTGCGTGTCAATTTCACAGGAAGTGAAACCAAGAAGGGAGCTGACATCAACATCATTGCTGGCAAACAACTCAGGCACTGTGCAAAACACAACTTTAACATGCCCATTTCATATACAATCATGTACAGAACCATAGTTTAATATAAAGAGATTAAAAAGGTATATAATACGGTTACCCCATATTAGCTGTATGCCTAATTTGATTAAATCGTATGGGCAAACATATATATCTAAAAACTTATTTAAAAACATATTTTACAGACATTTCTTTTAAAACCGAGAAAGAACATATTAACAATATAGCCACTAGTTTTTAATTCACATCGCCCTCTTCATGTGGCTCAGAGGTACTTCATTGACATATAATGTATTATTCACATATTTATCCATCTTGAAGGGGCAATAGCTATATGGTAACAATAGACCAATGTGAAATATATATTCACCGCTGAAAATTAAAATATATATAAATATACCAAATATATTAATAATAAATATAAAACAATTCATATGATTGTATATACACAAAATCTACATGCTCACATATGGGCATAGAAAAAATATATATAATATATATCCCATTCAAGATGTGATATAGAAAAAAAAACCCAAGTAAAAAAAGGACTAGATTCATCATTTAATCTTTAGAATATGATTTGGAAATTAAAAATCTGAAATAAAACAGTTCAAATCAAATTCTACATTCAGCCCGTTGGGCACTAAAGAGCCCATTTCATATATCCACCTGGATTCACTTTTGCTAAGTTCACGAACTTTGTGGCTACCTCTCCAGTGAGGATTATACTTCTCAATAGCCCAAAATTTTAAATCCTTAGGGTTTTGATTGTGACACAATGCAAAATGACGTGAAACATTATGGTCGGGGTACCCCTTTTCAATGTTTTGAACGTGTTCTCTTATGCGTTTCCACATTGGTCTTTTGGTGCGTCCTATATATTGCAGTAAACAAGAACACTGCAACACATAGACCACGCCCTCTGTGCGACATGTAATGAGATCCTTAATCTCGTATTCTTTTTGAGTTACATTCGACACAAACTTGGAACACTTTTGGCCATTGAGGTTCGTATTCTTGCAAGCGTAGCAACGTTTGCACGGAAAAAATCCTTTTGCCTGATAAAAGGTTAATTGGTTTTGTTTTGTTGGGGGGTCCGGAACATTTTTTGCTATTAGGTCCCTTAAAGTAGGGGCTCTCCTGTATACTATCTTTGGGATGCTCGGCAGGATCCCTTGTAATTGCCTATCTGCTTGTAATATCGGCCAGTGCATTCTAAATATCTTTTCCAACTTTTTGTGCTGGACACTATAATTTAAGATAATGGGTAGCTCCATTCCTACTTCTTTATTTTTGGTCTTATCTTGTATCAAGGATTCCCTCGGTGTATCATATACTTTTGTGATTTGGGTTTGTATAAAATCTTCATCATACCCCTTGTTCACAAATCTATGAGAGCCTGACGAAGAGACACGCATGTCTCGAACGCGTGCACCGCCCTAAGACTGCATCCGGAAGTGACGCTCTGCTGTTTGCGCTCCACGGCTGCGTTCCACCACGCCGAATGTGGCGTTTCTGCCTCCCCCCGTACCAGCGCTGTGTTACCATCTAGGGACATAGTTACATAGTTAGTCAGGTTGAAAAAAGACACAAGTCCATCCAGTTCAACCACAAAAAAATAAACAAACAAAATAAAAAACACAATACAATCCCATACACCCAACTCCATACCCACAGTTGATCCAGAGGAAGGCAAAAAACCCCAGCAGAGCATGATCCAATTTGCTACAGCAGGGGAAAAAATTCCCTCCTGATCCCCCGAGAGGCAATCGGATTTACCCTGGATCAACTTTACCTACAAATCTTAGTACTCAGTTAAATTCTGTACATTTAGGAAAGTATCCAGGCCTTTCTTAAAGCAATCTACTGAGCTGGCCAGAACCACCTCTGGAGGGAGTCTGTTCCACATTTTCACAGCTCTTACTGTGAAAAAACCTTTCCGTATTTGGAGGTGAAATCTCTTTTCCTCTAGATGTAAAGAGTGCCCCCTTGTCCTCAGTGTTGACCGTAAAGTGAATAACTCAACACCAAGTACACTGTATGGACCTCTTATATATTTGTACATGTTGATCATACCCCCCTTAATTCTCCTCTTCTCAAGAGTGAATAGATTTAGTTCTTCTAATCTTTCCTCATAGCTGAGCTCCTCCATGCCTCTTATCAGTTTGGTTGCTCTTCTCTGCACTTTCTCCAGTTCTCCGATATCCTTTTTGAGAACTGGTGCCCAAAACTGAACTGCATACTCCAGATGAGGTCTTACTAATGATTTGTACAGGGGCAAAATTATATCTCTGTCTCTGGAGTCCATACCTCTCTTAATACCATACCAGGTGCGGTGACCTCCAGAGACACCGCACTTGGCCCTTACCTTGTGGATTAACCATCACGCTGCCTGAAGCCTGTAAGAAGACCTTCCCAGCAGAGTCTATGCACTCCAGACGCCAGCCACAGATGATACCAGTATTTCAATACCTGTACCCCCTGCATTCTTGTGAGTAACCTCTCATAAGAATTATTGTTTTTTGTCCTTTTTATTAAACTTCCATACTACGCTTTTTGTTTTCTTGTTGTTGTTTCAGAATTGCTTCTTCTTGACAGCTGGCAGCCCTCCAAGCAAGAGTGTATATTTAATATAATACAATTTGTGTTACTGCTCCATGAACTTTCTATGGACTGAACTTTTACCACAAATAATTTCAATTTTTTTATTTTTTTATTATATTTATATTTTTAACAACTCTCTCATGGACAGCTGAATTTGATCACTGCCCCACTCCTTATATCCTCCTTTTTACATTTTTTATACTTTCAGCTATCACATGAATCTCACCTTTCCACCATTCCCCCCCTTAAGCGTGTATTCTTATCTCCCTCATTTCATTTTGGTGAGCGCTTGATTTTATCTGTTTTTTGTTGGACTTGAGGACAGGTATGTGTGTTTTATCCCCCATCCGGTGTGTAGCATGTGAGGGGGTGGAAGGGAATATGTGTGTGGGTCCACTAACATGTGAATGCTTTGTGTCATCCACAGATGTGCTGGAGGGAGCTGGGCCATCGTCTGCCGGTGTCCGACCCACGCCATCCCCGGAACATCTGCCTCAGCCTGACCCCCTGGGAAGCCATAATGCATCGGTGGAGGGGAGTGCCAACACCTCTCCTCTAGAGGTAGTTGAGGAGGAGCCGGTGGATCTCCACCAGAAGGAATGCCTGTATTTTGAGGAGGCTTCCACCTTCCCTGGACCCTCAGAGACCTCCATCCCATCCAGGGGAACCCCCTCCAGGGCTACCCCATCCAGGGGAACCCCCTCCAGGGCTACCCCATCCAGGGGAACCCCCTCCCGGGCTACCCCATCCAGGGGAACCTACTCCCGGGCTACCCCGTCCAGACGGACACATGCCTCTCCATCCCCCAGGAAGGCATTGAGGAAGACCAGAAGGGCTGGAGAGGGAGCAGGCAAGGCAGACACGCCACATGGGTGCTCTAGCCTGTGACCTGCACCGTGGGGCAGACAGCCTGGCCTCCTCAGCCAAGACCCAGGCTGATTGCACAGTGGCTGTGCAGGGCACCGCAGCCGCTATGCAGCAGTGCCTCACCCAGCAGGCTGAGCAGACCAGCTCTATCTCGGACTGCCTGCAAGATGTGAGCGCAAACTGCACTGCCATGGTCACATGCATGGGTGACCAAGCCCAGACCCTTGAGGCCATGTGTCATCACATGGTGGCAGGGGGTCCCTCACCATCTGGGGACCATGGCTCGGCACTATGAAGTGAGTAATGACTACACTTGTGTGAACATATGTATATTATTGGACATGGTTTATTGTCTGGTTTTTAATCATTTTTTTCCTTATTCAGATATTAAAGACACATAATATCCCTGATGAAGTTTAAACTTTAAAAGTTTTTGATCGGAAACGCGTCAAATCAGCTAACCTTCTATATTTTACCCCTTAGGGGGAATTTCTGTTAAAATATGGCATGGTGTCTATCTGCTACTCATATGTCTGTAATCAATGTTTTTTTCACTATATTGTTCTGTATTGCAATGTAATTTTGTACTTTTTCTATTTACATGTATTAAAAATATATTTTTTATACTTTTTGAATACATATTTTTTTCGTTGCCTACATAATCCCAACCCTAGAGTTTTTTGCATTATAAATTTACAAGGGATGATGGCAACCACATGGTCATTTGTATAGGCTGGTCTATTTGCGGGTGAAAGATTTATGGAAAATTATAATCTATTGACTATTTCATATGTATAAATAGAAACTTTTATTTTTATATTTTTGCACATACCTAATATAGAGTGGTTTAATTCGTTTGGGGGTATTTTATATAGCATTTTTTGTAATACTGTGTATTTTCACCTATGGTGATTTAATATTTTACATTTGAAGATAAATTATTGTGAGATTCATATTTATACAGATATACACATTTATTTATTTTTTATGTTTACATTAAGTTCATACAGTGCCTTAAAGTATTCATACCCCTTGAGATTTTCCACGTGTTATCATGTTACAACCAAAATCTTAAATGTATTTTATGTGACCGACCAACACAAAGTGGCACATAATTGTGAATTGGAAGGAAAATGACAAATGGTTTTCAACAAATAAATATATGAAAAGTGTGGCGTGCATTTGTATTCAGCCCCTTTACTCTGATGCCCCTAATTAAAATCTAGTGGAACCAATTGCCTTCATAAGTCACCTAATTATTAAAGAGTATACCTGTGTGTAATTTAATCTCATTATAAATACCGCTAATCTGTGAAGCCCTCAGAGGTTTGTTCGAGAACCTTAGTTTAATCCATCAATTGAAAATGGAAAGAGTATGGCACGTCTGCAAACCTACCAAGACATTAGAGAAGCAGCCAAGAGGCCCATGGCAACTCTGGGGGAGCTGCAGAGATCCACAGCTCGGGGGGGGGGGGAATCTTACCACAGGACAACTATTAGTCATGCACTCTACAAATCTGGCCTTTATGTAAGAGTGGCAAGAAAAAAAGCCATTTTTGAAAGAAAGCCGTGAGTTTGGCCTAAAAGCAAAATGCTATGTGTAGCGGAAAACTAACACTGCACATCACCCTGAACACGCGTTTCCCCTACAGTGAAACATGGTGGTGGCAGCATCATGTTGTGGGATGCTTTTCTTCAGCAGGGACATGGAAGCTGTATAGAGTTGATACGAACATGGATGGAGCCAAATACAGGGCAGTATGATGCCATGTACACACAGTCGTTTTTTGTGCTAAAAAAAACGTAATTTTTTAGCATGGAAAAAAACTACGTTTTTCAAACTTCATTTTAAAAAACGGCGTTGCCTACACACCATCGTTTTTTCAAAATGCTCTAGCAAAGCGCGGTTACGTTCAGCACGTACGGCGGCACTCTGTTCCAATCAAGCTCGCATCATAACTTGCTTCTGAGCATGCGCGGGTTTAAAAACATTTTAGCCTACACACGGTCATTTTTTATGACACAAAAAACGACATTTTGAAAAACGACATAAAAAATTGAAGCATGCTCGAATTTTTTTTTTTGGTCGTTTTTCAGAAGACCTAAAACTACGTTTTCCCCACACACAGTCATTTTAAATGACGTTTTTAAAAATGTCGTTTTTTTTCATCACAAAAAACGACCGAGTGTACGCGGCATTAGAAGAAAACCTGTTCGTCTGAAAAAGACTTGAGACGAGGGCAGAGGTTCACTTTCCAGCAGGACAATGACCCTAAACATACAGCCAGAGCTACAATGGAATGTTTTTTTAGATCAAAGCCTTTTCATGTTTTAGACCAATTAAACACTAAAAAACAGCACTCATGAGACATACACAATGATGCATGTAGGCTCTTTAGCAAAAGTGAAGAACCATTTATTGGTCACAATTTCAATATAATAAATCCAATCCAAAAATGGACGAAAATAAGAAAATAATTATGATATTTGTAATAGTCACAACTTGCAGTTCACAATTTGCAATATTGATATTCTTGATCCATGGAGCAAGGAGGAGTTAAAAGTTCCTAGCGTGGCTTAAAAATCCTGTAAATTGATTATAGTGTAAACACAGTACCTTTTAAGATGACTTCCGTATGTAGGCCAACGTGTGGGGGGCCCTCCAACACGAAGGACGCAAAACTGGGACCGTGGCACAGCTGGGACGGGGAGAACTCACAACCTCCATCCCTCCAGATGGGTGACGTCACACCACTGCAATGCCAGCTGGCGTCTGAAGATTCAAGCAGCGCTGTGGACTGAGTGTGCCGTTATTTTTTTTTAGCGCTGGTGTTTCTTGCTGTTTTATTAATGTTTTAGAATGTCAAAGTCCAAATGTAAATCCAATTAAGAATCTGTGGCAAGACTTGAAAATAGCTGTTTACAGACGCTTTCCATCCAATCTGACAGAGCCTGAGCTATTTTGCAAAGAAGAGTGGGCAAAATTTCACTCTCTAGATGTGCAAAACTGGTAGAGAGACATACCCAAAAACACTTGCAGCTGTAATTTCCGTGAAAGGTGGTTCTACAAAGTATTGACTCAGGGAGGCTGAATAGAAATGCATGCCACACTTTTCAAATATGTATTTGTAAAAAGGTTTGAAAACCATAAATCATTTTCTTTCCACTTCACAATTATGTGCCACTTTGTGTTGGTCTATCATATAAAATCCTAATAAAATGCATTTAGGTTTTTGGTTGTAACAAAATTGTAGAAAGTTTCAAGTGGTACTTTTTCAAGGCACTGTTTATAATTTTTTTGGATGTACTTTCACATTGCAGAGCGCTTCACAGTTATTTTCTTTGTATTTTCTATGTGGTATGTTGATTGCACTATTTACTGACAGCTGCTCCATTTTTATTGTTGTTGGATTTTTAAGTGGCACTCTAGACCTCACTGTTGAGTTATTTTACTAGCCCATAGATCGTTCTATATTTAATGCACAGGATTAATTACAAGACTGTTTTTCCGAAGATAAATTAGGGAATTGTGGTTGATGCTACAGTATATGCATGTGTTCTTGCAAACCCATAACACAAGCACACCAATTATCTTCATATAAATGACCTTGAACTTGTGCATTTTCTTATAATAAGTCAGGCCCATGTGTCTACCACATCTTCACTCAAGAATTGTTACGGTATATAAGATAAATACCTGTCAGAGACCATTGTTCTGGAACTCAAATGTGTACAGCATCAGCTGTAATTAGACAGAAGACTATGCTCAATTAGCAGGAAATTCATCTGTTACAAACTTACTTCGAGTACATCAAACATTTTAAAGCATGTGATAACACAGCTGTGTAGTTTGATGGTGAATTGCAGGCCTCAGAATTTGGATGGAATATTTTATTTTACTTTTTACAGTAGTGAGTAAAATCCATTTCTTTATGATGTGCATTGGACTTCACAGGTTTTTCAGTATTAATTGTGCTATGAGTAATCTAAAAAGAGAAATTTACAACATATATATATATATATATATATATATATATATATATATATATATATATAAGCACTTTTTTTAGTTTTGTTCAGAAATATTTTTTTCTGTTGAGTATGGCAAGGCTAGAGCCTCAGATTTTTATTAATCCATGAATACATTTAATGCAATACTGTGTTAACAGCAACAGGTGTGTAGAGTCAGCCAAACTCACATTATTATTAACACATTTCATAAAGCACACCACACTCAACCTTGGATCCAGCTGTCTATGTCAACAGCAAGTGAATAGTGGATCGGATTTATCATTGAGCCTACATTTTTAGTTATCAGTGGAGCATAGAACACCTTATTCCATAGGCAATATGCACACAGGGTTGCATAGTTTGTCTAGTTGAAAAAAGACACAAGTCCACCTAGTTCATATAGACCCATGTCTTGCACCCCGCCTATGACAGGCTGAAGCACTCTGACTGGAAAAGGCTGCATGCTGTAGTATTGTTAGGGCCCTACAGTACGTGTTTAGAGATGTATGCATTGAAAACGCATCCCTCCCCCACTTGCCCCTTCCCCTGACTTCTCTGTCAAGACCAATGGCACACCTATCGACCCGCCCCACATGCCAAGATGCTAGGTGTAATTCTGGACTCTGAACTATCCTTTCAGTCCCACATTCAATAACTTTTCAAAGCTTGCCACCTCAACCTATGTAACATTTCCAAAATACGCCCCTTCCTAACCCATGATACCACAAAGCTTCTAATTCACTCCCTGGTTATCTCTCGCCTCGACTACTGCAACTCCCTCCTCATTGGGTTACTTTTACAAAAGCTACCCCCCCTTCATTTCAATATGAATGCTGTCGTCAGACTCGTCCCACTTACTCAGTTTGCTTTTTGTCATGACCTGGGCTTGAACCTGGGACCTCTTCTGTGTCTGACATTGACACTGAGCTATCTGGGATGCTGGACAGTTCCCTGCCTGATCTGCTGGATAAACCTATCTGATCCATTAGACTACTCTGCTTGGTGTCTTGATTGCTGATGAACCTTGAACCCCTTGCTCCTCCCATGAACTTCCTATAAAAGCCTTGTCTCAGCACTTCCTCTTTGCCAGGTTATTGTGCCTTCCCTGCCAGTGCCTTGCTGTTGTTTTTCCTACTGCCTGATCCCAACCTGCAACCACCCTGGTTTGAACATCGGCCTGTTCCTGGACTACTCTACTGCCTAATCCCAATCTGCAACCACCCGTGTTTGACGCTTGGTCTGTTTTTTGACTACTCTGTTGCTTGGTCCCAACCTGCAGCCACTCATTATTAATCCTTTGGCTTGTTTGCTGACCATGCTGCTGTTTCATCCTTGTCTATTTATCCGCTATTGGACACCGGCTCGCTCACACCCTGTTGGGGCAAACTTGAGGACCGCGACCTGGTACTAGCTTGCAGCTAAATCCATCTTCACCATCAGGAGCTCTGGGGAAAACCAGCTAGTACTTAGACTCCGCACCTCAGGGGAGCCTGTGTCATCTGCCAGAAGTGTTTGCCTGTATGCCTGTCCTGCCACTGCTATTGCAATTGGCCTGACCCCTGATCGTGACACTTTTAGATGATACCTGACCCCTGATCGTGACACTTTTAGATGATACCTGAAAACCCTTCTCTTCAAAGAAGCCTTTCCAGCTCCTACCTAACAACAACTGTACTTTATTTTTTCTATCAGCTCACCCCCCACAGCTATTACCTTTTGTATCACTTGCCTCTCCCTCTTAGATTGCAAGCTCTAATGAGCAGGACCCTCTTATTTCTCCTATATTGAATTGTATTGTAACTGTACTGTCTGCCCTAAAATTGTAAAGTGCTGCATAAACTGTTGGTGCAAGATAAATCCTGTCCAGTCTGAGCCAAGCAAAGGTTCAGCCTGAACATCACCTGTTCAGTGAACACCCAAATGTGTGGGTCACTCGGCGGGATATTCGCCCACCAAGCGCTCCACAATGCAGTGTTTTCCTTCACAGTGTATTCTAGGGCCCTAATTGGATGAAGCCCTACACCTGACCACTGGTCAGGTGCAAGGCTTTGCCAATTGGGGCACCAGCGCACTGTCAGAGCCCTGATTGGACAAAGTGATGATGACTTTCTCCAATCACAAATCACAACTCAGTGCCCATAGTCATACCCCACACTAGAAAAGGGAAATTCCCATAGGAAGCTTTTGCATTGTGTTGGAGTGGACATAGAGCAGAGCTCAGTTTGCTACTAGCAAGTAGGTTTATTCACTTGTTGTGACTCTGAGTGTAGAGTGTTAGTTTAGTGTGTGAATGAAGGGTGTCAGTATAGTGTAGCACAGGTCTACTACCAAAATTATAATTTAAGAAATGTATTGTTCTTTAGAAAGGGTTTGGCTCCCTCTAGTGGCCATTGAAACTTTATCAGGATATTTCCTTCTGGTTAAGAAAAACAGTTATGCATTGTGGGATATACAGGAGAATGAGGAAGTACTCATGTTGTTAAATCAGGCTAGGAACTACAAACCCACAATGCCAAGCTACAAACCCACAATGCCAAGTCACAGCAGTGTCTCTCTGGACACCATTCAACAACTAGCAAGAGGCCTGTGTGTGTGCCCAGGGCTGTGAGAGCCTGCAGCCTATAGCAGAGAGCAGATCGCCTGCCCCAGAAGGATCCTTGTGAGCAGCCCTGCTGATTGAGCAGGAGAACCAGTCAGCGCTTCAGAGTTTTTGAAGCCACCTGCCTTCCAGCATACCGGGAGGAGCAGCACAGCGCAAAGGAGCTATCTACACAGACGGAGTCCACAGCCAGTTGGGATCCAGAGTGGTGAGAAGGCATTTGCCTATCCATGTAGTGACTGTACTATTGCTAAGTGATTGCCTGCTATACAGACTGTCGCTGAGACCTGTAGTTCCACAGCTGTGGATCTATTGCACCTGAGTATTCTATAGCTGGATCCTGGGGGTTTTCTGTTTTCTTTTCCCCCATGCTGCAAGGTCATAGCAGTACTGTACTGTTCACTCACAGAAGGAATTACAAGTGGGGATAGTTTGCAGCTAAGTAATCAATCTCACCATATTCTACAGTTACTGTTTCCCTTGCTATTTTGGATTACAAATACGTGCACCACCTCACACTGCAGTACAATTAAGCTAGCTGAAGACAAGAAAACTGGAACTGGAGGAACTTTCAATACTTTATTCTTTCACAAGGCTTTACTGCTATACAATTGTGTATCACTCTGAACTGCACTCTAGGGGGAGCCATTTAGCAACATACATGTCATGGACCTTGAGATATTAAAGTGTTTCTACTTGACATCTGTTACACAGGAGAGGGACATTCAATGCAAGGCTTTTGAAATGCTAAGTGGAACCAGCTTGTGAAATACCTTTTATTGTGTTCTACAGGTTAAGAGCGGGTGTCGGAGCCAGTCCATCTGGCTAGAATTGGTGATTGAAGGTTAATTGAATCTATTATGTATGTTTGAAGATGTATGTGTTTACGCTAAGGGACTTTGTATTGTTCTAAAGGTCAGAAGCCTGTCAGCTGTATTGAATTAGCATTCTATTGTCTAAAGCAATGTAACCTCTCAGAGGTAGTAATTAAGTAGACCGGGTTATTGTGTACATTGATTACCCCCTGGGGCTTCTGTCTCAATACACAAGTCTTTCTATCCAAGCTATTGGACCAATCCCTGTTGACAATTTCAAGTCCTCATTTGCATGGTCAAGGAGGACTTGAGTGAAGACTGCATATACCTTACAATTGACCAATAGGAAAGCGGTTGTTGGGAGTGGGATGTTCCAAAATTCTGTATAAAAGTGTGCTGTGTATATGAAAATAAAGAGTCCTGTTGAAACGTACATACAGCCTGCCTGGTGTTTGTTCTTAACCACTTCCAGACCTTAGGTGTTTTTCAGATTCGGTGTTTGCAAGACTAAAACAGTTTTTTTCTGCTAGAAAATTACTTAAAACCCCCAAACATTATATATTTTTTTTCTAACACCCTAGAGAATAAAATAGTGGTCATTCCAATACTTTTTGTCACACCGTATTTGCGCAGCGGTCTTACAAGCGCACTTTTTTTGGAAAAAATTCACTTTTTTGAATTAAAAAATAAGACAACAATAAACTTGGCCCAATTGTTTTATATATTTTGAAAGATAATGTTACGCCGAGTAAAATGATGCCCAACATGTCACGCTTAAAAATTGCGCCCGCTCGTGGCATGGCGTCAAACTTTTACCCTTAAAAATCTTGATAGGCGACGTTTAAAAAATTCTACAGGTTGCATTTTTTGAGTTACAGAGTAGGCCTAAGGCTAAAATTATTGCTCTCGCTCTAACGATCGCGGAGATACCTCACTTGTGTGGTTTGAATACCGTTTTCATATGTCGGCGCTACTCGCGTATGCGTTCGCTTCTACGCGCGAGCTCGTCGGGACGGGGCGCTTTAAACAAATTTTTTTTTGCTTTTCGCATTTATTTTTATTTATTTTAGAATTTTTAACAATGAAAAAAAAAAAAAAAAAAAATTATCACTTTTATTCCTATTACAAGGAATGTAAACATCCCTTGTAATAGAAAAAAGCATGACAGGTCCTCTTAAATATGAGATCTGGGGTCAAAAAGACCTCAGATCTCATATTTGGGCTTAAATGCAAAAAATAGAAAAAAAATAAAAAATGTCATTTTTTCAAATGACCAAAAAAAAATTTGTCTCTTTAAGAGGCTGGGCGGGACTGACGTTTTGACGTCACTTCCGCCCAGCCGAGCTATGGGGACGGGCGAAGGAGATTTTTCCTTCAGTCTCGTCCCCGCTCACCAGCCGACAGCATCCGATCGCCTCCGCCGCTACCGACGGCTCCGGTAAGCGGCGGAGGGCGCGGGAGAGCGGCGAGAGGGGGGGGCCCCTCTCCCGCCACCGATAATGGCGATCTCGCGGTGAATCCGCCGCGGAGACCGCCATTATCGGATTCCAGACCGCGCACACTAAAGATGGATACCTCGGTTGTGACAGCAGCTGCTGCCGTTACCGAGATATCCGTCTTTAAAAATAGGACGTACATCGTCGTGCGCAGGTCTGGAAGTGGTTAATGGGTCCGAATGGCACATAGCTGTAATTCGGATCCCGGAACCTTGGATGACTGGACCATCAGACGTTGCAATCTGCAAGCTGACTCAATGGTAGCAGAGGAGTGTCGGGAGAGCAGAACCGGGCGAGAAAGGATCTCGTCACAATACAGTTGGAACTTGTACTTGTATTACTGTGTTCACTGTTGTGTATTCTTCGTGCAATGGTCTGTGTGCTGAGGCCTCAGTGGGGAGGTACTTCAATACAGGTATTAAAGTATTGAGGATCTATTCCAATGTGCACCTGTTCACATATACCCTTATTATATTGCTATTGGATACAGCGGTGTGATGTTATTCCTTTGAACAAATATCTCTGCAAATCAATACTTGTGTTATTCATCTGTTATTCACACCATTTCTTTATGTTATTCTTCACCATTTTTCATCATAGAAATTTTTTAAAAGTTGTTCATTGATATCTTGTGTGAGTCTCTATTTACTGCCACAACTGATGAAGTGACAGAACCCAGGGTCTCAGTAAATATACTATATGCTCTTTCATTATTGTGTCACTTTCTGTTGCTGGGTTCTACACTAACATTGTTAAGCAGGTGTGCCAGAGGGGTTAAGACAGTTCTTGGGGTTGAGCGTCAGAGTGCAGAACCAAACAAATATTAAGCGGCTCCTACAGGGGTAGCACTACAATAGTGTAGTTTGTTAGTGCAGTGTTTAACACAGCTTTACATAACATCTGGCTCTGAGTAGAGTGTAGAGTGTGTTAGTGTAAGTACTGTGTGCGAGTATAGTGGTTTATAGTGTTTTAGCATATTGTAGTGCAGTTTTAACACATGTCAAAAAAGTGATCTTGCGTTGAAAAGTGATATCACTAAATATAACGTCTTGTATAGAAAAATGTGTGTATATATATATATATATATATATTCCAAAAGTGTGGATAATAAATATGTATGTGGATAAACAATGGTAAATATAAAATGTCCCAGAACTATAATGGTGAGAAAACGTTCAATGATGGTTGTGATAAATGGACAAGTGATCCAAATAAAGATGTCTCCAATTAATGAGTCTTATATGGGGTATCCACTATAAACAAAATTAAATAATATGGGTGCTCCACAGAGTGGTCTCCCAGAACTCTCACCTCAAATGTATATATTCGCATTGATTAGGTATGATCCAGCCTTGTGATAAGTGAGGGTAGGGGGCGCTAGAACACTAAATAATAAATGGAATAAATATATCAAACATATAATAGTGATAAGTAAATATACAATATTGTACTCAGATAATGTCAGTCCAAATAAAAATTATAAGTCCATGTACATTTCAATAACGTGAAAAAATACAAAAAATATGTGCCATAGGAAAAAAGTGCCTTAGAACAGACTTCCAATGAAGAAAACAGATAATTGAGTTGCGTGATGAAATGATATTTCAAAGTGAAGCCTTCACCAAAAACACAGATATTTCACCCGACGTGATAGATAATAGGATGGCTCCTTACCAAAACTGTATGACCCTTTAATTATAGAAGAAGTTATTAACGCTTTGTTTACACCAAGGTAAACCAGTGCAGACCCAGAGGTATCCAAACGACCAAACTCAGCCGAATCCAAACAGGATATCAGAAGTCACAACATATAAGGGAATAGAAGCCGCAAATAGTGTAACACTGATTTTATTGAGCAAAAAAGTTAAAACAAAGATAGCCAAATGGCCCCTTACTTTGTCCGGTGCCCAAGAACCCGGCACTGAGGCTGCTGCGCGTTGTCAGATAGAAGACTGATCTCTTACGCCGTATGTGCCGGCTTGCGCTCCACAGTCGGCAACCAGCTGGACTGGAAAGGTGCGTATGTCTGCGTGACCACAAAACACCTTCAAAATCTAAAGGATCATATCCACAGGGAATGAGAAACCCTCCTCCCTATAACAACTATGGAGGTGGCTATCCCCCACCCCAGGACTAGTATCCAGCTCCGTATGGAGCACCCACCTATAATAGGTTTGCTCCTTTGGATGATAGACAGGGGGATGGGAATTATTACCACCACAACCATGGTCCTAACCAATATGCCCATAGACCCCCACGGGGTCACTTTAGGGGTAACTTTAGAGGACGCCCAGCTCAACAACAGAATAACCAACAATCAGGGGGGGAATGGAGGGGATGGAAAGAACCCTACAAGATCCCAGCCCCTATACCCCAATATCCTACAAAAAACACAGATAAAGAGGCAAAAGAGGGGAACCAGAAAAAAAAAAACCACGAGACGACTAACCGAGGGAATTTTCAACTTGGCAGGAGTTGTTTTCTCTGAGGCGGAATTGGAGGTTCTCTCGAAAGGTATGAAATTTGCCCCGGACAAACACATTGACAAATTTGACTTATTTGTCGATGTGGAGAAATATATAAGGAAATTGAATATAAAAAAACATTTCTCACAACAGTCTTCTTACACCACAGTATCAGACACCACAGGTTACCAACATAGTGGTTTGAAAAATAATTCTACCTTTAACCCCAAAAAAGGTTTTCAAAAGTATGGTACAGGGGGAAATAAAAAACTTGGAGATTAAACAATCTAAGTCTAACAAACTATTGAAGGAAGGGATTAAACAATTAGAAAAAAACAAAAATATTGTTATCCATCCTGCAGATAAGGGGGGAGGAGTAGTGGTACTCACTAAAGAAAATTACTACAATGAAGTAGAGCCCTTTTTGGGAGATAGCAACACGTACCAACTTCTATCAGGAGACCCACTCCCAAAACTTAAGGGAGAATTGGCCGTTTGGGTGGGTAAGGGAACTGAGAAGTCTATACTTACCAAAAAAGAAGCCTTGTATCTCATACCTAAAGTACCCCGTACTCCAGTGCTATACATATTGCCAAAAATACATAAGAACAGGACCAGTCCCCCAGGTAGACCCATTGTGAGTGGGATAGGATCCCTCTACTCAAGGGTTGGAGAATACATCAACATCTTTCTCCAGCCCTTGGTGGTTCAAGGCCAATCCTATCTTAAAGATAGCAAAGAGCTAATCAATTCTCTATCCACAGTGACTGTTACTGATGATACGTGGCTAGTTACTGTGGATGTGGAGTCATTATATACTAACATCAGACAGCCTGATGCTGTAACAGCAGTAACCTTAGCATTAAAGGAAGGGTCCACACTCCTAGCCACTCAAATTAAATTTTTGGTAGAGGGATTGAGAATAGCTATGGAGAACAACTATTTTTGGGCCCTGGACAGGTTCTACAACCAGATTAAAGGGGTAGCTATGGGGGCTAGATATGCCCCCAGCATAGCTAATCTGGTCCTAAACAAATGGGAAAGAGAAACAATATGGAAAGACAAGGACCAAGCCCTTCTATACTACAAAAGGTATATAGACGATGTGATATTGTTGTGGGAGGGTTCCTTGTCTTCATTGGAGTGTTTTCTACATAATTTGAACATAAACTGTTATGGTTTTACAGCTGAATTTCGTCTCAATATGATCAACTATTTAGACTTGACATTGACCAAAAGAGGTAATAAGATTAGCACTAAGACTTTTTTTAAGTCCACAGACAGGAACGGTTTTGTACCCCTTTCGAGCTGCCACCATCCCAAGTGGTTGGGAGCTATTCCTAAAAGCCAATTTATGCGGTTGCGCAGAAATTGTGATCAATCCTCAGAATTTGAAATTCAGGTGGATAAACTTAGTGAGAGATTTTTAGAAAAGGGTTACACCAATACCCAATTAACATCTACAAAGAATGCCGTTTCCCAACTGGATAGACAATCTTTGTTGGTATCTAAACCTAGGGCTCCCCGTCAAGGGGAACTAGCTGTCTCATTAGGGTTTCATAGACACTACAAAAGTGTTGAAAATATCTTCAAACAATTTTGGCCCATTCTTCAGAGAGACACCGATTTGGCCAAAATTTTACCGGCCAGGCCGGTGTTCATCTACAGAAGGGCTCCGGGCCTAAGGAACATCATAGCCCCCAATGTTCCTGATCCCCCTAAAAAGCCTCTGACATTCCTTGACGGATCAGGATTTCATTATTGTACACGTTGTCGATCCTGTAAAACCACTAAAAGACAGGGGAAGAAAAAAATTTAATTTAAGTCGAATGTTGCACAAAAAGAATATAAGGTTAAGCCTTTAATCACTTGTGATCACAGATATGTAACCTATGTTCTCGAATGTCCTTGCTCGTTGCAATATGTGGGACGTACAACGAGAGAACTTAAAGTTAGGATCAATGAACATGTGGCAAATATAATTTAGGGTTTCCCTAACCACAGTGTTTCAAAACACTTTGACCTATGCCATGATAGGAATCCCCGCCTTTTAACCTTCTATGGCATAGACAAGATCACGAACCACTGGAGAGGGACCGACCTTACCAAGGCTGTATCCCAGAATGAGACCCAGTGGCTGTATCGTTTACAAATAGGGTGGACTCTTGCATATAAACAAATAAAAATCGTCCCCTGAAAAAGTCATGAGGTGTGACGTAGCGGCATAGGGAGTGCGACAGGCTGACGCAGACCAGGAAGTGACGTAAGGAGGTGCAAAATACGCCGCTATTTTATAATTTTGCCGAATATATATATATATTTTTTTTATTTGTTTATATGTAAGAGTCCACCCTGTGCGGGGAGCTCGTCACATTGATTACAAAGTGAAAGCACAGCACAGTGTATGCTGTGCTCTTTGTCTCCCCCTACAGTGCAGTACCCGGCAGGAAGAGCTGCTAAGGTAAAAGACAGACGTTTTTTATCTACTCTGTGTATATATGTGTATGTGTGTGTATATGTATAATATATATATATATATATATATATATATATATATATATATATATATATATATATATATATATATATATATATATATATATATATATATATAGTGTGTGTGTTTACATGACCCCCTTATATGTGTACAATCAGAACCAATTTTTTATTTTATTTTTGCTTGTTCATAGTACCAGCAAAAAAATGCTGTTCCACTGAAAAGCGATCCATGCTCAGATCGCTTTTCAGAGGCATTTTTCAGCCGGTAAAGAGGCAATATGTTGCCTCCTGACCGCCTGTTTTAACCCCTTAAATGCATCATGCCTATGCTGCAACTGAATGCAATGCACACAGTTGCAGGGTGGTTGCAGTGCAGCCCCATTCACCTAGGGCAGTGATGGCGAACCTTGGCACCCCAGATGTTTTGGAACTACATTTCCCATGAAGCTGTTATACCCACTTCCCATAGCTCAGCTGTGTGAGGCTTTTTTTAGTACAAGTGCAGTCGATCACACTCTTTGCCAAAAGCAGATCAAGTGTGGCAAATGCACAAGCCATTTAGGTACCACATGCATAACAAGACATTTAACCTCCCACCACTCAGCCCGTTGTCACCCGAAAGCCACACACAAGTTACACAATTCTTCCCCTCCACACTCTTCGCCTCTTATGTGTAACCACACTATATTTCATGACCTCTCAGCAGCCTCCACTGAAAGGGAACATGTCTGCCAGCAGCACCCCACCAGCTGTGCACACCATCAGCTATAGCGTAGTATAGCAGGCAAATTTCTCTGCCCCACCTGCTGCATTGAAAAAAAAGTACTCTTCCCACATGCCCTGCGTCTACATTTAAATTGATTTAACCTGCAAGCTTTCTTTATTTGGGCAAGCTGGAATTTAATTTTGTTTTCTTTATATATAGAAGAGAAGGGTTTGTGGGACTTTAAATGAGGGAACGCCATGTCAAAGGGAATAATAACATAAAAATTAAGTAACAGTACATGATTTATTTATTACAATCTTAAATACATATCAGATATTTTGTATCAAATAGATAGGTAGTCACAAGACTTACTCTAAATATGCTGCTCATAGCATGCAATACAAACATAAAAAACAGACATAACTAACTATACAGCCTCAAGGCCAGGCCCGCTATCTGACAAGGAAAAAGGGGGGGTTGGGCATGATGTCTCCCCCGGGGTTGAGACAGGGGGAAGCCTCCAAGGATGGAGAACAGCACCCAGGCCAGAGCATAACACGGTGGTCACAGCTTGATCCAAAATACTATATGTTTTCTGTGTGCATTGAAAGCAGCTGTTGTAAAAACAGGTTAGACAAGTTTAGGCTAAGTTGCAAAATTAGCCTATCAATGGATATTCTTGAAGAGTTTCTTTAAAAAATGCCTGTGTTTAATTCAATACTATACAAAAAAATGCTTTAACACACCAATTCAATGACCTCTCGGAACAATGTAATAATCATAATGGTGCCGCAAGGTTTAAAAAGTTTTCAAAAAAAGGCAAGAAGGAGGGGATGGCCAATGTTATAAGCATGTTGTTGAAAATGAAAGAAATCTCAGAGCAAAAAGTACTACAATGGTTTGTTGAAAGAAAACAATTATTGGAACAGGTACAAAGTGGCATAGGGTCCCTTTTTTCACGATTGGGGGAGTATCTTGATGGATTTTTCAAACCATTGGTTTCCCAAAGCCCGTCCTATCTGAAGGATAGTAAATACCTGATTGTAGCACTCCAAAACCTCCAAGCCACTGACCATACAATTATGGTTACAGTGGACATTGAATAGCTTTATACAAATATTCGGCATAAAGATGCCCTAATCGCCCTCTGCTGGGCTTTAAAACAAGATTCTAAACTTAAGAAAACACAGATTAGTTTTTTAATCAAAGGGCTAGAAATGGCCATGAGAAATAATTATTTTTGGGCCAATAATCAATTTTTTAATCAAGTAGGAGGTGTAGCCATGGGGGCTCGCTATGCACCCAGTGTAGCTAATATTGTTTTAAACAAATGGGAACATGAAACAATTTTTTTGGATAAGCAGGAATCACTCAGTTTTTACAAACGTTCTATCGATGACGTGATTTTATTTTGGGAAGGGTCAGCCGATTGTTTAAAATCTTTTATAGACAAAATGAATAATAATAAGTATGGGCTGACTTTCGTGGCAGAGACCAGCACAACTTTGGTGAATTATTTGGATCTAAGAATTAGAAAAAAGGATTTAAAATTTCAAACTCTTACTTTTTTTAAAGCAACAGACCAGAATGGGTTTGTACCCACCCATAGCTGCCACCATGCCTTATGGATAGGAGCAGTGCCTAAAGGAGAGTATATGCGACTCAAACGCAACTGCGACACAGAGGAAGATTTTGCAGCACAGGCTGAACATCTTACCAATAGATTTTTGGAAAAAGGGTACACAGCAGATATACTACAGCGAGTATATGATCAGGTTGCTGTTCTAGATAGACAATCTCTGCTGGTCTCCAAACCCAAAAAGGAGTTTAAGAGTGAGGTGGCCTTCATCTCTGGATTTCATAGGCAATACCGGCAGGTTGAAGCAGTTTTCAAGCGGCATTGGCCTATTTTAATGAAAGATAAAGATTTAAAAACATCCATTTCAAGTGTGCCTAAATTCATTTATAGGAGAGCCCCAGGCCTCAGAAACAAAATAGCCCCCAATGTACCTGATCCACCTAAGAAACTTGTGACCTTTCTGGATGGATCAGGGTTTCACCATTGCACTAGGTGCAAAGCATGCAAAACTACACGTAAATCTGGAGATCGAAAGAAAATTACTCAATTTAAATACAATGTAACAGGTGAGTCTTTTAAAATTAAGCCCTTGATTACATGTGGATCAGATCATGTCACTTATGTGCTGGAGTGCCCATGCTCACTGCAGTACGTAGGTAGGACTACACGCCAGCTTAAAATCAGAATTAACGAACATTTAGCAAATATTAAAAAAAGTTTCCCGAACCATAGTGTGTCCAGGCATATGGCTAGCCACCATGATAGTGATCCTAATACACATTTTATGGTATTGACAAAATTAATAGACACTGGCGGGGTACACTTATGACCCGTAGTGTCTCACAGAACGAGATTAAGTGGGTCCATAGATTACGTACTATGCAACCCTTAGGGCTTAATCTAGAGCTAGATCTGAATTGTTTCCTAGCGAATGATTGACCTGGAGCGGTACAGATCTGGGGCTATTTATTTGGGTTCTACATGTCAACCTCTGCCAAACTTATGCCTTATCCCTTGTGATGTTTTCTTGGCAAAATCATTAGAGGGTAATGGGTATGATTGATTGCCCACCCTGAATGGTAATCCAGACTTATGTATTGACCAGTATATGCATATATTTTTTTATGATGATTCTTGTTCAAAGGAGTGCCATATGAGACTTTTAGAATTTTTGGGCAATTAATAGGTTTATATATTTTATATTTTTGAGTGAGGTTTGTGGAGAGAACACTATGTTGTATTTTCACCAATTTCTAATGAAATGGATGGCTGCATAAACCATTCATCACAGGAGATTGCTATGCACATCCAGAGGGAGTCGGAGGTGTCATGTCCCTCCTTCTCTCCCTATTTGATTCAGTGCTAGGACTTCCATAACGTTTTTCTATAGTTTAGTGTCTAGTTTTTGGATTCTATCTATTTACTCTCCAATGTTTTTTTATAAAAAATCTTTTTTACAATTTTATGATCCCGTCTGATTCAGCACCAAAAGTTCTATATATGAGACTGAGGTTCACATCCGGAGGGATGCAAGGGCTGCATTGTGTGCTAAGTTGTTCTCATGCACTCTGTCAGCGGTTTTAAAATAATGTTTAAGTTATGTCTTTTTTGAAATACGATGTTTCTTTGTTAATTAAGTGGTTCTCTGCTATGTTGTAGTAGCTTTTGTGGTTCGTAGCCTGAACGGCGCTGATGCTGCTTTTCAATCAGTTTCCCCATACGGACCAATGAGTAGTCTTTCATGACTACATATACCATGATTCTCTAGTGACCACGCACGCCCCCCTGAAGATGTTCAACCAACGAAACGTACGTCGGAGGCGGTACCTGGTCACGTGACGTGCTCTCTGTCCTGTGGAACTAGCAGCTGGGAACTCGTGGTGACGCTACGGCGGTGGCGGGGATCCATGACGACCCAAATTCATACCGCAGATTGGCGGTGAAACGTCTGCAGCTCCAGTGCCGGGTAGGCACCTATACAGTAAGAGGCCATTTGGCTTTCCTTTGTTTTGTTAGTGTTTTTAATACAAGCAATATTACGCTATTGGATTTTCCTGTTTTTTTCACATATCCTAATTGGAACGCCTGGGGACGAGGTTAAACATCTTTTTTCGTGTCAACATGTGTGCAGGCACAATCCTGCTCAAGCTTGTGTGACTATCTTTTTCATTAAAGTAGTCAACTCGTTCTTGTAAGCGCATCCATTTACTTCAGCACATTTTGGGTGTAAAGAAGAATCAAGTGTGGTGGTGGCACTTTATAGTCACATAAGCAAGATCACAGCAAATAAGA
Organism: Rana temporaria; assembly: GCF_905171775.1. Taxonomy (NCBI): domain Eukaryota; kingdom Metazoa; phylum Chordata; class Amphibia; order Anura; family Ranidae; genus Rana; species Rana temporaria. The sequence goes on from NC_053494.1 coordinate 65,120,448, forward strand.
AGATTTCATTACCTACTTATGCACAATATTGGGACTTTATGTCATGGAGTTTTACTTATGACACAGAGACATTTGTCAATATATTTATTTTTGTATTAGTTAATTATATTGATATTAGATATTTATGATCACGATTATAGGCGATAGATTTGTTCTATTTTTTGTGGCTTAGCGCCCTCTATCTATTTCTTCAACTATTGCAATCAGTATTATTTAAGAGGAGCAGCTTTCTTTAATCTTTTAATTCAATTTGTATTGTTTGGCGTGGAATTTCACTATTTTCACAAAGTGTAATTAAGAATTTATTAATTATGGTTGAAAAGGCCGATGCAAATGCTCGTGATCGCATTGAACAATTAGTGACCGAGAAAAGTGTATTGGAACAGAAAGTTAATATGTTAGAGGAAAATTGTAAACATAGAGAAAGTTGCATTGCCTCTTTGAATCATAGAGTAGGGAGAATGAGCTTATTATAGTACTGCTTAGCCAAATGTGCAATGGTGGAGGTAACCTCCGCACATGCTCAGTGCACAGCAAAGATAGAGGTGAAGCGACATGCAGAAAAAGCATATGCTATTGTTGATGCAAGTGATATTGCTATAAAGAAATCAATGTTGAAGATTTAAATAAAAGTGTGGTAACTGCGTTTGAAAATGATTCTGGAGTTGATTCAGTGGAGACTTCTGATGAGTCCATCACTAGTGATTACTCCTCAGACGATGAAAGTGTAAAGTCTGTTCATTTCAATCATAATATTATGCAACAATGTGAGTCTCCATTGCCATATGCTCAAATAAGGGCCAATGCAGGGAGACCGACCCTTAAATGTTTTTTGTGTAAAAGGGGGGGCCCCATCGCAAAATATTGTTGGGCGGCAAATAATAATATCAAAAGAAGATCGCACCACCCTAAAACAACGCCAAGGCATTATGAAGTTTATTCGGTGAGATGGGGTAGCAACCCTGGACATAGGGGCCATAATACTCAATTAAGACAGGAAAGGCATTACTATGCAAATGTTCATTCAAATATAGCACTGGGGGAGAAGCAATGTTAGCAGCCCTTAGGGAGCTGCATGGAGCCCAGGTTCACACTGGGTGCGATTTCATTCGATTTGAGATGCGATTTCACATGTGAAATCGCATCTCAAATGCCGCCAATTGTCGGCAATGGCGCCGTCCTAATCGGTGCGACGCCGCATCTGCGGCGCTGCACCGATTTCAAAAAGTAGTTCTTGTACTACTTTTTGCGATTTCGGGCCGCGATTTACATAGACATCTGTGCAGAAACCTGCACAGATGTCTCTTAAATCGCGGCCGAAATCGGGACTGCCGGCGGGAGTGAAATCGTGCGAGTTCAGCTGAACTCGCACGGCTTCACTCCCGCAGCCCAGTGTGAACCAGGGCTCATGGTGAGAATTTTCTGAGTAATGTTTCTTTGCTATGAATAAGATTTAGATGTGAGTTACAGAGATTTGCCCTTCATGTTGGGAATGTTATAGAGGACCTTGGTGTGTGTGTGTGTGTGTGTGTGTGTGTGTGTGTGTGTGTGTGTAATATATATTTTCGAGGATATGCCTCTGGATTGTTTGTTTTTAAAAACACTCTTATTTCCCAAATTTTTTGTCTTCTTCAATTTTCAGTTATTTTATTATTATTTTTGTATTTTTTTTTATCTAATTGAAATTTTTGGTTTTTTGTTTTTTTATTAATTTTTTTTTATTTTTTTTATTTCAAATGTTTTTCATTTTTGTTTTATTTTTTGTTTAGTAACATTATTATTATTATTATTATTTGTTTTGTTCAGAATTTGGATTTTTTTTTGTAGTCCACCTGAAAGGGGGGTCGTTAGCAGCTGACTAGGTGGCCATTGGCTATGTCCTCAATTTGCAGCTGACTACATTTTGTCTAATAGTTGGTAGGAAACCATTTTAGCTGCTGGAGTTGTTGTTGTTGCTTTTTACATTTTTCTTATTTTTTGTTTGTTTTTCTTTTCATTCAGGTGGAAAAAGTTCCAAAAGGTTTCAATTAAAAGGGGGGTTAGTGCATACATCTTAAAGTACAGATAATGCGTTGTTTTTTTAAATGCTTAGCATTTAGATTTTTGAGAAGCAACGTTCACGTTCATTTTTTTTTTTTTTTATCGATTTTTTTTTTTTTTGCTTGTACCATGGAGATCCATTTTAGAGTCGGTTCATCCTAAAGGAATCATGGTTGTTTTGATAATTTGTTCAGAGTTTCAGAAGCCGGGAATTCTAAATTCCTGTGTTCCAAGGAAGAAACTATAAGTAAATACAGCCTCAATGCTCTGTCTAATTGGGCAACTATGTGGCAGATGAGGTTTAATGTTGATAAATGTAAAGTTATGCACTTGGGGGCTAAGAATATGCATGCATCATACATACAGTACTAGGAGGAGTACAACTGGAGTGATCCGTAGTGGAGAAGGATCTGGGGGTTTTGGTAGATCATAAACTCAATAATTGCATGCAATGCCAAGCTGCAGTTTCCAAAGCGAGCAAAGTCCTTTCTTGTATTAAGAGAGGCATGGACTCCAGAGAGAGAGATATAATTTTGCCCCTGTTCAAATCATTAATAGGACCTCATCTGGAATATGCAGTTCAGTTTTGGGCACCAGTTCTCAAAAGGATATCAGGGAACTGGAGAAAGTGCAGAGAAGGGCAACCAAACTGATAAGAGGCATGGAGGAGCTCAGCTATGAGGAAAGATTAGAGGAACTGAATTGATTCACTCTTGAGAAGAGGAGATTAAGGGGGGATATGATCAACATGTACAAATATATAAGGGGTCCATATAGTGAACTTGGTGTTGAGTTATTCACTTTATGGTCAACACAAAAGACAAGGGGCACTCTTTACGTCTAGAGGAAAAAAGATTTCATCTCCAAATACTGAAAGGTTTCTTCACAGTAAGAGCTGTGAAAATGTGGAACAGACTCCCTCCAGAGGTGGTTCTGGCCAGCTCAGTAGATTTCTTTAACCACTTAAGACCCAGACCTTTAGGCAGGTAAAGAACCCGGACAGTTTTTGCGATTCGGCACTGCGTCTCTTTAACTGACAATTGCGCAATCGTGCGAAGTGGCTCCCAAACAAAATTGGCGTCCTTTTTTTCCCACAAATAGAGCTTTCTTTTGGTGGTATTTGATCACCTCTGCGGCTTTTTTTTTTGCGCTATAAACAAAAATAGAGCGACAATTTTAAAAAAAATGCAATATTTTTTACTTTTTGCTATAAATAAATATCCCCCAAAAATATATATATTTTTTTTTTTCCTCAGTTTAGGCCGATACGTATTCTTCTACCTATTTTGGGTTAGAAAAATCGCAATAAGCGTTTATCGATTGGTTTGCGAAAAATGTATAGCGTTTACATAATAGGGGATAGTTTTATTGCATTTTTATAAAAAAATACATTTTTTGTTTACTACTAATGGCGGCGATCAGCGATTTTTTTTTTTCGTGACTGCGACATTATGGCAGACACATCGGACAATTTTGATAAATTTTTTGGGACCATTGTCATTTTCACAGCAAAAAATGCATTGTTTACTGTGAAAATGACAATTGCAGTTTGGGAGTTAACCCCTTCAGCGCCCCCTAGTGGTTACGTGTGACCTGATCTGTGTTTCTAACTGTAGGGGGGCGGGGCTGGACATGTGACGTCATTGATCGTGTTTCCCTATATCAGGAAACACACGATCAATGACAGCGCCACAGTAAAGAACGGGGAAGCTGTGTTTACACACAGCTCTCCCCGTTCTTCAGCTCCGGGGACCGATCGGGGGACTTCAGCGCGTGCGCCCATGACCCACGGCTAGGCACTTAAGAGGATGTACAGGTACGTGCTTGTGCCCAGCCGTGCCATTCTGCCGACGTACATCTGCAGGAGGCGGTCCTTAAGTGGTTAAGAAAGATCTGGATACTTTCCTAAATGTACATAATATAACTGAGTACTATCATTTATAGGTAAAGTTGATCCAGAGTAAATCCGGTTTCCTCTCGGGGGATCAAGAAGGAATCTTTTCCCCTGCTGTAGCAAATTGGATCATGCTCTGCTGTTTTTTTTTGCCTTCCTCTGGATCAACTGTGGGCATAGAATTGGGTATATGGGATTGTACGATATTTTTTATTTTAATTTTTTATGTTTTTCATGGTTGAACTGGATGGACTTGTGTCTTTTTTCAACCTGACTAACTATGTAAATATGCAACTATAGCATACTAGTAGACATTATGGATAAGAATTTGATTCTGCTCTTGTTGTCACGGATGAATGATGTTGGTGTGTCACCCAGTAGCAAAGCGGCATGTATTGGGAAACACAGCACATTAGGACCATTCTGAAGTTTATGTTGAGAGGCGCAACACGGTCAAACCATTGTGGATTGTTCTATGGGAACTGTTTCTGAAGCACATGTCGAAAAAACGCCACACGTTAAGACAGTTAAGGACTGTTTCATAGTTGCTTGTTCGGAAACACATGTTGGGCGTTAGGACAGTTATGGACTGTTCAATGGGAGCCGTGTCTGAAGAAGGGTGATATGCGCCCTTTAGGTGCAAAGCGGCATATGTTGGAAGGCAACATGATTTAAATGATATTTCTGGAGGTTCAACATATCTGTTTCCATTCCCAAGATTTTTTAGGATGATGCTTGCAGTTCCATGGTTTTAAAAGTTACAGAGGAAATAGCAGGTGGGCCTGGCTCGTGTGTGTAGAAAAATACCACTGTCAAGATGTGGGCTTGAACCTGGGACCTCTTCTGCGTCTGGCGCTGATGCTCCCCACTGAGCTATCTGGGATGCTGGACAGCTCCCTGCCTGATCTATTGGACAAATCCTATCTGATCCATTGGACAACTCTGCTTTGTGTCTTGATTGCTGTTGAACCTTGAACTCCTTGCTCCTCCCATTAACTTCCTATTAAAGCCTTGTCTCTGCACTTCCTCTTTGCCAGGTTATTGTGCCTTATCAGCCAGTGCCTTGCTATTTGACTTCCCTGCTGCCATCTGTATTTCGCTACCACTCGTGATTGACCCTTGGCTTGTTCCTTGACTGCTCTACTGCATGATCCCAACCTGCAACTACTTGTTACCGACCTTTTGGCTTGCTTAATGACCACACTTCTGTTTAACCCTTATCTGCTACTAGACCCGGCTTGTTCACACCCTGGTGGGGCAAACCTGAGGACTGTGACCTGTGTAGTAGTGTGGTACCCCAGGGGTGTGGTGACCCAGGATTCTCAACCAGGCAGGTTGAGGGGCTCCAGGGTATTTGCTGGTTTGAGAGGAAACTGGCTTTTCAGTTTCCTCTGTATTTACTAAAATCCACTTTGGGACCTGGAGCCCGGGGATTTCGCAGAGATCCGGGTGGGATGAAATCCCCAGTCCTGAGTTCAGGCTTTAGAGCTGATCAGCACACTGATTGTGCAGGTGTGTGTGGGCCTGATAGCAGACTCAGGACCAGCATTCTGGGCTCCACCCTCCCGAGGAGTCCAGGCTTGGAAGGGAGAACGCAGAGTGCAGGTGTGCACGGAAGTAGCTAGAGAGCTGTAGAGTGCAGGTGTGCACTGTGAAACCCAGAGACCTAAATCTGAGGTTGCTGACAGGCGTCAGGAGGGCTTTATGCTGAGCAGTGGTGCTACTGCTGAAGAGTGCCAGGTGGCTTGGCATTTCCTTTTGCATGTGTGAGCCAGGAGGCTGAAGTCATTATTTTGTTTGGACTTTTATTTTTGCCTTTAATAAAAATGGGCTACCAGGCCCTTAAATATAGTTCTGGACTGGCGTGAATTGCTTAAAATCGCATATCCCACTTGAGCTATCAACCCCCAACCTTACAAGTGGTGGATTTAGCGGGCACAAGATGGTGAAATCCGGGTCCTTGCTCTACAGTGAGTTCACGTCAGGAACTGTTGGCTGTGTGCGGAAGTGCAGCCAGGAAAAAGGCATTGCATGTTGCAGGTTATGTACCTGTGAAAGGAGAATCCTTGGCAGAACTGGAGATCCCTGCAAAAGTAAGTTCATCTGTTATATGAACTGTGTTTGTGTGCTTAAAACGGCACAATCTGTAAAGCTGAGTAAAGCTTGCATGAAGTGAAAAGCAACTTGCTTTAAAGTGACAGTGCTTCATTTTTTGTTTGACGGCACAAAAGTTTGGTGGAGTGACTGCAAAGATGATGCAAGGGTTTGAGCCTGCCGGAGAGTATTGCAGACTGTTTTTTGCTAAACTAATGCCAGTTAAAGGGGAAGTGCATGTGGTTGCCCCTGGTAACGCTAGTACAAGCAGGCCAGCTGTTAATGTGCAAAGTCCTAAGTTTGAAAGAGGATGCAGTTGGGGAAGCCCTGCTAAGGCTCTGAAGCAAGAGCGCTGTTTGCGGTGCAGAGAGTGGGGGCATGTTGTCTCCAAGTGCCCTTTGTCTCAGCCTCCAAGACAAGGTGACATCGCTAAACAAAAGCCTGCGACAATGTTTGGGAAGCCTGATTTGAGTGCCAGGAGTGTTCAAAAGGCGGATCCGAAGTTCACGAGGCATGTGGTTGCCCGTAGCAACGGTGGTGATATCAGGTCTGCAAACCACGTGAGAAACGTATTGCCAACAGAGGAGCGTAGCAAGTTGAAAGCAACAATGCTTCAAGGATCGCAAAGTCGCTGCGTTTGGGAGAGTCAGCAAAGTACAGCTGGAAGAGCGCCGTCTTCCTTAGCAACGAGAGATCAAATAGTAACCGGAAGGAGGAGCTACAGTGGAGATGTGGAGAGGCGTCCCACTAAAGATGTTTGCAAAAATGTACCATGCCTGGAATGTGGTCGGCTCGGGCATGGCATTTTTTCTTGTCCCAGGTTATGGAACATGGCTGAAGATATGGCTACTGGGCAGAAGTCTTTGTCTGCAAGCCCAGATTTTTTTGCAAGCGTGTTTGCAATCACCTCTGGCAACAGTAAGGAAGTATCTGGTGTGCCTGCAGGGGGTGCTAAGGAGTCAGCGGTGGCTGCTGCAGTTTCATCCCATGGCCACCAGGGAGAGTTGGCCAGTGAAAGTGCGATAAAGGATAGACAACGTACTCAAATGAACATGGCAGCCCCCGTTACAGTGATCGGTAAGACTGTTGCTGGTAAATGCATGGAAAAGATTGACTATGTGAATGTGCACACTGAAGTTGCAGTGACCCCAAATGAGAGATCCGCTGTCTGTGTGGAAAAGGACTTGCCTCGCTGCAGTGCCCTGTCCAGTGGGGAGGCAAGTGGTAAAGTTGAATATGACAATCTGATGGGTAAAACTGATAATGTTGTGTTGTCTAAAGTTGATGGTCCAGTTGCTAATGGGCTAGTGCAGCACACTAGAGATAAAAACGTTGCTATGAATGCAGTTAAAGATGTGCGATCTCCCCTAGCAACTGAGACAAAGGTTATAGAGGTGTCCCTAGAAACCCCCAGGGAGCTCTGCGTTTTGGAGCCGGAGGTTGCCTGGGACAGCTATGGTGCCGCTCTGGTGAATAGGAGGGTACCTGAACATGGTGATGACAAAATATTAAATGCTAAAATGGAAATGTTTGAAAACACTCATGGTGAAAAGGGGTTAATGCAGTCTGGCAATGACAGGTGTGAAGGTGTTCATGCATTTAATGAAGCGCCACCAGAGCAAGGTGGTGAGAGTGTGGTATTGCAGCCTGCAATGGTTAAAAATGTATTACCACAGTCTGGTTTACACAAAAGTGATGTTTGCAATGTGTCTGTTGCTGTGCCACTCTGTCCCTCTGGTAGCGCAGAGATAACAGATTGGGACAGATGGGCAAAAAGCCTGTTGGCTTTGTTGGAAAAGGCCTCTGTTGGTAAAAGTGGAGCAGACATGATTTCTGCAGTGCCTGGTGAAGGACCTACAGAGCAACTTGTATGCAATGGTGCATTTGCTGCTGCAGATGATGTTGCTCACAAGATGGAAGCGCCAAGTAACGGCGAACGCACAGAGGAGGTCATGTCTGTGATCCACAAAGGTTCTAATGATGTGGTAATGGATGGTGCCGTGCCAAATGAGCTGATGTTGGTGGAAGTGCCAGAGGGCACAGCAATAAGTGAACTGATTGTAGTCAAAGATCCAAATGTTGTGTTATGCGATGTTCAGCGGTCGGGACAGTTGCTGGAAGAGGATCTCATGCCAGTGGAGTTGGTGTATACTGAAGCTGCCGGAGACAACCACTCCGTTGGGTGTAGTTCCTCTCCAGACACTGCCCTGCCAAACATGGGTGAAATGAAATATGACAAATGCATTGATATTTCTGACCATGATGAAAATAGCAGCATGTTGGCGATTTTTGATGGTTTGGTTACCATGGGTGACAACAAAAATAATGGTAGACCTGATGGTCTTGGTCAAGTTGATCTGGTTGTAGCAAACCCTGAAGATTGTAGTGAGACAGGAAATGATAGGCCCCCTACAGGTTCAGGAGGGTAATTCTGGGGACGGTTTCCTGAGGTTTGAGGAACTTCTAGGATCTGAGAAGGATCCTGGTAAACAATGGTTGGAGGGAAATGGCCCAAAGCTTAGCAAGGTGTCACATGACTTAGAAACCTCAGAGTGGCAAGACAGTCAGGATGTCCTTCAGAGGGAGACTAGGATGAGGCCGCAGTCATATGAGGGTGTTGGTGATGAAACTGACAGCATGAAGCATGCAGTGTACATGGGGAAACAAGTGACGCCAAGTTTGGACAGTAAGGTGGTGCCCGTACATAGAGCTCAGAGAGGGACCAGTGTCGCCCCAATAAAAGAGCCCCCACTTATCGCTAAACAAGGGTTTAAAAATCTGATCCCTTACAAATTAAATAAACGGAAAGGGGGTGGTCTATCGGAAATTGAGGGAGCCCTTGGTAACCTTAATGGTATCGGACCCTCAAAGCTCAGAAATCAGCCTTGGGTGCAAAAAGGTGCCAAGAGTAGTAAACTCCCTACTGATAAGGTGGCTAGTGTAGGTCCAAGGTAAATGGGAAGACAGCGCTTTTGGAAGCGTACACGTAAAAAGGCATGGGAGTGTCTTTGCAGACCCCGAGTAAATGTAGCAGGGGGACGCGGAGAAAGTCGCCGGATGGAACAAGGTTTGGCCCATGTGGGTGGTAGCTTGCATGGTCATGCCAAAGTGAGGAGGTTGTACTGGTGTGTTCCGCCCTCTGGGTCGAAACAAGGGGGGGAGATATGTAGTAGTGTGGTACCCCAGGGGTGTGGTGACCCAGGATTCTCAACCAGGCAGGTTGAGGGGCTCCAGGGTATTTGCTGGTTTGAGAGGAAACTGGCTTTTCAGTTTCCTCTGTATTTACTAAAATCCACTTTGGGACCTGGAGCCCGGGGATTTCGCAGAGATCCGGGTGGGATGAAATCCCCAGTCCTGAGTTCAGGCTTTAGAGCTGATCAGCACACTGATTGTGCAGGTGTGTGTGGGCCTGATATTTTTGCCTTTAATAAAAATGGGCTACCAGGCCCTTAAATATAGTTCTGGACTGGCGTGAATTGCTTAAAATCGCATATCCCACTTGAGCTATCAACCCCCAACCTTACACCTGATACTAGCACACAGCTAATTCCATCTCCACCATCAGGAGCTCTGGTGAACACTGGCTAACACTTAAATTCCGCACCTCAGGTGAGCCTGTGTCACCTGCCAGAAGTGACTGTCTGTACACCTGTACACCTGTAACTGCTATAGCTACTGGTCTTTAAGCCTGACGACTGAACGTGACAACCACTCTACAAGCAAGCTTGAGAAAGACTGCCCTGTGAACACTAGTCCTGGGTTTGTCCATGTCTTGATGCAGGAGGCCCACATCCATTTGCACGGCCTCTATTTTGGCGGTGAAAGTGGATTGGCATGTGGCTATAGCCACCATTACTTCTGCCAGCCAGGGGGTTGGGAGTCAGAGTATTCCATAGGGCCTGTCTGTGAGGCCCTGTGTGTGCTACCGGTGGTGCGGGGCTCCACTTGTGGGCTGGCTCCTGGGGGTTCTCCGGGTTGGTGGAAATTTTTGCTTATTTCCCTTACTGGTCGTTGCACCTGATCACCTGCGCCTCATTCAGTTGTCCCAGAGCCTGCGTGTGAGGTTCTGTATGAGCTGTGGGTGTTGCAGGACTCAACGTGGGGATCGCGGAGCGTGTAGGAAAGTTCCCATACCGGCGAGGATTCATGTTTTTTTTTCTTCTGCCAGTCGCTGCCCCCAGTTGCCTACGCCTCGATCGGGAACCCCGGGCCAGAAAATAGGAGATAAAGACACCTAGGATCTGAAGAAAAACAGATCACGCAGCAGAGCTCTGGCAGAATCAGCTGCTCACAGCGCCATCTTGGACACGCCCCCTGGCATTTCTCCCTTAGTTGTTACATAGGCAGGTATGGAGTTAGGTTTAGCTTTCTTGTGGAGGGCTTCTGGGAGGCCTTTTTTGAAAAGGGGGTGCAGCTGGGGCTCTTATACTTTCTGACCAGGGAATTTTAGGACAAGTAGGGCCTGCTGGAGGTTTTCTTTCTCTCTCCATTGAGGGAGGGGCTGTGGAGGGGTCCCACATACTGAACAGCTTTTGGGGGGGGGTGATTCCCCATGGAAATGGAATCTAGATCTTTACAAGGGAAAGTGGGCCAGGAGCTGGTATTTCCCTTGGTTCTCTCCCTCAGGTGAAGAGTGACAAAAGTAATCAGGCTACAGAGAACAGAAAGAATCACAGTAAACTCTTACCAGGGTACAAGCACCTCCAAGCTGAAGCAATCATTCCATTACTGCATTCAGTATCTAAACACTTATTATCCTATGCCATTATATGGAATACCCTGGATTACCTACTGATTAAAGCGGGGGTTCACCCTATCGACGGGAAAAAAAAAAAATTTTATTTTACCTTAAAATCAGGCATTGTAGCGCGAGCTACAGTATGCCTGTCCCGAATTTTTTACCCCCGTACTCACCTTGTAGTCGTCCATCGAAGATACCGGGGAATGGGCGTGCCTATGGAGACGGAGGATGATTGACGGCCGGCTCTGGCGCGTCACGCTTCTCCGGAAATAGCCGAAATAGGCTTGGTCTTCACGACGCGTGCGCATAGCCTGTGCGCAGGCGCCGTGAAGAGCCGAGACCTACTCCGGCTGTCTTCGGGGAGAGTGACGTGCCAGGGCCGGCCGTCAATCATCCTCCCTCTCCATAGGCACGCCCATTCCCCGCGGGAGCCGAAATCTACGATGGACGACTACAAGGTGAGTACGGGGTTAAAAAAATCGGGACAGGCATACTGTAGCTCGCGCTACAATGCCTGTCTCGATGGTAAAATGTGTCGGGGGGGGGTGAACTACCGCTTTAAATACAGTAAAGAAGCTTATTGCAAGATCTGGCATCCATGTGAATATTTTAGAGAAAAGTGTATTTTTACAGCCAATGCCTGGGAGGTAAAATTATAGCAGTGATTGTTGGTGCAAACCTAGCCATTGAGTACTGGAAGATGGTGCTTAGACTTAGTTTGTGAGTACTACCTGGAGAGAGGGAGTTAACCATACACATAGCTCCCAACCCTCCCTGATTTGGAGGGACATCCCTGATTTGGAGCAATGTCCCTTTGTCCCTCTTTCCTCCTCATTTGTCCCTCATTTTGGTCTGATACTATATAGTTGTATATAAAATACACTTTTGATCTTTCAAAAAGTGTTTCCCAGTGCTAAACCTTTTCTCCAATTTCTAAATGGCCCAGATTCAAGTAGATTTGCGCTTTATTTGTGCAGGCACAGGGCAACGATTTTGCCCTGCGCCCACGCAAATATTTTGCGCTGCCCTCGATTCACGGAGCAGTAGCTCCGTAAATTGCGAGGGCGCGCCGGCAAAATTGCCCGGAGTAAGCGCACGCAATGTAAATGATCCCGCCGGGGGCGGGAATCATTTAAATTAGGCGCACTCCCGCGCCGAGCGTAGAGCGCATGCTCCGTCGGGAAACTTTCCCGACGTGCATTGCGGCAAATGACGTCGCAAGGACGTCATTTGCTTCAGAGTGAGCGTGAATGGCGTCCAGCGCCATTCATGAATCACTTACGAAAACGATGTAGATTTTAAATCTCGCGACGCGGGAACGTGGGTATCCTATAGCATTGGCTGCGCCTGCTATTAGGATGTGTAACGTTACGCGAAACCCGACGTACGCAAACTACGTAATTTGCGTACGCAGGGCTCGCGCAACGTTGTGAATCGGTGTTAGGATGCAATTTGCATACTATACACAGATCACAATGGGAGCGCCCCCTAGCGGTCATCCCTAGAATGCAGCCTAAAATCTGCGTGGCATAAGAGCCTTATGCCACGCAGATTTTAGGCTGCAGTCGGCGTAGCGATGTTCCTGAATCAGGAGCATTCGCTACGCCGGAGCAAGTAAGCAATTGCGCCGTGTAACCTATGGTTACACAGGCGCAATTGCTTCTTGAATCTGGGCCAATATAAAGGAATAGTAGTGGTAAAAAAAAGCACTTTTTTTGGGGGGTTATTTCACCTTTAACCACTTCAGACCCGCGCTATTGACAAAAGACGTCAACAGCGCGGCTCTCAAGTGCCAAGTGGAAGTCTTTTTAAAAGCATTACCCGCGCGCGCCACTGGGTGGCGCGCAGCAGGTAAACACTGTCCCTGCACATCGCTGAAGAGCCGATGCATGTACCTGGCGGCCGCGATGTCCGCCGGGTACACGCGATCGGCGGTGACACAGCAGGTGACAGCAGGGACATGGAGCTCTGTGTGTAAACACAGAGCTCCACGTGCTGTCAGAGGAGAGGAGACCGATCTGTGTCCCTTGTACATAGAGACACAGCATCGGTCACCTCCCCCAGTAACCCCCCTCCCCCCACACAGTTAGAACACACCCAGGGAATACATTTAACCTCTTCCTCACCCCCTAGTGTTACATTTATACAGTAATTAGTGCATTTTTATAGCACTGATCGCTGTATAAATGTGAATGGTCCCAAATTTGTGTCAAAAGTGTCCGATATGTCCACCGCAATATCGCAGTCCCAATAAAAATCGCAGATCGCCGCCATTACTAGTAAAAAAAAAATTTAAAAAAAAATCATAATTCTGTCCCCTATTTTGTAGGCGCTATAACTTTTGTGCAAACCAGGCGCTTATTGCGATTTTTTTTTTTTTTACAAAAATACGTAGAAAAATACGTATCGGCCTTAACTGAGAAATTTTTTTTTTTTTTTTTTTTTTTAAATTGGATATTTATTATAGCAAATATATATATATATATTTTTTAAATTGTTGTTTTTTTTTGTTTATAGCGCAAAAAATAAAAACCGCAGAGGTGATCAAATGCCACCAAAATAAAGCTCTATTTGTGGCGAAAAAAGGACGTCAATTTTGTTTGGGAGCCACGTCGCTCAGCGGCGCAAATGTCAGTTAAAGCGACGCAGTGCCAGAAGCTGAAATTTCCCCTGGCACGAAGGGGGTTTATGTGCCCAGTAAGCAAGTGGTTAAAGGGTATGTGTCAGGAGGCATGTCTGATGCCTACATACATTTGCTATTAGGCGTCCCTTATTTCCATCTCACAATGTTGGGAGGTATGCATAGTGTCAGGAGAATGGAAGGGTAGGCCTCTTGCCACCATCCATGCAAAGGACAATACAGTAACATGCATTTTGTGGGTCCAGCTGCATGTGGCGACCACATGCAAACGAGCTGCCCCACCCACAGTTAGACTGTAGCTTTGTAGTAAAGACAGAGTTTGTCCCATGTCTGACAGTTGTAAACACAGCAAAGAACTCCACAGACACTGGGATTAGATGACCGTGTTCATCCTAGTTCAGAAAATAGATTATGATGTCAGATGAGGCCCAGACAAAGATGTTTTTGTCCTTCTGAAGAAAAAAGTAAAGAAAGGCAATGTCTGGGGGAGTACTGTGATCTCCATTAATGGTAATAAATAAATCAGCTTCTAACTTCAGCTTGTTCAATTAAGATTTGACAAAAAATTAAAGCTCATTGGTTTTTATGCACCAGATTTTACACTCTCAAGCTTTAGTAAATCGACCCCATTGTGTCTTGTTCCTACCTGACTAATTATGCAATGTAATTTGTGAAGTCTATTTTGTCTGTAAAATGTAGTGAACCGCATTAATGTAGATGTAAACCTTGAATAAATGGCATTTACTTTGTTAAACCCCTATACAGGCAAAATAACCCCTCCCCGTAACAAAAATGCCATTAAAAATATAAATGTTTAACTTTTTTAATCCTTTGTTGCATGTAAGTGCTACTGACATAGGTGTTCACAGCCTATTACATTAGGGTGTGTGCCCCAAAGCTCAAACACACTGAATCATAGTAAACTCAGATTACTTTGCTTCAGTTTATGAATGAACGCAGTGATTTGAGTGTGTTAAATAAGAAATGAATGGGGTTGGTAAATGGCATATTGACCCAGCTCTCCATCCTGAAACATCCCCCGCAGCAGGGAGAGGCCGGGGGAGTGGGCACTGCACAGATTGATTAGGGTGTGCCCAGGCACATGGCTACCCCCTACACATGGCTACTCATCCTCTGCAACGCCTTTCTGTCTCCATGCCTGCATGGCATTTCTCAGGGCAGGTTTCCTCATGGTGACAACAGTGGACTGTCTCTGCATAATGGGTGTTGACATGGCCACCATCAGGACAAAGCATTGTTACCCTACCACAGATATTGCCGATACAAGGATCTTAATGGCAGAAATCTCTGGGCTTTAGAGCCACTTTATGAAGGCTGCAGGCTTAAAAATACTGAAAATGCATTAACACGGTTGTAGTTGAATTTCTACATATATACTGTGTGTGTGTGTAATATATATATATATATATATATATATATATATATATATATATATATATATATATATATATATATATATATATATATAACATACGCATGCATATTTTGTATTTATAAATACATTTTGAATTTTGGGTGAACAGTTAATACTGACATTCCTATATTAAGTGTGTATAATGAAATAATAAATAAGTCTACATGAACTCTGTTCTGTCAACCGTAAGATAAGGTTCCTTTTCCCTGTCCACAATAAGAACTGAGATCTAGATTAAGATTCTAGTGACATCCTTTTTAATAGCTTCTGCATCAAAACTGACACAGGCAGAAAATGAAGCATGAAATATTCACAGGCTCTTATAAGGTGTCTCAACATTTTGAAAATAAAACAAGAAAACCATTTGAACCCATGTGCCCCAGCCTGTATATTTTATGGTTACAAAATGATAACTTCAAATAACGTCTTTTATTAATCAGCAATCAACCTGACAGCTAATTATCATGGTGTACAAAATCTAAACTTAAATTTCATTTTATAGATTGCCTTTTGATTTCCTTTTTTTTTTTTGTGTTCCTTTGGGCACACAGAAAAATCTCTTAAACCCCCACAGCAGACAATCAAAAGATATTTTAATAATACAAACAGTAGAGTACAGACTGAACTGTCAGATGAAAAGTGATAGCCAGTGTATTGAAGCAAATCCTCTGGAGTTGTAGTCTCTGTGGATTGGCAAACGATGAAAAACCAAACCACAGGCACTCTCAACTTCTGAAAGGAGAAATTACACAGAATACTGTTATTATGTAGCATGGACTGTTAACCATTTCACATCAAATAAAAGGATTAAAGGAAATCTATGGGTACATCATGCACTTTCATTTCATAACATCAGAATTGTAATAACTATAGTTATTAACAATCCAATATAAGCTTACTTGAAAAATACTTTGTTGTGAGTGCTTGCCTGTCTGCTGGAGATATCTTTCTATACGTTCATGGATTCACTTTATGCTTTGTATCTTCCCACTGCTTTTTACTTTTCATTTTTAAGGACTACACATCCCATGTTACCTTGCTCCCCACAAGCAGTGGTTCCTTTACTGATGCCACCTCTTGAAACTCCTCTACAGCACCTCTGACAAGCTCTATGAAATGTATGACACAGCACTACCTACTCACAAGGCATAGTGATAGCTACTCCCACGGCATAGTGATAGACAGTCAAAGAATTCAAGAAGATGTATGGAGATCTTCACAAAGTAAGTTTACCAACTTCAAAATCATTCATATTAATAGGAGTGGGTAGTAGCTTGCTTGGCACTGACCTGTTCTAGCTACCTCACATAAGGAATTATATCTTACAACTTTTACCTTGAGTCCTAGCTACCTGTAGAGCAAAGTATGACACATTTTGAGCATTGTCTATCTACAAACATTGACATGTTGGGTTGATTTAAATGTATAGGAGCCACAATCTTAATTTATGTATCTGATTTAGATTCCTGTGATTTAATTTGTAAACCCATTTATTCTTGGTCATAGACTATCCCATTGTTTCATTACTGGTCCCATACAGTTTGTCATTCTTGCAGTGGTGGAAATACAGAAACAAAAGGAAGCAGGTTGGAATTGTTGATCATTGTGTTTTTTTTCTACTTCAACTTACTTGATTCTCACTCAAACATTCCCATAAAGTTTGAGACTTAATGCTAATATGTCAATATTAGCATTAAAGCCAAAACCAAATGGCCATTTTTTTTAGGAGTCTGCATTTGAGCAAGTAGTGTAAAGCTGACTTTTTTATACAATGTATGAATTTCGTAAGTTTCATGGGAAACGGACTGAACTGCTCAGTGGGTAGCTCTGTCGGCTGACTCTTGCCCAACGTCCCCCAGTTGAAATAATGTAGGAGCTGGAAGAAAATTGTTAGCTGGGCCAAACTATGGACTGTAAAGTAGTTTACACATTCTTAAGATGCAGTAGCAGAGTTTTATAATATGTTGTTTGCTAACCTATTTAGCTGCAGATAAGGTGGATAAAGTCACCTTGAAACTTCACAACAGAGACACTAAATTGGCAGACCTTCTCTCCTTGTTTTTATAATCTCCTTTAGATTTATCAAAATTTAGACCTACACTAACTTTAGGAATGTAATCATAAACATTTTCCCATTTGGCATGTGCCCCTGGCCACCTTAACCATACCACATGACCTGAACTCAGTGAGGGTACCTTGCCTGGGGGCCCCTTGGCAAAATACCTTGTCCTCAGGTTGATGAGGGCTTTTTCCACAACTCTCGATTTTCGGCATTAAAAAAAACACGTTTTTAAAAACGTCAATAAAAAACATTGTGTGTGGGCTTCACATTGTTTTTTGGCTTCTGAAAAACAACAAAAAAAAAATTCGAACATGCTGCATTATTTTTATGTCGTTTTTTAAAATGTCGTTTTTTGGGTTGTAAAAAATGATCGTGTGTGGGCTAAAACGATGCCCAGAAGCGAGTTATGAGACGGGAGCACTCGTTCAGGTAAAATTACCATTCATAATGGAGTAAGCACATTCATCACGCTGTAACAGACAAAATAGCATGAATCGTCTTTTACTAACAAGGAATCAAGCTAAAAGCAGCCCAAAGGCGAATAGAACTTCCCCCTTCAGAGTGCCGTTGTACGTGTTGTACGTCACCGCGCTTTGTTCATTATTTTTTTAAAAGGATGGTATGTGGGCAACATCGTTTTTAATGATGAAGTTGGAAAAACTTCGTTTTTTGGACATGCTGAAAAATGTCGTTTTTTTTTCATGCCGAAAAACGACCGTGTGTACGCCGCATCTGGCTCAGTGGTTGTTGGGGAGTCTGCAATTGTGGAGCTTATCTGGAAACCCTCCATAACATTACGGGGCACCCAGATACCAACACCACACTATGAATGAATAATGGTCAATGACGTACCTTGGGAGTCTCCCATCCATTTTTAGATATCCGTTGTCGTCTGCTGGACTGGCCATTCAATGATGCTGAAGCAACAGGAACATTGGCTGATGGATGACATCACTGACAGGTGTACATTGTGGGACTTTTTTTTTTGTATTATTAAAGGACTTTGCAAAAACTGAATGTTTTTTTACTGGGCATTGAGATACCCAAAGTGACTAGAAGCCCCTCAGCAGATACTTGCCACTGGGCCACTGGCTAAACGTCCATGTGAATGCATCCTTACTCTACAACACTGACACTTGCATACATAAGTAAGTACATTTTTTTTATAAAGCCTGTACTTTATAAAGTACAGGTGCACTTTAAAGAGGCCAGTCTTCGAATACTAAGGTACTAAGGTTGATTGCTGTCTGGGAACTTTAAAATAAGTGGAACTGGATTTTCTGAATGTACTATATTGGGCAGTCTGAGGAGTCAAATTATGTGACCACAGAAGTAAGGCTACATTTACACAGGTTCTAAAAGCGGGAGGTTCAGGGATGGTAGGGGCTGCAACAAGTGCAAACCTAGCATAACTGGTTTCCAACCACCTCACGCAGATATACTGCGGCAGAATGGCTTTCCTGGCTGAAATCCTGTACATATACGGCTTCACCTAGGAGTGCCACCAAAAGGCACGTGTGTGCACGCCCGCACAGTTGGAACACACAATAGGGAATGCAGTTAACTCTTTGATCGCCCCCTAGTGTTAACCCCTTCCCTGACAGTGACATTTACATAGTAATCAGTGCATTATTATAGCATGGATCGCTCTGTAAATGTCAATGGTCCCAAAAATGTTTTAAAGGTGTCCAACCTGTTCGCCGCAACATCGCAATGCCGCCAAAAAATCACAGATCACCGCCATTACTAGTAAAAAGAAAACAGAATATATTCACTCTTGAGAAGAGGGGAATAAGGGAGATATGATCAACATGTATAAATATATAAGGAGTCCATATAGTGAACTTGGTGTTGAGTTATTCACTTTACGGTCAACACAGAGGACAAGGGGGCACTCTTTATGTCTAGAGGAAAAGAGATTTCACTTCCAAATACGGAAAGGTTTCTTCACAGTAAGAGCTGTGAAAATGTGGAATAGAGTCCCTGCAGAGGTGGTTCTGGCCAGCTCAGTAGATTTATTTAAGAAAGGCCTGGATGCTTTCCTAAATGTACATAATAGTTTAATAATAATAGTTGATCCGGGGAATATCCAATTACCTTTCGGGATCAGGAAGGAATTTTTTCCCCTGCTGTAACAAATTGGATCATGCTCTGCTGGGGGTTTTTGCCTTCCTCTGGATCAAACTGTAGGTAAAGAATTGGGTATATGGGATTGAATTTATTATTATTATTATTATTGCTATATATAATAAAAAAAATGATATATATTTTTTTATGGTTGAACTGGATGGACTGGTGTCTTTTTTGTTGTTCAACCTGACTAACCATGTAACTATTGTAAGGGGTTAGCTCGGTAGCGGGGTGTGTGACCCCTTGGATGGGTTCACCACACACTGAATTTATACAGACTGGCAGTCGAAGACGGTTGAAAACAACGTTTTTGGTTTATTTTTCCATCTTGCTGGAAAACAATTGCAAGCATCCAAACAGCATAAACAAATTCAAACATAAAATAAACCCTAGCCACTCTGGGCGTCTACCTTCCACACAGGAACCTATCTATGGAGTCTGACTCAGCCTAGCGCTGGGCAGACAGTGCTGGTCGTACAGCACAAAACAATAGTCTTTTGATTTTTATCACACAGAAAAATCACTCCTCTCCTCACCTCCTCAGCAGACTTTCAGTACGCTGCTCTCCTACTCACAAAGCCTTAGGAATGATGCAGCCCTTCAGTGGTAATCCTTTGGGCTACTTATAGAGGCTTTAATTGCCTCATTCTGAACAGCTGAAGTTTTTCAACGGCCTTTAGCCTTTCTCTGGCTACGTTTGTAGCCGACGCCCGATAACCATCTGTGGATCGTCTAAACAAGGCAGAAATGTATGTCCCATCAGTGACAACACCCACAGATTTACCTGACTTCCTGTCACACTATGTAACATATAAATGCCATAAATCTTTCCCATAGTTTGTAGACGATATAACTTTTATGCAAACCAATCAATATACGCTTAATGCGTTTTTTTTTTTTTTTTTTTTTTAGCAAAAATATGTAGAAGAATACATATTGGCCTAAACTGGGGAATTTTTTTTTTTTTAATTGGGATATTTATTAAAATGTAAAAGATATTGGGGTTGATTTACTAAAGGGAAATCCACTCTGCACTACTAGGTAGATTCACAAAGAGTTAGGCCGGCTTATCTCCAGATAGGCGGCGTAGGTGTAGATATGCTCCGGCGCGCTTTTGCACCTTACCCACAGAACAAGATAAGCCTGAAAATAGGCTTTTTCCGACCGACGTAACTTTGCTAAGCCGGGTGCATATTTAGGCACAACGCATCTTCCGCTTGCATTGATTTCCTATTTAAATATGCAAATTAGGGAGATACGCCGATTCACGAATGAAAGTGCACCAGATTTAGGCTAAGCCCGGTGCAATCAAGTGTTGCATCAGGCCTAAAGTTATTCCACCAAAAAGGTGGACTAACTTTGCACTAGGACACAGGTCAGCTGGAGAGCAGCTCCAGCAGCAGCGTTACGGACGAGCTGAGCAAGCCAAGCACCCACACTTGCAGGACAACACATCTGTGTGCCAACATGCCAGGGGCAGGCGTGCTTCTAGCACTACTAATGGGTCCACGGACTCGTAGGAGGGCACGGGAGCGGATCAACCGAACGCGCGTGAATGTCTTTGCCATGGGGGAAGCAGAGGTGTAACGCATCTACAGATTCAGCCGTGAAGCCATCCTGGATTTAACCAGAACCCTGCAGGATGACATCACCAGCCCAACACACCGCTCACATGCAGTGCAGCCACTGGTCAAGGTATTAGCAACACTGCATTTCCTGGCCAGTGGATCTTTTCAGCGAAATAGTGTAAATTTGTCTGGGATGTCACAAACCAGCATGAGCAGATGTGTGCACCAGGTTGTCCCTGCAATCCTCAGACGCATGTCCCACCACATCATCAGACCCACCCAGCAGCATCTGCGGCAGAAGGCAATGGAGGATTTCTATAGAATTGACAGATTCCCACGCACTGTGGGGGCCATTGATTGCACACATGTGGCACTACGGCCCCCCCGTGACACAGAACACATATACCGCAATAGGAAGCATTGGCATTCCATCAACGTACAGGTGATAGTTGATGCCCAATGCCTCATATGGCACGTCAGTGCCAAACACCCAGGATCCAGCCATGACAGCTACATATACCGTCAAAGCGACATCCCAACAGATTTTGAACAGAACATGTATGGGGACACCTGGCTGGTTGGTGAGTGACATGGGTGTCAGGTATGACTGTCCCCCCCATGATGCAGACATCACGAGGGGCACATGCATGACTAACATCCTCCTGTCTTTTCCCTTCCAGGTGACTCTGCATATGCACTTGGACCCCATCTCATGACTCCATTCCGGACTCCCCAAACCCCAGGAGAGAGAAGATACAATGAAGCACACGCACGTACCCGTGGAGTGGTGGAACGCACATTTGGCCTCCTGAAGTCCCGTTTTCGATGCCTGGATAGGTCTGGGGGTACCCTGTTGTATGGCCCAAACTTTGTGTGCCAGATCATCGGTGCATGTTGTATTTTGCACAACTACGCCGTGAGAAAGGGCCTGGAGATTGACATACGTGATGACCTGACCCCCCAACCAGACAATCCCCCCCTAACTGAGGGTACCCCGTCTGCTGTGGGAGCCGCAATCAGAAGACGCCTCACAGAAGACATATTTACACGTTAAAAACACACATTAAACATGGCACAAGTTGAATGCACGCATGCACACCACTGTGGTCCCTAGCACAGACACATCTCATTCTCATCTAATTGGATTAGACCCAAGGACACCGGGCGGGACTTGGGAGCAGCAACGCCACGCCAAGGCTCCAATTATGTCACTGTACATTCATACCCCTTTCACACAGCAGAGGGTGACACCCCTTTGCCAGCAGGAGTGACACCCCTCCCCCATTCACACACCAGTCACACTGAAGCAGCACTCCTCACCGTGTGCTGGCAGAACTCAAATCCAGCTTATGACCTGAGCAAAAAAACCCATAATCCAGCTCATGACCTGAGCAAAAAAAAAAAGGCTTTTATTTTGCCTTTCTTTGGCTTCGCCTGGTGGCAGCAGATTGGCTCCTCAGCTGCCTGGGCGGAGGTTGATCAGCAGGAGGTTCATCAGCAGGTGGACCACTCCTGCTAGGTGACGCCTGCCTTGGCGGAGCCTGGGGTGGTGGGGGGGGTGGGAGATCGGGAGGTGGCACACTCCTGCCAGGTGATGGCTGCCTGGCCTCCAAGGCAGCAGCAATCCTGGTGAGGACCAGGTTAGTTTGGGCCTGCATCCTGAGCTGGCGGGTGAGGTTGGCCCTCTCACTCCGCTGCCTCCGTCTCCCTCCTCCTGCACCGCGGTGGTGTTGGCCTTAACAGCCTCACAAAGGCAATCCACCTTGGTGGCCAGGTCGACCATACAGGTGGCCACTGCAGAGCTGTTGCAGCTCAAATCCTGCACAGCCTCCCTCAGATGGCAAGCATCCTGTGCGATTTTCTTCATATCCCCAGCTAGATCCCCCATATGCTGGGTCTGGAGGGTTTGGTCCTGGGCAATCTGCTCCTGCACGTCGCCCACTACACCCCTGGTCTTCTTGGTCGCCTTCCTGTGGCCAGAAGAGGCAACAGAGCGGGTGTAGGGGGAGCCCCTGGTGGTGGTGGCCCTGCTGGTGGGTGAGGGAGAGGGGCTTCTTCTAATGGGGGTGGAGGTGGTGAAGGGCCCAACCATCACAATGCACTCATCTATAATGTGCCCAATCTGGCCAAGGTCCACCGAGTCGTCCAAGACCACCTCAATAGACCTGGTGTGGACTGTCCCCTCCTCCACAA
Source organism: Rana temporaria (assembly GCF_905171775.1). Lineage (NCBI taxonomy): Eukaryota > Metazoa > Chordata > Amphibia > Anura > Ranidae > Rana > Rana temporaria. The sequence goes on from NC_053494.1 coordinate 65,143,246, forward strand.
CATCTTGGGGGGCTTCATGTGGCTCCTCAAAAGAGGTAGTGGGACGGCCAACAAGCCCAGATGGGCCCGCCCCTTCCTGCACATCTGTGGATGACATAAAGCAGTCACATGTTGGGGGACCCACACACTTGTCACATGTTCCCTTCCCCCACCCACACATGTTACACACCAGATAGGAAATATAAAACACACTTACCTGTCCTCAAGACATCTTCCCGGGAATCAAACCCCTCAATCCCCTCAACCTGCTCCCTGTGCAGACACCGGGCGATCCTCTCCTCCTCCGGGGTCAGCACGACATCGCAGGGTGGTCCACCCCCAGTGCCAATCCGGTGCTTTCTGATTTTGGCCACCTTCTCCCGCACCCTCAAGCCGCAGATCGTTAATTTTTTTTAATATATGATGGCCAAGGCGGGGGATATTGCCAAGGGCATTGACCCTGGTGGCAATAGTATCATAAATCTCCTGCCTCCTGGCACGCGTCGTATTGCGGCTGGAAGGGCCATGGAGAGACTCATAGAACTCCTCCATCCCATCAATAATAATGGCCCTCTCCTGGGGTGTAAAGTTTTTTTTCCTGTGGGTGACAGGAGCTGACACGGGAGCTGCCACTGGAGCAGACATAGTCATTCAGTAATTCAGAAACTTAAAGCAAGGGGCAAAATTACCAAGCTCAGGGGGGGGTGGAAAGCAGGATGTAATTTTGCAAAGACCAGATGCATGTCTGGCCGTACTTGTATACTCGAGCCTAGCCATTAGGCCGGCCTACAACAGGAAGTTCGGATAAAACATCACTGAGCATGCTCCGTTGAAGTTAGGCCGGGCGTAAGCCACTGCACCACGCTCAGACAATCATTTACATAAGTTGACACCCACTTCCACTTGCACCGACTTAAGCCTCCAACTTTAGGTTTGGCCGGCGCACATTGGAGTGCAAAATCTTGGTGAATCATCAACTTTGCTCTACAGATTAGGCCGGTGTAGCCTAAACAGGCTAGGCTAGGCCAACCTAAAGTTAATCCAATCTACGTGAATCTACCTATGTAAGTGCACTTGAAAGTGCACTTGTAAGTGCAGTCGCTGTAGATAGCTGTAGATCGGAGGGGAAGCTCTGAAATTTGGGGAAGCTCTTCTGATTTTATCATCCAATCATGTGCAAGCAAAAATACTGGGCCAGATTCATAGAAGAGATACGACGGCGTATCTCTAAAACGCCGTCGTATCTCTCAGAGTATCTATGCGACTGATTCATAGAATCAGTTACGCATAGATAGCCCTTAGATCCGACAGGTGTAATTGTCTTACACCGTCGGATCTTAGGATGCAATACCTCGGCCGCCGCTGGGTGGAGTTCGCGTCGTATTCCAGCGTCGGGTATGCAAATTAGCAGTTACGGCGATCCACAAATCCACGCAAGTCTTAGTTTCCCGTCGCAAAGTTAGGGATGCTATTAACATGGTGTAAAATTACTCCACCATGTTAAAGTATGCCTGTCGTTCCCGCGTCGCTTTTGAATTTTTTTCCGGCGTAAGAACGTTACGCACATCGCGATTCACAAACACATCGGGCCGCCATAAGTTTGCGCAAAGCATGTCGGGAAAATTGCGAACGGAACATGCGCAGTACGTCCGGCGCGGGAGCGCGCCTAATTTATATGGTACCCGCCCCATTTGAATTGGGCGGGCTTGCGCCGGACGTGTTTACGATACACCGCCGCAAGTTTACAGGTAAGTGCTTTGTGGATCGGGCACTTACACTGAAAACTTGCGGCAGTGTAACGTAAACGGGTTACGTTACACGGCCGCAATTCTACGTGAATCTGGCCCATTGTTTTTATTTTCCTTGCATGTCCCCCTCAGATCTATAGCGACTGCACTTGAAAGTGCACTTTTAAATGTACTTGTAGTGCACTTGTAGTGCAAAGTAGATTTGCCTTTCGTAAATAACCCCCATTGTGTTATTTTTCTAAATTGTCACTCTTTTTTTGTTTATAGCGCAAAAAATTAAAACCGCAGAGGTTTTCAAAAGGAAGCTCTATTTGTGGGAAAAAAAGGACGTAAATTTTGTTTGTGTACAACATCGCACGACCGTGCAATTGTCAGTTAAAGCGACGCAGTGCCGTATCACAAAAAATGGCCGGTCATTGAGCAGCCAAATCTTCCGGGGCTGAGACGGTTAATAGCATACATAGGATAATTACAATACAAGTGATGGGTGGCACGGTGTTATTGCACACTGCTGTACTTTGTACTGCTTTATGAAATACAATGTAAGACTATTTTTAATTTTATTATTCAGTGAAACAATAGAGCAAAGAGCTCACTAAAAAAGCAAATAGCCATAGCAACTAATTACAGTCCAACTTATACTGGTTTAACTTTAGTAAAATTAATTCAGATTGGATGCTACCTGTTAGTGAACATCACACTAATGTGTAGGCTTCTAGCGCTGTTTTTAAATTAAAGGATCACTAAAGGAATTTTTTTAGCTAAATAGCTTCCTTTACCTTACTGCAGTACTGGTTTCATGTCCTCATTGTTCGTTTTTGCTTTGAAGTTGCTGTATTCTGCTGTGATCTCCACACTTCCTGCTTGACTGGCTCGTTATGAAAAATCTCATGGCAGCTTTTCACTGTGGTCCAAGCTGTGTGTCTAAAACTCCTCAGAACCAATCAGATTCATTTTAAAAACAAAACACTGCCCTGGATTTGTTTGTTTTTGTTCTGTGGGTCTCTTTACTTCACAGAAACATGAAACCAGTTTAAAAACGAAAGTGAAACTGCAGGTACATTATATGATTGAATTTAATCTATTTTTAATCATTTTTAAAAGGAATCAGTTAACTTTTATGTATATATACTCTGTAAACAGTCATTTCAGCAAAAAAAAAAAATTCCTTTAGTGACCCTTTAAGTCAAATAGTTTTTACAAGATGGTTTAAAATTGCACCTAGCCAGTTACTTACATAGGGCCAGATCCACAAAGAACTTACGGTGGCGTATCTATTGATACGCCGCGTAAGTTCTACGATGCGCTGTCGTATCTTTGTTTTGTATCCACAAAACAAGATACGCCTGAATGTGGGCTAGATCCGACTGACGTACGTCTTAGTACGCCGTCGGATCTTAGGTGCATATTTACGCTGGCCGCTAGGTGGCGCTTACGTTGATTTCCACGTAGAGTATGCAAATTAGCTAGATACGCCGATTCTCAAACGTACGTCCGCCCGGCGCATTTTTTACGTAAGGCTTTTTTTGGCGTAACATTACCCCTGCCTCTATGAGGTGTACGCAATGTTAGATATGGACGTCGGGACAGCGTCAAATTTTCCGTCGTTGGCATAAAACGTTCGCGAATAGGGCTTTGCGTAAATTACGTTCACGTCGAAAGCATTGACTATTTGCGACGTGATTTCGAGCATGCGCACTGGGATACCCCCACGGACGGCGCATGCGCCGGTAAAAAAAAACGTCATTTACGTGGGGTCAAGATGAATTAACATAAAACACGCCCACATCTTAGTCATTTGAATTTTGCGCCCTTACGCCGACACATTTACACTACGCCGCCGTAACTTACGGCGCAAATTCTTTCTGGATAAGGAACCTCCGCTCTAAGTTACGGCGGCGTAGTGTATCTGAGATAGGCTACGCCTGCCTAAAGATAGGCAGTTTTTGGTGGATCTGGCCCATAGTAATTATATTTATTCAACTTATTTGTAATCTTACTAGCACTTACATTTTCTCTTGCAATTACATTTTTTCCAGAGAAGCCAATCAAAACAAACTGACAATACCCTTATGTGATAACCCAGGCTTATATATCAAGAATTTTCTTATTGTAATTATTAAGTCTTTCTTCTGAACTACATTAAAGGAATAAAGCTGATATGAGGGAAATGGTTGGTTTAGACTGTTAATTTAGATACGCAATGCCCAGCTGTTTTCAACATAAATATGACATTGCTTGGTAGTAAAGTAAGACACAACCTCATAAATAAAATCGATATTCAATGTGTTAGAACAATTAACTAAATAATAGGAATTAAAGAGCAATCAGATTAAAGAGTTGTAACACCAATTTAATGCAGATTTTATTATGTTTGTACACATATGAAAGACACAAGTAGAGGTCTGAGGACCGGGCCTATTGAGAGCTCCAGGTGTACTCCTACATTAGGGCTTATGAACACTAGGGATGAGCTTTGAGTCGAACATGAGTTTAAAGCTTACCAAATTTGTGCCAGTATACTTCCTTGCGCCCCTGAGACCACCAAAATGGGGCTCCCTCCGTAAAAGCTCCTTTAGAGACTGTACAGGAGGGACTTCCAAACAGGAGAGGCTTGAACCTGCTGGGGCGATGTGCAGTAAGAGGCATTGCTGCATGTCGGTCCAATCTGTCAGGTGAGGATAAAAAAAGAGAATGGTGTAGGGCATTGGTGCTCAACCTGTGGCTCTCCAGCTGTTGCGGAACTACAATTCCCATGAGGCATTGCAAGCCGCTGACAGGTACAAGCATGTCTCCCAAAGGCTGAGGCATTATGGGAATTGTAGTTTTGCAACAGCTGGAGAGCCACAGGTTGAGCACCCATGGTGTAGGGTGTCTCCTCTTCAAATTTATAGCTAACCAATCCTGTCAGGTTGTGGGGGCGGAGTCACAACCCAGTGTGTGCCTCCATGAATGCGTCAGGAAAAAGGTATTTGGCCCCGTACACACGACCAGTTTCCTCGGCAGAATTCAGCTTCCGACCGAGTTTCTGGCTGAATTCTGCCGAGGAAACTGGTCGTGTGTACACTTTCGGCCGAGGAAGCCGACGAGGAGCTCGGCGAGGAAATAGAGAACATGTTCTCTATTTCCTCGTTGTTCTATGGGAGCTCTCGTCCCGCCGAGGTCCTCGGCGGCTTCAGGGCTGAACTGGCCGAGGAACTCGATGTGTTTGGCACGTCGAGTTCCTCGGCCGTGTGTACGAGGCCATTGGAGATTATATTGCTGGAAAAAAAAATACACTGCCATTACTATTGTCCCAAGAGATGGGATTTTATGAGCACTTTAAAACACCCTTTTCAGTTTGATGGCTATTTAAATAGTATTTGAAACACAACCCTAAAGAATATAAAAATCAAATTAATATTTTTTGTGCAAATACGCAACTCATGGTTATGTTAATTTATTTCATGATGCTTCATTTACTTTTTCATTAAATATTAAATAGGGTTAATGCCTTTGTGGCTCATCAATTGTCTTTGAACTTTAGTGCCCTATGCTGTTGACATTTACATTCATTCACTTTTTAATTTAGAAGCAAATGGACTTTAACCCTACAATAATGATCAGTTTGCTTTTGATTATGTGGATTACACAGATAGTGGTTGCATTTGAAAATCAGATTGAACTCTGTTACAAGCTTTTGTTGGGTTAAGATTTTGAGGTGAATTGAGACGCATGAATCGATTGGCAGGTTCAGGCAATTTTCTTTTCTTTAGGTCAGCTTTAAACTGGTCCTCTTACTGCATTTCATATTCCAATTCTTGAATACATGTTTAACACATCACAATATACAACATTTATTTAAAACATTTTGAAAAACAGAAACTGAATCTTTCATATGTTAAAAAGCAATCCTTGAGAAAGAATTACTTACTTAGGCCCCTTCCACACGGCCGCTCCATGCAGTCCTATGGAGCGTCGGATGTCAGCGGAGACATGTCCACTGACATCTGACGCGATCCGATCCGCCAAAATCAGACGTATGGCGATACGTCCATATCCATCCATGGCGGATCGGATCGGGTGAGATCTGATGAAAACGGACATGCTGTCCGTTTTCATCAGATCGCTCCATAGGAATCAGCGGCGCTGCATAAGCCCCTCCCTGCTCAGTGAGCAGAGAAGAGCTTGTCATCCGCCAGCTCAGCGAAGATCTGCGGACTGATCTCCCGCTTAGCTGGCGGGAGCAGGCGGACTCCGTAGCGACGGAGTACGCCTCGTGTGTAACTGGCCTTAAAGTGATAGCAAAGTCTACATTTTTTTTCTTTAGAAATAACAAACATGTCTTACCTGCTCTGTACTTGAGGTGATTGTAGCCGTATTAGTGCAATTGTGACAGAGACAGTTGAGTACTTTTTTATTTGCACTAACATACAATTCTTTGGAAAACCTTAGGTTAGGAGTTAGGGTTTCCCATTGAAGAATATGGCTAGGACTCAGGAATTGGAACAGGGACCTCCCCCAGAGTTCAAAGGTCAGAAGGCGGGTTCCCAGAGGTCAAAGGTCACATGGTGTGGCTGACCCACCCTCACCAAAGTGTACCGCCTACCCCAACTAAGTCAGGGAATGAACAAGTCGGGGAATGAACAAGTCGGGGTAAGTGTCTCAGCCAATCAGGGGTGAGAATCCCGGAAGGCTGAGGCACTCATGCACATCGCTGGACAGAGATGGGGCTCAGGTAAGTATTAGGGGGGCTGAGGTTGCTACACACAGAAGTATTTTTATCTTTAACTCTCCAGCTGCCCACAATGGAGATGATTTCCCGGTAGGCTGCCTGCCCCGGGCCGCTTTGGGCTAATCTATGGCTGCAGCGCAGCGCTCCGCTCCCTCCTCCTCCTTCCCCTCCATGCACAATCAGCGGGCATCTCCCGCTGTGTGTCACGGAGCTCAGTGTGAAAACTTGTGTGAGAAAAGTCTTGCCCTCCTCCTAGACCAGCTCGTTTCATCCAGGGCCGGCGCACCTGCAGCAGTGTGTACCGGAGGTGGAATGTATGCTGCCGGGGAGTGTGCAGGGGCGTGGGGAGGGAACTGTCGCATGCAGTACACTGACAGATCCCTCCCCCGGCTCCCCCAGCTGCAGAGCTGTTTAGCGGTTTAGGGCTCTGATGCTGAGGAGCTGGCACTCCTCCTTCATTGACAATGGTCGGGAATTGTGAGGGGGTGTGGCCATGCAAGGGGTGACCCTGCCTGTCATTGGGGGGCGGAGCGGCCTGCCTCAGGGATGATCGCACGGTCCCAAGTCCTGGGGAGAGCAATATGGAGGTACAAATAGGTACAAAAAGGCTCTAAAAATGCTGTTTTATTTTTTATGTAGCTATTGGACTGAGAGAAATTGGGTTGAAAACTGCTCTGCTCGATTTCTTGCACTCAGGACAGAGGTACAGGAAAAACCAGATACCATCTTGATCTTTGTCAACTTTATTACTTCTATCTTTAGATTTTTACATAGAAATAAAAGAGTTCTGTTAGCTGACAAAGATCAAGATGGTATTTGGTTTTTCCTGTAGCACTGTCCTCTCTGTAAGTTTTCAACCCAATTTATCTTAGTCCTCTGCCCTCTGTCACCCAGTCCCCTGTCACCCAGTCCCCTGCTGTCGCCCGGTGCCCTGCTGTCGTCCACTCCCCTGCTGTCGCCAAGTCCCCCTGCTGTCATCCAGTCCCGTCACCCAGTCTCCTGCTGTCGCCAAGTCCCCCTGCTGTCGCCCAATCCCCTGCTGTCGCCCAGTCGCTCTGCTGTTACCCAGTCCCCTGCTGTTTCCCAGTCCCCCTGATGTCACCCAGTCCCCCTGCTGTCGCCCAGTCTCCCTGCTGTCGCTCAGTCTCCTGTCACCCAGTCCCCTGCTGTCGCCAAGTCCTCTGTCACCCAGTCCCCTGCTGTCGCCAAGTCCTCTGCTGTTGCTCAGTCCCCCTGATGTCACCCAGTCTCCTGCTGTCGCCCAGTCCCCTGCTGTCGCCAAGTCCTCTGTCACCCAGTCCCCTGCTGTCGCCAAGTCCTCTGCTGTTGCCCAGTATCCCTGTTGTCACCCAGTCCCCTGCTGTCGCCCAGTCCCCTGCTGTTGCCCAGTCCCCTGTCACCCAGTCTCCCTGCTGTCGCCCAGTCTCCCTGCTGTCGCTCAGTCCCCAGCTGTCGCCAAATCCTCTGTCACCCAGTCCGCTGCTGTCGCCAAGTCCTCTGATGTCACCCAGTCCCCCTGCTGTCACCCAGTCCCCCTGCTGTCACCCAGTCCCCTGCTGTTACCCAGTCCCCTGCTGTCGCCCAGTCCCCTGTCACCCATTTCCCTGCTGTCGCCAAGTCCTCTGTCACCCAGTACCCTGCTGTCGTCAAGTCCTCTGCTGTTGCCCAGTCCCCCTGATGTCACCCAGTCCCCCTGATGTCACCCAATCCCCTGCTGTCGCCCAGTCGCTCTGCTGTTACCCAGTCCCCTGCTGTTTCCCAGTCCCCCTGATGTCACCCAGTCCCCCTGCTGTCGCCCAGTCTCCCTGCTGTCGCTCAGTCCCCTGTCACCCAGTCCCCTGCTGTCGCCAAGTCCTCTGTCACCCAGTCCCCTGCTGTCGCCAAGTCCTCTGCTGTTGCTCAGTCCCCCTGATGTCACCCAGTCTCCTGCTGTCGCCCAGTCCCCTGCTGTCGCCAAGTCCTCTGTCACCCAGTCCCCTGCTGTCGCCAAGTCCTCTGCTGTTGCCCAGTCCCCCTGCTGTCACCCAGTCCCCTGCTGTCGCCCAGTCCCCTGTCACCCAGTCTCCCTGCTGTCGCCCAGTCTCCCTGCTGTCGCTCAGTCCCCAGCTGTCGCCAAATCCTCTGTCACCCAGTCCGCTGCTGTCGCCAAGTCCTCTGATGTCACCCAGTCCCCCTGCTGTCACCCAGTCCCCCTGCTGTCACCCAGTCCCCTGCTGTTACCCAGTCCCCTGCTGTCGCCCAGTCCCCTGTCACCCATTTCCCTGCTGTCGCCAAGTCCTCTGTCACCCAGTACCCTGCTGTCGTCAAGTCCTCTGCTGTTGCCCAGTCCCCCTGATGTCACCCAGTCCCCCTGATGTCACCCAGTCCCCCTGCTGTCACCCAGTCCCCTGCTGTCGCCCAGTCCACTGCTGTCGCCCAGTCCCCTGCTGTCACCCAGTCCCCCTGCTGTCTCCCAGTCCCCCTGCTGTTGCCCAGTCTCCCTGCTGTCGCTCAGTCCCCTGTCACCCAGTCCCCTGCTGTCACCAAGTCCTCTGTCACCCAGTCCTCTGCTGTCGTCAAGTCCTCTGCTGTTGCCCAGTCCCCCTGATGTCACCCAGTCCCCCTGCTGTCACCCAGTCCCCTACTGTCACCCAGTCCCCCTGCTGTCGCCCAGTCGCTCTGCTGTTACCCAGTCCCCTGCTTTTGCCCAGTCCCCCTGATGTCACCCAGGCCTCTGCCAGAAGAGGGCTCTATTTCTTGCCTATCCCCCTCCTCCTGTCAGCAGTGGGGAGAGCGGCTGTGTCTCTGGAGAGGAACCGGTGGCAAGTGACACGCTGAATCTGGTGACGGGATTGGTGGCAAGTGACATGCTGAATCTGGTGACAGGGGACGGGTGGCAAGTGACATGCTGAATCTGGTAAAAAATGGACCGGTGGCAAGTGACACGCTGAATCTGGTGACAAGGGACCGGTGGCAAGTGACATGCTGAATCTGGTGACATGGGACCAGTGGCAAGAGACACGCTGAATCTGGTGACCAGGGACCGGTGGCAAGTGACACGCTGAATCTGGTGACAAGGGACCGGTGGCAAGTGATACGTTGAATCTGGTGACAAGGAACCGGTGGCAAGTGATAGGGTGTAAATTAGAAATATTGTACTTTCATTCTTGAGAGTAGGTGCGTAAATTGGGGCAAGCTTGTAGGGGCCCCATTGCATTACTTTGCCTAGGGGCCCATGATGCTCCCCCTTACCTTAGTGTATTCTTTCTGCGGAAGGTCGTCTCTGGTCATCAGAGTCCCCCCACATTCCCAGAGTCCCAGGTGTGCCCCTTGATGATTGCTCCACTTTTACCACTTTTGACTGTAATTTTCTGATACAGTGGAACCTCGGATTGCGAGTAACGTGGTTAACGGGTGTTTCGCAATACGAGCGCTGTATTTTTTTAAATCCTGATTCGGTTTGCGAGTGTTGCCTCACAACACAAGCAGGATTCAAGCCAAAGCAGTGTGCAATACCATGTTTGGCCTGAGGTGGGTGGTGCGGGAGCCAAGCAGAGCCAAACGGCGCCGATCAGAGCCATTCATAAATGCTTTGAAAATCGCGGAAATACTCTGTTCCCGAGCCTTTCCGAGGTTTTCCAAGGTGTCCTCTGGCCTTTCCGAGTGTCTCCGATGCTCTCCCGTGCCCCCCCACCTCTGGCCACATGCGGTATTTCCATTGACTCCTATGGGGAAACTCGCATTGATATGCGAGTACTTTGGATTACGTGCATTCTCCTGGAACGGATTATACTTGTAATCCGAGGTTCCACCAGGGCCGGCACCCAGGCGCCACAGGGGAGGGGGCGCCAAAGGAGCACCGTTGGTCCCGTGTTGCCAACGAGTTGGCTGCCGCAGCGCCGCTGATGGTAAATAGTGCTGCTGAGCAGCTCGCCAATCGATGTGTTGTGCTAGGTAAGTCACGAGCGATTGTCAGTGAGGGTGCCGTGACCCACCCGCAGCAGTGGCTACATCTCCTCCCCATGTACCCCCTTGTGCCTGCCCACAACCCCTTGTGCAGCCAATCTGTGCCTGGGAAGGGGTGTGGGCTGGAGATTTCAAAGCAGCCAGCGACACTGATGTGATGTCGCTGGACATGTCTCCTCCAGGCTCCAGCATCAGCAGGAGGACGAGGACGAGTGGGGGGCGCGCCACGCAAGCTGCCAGGGAGCTGCTGCAAGAAGCAGCAGAGCACCTCCCGGAACAAGAAGGTACTTGGCATCAGACATGAACACAGACCTATCTTCCTATCCCTCTCTCTCTCTTAGCCTCACCTCTCTCTCTCAGCCCCACATCTCTCTCAAATCCACCTTTTGACCACTACCCTCTCTCTCAGCCCAAGCACTCTCACTCAGCCCCCCTCTCTGTCCACTATCCTCTCTCTGAGCCCCTCTCTCACTCACCCTCCCTCTCTGTCCACTACCCTCTCTTAGCCCCCCTCTCTCTCAGCCCCCCTCTCTGTCCACTACCCTCTCTCTTACTCAGCCTCATCTCTCTTAGCCTCACCTCTCAGCCTCATCTCTCTCTCTCTGCCTCATCTCGCGCTCTCTCTCTGCCTCATCTCGCGCTCTCTCTCTGCCTTATCTCGCGCTCTCTCTCTCTCTGCCTTATCTCGCGCTCTCTCTCTCTTCCTCATCTCGCGCTCTCTCTCTCTCTGCCTCATCTTGCGCTCTCTCTCTCTGCCTCATCTCGCGCTCTCTCTCTGCCTCATCTCGCGCTCTCTCTCTCTGCTTCATCTCGCGCTCTCTCTCTCTCTCTCTGCCTCATCTCGCGCTCTCTCTCTGCCTCATCTCGCTCTCTCTCTGCCTCATCTCGCGCTCTCTCTCTGCCTCATCTCGCGCTCTCTCTCTCTCTGCCTCATCTCGCGCTCTCTCTCTCTCTGCCTCATCTTGCGCTCTCTCTCTCTGCCTCATCTCGCGCTCTCTCTCTCTCTGCCTCATCTCGCGCTCTCTCTCTCTGCTTCATCTCGCGCTCTCTCTCTCTCTCTCTCTGCCTCATCTCGCGCTCTCTCTCTGCCTCATCTCGCTCTCTCTCTCTGCCTCATCTCGCGCTCTCTCTCTGCCTCATCTCGCGCTCTCTCTCTCTGCCTCATCTTGTGCTCTCTCTCTGCCTCATCTCGCTCTCTCTCTGCCTCATCTCGCTCTCTCTCTCTCTCTGCCTCATCTCGCTCTCTCTCTCTGCCTCATCTCGCTCTTTGCCTCACCTCACACTCTCTCTCTCCCCCTCCCTTCCTCACCTCTCTCTCTGCCTCACACCTCTCTCTCTCTCTCTGCCTCATACCTCTCTCTCTCTGCCTCACCTCTCTCTCACCTCTCTCTCTGCCTCTCACCTCTCTCTCTGCCTCACACCTCTCTCTCTGCCTCACACCTCTCTCTGCCTCACACCTCTCTCTCTCTGCCTCACACCTCTCCCTCTCTCTCTGCCTCACACCTCTCCCTCTCTCTCTGCCTCATCTCTCTCCCTCTTCCCCTCTCTCTCTGCCTCACCTCTTTCCCTCTCTCTCTGCCTCACCTCTTTCCCTCTCTCTCTCTGCCTCACCTCTTTCCCTCTCTCTCTCTGCCTCACCTCTCTCCCTCTCTCTCTGCCTCACCTCTCTCTCTGCCTCACCTCTCTCTCTCTCTCACCTCTCCCTCACCTCTCTCTCTCTCTCACCTCTGCCTCGCCTCTCTCCCTCTCTCTCTGCCTCACCTCTCTCCCTGCCTCACCTCTCTCCCTCTCTCTCTCTGCCTCACCCCTCTCTCTCTGCCTCACCTCTCTCTCTCTCACCTCTCTCTCTCTCTCTCTGCCTCACCTCTCTCTCTCTCTGCCTCACCTCTCGCTCTCTGCCTCACACCTCTCTCTCTCTGCCTCACCCCCCTCTCTCTCTCTCTCTCTGCCTCACCTCTCTCTCTCTGCCTCACCTCTCTCTCTCTGCCTCACCTCTCTCTCTCTGCCTCACCTCTCTCTCTCTCTGCCTCACCTCTCTCTCTCTCTGCCTCATCTCTCTCTCTCTCTGCCTCATCTCTCTCTCTGCCTCTGCCTCATCTCTCTCTCTCTCTGCCTCACCTCTCTCTCTCTGCCTCATCTCTCTCTCTCTCTCTGCCTCACCCCTCTCTCTCTCTCTGCCTCACCTCTCTCTCTCTGCCTCACCCCTCTCTCTCTGCCTCACCCATCTCTCTCTGCCTCACCTCTCTCTGCCTCGCCTCTCTCTCTCTCTCTGCCTCACCTCTCTCTCTCTGCCTTACCTCTCTCTCTCTCTGCCTCACCTCTCTCTCTCTCTCACCTCTCTCTCTGCCTCACCTCTCGCTCTGCCTCACCCCTCTCTGCCTCACCTCTCTCTCTGCCTCACCTCTCTCTCTGCCTCACCTCTCTCTCTCTCTGCCTCACCTCTCTCTCTCTGCCTCACCTCTCTCTCTCTGCCTCACCTCTCTCTCTCTCTGCCTCACCTCTCTCTCTCTCTGCCTCACCTCTCTCTCTCTGCCTCACCTCTCTCTCTCTCTGCCTCTCCTCTCTCTCTCTGCCTCACCTATCTCTCTCTGCCTCACCTCTCTCTCTCTGCCTCACCTCTCTCTCTCTTTCTCTCTGCCTCACCTCTCTCTCTCTCTGCCTCACCTCTCTCTCTGCCTCACCCTGTCTCTCTCTCTCTCTGCCTCACCCCTCTCTCTCTCTCTGCCTCACCCCTCTCTCTCTCTGCCTCACTCCTCTCTCTCTCTCTGCCTCACCCCTCTCTCTCTCTCTGCCTCACCTTTCTCTCTCTCTGCCTCACCTCTCTCTCTCTCTCTCTCTGCCTCACCTTTCTCTCTCTCTGCCTCACCTCTCTCTCTCTCTCTGCCTCACCTCTCTCTCTGCCTCATCTCTCTCTCTCTGCCTCACCTCTCTGCCTCACCTCTCTCTCTGCCTCACCTCTCTCTCTCTCTCTGCCTCACCTCTCTCTCTCTCTGCCTCACCTCTCTCTCTCTGCCTCGCCTCTCTCTCTCTCTGCCTCACCTCTCACTCTCTGCCTCACCTCTCTCTCTGCCTTACCTCTCTCTCTCTGCCTCACCTCTCTCTCTCTCTCAGCTCCACCTCTCTGCAGTGTATAGAGGGGTATCCAGGGGTGTAATCAGGGTAGTGGTATGTGTGATCAGAGTGGGGGGCACTGGTAGACTTCATTTGATGGGCACTGGTAGGTTACAATTGGTGAACAATGGTAGGCTGCAATTGGTGGGAACTGGTAGGTAGCAGCCTACCAGTGCTCACCAATTTGGTCGGCACTAATAAGACTGCATTTTTTGGGCATTAATAAGGCTGCATTTTTTGGGCACTAATAAGGCTGCATTTTTTGGGCACTAATAAGGCTGCATTTTGTGGGCACTGGTAAGGCTACAATTGGTGACCACTGGTAAGGCTGCATTTGGTGGGCACTGGTAAGACTACAATTGGTGGGCACTGGTAAGGCTGCATTTGATGGGCACTGGTGAGGCTGCATTGATCTCTTGTACCATGTCTGCAGTCTCTGACCATCTCTTTTGGGGGCTCTTTATAAACAGACTCTCTAACAGAGGCCCTTTCTGTGTCCATTAGAGAGACCCCCCTCCACGTCCAATTAGAGTACTCTGCTTCTCTTCCTGTATTTTGTTTATTGTTAAGAGTTCGTGGGAGGATCCCAGGGTAACGATAACTCCTTAGGGGGAGCATCTCTGTGTTTGAATCGTTGCCATAGAAACATTTCTAAAGGGGGAGGAGTTAGTAAGGTGACCACGCCCTTATAGGGGCGCCAGAAATATTTCTGCACCCAGGCGCATTTGACCCTAGGATCGGCCCTGGGTTCCACTGTAATATATATATCTCCCTAGCCCTATGTGCTTTCATATCTGTCTTATCTTTTTATAATACGCTCTTCAAATTTTTATTTAAAATGTATGGTTTTCCCTTTTATGAACAAGAAAATAATGATGTTATGCTATGGGGCTGTTGTTTGTTTTCTATCTTATAGTTTGCACGTAGAGGGGTTCCTTCGTTTCAAACTTGCTATACTGTATATGCTAGTAAATGTTTACAGTGATGTTTAAAGAGAGAGTGAAAACAATTGCTAATTGCATTTAATTTGCTATTTTATGCCCCATTTATTTTTTGGATGTTGATTTAAGCCGCAGGGAACTCCAATCTACGGTCCTCCAGCTGTTGCAGAACTACACGTCCCATGAGGCATTGTAAATCTGACAATCACAGACATGACTAGGCATGAAGGGAATTGTAGTTCCTGAACAACTGGAGGGCTATAGTTTGGAGACCCCTGATTTAAGGTATCATGCACTTCTGTACTGGTCACCATTGCCCCAGCATGCATTTCTGCACTAGCAACCACTGCACCAATGCAAAGGTGTACATTGGTACCACTGCACAGACATGCCCTTGTCAGCTGGTGATGATAGAAGCAGCACTAGCAGACTCTGACACTCTAGCATTCATTTTCACTATATCACAGCTGTTATATAAAAGGCTATGTACTGTAGGGATTTGAGGGAAGGGTCCAAGGAACTGGGCCAGCACAAACAGTGCTGACAGTAGACACTCCCCAGAAGTGGAGAAACTAATGTGCAAGAGGGAAGAAATATTTTCTTGGAAAATGACCATTTTTGAAGTGTCAATTCCCTAGCAAGTTCAAAGGCACACTGTAAGATGTTTTTGAAAAGGAGAACATTGCAAGTAAATATGTAACATACTTGGCTTTTACCTGCATTATTTGACATGATTACAGTTTAAATTTGAAGAAATTCATCACATTATGATCTGTGACTTCCTATGTCAGCTCTCTGCCTCCATCCATCATTACCTTCATAAAGCGAGCATGGGGTTGACCTAGTAAACAATAAAGCTGTCCAAGGAAGCAGTAATGCTAAACCACAAAGTAGCAGAGTGATTGCCCTGACTAGCAGAAGAGTGTATATCCCAGTCATGACTAGGGTGCCCACGTGTCCCGGATTGCCTGGGACTGTCCCGCAATTGACATGTCTGTCCTGGGTCCCGGGCACCTTCATTCTGGGACAATACAGTGTCCCGGAATTAAATAGAGGACACAGCCACCCCCTACTAACTAATAACTACATTTCGGGAACTGGTTGCTAGGGCAAGTGCTGCCTCGCATCTTGCAACCAGTGACAATTTACTCTCAAACAGTGAGGCCTGCACCTAGTGCAGCACTGCTGTCCCCACCCACCTCGCCACCTCCTCCTTCTCCGGCACCCAGCGGCAAGCAGCAGGGACTGGTGTGATCTTTCACTCTCCAGATAGTGACGCCACTCCTTTCCTTCTACGCACGTGGCTCATGTAGAGGGAGTGACAGCAGCACTGCATCTGGTGGCAGGCTATGGGTGGCAAGCGGCACTGCATCTGGTGGCAAGTGGCACATTCACCTGACAAATAACCCGCCGCCAAATTCCCCATCAACCCCGAGACTAGATTTCCCTCCGACCCCTCATCTTTTTTTGGGGAAGGTGAGAGAGGGGATGTGTCCCTGAATGGCAGTATGGAAATGTGGTCACCCTAGTCATGACTAGCAATGATTTTGAATACTTTGGAAGGTAAAACAGTAAACATGAATTCTAACTGTGTGTTTATCTGTTTGTCCTGGAGTTCCACTTTACTAGTATGGTCGAACAAGTATGGATTCAAACAGTATTCACCTTATAAATACTCATTGAATGTGTAAAAAACACCTAAAAAACCCTAATAACACAAATATACACCTAATATATAATATATATGTAGCACTACACCGCTAGGAGCCACAGGATAGGATGTAGGATGGGTCCTCTGTTCTTCGCCTCAACCTTCTCAAGAACCTCAGCCCCTCTGACACACCAGGTTGAGAGTACAAACATACAGCCCTGGTCAAAAGTTTTGAGAATGACACAAATATACATTTTTACAAAGTCTGCTGCTTTAGTGTTTTTAGATATTTTTTGTCAGCTGTTACTATGGTATACGTAAGTATAATTACAAGCATTTCTTAAGTGTCAAAGGCTTTTATTGACAATTACATTACGTTTATGCAAATAGTCAATATTTTCAGTGTTGACCCTTCTTTTTTAATACCTCTGCAATTCGCCCTGGCATGCTGTCCATCAACTTCTGGGCCACATTCTGACTGATGGCAGCCCATTCTTGCATAATCGATGCTGAGAGCTTGTCAGAATTTGACATTTTTTTTGCTCACCCACCTCTTGAGGATTGACCATAAGTTCCTAGTTGGATTAAGGTCTTGGGAGTTTCCTGGCCATGGACCCAAAATATTGATGTTTTGTTCAACAAGAACACTAAGGCCTGAAGGACCGTTGTCCTAGGTTAACCTATGAAGCTGACTGATGGTCCGTCGTGCGTACACACTATCAGTTAAAAAAACGATCGTGTCAGAACGTGGTGACATAAAACACAACGACGTGCTGAAAAAAATGAAGTTCAATGCTTCCAAGCATGTGTCGACTTGATTCTGAGCATGCGTGGATTTTTAACCGATGGTTGTGCGTACTAACGATCGTTTTTGACCTATCGGTTAGCAATCCATCGGTTAAATTTTAAAGCAAGTTGCCATTTTTTTAACCTAAGGTTAAATAACCTATGGGGCCTACACATGATCGGTTTGGACCGATGAAAACGGTCCTTTAGACCGTTGTCCTCTGGTTAACCTATCGTGTGTATGAGGCCTTAGTTATCACTTTTGCCTTATGGCATCATGTTGGAATAGGCATTGTTCATCACCAAACTGTTCTTGGATGGGTGAAGTGGCCAATATGGCGATCTGAGTGGATGTCCGTGCTGGAGCTCTGCTGATCTTTTAGGCATATCTCCTGCCTTATCGACTCACCCTCACTGTCAGGCAGTTGCTGATACACAAATGCTCCGCCGCTCATTGGGTGCAGCGACTGGATGGGGTAAGAAGGAACCTGCTCTGGCCTCTTACACCCACGTTGAGACCCATGCTTGCTTCTACACCAACATAGTCTTATCTCTCAACTTAGCTTGATTCTATATAATTTCTTCAACTGGATGCATTAGACAGGGAGAGACTGGAGGCAGATATCACCCTGGAGGAGGTTCAGGTGGCTTTGGGGCAGTTGCAGGGTGGAAAGGCCCCTGAAGCAGACGGATTTTATGTGTCTTTTTCATATATACATATAGTCTTCTTAGAAGAAGAATTGTATAATTTTTGGTGGATTGTCACTCATTAGTACACTTGTGGTGGAATAGCACAAGGTGATATTTATAGGTGCTAATTTTGTTTATGGCACATGATTAGGTAGATGTAGGTCACCTACCAGGGTAGCGCAATCCTTATACTATATCAATGCAGATGATGCCTTTGTTATATCTTAATGATGATGGACCCTTGCTTTTAGCCGCCTTGCAGATTTTTGATACCTTCGGCCCTTTCTCAGGAATTAATGAAGATGCAGCTAAGACAGCGAGCCCCTCTCCCCTGATGTGGGTGGATGAGTTCTGCTATCTTGGGGTTGTGGTAACCAAACAATCCCCTCCAACAATATGGTGTCAGCAGGTTCTTCTATTTCTTCCTGGTCTTCTTTCCGGCCTCAGACTCTTTGCCCGCTTGACTGATCTCATCACAGCACAGAGCTATGTTGTAAATGTATGCTGAGCTGTATCTGCCTGACTCAGTGTACAGTAACGCTGAAAGGCAGGGAGAAGCACCAATAGGGTCTCTTTCTTTAAAAACATCCTACCTGTGTTTTTTTTTTGTTAAGTTTAATTCCTCTTTAAGTCAAGAATAGAAAACATAACATTTTTAGAGTTTGGCTAGAAAAGAAAAAAAAGTTAAAAAATTGTCCTCTGATTGCACATACTAAAGGAGATGGCAACCTATATTAGACTCCTCTTTTTTTTTTTATTGACAGGCAGACCTTTATTTCCAAGTTATAAACTTCTTCTCTATACAAATTCGAGCAATGCACAATGCTTCTAGAATCTATATTTGAAATATTGTACAGTAATGGGAGAGCACAGTCAACAGTCTGAGCTTTGATCTCCTGTAAATCCTACAGCTAGCTGGAATAAATTGCCCTGCCAAGAAAGAATCAATGATATTTTACTGTCTCTGCAGGGAAGCTATTAAATATAAATGCAAAAAGATGTACTTACACATAAATAAATAACACACTACAGGGACTCTATTTCCATGCAAGACATGTGTGTAAACTTAATCAAACAGTTTCATGCATGTAAATAAAAGGATATATTGCACCTAGAGACCTAATTAAAGCATAGAGATGCCATGGAAATGAAGCAGAATTTATTATGGGTATTTATTGTAGTGTGTGTTTTTGGGAAAGACGTTGTTTAATTAGTGAAATAAAAAACAAATTGTTTCTGTGGGTTTTG
Source organism: Rana temporaria (assembly GCF_905171775.1). Lineage (NCBI taxonomy): Eukaryota > Metazoa > Chordata > Amphibia > Anura > Ranidae > Rana > Rana temporaria. The sequence continues at coordinate 65,162,059 of NC_053494.1, forward strand.
AAAAAGTGGGGTTGAAACAGCAAGATAACCTTGAGTTAAAAAAACAGCATGAGCTTACGTTGTTTAATAAAGTTAAGCAAAAGAACAATAATGAGTGTGTGTTGTCCCACACTCCCTGGTTAGCAACAAATCTTATACACGATAAAGTGTCAGTTTATAATATAAATGGTGTCAGGTGGCTGCAGAGGCGTTCCTAGGGGGGTGCGGGGGGTGAGGTCCGCCCCGGGTGACACCCGCTAGAGGGGTGACACCATCCCGATTAAAAAAACATTTTTTTTTTTTAGCTGACATGTGGGGGGGGGGCGGCTGCCCCCCCCCCCCCCCCGCGACTGCAGCGATGAGCGCCGCGGAATTGGAGCGCCGAGCGCCGCGGTACAAGAGGAGGGGGGTTGCGGGGTGACACCGCAGCACCATCCATCCCCTCCTCTCACAGCCACGGGCTGTTAGCGGTGGTCGGCAGTCGGCACGCAGGCACAGCCCCCTCCTCTCTGTTTGTGTGTACAGAGGGGGAGGGGCCGAGGGGACCTTCTGTCCATGTGCCGTGGCGCTGCCTGCGATGATCTGAGGTACTGAATGGGGAGGGGGGGTGTTTGCACCTGGGGGGATTTCACTGAAGGGGTGGGGGGGTGTACTAAAGGGGTGTTTGCACTAAGGGGGTTTTCACTAAGGGGGGTTTGCACTGAGGGGGTTTTCACTAAGGGGGGTTTGCACTGAGGGGGGGGGGTTGTACTAAGGGGGGGGGGGGTAGTTTGCACTGGGGGGTTGCACCAAGGGGGTTTGCACTGAGGGGGGGATTTGCACTGAGGGGGGGTTGCACTGAGGGGGGGTCTGCACTGAGGGGGGGGCTGCACTGAGGGGGTGTCTGCACTGAAGGGGGGTCTGTGTAACATGCAGGGGTCCAGAGGTGCAGGTGGCTGTGTAATGTAAAAGGGGTGCAGTGATGCAGGGTGCTGTGTAATGTAAAGGGGTGCAGAGGGCTGTGTAGTGTAAAAGGGTCCAGAGGTGCAGGGGGCTATGTGATGTAAAGGGGTGCAGGCGGCTGTGTAATGTAAAAGGGGTGCAGTGATGCAGGGTGCTGTGCAATGTAAAAGGGTCCAGAGATGCAGGGTGGTATGAGATGTAAAGGGGTCCAGTGATGCAGGGTGCTGTGTAATGTAAAGGGGTCCAGTGATGCAGGGTGCTGTGTAATGTAAAGGGGTCCAGAGGTGCAGGGTGCTGTGTAATGTAAAGGGGTCCAGAGGTGCAAGGGGCTATGTGATGTAAAGGGGTCCAGTGGTGCAGGGGCTGTGTAATGTAAAGAGGTGCAGGGTGTTGTGTAATGTAAAGGGGCCCAGAGGTGCAGGGTGTTGTGTAATGTAAAAGGGTCCAGAGGTGAAGGGGCTGTGAGATGTAAAGGGGTCCAGTGATGCAGGGTGCTGTGTAATTTTAAAGGGGTCCAGTGATGCAGGGTACTGTGTAATTTTAAAGGGGTCCAGTGATGCAGGGGGCTGTGTAATGTAAAGAGGTCCAGAGGTGCAGGGTGCTGTGTAATGTAAAGGGGTCCAGTGGTGCGGGGTGCTGTGCAATGTAAAGTGGTCCAGAGGTGCAGTTGGGGTTACACAGTGGTAACAAAAAGATATTGAAGGATGCAGAGGTATGCAGGGGGCACAGTGGGGTGTTTTTACATTTTAACGAGGGGGGGGGGGTGGGTGCCAGATATTGGATCCACCCCGGGTGCCAAATGCTCTAGGTACGCCCCTGGGTGGCTGCAAACAAATATATTGTGTTCCCAGAACTTCTAAATAACAAAATTATAAAAAAAATGTTACCCCTTTCCCCTACTTTTTAAAATATAAAAGTTGATGCAAACCAAGTTACGTAGTTTATATAGTTAGTCAGGTTGAAAAAAGACACAAGTCCATCTAGTTCAACCATAAAAAATAAATAAAATAAATATCGTACAATCCCATATACCCAATTCTATACCCACAGTTGATCCAGAGGAAGGCAAAAAAAACAGCAGAGCATGCTCCAATTTGCTACAGCAGGGGAAAAATGTCTTCCTGATCTCCCGAGAGGCAAACTGATTTTCTCTGGATCAACTTCACCTATAAATGTTAGTACCGAGTTATATTATGTACATTTAGCAAAGTATCCAGGCCTTTCTTAAAGCAATCTACTGTGCTGGCCAGAATCAGCTCTGGAGGGAGTCTATTTCACATTTTCACAGCTCTTACTTTGAAGAAACCTTTCCATATTTGGAGATGAAATCTCTTTTCCTCTAGATGTAAAGGAGTGCCCCCGTGTCCTCTGTGTTGACCGTAAAGTGAGCAACTCAACACCAAGTTCACTGTATGGACCCCTTATATATTTGTACATGTTGATCATATCCCCCCTTATTCACCTCTTCTCAAGAGTGAATAAATTATGTTCCTCTAATCTTTCCCCATAGCTGAGTTCCTCCGTGCCTCTTATCAGTTTTGTTGCCCTTCTCCAGTTCCTCGATATCCTTTTTGAGAACTGGTGCCAAAAACTGAACTAACTGCATATTCCAGATGAGGTCTTACTAATGATTTGAACTGGGGCACAATTATCTCTCTCTCGTCCATACCTCCCACAGGAAGGACTTTGCTCGCTTTGGAAACCGCAGCTTGGAATTGCATGCCATTATTGAGCTTATGATCTACCAAAACCCCCAGATTCTTCTCCACTATGGATTTCCACAGTTGTACTCCCCCCTAGTATGTATGATGCATGCATATTCTTAGCCCCCAAGTGCATGACTTTACATTTATCAACATTAAACCCCATCTGCCACATAGTTGCCCAATTAGACAGTGAATTGAGGTTGGCTTGTAAATTGGAGACATCCTGTAAGGACATTATTCCACTGAATAGCTGAGTGTCATCTGCAAAGACAGAAATGTTACTTTTGATCCCAGACCAAATATAATTTATAAAGATATTAAAAAGTAAAGGTCCCAGCACTGAATCTTGGGGTACACCACTGATAACCTTAGACCATTCAGAGTTATGTAAAACATATTCTAAAACCCTAAAATTAGTGTAATAAAATATAAGCAGCGCTATAAACAATGTAAGATGAAATATCCGTTTTCACAGGAATTCAAAAATAATGCTAATGTCCAAAAACATCACCATGTGACAAAAGTGAATATGTGCACAAATTACAAAACATATATATAAATGTAATAAAAAATGGTGAAAAAGGGAATATAAAGGCGCCCTTCTACCTTCTCACACCCCATTGCGCCAAAGAATAAACTAAAAAGAACCCTAAAGCAGCTACTTAAATAAATTAAATAGTGATATGAAATAATTCTGAGTGAACAAAATAGCAGCGCTAAGTTCAGTGACTGAAGTGAAGTGAAGAGGAGAAGGAAAGGAGTGGGGGGTGAGACCTATGTTTAAACATTGTGTCTGCCGAGACCATAATACATCAAGGTTTTCTCGCAAATTTGTCTCGGTTTTGGAGTTCACTGCCGAGTTTACTGTTGAAGTGCCTCTTGTTTGTTTTAATAGATGTGAGTGCAATGTGTGAAGGCCTCTTGTGCTGTTTTTAATAAATAGTTGTGATATACTTCACTATTGGAGCCATTTTATTTTACATGTGTAACAACATTGAGGTGCTGGAGCACTGGTGGAGTCATTTGATGCATTTGGAGACTTTGCGGTATTGCCAAGCATGTGAATGCGAGGCATGTCCTATTGGTAAGTGCAATTCCTTAGGGTGTGGTGGAAGGTCTTAAGGAAGATTGTTCAAGAATATACAAAAAAAGTGTAGCGCTAAATGTTTTCACAGAATTGATCTATTTCTGTTGTGTTGGCGGCCATTTATATGTTTTTTAAGTAGGGCGGTGTTATTTATACTATTTGTATAATTTTTTTCACAAGATTGTTCAAGAAGACTTAGGCCACGTACACACGATAGGATAGCCAGAGGACAACGGTCTGAAGGACTGTTTTCATCGGTCAAAACCGATCGTGTGTGGGTCCCATAGGTTATTTAACCTTCGGTTAAAAAAATAGGAACTTGCTTTAAAATTTAACCGATGGACGCCTAACCGATAAGTCAAAACCGATCGTTAGTATGCAAAAGCATTGGTTAAAAACGCATGCTCAGAATCAAGTCGATGCATGCTTGGAAGCATTGAACTTCGTTTTTTTCAGCACGTCTTTGTGTTTTACGTCACCGCGTTCTGACACAATCGTTTTTTTAACTGATGGTGTGTAGGCGCGACGGACCATCAGTCAGCTTCATCAGTTAACCGATGACAGCGGTCCTTCGGCTGTGTACGAGGCTTAAGTGGACACCTGAAAGTTTAATCACTTGAAATTGAATCACTTATAGACTTTGGCTTGTTACTCCTTTTTTTTGACCACTGGATAAACGTTTTGAACATTCGATCACATTTATTCAATTATTTAGTTTATTTTTATGTGTATGTTTATATGTATATATTTTTATATATATATATATATATATATATATATATATATATATATATATATATATATATATATACGCACACTTTTTTAGTATTTAGTATATGTATAATACACTCTTTCACAGGGGTATATTTATTTACTTTTGTTCAGTCACTGAACTTAGCGCTGCTATTTTGTTCACTCAGAATTATTTCATATCACTATTTATTTATTTAAGTAGCTGCTTTAGGGTTCTTTTTAGTTTATTCTTTGGCGCAATGGTGTGTGAGAAGGTAGAAGGGCGCTTTTATATTCCTTTTTTCACCATTTTTTATTGCTTTGATTTTTGTTTACCATATGCAGCCTTGGATGCCATCAATCTCTGTATGTCTTTTTTCTTTAATAAGGAAATGGCAGAACGTGAAGTAAAATCCACAGGGGTATTGATAACACTATAGACTCTGTTGGATTAACAGTTAACTCAGTTTAAATATATGGAGGGTTGGTTGATATTTCTCAACAGGACAGGAAGGGAACTTTAAGGGTTGGTTAAAAAGAAAAAACGCATTAAGGTAAAGAAAAAACACATTAAGTTGGAGATACTAGGTGATAGTCCCCATATGTTATTTAGTTATCCAGTTAGCCGTTCATCTATGCAATACACTATATGGGTGATCGGCATTATGCAACTTTTTTAGTATAATCTTCTTGACAGAATATGCGTTGTTGGTTATTACAGGGAGGTTATATGATTATCTCCATGTGTTTAATGCGCACATGATATGTATATGAGTATATGCTTTCTCTTTTTTCTTTTTCCAATCCACACATGATTTTAGTGATTTTTTATATTTGCTTCCTAGGCGATGCAATTTTATCGTTTGTAGGGTATATTGTTATACTAATGCACTTCATCTGACATGCAGGCTGGGCTGTAAAAGTTTAGAGCATTCAGAAGTATTGTGTATTAGTAATTATACAATGCTCATATTCTATATGCTCAGTGCAAGCGGGGTCATACCTGATGTTTTATGGTCGTGGAGACATGGAGTATGTATAGACGCATTACGTTGTACGTCTGGGTTCACAAACGTATTCAGTGTGGTCGTGGGAACGCGGAGCACGCACAGACGCAGTGCGATACACGTCTGGATTCACGTACGGAGGGGGTATATAGGGGCAGGGATTAGACTGTGAAACCAATCCCATTGAAGAAGTCCTGAGGGACGAAACTGGTCTGGGAATGGTTACACATTGTTCCATTACATTCGGACCACCGACCACCGAGTGTGCAGTGTTTTCCCGCAAATTTGTCTCTGGTTTTGGAGTTCACTGCTGAGTTTACTGTTGGAGTGCCTCTGTTTGTTTTAATAGATGTGAGTGCAATGTGTGAAGGCCTCTTGTGCTGTTTTTAATAAATAGTTGTGATCTACTTTACTATTGGAGCCATTTTATTTTTACATGTGTAACAACATTGAGGTGCTAGAGCACTGGTGGAGTCGTTTGATGCCTTTGGAGACTTTGCGGTATTGCCAAGCATGTGAATGCGAGGCATGTCCTATTGGTAAGCGCAATTCCTTAGGGTTTGGAGTCACTGAGCACTTATGGTGTGGTGGAAGGTCTTAAGGAAGATTGTTCAAGAATACTAAGTGGGCACCTGAAAGTTTAATCACTTGAAATTGAATCACTTATAGACTTTGGCTTGTTACTACTTATTTTTGACCACTGGATAAACGTTTTGAACATTCAATCACATTTATTTAATTATTCAGTTTATTTTTATGTGTATGTTTATATGTAGATATTTATATATATATACGCACATTTTTTTAGTATTTAGTATATGTATAATACACTCTTTCACAGGGGTATATTTATTTACTTTTATTCAGTCACTGAACTTCGCTGCTATTTTGTTGAATTATTTCATATCAATATATATAAATGTGTTTAAATATTAATTAAATATAAGTCCATATATCACATCAAGTAGGTTTGTGAAAAAATAATGATAATAGCTTTCAATCTTCCACCACACCCGGTGTCAGTGAATCCTCTCCCGTCAGATGCAAAACTCACCAACTCAAATTGCCTTACACTCTTGTGTTCGGCATGTAAACGTGTACAAAAAGACCTCACTGGTAGGTATAGCAGATAATCCCAGTTCCAACCAATTCCCTACCAGAAAGCTCCGCATGCAAATAAAAGAAGTGCTCAAAATAGCGTTATACCGTAAAATCTGTTTAATAACACGCTTAAATCTTCCAAATATAGCACTCACACAAATCTCAAAAAATAGAGCAATACACTGCACAGCAAACACTCGTTCAGAGATGAACCGAAAACCGAGTATATTGGTCACAGCGGACCCAAGGTGTGTCAACAGATCGCTCACCACCTCCCCGCTGTTCCTTCCTGGATCTCTGCTTTCTTGATCGGCCTTGATGTGTCACACGTTCCCTTCAGATAGTTGCCGCACAGCCATGCCCCGACATGTTTCGTCATAAAAGACTTAGAGGCAGATCCACGAAGAAGTTACGACGGCGTATCTATTGATATGCCGCGTAACTTCTATTTTGCTCCGGCGTATCTTTGTTTTGTATCCACAAAACAATATCTTTGTTTTGTATCCACAAAACAAGATACGCCTGAAGCTGGGCTAGATCCGACTGGCGTACGTCTTAGTACGCCATCGGATCTAAGGTGCATATTTAAGCTGGCCGCTAGGTGGCGCTTCCGTCGAATTCCGCGTCGAGTTTGCAAATTAGCTAGATACGCGAATCCACAAAAAGCTGGTGCTATTTTTTACGTCTTTCCGTAAGGCTTTTTTCGTCGTATAGTTACCCCTGCTATAGGAGGCGAACTCAATGTTAAGTATGGACGTTGTTCCTGCGTTGAATTTTGAATTTTTTACGTCGTTTGCGTAAGTCGTTCGGGAATAGGGCTTTGCGTAGAATGATGTGCACGTCGTAAGCATTCGCTTGTTGCGGATTAATTCCAGCATGCGCACTGAGATACCCCCACGGACGGCGCATGCGCTGTTAAAAAAAAAGTAATTTACGTTGGGTCAAGACGTATTATCATAAAAAAAGGCCCCCGTCACATCCATTTGAATTGCGCGCTCTTACGCTGCCAAAGTAACACTACGCCGGCGTAACTTACGGCGCAAATTCTTTCAGGATAAGGAAAATACGCTGTACGTTACGGCGGCGTAGTGTATCAGAGATACGCTACGCCGGACGCAACAATGCGCTCAGGTACGTGGATCTGGCCCTTAGTCATGGGATTGATCATTCAGAGTTATGTCCTGTACACAAGATCGGAAATTCCGACAGCAAAAGTCCGATGTGAGCTCTTGACCGTAAATTCTGACCGTGTGTATGCTCTATCAGACTTTTGCTGTCGGAATTTCCACCAACAAAAGATTGAGAGCTGGTTCTCAAATTTTCAAACGGAAAAAAATCATAACGCATGCTCGGAAGCATCGAACTTAATTTTCTCAGCTCGTCGTAGTGTTCTTGACGGACGAAAGTATGCAAGCCAAGCTTGAGCGGAATTCAGTCGGAAAAACAATCCATGTTTTTTCTGACAGAAAATCCAATCATGTGTACGTGGCATAAATATCATTAACAAGTCTTTTAGCCAGTTTTCTATCCATTTACAAACTGATATTTCCAAGCCTGTAGACTATACCTTGAGCCGTGTGTGGGGAACTGTATCGAACGATTTTGCAAAATCCAAGTATACCACGTCCACCGCCACCCCTCTGTCCATGGTTTTATTTACCTCTTCATAAAAAGAAATCAGGTTTGTCTGACAACTTCTGTCTTTCATGAATCCATGCTGTCTGCTGCTTACATTTTTCTTTCCAGAAAGAACTAGTCTATGTGGTCTTTTATTAAACTCTCCAGTATCTTCCCAACTATAAAAGTTAAACTAACAGGTCTATAGTTGCTTGGTAAAGACGTTGTTCCAATTTTAAATATAGGCACCACATTGGCCCTGCGCCAATCCAGTGGTACTATTCCAGTTATTAATGAGTCCCTAAAAATTTGATGCAATGGCTTTGAAATTACAGAGCTCAATTCTTTTAGGATCCATGGGTGGATGCCATCAGGTCCAGGTGCTTCATTCATCTTTATTCTGTCTAAATATTTCTGGACCATATCACTTTTGAGCCATTGTGGATCATTTGGGGCTGTGTCAATACCACCCAGATTATTGACATGAGCTCCCCCATGCTCCTTTGTATACACAGAGCTGAAGAAAGTATGTAATAAATTTGCCCCCTCTTTGTCCCCAGTCACCCACTCTAGATTATTTTGTAAAGGGCATACATGCTAAGACCTGACCTTTTCACTATTAAGATATTTGAAGAATATTTGGGGGTTTGTCCTACTATCTTTTGCAATCTGTAGTTTGTTAATTTTTGCATCCTTGATTCTCTTTTTACATATTCTGTTATATTCTTTGTAAAATTTAAACAAGACTAGTGTTCCTTCATTTTTATATTCTTTTTAAAGGCTATTTTTATTTTGTTTATAGCTTTTTTAACTTTGGCTGTGAGCCACACAGGTTTTGTGTTTAGCCTTTTAAACTTATTGCCCATGGGAATACACTTTGCAGTGAGTTCACAGTCTTTTTTTGAAGAATTACTATTTCTGTTCTGTGGTTATCGATGCCAATGTTCCCTCCCAGTCTAAGGTGTTCCTTTATCTGAACATTAGTAATAAGCTCTGCATGGTTTGAGATTACCAGGTCCAACAGAGCATCATTCCAAGTTGGGGCCTCGAAAAACTGGACCATAATTTGTTATGGTAAATGCTCTGAAGCCCACACACGATAGTTTTTAATGACATAAAAAAAAAACATTTTTTACAACCCGAAAAATGATCGTGTGTACACGGCATAAGTCTTTTTTTTGTCAGCAAACACAAAAACAGGCTTTGCAGGAGCAAACGATGTAGGGGAAGTATCTGCCCTCCCTACTGTGGAACTTGTCACAGTATGACTATCCAGATTCCACACCCCACTGCTGCAATTGTGTAATTATATATAGATATAAGAAAAAAATGAATGATGTCCCAGAAATTTGGAAATCACCTTTATATGTATAATTAATTGGCCTTGTTAAACTGCAGAATTACTCTGCTATCATTTTGTTGATGGGACAGTTGTTAAGGCTCAAGAGTCAAGAATGAATCATGTGTACCAGACATAAAAGAAAATGTTGGTCTTATTTATATTCAGCATTTTTATCATCACTACATTCTTCATACTCTTATCAGTACAATTTTAAAATATGCAAACCATTGTGTGTTTCCATTGAAGATGGCAGAAAGATCAGTGAATAATTCAGCTCGAAGCCTGTTTGGTGTTTTAACTGTAGTCACTGTCATTTTTCATCAGTGTATGAATGACGAGCTCCTTTTTGTCCTAATCTCAAGCAGTGACCTTCCTGTAATGACAGTGAGTTTTGTTTCTGGTTTGAGGGTAACCTTTTCAGAGCTATCACTTCTCTGCTTTGCAGCATTAACAGAAACACTATGAATAATAAATAGATTGCAGCATATTTGTTTCAGCTAGACCTCAGGACATTATTTTTCTTTAATGGAAATTGGTCATATTTGGTTGGTTTTAAAGATGGAATGGGTGAAAAGTCCATAAAAATGGTAAACTTAATTCACCCCAAAAAACGGCTTCTTTTAATCGCTTTGAGCAAAAGACGCCTTCAATGGTAATCAAAACTACCTAAGGTTTTTACTCTCTATCTTAAAAAAAAATAACAATGAGATTCTTTGTGGGCAATATTTAATTGACTTGGGATGACTTTATTATTCCTCTTTTTTTTTGCTAATCACCTGACACAAGAATTTGACAAAGGCCTACTTTTTAAATTGCATTAGGGAAATCAAGGAGCAACTGTGCAAAATAAATTGTTCCTTTTTCTTCAACAGTATTAAATATACAATTTATAATAAGCCAGGGTCATTTAAAATCGTTTTTTTAAATATTACTAACAATATTATACTTTAGTAAGAAGATATAGGACCCTTTGTGGAATAAATTGTTTTTAATGTCATGTAGTGATTTTCTATATATAAGTCTATATGAAGTCCAGTTTGGATGACGTTAAAGTTGGACCAAATTTCACAGATTTGGACATGTCCAAGCCAAATCCAAATTTTAGGGTTATTTTTGGTGGTTCTGATTTCTAAAAAGCTACTGGGAGAAAGGGTCAAAATCTGTGCTAGATGGATTTGTGTCTTTTTCAACCTGAACAGCTATGTAACTAGAATTGTTGAATTACCTGTCAACTATAAATAGGCACCACATCCCTTAATTAAAGAATAAATCAAGAGGAATTAAACTGGATTTTTAAGGTGCAAAATAATACAATAATTTATATAAAAAAGTAAATGTTATTATACAAAATAGAAAAGATATAAAAATCCATCATATAGTTAATGGAGTTTCATAAATGCAAACAGACAATTTCTCTCGACATGTTTCGCCATTTAATTTGGCTTCTTCAGGAGTTTTTCATGCACTACTGAAACATAAAGAAAATCACATAATGTATACACAAAAATACAAAAATGAACACTTTCGAAAAAGCACAATAATGTATAAATGATGACCAAATCATAATCAATGTCATAACCAGAATGCCTACGGGTATATGCAATAAAAATACAAATAAAATGAAAAATAAATAAAAATAAAAATATAAATAAATATAAATTAAATTTGAATGTATATAAACTTTACCTGTAAATATTGATGGATGCGTTTAGAGAATGTATAATATACATTTCTCAGAACAGCGTCAGGAGGAGAGCCTTTATATAAAGTCATATAGTGTACCATAGAGAGGGGAAGATATTCTATGTAAAAACACTCATGTACAGAGACATGTGTTGGAGAATGCTGGCGATAGGCTAAAGGACCAAACCGGAGGGGCATATAAAGATACACAAGTAATTATAAGTGTCAAACAATTAAATCCAATCAATTAGCACAATCCATAAATAACAAGGCTAATACAAAAAGATTACCTGGCCCTTCATATAAAAGATTTAAAGGCAATGATTCAAATCGTAGATAGAAACATCCACAATCTCCACTACTCCCGCATTTATCACAAAGCCACTGCATAGAAAAAATATATATATAAGGCATTTTAAAGAACTCTCACTAAAGAAGGAGGAAAACGGCCAAACTTCCTTAATATTTAGACAACTGCATACCTGATAAGTGCAGATAGACCATCAGCGCAGTCAAGGTAGAAATAAATCCATACCATATATGCGGCAATCAACCAGCATGAAATCTAAAAAGATATAAGTACTCAATGGAATATTGGCAAGGAAGAGAACCTCCATTTAAAAAATTCAAGGGGAGAGAGGAAAGCAGGGGTCAAGTCCTGGGGAAAAAAGTGTGGGTACTCCCACCCAAGATCCACTCCCCCACCAAAAAAAAAAAAATGATACGCTCATATGCATAGTTACTAAACCACATGTTGTTTTTTTTCGATCCACTGTACCTTAGTAATCCTTTATGTTACTGCCCGCTCCCTGCATATGTATTCATCGGGTAGTGTGCAGGTATTCCGTCACTTCCTCGATGCCGCAATGTCTCCTGGGAGCAAGTTATTTCTAAATCCCGCGATAACTTGCGGCAGACCTCCGCAATGTCTCCTGGGAACAATGACAAAAGCTCCCAGGAGACATTGCGGCATCAAGGAAGTGACCGAATACCCGCACACTACCTGATGAATCCATATACAGGAAGCGGCCAGTAACATAAAGGATTACTAAGGTTCGTAGGAGAAAAAACACCAACAAATGTTTTGGGGGGGGGGGGGGAACACTGCGCTAAACTATATAAAGTGATTTCGAGAAAAAGCTGCCAGTACCACAAAATTGTGGATACAAAATTAACCACTTACCCCCCGGACCATATTGCTGCCCAAAGACCAGAGTACTTTTTGCGATTCGGGACTGCGTCGCTTTAACAGACAATTGCGCGGTCGTGCGACGTGGCTCCCAAACAAAATTGGCGTCCTTTTTTTCCCACAAATAGAGCTTTCTTTTGGTGGTATTTGATCACCTCTGCGGTTTTTATTTTTTGCGCTATAAACAAAAATAGAACGACAATTTTGAAAAAAATGAATATTTTTTACTTTTTGCTGTAATAAATATCCCCCAAAAATATATAAAAAAACATTTTTTTTCCTCAGTTTAGGCCGATACGTATTCTTCTACATATTTTTCGTAAAAAAAAATCGCAATAAGCGTTTATTGATTGGTTTGCGCAAAAGTTATAGCGTTTACAAAATAGGGGGTATTTTTATGGCATTTTTATTAATATTTTTTTTACTAGTAATGGCGGCGATCAGCGATTTTTTTTTTTGGTATTGCGACATTATGGCGGACACTTCGGACATTTTTGACACATTTTTGGGACCATTGGCATTTTTATAGCGATCAGTGCTATAAAAATGCATTAGATTACTATAAAAATGCCACTGGCAGTGAAGGGGTTAACACTAGGGGGCGGGGAAGGGGTTAAGTATGCCTGGGTGTGTTCTTACTGTGGGGGGGGGGTGGCCTCACTAGGGGAAACACTGATCCTCGGTTCATACAGTGTATGAACCGAAGAAAAGCATTTCCCCTGCTGACAGGAACGAGAGCTGTGTGTTTACACACACAGCTCCCGTTCCCCGCTCTGTACCGAGCGATCGCGTGTGCCCGGCGGCGATCGCGCCCGCCGGGCACACGCACGGGAGTCGGGGGCGAGCGGGGGGCGCGTGCGCGCGCCTCCGGCGGCGCGCGTGCGCCCCTAGTGGCGGCTAAAGGGTAGGACGTCATAATACGTGATCTCGCCTAGGAGAGCCACCTTGTGGACGTATTATGACGGTGCGGCGACGGCAAGTGGTTAAGAATGTGTTATAATATAAGGTACAGCGCTGAAAAAATTTGATAGCACCAAAAACTCCAATGAAGGGTTAAGGAAAATGGTCATATGTGAATAACAATACTCAAGAAAAAAACATGTGTGAAATTACAATAAAGTGAATATAAAATATTATAAACATGGGTGAATTCATCAGTCCAATATAGTATAGTGAATGAGTCCCATAAATCCAGAAACTTCTTTCTTTGAATAAACAAGGCTATATGGAAAAACAAGAAAGCACACTTCCTTCCACCAAGGAGAACACCCAAGTGCTGATGATGCAGTCTCCTTACCATCAGGTGTGACCACAATCAAGGCGGTCAATATAGGCCCAGGGTATTTAAAGTCCCCCTACAGACTCGTAACTGAAGCTGGTTGTATGCTGGTTGTATGCTGTAGATCAAGCACTCAATAGTATCACCCGCTCCCCGGCACTCAGCCCGGCTCTCCTGTCTCTTCTCCCCGCACAGCAATCCGCTCATCAGTCTCCACCTCGCTCTGCCATGAAACAATCCGGTTACTATGGAAGCTGTGGGCAGGGCGAAGGGGGCCCCTTAACCCTGCCCACAGCTTCCATAGCAACCGGATTGTTTCATGGCAGAGCAAAGAAGACTTTAAATACCCTGGGCCTATATTGACCACCGTGATTGTGGTCACACCTGATGGTAAGGAGACTGCATCATCAGCACTTGGGTGTTCTCCTTGGTGGAAGGAAGTGTGCTTTCTTGTTTTTCCATATAGCCTTGTTTTATACTCATTTCTCTGTGATTTATGGGACTGATTCACTATACTATATTGGATTGATGAATTTACCCATGTTTATAATATTTTATATTCACTTTATTGTAATTTCACACATGTTTTTTTCTTGAGTATTGTTATTCACATATGACCTTTTGATTCATGCATGTTATTTTTCCTTAACCCTTCATTGGAGTTTTTGGTGTTATCAAATTTTCTCAGCGCTGTACCTTAAATTATAACGCGATTACTAAGGTTCGCCTGCCCCTGACAGTGACTCGAGCTGGGCATCGCCGCTTAGTGAAGGATTGGCTCGGGCGGCTCGGCTGCTCTCGGCTGCTCTAGTCCTGCAAAGGGAACTGAGTTCCTGCTGGAAAAAAGTGCAGGAACTCCGTTCCCACGAGTTCCCACAGGACTTGAGCCCTGGAGGAAAGAGAAGATAGAGAATCTAGCTGCTTACAACAAAGATGGTGCCTCTCCTTCAAAAGCTGGTCCTGCCGACCAAACACAAGCCGCAACTCTTAAAAACACCCCTCCTCGTTCCCATTGGATGCGCATTGCCGCCAAATCAATGGGAGGAGCGAGCGCCAGATTCAAGCTAGGATAACCTAAAAGGAAACCGGAAGTGCATCATTCCATGCCCCGGAAATGATACGAGCCATCCAGGAAGCAGGAAGACAAACGCAGATTAGGCTAAAAATAGGCAGGGCAGACCTGGCAAACAAAAGGAGCACCCAAATGTATGCCTGTACATTTTTACATCCCTACAAAAAAACAAAAACTCAAATTTACCATGATGAAAAATAGGTTAAAAGCCAAAAATGTACTACCAATAGGGGCAAAGCAATAGATTACCTCCAGCGGGTGGCGCCAGCCCAGAAAACCAGAGGGAAAAAACCCTGGGGCATCGGGATGAGCGCCCTGGGCGCCCATATGGTCATCTGACTTTATAAGGTACTACTCCTGCATAAAAGATTTTTGAAAAAATAAATAAATGAATGGAACTGAAAAAAATCGAAATAAATGATTAAAAAGATCAAAAAAATCGGTATAAAAGAATGAATAAAGTTATTAACCCGACCAAAAAGCACTCTGAATGCATGGACAATGATCTGCCATTTACAAAACACAAAATGAACAAAAAACAATATATAAACAAATCTGTGATAATAGGAAATGCTCCCCCATTGGGGTTTTTGGGCAGCAAAGTGTGTTAAATGGTTGGTAGAATAGAAATAAATAAAAATAAAAATAAATGTAAAAAGTAAAAGATATTTATTGATGCATTGAAAGTAGTAAAAATGAGCTCTGGTACTCCATACACAGACAAAATATATACATACAGAAGGGTAAGCACCAAAAGAATGACATAAAGGAACATACATGGTATACAAATATGTCAAACATGGGACTGACGCGTTTCAACCCACTTGTGGGGTCTTCTTCAGAGGAACTATAAGGTGCTAGCTGTAACAAAAAGTATAGAATCAACATATATGGTTGCTGCAATATTTTGCAGAACAATTATCTATTAGCATGGGCTCATGTTGGTAGCCTAGTGCTGTTTCCAGGCCCCAGCTATTTCACTATCAGAGGTATCTTCTGAACTAATCTACTCAGACATATCTGTCATTACCTTCAGCTAAGCTGACACACATGTTTTATCTTTTCCTTGGCACTTCCCCCACCTCCCCTTCCCCCTTCCATCCTTCCCCCCTTTTTTTTTCTTTTTCCACATGCTTGTATACTTTCCCTTGCCCACATCTTCCCTCTCCCCCCTTCTGATCCCCTGCTGATATACAATGACCAATGTGTATGCACAATAACCTGACCAAACTCAGTTACTCTCTAATGCCATTTTATATTGCACACTCTGGCCCGAATTCACGTAGCATTGCGCATTTTTACGGTGGCGTAGCGTATCGTATTTACGCTACGCCACCGTAAGTCAGAGAGGCAAGTGCTGTATTCACAAAGCACTTGCCTCCTAAGTTACGGCGGCGTAGCGTAAATGGGGCTGGCGTAAGCGCGCCTAATTCAAATGAGGATGAGGGGGCGTGTTTTATGTAAATGTTTGGTGACCCGACGTGATTGGCGTTTTTTACGAACGGCGCATGCGCCGTCCGTGTACATATCCCAGTGTGCATTGCTCCATATTACGCCGCAAGGACGTCATTGGTTTCGACGTGAACGTAAATTACGTCCAGCCCCATTTCCGGACAAGTTACGCAAACAACGAAAATTTTTCAAATTTCGACGTGGGAACGACTGCCATACTTAACATTGGCTACGCCGCCTAGGGGGCAGGTTTATCTTTACGTGGCATATCTCTTACGGAAACGGCGTATCTTTACTGCGACGGCAAAAGCGTACGTTCGTGAATCGGCGTATCTAGTCATTTACATATTCTACGCCAAAATCAACGGAAGTGCCACCTAGCGGGCAGCTAAAAAATTACACCCTAAGATACGACGGCGCAGACCGTCGTATCTGAGCTAGGTTTAAGTGTATCTCAGTTTGAGCATACACTTAAACTTACGACAGGCTTAGATTCCGAGTTAGGTCGGCGTATGTAGTGATACGCTGGCGTAACTCTTTGTGAATCCGGCCCTCTATCATAATTTTTGATAGGTGTCCTCGTGCCAACTGTCTCGCCGGGGTACCCTTCCCTCGCCAGTCTGGAATCGGTCTTCAATCCTTTTTTACCACGTATACTGTGAGCTGCTGTGAGCCGCCATTAGGGACACCACGCCTTGGGGCTTTTCTGGTGCTCTGCCCTCTATGTGGAGAATCACTCTTGGGGTCCATTCGAGAACAAACTTTTTTAGCTTTCAAGCAATCTCTGGTTCAAATACAACTACGTTTACATACAGCAAGTAGGTATCTATATATGTAACAATCATGCTAATTAGACATTGCCAAAAAAAAAAAAAATTTCGTTTGTTATTTGCGTTTATTTTTTATTTTTTCGGAAATCCGGGAAAATCAGAAAAAAAAATCGTTTTTGTTTCATTCGTTTTTTTTATGTTTTCGGAAATTCAGGAAAATCGAAAAAAAAAAATTCCGTTTTATTCGTTTTTTTGCTTTTTTTGGAAATCCGTAAATTCGGGAAATTCCGAATTCCGAATTTTCGGATTTCCGAAAGAGCAAAAAACGAATAAAACGGAAAAAACAAAATTTCCGGAAAAAAACGATAATGAAAAAAACGAATTTTAGGAAATTCTAACATTTCGGGAAATTCGGAAATTAAAAAATTACGAAAAAATATTAATTCGAAAATTAGGGATTTCGGAATTTCTAAAATTCTAAAATTAAAAAAACGAAAATTCCACAATTTCGAAAATTCCACATGAAAAATTCGAAAATGAAAAATTCAAAATTTCGAAAATTAGAAAATTCGGAATTTCGAAAATTAGAAAATTCGGAATTTCGAAAATTCAAAATTTCGAAAATTCATAAATTCAAAATTTCGAAAATTAGAAAATTCGGAATTTCGAAAATTAGAAAATTCGGAATTTCGAAAATTAGAAATTTCGAAAATTCATAAATTCGAAATTTCGAAAATGAAAACATCGTAAATTCGAAAAATAAAAAATTAGAAAGTAAAAAATTTGAATATTCGAAAGAAAAAAATGAAAAATTCGAAATTTCTAAAATTGAAAAATTCGAAAACAAAAAATGAAAAATTCGAAATTTCGAAAATTCCGAATTTCGAAAATTAAAGATAATTTCGAAAATTCCGAATTTCCGAAAATGAAAAATTCTAAAATGAAAAATTCGAAATTTCGAAAATTCGAAAATGAAAAATTCGAAAATTAAAAATTAAAAATTTCGAAATTAAAAAATTCGGAATTTCGAAAATTCGAAAATTCGGAATTTCGAAAATTCGAAATTTCGAAAATTCATAAATTTAAAAAATCGAAAATGAAAAATTCGTAAATTTAAAAAAATCGAAAATGAAAAATTCGAAAATAAAAAAAATGAAAAATTCGAAAATTAAAGATAAAACGAAAAATGTTCGTATGTGAAAAATTCGGAAATACGAAATTGAAAAATTCGAAAAATTCCCAATTGAAAAATTCGAAAATTCGAAATTGAAAAATTCGAAAATTCGAAATTGAAAAATTCGAAAATTCGAAATTGAAAAATTCGAAAATTCGAAATTGAAAAATTCGAAAATTCGAAAATTCGAAATTTAAAAATTCGAAAATTCGAAATTTAAAAATTCGAAAATTCGAAATTTTAAAAATCGAAAATAAAAAATTCGATAATTAAAAAAAAAGAAAAATTCGAAATTTCTAAAATTCGGGATTTTTTAAATAAAAAATGAAAAATTCGAAATTTCTAAAATAAAAAAAAAACGATTCGGAAATACGAAAATTCCGAAATTAAAAATTCCGAAATTCGGAAATTAAAAAATTCGGAAATTCGAAATTTCGGAAGTCCGTAAATTTGGAAATTGAAAAATTCGGAAATACGAAAATAAGGAAATTCGATTGTTCGGAAAATCGAAAATTCGGAAATAAAAAAATTCATTAAAACAAAAACTCGAAATGAATGAATTTCCGAATTTTCGTTAAAAAACTGATTAGAAACTAAACGAATTGCACATGTCTAATGCTAATAGATCAGTGGTTCTTAACCTTGTTGGAGGTACTGAACCCCACCAGTTTCATATGCGCATTCACCGAACCCTTCTTAATTGAAAAAATAAAATATGATTTTTCGTGTGATGGGCACAGTGGCTGCGTGTGATGGGCACAGTGGCGACAATTGATGGCACAGAGGCTGCATAGTGAGGCTGCAATTTATATATATATATTTTGCTAGTCAGAGAAGGCTCATTTAAAATAACACAAAAACATTTTTTTTTTATCTGCTATTTTATATTAATAAAGTGCTGGTCACCTCACCTCAGTCAGCCTCCTCCCCTCCCCCCCCCCCCAATCCAGCCATTTAATTATATGCTCTTAACAGGTTCTACTTACTTTTAAACAAGTTCACTGTCTGCTAGGTTCAAATTCCACTAGTCAGGCAGGCTCCTCGAGACTAGTCCTTGCCTCTCTAGCTCGTCACAGGCAGCGCCAACACACCGCCCCCCCTCCTATACGAAATGGTATTGCCCAGGGCACCCGTCCACCCCTGCCTTGTACCGACGGCACTGTGTGACCTCCGCTGAACCCCTGAGACTCACTCACCGAACCCCTGGGGTTCGATCGAACCCAGGTTAAGAACCACTGTAATAGATAATTGTTCTGCAACATATTGCAGCAACCATATATGTTGATTCTATACTTTTTGTTACAGCTAGCACCTTATAGATCCTCTGAAGAAGACCCCACAAGTAGGTTGAAACGCGTCAGCACCATGCTTGACATATTTGTATACCATTTATGTTCCTTTATGTCATTCTTTTGGTGCTTACCCTTCTGTATGTATATATTTTGTCTGTGTATGGAGTACCAGAGCTCATTTTTACTACTTTCAATGCATCAATAAATATCTTTTACTTTTTACATTTATTTTTATTTATTTCTATTCTACCAACCATTTAACACACTTTGCTGCCCAAAAACCCCAATGGGGGAGCATTTCCTATTATCTGTTATTTTAGGGGTGAGCGGCGCTTTCCACACCCACTTCGTGTCCTTTTTCCGTGTCAGAATATCTTTATTGTGTATCAGTAATAAAAAATATACAAACATTTTCAGATAGTATTATCATATATAGGGGGAAACTCTTAAATATAATGAAGCATTACTTCTGTATCATATATTCTCTCCATTCTTAAAAATGTGATCAAAATAAATTCAAAAAATTGAGAGGTCAATCGACACATGTTCCCGGATACCTGAGATCTTGCAGCATAACTTATTGACTCCGTTCCAGACGTCGTAATGCTTCCATGTCGCTAGAGGCGACTAGCTAGTAATAGAGTTTCCAAATAACTTAGGTAATTAGAAATTGCAGATTCAAGATAAAAAAGAAAAACAAAATCAAGAAAATTAAAAGAGGGAAGGTAAGGGAAGGAGGGAGGGGTAGGGGGATCTGCAGGATTAGACCGGGGATCTATCAGTATTTTGGTAAAATTAGTCAGGCCACCTGTACAATGGCTGGGCTACCATGGCATCATTACCTCATTAACAAATGTGTTCTGCATTGTATGAGTAATCCAGGGTTCCCATATACATTCAAATCTGGCGATCGTGTCCGTTTCAATAGCCGACATTTTGGCATACATCATTGCTGTGTTCATTCTACTGACAGTTTCGCTCATTAATAAATTAGGAGATTTCCAAGCTTTCGCTATGGTTTGTTTTGCCGTCGTAAGGAGCTGTCTAATCAGATTGAATTGTATATATGACATATTGTTTGGTTTTAAGTTAAGTAATGCCATTTTAGGATCCAAAGGGAAGGAAATTTTAGTGAGGGCTTTTATTATTTGGAAAACTTCCGACCAAAATACCTGTGCTTTTGGGCACGACCACCATGTATGAATATGTGTTCCTGTACCAGAGCAATCCCTGAAGCATAGTTCGGAAAAATTACTCGAAAATTTAGCCACCCTGGTCGGCACCAAGTACCACCTAGATAGTTCTTTGTAATTTGCTTCCGCTGCTAACACATTAGAGGATGCTGTTTTAGTATAGTTCCATATATGCTCCCACTCCAACGCACTCAATTCTGCACCCAAGTCTTTTTCCCACTTGCGGACATAAGATAGTTTCCCCTTGTCCGGTTGCGAAAGCAGTTGAGAGTATAGGGCTGAAATCACATTTCTAGCGTGTGGCCAGAGGTGGGGGGGGGGGGGCGCCAGAGAGCCTCGGGAACAGAGTATTTTCGGTTCCGATTGGCTCCGGTGCCCCCACACCTCTGGTCAAATGCGCTACTGCACATCGCTGTGGCTTGAATCCTGCTTGTTTTGCAAGACAACACTCGCAAACCGAATCGGGATTAAAAAAAAAATGCTCGTATTACGAAGCGCTCGTTAACCGCGTTACTTGCAATCCGAGGTTTCGCTGTAATTATTTTTCTCAGGAAGGCGTTGCTTCTGTATAAAATATGGCGTGGGCTTTGTACTCCATAACTAAACCCTCTTCTTTCTTTAGGTATTTACATCTTCGCTGCTATCAGGTGATTGAGGCCATGTTGGTAGCGGCCGTGACGGCCACTGTTGCCTTTGTGTTGATCTATTCTTCCTCTGACTGCCAGCCGCTACGGGAGAATTCTGGGGAATACACATTGCAGGTAGACTGTCTGCCTCTCATGTATGTTATATGTCTTTATCACTCACTGACCTACTGGTCAGAAGGCAGGGCAGTGACACTGAAATTATTTCTGGCTTAGATAATGGTGTCCGAAGCTCCGTGGCCGCGGGACCAGCGGACCCGATCGCCGCTGGAGTCCTGCGATCGGTCCCCGGAGCTGAAGAACGGGGAGAGCCGTGTGTAAACACACCTTCCCCGTTCTTCACTGTGGTGCTGTCATTGATCGTGTGTTCCCTGATATAGGGAAACGCGATCAATGACGTCACACGTCCAGCCACACCCCCCTACAGTTAGAAAAACAGATGAGGTCACACTTGACCCCTTCAGCGCCCCCTAGTGGTTAACTCCCAAACTGCAACTGTCATTTTCACAGTAAACAATGCATTTTTTCCTGTGAAAATGACAATGGTCCCAAAAATGTGTCAAAATTGTCCGATGTGTCCGCCATAATGTCGCAGTCACGAAAAAAAATGCTAATCACCGCCATTAGTAGGGAAAAAAATAAAATTAGAAAAATGCAATAAAACTATCCCCTATTTTGTCAACACTATAAATTTGGCGCAAACCAATCGATAAACGCTTATTGCAATTTTTTTACCAAAAATAGGTAGAAGAATATGTATCGGCCTAAACTGAGGAAACATTTTTTTTAATATATTTTTGGGGGATATTTATTATAGCAAAAAGTAAAAAATATAGATTTTTTTTCAAAATTGGCGCTCTGTTTTTGTTTATAGCGCAAAAAATAACCGCAGAGGTGATCAAATACCACCAAAAGAAAACTCTATTTGTGGGGGAAAAAAGGACGCCAATTTTGTTTGGGAGCCACGTCGCATGACCGCGCAATTGTCAGTTAAAGCGGCGCAGTGCCGAATCGCAAAAACTATCCGGGTCCTTTACCTGCCTAAAGGTCCGGGTCTTAAGTGGTTAAAGGAGTTGTAAAGTCTTGTGGTTTTTCATCTTAATGCATTCTATTCATCAAGGTGAAAAACCTTTTGTGGTGCAGCAGCCCCCCCAGAGCCCCTTTTTTTTTTTTTTTTTTCCCTGAAACCGAGCTTTGCAGCAACAAGTAGGAGCCCAGCAGCTCCAGCCGCTGCCTCAAGTCCTCATTGGATAGCGTGATAGCGGCAGGAGCCATTGGCTCCCGCTGCCGTCAATCAAATCCAGTGACAGGAGAGCCAGGGGGTGACGCGGAGTCCGGCTGTCTGTGTCAATGGACGCAGCAGCAGGACTCTGGAACGTGCCTGCACGGGTGCCCCCCAAGGAAAGCGGCTCTTTGTGGGGGCACTCGATGCGGAGGAGCGCCACCTGGGGACCCCAGAAACGGAGGATTGGGGCTGCTCTGTGACAAGCCCTTTAGCACAGAGGAGGCAAATATGGAATGTTTGTAAAAGTTTTTTTTTTTTTTTTATCCCTTTTAGTGAAGGTGCCTTTTAAACTCAAGTGTTTTTTTTTTCCTCCCCTCCAGCTCTTTTGCCCAGATGGCCAATACAATGCTATGGCATCGGCCTTCTTTACCACTCCGGCAGAGATGTATCTTGGCCTAGGCCAACAAGGCCTAGGCCTAGGGCGGCACTTTGCGGGGGGCGGCCGCATTTCGCGCCCCCCCCCCCCCCCCCAAAAGTCTTTTTCCGAATATAGAGGCAGCCACCCGCAGAGATTGCTTTCCGCGGAGTTGCCGCCTGCCTCCCGCGGCTGGCTACAGTTCTGTATGTGTCACGTCACCGCCGCATACTGTGGGAGTGTGGGGAGCGACTGCCAGTGCCGCCCCCCATAGATCTAGTGCACGGCGTGCACGTTGTTTAGTTGGTGGATCGGATGCTTGCTCCGCCTCCCAGCCTCCGCGCGGCATCTGGTCGGGACAGGAGGAGCGAGAGAGAGGAGAAGAATGTGGACGAGCAGCTCTCAAAGCTTCATCTAATAACAGGTACAAAATTCGATGAGAGCTCAGAGCTGCCTGTTGTCTAACCCCCCCCCTGCTTATTAGCTTTTTATCAGCATGATGTCTTAAGTCTTAAATACAGCATGATGTCTGTCTGCTGCCTAACGGCCCCCCCTCCCCAGCTTAATAACTTTTTTTACATGTGAATACATACATACAGCATGATGTCTGTCTGCTGTGCCTACCCCCCCCCCCCCCCTGCTTTTTAACTCTTTTTACATGATGTCTAACCACCCCCCTGCCCCCCCTCCCCGCTTATTAACTTTATTTTACATGTGAATACATACATACAGCATGATGTCTAACCCCCCCTCCTCCTCCACATATTAACTTTTTTTTTATATGTGAATACATACAGCATGATGTCTAACCCACACCATCCCCCACCACCCCCCCGCTTATTAACTTTTTTTTTACATGTGAATACATACAGCATGATGTCTAACCCACACCATCCCCCACCACCCCCCCGCTTATTAACTTTTTTTTTACATGTGAATACAGCATGATGTCTGATGTAAAAACATGTATATAACATTACATTCTGCATACTACCATACTTCCAACATTTACAGTATGCTGTTTTTGTTATTTTTTGCTGTACACACCGTATTATTGCTATTTTCCACCCGACTTCCGGGTACTCACTCCCGCGGGAGTAGGCGTTCCTATGCAGAGGTGCAGTGTCATGTTGGACTTCGCCCAGATGATTGACGTTCTTGAGAAAAACTTCCCCTTGGAGGATAAGGCGCGTCACGAGTTTCCGAAAGTAGCTGAACTGCGAGTCGGCTCTATACGGCGCACCTGCGCACCGACTAGGAGCCGTGCAGAGCTGACTGCGCAGGCGCCGTATAGAGCCGACTCGCCGTTCGGCTACTTTCGGAAACTTGTGACGCGCCTTATCCGCCGGGGGAAGATTTTCTCAAGAACGTCAATCATCTAGGCGAAGTCCCACATGACACTGCACCTCTGCATAGGAACGCCTATTCCCGTGGGAGTGAGAACCCGGTAGCCGGGTGGAAAATGACAATAATACGGTATGTACAGCAAAAAAAAAAAAAAACAGCATACTGTAAATGTTGGAAGTATGCAGAATGTAATGTTATATACATGTTTTTAGGTGAACCTCCGCTTTTAACTGTACGGCGAAAATTGCGGCCGCAAGGCCCCCCCCAACCCCCGCTTATTAACTTAACAATTATCTTTTATATTTAAATTACCTTGTTATCTAAATTATCTGGTAATTTCATGCAGTAAGTCACAGTCTCTGGTAATCTCGTGCAGTAAGTCACAGTCTCTGGTAATCTCGTGCAGTAAGTCACAGTCTCTGGTAATCTAATGCAGAATGTCCGCAGTCTCTGGTAATCGAATGCAGTATGTCCGCAGTCTCTGGTAATCTTGTGCAGTATTTTCCCAGTCTCTGGTAATCTCGTGCAGTATGTCCACAGTCTCTGGTAATCTTGTGCAGTATGTCCGCAGTCTCTGGTAATCTTGTGCAGTATGTCCGCAGTCTCTGGTAATCTCGTGCAGTATGTCCGCAGTCTCTGGTAATCTAATGCAGTATCTGGTAATCTAATGCAGTATGTCCGCAGTCTCTGGTAATCTTTTTCAGTATCTGGCCGCAGTCTCTGGTAATCTAATGCAGAATGTCTGCAGTCTCTTGTAATCTAATGCAGAATGTCCGCAGTCTCTGGTAATCTAATGCAGAATGGCTGCAGTCTTGGTAATCTAATGCAGAATGTCCGCAGTCTCTGGTAATCTAGGAGATGACAGGGCGGGTCTTAAATAGGAACGGGTGTGTCCTTGACAGGATGGATGGGTCGTATTTAAATTAGGGGGTGCATGAGTTTAGTCAGGCCTAGGGCAGCACAAAACCTAAATACACCTCTGCACTCCGGAGAGCAGTGTACGCAGGCTCTTTCATGATCCTGCTGGTGAGTTTAGTCTGTGTGCTTCTTATACCTGACAGCTTTCAGATGTTGATAAAGTGAATGTAATCTCATGAATGCAGGTGGGGGGAGGTGGGGACATGTTGGTGTTAAGTACAGGTCAGAAATAATGAAAGGAAATGGGGCTTTGGAAATAGAGAGAGAGAGAGATATACCGTATTTATCGCGGTATAACGCGCTCCCGCGTATACCGCGCACCCCTAAAGTTTTTTTTGTACTTACAGTTTTGGTGTCTTGCGCGGCGGCCTCGTCAGGTCCGGCGTCTGTCTGTGGCTTCGGGTGTCCTCTTCGTCGGGTCCGGCGTCCTTCTGCGGCTTCGGGTGTCCTCTTCGTCGGGTCCGGCATCCTTCTGCGGCTTCGGGTGTCCTCTTCGTCGGGTCCGGCATCCTTCTGCGGCGTCCTCGCGTCCTCCCCGCTCGTTTCCCGCGCCGAGTTTGAATACTGCGCCGACATATACAGAGCGCAGTACACTCGTGTATTGTCGGGCAGGCTCGGCAACACTCACGCTCACGTCCTGTACGTCCAGGACGTGAGAGCGGAAGGAGCCGAGACTGGCCGACTATACCCGAGTGTACTGCGCTCGGTATATGTCGGCGCAGTATTCAAATGAATGGATGACTTGTATAGAGCTACACATGCAAACTGAATCGCCTCTAGGCGCTTTTTGCAGCCAGTGTCTTCCTGGCTGGTGCGTCATTTACCCCGTAGGATCTTGACACGCTTGGGACACACAGTCGTACACACATATATACTGGGCCAATTTGACCACGATCCAATTAACCTACCAGCATGTCTTTGGAATGCTGAGGATTAACCCCTTAGGTTCCTCAGTGAGTATAACAAACATGATTTACTGCATATACAGACTGATTTTACTGTTGTGGGTTTAGTAACACTTTAAATCCTAAAGCTGACCTGGAAAAAGCATGCTTCCAGACAGATCTGGAAATGGCAGCTTCCTGTCTTCAAAGGTTTCCTTTTTTTAAAGGAATATTCAATGACTGATTTCTGAAGAAGTGTATAGCTGGGCTGAAGGGCAAGTTTTTTTTGTACTTACAGTTTTGGTGTCTTGCGCGGCGGCCTCGTCAGGTCCGGCGTCTGTCTGTGGCTTCGGGTGTCCTCTTCGTCGGGTCCGGCGTCCTTCTGCGGCTTCGGGTGTCCTCTTCGTCGGGTCCGGCATCCTTCTGCGGCTTCGGGTGTCCTCTTCGTCGGGTCCGGCATCCTTCTGCGGCGTCCTCGCGTCCTCCCCGCTCGTTTCCCGCGCCGAGTTTGAATACTGCGCCGACATATACAGAGCGCAGTACACTCGTGTATTGTCGGGCAGGCTCGGCAACACTCACGCTCACGTCCTGTACGTCCAGGACGTGAGAGCGGAAGGAGCCGAGACTGGCCGACTATACCCGAGTGTACTGCGCTCGGTATATGTCGGCGCAGTATTCAAAACTCGGCGCGGGTATCGGCGTATCCCGCGCACCCATGATTTTGCCCTGATTTTCAGGGCAAAAAAGTGCGCGGTATACGCCGATAAATACGGTGTATATATAGATAGAGAGAGAGATATATCTCTCTATATCTATCAGTCTATCTCTATCTCTATATCTATCTATCTATCTATCTATCTATCTATCTATCTACAGGATTCATGTGGTTTAGACTGTAAGACTTAATTAGAGAAGATCAAGTGTATATTATTTTATTTTATTATGCATTTGTTGCCCCATAGTTTGTAGAGGATTTGATGGCCTGTGCCTTTCTATGTATAAATTGACTAAGTGAATACGAGAGGTCAATGAGAAACAAAATATGCATGTGGTTAGTAGAAGCGATGTAATGGGCTGGCCTGTATCTCTTTTGATTATAAATAAAAAAATATATATGTGTGTGTGTGTATATATATATAGAGAGAGAGAGAGAGAGATCTCTCATAAATGCATGTGTGTGTGTGTGTGTGTATATATATAAATAGGTATTTTCCGTTGTACATAGAAATGTTAAAGTGTTGCTATACCCAGCACTCTGCATTCACTATATCTGGTCTCCCACATTATATAGAACACGGAAATGCAATTATTTTTGCAAATATAAACCGCTAAATACCCTTTCTCATCAACAGTATATAGCAGTCTTGTGACTTCTATCAGTGTCCAGTCAAGCACTGGTTAAAACTTGTAGGAGGAGTTTTCTTTCATCTCTGACTGTCCTATGAGGCTGCATGACCCCCTGACCCTCTGTCTGGACAGTGCTGATTGGCCATGTGCTGATCACATGCACCCTCCCAAAAGAAAAAGAAAAGCAGTACACACTAAACTGAGCATGTGCAGAGCGCCCCCAAGGCTCTGTTCTATCAGGAGATGGATGGGATCAGAGAAGACGGGATCAAACAGCCTTTTTACACAATGAATGGATGACTTGTATAGAGCTACACATGCAAACTGAATCGCCTCTAGGCGCTTTTTGCAGCCAGTGTCTTCCTGGCTGGTGCGTCATTTACCCCGTAGGATCTTGACACGCTTGGGACACACAGTCGTACACACATATATACTGGGCCAATTTGACCACGATCCAATTAACCTACCAGCATGTCTTTGGAATGCTGAGGATTAACCCCTTAGGTTCCTCAGTGAGTATAACAAACATGATTTACTGCATATACAGACTGATTTTACTGTTGTGGGTTTAGTAACACTTTAAATCCTAAAGCTGACCTGGAAAAAGCATGCTTCCAGACAGATCTGGAAATGGCAGCTTCCTGTCTTCAAAGGTTTCCTTTTTTTAAAGGAATATTCAATGACTGATTTCTGAAGAAGTGTATAGCTGGGCTGAAGGGCAAGTTTTTGTTTGACAGAGTTACCCCCTGCAGGGGTCAAAAGAACCCCTGCAGGTTCTTTTAACCCCCAGACGCTGGGCCTGTTTACGTTGCTGTATTTCTTCCTGGCCTGTTGGACGTACGGCTTGACCGTGTCTGCAGGCGTCTTTATCCCGTCTCTCCTCCTCGGAGCTGCGTGGGGTCGACTGTTTGGAATCCTGCTGACCAATTTTTCTACTGAAACTATCGTAAGTATTTTTTATTTTTTATTTGTTTTTCTTATTTCTGTTGGGCGCACCTTCACTTCACCTTTTGACATTTGCCGCTTTTAAAGCGGAGGTTCGGCCATACTTTTTTTTTTTTTTTTTAAAAGCCAGCAGCTACAAATACGGCAGCTGCTGACTTTTAAAAAAAAATAGACACTTACCTGTCCAGCGCACCCGCGATGTCAGCAGCCGAGGACGAGCAATCGCTTGGTCCTCGCCTGCTTCCGCCGCCATCCTCGGTGAGGGAATCGGGAAGTGAAGCCTCGCGGCTTCACTGCCCGATTCCCTACTGCGCATGCGCAAGGATCGCGGTGCGCCGTCACTTGTCACCGCTCTCTCCTGGGAACAGTGTTTACCAGAAGGGAGGGGGGGGGGGTTGATGTGCTAGGCTGGATTCCCCGTGGGGATCCGAACCCGGAAGTGGGTGTAAATACCTGTCTCAGACAGTTATCTGCACCCCCCTCCCCACTAAAAGGTGTAAAATGTGACACCGGAGGGGGGGAGGGATCCAAAAAGCGGATGTTCACTTTTTGTGTGAACCTCCTCTTTAAGTAACATGCAGTAAAACCTTGGATTGCGAGCATAATTCGTTCCGGAAGCATGCTTGTAATCCAAAGCACTTGCATATCAAAGCAAATTTTCCCATAAGAAATAATGGAAACTCAAATGATTTGTTCCATAACCATGTATTCATAAGTCCTTTAGTTTTATAGTCCATATAAAAAGATTATAGCAATGTGATAGGTTGTGTGACCATAAAATGTCCACAAATGGAAGCCTCCACAAGGGGATTAGAAGCAAAACCCAGCAGGAGCTCCAGAGTATATAAGAGAAGAGAGGCGCCTCTAAGTGTAGCAATATGGTTACATTTAATGAAGGTACAACATTTAGAAACTCACATGGTTGATGATTAAAAGAGGCACATCTAAGTATGCAGGGGTCCGGGGTAAAGCTGTCCACATAGACCGTCCTCCTTCACCGCTGGCTATCAACCATGTGTGTTTCTAAATGTTGCACCTTCATTAAATGTAACCATATTGCTACACTTAGAGGCGCCTCTCTTCTCTTTTATACTCAGTTGTGACATGACGCTACTCTTATATCAAGACATCGCTTGTATATCAAGTCAAAATTTATAAAATTTTGCTTGTCTTGCAAAACGCTCTCAAACCAAGGTTTTCCTGTATAGAATATCTCATGTTGTGTGGCATGATGGGACTTGTAGTTTGGCAACATCTGGAGGTCCGCTAATTGCTTATCCCTGGTCTAGGCGGTACTAGCAGCCGCCACCATATCATTACCTGGCCCAATCTTTCTATATGTTATTTGGATGATGGTACGTTTTATTTATTATTAACCATTCCTACTTGAGGCTATACTTTTGCCCCCTCCTGCTTTTGAAGTTTTCATTAATCTGCAAAAAGTCAGGCGAGATAGCAACTGCGCTTTTTTCCTCAGATACAGACCTCTGCAGATCATTTGTCCTTGTAATATATCATTTTTAGGGGTACACAATTTGCAACAACAATAGTGTACATGTCCACGAATTACGCCTATCAATTTACAGGGCAGAGCACACCAACACACTAATTTGTGGATGCCGACCACTATCCGAGAATGATGCGATTTTCCACACAACATGAGATATTCTATACAGGAAAACCTTGGTTTGAGAGCGTTTTGCAAGACAAACAAAATGTTTTAATGAATTTTGCCTTGATATACAAGCGATGTCTTGATATAAGAGTAGCGTCATGTCACAACTGAGTATAAAAGAGAAGAGAGGCGCTTCTAAGTGCAGCAATATGGTTACATTTAACCACTTAAGGACCGGACCAATGTGCTGCTAAATGACCCAAGGGGTTTTTACAATTCGGCACTGCGTCGCTTTAACAGACAATTGCGCGGTCGTGCGACGTGGCTCCCAAAGAAAATTGGCGTCCTTTTTCCCCCACAAATAGAGCTTTCTTTTGGTGGTATTTGATCACCTCTGCGGTTTTTATTTTTTGCGCAACAACAAAAATAGAGCGACAATTTTGAAAAAAATGCAATATTTTTCACTTTTTGCTATAATAAATATCCCCCAAAAATATATAAAAAATAAATGTTTTCCCTCAGTTTAGGCCGATACGTATTCTTCTACCTATTTTTGGAAAAAAAAATCGCAATAAGCGTTTATCGATTGGTTTGCGCAAAATTTATAGCGTTTACAAAATAGGGGATAGTTTTATAATTATTTTTTTTTTTTTTTTACTACTAATGTTGTTTTTTATTTTCGTGACTGCGGCATTATGGCGGACACTTCGGAAAATTTTGACACATTTTTGGGACCATTGTCATTTTTACAGCAAAAAATGCATTTAAATTGCATTGTTTATTGTGAAAATGACAGTGGCAGTTTGGGAGTTAACCACAGGGGGCACTGTAGGAGTTAGGGTTCACCTAGTGTGTGTTTACAACTGTAAGGGGGTGTGGCTGTAGGTCTGACATCATCGATCGAGTCTCCCTATAAAAGGGATCACACGATCGATGCAGCCGCCACAGTGAAGCACGGGGAAGCCGTGTTTACATACAGAGGGGGGGGGGTCCCGATCGGACCCCCGACCCACGTCTAGGCAGGGACGTACAGGTACGACAATGTGCCTGTACGTGCCATTCTGCCGACATACATATACATGCGGCGGTCTGGAAGTGGTTAATGAAGGTACAACATTTAGCAACTTATTGCTACACTTAGAGGCGCTTCTCTTCTGCTTTGATATACAAGTGCTTTGGATTACAAGCATGTTTCTGGAACGAATTATGCTCGCAAACCAAGGTTTTACTGTAAATTGTATGAGTTGCTCTAATACAGTGATGGGGAACCTTGGCACCACAGATGTTTTGGAACTACATTTCCCATAAGGCTCAACAACACTGCTGAGTACATGAGCATCATGGGAAATGTAGTTCCAAAACATCTGGGGTGCCAAGGTTCGCCATCACTGCCCTAGTATCTTCAGAGGTCATTGTCCATGGCATACTGGAAATTATTTAGGTCTATGATGAGTAGTAACCAGTATGCTTATTACTGCTTTTGTAATACCTCCCTAATAATCTCCTATTGCCCGGGGGCCCCATAATCTCCTATTGCCTGGGGGCCTCATAATCTCCTATTGCCCGGGGGCCCCATAATCTCCTATTGCCCGGGGGCCTCATAATCTCCTATTGCCCGGGGGCCCCATAATCTCCTATTGCCCGGGGGCCCCATAATCTCCTATTGCCCGGGGGCCCCATAATCTCCTATTGCCCGGGGGCCTCATAATCTCCTATTGCCCGGGGGCCTCATAATCTCCTATTGCCCGGGGGCCCCATAATCTTCTTTTGCCCGGGGGCCCCATAATCTCCTATTGCCCGGGGGCCCCATGAGTTCTCAGTCCACACCTGGGTACAACATTTAGCAACTCACATGGTTGATGATTAAAAGAGGCACATCTAAGTATGGAGGCATCCGGGGTAAAAATGTCCACATAAACCATCCCCCGCACACACCATTAACATCATCCCTTCCACACTGCGCTCCACGAGCGATTCAAGCATTGCTTTCAGATGGCTCTAGTGCAGGGTAGTCTTTACCCCGGATGCTTCCATACTTAGATGCGTCTCTTTTAATCATCAACCATGTGAGTTGGTAAATGTTGTACCTTCATGAAATGTAACCGTATTGCTACACTTAGAGGCGTCTCTCTTCTATTTTATACTCTGGAGCTCCTGCTGGGTTTTGCTTCTAATCCTCTTGTGGAGGCTTCCATTTGTGGATGGACATTTTATGGTCACACAACCTATCACATTGCTATAATCTTTTTATATGGACTGAAGGATTTATGAATAAAGGGTCGTGGAATGAATCATTCGAGTTTCTATTATTTCTTATGGGAAAATTCGCTTTGATATACAAGTGCTTTGGCTTACAAGCATGTTTCCGGAACGAATTATGCTCACAATCCAAGGTTTTACTGTATTAAATAATAATAAGAATAAAAATAACAACCCTGCCATATTCACAAGATTGTATTTGACTTAATGCACTAGGCATACACCTACATTTGCCCCCGTTATATAATTACAACCTGAACCTAGAACCTCTAATCCAACCTGCTGTTCCCTCCAGGGCACAAGCCCATGTCCAGGAGTGGGCCCCATCTGGAACTGGACAAATAGAACCAACACTAGGTTCTTTAACCACTTAAGCCCCGGACCAAAATGCAGGTAAAGGACCAGGCCCCTTTTTACCAATTCGGCACTGCGTCGCTTTAACAGACAGTTGCGCGGTCGTGCGACGTGGCTCCCAAAAAAAATTGGCGTCCTTTTCCCCCACAAATAGAGATTACTTTTGGTGGTATTTGATCACCTCTGCGGTTTTTATTTTTTGCGATATAAACAAAAATAGAGCGACAATTTAGAAAAAAATTCAATATTTTTTACTTTTTGCTATAATAAATATCCCCAAAAAATATATTAAAAAAATAGTTTTTTTCCTCGGTTTAGGCCGATACGTATTCTTCTACAAATTTTTGGTAAAAAAAATCGCAATAAGCGTTTATCGGTTGGTTTGCGCAAAATTTATAGCGTTTACAATATAGGAGATAGTTTTATTGCATTTTTATTAATTTTTTTTTTTTTTTTACTACTAATGGCGGCGATCAGCGATTTTTTTCGTGACTGCGACATTATGGCGGACACATCGGACAATTTTGACACATTTTGGGGACCATTGTCATTTTCACAGCAAAAAATGCATTTAAAATGCATTGTTTATTGTGGAAATGACAGTTGCAGTTTGGGAGTTAACCACAGGGGGCGCCAAAGGGGTTATGTTTCACCTAGTGTGTGTTTACAACTGTAGGGGGGTGTGGCTGTAGGAGTGACGTCATCGATTGTGTCTCCCTATAAGCCGCCACAGGTAAGCACGGGGAAGCCGTGTTTACACGCATCTCTCCCCGTTCTTCAGTTCCGGGGACCGATCGCGGGACCCCAGCGGTGATCGGGTCCCACGGTCCCGGAGCTTCGGACCGGGTCGCGCGTGTGCGCCTGCGACCCACGGCTGGGTAGATGTACAGGACGTGCCGGTACATTCATCTGCCCAGCCGTGCCATTCTGCTGACGTATATTTACAGGAGGCGGTCCTTAAGTGGTTAACCGCTTAAGGAACACCGCACGACCAAATACATCGGCACAATGGCACGACTGGGCACATGGATGTACAGGTACGTCCCCTTTAAGAAGCCCAGACGTGGGTCGCGAGTGCACCGCCAGCGGCGCACTCGTGACCCGGTCCTGTGCTCTGTGACAGCGCCGGCGGGACCCGCGATCAGGTCACAGAGCTGAAGAACGGGGAGAGGTAAGTGTAAACAAACCTCTCCCCGTGCTTCCTAGTGAGCCTGTCACTGATCGTCTGTTCCCTGTCATAGGGAACAATGATCAGTGACATCACACGGCAAGCCACACCCCCCTACAGTAAGAAACACACATTAGGGAACACTTAACCCCTTTAGCGCCCCCTACAGGTTAACCCATTCAGTGCCAGTGTCATTTGCTGTAAAAATGACAATGGTCCCAAAATAGTTTCAAAAGTGTCCGATGTGTCCGCCATAATGTCGCAGTCATGATAAAAATCACTGATTGCCGCTATTGCTAGTAAGAAAAAAAAATTATTAATAAAAATGCCATAAAACTATCCCCCATTTTGTAGACGCTATAACTTTTGCGCAAACCAATCAATAAACGCTTATTGCGATTTTTTTTTACCAAAAATAGGTAGAAGAATACGTATCGGCCTAAACTGAGGGAAAAAAAAATGTTTTAAATATTTTTGGGGGATATTTATTGTAGCAAAAAGTAAAAAAATTCGCATTTTTCTTCAAAATTGTCGCTCTATTTTTGTTTATAGCGCAAAAAATAAAATCCGCAGAGGTGATCAAATACCACCAAAAGAAAGCTCTATTTGTGGGGAAAAAAAGGACGTCAATCTTGTTTAGGAGCCACGTCGCACGACCGCGCAATTGTCAGTTAAATCGACGCAAAGGGCCGAATCGCAAAAAGGGGCCTGGTCCTTAACCTGCATAATGGCCCGGGGCTTAAGTGGTTAAAAATAAAATTT
Source organism: Rana temporaria (assembly GCF_905171775.1). Lineage (NCBI taxonomy): Eukaryota > Metazoa > Chordata > Amphibia > Anura > Ranidae > Rana > Rana temporaria. The sequence continues at coordinate 65,196,559 of NC_053494.1, forward strand.
TCTTCACAACAGAACATGAACAGTCAGCCATATAGGATAATGGTGGTACCATCCCTTATCAGTAGGGTTGTCCCGATACCGATACTAGTATCGGTATCGGGACCGATTCTGAGTATTTGCGGGAGTACTTGTACTCCCGCAACTGCCCCCGATGCCTCATCTGATACTCGCCCCCAAAGAGCCGCCCCCCCTCCCGCCGCCACGCCGCATCCCGCCGCATCCCCGCTGCCGCCGCCGCTTGGTTAATACAGGCGGGGAACATTACAGCTTTCATTTGAATAGCTGTAGTGTTTCCCGCCGCGCCGCGTATAGACACTCCCCCTTGCTCGGGTGAACTGTCCAATCCCGAGCAAGGGGGAGTGTCTATACGCAGCGTGGCGCGAAACACTACAGCTATTCAAATGAAAGCTGTACTGTTCCCCGCCCGTATTAACCAAGCGGCGGCTCGGCAGCATGTAGGTAAAGGGGACATGGCTGCATATATGGGGGGGACATGGCTGCATATATGGGGGGGACATGGCTGCATATGGGGGGGGACATGGCTGCATATGGGGGGGACATGGCTGCATATGGGGGGGACGTGGCTGGATATGGGGGGACATGGCTGGATATGGGGGGGACATGGTTGGATATGGGGGGGACATGGCTGGATATGGGGGGGACATGGCTGGATATGGGGGGACATGGCTGCATATATGGGGGGGACATGACTGCATATATGGGGGGGACATGGCTGCATCTGTGGGGGGACATGGCTGCATTTGTGGGGGGACATGGCTGCATTTGTGGGGGGACATGGCTGCATTTGGGGACACATTTAAAAAAAAAGTATCGGTATTCGGTATCGGCGAGTACTGGAAAAAAAGTATCGGTACTTGTACTCAGTCCTAAAAAAGTGGTATCGGGACAACCCTACTTATCAGGTTACAGTTCTCTGAATAAGGAATGTGAGAGACCAATGTCCTAGCAGAGGATAGAAAAGTAAGAAGAAACGTCCTTATGTAACCTCTGCCAAAGGGAACGCCAAAGGGAACGCTCACATGGAATGGCTACCTGGATATATCATTCTTACAGACAGCTCCTTGGGGAGAAATCCTGCTTTCTTTTTTCCCACAGACTGAAGACTCACCAACCCACCCCAAAAAAATACTTCTATAGCCCTCCAGGAATAAACAGGACTAGCAGGGCAACCTAAGGTAGAGTGCCGCCTTAAAGGAGAATTACTGCCTAAACTGCTCACACTTATAATAGTGACATCTTGTGGTGGTTTAGGGGAACTACAATGGGATATCTACTGCAACTCATACACCTTTATAATAGACAAACACTGGGCAAAAACTTTTTGTTTTAGAGCAGGAAAGGATTGAAGCCTCTGTCAGGTTTTTATTAACCTCATGGGTGATATTCAGGAAGTGATAAGCAATCTCTTAAAAAAACTAAAAAAGTCCTGCAGTAGATTTTAAAGCTGAGCTCCAGGGAAACAGCTAAAGACACATATTATATACATACAGTATCTCACAAAAGTAAGTACACCCCTCACATTTTTGAAAATATTTTATTCTATCTTTTCATGTGACAACACTGAAGAAATGACACTTTGCTACAATGTTGTGTAGTGAGTGTACAGCTTGTATTACATTGTAAATTTGCTGTCCCCTGAAAATAACTCAACACACAGCCATTAAAGTGGAAGTAAACCCTTGTTCTTTTCATTTATTTTTAAATACCCTGCAAGATAAAGTCATAATGAGCTAGTATGCATAGCATACTAGCTCATTATGATCGACTTACCTGAGAACGAAGCCCCCGAAGTTCTCCTCCGTGCTCTCCGCCGCCATGTTTCCGGCGATCTTCCTGTTATCGCCGCTCCGGCGCTGCGATTGGACGGAGCGGCGATGACGTCACTCGCGTGCATGCGCGTGGGACCGGCCGATCTATGCGCATGCGCGAAATTTCGGCATTAACCCCGAATTTTCCAGGCTCAAAAACGGCACTCTGAGTGCGCATGCGCTGCAGACATCGGTGCTGTGTTTTCAGCAAATATCTCCTTAGCCGTGTAGGTTAAGGAGATATTTCTTGCACCTACAGGTAAGCCTTAATCTAGACTTACCTGTAGGTACGAGGGCCAGATTCACAAAGAGATACGATGGTGTATCTCCTGATACACCATCGTATCTCTGACTTAAACTAGTCCTATCTATGCGTCTGATTCATAGAATCAGGTACGCATAGATATGGCTAAGATCCGACAGTGTTACACTGTCGGATCTTATTTTCAATTTGAAAATGGCGCCGGGGGCGTTCCCGCTGATTTACGTTGAATAATATGTAAATCAGCGAGATACGCAAATTCACGAACGTACGTGGACCCGACGCAGTGTTCTTACGTCGTTTCCGTAGCGGCTTTCCCGGCGTATACTTACCCCTGCTTCTATGACGCGCAGCCAATGTTAAGTATAGCCGGTGTTCCCGCGTCGAATTTGAATTTTTTAACGTCGTTTGCGTAAGTCGTTCTGGAATACGGATGGACGTCGTTAACGTAAGCGTCGAAACCACTGACGTCCTAGCGACGTCAGTGGGTGCAATGCACGCCGGGAAATTTCGCGGATGGCGCATGCGCATTTAAATCGGCGCGGGAACGCGCCTGATTTAAATAGTACACTCCCCCTAGCCGCGGAATTTGAATTCCGCCGGGGTTTTCCAATCCGCCGCCGCAAGTTTGGAGGTAAGTGGTTTGTGAATAACCCACTTGCCTCGCAAACTTGTGGGAGCGGATCTTAAATCAGGTAGATCGAGCGGATCTAAAGATCCGCTGATCTACGTGAATCTGGCCCATGATGCGTAGTTGGGTTTACAACCACTTTAACCGCTTGCCAACTGCCTCACACACTTATACAAACGCAGAATGCACGGGCAGGCAAAGCAACGTATATATATACAGTATATACGTTGCTTTAAATCTGCCGCCTAGTGGGCGCGTGCGCCCATCGTGGTCTCCATGACAGTGCCCGCGGGTTCCGCGGACTCGATGTCCCGCGATCGTGACACAGAACGGCAGAACGAGGGGATGTCTTTGTAAACAAGGCATCTCCCTGTTCTGTCTAGTGACAGGACACTGATAGTCTGCGCCCTCTCATCTGGAGCAGCGATCACTGTCGTGTCACAGTAAGCCCCGCCCCCACACAGTTAGAATCACTCCCTAGGACACACTTAACCCCGTCCTCGCCCCCTACTGGTTAACCCCTTCCCTGCCCATGTCATTTACACAGTAATCAGTGCATTTTTATAGCACTGATCGCTGTGATTCCTTACAGCACAAGCTGATTTTTGGGAAGGGAGGGTGTCCCTGAATGGTAGTTTGGAAATGTGGTAACCCTAATGTGTACACTCATACAAAAAGCTGTCTTTGCCTGCTTGAGATGCACAGGTGTTCCATGCAGTCCAGTTCACATCTATTGGGACTCAGTGCCTGCCCAGACACAGCTGCCAATCTGATAGCCAGGCGACAGTGTAGACAGTGGGCATTCAAAGACACGCAGCCATACCCAGGCGGCTGTCAAATTGGGAGCAGCATCTGTGTCCGATTGCATGCACAAAGCTTCACACAGGGGTATGCATAGATATGGACCAGTGAAGGTCAAAGTGTGCACAGGCTGAAGCTTGGAAAAATAATAGGCAGCAGAGAAGCTAAACAGCCTTTGAAATGGGGCCCTAAGTCCACATCCACACTGGGTGTTTAGCCTCTGTGCATTTAGTCGCTGAATTTTAGTATGCCCAGGGGGCACAGGTACAGCATCTCAGCATTGCTTGTGCCCCGGAGGTCCGGGTACAGCATGCAACCCGGCATTGTGTGTGTGTCCAGGAGGCGCAGGTACAGTTCCCAACCCGGCATTATGTGTGCCCAGGAGGCGCAGGTACAGCTCCCAACCCGGCATTGTGTGTGCCCAGGATCAGCACCCAACCCGGCATTGTGTGTGTGCCCAGGAGGCGCAGGTACAGTTCCCAACCCGGCATTGTGTGTGCCCAGGAGGCGCAGGTACAGCTCCCAACCCGGCATTGTGTGTGCCCAGGATCAGCACCCAACCCGGCATTGTGTGTGTGCCCAGGAGGCGCAGGTACAGTTCCCAACCCGGCATTGTGTGTGCCCAGGAGGCGCAGGTACAGCTCCCAACCCGGCATTGTGTGTGCCCAGGATCAGCACCCAACCCGACATTGTGTGTGTGCCCAGGAGGCGCAGGTACAGCACCCAACTCTGCATTGTGTGTGCCCAGGAGGCGCAGGTATAGCATCCATCCTGGCATTGTGTGGCCCCAGGAGGCGCAGGTACAGCATCCATCACAGCATTGTGTGTGCCCAGGAGGTGCAGGTACAGCACCCATCACAGCATTGTGTGTGCCCAGGAGGTGCAGGTACAGCACCCAACCCGGCATTGTGTGTGTGCCCAGGAGTTGCAGGTACAGCACCCAACCTGGCACGATTATAGAGACATTTGTGCAGTTTCTGCACAAATGTAAATCACAGGCCGAAATCACTTTTTGAAATGGGTGAGCGATGCGGCAACGCACCAATAAGGACAGTGCCATTTCCGGCAAATGCCGCCAATTTGACACGTAAAAATTGCTGCAATCTTAGGCTGCAATCTCCCGCTGGCCGCTAGGTGGCGCTTCCGTTTGTATACGCAACGAATATGCAAATGAGGAGATCCGCCGATTCAGAAAGAGGGCAATTCTCCCCATTGGCCACCACAACCACAAGGAGGGCAATTCTCCCCATTGGCCACCACTGTAACACTGAATTCCTTTTAGCAAGGGTTCTCCAAGACCTGAGAAATATTTTATGGGTTCTGCTCAGGTAAAAAAAAGTTGAGAAAGTCTGCTCTAGATGACTGACGAACTCAGCATCTGATTGTATTGTATTTTTTTGCAAAATTGTCGTTCTTTTTTGTTTATATCGCAAAAAATAAAAACCGCAGAGGTGATCAAATACCACCAAAAGAAAGCTCTACTTGTGGGGAAAAAAAGACGCCAATTTTGTTTGGGAGTCACGTCGCACGACCGCGCAATTGTCAGTTAAAGCGACGCAGTGCCGGAAGCTGACATTTCACCTGGGCAGGAGGGGGGTATATGTGCCTAGTAAGCAAGTGGTTAAACACGCATGCACACACACAGAATTGACGACTGCATGCCATTTCTAAGGGCGGGGTTCCTGAAGGAGACAACAGAGGATCGTGTCTGCATAACGTGTTTAGAATAGAGAACTTGTCTCATGCTCGGGACAAACTGATCTTTACAGAAAAGTAAAAAAAAAAAAAAAGGGACACTCTTCTATGCCTCCCCTGAACGTCTGTGTGAGCGGGTGACAACGCAGGAGACAGAGCGCTGTCCCCATATAACAGGAAGTGCCTGAACAAGGACCATCATGGCAGGATCATGGGGGGGTTATTTTAATGAAAACTGCAGATTTAACTAAAAACGACTTCTGAAATCAAACCAGCATGTTAAATCTTATATGAGATTTTATCGGTTGGATTTTCTTATACTTCCTGCGTCAGTCGATACACCAAGAAAATGCTGCATTTTGGTTGCATTGCCCCCCCCCCCCCCCTCACATGCCGGAACTTTCCGCACAATGCAGAAAACCCCCCATACAGAAAAACAGCAACTATTTCCTTCTTTTGTTTAATAAATAGCTTCATGCATACCCATTGTCACATAGAAGATGGGAGGATCGGCTGTACAGTCACCCATTTTTTTTTGGGGGGGGGCTGTAAATCCACTCTTCAATACGAGCCGGAAAAATCCCTCAACCCCAATAATCCGTCTGTCAGGAGGTAACAGGCAACCCTATGAAGAGCGCTGGAATGATCTATTGAATCAGGAACTACAGGAGGGAAGTGGGTCACATTTTCCATCATCAGACCAAATACAGTCCTCTGCCCAGAGACTCCCTCCGATCCAATGTACAGACATCAGCCCTCATTGCAGATCCCATCCCCCCCAAACCATTGCTGATCAAAGGATTCTTAATGCACGTGAATCACCCCCCCCCCCCCCCCAATGCAGATCAAATCATTACTAAAGCATATCCCTCACCCCATCCCCCCAAATTTAGATCCATTTAGACCCCCAACCAATGCAGATCCCATCATACCTATTGCCCCATGCAGAACCCCCCCAATGCAGATCCCATCAGACCCACAATGCAGATTAGACCCATGCAGATCCTTATAGCCCACACCCCATGCAGATCAAATCGTTACTAAAGCATATCCCTCACCCCATCCCCCAAATTCAGAGCCATTTAGACCCCCCCCATGCAGATCCATGTAGAGGGCCCCCCCCTCAATGCAGATCCCATCATACCCATTGCCCCATGCGGATCCCCCACATGCAGATCCCATCAGACCCACAATGCAGATTAGACCCATGCAGATCCTTGCAGCCCACACCCCATGCAGATCTCATCAGACCCCCCCCCCCCCATGTAGATCAAATCATTACAAAAGCATATCCCTCCTCCACCCCCAAATTCAGATCCATTTAGACACCACCAATGCAGATCCATTCAGGCCCCCCCCCCCCATCATACCCATAGCCCCATGCAGAACCCCCCCCCCCCACATGCAGATTCTTGTAGCCCCCCCATGCAGATCTCATCAGACCCACCATGCAGATCCTTGTAGCCCCCCCCCCATGCAGATCTCATCAGACCCACCATGCAGATCCTTGTAGCCCCCCTCCCCCATGCAGATCTCATCAGACCCACCATGCAGATCCTTGTAGCCCCCCTCCCCCATGCAGATCTCATCAGACCCACCATGCAGATCCTTGTAGCCCCCCTCCCCCATGCAGATCTCATCAGAGCCCCCCATGCAGATTCCATCAGACCCATGCAGAACCCATCCCCAATGCAGATTAGACCCATGAAGTGCCTTGTAACCCCCCCCCCCCTCCCTCTACCATCAGACCCACCACCCCATGCAGATCTCCTTCACACACCCCCCCCCCGCCCCCATTTAGATCTCCATCAGACCCACCCCCTATGCAGATTAGACCCATGAAGATCCTTGTAGCCTCCCCTCCCATGCAGATCTCATCAGACCCCCCCCATGCAGATCCTTGTAGCCCCCCCTCCCATCAGACCCCCCCCATGCAGATCCCTGTAGCCCCCCTCCCATCAGACCCCCCCATGCAGATCCCTGTAGCCCCCCCTCCCATCAGACCCCCCCATGCAGATCCCTGTAGCCCCCCCTCCCATCAGACCCCCCCATGCAGATCCCTGTAGCCCCCCCCCTCCCATCAGACCCCCCCATGCAGATCCCTGTAGCCCCCCCCTCCCATCAGACCCCCCCATGCAGATCCCTGTAGCCCCCCCCCCTCCCATCAGACCCCCCCATGCAGATCCCTGTAGCCCCCCCCATCAGACCCCCCCATACAGATCCCTGTAGCCCCCCCTCCCATCAGACCCCCCCATGCAGAACCCTGTAGCCCCCCCTCCCATCAGACCCCCCCATGCAGATCCCTGTAGCCCCCCCCTCCCATCAGAGCCCCCCATACAGATCCCTGTAGCCCCCCCCTCCCATCAGACCCCCCCATACAGATGCCTGTAGCCCCCCCTCCCATCAGACCCCCCCCCATGCAGATCCCTGTAGCCCCCCCCCTCCCATCAGACCCCCCCATGTAGATCCCTGTAGCCCCCCCCCGCCATCAGACCCACCGCCTCATGCAGATCCTTGCAGCCCCCACTTGCAGATCAAATCATCCCCAATGCATATTCATCCCCCCCACCCCATGTAGATCCATTCAAACTCCTCCATTGCAGATCCCATCAGACCCCCCAATGACAGGTCATACTAGATCCCCACCCAACAGCAGACCCAATCACAAATCGCGCGCCCCCCCAGCAGACCCCAGTATCTCCCGTACTACAGATCCCCGCATACAGTAGCGGGATGGGCGGGGAGGGATCGCCCGGTAACATGTCACAACGTGCACGGTACAAAGTTCCCACCACGCTTTTCCTCTCTCCGCCCTCGATACATAGAAATCCCCATCAAACAGACACACATATCTCCCCACCCCCCCATTATTATTATTAGTACGGTGTGTGCTCCGGTCAGAGCCGCTCCTCCTACCTCCACCGATCCGATCCCCGGAGAAGTCCCAGCACTCCCCGCACACAGTCACCGATCAACTCCTCAAAGTTGGAGGAGCGCCTGTGGGCGTGGCCGGACCCCTTTCACTTTGCTGCCAATCAGGACTGAGCTCTGACCGGGAGGGGTGTGTCCTGATGACAGCATTACAGCCAGCAGAAAAGATTGTACTTTCTTCTTTTCATGGAGGAAGTGTGAGGGAGAGAGAGGGAGCTGTACCCAGATATGGCACCGACGAGAGAGAGGGAGCCGTACCCAGATATGGCACAGAGGAGAGAGAGGGAGCTGTACCCAGATATGGCACCGAGGAGAGAGAGAGGGAGCTGTACCCAGATATGGCAACGACGAGAGAGAGGGGCACCCAGACATGGTACTGAGGAGAGAGAGAGGGAGCTGTACCCAGATATGGCACCGACGAGAGAGAGGGAGCTGTACCCAGATATGGCACCGACGAGAGAGAGGGAGCTGTACCCAGATATGGCACCGACGAGAGAGAGGGAGCTGTACCCAGATATGGCACCGACGAGAGAGAGGGGCACCCAGACATGGTACTGAGGAGAGAGAGAGGGAGCTGTACCCAGATATGGCACCGACGAGAGAGAGGGAGCTGTACCCAGATATGGCACCGACGAGAGAGAGGAAGCTGTACCCAGATATGGCGCCGACGAGAGAGAGGGAGCTGTACCCAGATATGGCACCGACGAGAGAGAGGGGCACCCAGACATGGTACTGAGGAGAGAGAGAGGGAGCTGTACCCAGATATGGCACCGAGGAGAGAGAGAGGGAGCTGTACCCAGACATGGTACTGAGGAGAGAGAGAGGGAGCTGTACCCAGATATGGCACCGAGGAGAGAGAGAGGGAGCTGTACCCAGACATGGTACTGAGGAGAGAGAGAGAGGGAGCTGTACCCAGATATGGCACTGAGGAGAGAGAGGGAGCCGTACCCAGATATGGCACCGAGGAGAGAGAGGGAGCCGTACCCAGATATGTCACTGAGGAGAGAGAGGGAGCTGTACCCAGATATGGCACAGAGGAGAGAGAGGGAGCTGTACCCAGATATGGCAGCGAGGAGAGAGAGGGAGCTGTACCCAGATATGGCACCGACGAGAGAGAGGGGCACCCAGACATGGTACTGAGGAGAGAGAGGGAGCTGTACCCACATATGGCACTGACGAGAGAGAGGGAGCTGTACCCAGATATGGCACCGAGGAGAGAGAGAGGGAGCTGTACCCAGATATGGCACCGAGGAGAGAGAGAGGGAGCTGTACCCAGATATGGCACTGACGAGAGAGAGGGAGCTGTACCCAGATATGGCACCGAGGAGAGAGAGAGGGAGCTGTACCCAGATATGGCACAGAGGAGAGAGAGAGGGAGCTGTACCCAGATATGGCACCGACGAGAGAGAGGGGCACCCAGACATGGTACTGAGGAGAGAGAGAGGGAGCTGTACCCAGATATGGCACCGACGAGAGAGAGGGAGCTGTACCCAGATATGGCATGGCACCGACGAGAGAGAGGGGCACCCAGACATGGTACTGAGGAGAGAGAGAGAGGGAGCTGTACCAAGATATGTCACTGAGGAGAGAGAGGGAGCCGTACCCAGATATGGCACCGACGAGAGAGAGGGAGCTGTACCCAGATATGGCACCGACGAGAGAGAGGGAGCTGTACCCAGATATGGCACCGACGAGAGAGAGGGAGCTGTACCCAGATATGACACTGAGGAGAGAGAGGGGCACCCAGACATGGCACTGAGGAGAGAGAGGGAGCTGTACCCAGATATGACACTGAGGAGAGACTCCAAAATGGGGTCATTGGGGGGGGGGGGGTTTGTGCTATTTTGGCATTTTATGGCCTTCGAAACTGTGATAGGTAGTGAGGAGTGAAATCAAAAATTGACACCCTTAGAAAACCATGAAGGCGCTGATTGGTTTTTGGGGTCCCGTACGCGGCTAGGCTCCCAAAAAGTCCCAATCATGTGGTATCCCCGTACTCAGGAGAAGCAGCAGAATGTATTTTGGGGTGTAATTCCACATATGGATTGATCGGTGGGTATGCCCACCATTAGAATACCTCCCTTCATCCACCCACTTCTAATGATGGGCATACATGCACCATTTATATATGCCGAAGCATGGGGGCATCCTCCCGCAAAAAAAGTTATGCCGCGTACACACGGTCAGACTTTTCTATGCCACGTACACACGGTCAGACTTTTCTATGCCGTGTACACATGGTCAGACTTTTCCACGGGAAAGCCTCCGTAGGAATGTCAACCGTATGTACGCGGCATTAGGAGCAAAATCGCTCCTCCGCCCCTAATGCCCCCATGCTTCGGCATATATGCTCTTTTTTGAACTGTGGTGGTCAAATCACCTCCTACAGCGTTGGAGTCGCGGCTTTATATATCGTGGGAGCAAACGCTGTTGCTGTCACGCTAAATAAATCCGCGCTGCAACTGAATGGCGTATCTGCTAAGCAAATGATGGTTAACATTAAAACAAAGTAACATTACAGTATAACAGTAAGATCATACCATACCTGCAAAGCAAATACCAATAAAAAAAACATAGTAAAAATAAAACTTTTTTAAGGCAACCTGTGCCTAAAATATATATATATATGCCGAAGCATGGGGGCATCCTCCCGCAAAAAATTTATGCCGCGTATACACGGTCGGACTTTTCTATGCCACATACACACGGTCGGACTTTTCTATGCCGTGTACACATGGTCAGACTTTTCCACGGGAAAGCCTCCGTAGGAATGTCAACCGTATGTACGCGGCATTAGGAGCAAAATCGCTCTATTGCCCCCATGCTTCGGCATATATGCTCTTTTTTGAACTGTGGTGGTGAAATCACCTCCTACAGCGTTGGAGTCGCGGCTTTATATATCGTGGGAGCAAACACTGTTGCTGTCACGCTAAATAAATCCGCGCTGCAACTGAATGGCGTACCTGCTAAGCAAATGATGGTTAACATTAAAACAAAGTAACATTACAGTATGACAGTAAGATCATACCATACCTGCAAAGCAAATACCAATAAAAAAAACATAGTAAAAATAAAACATTTTTTAACGCAACCTGTGCCTAAAATATATATATATATATATGCCGAAGCATGGGGGCATCCTCCCGCAAAAAAGTTATGCCGCGTACACACGGTCGGACTTTTCTATGCCGCGTACACACGGTCCGACTATTCTATGCCGTGTACACATGGTCAGACTTTTCCACGGGAAAGCCTCCGTAGGAATGTCAACCGTATGTACGCGGCATTAGGAGCAAAATCGCTCCTCCGCCCCTAATGCCCCCATGCTTCGGCATATATGCTCTTTTTTGAACTGTGATGGTGAAATCACCTCCTACAGCGTTGGAGTCGCGGCTTTATATATCGTGTGAGCAAACGCTGTTGCTGTCACGCTAAGTAAATCCGCGCTGCAACTGAATGGCGTACCTGCTAAGCAAATGATGGTTAACATTAAAACAAAGTAACATTACAGTATAACAGTAAGATCATACCATACCTGCAAAGCAAATACCAATAAAAAAAACATAGTGGCCCGGATTCAAGTAGCAATTGCGCCTGTGTAACCATAGGTTACACAGCGCAATTGCTTACTTGCCCCGGCGTTACGAATGCTCCTGATTCAGGAACATCGTAACGCCGACTGCAGCCTAAAATCTGCGTGGCATAAGGCTCTTATTGGCATGTTTAGCGTAAGGCTGCCCCTTCTAATAGCAGGGGCAGCCAATGCTAAAGTATACCCATCGTTCCCGCGTCGCGACGTTCGAATTTTACGTAATTTGCGTAAGTGATTCGTGAATGGCGCTGGACGCCATTCACGTTCACTTTGAAGCAAATGATGTCCTTGCGACGTCATTTTCCGCAATGCACGTCGGGAAAGTTTCCCGACGGAGCATGCGCTCTACGCTCGGCGCAGGAGCGCGCCTAATTTAAATGATTTCCGCCCCCTACGGGATCATTTACATTAGGCGCCCTTACGCAGGGCAAGTTTACACAGCGCACACGCAATTTACGGAGCTACTGCTCCGTGAATCGCGGGTAGCGCAGTAAATTTGCGGGGGCGCAGGGCAAAAACGCTGCCCTGCGCCTCCGCAAATAAGGGGCAAATCTACCTGAAGCCGGGCCAGTAAAAATAAAACATTTTTTAACGCAACCTGTGCCTAAAATATATATATATATGCCGAAGCATGGGGGCATCCTCCCGCAAAAAAGTTATGCCGCGTACACACGGTCGGACTTTTCTATGCCACATACACACGGTCGGACTTTTCTATGCCGTGTACACATGGTCAGACTTTTCCAAGGGCAAGCCTCCGTAGGAATGTCGACCGTATATACGCGGCATTAGGAGCAAAATCGCTCCTCCGCCCCTAATGCCCCCATGCTTTGGCATATATGCTCTTTTTTTAACTGTGGTGGTGAAATCACCTCCTACAGCGCTGGAGTCGCGGCTTTATATATCGTGGGAGCAAACGCTGTTGCTGTCAAGATAAATAAGTCCGCGCAACAGCTGAATGGCATACCTGAAAACAGTAAAGTAAATGACATACCTGAAAAGCAAGCATGAAAAAAACATAACAATACAACTTTGCAGAATAGAATACAGTAAAAAAGAGCAGAACAATAGAGAGGGAGAGAACAATAAAACGACAACTATTTTTATTTATTTTTTTTATATATTTTTTTGTGTTTTTATTTTTTACTTTTTTTTTTTTAACACTTTTTTTTGTAACTGTAACTTCAACTTTTCGGTTCCAGGTTTGGGTCTCTCAAAATGCGATGGCATCTTGGGAGACCCTGTGTAAGTGTGCCTAGCCTGTGAAATGTTTCACCCTACGCTAATAATTAACTTGTGTGTGGAAGCGGGGCCGCCATCATCGGGGTACAGGCATTACACCTGTAAGGGGCCCGATGGTCCCCAGGGGCCCGGCTGACCCCCCTCCCATTTTTTTTATTATTATATATTTTTTTGCATTACACCTGTAAGGGGCCCGATGGTCCCCCAGGGCCCCTTACAAGCCTAGCTGGCCCCTCTCCTGTTTTATTCATGTATTTATTTATTTATTTATTTTTTGCATTACACCTGTAAGGGCCCAATGGTCCCCAGGGCCCCTTACAGGCCCATTCGGCCCCCCTTCCGTTTTTTTTTGTAAAAATTGCTGTTTATATAAGTATGGGGGACCTACATGCATGGTTACATTTGTGCATGAGCATGGGTGTATGGGGGCGCTTAAAATTTGTTTGTTTTTTATCTGTACCTTTCTCACCCCTTCCCTTTCTGTCACCCCCCTCCCCCTCCATCTCTGTCTCATCCCCCTCCATCTCTGTCTCACCCCCTTCCTCTGTCACCCCCTCCCTTTCTGTCACCCCCCTCTCTGTCACCCCCTTACCCCCTCCCTTTCTGTCACCCCCCTCTCTGTTACACCCTCACCCCCTCACTTTCTGTCACCCCCCTCTCTGTCACCCCCTCACCCCCTCCCTTTCTGTCACCCCCTCTCTGTCACACCCCCTCTCTGTCACACCCCCACCCCCTCCATCTCTGTCTTACCCCCACCCCCTCCCTTTCTGTCACCCCCTCTCTGTCTCACCCCACCCCCTCCATCTCTGTCAGACCCCCACCCCCTCCATCTCTGTCTTACCCCCACCCCCTCCCTCTCTGTCACCCCCCTCTCTGTCTCACCCCACCCCCTCCATCTCTGTCACACCCCCACCCCCTCCATCTCTGTCTTACCCCCACCCCCTCCATCTCTGTCTTACCCCCACCCCCTCCCTCTCTGTCACACCCCCACCCCCTCCCTCTCTGTCACCCCCCTCTCTGTCTCACCCCACCCCCTCCATCTCTGTCTCACCCCCTCCATCTCTGTCTCACCCCCACCCCCTCCCTCTCTGTCACCCCCCTCTCTGTCTCACCCCACCCCCTCCATCTCTGTCTCACCCCCTCCATCTCTGTCTCACCCCACCCCCTCACCTGCACTCTGTACCCACCTGCACTCTGGCCCACCCTTCTGGAGCCTGAACGGCCCACCCTTCTGGAGCCTGAACGGCCCACCCTTCTGGAGCCTGAATGGCCCACCCTTCTGGAGCCTGGACGTGGTCGGGCCCACTCTGCTGGAGCCTGAAAGGCCCACTCTGGTAGTGCCTGATCGGTCCACTCTGGTGGAGCCTGATCGCCCCACTCTGCTGGAGCCTGAATGGCCCACTCTTCTGGAGCCTGAACAGCTCTCTCTGCTGGAACCTGAACGGGAGTATCACATTCTACTGGAGCCTGAACAGGGGTGTTGCACTCTACTGGAGCCTGGACGTGGTCGGCCCACACTGGAGCCTGCAAGGCCCACTCTGGTAGTGCCTGATCGGTCCACTCTGCTGGAGCCTGATCGCCCCAATCTCCTGGAGCCTGAATGGCCCACTCTTCTGGAGCCTGAATGGGAGTGTCGCACTCTGCTTGAACCTGAACGGGAGTATCGCATTCTACTGGAGCCTGAACAGTCCACTCTGCTGGAGCCTGGACGTGGTCGGCCCACACTGGAGCCTGAAAGGCCCACTCTGGTAGTGCCTGATCGGTCCACTCTGCTGGAGCCTGATCACCCCAATCTCCTGGAGCCTGAATGGTCCACTCTTCTGGAGCCTGAATAGGAGTGTCGCACTCTGCTTGAACCTGAACGGGAGTATCGCACTCTTCTGGAGCCTGAACAGGGGTGTCGCACTCTGCTGGAGCCTGAACGGGAGTATCGCATTCTACTGGAGCCTGAACAGGGGTGTTGTACTCTACTGGAGCCTGAACAGTCCACTCTGCTGGAGCCTGGACGTGGTCGGCCCACACTGGAGCCTGAAAGGCCCACTCTGGTAGTGCCTGATCGGTCCACTCTGCTGGAGCCTGATCGCCCCAATCTCCTGGAACCTGAATGGCCCACTCTTCTGGAGCCTGAATGGGAGTGTCGCACTCTGCTTGAACCTGAACGGGAGTATCGCACTCTTCTGGAGCCTGAACAGGGGTGTCGCACTCTGCTGGAGCCTGAACGGGAGTATCGCATTCTACTGGAGCCTGAACAGGGGTGTTGCACTCTACTGGAGCCTGAACAGTCCACTCTGCTGGAGCCTGGACGTGGTCGGCCCACACTGGAGCCTGAAAGGCCCACTCTGGTAGTGCCTGATCGGTCCACTCTGCTGGAGCCTGATCGCCCCAATCTCCTGGAGCCTGAATGGCCCACTCTTCTGGAGCCTGAATGGGAGTGTCGCACTCTGCTTGAACCTGAACGGGAGTATCGCACTCTTCTGGAGCCTGAACAGGGGTGTCGCACTCTGCTGGAGCCTGAACGGGAGTGTCGCACTCTGCTGGAGTCTGAATGTGGGCGACACACTCTTCTGAAGTCTGAATGTTGGCGACACACTCTTCTGGAGTCTGAATGTGGGCGACACACTCTTCTGGAGTCTGAACGCAGGCGACACACTCTTCTGGAGTCTGAACGCGGGCGACACACTCTTCTGGAGTCTGAACGCGGGCGACACACTCTTCTGGAGTCTGAACGCGGGCGACACACTCTTCTGGAGTCTGAACGCGGGCCACACACTCTTCTGGAGTCTGAACGCGGGCGACACACTCTTCTGGAGTCTGAACGTGGGCGACACACTCTTCTGGAGTCTGAACGTGGGCGACACACTCTTCTGGAGTCTGAACGTTGGCGACACACTCTTCTGGAGTCTGAACGTGAGTGTCACACTCTTCTGAAGTCTTAACAATTTCTTCCAACTTTTTGGCAATCTTCGCTCCCAAAAAAGCTGCACCCCTCCCATTTAAGTGCAGTCCATCTCTTCTATAGAGCCGGTAACCAACTGCAAAGTCAGACCAGTTCTCCATGAATCCAAACTTCTCTTCTCTGCACCAGTTCCTCAGCCACTTGTTAAGTTCTCTAAGCTCCTGCTGCCTTTGTGGTGTGGCTTGAGGTGCAGGCAGTATTTCTGAAAATACTGCCTTGGAGGTCCTTTTTTTCAACATAGTCCCTATGTCCCTGAAATCATTTTGTAGAATGCTCAATCTTCCTCTAACTTTGTCATGGGTACCAATATGTACCAAGACAGCTGGGTCCTCCCCAGCCACACGCAACAATCTTTCCATCCGATCTGCAATGTCCCGAACCCGAGCGCCTGGTAAACAACATACTGTTCGGAGGTGACAGTCTTTGTGACAGATTTCCCTCTCTGTCCCTCTAATAGTTGAATCCCCTACCACCAGTATCTGCTTATCCTTTCTTGTAACCTTGCTCCTATCTTTACCAGCGGAGATGTTTCCAGGGTCCCCCTGGCATTTTGCTGGAGTCGCAATGTCTGGTACAGCCCCAATGTGCACATCACACTCTACTGGAGTTTGCACATAAGCATCATACTCTGCTGGAGTCTCAACATTAGCGTCACACTCTTCTGGAGACTGAATGTGAATGTCACACTCTTCTGGATTCTGTACGTGAGCGTCACACTCTTCTAGAGTCTGAATGTGGGCGACACACTCTTCTGAAGTCTGAACGTGGGCGACACACTCTTCTGGAGTCTGAACGTGGGCGACACACTCTTCTGGAGTCTGAACGTGGGCGACACACTCTTCTGGAGTCTGAACGTGGGCGACACACTCTTCTGGAGTCTGAACGTGGGCGACACACTCTTCTAGAGTCTGAACGTGGGCGACACACTCTTCTAGAGTCTGAACGTGGGCGACACACTCTTCTGGAGTCTGAACGTAGGCGACACACTCTTCTGGAGTCTGAACGTGGGCGACACACTCTTCTGGAGTCTGAACGTGGGCGACACACTCTTCTGAAGTCTGAACGTGGGCGACACACTCTTCTGGAGTCTGAACGTGGGCGTCACACTCTTCTGGAGTCTGAACGTGGGCGACACACTCTTCTGGAGTCTGAACGTGGGCGACACACTCTTCTGGAGTCTGAACGTGGGCGACACACTCTTCTGGAGTCTGAGTGTGGGCGACACACTCTTCTGAAGTCTGAATGTGGGTGACACACTCTTCTGGAGTCTGAACGTGGGCGACACACTCTTCTGAAGTCTGAACGTGGGCGACACACTCTTCTGGAGTCTGAGTGTGAGCGACACACTCTTCTGGAGTCTTAGTGTGGGCGACACACTCTTCTGAAGTCTGAATGTGGGCGACACACTCTTCTGAAGTCTGAATGTGGGCGACACACTCTTCTAAAGTTTGAATGTTGGCGACACACTCTTCTGGAGTCTGAACGTTGGCGACACACTCTTCTGAAGTCTGAACGTGGGCGACACACTCTTCTGGAGTCTGAACGTGGGCGACACACTCTTCTGGAGTCTGAACATGGGCGACACACTCTTCTGGAGTCTGAACGTGGGCGACACACTCTTCTGGACTCTGAACGTGGGCGACACACTCTTCTGGACTCTGAACGTGGGCGACACACTCTTCTGGAGTCTGAACGTGGGCGACACACTCTTCTGGAGTCTGAACGTGGGCGACACACTCTTCTAAAGTCTGAACGTGGGCGACACACTCTTCTGGAGTCTGAACGTGGGCGACACACTCTTCTGAAGTCTGAATGTGGGCGACACACTCTTCTGGAGTCTGAGTGACACACTCTTCTGAAGTCTGAATGTGGGCGACACACTCTTCTGGAGTCTGAACGTGGGCGACACACTCTTCTGGAGTCTGAACGTGGGCGACACACTCTTCTGGAGTCTGAACGTGGGCGACACACTCTTCTGGAGTCTGAACGTGGGCGACACACTCTTCTGGAGTCTGAATGTGGGCGACACACTCTTCTGGAGTCTGAACGTGGGCGTCACACTCTTCTGGAGTCTGAACGTGGGCGACACACTCTTCTGGAGTCTGAACGTGGGCGACACACTCTTCTGAAGTCTGAACGTGGGTGTCACACTCTTCTGGAGTCTGAACGTGGGCGACACACTCTTCTGGAGTCTGAACGTGGGCGACACACTCTTCTGGAGTCTGAACGTGGGCGACACACTCTTCTGGAGTCTGAATGTGGGTGACACACTCTTCTGGAGTCTGAACGTGGGCGACACACTCTTCTGAAGTCTGAAAGTGGGTGACACACTCTTCTGGAGTCTGAACGTGGGCGACACACTCTTCTGGAGTCTGAACGTGGGCGACACACTCTTCTGGACTCTGAACGTGGGCGACACACTCTTCTGGACTCTGAACGTGGGCGACACACTCTTCTGGAGTCTGAACGTGGGCGACACACTCTTCTGGAGTCTGAACGTGGGCGACACACTCTTCTGGAGTCTGAACGTGGGCGACACACTCTTCTAAAGTCTGAACGTGGGCGACACACTCTTCTGGAGTCTGAACGTGGGCGACACACTCTTCTGAAGTCTGAATGTGGGCGACACACTCTTCTGGAGTCTGAGTGACACACTCTTCTGAAGTCTGAATGTGGGCGACACACTCTTCTGGAGTCTGAACGTGGGCGACACACTCTTCTGGAGTCTGAACGTGGGCGACACACTCTTCTGGAGTCTGAACGTCGGCGACACACTCTTCTGGAGTCTGAACGTGGGCGACACACTCTTCTGGAGTCTGAATGTGGGCAACACACTCTTCTGGAGTCTGAACGTGGGCGTCACACTCTTCTGGAGTCTGAACGTGGGCGACACACTCTTCTGGAGTCTGAACGTGGGCGACACACTCTTCTGAAGTCTGAACGTGGGTGTCACACTCTTCTGGAGTCTGAACGTGGGCGACACACTCTTCTGGAGTCTGAACGTGGGCGACACACTCTTCTGGAGTCTGAACGTGGGCGACACACTCTTCTGGAGTCTGAACGTGGGCGACACACTCTTCTGGAGTCTGAACGTGGGTGACACACTCTTCTGGAGTCTGAACGTGGGCGACACACTCTTCTGAAGTCTGAACGTGGGTGACACACTCTTCTGGAGTCTGAACGTGGGCGACACACTCTTCTGGAGTCTGAACGTGGGTGATACACTCTTCTGGAGTCTGAACGTGGGCGACACACTCTTCTGGAGTCTGAACGTGGGCGACACACTCTTCTGGAGTCTGAACGTGGGCGACACACTCTTCTGGAGTCTGAACGTGGGCGACACACTCTTCTGAAGTCTGAACGTGGGTGACACACTCTTCTGGAGTCTGAACGTGGGCGACACACTCTTCTGGAGTCTGAACGTGGGCCACGCACTCTTCTAGAGTCTGAACGTGGGTGACACACTCTTCTGGAGTCTGAACGTGGGCGACACATTCTTCTGGAGTCTGAACGTGGGCGACACACTCTTCTGAAGTCTGAATGTGGGCGACACACTCTTCTGGAGTCTGAACGTGGGCCACGCACTCTTCTGGAGTCTGAACGTCCTTTACAATCCTGCTCACTGTGGCAGGCCTGCCATGTGAGCTGTGTCTGCAGTAAATCTCGCCTTCATCTGCAATAATCAAAGAGGAATTTGATTTAGCATCTTTGCCTACATTTCATATATTTTTCTTTATACAACGTAAAATTATGAAGAAAAAAGTTCAAAGCTCCACTGCCGGGGACAAAAAGTAAACCCGACATGACAGTGAGGCCCCGTACACACGAGAGGATCCATCCGCTGAAAAATCTCAGCGGATCGGTTTCAGCGGATAGATCCCCTGGTGTGGACGTTCCAGCGGATATTTCCGATTTCCAGCAGATAAAAATTTGTTAGCATGCTAACAAATGTATCCGCTGGAATCGGCTCCAGCGGATCGATCCGGTGGTCTGTACAGACTCACCGGATCGATCCGTCCGAACCCGTCCCCCGTCGACGCATGCGTGGATTTCCTTATATGACAGCGTCGCGCATGTCGCCGCGTCATCATCGCGGCGACGGCGCGACACGTCACCACGGTTGAATTCCGCGCAGATTTGGATCCGATGGTGAGTACATGCCAACGGATCCAAATCCGCCAGAGGATTAATCCGCGGATACGGTCCGGAGGACCATATCCGCAAATCAATCCTATCGTGTGTACCAGGCCTGACACAGGAAAAACTGTTGTTGGCCTTTGTAAACAAAATGCTGGTTGCCTGGAAGTTATGCTGACCCACTAAAATTCCATGATTGGAGGCCAGCAACAA
The DNA here is from genome assembly GCF_905171775.1 of Rana temporaria. Classification (NCBI taxonomy): domain Eukaryota; kingdom Metazoa; phylum Chordata; class Amphibia; order Anura; family Ranidae; genus Rana; species Rana temporaria. Next base: position 65,216,848 of record NC_053494.1, read on the forward strand.
GTATTTTTAGCAGTATAATACAACAGCATCTACCAAACATAGGCTAAAAGTAAATAGTGGCTGAGCATTTTATCTTGCTGCATTTCTAAAAAAATGTACTTCTGTATGCAGCCCCCCTAAATACATACCTAAAATTGATCATGATCCAGCAATGTGCAAAAGAGCCAAGGCTCTCTTGCTCCTCGCTGGCTCAAAAAATAAACGCAAAAAAATGCAAATGCTGTAAAAAAAAATGCTATTGCAAAAACGTTGAAAAACTCACTGCAAAGCTACTGGCGTTTTTATAACGTTATCATAACGTCCAGTGTGCACGAGGCAGCTTGTTATATTTTTTTCTCAGCATTGCACAGAGCAGGTAAAAAATAAAAGAACAAGCTTTACCATCACTGTAATGTATGGCATTGGTTTAATGATCTGCGTATTGTAGAACGACTGCTATTGTAAGTGGAAAGACATTCTCCGCCTACAATGGCTTGCTACATGCGCAGCTAAAAAACAGTCTCCCTGGAATATTTGTTTTGAAATTTTGGTAACTATTCATATTCATAACAAGGGGTTAAACTTGTATGTGGGGTTCTTTTCTTTTCATATTGTAAATCTCTGCCATCTTGCTGGGTGGCACTGAAGTCATCAGTCCAGCCTGTAATAAGTGGCATGCAAGATTTGTTAAAAAAAAAAACGTCAGTTAGCAGGTGGCAGTTGGAAAAAGAGGGGGGGGGGAGGGGGGACTTGGCTCAGGGTAATCAGATCTAAAAATAGCTGCTTGCTCAGAATGTTGTACGCAGCGCAATTGCTTACTTGCCCCGGCGTAACGAATGCTCCTGATTCAGGAACCTCGTTACGCCAACTGCAGCCTAAGATATGCGTGGCATAAGGCTCTTATGCCCGCATATCTTAGGCTGCATTCTTGCGATGGCCGCTAGGTGGCGTTCCCGTTGTGCTCAGCGTATAGTATGCAAATTGCATACTAACGCCGATTCACAACGTTACGCGAGCCCTGCGTACGCAGTTTACGTCGTTTGCGTACGGCGGTTTTCACGTAAGGCTGCCCCTGCTATTAGCAGGGGCAGCCAATGTTACGTATACCCGTCGTTCCCGCGTCGCAAAATTTGAAATTTACGTAGTTTGCGTAAGTGAATCGTGAATGGCGCTGGACGCCATTCACGTTCACTTTGAAGCAAATGACGTCCTTGCGACGTCATTTACCGCAATGCACGTCGGGAAAGTTTCCCGACGGAGCATGCGATCTACGCTCGGCGCGGGAACGTGCCTAATTGAAATGATTCCCGCCCCCTACGGGATCATTTAAATTGCGCGTGCTTACGCCGGGCATTTTGTCGGAGCGCCCACGCAATTTACGGAGCTACTGCTCTGTGATTCGCGGGTAGCGCAGTAAATTTGCGGGGGTGCAGGGCAAAAACGGTGCCCTGCGCCTATGTAAAAACTGCGCAGATGTTACTGAATCTGGCCCAATGTCTATGGCCATTCCTATACATGTGTACATATGGGGGGGGGGGGGGGATTGTCATCAATGAGGGGGGAAAAGAATCCAATGGAAGTATTTTGTATTTATCAATATCCATAAAACTTACCAGCGCCGTGTTCTTTGTTCCGGCGTGTTCCATCGGCTTTACTGCCGGCATCAATACATCTGATAACGGATCTGAAGCAGCGACTTACAAATCGCCGTGCCCTGCGCATTTTGGTGGGCTTCTTGCTTGTAGGATGTACAAGCTGTTGGTTGATAGCTCCTTCCATAGCGGGGCTTCCTCTGGTTGGTTTCTCAATGTTGTTATTTTGAGAAACAATCTGTTTACTTTTAAGTAGTCTCATTATGAAGATATAATAAGAAAAACTTTAAATCTGAGAAATCGCAATAAAACTGAATCGATTAAAACCGAATCCAATCAAATAGCACAAGAAAACTGGACAAAGAGAAGAACACGTCTTCACTGTACAGCAAATAACTCAGCTACTGATTCCTCAACTCAGCACAGCCTTATATTGGGTCAGGCGATGACATCACAGTGGGCTTTTTGGGACTCAGCAAAAAAAATAACTGACGTTTTTTCTTAAAGGAGCCTCGTCCTTTTTTTGTGAGCTTTGTGAATTGAGCCTGTAGGCTTAGTCTACAGATGTAATAGGGATTTATCTCCTGTAATAACAATGTTTTTCTTGAAGTGACAGTTATTGTGAATGCGATTTAACTATTTCACTGCCAAACTATATTGTTCATTTGTTTCAACCCATAACCACTTGCAGACCACCCGCTGTCGTTTTATGTCGGGACTTTGAAGAGGAATTCCATTGTTATGGTAGCAGCTAGCTGCCATAAGCCTGGTATCCTTTTCTTCAGCGAGCGGTCCTCTTTCAGATAAAAGTAGTCTCTGCGACGGATTCGCCACAAGAAAACTTTTTTATAGGTGGCGGGAGAGTGCCCCCCCTCCTGTCGCTTACCTGTGCCCTCCACTGCTTACCGGATGCTGTCGGTAGTGGTGGAGTGCGATCACATCCTCCTGCTGGCTTGGTAGGGAGATGAGTGAGGGGAAGATGACCCCCCACCCGTCACCATATCAAACATCACTTCTGCCCAATGCTCTTAAAGCGGTCCTCCACCCTAAAGTGGAGTCCCGCTGATCGGAACCCTCCCCCCCTCCGGTGTCACTTTTGACACCTTTCAGGGGGGAGGGGGGTGCAGACACCTGTCTAAAGACAGGTATTTGCACCCACTTCCGGCCACACGATACGGGCGAAAGACGGGCATTCCGTCACATCCCGTCTGTCGCCCGTTGTGTGCTGGGAACACTCGGCTCCCAGCACACAGCGTGTGAGCCAATCGGCGGGCGCAGCGCGACTCGCGCATGCGCCGTAGGGAACCGGGCAGTGAAGCCGCAGCGCTTCACTTCCTGGTTCCCTCAGCGTGGATGGCGGGGGGAGCAGCAGAGTGACGAGCGATCGCTCGTGCTCTGCTGCGATCGGCGCTGGACTCCAGGACAGGTAAGTGTCCTATTATTAAAAGTCAGCAGCTGCAGTATTTGTAGCTGCTGACTTTTAATATTTTGTTCCCATGGCACATCCGCTTTAAAGAGATTTTTTTTATTTTTTTTTTAAATGACACTTTTATTTTTTTATTGCATTTTAATGTAAATATGAGGTGCCAGATTCAGATACAATATCTACAGATACACCATCGTATCTCTGACTTACACTGGTCCTATCTATGCGCCTGATTCATAGAATCAGATACGCATAGATAGGACTAAGATCTGACAGTGTTACACTGTCGGAACTTTTTTTCAATTTAAAAATGGCGCCGGGGGCGTTCCCGCTGATTTACGATAAATAATATGTAAATCAGCGAGATACGCAAATTCACGAATGTACGCGGACCCGTCGCAGTGTTCTTACGTCGTTTCCGTAGCGGTTTTCCCGTCGTATACTTACCCCTGCTTTCATCAAGCGCAGCCAATGTTAAGTATAGCCGGCGTTCCCGCGTCGAATTTGAATTTTCCAACGTCGTTTGCGTACGCCGATTCACGAACACGCGCGTCGCAAGTCCCGCTCACGTCGAAACCACTGACGTCCTAGTGACGTCAGTGGGAGCAATGCACGCCGGGAAATTCCCCGGACGGCGCATGCGCATTTAAATCGGCGCGGGAACGCGCCTGATTTAAATAGTACACTCCCCTAGCCACGGAATTTGAATTCCGCCGGGGGATTTAGGATCAGCCGTCGCAAGTTTGGAGGTAAGTGGTTTGTGGTTAATTCACGTAGATCGAGCGGATCTATAGATCCGCTGAGCTACGTGAATCTGGCCCTTCATTTTTATTTTTTTATTGCATTTTAATGTAAATATGAGATCTGAGTTCTTTTTTTTTCGGGTCGGCCTATACTCGAGTATATACGGTAGTTAGTGATTGTAAAGGACTCTATCTGACTTGCTGCAGCTTCTAATGCACATTGTGAAAAGCTCACAGTGTGCAGTGAAATCAGAGTAAGCCATTTCAGTCTAGAAGAGGAACATGTACAACTGTACAAGACTGAAGGCTGGAGGTCGGCTTTAACCCCTAACAATCAAGTACTAGGTGACAACACTGGAGCACATTTAGGGGACAAGGGCAGAGCGTTGTCACCCCACAATAGGAAGCACCTATTGTATGTCTCAGCAACAAAAATAATTGAACCCGTTTCCCTCTTTCCTGAGATTTACTGTTTGATGTGTTACAATGTATCTTCATAATTGTCTGACATGTTGCTGCCTGCTGGAACTATGCAGAGAATGACGAATCTTCAGGCCTAACAGTCAAATACGGCCTGAATGTATAATAGATCCGAAAATTCACTTCTCTCCCAGTAACACTCTCTGGATGGGTATCGGTGATAAAATCGCTCCCTACAATTTACTTTCCTCTACAATGAAAATTCTTCACATGCCGGACAGCGCTCATTCACACCACTGATTCTTCAGTACAATTTTTAACCACTTGAAGACCAGGGGGCCGGATTCAGAAAAGAGATACGACGGCGTATCTCCTGATACGCTGTCGTATCTCTGAGTGCGCTCGGTCGTATCTATGCGCCTGATTCATAGAACCAGTTACGCATAGATATTCCTAAGATCCGACAGGTGTAAGTGTCTTACACCGTCGTATCTTAGGCTGCATTTTCAGGCTGGCCGCTAGGTGGCGCTTCCGTATGTTTACGTGAGGAATATGCAAATGAGTATTTACGCCGATTCAGAAACGAACGACCGCCCGGCGATTTTTTTTACGTAGTTTGCGTTCGGCTTTTTCCGGCGTAAAGTTACCCCTGCTATATGAGGAGTATGTGCGGCGTATCCTTTGTTAAGTATGGCCGTCATTCCCGCGTCGAATTTTGAAAATTTTACGTCGTTTGCGTAAGTTGTTCGCGAATACGACTGTACGTCATTTACGTTCACGTCGAATCCAATAAGTCCTTGCGACGTAATTTGGAGCAATGCACACTGAGATATTTTACGGACGGCGCATGCGCCGTTAAAAAAAAAACGTAAAAAACGCGGGGTCAAGTCACATTTAAGTAAAACACGCCCCCAACATCCCCATTTGAATTACGCGGCCTTACGCCGCAACACATACGTTACGCCAGCAGAAAGATCCGCTGAACTTTCTGAATCTGGCCCCAGGTCTTTTTCGAACATTTGTTGTTTATAATAAAAATCTGTATTTCTGTTTTGCTAGAAAATCACTTAGAACCCCCCAAACAGTATATATTATTTTAAGCAGAGACCCTAGAGAATGAAATGGTGGTCGTTGCAATTTTTTTATGTCATATGGTTTTTGCGCAGTGGTTTTTCAAACGTAATTTTTGGTGAAAAAAATATACTTTAACCACTTTGTATCTGGGCCAATTCTGACACTTCGTTCCTACATGTAGAAATCGACTTTTCATTGTGGTTTTTCAAACGCTATTTATTTAGGAAAAAAAAAAACCTTTCATAGATTGTAAAAAAAAAACATTAAAGTTGGCCCAATTTTTTTGTATAATGTGAAAGATGATGTTACGCTGAGTAAATAGATACCTAATATGTGATGCTATAAATTGCGTCTGCTCGTGGAATGGCCAGGACCATCTTTAAGGCCGCGTACAGACGACCGGATCTGTCCGATGAAAACGGTCCGCTGGACCGTTTTCATCGTACATGTACGCTGCCGGATTTTGGTCTGATGGTTGTACACACCATCAAACCAAAATCCCAGCGGACAGAGAACGCGGTGACGTATACGACACCGACGTTCTCTGGCGCAGAAGTTCAAAGCTTCCACGCATGCGTCGAATCAATTTCTCGGGCCAGCAGACATGTCCGATGAGTCATACTGACCATCGGACATGTCCGGCGGACATGTTTCTTAGCATGCTAAGAAACAGTTGTCCGCTGGAAACCTGTCCGATCCGCCGGAAAATTGTCCGGTCGGCCCTACACACAACGGACCAGTTTCAGTGGACATGTTCGGTCGTGTGTACGAGGCCTTAGGCAGGGCAAAAGGGGAAGCTGCCCTGGGCCCTGTCATTGTTGTGGGGCCCAAAGCAGCTGCCTCTTACTTGCCAATTATCCCAGTTTAAATTCCCTTGTCCCTTGAAGTTTTAGTCCTTTGCTGTGTCCTGATATCTCAGTGTGAAGTGATGCTACTAATGCTGCCCAGCTAACCGTCATGCACCTCAGCAGCACCCATTTGATGGGCGCTGGTAGGCTGCATTTGATGGGCGCTGGTGAGGCTGCATTTGATGGGCACTGGTAGGCTGCATTTGATGGGCGCTGGTGAGGCTGCATATGATGGGCGCTGGTGAGGCTGCATTTGATGGGCGCTGGTGAGGCTGCACTTGATGGGCGCTGGTGAGGCTGCATTTGATGGGCGCTGGTGAGGCTGCATTTGATGGGCGCTGGTAGGCTGCATTTGATGGGCGCTGGTGAGGCTGCATTTGATGGGCGCTGGTAGGCTGCATTTGATGGGCGCTGGTAGGCTGCATTTGATGGGCGCTGGTGAGGCTGCATTTGATGGGCGCTGGTAGGCTGCATTTGATGGGCGCTGGTAGGCTGCATTTGATGAGCGCTGGTGAAGCTGCATTTGATGAGCGCTGGTGAGGCTGCATTTGATGGGCACTGGTAGGCTGCATTTGATGAGCGCTGGTGAGGCTGCATTTGATGGGCACTGGTAGGCTGCATTTGATGGGCGCTGGTAGGCTGCATTTGATGGGCACTGGTAGGCTGCATTTGATGGGCGCTGGTAAGGCTGCATTTGATGAGCACTGGTGAGGCTGCATTTGATGAGCGCTGGTGAGGCTCCATTTGATGGGCACTGGTAGGCTGCATTTGATGAGCGCTGGTGAGGCTGCATTTGATGAGCGCTGGTGAGGCTGCATTTGATGAGCGCTGGTGAGGCTGCATTTGATGGGCGCTGGTGAGGCTGCATTTGATGAGCGCTGGTGAGGCTGCATTTGATGGGCGCTGGTGAGGCTGCATTTGATGGGCGCTGGTAGGCTGCATTTGATGGGCGCTGGTGAGGCTGCATTTGATGGGCGCTGGTGAGGCTGCATTTGATGGGCGCTGGTGAGGCTGCATTTGATGGGCGCTGGAGAGGCTGCATTTGATGGGTGCTGCTGAGGCTGCTGGTAGGCTTCATTTGATGGGGGCTGCTGAGGCTGCATTGATGTGCGCTGCTGAGGCTGCATTGATGGGCTCTGGTGGGCTGCAATTTGATGGGCACTTCATTAAAAGGGTGGGGTGTTCATGGGCAGGGCAAAGGGGACGAAGTCAGGGGTGGAGCCAGGGGGACGGCAAAATTAGGTCTCGCCTAGGGTGTCAAAAATCCTTGCACCATCCCTGATTGGCTGATTAGCAATTTGTGTTGCCAAGCAATTGAACAGGTGTACCTAATAAAGTGGCCGTTGAGTGTATTTCTATATTGTGTGCACCAAACATCTTTGCAAATCCAGATATTACCTTGTGAAAGTAGTGGTGATATCATCACAATGCTGTACATAGCCTGTGCGCAGAGCAGAGCTGTAGGAGGGGCCCAGCAAGCTCCACCCACTACAGAAGACTTCAATAGGGGGAGGAGACAAGACCAGTCATTCTGCACAAGCAGAGAGAGCAGCAGTGGCCGGTCTTTATTACAGAGGTAATATCTCACAATGGATTACTGCACAGATCTGGAAGAAATACACAAAGCACACCAAGATTCAAAGAAGAAAACACATTAACCACTTAAGACCTGGACCTTTAGGCAGCTAAAGGACCCGGACAGTTTTTGCGATTTGGCACTGCGTCGCTTTAACTGACAATTGCGCGGTCGTGCCACGTGGCTCCCAAACAAAATTGGCGTCCTTTTTTCCCACAAGTAGAGCTTTTTTTTGGTGGTATTTGATCACCTCTGCGGTTTTTATTTTTTGCGACAATTTTGAAAAAAATTCAATATTTTTTACTTTTTGCTATAATAAATATCCCCCAAAAAGATAGTTTAGGCCGATACGTATTCTTCTACATATTTTTGGTTAAAAGCGTTTATCGGTTGGTTTGCGCAAAATTTATAGCCTCTACAAAATAGGGGATAGTTTTATTGCATTTTTATTCATTTCCTTTTTTTTTACTACTAATGGCGGCGATCAGCGATTTTTTTTTCGTGACTGCGACATTATGGCGGACACTTCGGACAATGTTGACACATTTTTGGGACCATTGTCATTTTCACAGCAAAAAATGCTATAAAAATGCATTGTTTACTGTGAAAATGACAATTGCAGTTTGGGAGTTAACCACAAGGGGCCGCTGAAGGGGTTAAGTGTGACCTCATTTGTGTTTCTAACTGTAGGGGGGTGTGGCTGTAGGTGTGACGTCATCGATTGTGTTTCCCTATAAAAGGGAACACACGATCGATGACGGCGCCACAGTGAAGAACGGGGAAGCTGTATTTACACACGGCTCTCCCCGTTCTTCAGCTCCGGGGACCGATCGCAGGACTCCAGCAGCGATCGGGTCCACGGGTCCCGGAGCTTCGGACCGGGTCGCGACCCACGGCTGGGCACTTAAAGAGGACGTACCTGTATGTGCATGTGCCCAGCCGTGCCATTCTGCCGACGTAAATGTGCAGGAGGCGGTCCTTAAGTGGTTAAAGTTGGATTCAGACAATATTGACTTATCCTGGAATCCCGCCCACAGCGCCATTTGTGCCTCAGGCAAGGGAGTTCTTGGCACCGACATCCTTTAGTTTTTCATAGTCAGCTTGAAAAAAGTCCATCTAGTAAAACTCCGAATGAATGAGAACAAACCATGTTTAGTGCTGAACAGAACACGCGTTGAACACTTTCCATTGTTCCCTTCATAAAAATACCTCCGAGTACAGAAAACCGATGCCCTGTAACCAGGCGAGAGCCGAAATCCTTCAGAAACCCCACCTGGTTTCTATTAGCCGAGCTGCACGGGTCCCATAAAGATGTTCTGTCCTGAATCATCCTGGAAACACCGGGCGTACATTTCCATTGTGGGCGCCGCTGGAGCGAAAAACGAGCCCGACTCTATATTTACATACCGACGTGCTGTCATCTAATGCTTGCCTGAACAACTTTGTACTGCTAATGAGCTTGTAGGTTATTTCTATCCTGAATGGATGGTTCGGCTTTGGGGGACACAGATGTATGGCTTACGCCGGAGCACATACGTTACGCCGCCGTAAATTAGGGCGCAAGTTCCGTATTCAGAAAGAACTTGCGCCCTAAGTTACGGCGGCGTAACGTAGGTGCTCCGGCGTAAGCCCGCCTAATTCAAATTTGGATGATGTGGGCGTGTTTTATATAAATTTAGTGTGACCCCACGTATTTGACGGTTTTTACGTACCGCGCATTCGCTCCATTCGTGAAAGAATGCCAGTGCGCATGCTCGAAATTCCGTCGCAAATCGTCAATGCTTTAGACGTGAACGTAACTTACGTACAGCCCTATTCGCGAACGACTTACGCAAACGACGTAAAAATTTCAAAATTCAACGCGGGAACGACGTCCATACTTAACATTGCGTACGCCTCATATAGCAGGAGCAGCCTTACGCCGGAAAAAGCCTAACGTAGACGACGTAAAAAATGCGCCGGGCGTACGTACGTTTGTGAATTGGCGTATCTACCTAATTAGCATATTCCTCGCGTAAATCGACGGAAGCGCCACCTAGCGGCCAGCGTAAAATTGCAACGAAGATACGATGGCGTAAGAGACTTACGCCGGTCGGATCTTAGTCAAATCTATGCGTAACTGATTCTAAGAATCGGGCGCATAGATACGACGCCGCAACTCAGAGATACGACGGCGTATCTGGAGATACGCCGTCGTATCTCGTACCTGAATCTAGCCCAATGTTGTTAGGTTTTTTCTTGTGCTAGTCAAATGTTTTTAATTGATTTACATGGAAAATACTGCATTTGGCCACTAGATGGTGCTAAGTATTATACTTAGCGCCATCTAGTGACCAAATCTGGTATTTTCCATTCTGGTCAATTGATTTTCATTGCTGTAAAACAGTGGTCTCCAAACTGCATCCTGGGGGGCCAGATGTGGCCCTTTTCTGTTTTTTTTGTTGTTTTTTTATCCGGCCCTTGGGCTACTTTCATACAAAGGCACTTCAAGCGGAGGTCCAGTTAAAAAAAAAAAAAAAAAAATTAAAAGTCAGCACTTTTAATAAGGACACTTACCTGTCCAGGGTGCCCGCGATATCGTCAGCCGAAGCCGAGCAATCGCTCGGGTCTCGGCTGCCCCGCCGTCATCCTCGGTGAGGGAATTAGGAAGTGAAGCGTTGTGGCTTCACCGCCTGATTCCGTACTGCGCTACGTGAATGGGCGATGTCTCCTGGGACACACACAAGGTCCCAGAAGACACCGCTCCCCCATTCCCCAGGAGGCACCCCGAGGAGGAAAAAAAAAAAAAAGACTGCGGATCAGGAAGTGGCAGATTAGGAGGATCTGCCTAGCAACGGGCACTTCTGTTATGTATAAAAATATATATATTTTTTTTTGCCGCATTTTGGATTTTTTTTTTTCAGGGTGGAGCTCCGCTTTAACGGGAGTTTTAGCACTAAAAATAGCGCCTGCAAAGCACCTCTCCTGTCACTCAAGTGTGAAAGCCTGAGTGCTTTCACACTGGAGCGATGCGCTTGCGGGACGTTAACCACTTGAGGACCGCCGCATGCAGATATACGTCTGCAGAATGCCACGGCTGGGCACAAGGGCGTACATGTACGTCCCCTTTAAGATCCCAGCCGTGGGTCGCGAGCGTGCCGCCGCCGGCGCGCTCGCGACCCGGTCCTCTTCTCCGTGACGTCCCCGCGGGAACAGCGGACCCGATCGCCGCCAGGGTCCCGCGAGCGGGTCACAGAGAGGAAGAACGGGGAGAGGTAAGTGTAAACAAACCGCTCCCCGTGCTTCCTAGTGAGCCTGTCACTGATCGTCTGTTAACTGTCATAGGGAACGACGATCAGTGACGTCACACGCCCAGCCACGCCCCCCCCCCAAAGTGAGAATCACTGCCTTAGGGCACACTTAACCCCTACAGCCCCCCCTCCTGGTTAACCCCTTCACTGCCAGTATAATTTTTACAGTAATCAGTGCATTTTTATAGCACTGTTCGCTGTAAAAATTTCAATGGTCCCAAAAGTGTCCGCCATAATGTCACAGTCAAGATAAAAATCGCTGATCGCCGCCATTAGTGGAAAAAAAAAATATTAGTAAAATGCCATAAAATTATCCCCTATTTGTGGTAGACTCTATGAATTTTGCGCAAACCAATCAATAAACGGTTATTGCGATTTTTTTTTTACCAAAAATATGTAAAAGAATACGTATCGGACCAAACTGAGGAAAAAAATGTTTTTTTATATCTTTTTTTTGGGGATATTTATTATAGCAAAAAGTAAAAAATATTGTTTTTTTTTTTTAAATTGTCGCTCTATTTTTGTTTATAGCGCAAAAAATAAAAAACGCAGAGGTGATCAAATACCACCAAAAGAAATCTCTATTTGTGGGAAAAAAAGGACGCCAATTTTGTTTGTTTTCTTAGCTATGATTAAGCATTGACACTCAATGCGAAACGCGTCAGCTGTTTATCCCACTGTGTGCTGATATCTGTAGTGCATTTTTTCCTGTACCCAATAAAGGGCACGTCTTTTTTCAAGTTACTGGAGTGCGGCTGTCCATATCCTTATTGCTTTTGCACATCCTGTGCATTGCCAGCACCCATCTGCTTCTGAGTGGACATCAATTACCCTAGTGAGCTCACCTGGAGCGGTAGCTCTCTTACCTGTTTGTAATTTTGTTTGGTAGCCACGTCGCACGACCGCGCAATTGTCAGTTAAAGCGACGCAGTGCCGAATCGCAAAAAGTGGCCCGGTCCCTTAGCTGCATAATGGTCTGGGTCTTAAGTGGTTAAACAAAGTCCTGCAAGCAGCATCTTTGGGGCGGTGGAGGTGCTTTTCCGCCTGCTAGCGGGGAGCTTTTACCCCCCTCTCTAGCGGCTGAAGAAGGGGTTAATAGCGCCCGTGTAGCACTGCTGCTGAAGCGATGTGCAGGCGATTCGACAGCGCTGCCCATGCATTCCAATAGGCAAGGGCCACTAGTGGCCAAAAAGCGCAGCTAAAATTACGTTAAAGCGTGTGTATATCTTTTGTGGCCCCCCCCCCCCCCAACGACTCCCCTAGCTCCGGGGGCCACAAAAGATATACATGCTGGCTGCCTTGGAGGGGACAGGGAGGAAGCGGGATGAGTGCCGTACATACAGGGGGAAGTACCTGTTTGTACGGCTGCCTCTGTAATAGGAAGTCCCGTCTCCTGCACTGCCATTGGGTGACTGTTCTGTCCATCATAGAAGGCGGGACTTTGTATTAAAGAGGCCGCCGAGAAAACAGATTCTGCTGCATGTTATCTGTTAGCGCTCCTGATCTTTTAGCAAGTTTTCTATCCGTTTATAGACAAGCCTGTAGACTTTCCCTTACACACGAGCCAGTGTGGGAGAACTGTGTCAAACACTTTTGCAATGTCCAGGTGTATTATATTCACAGGCACTCCTTTGTCTGAGGTTTTACTTACTTCCTTATAAAAAGAAAGCAGCTTTGTTTGATAACTTCAGTCTTTTGTGAATCTATTCTGCCCATTGCTTATTATACTATTGTTTTCTATAGGGAGGAAGAGGGAAGTTTTACAGTGCCTTGAAAAAGTATTCATACCCCTTGAAATTTTCCACATTTTGTCATGTTACAACCAAAGTTGCACATAATTGTGAAGTGGAAGGAAAATGATACATTTTTTAATATGTGAAAAATATCATTACTTTGTAGAACCCCCTTTCACTGCAATTACAGCTGCAAGTCTTTTTGGGGATGTCTCTACCAGCTTTGCACATCTAGAGAGGGAGGGCCAGATCCAGAGAGAAATAGATGGGCGCAGCGTATCGGAGATACGCTACGCCGCCGTACCTTACCTGGCGGAATTTCGATTCCTCAACGATTCCGCGCCGTAAGTTACGGCGGCGTAGTGTATTTCTGGCGGCGGAATTCAAATCGGCAATTAGGGGGCGGGTTTCATTTAAATGAAGCGCGTCCCCGCGCCGAATGAACTGCGCATGCGTCGTCCCGAAATTTCCCGACGTGCATTGCGCTAAATGACGTTGCTAGGATGTCATTTTTTTAACTTAGACGTGAATTACGTCCATCCCGATTCACGGACGACTTACGCAAAAAAAAAAAAAATCTAATTTCGACGCGGGAACGACGGCCATACTTAACATGGCAATTCTAACTATACGCCGCAAAACACCAGCTTTAACTATACGCCGGAAAAAGCCGACTAGAGATGACGTAACAGAATGTGACGGCCGCGCGTACGTTCGTGGATCATCGTAAATCGCTAATTTGCATACCCAACGCGGAAAACGACGCGAACGCCACCCAGAGGACGCCGAAGTATTGCATCTAAGATCCGAAGGCGTACGAAGCCGTACTCCTGTCGGATCGAACCCAGATGCCGTCATATCTTGGTTTGAGGATTCAAACTAAAGATACGACGCGGGTAAATTGAAAGTACGCCGGCGTACTCTGTCTGTGGATCTGGCCCAGACATTTTTGCCCATTCTTCTGTGAAAAATATGTCAAGCTCTGATTGGATGTGGAGAGCGTCTGTGAACAGCAATTTTCAAGTCTTGCCACAGATTCTCAATGTGATTTAGTTCTGGACTTTGACTGGGCCATTCTAACACATGAATATGCTTTGATCTAAACCATTCCATTTTAGCTCTGACTGTATGTTTAGGGTCGTTGTCCTGCTGGAAGGTGAACCTCCCCCCCAGTCTCAAGTCTTTTGCAGACTCTAATGCCGCGTACACACGACCATTTTTCATGACGGGAAAAATGCAATTTTTTTAATTGGTTATTAAAAACGGGCGTGTGTAGGCTCCAGAGATTTTTTCTCGACGAGAGAAATGGGCATTAAAAATTTAGAACCTGCTCTATTTTTTCTCGTAGTTTTTCACGTTGTCGTTTGTCCCGTCATGAAAAATGGTTGTGTGTACGCTTTAACGAGGTGGAAAAAAATGCGCACGCTCAGAAGCAAATTATGAGATGGGAAATTAGCATAATCAGCCCAAAGAGTGGCGTCATTCGAATAGGAAATTCCCCTTTATAGTTCATGTCATGGAAAAAAACAACGTTTTTCTCTACGTGATTCCTCTCAAGCCTGCCTTGCATACACACGATCGTGATAAAAAATGCTTGAGCAAAGCGCGGTGACAGGAGGGCCAACGAGGCGAAGGACCCCGATAAATGTACCCCTCCCCAGCGTGTACAGCGGGGTCACCACTCCCACTGCATCGCTGCAGAGAAGGGACACCCAATACACCATGGTACATCTGCGTTCCAACATAAGCCTGAGATGGTAACGCCACCCACAAGCAACAAGGAAAAAGTACCAGATAGTATCGCAACAAGAGCAGAGGCAAATTTGTATCAATCAAACAGGTCTGGGCCCAAGTACTGGCCCAGACATCCCTTAAATTTGAAATAGCGCCCCCTAGATTTGGGGTGGGGGCTACATATCTATCTTTTGTTTGGTTTCAGTTCCTCTGTGTAGCCTATGGGGGCGATTCACAGAGAGTTAAGCCGGCGTATCAGTAGATACGTCGACCTAACTCGGAATCTACGCCGACGCAAATTTAAGCGTATTCTGGAAACCAGATACGCTTAAATTAGGCTCAGATACGAGCGGCGTAAGTGTCTTACACTGTTGTATCCTAAAGTGTAATTCTTAGGCTGACCGCTAGGTGGCGCTTCCATTGCGGTCGGCCTAGAATATGTAAATGAGTAGATACGCCGATTCACAAACGTACGCTTGCCGACGCAGTAAAGATACGCCGTTTACGTAACGCACATTCAGGCCTAAAGTTATTCCATCAAATAGCTGGAATAGTAATGTAATGTCGTTCCTGCATTGAAATTTGAAAATTTTACGTTGTTTGCGTAAGTCGTCCGTGAATAGGGATTTACGTCATTTATGTCCACGTGGAAAACCAATAGGACCGTGCGGCGTACTTTGCTGCAATGCACACTGGGATATGTACACGGACGGCGCATGCGCCGTTCGTAAAATACGTCAATCACGTCAGGTCACCCCCTATTAACGTAAAACACGCCCCCTCAGCTGAATTTGAAATAGGCGCCATTACGCCCGCCCGATTTACGCTACGCCGCCGTAACTTAGCAGGCAAGTACTTTGTGAATCATGTACTTGCCTCGCTAACTTACGGCTGCGTAGTGTAAACACGATACACTATGCTGCCGCAACGCTACGCCTGCCTACCTGAATCTATCTATATGTGTCTGGTCACCTTAGACGCTGACCCTGACAATATGAGTGCCTTGTCAGATCCCTCTAAACAGGGTCCCAGCTGGGCCTGAGTGTTCTGCAAAAGAGATTTGTGCAGGAGGCAGAAGAGAAGTGTATATGGCCTGTATATAGTTGTATATAGTTGTGTCCATGAATACTTGCTTTTGCTGAAAAGTCAAGTGGACATTATTATTATTATTATACAGGATTTATATAGCGCCAACAGTTTACGCAGCGCTTTACAACATCAGGGAAGACATTATAGTTACAGTACAATTTAATACAGGAATGATCAGAGGGCCCTGCTCGTTAGAGCTTACAATCTAGAAGGGAGGGTGAAGTGGAGCAGAGGGTAGTAGATGTGGGGGGTGATCAGGTGGGCAAAGTTAAAATACAGTTGTTAGATGTGGGTAGGATAGGCTTCTCTGAAGAGGAGGGTTTTCAGGGATCCTCGAAAAGCTGAAAGAGAAGGAGATAGACGGATAGTTTGGGGTAAGGAGTTCCATAGGCTTGGAGAGGCTCTGGAAAAGTCCTGTAGACGAGCATGGGAAGAGGTGATGAGAGAGCTAGAGAGCAGGAGGTCTTGAGAAGAACGAAGAGAGCGATTAGGTTGGTATTTGGAGACAAGGTCAGTGATGTAGCAGGGGGCAGAATTGTGGATGGCTTTGTAGGT
Source organism: Rana temporaria (assembly GCF_905171775.1). NCBI lineage: Eukaryota > Metazoa > Chordata > Amphibia > Anura > Ranidae > Rana > Rana temporaria. The sequence goes on from NC_053494.1 coordinate 65,232,907, forward strand.
TGTAGTTAGTATTTTGAATTTAATTCGTTGGGCGAGCGGAAGCCAGTGGAGGGATTGACAGAGAGGAGTAGCAGAGACAGAGCGGTTGGTAAGGTGGATAAGTCTGGCCGCAGCATTCATGATGGATTGAAGGGGGGTTAGAGTATGCAGCGGTAAGCCAATGAGAAGGGAGTTGCAGTAATCAAGGCGAGAGATGACCAGGGAGTGAATTAAGAGCTTTGTGGCGTCATTGGTTAGAAAGGGGCGTATTTTGGAGATGTTGCGGAGGTTGAGGCGGCAAGATTTGGACAGTGATTGAACGTGAGGCTTAAAGGAGAGTTCAGAGTCCAGGACTACACCTAGAACCTTGGCATGTGGGGATGGGCTGATAGTTGTGCCATCAATTTTGACAGAGAGATCAGGGGAAGAGGCACGTGGGGGAGATCAGGGGAAGAGGCATGTGGGGGAGGGAAAATTATAAGTTCGGTTTTGGATAGGTTGAGTTTAAGGAAATGACGTGACATCCAAAGTGATAATACCCCTATCCAGGGCCAGACATACCATTGGGCTTGACTGGGCCCAAGCCCATGGGCCCCGGCCAATAAGGGGCCCCTATTGGGTGCACCACAGGAGGAGGAAGCAGGAAGAGGAGCTAAGAAGTCCATCTAGCGATATCCCACCCCCCGCTCAACAACCATGACCAATCGGCGGCACCCTACCCCCCCCCCCCCGCTCAACAACTTTGTTCGGGCGGCGGAACCCCCCCCCCCAGCTCAACAACTCAGGTTGGCCGCTCTCAACAAGTTCGGTTGGGTGGCGGATCCACTACCACTCCCCTTCGGTCAGGCCCTTCTCGGCTCCAGGGGGCCCCTTTAACACTCAAGCCCAGGGGCCCCCACCACCCCAAGTCCGGCCCTGCCCCTGTCCCTATCCAAGTTGAATGCGCCTAATAAACAATAAAACAAAGTAGCTGGACTGTTTCCTGACTCAAGTGTGCTGTGGAAATTTGGTGTGCCTGGCTGTGCAGGGTGGGGATCCCTGTTCGCCAGCGGCTCCTATGGGGGTAGCGCTACCATTCCTTATTTTAGATTATTGATTCTTTTTATGATTCTCGTATTGACATTTCAGTTCTCGCCTTTCAGCTCCAGTATTCTTCCTCTTGTCTCCCAGTATTGTACCCACACCCAGCTTTAGATAAGATAAGATAAATCTGAATCTTCTGACAACGCGTTGCCTTGACAAATATTTATTCTGACGCACAGAATAGTTTGGGGCAATTATTAGGTAATCTCACAGGAGACTTTCTTTCCAAAGAAAAGACACTTGATGTCTCTCATCTTTCTTTGGAGATTAGGCCATGAGCTCTTCTTATTAATAAGGACATCTTTGTCAAAGGTGCCAGAACCATCTTTGCAGGGCTCAGGCTGGGAGTTCAGAGGATCATGTGAATGGATCGTATCCCAGCGGGCTGATCTTGTTGAGGAATGTCAGATATGTGTGCGATGGACTGTGCGCTTTTGTTGTCATGTGTCCGCAGTATACTGTATGTTCTTACTTTATTGTTATTGTGCATCTTAGAAACAGGGAACCTGTTCTCAAATATATAGTCCATGTAGGGCAAAGCTACAGATCCACTTAGCCAGGGCCGTCTTTAACTACTAAAGACCCGGACCAAAATGCAGCTAAAGGACCTTGCCCCTTTTTGCGATTCGGCACTGCGTCGCTTTAACTGACAATTGCGCGGTCGTGCGACGTGGCACCCAAACAAAATTGGCGTCCTTTTTTTCCCACAAATAGAGCTTTCTTTTGGTGGTATTTGATCACCTCTACGGTTTTTATTTTTTGCGCTATAAACAAAAATAGAGCGACAATGAAAACAATGCTATATTTTTTACTTTTTGCTATAATAATATCCCCCAAAAATATATATAAAAAAAAAAAGAATTTCCTCAGTTTAGGCCGATACGTATTCTTCTACATATTTCCTTTTAAAAAAATTTGCAATAAGCGTTTATCAAAATAGGGGATAGTTTTATTGCATTTTTATTCATTTTTTTTTTTACTACTAATGGCGGCGATCAGCGATTTTTTTTTCGGTCCTGAGACATTATGGCGGACACATCAGACAATTTTGACACATTTTTGGGACCATTGTCCTTTTCACTAAAGGAAAACATTTTGCTGAAATGACTGTTTACAGGGTATAGAGACATAAAAGTTAACCGATTTCTTTTAAAAATGATTACAAATAGATAAAAATCAATCATATAATGTGCCTGCAGGTTAGTTTCACTTTTAAACTGGTTTCATGTTCCTGTGAACTAGAGAGACACACAGAACAAAAACAAACAAATCCAGGGCAGTGTTTTGTTTTTAAAATGAATCTGATTGGTTCTGTTAAGTTTTAGACACACAGTAATGACAGCTTAGACCACCGTGAAAAGCTCCCAGTACTGTGGTTATAAGGAAACAGACAACCAGGAAGTGTGGAGATCAGAGAAGAATTACAGCAACATCAAAGCAAAAACGAACAATAAGGACATGAAACCAGCACTGCAGTAAGGTAAAGGAAGCTATTTAGCTAAAAAAAAAATTCCTTTAGTGACCCTTTAACCACAGGGGGCGCTGAAGGAGTTATGTTTCACCTAGTGTGTGTTTACAACTGTAGGGGGTGTGGCTGTAGGTGTGACATCATCGATTGTGTCCCCCTATAAAGGGGATGACACGATCGATGCAGCCGCCACAGTGAAGAACGGGGAAGCTGTGTTTACACGCGGCTCTCCCCGTTCTTCAGCTCCGGGGACCGATCCGATCCTGCGGTCCCGGAGCTTCGGACCGGGTCGTGGGCGCGCCGCGGGCGCGTGCCCGCGACCCACGGCTGGGTACTAGTACAGGACGTACCTGTACGTACATGTGCCCAGCCGTGCCATTCTGCTGACGTATATGTACAGGAGGCGGTCCTTAAGTGGTTAATGTTGATTGGACCCTGGGCAAAAAAATTCTTGGGGGCCCCCCCTATGCAATTTTGCTCTCCGCCTGCTCTGCGACATACAATAAATATCAGCTAGACTTAAAATCTGTTTACTGTATCAGATTAGGCAGTGAATGCAAAAGGTTGCCAGAGGTTACCGCGTATCATTAACACTTACTGACTGGTTGCTAGAGGTTACAGCACACATTACTGCTCACTAATTAGTTGCTAGAGGTTACAGCACATCATTTCTTCTTGTTCATTGGTTGCTAGAGATTACTGTACAGTAATACTGCTCATTACTAGAAAAAAAAATTATTAATAAAAATGCCATAAAACTATACCCTATTTGGTAGACGCTATAAATTTTGCGCAAACCAATCAATAAACGCTTATTGCGATTTTTTTACCAAAAATATGTAGAAGAATACGTATCGGCCTAAACTGAGGAAAAAAAATTTTTTTTTATATCTTTTTTGGGGGATATTTATTATAGCAAAAAGTAAAATTTTTTTATTTTTTTCAAAATTGTCGCTATATTTTTGTTTATAGCGCAAAAAATAAAACCGCAGAGGTGATCAAATACCACCAAAAGAAAGCTCTATTTGTGGGGAAAAAAAGGACGCCAATTTTTTTGGAAGCCACGTCGTACGACCGCGCAATTGTCAGTTAAAGCGACGCAGTGCCGAATCGCAAAAAGTGGCCCGGTCCTTTAGATGCATCACGGCCCGGGGGTTAAGTGGTTAAAGATGGGGCACTAAAACCTTTATCAGTGTAAGAAGAAGAATAACATAGTCCAATGTCTGCACCCCCCCCCCCCCCACACTTTTCTTCTCACCCCTACTCTTTCACAGCATTATGTTGGTTATTACATTGCAGGTGTTGTTTAAGCGCTCGTTATCCCTTGTTTGTTGTGAATGATCTCAGGCACTTCCTATAATGTGCCATCAGTACGGGACTAGGGTGCCCACGTGTCCCGGATTGCCCGGGACTATCCCTTAATTGGCATCTGTGTCCCTGTTCCCGGATGCCTTCATTCCGGGACAATACAATGTCCCGGAATGAAGCACTGGGTAAAGTCATGATGAATTCAGCAGAGTCTGAGCCGCGGTAGCGCTGTCTGCGGCATGCAGAACCACCTCCACCTGACTTTCATTGTGCTCACTGGTTGCTACAGCCGCTTGGCGTGTAGCAACCAGTGACATCACGGCTGCAGTGCACCCCCTCTGTTCAGAACTGAAAGCGCGGGAGGATTTCACTTCCTCCTCCGCGCTTCTGCTCTGTCTGCCTCCTGGGACCCAAAGCAGCTGAGCTCCGAGGCTGCCCCCTGACATACCAGAGAGGGACACAGCATCTGATGTGAGAGGGAGAGCAGCAGCATCATCTGAGAACAACAGAGAGTGGTGGCCCCGGGGAGCAGCAGGAGGCTGACTGGAAGGAACAGCACGAGAGGGAGTGAGAGAAGACCTGACCTGAGCAGCAGTGACATCCTCCCAGAGCCTGCACACCTTCTCCCAACCTCTGCTCCAGCTGTGCCTGTCATCAAGGCTGACAGAGAGGACAAGGATGGTCTGGAGGTAGGTGCATACATCACACACACCTACCCACAGACAGGGGCTGGGACAGGGGGTACAGGAAGGACTGCAGGCCAGCTTAGGGGGTCAATTTCACTCACCACCCCCCCCCTCTCTCTCTTCCATCCCCCTCTCTCTCCCATCCCCCTCTCTCTCTCATCTACCCCCTCTCTCTCATCCACCCCCCCCTTTCTCTCCCACCCCCCCTCTCTCTCCCACCCCTTCTCTCTCTCTCTCTCTCTCTCCCACCCCTTCTCTCTCTCTCTCTCTCTCTCCCACCCCTTCTCTCTCTCTCCCACCCCTTCTCTCTCTCCCTCACCCCTTCTCTCTCTCTCTCTCCCACCCCTTCTCTCTCTCTCCCACCCCTTCTCTCTCTCTCTCGCGCACACATTCTCTCTCTCTCCCACCCCTTCTCTCTCTCTCTCCTGCACCCCTTCTCTCTCTCTCTCCCACCCCTTCTCTCTCTCTCCCACCCCTTCTCTCTCTCTCTCTCCCACCCCTTCTCTCTCTCTCTCTCCCACCCCTTCTCTCTCTCTCTCTCCCACCCCTTCTCTCTCTCTCTCTCCCGCACCCCTTCTCTCTCTCTCGCTCCCACCCCTTCTCTCTCTCTCCCACCCTTTCTCTCTCTCTCTCTCCCACCCCTTCTCTCTCTCTCTCTCCCGCACCCCTTCTCTCTCTCTCTCGCTCCCACCCCTTCTCTCTCTCTCCCACCCCTTCTCTCTCTCTCTCTCTCCCACCCCTTCTCTCTCTCCCTCACCCCTTCTCTCTCTCTCTCCCACCCCTTCTCTCTCTCTCTCGCGCACCCATTCTCCCTCTCTCCCACCCCTTCTCTCTCTCTCTCCCGCACCCCTTCTCTCTCTCTCTCCCGCACCCCTTCTCTCTCTCCCACCCTTTCTCTCTCTCTCTCTCCCACCCCTTCTCTCTCTCTCTCTCCCGCACCCCTTCTCTCTCTCTCTCGCTCCCACCCCACAGGGGCTGGGACAGGGGGTACAGGAAGGACTGCAGGCCAGCTTAGGGGGTCAATTTCACTCACCACCCCCCCCTCTCTCTCTTCCATCCCCCTCTCTCTCCCATCCCCCTCTCTCTCTCATCTACCCCCTCTCTCTCATCCACCCCCCCCCCCCTTTCTCTCCCACCCCCCCTCTCTCTCCCACCCCCCTCTCTCTCCCACCCCTTCTCTCTCTCTCTCTCTCTCTCTCTCCCACCCCTTCTCTCTCTCTCTCTCTCTCTCTCCCACCCCTTCTCTCTCTCTCCCACCCCTTCTCTCTCTCCCTCACCCCTTCTCTCTCTCTCTCTCCCACCCCTTCTCTCTCTCTCCCACCCCTTCTCTCTCTCTCTCGCGCACACATTCTCTCTCTCTCCCACCCCTTCTCTCTCTCTCTCTCCCGCACCCCTTCTCTCTTTCTCTCGCTCCCACCCCTTCTCTCTCTCTCCCACCCCTTCTCTCTCTCTCTCTCCCACCCCTTCTCTCTCTCTCTCTCCCACCCCTTCTCTCTCTCTCTCTCCCACCCCTTCTCTCTCTCTCTCTCCCGCACCCCTTCTCTCTCTCTCGCTCCCACCCCTTCTCTCTCTCTCCCACCCTTTCTCTCTCTCTCTCTCCCACCCCTTCTCTCTCTCTCTCTCCCGCACCCCTTCTCTCTCTCTCTCGCTCCCACCCCTTCTCTCTCTCTCCCACCCCTTCTCTCTCTCTCTCTCTCTCCCACCCCTTCTCTCTCTCCCTCACCCCTTCTCTCTCTCTCTCCCACCCCTTCTCTCTCTCTCTCGCGCACCCATTCTCTCTCTCTCCCACCCCTTCTCTCTCTCTCTCCCGCACCCCTTCTCTCTCTCTCTCCCGCACCCCTTCTCTCTCTCCCACCCTTTCTCTCTCTCTCTCTCCCATCCCTTCTCTCTCTCTCTCTCCCGCACCCCTTCTCTCTCTCTCTCGCTCCCACCCCTTCTCTCTCTCTCTCCCACCCCTTCTCTCTCTCCTGCACCCCTTCTCTCTCTCGCTCCCACCCCTTCTCTCTCTCTCTCTCCCACCCCTTCTCTCTCTCTCTCTCCCACCCGTTCTCTCTCTCTCTCCCACCCCTTCTCTCTCTCTCTCTCTCTCTCCCACCCCTTCTCTCTCTCTCTACCTCACCCTTTCTCTCTCTCTCTCCCACCCCTTCTCTCTCTCTCTACCTCACCCTTTCTCTCTCTCTCTCCCACCCCTTCTCTCTCTCTCTCCCACCTCTTCTCTCTCTCTCTCCCACCTCTTCTCTCTCTCTCCCACCCCTTCTCTCTCTCTCTCCCACCCCTTCTCTCTCTCTCTCCCACCCCTTCTCTCTCTCTCTCCCACCCCTTCTCTCTCTCTCTCTCCCACCCCTTCTCTCTCTCTCTCTCTCTCCCACCCCTTCTCTCTCTCTCCCACCCCTTCTCTCTCTCTCTCCCACCCCTTCTCTCTCTCTCTCTCTCTCTCTCACCCCTTCTCTCTCTCTCTCTCTCTCTCTCTCTCTCTCTCTCACCCCTTCTCTCTCTCTCTCTCTCCATCACCCCTTCTCTCTCTCTCCCCCACCCCTTCTCAATTTCAATTCAATTAAATTCAAATAAGCTTTATTGGCAGGACCAAATACATGTTAGCATTGCCAAAGCAAGGAAAAGGGGAAGGGGGTAATATAAAGGGGAATGTCTCTCATGTCCCTCTCAGTCTGTGACACGCGGTCACATATTGGGCAGCTATCTTTGCCATTGGCTCCTCTTCTCCCAGTAGAATTTGGAGTTTCTTCTTCTCTTCTGTAGAGTTGAAGTCCGGGATGAGAGCGGAGAGTCTCTGGAAGTGAGTGTCCCTCACTGATGCGTACTTAGGGCAATGTAGCAGGAAGTGTTCCTCATCTTCCGGGACCCCCTGGTCACATTGCTGGCACAGTCTACTCTCCCTGGGCTTGTAGGTCTGTCTGTGCCGTCCTAATTCCATTTCCAGGCTGTGGGCGCTCAGTCTGTACAGGCTCATTGTCTGTCTTTCTTTGGGGTCTTGTAGCACCTCCAGGTATGGGGCCAGTTTGTATTCTCTCTGCAGTGACTGGTAAATTGTTAGTTTTTGGAGTTTGTTATTGCGTGTCTCCATTCTCCAACATGTTTTTCTTTGGAGTTATAAGTTATGATTTTTATTTGAGATTTTGTCAGGCCGCATTGTTGAGAGTTTTGGGGAGACAAGGTGTTGATAAGTTGTTGCAGGCCACACGGCTTGGACTGGTTCTTACTGTCCAGTAAGGCTTGATGGTGGTAGGAGTTGGGACTGCTGTTTTGTAGGTGGTCCCAGTATGATAGCGCCCTCTTCTGTACTGCAAGAAGTAAGGGAAATCTGCCCAACTCGGACCGGCAAGCACTGTTGGAGGTGCTCCGATGAACTTGGAGGAGGTGCTTGCAAAATTCCAGATGGAATATTTCTGTTGGGCTGGGGTCCCATTTGGATTGGTCTGGGTAGGTGACAGGACCCCAAACTTCACTGCCATAAAGAAGGATTGGGGCGATGACGCTATCAAATATTCTGAGCCAGACTCTCACGGGTGGTTTTAGGTGGTACAGCCGTCTCCTGATGGCATAGTAGGCTCTGCATGCCTTGTCTTTTAGTGCCTCTATGGCTGGCTTGAAACTTCCTGATTGGGTAATGTCTAGGCCAAGGTATGTGTAGCTGTTAGTTTCATCCACAGTGCAGTTGTTTATTGTGAAGGAAGGGCTCTTTGTTTGATTTGTATTTTTCTTTTGGAACACCATGGTTTTTGTTTTGCTGGAGTTGATTGGTAGTGCCCATGTGGCGCTGTATTTCTCCAGAACTTCCAGGCTGTCTTGAAGGCCTTTCTCTGTTGGTGACAGAAGTAGGAGGTCATCTGCATACAGCAGGAACTTCACCTCGGTGTCATGTAGAGTCAGTCCTGGTGCTGGGGAGGATTCTAGAGCTGCCGCCAGTTCATTGATGTAGATGTTAAAGAGGGTTGGACTTAGGCTGCAGCCCTGTCTGACCCCTCGGGCCTGTCGGAAGTGTTCAGTTCTTTTCCCATTCACCTTTACGCTGCAGCTGTTCTCAGTGTATGAACTCTTGATGACGTCGTATGTTTTCCCTCCTATTCCGCTCTCCAATAGTTTGAGGAACAGGCCTGGGTGCCACACTGAATCAAATGCCTTCTTAAAGTCCACAAAGCAGGCGAATATCTTCCCATGTTTTGTATGGTGGACATGGTTCTTGATGAGGCTGTGCAGGGTGTAGATGTGGTCTGTAGTGCGATGGTTTGGCATGAACCCCGCCTGACTTCTGCTGAGGACATTGTGTTGTGTCAGGAAGTTGAGGATCCGTTTGTTGAGGATACTGTTGAATAGTTTCCCTAGTGTGCTGCTGACACATATCCCCCTGTAGTTGGATGGATCATACTGGTCTCCACTCTCTCTCTCTCTCTCTCTCTCTCCCCCACCCCTTCTCTCTCCCACCCCTTCTCTCTCTCTCTCTCTACCTCACCCCTTCTCTCTCTCTCCCACCCCTTCTCTCTCTCTCTCTCCCACCTCTTCTCTCTCTCTCTCCCACCCCTTCTCTCTCTCTCTCACCCCTTCTCTCTCTCTCGCTCCCACCCCTTCTCTCTCTCTCTCCCACCCCTTCTCTCTCTCTCCCACCCCTTCTCTCTCTCCCACCCCTTCTCTCTCTCTCCCACCCCTTCTCTCTCTCTCTCCCACCCCTTCTCTCTCTCTCTCCCTCACCCCTTCTCTCTCTCTCCCACCCCTTCTCTCTCTCTCTCCCACCCCTTTTCTCTCTCTCTCCCACCCCTTTTCTCTCTCTCTCCCACCCCTTCTCTCTCTCTCTCTCTCTCTCTCCCACCCCTTCTCTCTCTCTCTCTCCCACCCCTTCTCTCTCTCCCACCCCTTCTCTCTCACCCCTTCTCTCTCTCTCTCTCTCTCTCTCTCACCCCTTCTCTCTCTCTCCATCACCCCTTCTCTCTCTCTCCCCCACCCCTTCTCTCTCTCTCTCTACCTCACCCTTTCTCTCTCTCTCTCCCACCCCTTCTCTCTCTCTCTCCCACCTCTTCTCTCTCTCTCTCCCACCTCTTCTCTCTCTCTCTCCCACCCCTTCTCTCTCTCCCACCCCTTCTCTCTCTCCCACCCCTTCTCTCTCTCTCTCCCACCCCTTCTCTCTCTCTCTCTCTCCCACCCCTTCTCTCTCTCCCACCCCTTCTCTCTCTCTCGCTCCCACCCCTTCTCTCTCTCTCCCACCCCTTCTCTCTCTCTCTCCCACCCCTTCTCTCTCTCTCTCCCACCCCTTCTCTCTCTCTCTCCCACCCCTTCTCTCTCTCTCTCTCCCACCCCTTCTCTCTCTCTCTCTCTCTCCCACCCCTTCTCTCTCTCTCTCTCCCACCCCTTCTCTCTCTCTCTCTCCCACCCCTTCTCTCTCTCTCCCACCCCTTCTCTCTCTCTCTCCCCCACCCCTTCTCTCTCTCTCTCCCACCCCTTCTCTCTCTCTCTCCCACCCCTTCTCTCTCTCTCCCACCCCTTCTCTCTCTCTCCCACCCCTTCTCTCTCTCTCTTTCACCCCTTCTCTCTCTCTCTCCCACCCTCACCAAGCCCCTCTCCCCTCCCAAATGGACACTAACAGGTGACAGCAAGTGAGAGTTAGTGATCCCATCCCTTCCCAAGCACTGCCACTTAACCCATGCCCCCAGTACTGCCAGTCTGCCACTGGCCTCATCCTCCTAATGAAGGACTACAGGTCCCATCATTAGTCCCTTAGAGCTGAGGATCTGACATGCTCCCCCAATGGATGGGGTAGGAATCGGGTAGGTCAGTGTAAGGATCAGGTAGGTCAGTGTAGGAATCAGGTTAGTGTAGTGGTCAGGTATTTCAATGCAGCAATCAATTGGGTCAGTGTAGGGATCAGGAAGGTCAGTGTAGTGGTCCGGTAGGTCAGTGTAGGAATCAGGTACAGTAGGTCAGTGTAGTAGTCGGGTAGGTCAGTGTATGTGCAGTTTTTACCCCAGATCCCTTGTGTCATTTGTATTTCTTTTGTGGTATAAAGTACAGGGTTTTATATACAACTTTAGTGCCTTAGATATAAACAGCATTTGTTTCATGTATGTTAGCCCAACATCGCAAGAACAATTACACTCTGTGAATCTAAGTGGCTGCCTGCAGCTGCAATGTTGGGCTTCCATACATGAAACAAATGCTTAAATAGGTAAGGGGCGGGGCCTCTCGGCCACATCATATGGCGGCACTGCCTCCTTGTGATGTCACCGACCGCTGCTTGCTGGGGGGGGGGGGTGTCCCTGAATGGCTGTATGGAAATGTGGTCACCCTAGTGCCAGTGTGAATGAGGCCTAACTGTATGCGTGCCAGTGTGAATGAGGCCTAATCATATGCATGCCACTGCCAGCATACACTTAGGCCTCATTCACGCTGGCAGTGCCATACATAAGTGTATGTATGCCGCTGCCAGCGTGATACGTGAATGAGGCCTAAGCATCTGCATGCCACTGCCAGTCTCAATGAGGCTTAATCGTATGCGTGCCACTGCCAGCGTGAATGAGGCCTAACCATATGCATGCCACTGCCAGCGTGAATGAGGCCTAACCGTATGCATGCCACTGCCAGCATACACTTGGGCCTCATTCACGCTGGCAGTGCCATACATAAGTGTATGTATGCCACTGCCAGCGTTCTTATGCCACTGCCAGCGTTCTAAGTGAATGAGGCCCAGCTGTATGCATGCCACTGTGAATGAGGCCTAACCGTATGCATGCCACTGCCAGTGTGAATGAGTCCAAACCCTATGCATGCCAGTGTGAATGAGGCCTAAGCGTATGTATGCCACTGCCAGCATACACTTGAGCCTCATTCACGCGGGCGATGCCATACATAAGTGTATGTATGCCACTGCCAGCATGATGCTTGAATGAGGCCTAACTGTATGTGTGCCACTGTCAGCGTGAATGAGGCCTGAGCGTATATATGCCAGTGTGAATGAGGCCTAAGCATATGCATGCCACTGCCAGTGTGAATGAGGCCTAACCATATGTATGCCACTGCCAGCATACACATGGGCCTCACTCACGCGGGCGATGCCATACATAAGTGTATGTATGCCACTGCCAGCGTGATAAGTGAATGAGGCCTAAGCATATGCATGCCAGTGTGAATGAGGCTTTACCGTATGTGTGCCACTGTTGGCGTCAATGAGGCCAAGCCGTATGAATGCCAGTGTGTATGAGTCCTAACCGTATGCATGCCAGTGTGAATGAATCCAAACCGTATGCATGCCAGTGTGAATGAGGCCTAAGCGTATGTATGCCACTGCCAGCATACACTTGGGCCTCACTCACGCGGGTGATGCCATACATAAGTGTATGTATGCCACTGCCAGCATGATATGTGAATGAGGTCCAACCGTATGTGTGCCACTGTCAGTGTGAATGAAGCCTAAGCGGTTGTCTCTCTGCCCAGTCACGTAGGGCCTGGCAATATATATATATTTAATTATAAACCAATGATACATTGTCCCAGGTGTGACCGGGTTCAGTGCTGCACAGTTGAAAAGGTCTGCACTGGCTTATAGTTAAGTATGGTGGAGTGAATATCCTAATATGGTTGCTATGGGGAACAGGAGCTGAACATGTGACAGCCCTTTCTCAGGCCCTGAGTGCGGCATCACCGCAGTTTCCTGTGTGTGAGGGAACCTATATGCAGGAAACTGATATCCTCCTCGTGTGAAGTAATACCACGTGTTGCTGAGAAGTCGAAAGCCGTGTACAGATTGCTTTTTGCTTTTTATTTTCTGGTGTCGCTAATTAATTCACGTGAAGTAATTTTTCTACTTCACTGAGGGGGACTGTCCTGATTATCAGTGTTGATGTCGCTTTTAACACAAGCTGGTTCTCTTCTCCTCTCGCTGTCAGCATCAACGTGCGCTATTGCACCTGCATGGTGCGAATGAAGCCTAAAGAGCCATTCAGGGCAAAGGGACAATGGTTTATTGAAGGGTCCATTGAATCTAAGATGCTCCTGCCTCCGGCAACAATAGCTGGTGCTTCCAGGTAAGGAGGACCCCTTGCGACAGCGACCGGATCTTGCAACAAGGCCTGTGCACTTCAGTATGACCAGGGACTAATGTCATTACGCCCCTTAATGCCCAACACAAGGGATTTGGGTGCCGACTGAGTCAGGAGCAGCGGGCGAGCTCTGGCAAAGTAAGTGGGGAAAGGGGGCAAGGACGCTGTCGCTTACCCTGAATGGGGAAAGGTGACAGGTTCTCTTTTTAAAGTAGGGGTCGACCGATAACCTTATTTTTAGTGGCGATACAATACCGATTTTTCGGCCACCTTTCAGGCCGATAGCTGATATAGGGTGCCGATATTTTGTGCACTTTAAAGTTTTTATTTTCACACTGTCCTTTTTTTTTAATACATGATTATTATTTTTTTTTATCAGTGTCACTTTTATTTCTGTCACCAGGAATGTAACATCTTTGTGACAGTAATAGGCGGTGACAGGTACTCTTTATGGAGGGATCTGGGGTCCAGAAGACCCCCAAACCCATTCTCTGCACTTGAAGCAATATCGGTACATTTCTGGCCGATACCGGTAAAATGTGACTATCCGCCACTCCAAGCTCTGTAAACATGGAGCACGCCAGAAAATAAAATACATTTGGCGAAGCTGACGGCGTGCCACGATTCCATCAAAATACATCAAGCAAATTGGCATAAAACAGGAATAAAGCCTCCTGAATTCCGCACTCCACAAGTACTTCCCTATAATGTTGTTCTGGTCTTTGAATGGCCGCCAGAAGATAAGTATGAAATCCAGTACTGGCGCTATTAACCTGTCACTCCTGTCCAGCTCCTCTCTCTGCTCCGTCAAAGAGCTTCAAGAGCCTCGAATATCTGATTCTTGTATAGCGGATGTCCTTGCTGTATGTCACTGGATGTGTTTTGGCTCCCGTAGAGAACTCCAAGTGGCGGTATAGTACCAGGTTGGGTAAGCGAATCCTTCTCTGCCAGACCGAGAACTGCGGCATTACTGCACAATATTAACCACTTGAGTGCCAGCCTGTAATACCCATTCGTTAGCAGGGCATTTGTCTGTTTTCAGTGCTGTGATACTTTGACTATTTTTTTTGCTGGCACAATTTAGAGTATAAGGGCCGGATTCACGTAGAATGGCGTATCTTTTGTGCGGACGTAACGTATCCTATTTACGTTACGCCTCCGCAACTTTTACAGGCAAGTGCCATATTCTCAAACAAAAGTTGCGGCGGCGTAGCGTAAATAGGCCTGCGTAAGCCCGCCTAATTCTAATGTGGGCGTGTGTTATGTAAATTTTATGTGACCCCCACGTAAATGACGCTTGCGCCGTCCGTGAAAGTATCCCAGTGCGCATGCTCCAAATTAACCCGCAAGAAGCCAATGCTTTCGCGTGAGCGTAAATGACGGCCAGCACTATTCGCGAACGACTTGCGCAAACGACGCCAAATTTTCAAAATTCGATGCGGGAACGACGTCCATACTTGACATTGGTAAGCCGCATGTACGCCTCATATACCAGGGGTAACTTTACGCCGGGAAAAGCCTAACGTAAACGACGTATCTGTACTGCGTCAGCCAGGTGTACGTTCGCGTATCTAGCTGATTTACATATTTCTAGGCGTAAATCAGCGTACACGCCCCTAGCGGCCAGCGTAAATATGCAGTTAAGATACGACGGCGTATCTTACCAGGCCCACCCCCTCCCTTTTTTTCATTGGTAATATAAATAAATATAAAAACACTTATAGTATCAATTCCTCTTCATAGAGGACATTATACTATTTGGCCACAAGATGGCAACCAAGTGAGAGGCATATAAAAAGGTGCTGTAGTGACCCCTACAGCCAGCTTGACAAAGGTGCGCGCTGTGTGTTTGTTTTCCCATCAAACCACAGCACATGCACGGAAACGCGTCACACAAGTGCTGTCCCCGGTGATGACGTCATCTCCCCCACCGCAACCATAGCATCCCAAAGCGTGCGCTCCAACGTGCGCTCCGGCATCCCTGTTAGCACATCTGTGCACCTTCTTTCCACACCATCACAAGGACCAAGCAGGTTTTATCTGCTATACAGCACTACACCAGCGCTGTGTCAGAGACCGTAGGAACCTCCATTGGCTGCGCTCAAGACAAATCGCTAAGGACATCACAATTATGCCTGAATCTTCAAAATGACATGTGAGTGCTTTTATTACATTTTTTAGTAAAAGTTTTGCAATTTACTAAGTGGCGCTTGCTTTCTCTTGTTTCTCTATTCTATGCACCTGGAGTATCGCTTCAGCTCCCTTGGCATGGCTGCCCGGTACCAAGAATTGTAACTCACGCAAAAAGCTTACCTAGCTTATAGGACTTTTACCAAGGACTTTGTCTTGATCCACACGGCACACCACATGCGCTTTATTGTACATTATTGTCAACATTTTACTATAGGAGGCCTTGGTGGACTACAAGGCCCAGCATTTTACTATAGGAGGCATTGGTGGGACTAAAATGCTGGGCCTTGTAGTCCACCAATACCTCCTATAGTAAAATGCTGGACCTTGTAGTCCACCAATGGACCTATAGTAAAATGCACCAATTCTGCATTTTCAGTGTGTAGCGGTCAGTGTGTGTATTTTGTAGCGGTCAGTGTGTATTGTGTAGCGGTCAGTGTGTAGCGGTCTAGGGGGGGGGGGGGGCGCCACAGGATTAGCTCGCACAGGGCACCTGAACACCTAAGGCCGGCCCTGAGGGCAGGAATGGGGAATTAGGATCGACATATGTATTAAGGTGTGTTTCAGAGTGCAGAGCAACAAAGATGCTCAGTAAATAAAACAACTCCATATTTGCAGGTTTACAGAGCAATTAAGCCCCACCTTTCCAACATGATGATGCAATGCCCTGACTGAAATTATGTAGTACAGCCAGCGGAAGGATGACAATGCCACCTTAAAGAAGGAAGTGGCAGGAAAAAAATGGTAAGGCACATGTTTTTCAAAACAGAAGTCAATAGTAAAGACACGGCTGGCAGACCACAGGAAACGTGTTCGATTAAAGTGGTTGTAAAGGCTTGTTTTTTTTTAAAATAACAAACATGTCAATACTTACCTGCTATGTTCAATAGAATTGTACAGAGTGGTCCTGATACTCCTCTTCACAGGTCCCCTACCAGCGCTCTTGGCTCCTCCTCTCTTGCTGGTATCCCCAATAGGAAACTGATTCCCATGGGGCATTGTGCAAGCTCACTCCGAGCCCCGCTGATGTGTCCATTGGCACAGACATCAGGACTCAGCCCCACCCCCTGCTCCCTTGTCACTGGAGTTGATTACCGTATTTATCGGCGTATAACAAGCACTTTTTTCCCCTTAAAATCAGGGGGAAATCGTGGGTGCGTGTTATACGCCGATCCCCACTGTCTCTGAGCGCCGCCGACATAGACTGAGCTGAGCCGATCATACTGTATACTCGGCTAGGCTACACTCGCAGTCACGCCATGTCCCGCATCCTAGCCTTTATGTCCCGCCATTGGACTGCTGTGGTGTCTGTCATACAAGCCAGGCCAAGGGGCGGGACTGGGCAGGACTGCGAGAGGAGCCGAGAGAAGCCGAATACACAGGAAATACGGCTCTGTATAGCTCAGCTGAGGCGCTAAATTGAAAAATACATAATGCTGCAATTTTGGGCAAGGTGCAGATGGACACTTATAAGGCTGCAGATGGACACGTATAAGGTTGGGTGGACTCTGTGCAAGGCTGCAGATGGATGCTGGACAAGGCTGCTGATGGATGCTGGGCAAGACAGCAGATGGACACTGATAAGGCTGCATTGATGGGCATTTAAAATGTATGTTTTTTTCCTTAAACTTCCCTCCTATTTTTTTCCTTAAACTTCCCTTCTAAGCTTGGGGTGCGTGTTATACGCCGGTGCGTGCGCCGATAAATATGGTAATAGCTGTGGGAGCCAATGGCTCTCGCTGCTATCAATTGCCCAATGAGGAGGGAGACACTGGCTGCCGCTCTCATAACGTCGCTGGATCGGATCAGGCTCAGGTAAGAATAAGGGGAGGGGGGATCCTGCAGCAGAGAAGTTCCACCCACTTTTAGAACTTGGTCTTAAAGGAAAAAAAAACCTCCGCCCCTCGTTTTTAGATGGTGGGACATAGAGGATATACTGATCAACCTCCCTCCCCCTCTCTCACTACCCCCCACTTTTTACACCCCCTCCCCCTCTCTTACTACCACCCTCCTCTTTTTTCACTACCCCCCACTTCCTACACCCCCCTCCCCCTCTCCCCCCACTTCCTACACCCCCTCTCTCACTACCCCCCACTTCCTACACCCCCTCTCCCCCTCTCTCACTACTCCCCCTCCCCCTCTTTCACTACCCACCCACTTCCTACATCCCCCCTCTCTTACTACCCCCCCGCCCCCTCTTTCCCTACCCCCCACTTCCTACACCCCCTCCCCCTCTCTCATTACCCCCCTCTTCCTACACCCCTCTCCTTCTCTCTCCCTCTCCCTACCCCCTCTCCCCCCTCTCTCACTACCCCCCACTGCCTACACTCCTCTCTCACTACCCCCTCTTCCTACACCCTCACCCCCTCTCTCCCTCTCGCACTCCCCCCCACTTTCTACACCGCCCTCTCTCTCTACTCCCCTGCTGCCTACACCCCCCTCCCCCCTCTCTCACTACCCCCTCTTCCTACACCCCTCTCCCCCTTCTCCTTCGCTCTCCCTTTTCTCTCACTACTACCCTCTCTCCCTCCCCTACCTAAATCCCCTTCTCTCACACTCCCTCTCACCTCCCCTCTCCTTCTCCCTCCCCCTCTCTCTCACCCCCCTGTTTCCCCTCCCTCTCTCCCCTACTTTCCCATCGATCTCTCCCTCCTAGACATAGATATATGGTGGCAAGGTGGCTGCGCTGCTCCAGATCATGTACCTAGTACATGATCTGACACTTCTGGGAGTGCACACCGCTGGCGACCCGGCCGTGCTGTGACTAAACACAGGAGACATCGATCACTGGGTGCACCCACCAATCAACATGAATTCACACAGGACAGAGCCCTGCCTGCGTAAACAAGGCAGAGCTCTGTTCTGTCAGCGGGGAAGTAATAGATTTTCTTTACCTGCAAAGCAGGGAATAAAATTCATGACTTCCCTTAGTAAAAGCACCAATCACAGTACACACAAACACAGGCTAGACACACACGTAACCCTTTGATTGCCGCTCAATGTTTAACCTCTTCCCAGCCAGTGTCATTAGTACAGTGATCGTGCATATTTTTAGCACTGATCACTATGTATTAGTGTCACTGGTTCCCACAAAATGTCAGCTAGTGTCCAAATGTCTGCCGCAATATCACAGTCGCTGATCATTGTCATTACAAGTAAAAATAAACAAAAATTCCAGTATATATTCTATAGTTTGTTGACACTATAACTTTTAAAATTTACGCAAATTTTTTAACCAAACGCATGTAGCAGAATACATATTTTTGATTTTTTTACATATGTTTTATAGCAGAAAGTAATATATATATATATATATATATATATATATAAATTTATTTTTTCAAAATTGTCTGTCTTTGTTTATAGCCTAAAAAACAGGGACGCATAGGTAATCAAATACCTCCAAAAGAAAGCTCTATTTGTGGGAAAAAAAGACATAGGCCGCGATTCAGATACAATGTCGTATCTTTGAGCAGGCGTAGCGCATCTCATATGCGCTACGCCGACGTAACATTGAGAGGCAAGTACTGTATTCAGAAAGCACTTGCTCCCAAAGTTACGTCGGCGTATCGTAAATGGGCCGGCGTAAGCCTGCGTAATTCAAAGTAGCAAGGCAGTGGGCGTGTTGTAATGTAATGAAGCGTGACCCCATGTAAATGCATGGTGGATCGAACGGCGCATGCGCGCGCATGCTCGGAATCACGTCGCAATTACTCTCTAAGATATGTCGGCTCAATGGTTTTTCGACGTGAACACAATTTACGCCCAGCCCCATTTACGTACGACTTACGCAAACAACGTAAAATACGACGCTGTTCCGACGTTTCCGACGTCCATACCTTAACATGACTTACCCCTGCTTTATGAGGGGTAAACTTACGCCGGACATACGCCTTAAGTAAACGGCGTAGCTAAATCCGACGGGCCTAAGTACGTTCGTGAATCGGCGTATCTAGGTCATTTGCATATTCGACACGTAAATCTACGGAAGCGCCCCTTGCGGCCAGCGTAAATATGCACCCAAGATACGACGGCGTAAGAGACTTGCATATCTTGGCCAAATTCAGGCGTA
The DNA here is from genome assembly GCF_905171775.1 of Rana temporaria. Lineage (NCBI taxonomy): Eukaryota > Metazoa > Chordata > Amphibia > Anura > Ranidae > Rana > Rana temporaria. The sequence goes on from NC_053494.1 coordinate 65,251,735, forward strand.
ACTGCCTTTCTGATTAAGCGCATAGAAACGACGGCGCTCATTTGGACTTACGACGGCGTATCTGAAGATACGCCGTCGTAAGTCCTTTCTGAATCCGGGCCATAGATTTTATTTGTGTACAGCGTTGAGTGTGGGCGAGGACACAGGGGGCCCATGATCTCTTATTGCCCCGGGGGGCCCCATAAGTTGTCAGTCCATGCCTGGTATGGGCTGCTCAATCTAAAATGCCTGGGCCTATTATTTGTCCCAGTCCGGGCCTGGCAGTGAGTGATTCAGTTCAGAAACAGAGGCTTTTAAGGAGGGAGTTAAATACTTCAGTCATGAGAGGAGATAGTAGGGGCATGAAACGTTTATAGTAAGTGGCTGAGGGGCCGTCAATACCTGGTCAATTTCGTATCTTGAGTCATTTTATAATGGATTGCAGTTCTATTTCAGTGATAGGATTTTCGAGAGTTTCCTGTTGGGATGGAGAGAGTGAAGGAAGATGAATTGTGGATAAAAGTGTAGTCAGATGAAATTGATTGAATGTATCAGGCCCCGTACACACGAGAGGATCGATCCGCTGGAATTGACCGGTTTCAGCGGATAGATCCCCTGGTGTGTACAATCCAGCGGATATTTTTCCGCTGATTTTTTCCCCCGGGGATAGATTTCCAGCAGATCAAAATCTCTTAACATGCTAAGAAATCGATCCGCTGGAATCCAGTCCAACGGATTGATCCGCTGGTCTGTACAGACTCACCGGATCAATCCGTCCGAATCCTTCCCCCGCATGCGTCGTAATGATTTGACGCATGCGTGGAAGTCCTTATATCACAGCGTCGCGCACGTCGCCGCGTCATCATCGCGGCGACGGCGCGACGCGTCACCGCGGACGGAATTCCGCTGGGATTTTGATCTCATGGTTAGTACAACCATGAGATCAAAATCCGCCAAAGGATTTATCCGCGGAAACGGACCTCCGGACCGTTTCCGCTGATAAATCCTCTCGTGTGTACTAGGCCTTAGTATCGTTGTATAGTTCAGAAAGTTTTTTATGGAATACATTAAGAATTTTTTATGAATTACTAGTATAGGCATCTTTAGTTATTTTTAAACGGATAGGTTTTGGGGTATAATTGGTCTTTCTCAATGCCAAGGTCAAAAAGGTGTCTGGTTTGTTAGCTTTCATATAGAAAGTATGTTTAGATATACAAAGAGTTTCTTCAGCTGATTCCGATAGAAATATGTCAAGTTGCAATCGAGTTTTGTCATAAATAAGTTTATTTGATGGTGAAGGTGTAGTCTGAAATTTCTCAGAAGCTTTAGAAAATGCTTCTTCCAGACCTTTGTGTATGTGTTGTTTTTTCTTGCGATAATAGGATGCTTGACTAATACAAACCCCTCTAATATAGGGTTTGAGAGCTTCCCACCAAGTTAGAGGGTCTGTATCAGTAGCATTGTTGTGGATAAGATCATCCTTTATGGCAGGGATATGCAATTAGCAGACCTCCAGCTGTTGCGGAACTACAAGTCCCATGAGGCCTAGCAAGACTCTAACAGCCACAAGCATGACACCCAAAGGCAGAGGCATGATGGGATTTGTAGTTTTGCAACAGCTGGAGGTCCAATAATTGCATATCCCTGCTTTATGGCTTTCTCTAACTCCAATTGATAAGAAGAATTTGCCAGCAAGCTATCATTGATGTACCAAGTTCGGTGATTGGGCTTTGGGACCAGGGAAGAAAGGGTTGTTACTACCGCATTATGATCTGACCAAGTGCATGGAATAATTTGTGAGTCTAGAATGAGAGCTGAGGTACTAACAGGAACAAAAAGATGATCTATGTGGGAAAATTGTTTGAGGATAAGAATAATGAGTGTATTGTCGTTTTGCAGGGTTATGTTCTTGCCAAGTATCAAGAAGAACATATTGGTTTATAGGCTTCTGGTAAGAATTTTTAGGTGCATTAAGTGGGGTTGGGGATTTGTCAAGGAATGAGTATAATAGTTGGTTTGATTCCCCACCAATTACGAGAGTACGTATTTTATGCATTTCGATAACTGAAAAAAGATGGGAAAGAAATGATACAGGATTTTTGTTAGGGTGTCACTATTCATTAGTAATCCAGATACAGTTGCCACAAAAATTATGTGAACCCTTTTGAATGATATGGATTTCTGCACAAACTGGTCATAAAATGTGATCTGATCTTCATCTAAGTCACAACAATAGACAATCACAGTCTGCGTAAACTAATAACACACAAAGAATTAAATGTTACCATGTTTTTATTGAACACACCATGTAAACATTCACAGTGCAGGTGGAAAAAGTATGTGAACCCCTAGACTAATGACATCTCCAAGAGCTAATTGGAGTGAGGTGTCAGCCAACTGGAGTACAATTAGTGAGATGAGATTGGAGGTGTTGGTTACAGCTGCCCTGCCCTATAAAAAACACACACCAGTTCTGGGTTTGCTTTTCACAAGAACCATTGCCTGATGTGAATGATGCCTCGCACAAAAGAGCTCTCAGAAGACCTACGATTAAGAATTGTTGACTTGCATAAAGCTGGAAAGGGTAATAAAAGTATCTCCAAAAGCCTTGCTGTTCATCAGTCCACGGTAAGACAAATTGTCTATAAATGGAGAAAGTACAGCACTGCTGCTCCTCTCCCTAGGAGTGGCCGTCCTGTAAAGATGACTGCAAGAGCACAGCGTAGACTGCTCAATGAGGTGAAGAAGAATCCTAGAGTGTCAGCTAAAGACTTACAAAAGTCTCTGGCATATGCTAACATCCCTGTTAGCGAATCTACGATACGTAAAAAACTAAACAAGAATGGATTTCATGGGAGTATACCACAGAGGAAGCCACTGCTGTCGTCCAAAAAAAACATTGCTGCATATTTACAGTTTGCACAAGAGCACCTGGATGTTCCACAGCAGTACTGGCAAAATATTCTGTGGACAGATGAAACCAAAGTTGAGTTGTTTGGAAGAAACACACAACACTATATGTGGAGAAAAATAGGCACAGCACACCAACAACAAAACCTCATCCCAACTGTGAAGTATGGTGGTGGGGGCATCATGGTTTGGGGCTGAGTCAGGGCCTGGACAGATTGCTTTTATCGAAGGAAAAATAAATTCCCACGTTTTTCAAGACATTTTGCAGGAGAACTTAAGGACATCTGTCCACCAGCTGAAGCTCAACAGAAAATGGGTGTTGCAACAGGACAACGACCCAAAGCATAGAAGTAAATCAACAGAATGGCTTAAACAGAAGAAAATACGCCTTCTGGAGTGGCCCAGTCAGAGTCCTGACCTCAAGATGCTGTGGCATGACCTCAAGAAAGCGATTCACACCAGACATCCCAAGAATATTGCTGAGCTAAAACGGTTCTGTAAAGAGGAATGGTCAAGAATTACTCCTGACAGTTGTGCACGTCTGATCTGCAACTACAGAAAACGTTTGGTTGAAGTTATTGCTGCCAAATGAGGTTCAACCAGTTATTAAATCCAAGGGTTCACATACTTTTTCCACCTGCACTGTGAATGTTTACATGGTGTGTTCAATAAAAACATGGTAACATTTAATTCTTTGTGTGTTTATTAGTTTAAGCAGACTGTGATTGTCTATTGTTGTGACTTAGATGAAGATCAGATCACATTTTATGACCAATTTGTGCAGAAATCCATATCATTCCAAAAGGGTTCACATACTTTTTGTGGCAACTGTAGGATCAGGTATCTACCTTCAGGGTCTTTAAATTCTGTTTTTGGGGTAAACGGTGTTGAGCGGTGGAATGCAATTAGTACTGCCCTCTTTTTAATATTAACCAAGGCTGTGTAAACTTGGGGATATTTGCGGCTAAAATATTTTGGTGCAGATTGTGGGGTAAAATGTGTCTCTTGCAGGCAAACTACATGTGCTGATAATTTGGAAAATAATTTAAATGCTTTAGTGCATTTCTTGGGAGAGTTGAGACCTTGTACGTTAAGCGTCAATATATTCAGGGAAGACATTTTTATTAAGTGAAACATAGGAGGAGGAAATTACGGTAGGTTTGAGGTCAGGTTTTTCCTTACTGAAGGGGAGGAGTTGAAAATTCAGTTATTCTCTAAAAATAAAATATGCTAGAGAGTACCATTAGGATCGAGCAAAGCTATTATGACAATATTATTATAGGTGTTTGAGAGAAGTTACCTATAAAGGTATATAAAAAGAAAAAAGTGCTCCTGTTTGGAGTAGGTTATCCAATGAATGGTGTTAGATCACCAATCAGTGGATAAAAAATGTTCCAAAGAGTGAACAAATCTTAGTTGGTCACTCGAGGAAAAGATGGAGGTGCAGTGGCTGTCCCTGGGACTACAACAGCCATCTAAACATTTAACTAACGAGGATATATCCAACTAGTAGTTACAATATATAATTATTAAAAAAGAAAAAAGAATTAAAACAAAATTATAAAATTAAACATTTGAGTAGATTTGATATTGTAACACTGTATAGATAAAGCCATCTATCAAATCAACTCATCAATGGTAATCATCTTTGTTCCTGTGAAAAAATTGAATAACTTTTAGTATAGTTGATGAAGTCACGTGTTTGATGACGCTACGCGTAGGGACAACACAGGCACCGGAGGTGACGTAGACGAGCTCGGCGCTTGTATCGGTTATGCTTGTTTCTACTTTTTAAATGTGAGTACAATTCTTTTAAATTTAATAAACGCAAAGTTTAAAAATACTACACTATATTGGGCTTCCTTCTCATCCTCTCCACACTAATTGGAAATGCCACTGTGAGACCCTATGTGTTTTGAAGATCCTATACCCCACGGACAGGCGAACTGTGTCTAAAACACAGGCACACATCTCCATATTTTGAATAGCACCAGGCCGGATCGAAATTGGGCTAATTCATTTGCTGTGACCTCACAGCAGTAAGGTAAGAGGCCACCTACCCTCTACCACAAGAAGAGCACCCCAGTGTGAATACTATATAAAGAATCGGCACCCAGCACTCTCATTTTACTTACTTTGTGCACCTTTGGACTTATAGTTGCATGTTCAGTTTATCATGCAATAAGATGGACTGTTTTTTGTACCGAGTACTATTTTGTACTGAGAACTATTTATATCATCACGTTTGCACTTTTATTTGCACTTTTGCACTTTACCATTGCCACAGCATTTGCTGGCAAGATTGTTTTCTCACAGGCAGTGTTTTTTATGACATTAGTATTGCATTTTGTTCCATATTGTTTAGCAATTAGCATCCATACCTGGAACCTTTCTGCATTGAGATTCATTTTGCACATTATGTATTTTTAACAGCTCAGCACTAATTTTTATATACACAACTTTTGTAGACCTTAAAGCTATTCTTATATGGTATAACTAGTAAGAGTCCAAATATCAATAATAATAATAGGCCCCATTAATGAAACAGCTTGAAGGAGCCCTTATAATTAGGGTTGAGCGAACCCGAACAATTTGCTGTAAGTTCGGGTTCGGTGTTCGGCAATGTAATGGCGTGCTGCAGGGCAGCCAATCACCATTTGTTTTACTCGTGTGACCTAGAAGCCATCACAGCCATGCCTACTAATGGCATGGCTGTGATTGGCCAGTGCAGCATGTGACCCAGCCTCTATATAAGCTAGAAGCACATAGCACAGCTCGTCACTCTGCTTTAGATAGGGTAGGGAAAGGCTGCTGCTCTGAGGGAGAGAATTAGATAGGAATCAGACTGTCCTGCTTCAGAAATCAAATTACACCAGCACTGCATATGTTCCTGTGAGATACTCTGCATTAGATACTTTAGGGAAAGGTTCCTGGTTGTGCTTGTAGGGAGAGAAATATATAGGAGTCAGTCCTACTTTAGAAATCAAATTACACCAGCACTGCATATGTTCCTGTGAGATACTCTGCATTAGATACTTTAGGGAAAGGTTCCTGGTTGTGCTTGTAGGGAGAGAAATATATAGGAGTCAGTCCTGCTTCAGAAATCATATTACACCAGCACTGCATATGTTACTGTGAGATACACCCTTTAGATACGTTTCTTCTATTGTGCTATTCAAAAAACATCCATTTAGGGAAAAAAAAAATTTGCAGTGTTTCCTCCAGTGTTTGCAGTGTTTCCTCCATATCTGTACGTGTGGGATAAACACTTTAGCTAGTGTTCTTCTATTGTGCTATACAAAAAAAAACATTTAGGCCTAAAAAAAATATTTTGCAGTGTGAGATACACACTTTGGGCCAAATTCTCAAAAACTCTGCGTAACTTAAATTTCAGCAGTTAAGTTACACTGACTTAAAATTTCTACCTAAGTGCCTGATCGTCAAAGCACTTAGGTAGAAATTACACGCTGTGTAACTTAAGTGCCGCCGTCGTAAGGCGGTCCTCCTCTCCTGGGGGCGTTTAAAATTTAAATGAGGCGCGCTCCCGCGCCGGCCGTACTGCGCATGCGTGTGACGTCATTTTCCCGACGTGCAGCGCGCGAACGTAATTAACGCCGGTCGGCTTTGAGAATTTCGACGGGACACTAAAGTTGCGACGGGTGAAAAAAAAAGACGCGCCGGGCAAACAAATAATTATAAAAAAAAATGACAGCGTCGCTCAGCATGCATTCCTGAGAGGGAGAACTCCATGCCAATTTTCAAAGAAAAAAACGGCATGGGTTCCCCCCCCAGGAGCATACCAGGCCCTTAGGTCTGGTATGGGTTGTAAGGAGACCCCCCCCCACGCCGAAAAATTGACGTAGGGGGTCCCCCTACAATCCATACCAGACCCGTATCCAAAGCACGCTACCCGGCCGGCCAGGAATGGGAGTGGGGACGAGCGAGCGCCCCCCCCCTCCTGAGCCGTGCCAGGCCGCATGCCCTCAACATGGGGGGGTTGGGTGCTCTGGGGCAGGGGGGCGCACTGCGGGCCCCCCCACCCCAGAGCACCCTGTCCCCATGTTGATGAGGACAGGACCTCTTCCCGACAACCCTTGCCATTGGTTGTCGGGGTCTGCGGGCGGAGGCTTATCGGAATCTGGGAGTCCCCTCAAATAAGGGGGCCCCCAGATACCGGCCCCCCACCCTAAGTGAATGGATATGGGGTACATCGTACCCCTATCCATTCACCTGGAGGCAAAAAGTAAAATGTAGTAAACACACAACACAAGGCTTTTTAAAATATTTTATTATTCTGCTCCGGAGGCCCCCCCTGTCTTCGTTATTAGCTCAATTAGCAGGGGGGGCTTCTTCTTCCGCTCTCCGGGGGTCTTCTCCGCTCTCCGGGGGGGGCTTCTCCGGACTCCGGGGGGCTTCTTCCATCTTCTCCCCTCTTCCGCTGTTGACTCGGCGAACCCCGGTTCTTCTGCAGCTCTCCGGTGCCTTCTTCTTCAGCGCTGGCTGCCTGCTATGTTTGTGTGTTAGCTCGATTTCAAACAGGCAGCCAGCGCGGTCTTCTGTGGCGTCAGGGTCTTCTGGTCTTCTCTTCCTTTTTTCCGATGTTGCCTCGTCGCCTGTTGTCGCTGTAATGATGGAAGCGCGCCTTGCATCCCATTTATATAGGCATCACCGTCCCATCATGCTCCGGTAGGTACCCACGTGGTGGGTGCACGTGGGTACGTGGGTAGCGCTGAAGAAGAAGGCACCGGAGAGCTGCAGAAGAACCGGGGTTCGCCGAGTCAACAGCGGAAGAGGGGAGAAGATGGAAGAAGCCCCCCGGAGTCCGGAGAAGCCCCCCCCGGAGAGCGGAGAAGACCCCCGGAGAGCGGAAGAAGAAGCCCCCCCTGCTAATTGAGCTAATAACGAAGACAGGGGGGGCCTCCGGAGCAGAATAATAAAATATTTTAAAAAGCCTTGTGTTGTGTGTTTACTACATTTTACTTTTTGCCTCCAGGTGAATGGATAGGGGTACGATGTACCCCATATCCATTCACTTAGGGTGGGGGGCCGGTATCTGGGGGCCCCCTTATTTGAGGGGACTCCCAGATTCCGATAAGCCTCCGCCCGCAGACCCCGACAACCAATGGCAAGGGTTGTCGGGAAGAGGTCCTGTCCTCATCAACATGGGGACAGGGTGCTCTGGGGTGGGGGGGCTCGCAGTGCGCCCCCCTGCCCCAGAGCACACAACCCCCCCATGTTGAGGGCATGCGGCCTGGCACGGCTCAGGAGGGGGGGGGACGCTCGCTCGTCCCCACTCCCATTCCTGGCCGGCCGGGTAGCGTGCTTTGGATACGGGTCTGGTATGGATTGTAGGGGGACCCCCTACGTCAATTTTTCGGCGTGGGGGGGTCTCCTTACAACCCATACCAGACCTAAGGGCCTGGTATGCTCCTGGGGGGGAACCCATGCCGGTTTTGAATTTAAAAATTGCCGTGGAGTTCTCCCTCAGGAATGCATACCAAATGCCGTCGCTGGAATGGGCCTTTACAAGGTTTGGCTAACTTTCCACATTGTAAAACCAGCCCTAATTTTGCGCCGGCAAATTCGGAACTTAGGCAGAAATCAAAGTGCTGAAATGCTTTGAAAATCTGCTTAAGTCCTCATTTGCATACGCAAAGCTGGATTTCAATGAGAAATGCCCCCAGCGGCGGATGCGGTACTGCATCCTAAAATCTGACCGTGTAAGTGTCTTACACATGTCAGATTTTCTGCCTAACTTTGGAAAAAGCCTTTTGAGAATCGTTTCCAAAGTTAGGCACAGAGATAAGCAGGCTGAACAGCAGTTAAGTCTGCGTATCTCTTTTGAGAATCAGGCCCTTTGATACTTGTTTTCTATTGTGCTATTCCAAAAAAAAAAAATTTAGGGCAAATAATTTTTTTTTTTGGTGCGTTTCCTGCATATCTGTACGTGTGAGATAAACACTTTAGCTAGTGTTCTTCTATTGTTCTATTCAAAAAACACCCATTTAGGGCAAAAATATATATTTTGCAGTGTTTCCTCCAGTGTTTCCTTCATATCTGTACGTGTGAGATAAACACTTTGGCCAGGATTCACGTAGGAGAGCGCATCTTTGTGCGGGCGTAACGTATCCTATTTACGTTACGCCTCCGCAACTTTGAGAGGCAAGTGCAGTATTCTCAAAGCAAAGTTGTGGCGGCGTAGCGTAAATAGGCCGGCGTAAGCCCGCCTAATTCAAATGTGGAAGATGTGGGCGTGTATTATGTAAATGTATGGTGACTCCACGTAAATGACGCTTTCTCCGAACGGCGCATGCGCCGTCCGTGAAAGTATCCCAGTGCGCATGCTCCAAATTAACCCACAAAAAGCCAATGCTTTCGACGTGAACGTAAATTACGCACAGCCCTATTCGCCAACGACTTACACAAACGACGTAATCGGTGGAAAATTCGACGCTGGCCCGACGTCCATACTTAACATTGGTACGCCTCATCTACGCCTCATATAGCAGGGGTAACTTTACGCCGGGAAAAGCCTAACGTAAACGGCGTATCTGTAATGCGACGGCCGGGCGTACGTTCGTGAATTAGCGTATTTAGCTGATTTACATATTTTTAGGCGTAAATCAGCGACACGCCCCTAGCGACCAGCGTAAATATGCAGTTAAGATACGACGGCGTAGAAGACTTACGCTGGTCGTATCTTATACAAATTCTGGCGTATCTGATTCTTTATCTGGAGATACGCCGTCATATCTCCTACGTGAATCTGGGCCTTTAGCTAGTGTTCTTCTATTGTGCTATTCAAAAAACACCCATTTAGGGCAAATATAGTTTGCAGTGTTTCCTGTATATCTGTACGTGTGAGATACACACTTTAGATACTTTTTTTCTATTGTGCTATTCCAAAAAAAAAAAATATTTAGGGCAAATAATTTTTTTTTTGGTGCGTTTCCTGCATATCTGTACGTGTAAGATAAACACTTTAGCTACTGTTCTTCTTTTGTTCTATTCAAAAAACACCCATTTAGGGCAAAAATATATATTTTGCAGTTTTTCCTCCAGTGTTTGCAGTGTAAGAGTACTTGCCATGCTCTTACCATATATTAAATATATATATATAAAAAAAATTACAGATTTTTTTAAATTATTATTATATAAGTGCATAAACTCCACTCAAAATCATCTCCAGGACATCAGGTAGGTTACCATATGCAATGCAAGAATTACAGCAAACATCTTAAGGAGATTGAAACATCTTAAGGAGATTGAAACATAAGTATCACCCCTATTAGAATGCATCGGTCTGTAATATCTTCTTCTTCAGGTGGAGGAGAAGTAAAACGACCTCTTTTGTGCAGGCTAAGCGGGGCCTGACCCATCCGAGTATTTTCTGAATTGAAAGGTTGTTGTGCATATTAAGAATTCTTTCCATGTTTAGACCCATCTATTGTAGTTGTGGGTGCTGACAGGTGGAGGGCTACTGAACCTTATTAGCAATCACTGTGGTGCATTCGATAGAAAACCCTCCACTTTCCTCTCCTACACCACTGTACGTGTCATCATAATAGCATCATGGACAAAATAATGCACTGGGGCCCCCTACTAGGGAGATGGTGACCAATGGTATATAGTGAGTGTTGGGCATGGCTTTTTATTCTGATCAGAAATTTTAGTCAGATCTTTATTTATTTTTACAATTGTTTTATTATTATTATTTTTTTACACATTTTTTTATTTTTTTTTGGTGAGTATTTTGGTTTCTTTGGTAAGATATCAGGGGTCTAAACAGACCCCTGAAGTCTCACTTTTGAGAAGAGAATCGGACTAGGGAAACACATTCCCCAGTTCCTTTCTCTGCAGTCTCAGCTGCACTGCAGGTGAATGCCGTCAGCACTGTGGGGGGAACATACAGTTATTTTTTATCGCTTGAACTATTTTTTCCATTTAGGGGCGTGAATGGGGCCTCATGTCTAAGTTTTGCCTAAGGCCTCACAAACCCTAGAGCCACCTCTGAGTGTGGGGCATGGACTTGGTCCCCCTGAGCCATTATTGGTCAAAGGCATGCTGCCTTTGGCCAATTATGGCTCTCTCAGCAGAGCACACTGATTGGCCAAAGCATGCAGGTCAAGTGCATGCTTTGGTCAATCATCATACAGCAATGCATTGCGATCTCACAGAACCCGATGTTCGAGTTGAACTTACGTTCGATTCAATCATTGAACTCATCCCCAGTCACCAGCAGGAGGAACGAGGTCCTAACTTCCTTAGATTGTTCTTTAGTTAGACTTACTACTAATACTAATACCGTGTTCGGTGTTGGAGACCTCGCTTACAAAAATATATTGGTAAGCTAGAAGAGGACCAGAGAGGGGCAACACAAATGGTGAAAGGTCTGAGGAATAAAAAATATCAGGAGAGACTTCAGGAACTTAATATGTACAGTCTGTTGGAAAGGGGAGCCATGACTGAAATACATCACCAGTGAGAATAACGTTCAGAAGGGCAGAATTTTTTTATATGAAGCCAAGAACAAGAACATGGTGACAAAACCTCAAACTAGCATGAGGAAAGTTCATAACCAATCTTAGAAACCTAGCAACGCAAATGTTAAATACACAGGGCCAGATCCACAGACGAAGTACGCCGGCGTCGTATCGTTGTTTTGAATCCTCAAAACAAGATACAATGGCTTCTGGGTTAGATCCGACAGGTGTACGTCTTCGTACGCCTTCGGATCTAAGATGCAATACTTCGGCGTCCGCTGGGTGGCGTTTTCCGTGTTGGGTATGCAAATTAGCGATTTACGACGATCCACGAACGTCGCATTTTCTAACGTCGTCTGTAGTCGGCTTTTTCCGGCGAATAGTTAAAGCTGGCATTTTTCTGCGTATACATAGACTTGCCATGTTAAGTATGGCCGTCGTTCCCGCGTCAAAAATTTTTTTTTTTTTTTTTTGCGTAAGTCGTCCGTGAATAGGGATGGACGTAACTCACGTCTAAGTTAAAAAAATGATGTCCTAGCGACGTCATTTAGCGCAATGCACGGCGGGAAATTTCGGGACGACGCATGCGCAGTTCATTCAGCGCGGGGACGCGCTTCATTTAAATGAAACCAGCCCCCAACCCGCCCAATTTCAAATCCGCCGCCAGAAATACACTACGCCGCCGTAACTTACGGCGCAAAATCGCTGAGGATTCGAAAATGCGCCAGGTAAGGTACGGCGGCGTAGTGTATCTCTGATACGCTGTGCCATTCTACATATATGTGGATCTGGCCCACAGTCCTTGGTATTAAGTTAGTCTATTGTAGATAGAGCCTCTTTCGACATGTTTCATGAAACCTCCCTAAATGAGGGTATTCCCATTGGATTGCTCTGGTTTTAACTCTAAAGTTTTAGACTTCCCTAGGTTCCAGTTTCAGTAACAATGGGGACACTATTGGGGTCACAAACAGCAATAAAAACCTGGCAGTGGTTCTATTCCTCCACAACTTTAAAAAAACAAACAAAAAAAAAACACAAGTTTGCATTGTGTACTTCCCTAATACTACATAGGGAGGTTTGATTATCGTTAAGTCACAAGCTGTTTCCTGCTTCAGAGCTAAGAGTTTGTAGTGTTATATACAATTTCTATTTGAAGAGATTTATTCTCTTGTTCTTCTGATGCACAAAGCAAAAATCCATCAAATATCAAAACTTAGTTTACAAGGCCACGATAGGAATCATCCTTCTGTGTGTTACTATAAACACTGAGAAATGCAGAGAAGATTGAGAGTGAAAGGTTCAGATGCGTTTCCATAAACACTGAGAAATAAGGAGAAGGTTGATCAAGGCCAATATTAACATTAAAATATTAAATAACAAATCTGCAAGTCTATGCAGCGATGCATGTATAATTAATGCCAAGGGTTACTTTGAAGGTCACCATTTCCAAAGGTGAAATAGGGGAGCTGGAGTGTGCATCTGCCAGAGACGTGAAATGCTTTCTGCAACCATTAACATTCTCTTTTCTGCTACATGACATATAAATGACACCTTTCATCATCTAACCACCTGTAAAAAATATTTGTTTTGGTCTTTGTTGTAACCCAATGAGTTTGTCAACACAGTATTTTTATTCCTCTATATTGTTTTATATTTTTTGAATATTAGTGGGTTTGAAGGTATGCGTATTAAAGGTGAATATGACTAAATATGATGGTGGTGAGGAAATGGTAGTGATTGATCCCCACCTACCAAAATAATCAGTCTCTTCCTCCTGGCCCTGATCAATGTTCACTTTTTTTTTTTTTTTTTTTGGATCCTGTAAAAAATGAAAATTTACATTTGAAAATTGTTACTGTACCATTTGTAACGTTTAAATTAGAGCAATTAGACCATGGGCAAGGATTACAGTGGCACACACATAACGTGAGGCATGTGTGTGCCACTCAGACTACATCCCTGAGCAGACATGGGGGGAGCCTTTTGTTTCTCTTTTGCTAGGAGACGCATGCCACATGTTCATTACAGGATACAGGTGTGCTCTCCACATTGGGCTAGATTCACATACGTTTAGGCAGGCGTAGCGTATCTCCTATACGCTACGCCGCTGTAACTTTGAGAGGCAAGTATGGTATTCTCAAAGATTTTGCCGCAGAAGTTACGGTGGCGTAGCGTATTAGGGCCGGCGTAAGCCCACCTAATTCAAATGTTGAAGCTGTGGGCGTGTTTTATGTATATTAAGTGTGACCCCACGTAAATGACGTTTCGATGGAACGGCGCATGCTCCAAATGACGTCGGCAAATCGTCAATGCTTTCGACGTGAACGTAACTTATGGCCAGCCCCATTCACGGACGAGTTACGCACAGATGTAAAACTTGAAAAATTTGACGCGGTCCATACTTAACATTGGCTGCGCCATCTTTTTGGTGGTTTATCTTTACGCCTGAAAACCCCTTACGTAAACAGCGTATCTTTACTGCGACGGCCGGACGTACGTTCGTGAATAGGCGTATCTAGCTGATTTACATATTCTAGGCGTAAATCAGCGTACACACCCCTAGCGGCCAGCGTAAATATGCAGTTAAGATACGACGGCGTAGGAGACTTACGCCGGTCGTATCTTAGCAATATTTAAGCGTATCTCAGTTTGAGAATATGCTTAAATATACAACGGCGGGGGTTTGGACTTACAACGGCATATCTACTGATACGCCCGTCATAAGTCTACCTGAATCTGGCCCATTGTGTCCAGTCACAACCACTGTTCACCTGCTTTCATTATACAGATCCTGGGTTATGTGCTCTCCTGTTACAAATTATTAGGTAGATTCAGGTAGATGTGCCTACACTTACGGCGGCGTAGCTTAGCGTGTTTAGGCTACGCCGCCATAAGTTAGCTAGGCAAGTACATGATTCACAATGTACTTGCCTGCTAAGTTACGGCGGCGTAGCCTAAAGCGGGCGGGCGTAAGGGCACCGAATTCAAATGTGTGTAAGGTGGCATGTTTTATGTTAATAAGGCTTGACCTTACGTTTTTGACGTTTTTTTTTTACTGCGCATGCGCAGGGTGCCTACATTTCCCAGTGTGCATTGCGGCTAAGTACGACGCACGGGCCTATTGATTTCGACGTGGACGTAAACTACGTAAATCGCTATTCACGGACGACTTACGCAAACAACGTAAAAATTTTGAATCTCGAAGCGGGAACGGTTGCCATACTTTAACATTACTATTCCATCTAATAGATGGAATAACTTTAGGCCTGATAATGGCTTAAGGAAACGGCGTAAATGTACTGCGGCAACCGGGCGTACGTTCGTGTATCGGCGTATCTACTAATTTACATATTCTACGCCGACCGCAATGCAAGCGCCACCTAGCGGCCATCCAAAATATTGCAACCTAAGATAGGATGGCGCAAGCCGTCGTATCTTAGATATGTTAAGCGGATCTCTGTTTGAGAATACACTTAAACATAAGTCGGCGTAGATTCTGAGTTAGGTCGGCTTATCTACTGATAAGCCGACCTAACTCTTACTGAATCTACCTATAAGACTGCAGAGAATTAGTGATGTGCAGAACTGTTCGCCGGCGAATAGTTCCTGGCGAACAACGCTTGTTCGCGTTCGCCGCCGCGGGCGAACATATGCGATGTTCGATCCGCCTCCTATTAATTAACATTGAGCAAACTTTGACCCTCTACCTTACAGTCGGCAGACACATTCCAGCCAATCAGCAGCATACCCTCCCTCCCTGACCCTCCCACCTCTAGGGCAGCATCCATTTTAGATTCATTCTGAAGCTGCATTCTTAGTGAGAGGAGGGACAGTGTTGCTGCTGCTGATTTTATAGGGAGATTTTATAGGGAAAGCGCTAGCTAGGCCAGTGTACAGCACCCCAAACAGCCCTTGTTAGGGCTAATCAATCAGTCTGTTTTTTTTTTCTCTGTAATCTGTGCTGCGTGGTTTACAGAGAGAGAGAGAGAGAGTGTAATTTTTTGGAGTTAGATAGAGCAGGCAGGCTAGTCAGTTAATGTTACAGCGTGTAGAGGATATATATATATATATATATATATATATATATATATACATCCCTGGAGTTGTACATATATTTATACACTGTATAGTTTAGTTAGATTAGAGGTGCAGGGTGCTGTGTAATATAAAGGGGTCCAGTGGTGCAGGGTGCTATGTAAAGGGGTCCAGAGCTGTGGGGTGCTGTGTAATGTGAGGGGCCCAGTGGTGCAAGCTGCTGTGTAATATAAAGGGGCCCAGTGGTGCAAGCTGCTGTGTAATATAAATGGGTCCAGAGCTGTGGGGTGCTGTGTAATGTAAGGGGCCCAGTGGTGCAAGCTGCTGTGTAATGTAAGGGGCCCAGTGGTGCAAGCTGCTGTGTAATATAAAGAAGCCCAGTGGTGCAAGCTGCTGTATAATTCAAAGGGGTCCAGTGGTGCAGGGTGCTATGTAAAGGGGTCCAGAGCTGTGGGGTGCTGTGTAATGTAAGGGGCCCAGTGGTGCAAACTGCTGTGTAATATAAAGGGGTCCAGTGGTGCAGGGTGCTATGTAAAGGGGCCCAGAGCTGTGGGGTGCTGTGTAATGTAAGGGGCCCAGGCTCGCAGCGTAAACTGTGCCCACCTGTCCAGTGCCACATCTCATCTATATTGTGTTGGTACAGTTGATAAGATATAAAAACAAAATTCACTGCAATACATAATAGTAGTCATTTGTCTGCCAGGGTGTCTTTGCCTCACAGGGTAAACTGTGCCCACCTGTCCAGTTCCACATCTCATATCTGGTGGCACAATAGCTTGCACGCATAGTACAACTAAACTAATCTAAAAAAAATGACAGGCAGAGGCAGGCCACCCCGCAGGGACGTCGTGGTCATGGTGCTGTGATTCCCTTTGCCCCTAGAATAATGCCCAGTGTTCAGAGGCCACGTACCCTGAACTTGAAAAGTTCTGAGGACATAGTCAGAGTTTGGTCTGTCACTGTGAACCCTGACCCTATTACAGACAGGGTTAGGGTTACAGATAGGATTAGGGTTACAGTTAGGGTTAGGGTTACAGATAGGGTTAGGGTTACAGACAGGGTTAGGGTTACAGACAGGGTTAGGGTTACAGACTGTAACCCTAACCCTATCTGTAACCCTAACCCTGTCTGTAACCCTGACCCTAACCCTGTCTGTAACCCTAACCCTATTTGTTACCCTAACCCTGTCTGTAACCCTAACCCTGTCTGTAACCCTATCAGTAACCCTAACCCTGTCTGTAACCCTAACCCTTACACTACCTGATCGATACAACATCATACCTGATGTTTTAAAGCACGTTATTCCAAACAATTTATGAATGTTAGGTGATTTATACCCTTTATGGATTAAAAACAGACTCTGCGACAACTACGTAATTTTCCATGGGAGTTTTGCCATGGATCCCCCTCCGGCATTCCACAGTCCAGGTGTTAGTCCCCTTGAAACAACTTTTCCATCACTATTGTGGCCAGAAAGAGTCCCTGTGGGTTTTAAAATTCGCCTGCCCATTGAAGTCTATGGTGGTTCGCCCGTTCGTGAACATTTGCAGAAGTTTGCATTCGCCGTTCACAAACCGAAAATTTTAGGTTCGCGCCATCACTACAGAGAGTTTTCTTTGGACTCTACATCCAGGAAATCCAGTATGGCAGCTAGCAAAAAGGAGGTTCGTTCATCTGATGTGGAGGAGGATGCATCTCAGTTACTGTTTCACAATGAGTTTGAGAGTGCAGAGACACTGCTGAATTTAGAAGTGCACATGTTATTGGGGCATCGGAAACAGCAAAATGAGAGCTCAGAAGAGGAACAAGGGTTGTCTGATGTATTTATGAAAACTCTCAACCTTTCAACTAGATTCGATTGATTCTAAAACAGAGAAACCATTGCCAGTGTCTTTAGCTTTCATTCAATGCATAGACAGATTTCTTCATACATTAAAGAGTTTGTAAAGGACTTTTTTTTTATCTTAATAGCTTCCTTTACCTTAATGCAGTGCTGTTTCCATGTCCTCATTGTTCGTTTTTGCTCTCAAGTTAGCTAGGCAAGTACATGATTCACAATGTACTTGCCTGCTAAGTTACGGCGGCGTAGCCTAAAGCGGGCGGGCGTAAGGGCACCGAATTCAAATGTGTGTAAGGTGGCATGTTTTATGTTAATAAGGCTTCACCTTACGTTTTTGACGTTTTTTTTTTACTGCGCATGCGCAGGGTGCCTACATTTCCCAGTGTGCATTGCGGCTAAGTACGACGCACGGGCCTATTGATTTCGACGTGGACGTAAACTACGTAAATCGCTATTCACGGACGACTTACGCAAACAACGTAAAAATTTTGAATCTCGAAGCGGGAACGGTTGCCATACTTTAACATTACTATTCCATCTAATAGATGGAATAACTTTAGGCCTGATAATGGCTTAAGGAAACGGCGTAAATGTACTGCGGCAACCGGGCGTACGTTCGTGTATCGGCGTATCTACTAATTTACATATTCTACGCCGACCGCAATGCAAGCGCCACCTAGCGGCCATCCAAAATATTGCAACCTAAGATAGGATGGCGCAAGCCGTCGTATCTTAGATATGTTAAGCGGATCTCTGTTTGAGAATACACTTAAACATAAGTCGGCGTAGATTCTGAGTTAGGTCGGCTTATCTACTGATAAGCCGACCTAACTCTTACTGAATCTACCTATAAGACTGCAGAGAATTAGTGATGTGCAGAACTGTTCGCCGGCGAATAGTTCCTGGCGAACAACGCTTGTTCGCGTTCGCCGCCGCGGGCGAACATATGCGATGTTCGATCCGCCTCCTATTAATTAACATTGAGCAAACTTTGACCCTCTACCTTACAGTCGGCAGACACATTCCAGCCAATCAGCAGCATACCCTCCCTCCCTGACCCTCCCACCTCTAGGGCAGCATCCATTTTAGATTCATTCTGAAGCTGCATTCTTAGTGAGAGGAGGGACAGTGTTGCTGCTGCTGATTTTATAGGGAGATTTTATAGGGAAAGCGCTAGCTAGGCCAGTGTACAGCACCCCAAACAGCCCTTGTTAGGGCTAATCAATCAGTCTGTTTTTTTTTTCTCTGTAATCTGTGCTGCGTGGTTTACAGAGAGAGAGAGAGAGAGTGTAATTTTTTGGAGTTAGATAGAGCAGGCAGGCTAGTCAGTTAATGTTACAGCGTGTAGAGGATATATATATATATATATATATATATATATATATACATCCCTGGAGTTGTACATATATTTATACACTGTATAGTTTAGTTAGATTAGAGGTGCAGGGTGCTGTGTAATATAAAGGGGTCCAGTGGTGCAGGGTGCTATGTAAAGGGGTCCAGAGCTCATTGTTCGTTTTTGCTCTCAAGTTGCTGTAATTCTTCTCTGATCTCCGCACTTTCTGGTTGTCTGTTTCCTGATAACCACAGTGCTGGAAGCTTTCTCTCTGTGGTCACTAACTTCAAGGAGGTGTGATTACTGTGTGTCTAAAACCCCACAGCACCAATCAGTTTCGTTTTCCAAACCATCACTGCCCTGTATTGGCTCCGTGGCTCTGTACAGCAGAGAGGCAGGAAAAAACATGCAAAAACGAAACTAGAAACTACAGGTACATTATATGATTGATTTTTATCTATTTTTAATCTTTTTTAAAAGGAATCAGTTAACTATTATGGGCCAGATTCAGAAAGGACTTACGACGGCGTATCTCCAGATACGCCGTCGTAAGTCCGAATGTGAGGCGTCGTATCTATGTGCCTGATTCAAAGAATCAGATACGCCAGAATTTGTCCAAGATACGACTAACGTAAGTCTCTTACGCCGTTGTATCTTGGGTGCATATTTACGCTGGCCGCTAGGGGCGCTTCCGTAGATTTACGCATAGAATATGCAAATGAGCTAGATACGCTGATTCAGAAACGTACTTGCGCCCATCGGATTTAGCTACGCCATTTACATAAGGCTTACGTCCGGCGTAACGTTACCCCTGCTATATGAGGTGCAGCCAATGCAAAGTATGGACATTGGAACAGCCGTCAAATTTTACGTTGTTTATGTAAGTCGTACGTGAATGGGGCTGGGCGTAGGTTACGTTTACGTCACAGGCATTGAGCCAGCGTATGTTAGGGAGTAAATTCGACGTGATACTGAGCATGCGTGCGCATCCGCCGTTCGTCCGGCGTTTCATTAACATGGGGTCACGATTCATTTAAATACATCACGCCCACCTTCCACCTACTTTGAATTACGCGGGCTTACGCCGACCTATTTACGTTACGCCGGCGCAACGTTGTCGGCAAGAGCTTTGTGAATACTGATCTCCCCTCACTATCTTTCAGCGGCGTAGCGCATATCAGATGCGCTACGCCGCACTAAAGATACTCCAATGTATCTGAATAGCGGCCTATGTCTCTATACCCTGTAAACAGTCATTTCAGCAAATTTTTTTTTTTTTTTACAACTCCTTTAACATATGTAGCACCCTTTAGGTTGTTAGATGTAAGAATAGCAAAAAAGAGAGCAGAGGTTTTGAGGCAACTTTGGACTTTCATGGTACGATAAACATTCACATAAGCAATATATACAAAAATATTAATTTATTTTAAAAAAAAATGAGTTAAAAGTAGTCCTTTAAAGAGAGGATACAGAATACATAGCACATAGTACTATGAATACATAGTATATATCTCTGAAAAGAGGAACTGTAGAAACCATCCGTGTAGAGGGGGATCAGATGTTCCTCCCTTGGCAGTTCCGCCTCTACATGTTTTGTCTTCTTCAGGAGTATATTTTCAACATTTATATGTATGGATATCTCTATAATGGATAAATACCTTGGACAAAATGGATGAATGAAGCTTACCCGCAGAGAACCAACCCTGAGCAGTAGGACCTCACAAGCCCCAATGGGGCGGTTTCCTGGGTGAGTGTGGGAGCCAGGTCACTGTCCAAAAATAGAGACAAAAAGCTGTCAAAATTAGAAAGGTATAGGTAATTGATAATGCAAAGGCACATGAATACTGCCATAGTGAGGTACAAATTGCATGTTAAACACGCAAACTGAACCAAACCTGCCGTACTATATATGACATATATAAAAAAATAATACACCGGAAATTGTCATACAGCAAGATAAACGGTGATGAGGCTTGAGCAGCGGGGGTCCCAAAGATGGAATAAGGGACAGAGAGACTGAGAGAGGGAGTACTATATGGGGTAGAAGTCCACAGATAAATTAAGTGAGTACTATATATTCTGTTATGTATATGCATAGTTCATATTACTGTTATAAGCATAAGCCATAGGATTTTTTTGTGTAGGATTGATAAATTGTCAAGCATGGCTGGCAGCCAAGCCTGTGTGTGTTTTTCTTCTGGGTCAGGGTTGAGTGACTCAGGCAGAGCTGGTGACTCACAGGCAACATCACTGAGACCTTCCACTTCTTTCCAGAACATGCTGCAATTTTCTGGAAAGGAAGAAGAGAAGAGAGGTGGAGCTGCCTGAAGTTTTCTGAGGAGCCCTGACCAATCCCCAACCTGGATTGGCAGGGAGCAGGCTTCCTTAAATACTCTGGGTCAGCCCAGCTGGGCAGGAGTTGTTCGGGGTGGAAGCTGGAGATGAAGTGGTAGGCTTTTGTGACCCGTGGGTAACCTTGGGCCTGAGGCTTGGGTGTGGACAGGACCCTCTCAAGACACACGGAGATGTCCTGGGCAGGTGGCTGGTAGCAAGGAAAGGACAGTCGGAGAGCACTGCCAGGCAAAGTCTGAAGGGAGGAACAACAGGTCGCAGCCAAAAAGGCTGGTGAGTGACACACAATCAGGAAGGACTGGGAAGGCACACCTGAGAGGAGTGGAAGATAGCAGTCTGGGATAAGTGCAGAGCCAGTAGAATGAACTGTGGTGGCACGGGCAGTGGAGAGTGGCAGCTGTAGCCAGAAGGGCTGGCAGGGCCTGAAAAGGTGGTAGTAGGAGCAGTAGACATGTGGACAGCTAGCATTGGGACTATGTGTATTTTTGCTACACTATAGGGGGCCAAGGTCCCTGCCTGCGGAGGGCCTTTGCTTTGGGCCTGACTGAGTCAGTGTCAGGCCTGCATATCAGTAATAGCTGTTCCTGAAGAGTGAGTTTAAGAGTCAAAAAAAGTGCTGGAGAGTGAGTTCAAAAGTCAAGTAAAGTGATGGAGAGTGAGATCAAGAGTTGAGTTTGTGCTGGAGGAAGTTGTACATACAGGAGGTTTATATAGTTCCTCAGTCCCTAACATTTTCTGCAATCAATTAGGCATCTCATAACTACCCTATCCCCAGCCACGTTTAATCCCCTCAATAAAAATTTTAAGTGCATGGACTGTTTTCTGTCTGAGAGTGATTGAAGATCATGTGCCTGGCTGGGCAGGGTGACAGATGGATTACAACTACCATCAGCCCCTATGCCTCTGCACATACTTGTCTGAATCTGTTTGCATTCAGTTATTGCCCTTTATTTGTAAATCAAAAAATTATAATGCCCCATCAATGCTTTGCACAGCATTAACTCAATTCCAATTAAATTAAACTCAATTTCAAATTCCTTTTAAAATCATGCCCTGATCAAGTGATGTATTCATCCTAAGCACCCATTTTGAGCATTTTTTAAACCTTTTTGACTGTATTTTGTTCCTTGCTTGCTGACAGTGGTAGTTTGTCGTGATATATACTAAAATAATGGTATATGCAAATTATAGAGGTTAAAAAAAAATGTTTTAGTTAATTTTTATTTTATTTTTTAAGTTTACAAGTTTATAAAGTGATATTGTATATGCATTTTAGTATATGTTTTACAAATATTTAAACTATAGTGCACTTGTCTTATAGGATTTCAGGTGCATTTGGGGTTTTTCTAGACAACGGTAACTTTTTTCCTTTCAGACTATCCCTATCAAATTGAAATGATTCTTACTCAGACGAAAGATTGAGGTAAAGAATCCAGTATGTGATACTCTTCAGCTATTGGTGTAATTTGAGCATGATTTGTCTAGCTCTGTAATCAACCAGGTTTTTTTCTACAAAGAAGTTAAAGTGATGGCAAATATAGAAGTGTTAATAATTATTTATTCACATAGATTCATTCACATAAATCATTTACAGTATATTATGCCACTGTATTTTTTATTTTATTTTTATCCTCTAAGTATCTTATTCCTGAAGCACTGTTGTGTGGCCACATGATCTTTCCCTTTTCTTTGGCATCTGCAGAGAAAGATCTTTGGGAGGGCCTTCTATTACTCTGCTGATGTATGCTCTCTACAGTGTTTTGATTGATGCTGTGCCGTCACATGACTAAAAAAAACTGTTTTCAGAACTGGGCCATAGCCAAATGACCAATACAGCCTGGCTGGCTAATTTAGGGACAACATACAATGACGTCCTCCCAGAATCGCACTTCCTGCGTGCCTCCTGGGGCACACAGTCCTCCAGACCCGTCGCGTCACGGAACAGGGTAAAGGACCAATGACATCGGCCCTTTACCATGTAATCGACAAACTGGAGCATGTCCGGTTCAGCTCCTCCCCTCTCCTCACACCGATCAGTACATCGCTTGTGAGCTGGATCTAAAGTGCCCACAGCGCTGATCTGTGCCCATCCATTTCTCATCCATGCCTCATATATGCCCATCCGTGCTCATACATGCCCATCCATGGCTCATCCCTAGCTCATTCATGCCCATCCATGGCTCAGTCATGTCCATTCAAGGCTCAGTCATGCTCATCCATGGCTCATCCATGCCCACCCATTGCTCATTCATGCTCATCCATGCCCACCCATGCCTCATTCATGCTCATCCATGCCACAACAGTGCTCATACCATGAAAAAATCTGTCTTTCCATGGTAATTAGAGCAAGGTTTGGTTTACCCCTAGTAATTAATCAACAGTGGAATCCGAAGTGCAAAAGATCATTGGGCAAATACAATTTTACAAAGAGCTCAAAATCAACGGCTGAATGATTGGGTGGGATAGACCCATCACGGAACAGGGTAAAGGTCCAATGATCGCTCCGTCCAATGACGAAGCGATCACTTGTCAACAAACTGGAGCGTGTCTGGTTCAGCTCCTCCCCTCTCCTCATACTGATCGGCACAACGCTTGTGAGCTGGATCTGAATCTGAGCTGGACCTGAATGTACCCATCCATGGCTCTTCCGTGTCTTATATATGCCCATCCGTGCTCATACATGCCCATCCATGGCTCATTCAGGTCCATTCGTGGCTCATTCATGCTCATCCATGCCCATCCATGGCTCATTCATGCCCACCCATACCTCATTCATGCAACAACAGTGCTCATACCATGGAAACATCCGTCTTTTCATGATAATTAGAGCAAGGTTTGGTTTACCCCTAGTAGTCTGCACTTGGGATTTCAATGTTAAGATCATTGGGCAAATACAATTTTACAAATAGCTCAAAATCAATTGCTGAATGATCTTGTGGGATAGACCCAGCTCACAATTGATACTTTGGGACAGAAAGTTCATAAAATGAAACAGGGGTTGGGATTAAAGCTACCTGCTGAGGTCCTGAAAAAATTGGTTGAATTTACAGAACAAGTTCAGCTAACCCAACATGCTAACAGCAAGGAAAAGACAGATCAACAGACAGGACAACTGAAGGAGGCCATCTACAAAAACTGGAGCCGTCATTAAACAGGGGTGGGGGCTTTTAACACCATCTGTCTTGTTTACATATAATGCCAATTTAAAAAAGTTAATATGACATTTTGACAGCAATTCACACCTTTACCATTTAATGTATATTAATATTTATGAAGCCTTCCAAACACCAAAGTTAGAATTATGTAAATAGTACCATATTTTTTACAACTACCATCCTGTCCTTAGACAATCCCATATGCCTTTCCATGGTAATGGGATCAAGGCAATGGTGCTACCTGTCTGGATAGAAACGCAGGGATATTTTCCTTACATTTATTAAAACTGAAGAAGAGAGAACCTATTACACAACTTCAGCAGAACAGGTCCAGTTGAATGTGACTACTACTAGATAGTGGGCTGGATTCAGAAACGAGATACGACGGCGTATCTCCTCATACGCCGTCGTATCTCTGAGTGCGGGCCGTCGTATCTATGCGCCTGATTTCTTTACGTCGCTTACGTTAGGCTTTTTTCGGCGTATAGTTACCCCTGCTATATGAGGCGTAGCTAATGTTAAGTATGGCCGTCGTTCCCGCGCCAAGTTTTTAAAATTTTACGTCGTTTGCTTAAGTCGTTCGCGAATAGGGCTGGACATCATTTAGGTTCACGTTGAATCCAATACTTCCTTGCGGCGTACTTTGGCGCAATGCACACTGGGATATTTTATGGACGGCGCTTGCGCCGTTCAAATAAACCGTCAAAAACGCGGGGTCAAGTGAAATTTAAATAAAACACGCCCCCAACATCCCCATTTGAATTAGGCGGGGTTACGCCGCAACACATACGTTACGCCGCTGTAACTAAGGGCGCAAGTTCTTTCTGCATACGGAAGTTATGGCGGCGTAACATATTTGATAGACGTTACGCTGGAAGAAAGATGCGCTCATCTTTCTGAATCCGGCCCACTGTGTTTACTGCCCAAAGCAGTATCTTCTGTCTGGAAAAAGGAAAAATTAAATACATATACAATATGTAATATTTCATAGCGACTTCGCTAAACATTATTTTTAGACCTTAGCAAAGATTAAAAATGTGTATAAAAACACTATGCATTCTTTTTAACAGGCATTTTTAGAATGCTGAAAGAGCTTATGCCTGGGCACCCTTTTTTGGCAATAATGTTTAAAAACAAAAATGACTGCCTGTGTTACATATCTTTTTAGGGGTAAGAATTTCTTCTTTTCAACTTAATCATTGCTTTTACCATACATCACTTTTTAGGGGTAAGAATTTCTTCTTTTCAACTTAATCATTGCTTTTACCATAAGATTGCAAGGAAAAAGTTATGAAGTAGCATTTATATTCTAGCTTAATTTCTATAGAGATCTTTTCATACTGTATACCTGTCATTTCACATCTTTATTTGTGGTCATGAAACGTAGAAAATAATAGTAGAATGAAAATCCTGTTGAAGGCAGAAAAAAAAGGTCTCTTCGCAGGGTGTTGAGAGCACTTCCCATTTACATGAGGAAGATCTTTTAGGAAAGATTTTAGGAAAAAGGTGGCCTGAGGATGAACAACTATATTAACTCTTGAGGTTTTTCTAGACATTTCCAACTGGAATGAGTCCATCAGACACACCCTAATTATACATTAGATGGATCATATTTCATTTAAACATTATGTAATCCTCAAGGAAAGGCTTGAATCTTTACCCAGGAAATAGGAACTCTCAGTTGGCCAGCTCATTGGGATCAATATACGGAATATGATATGATAAGCAATTTTGGTGTGCACACAGTTCATCAATGTCATCGTCTTACTACTGCTTCCCAAACAGATGATAATCAGAAGCGTTATATAATAAATAAAAGGCTGTTGTTATACTTTTATGGAAACCAACATATGTTTCTATTTGTAGACATTAGACAGTGTAATACCTCTAGCAGTACATAAAACACGTTTATTGTTCCGATATTACTAATAAATTACTTAATTTTCTTTATCCGTTGAATCCAGAACTATTTATATACCAGAAAATTAGGATCCCTGTGGAACTCTAAATTACATTGGCAAAAGGTTTTATTATCACTTTACTCTAGCTTTATCACTGTTATATTTTCAAACCAAGTGACAAGTCTTATGAATGTATTTCTATTTTGTTAGCAAGATATTCTCCTTTTGAGTTAGAAAAAAATAAGTATTCCATAAGGTTATTTTTAATAATAGTGGGTTAAAACAAAGTTTTGTTGTTAAAATGAAATTGTATTCTGATTGAGGTATCAAAAAGCTATAAAGACAGCTAAACTGAAAAGTGAAGTCATAAATTACTGTATTAAACAATTTAAAATTGTAATTATATCCAAAACAATATATTTTTAAATATAAAGGAAACCAAACCTCTGAAAACAATATATTTTCAAATATAAAGGAAACCAAACCTCTGAAAAGAGGAATTTTGTTTACCATCAAATATAGCAAAATTGCTTCACAGAGTTTTTGTGCCTACAAAGTGCATTTACACTAAATTGCCTGGGGTCTTGCATGTTCAGGCTATGGCATTTCCAAATTGTGCTTGTGTTTAAATATTCATACATTTGTTTGCCCAGGAGCTTTGGCTTTTGCCAAATATATATACAGTATACATATATATACACACACTACACATACATACACACACTCTGCATTATATATACAATGAAATGCTGTTTCATTGCAAAGAATTTTGAGTTTTCTTAGTTTACCTTTCACTAAATTGGTTTCTACATTTTAAGGGATAGGTGCATCATCAAGAGTGCAGGAAATTTGGGGTTACAACAGTCAGTATTTTAACCCATACAGCAGACCTGGGCAAACTACGGCCCGGCGGACCTTTTAATCCGCCCCCCCCCCCCCCCCGCGCCGCCGCCGCTGCCACGTTAATCACCGCGGCGGGGAACATTACAGACAGCGTTCGTTTGAACAGCTGTTTCCCCGCCGCGCATAGACACTCCCCCTTGGACGGATCTGTCCAATCGCGAGCAAGGGGGAGTCACATAGACACTCCCCCTTGCTCGCGATTGGACAGATCCGTCCAAGGGGGAGTGTCTATGTGACTCCCCCTTGCTCGCGATTGGACAGATCCGACCAAGGGGGAGTGTCTATGCGCGGTGGGGAAAACAGCTGTTCAAACGAACGCTGTCTATAATGTTCCCCGCCGCGGTGATAACAGTAGGCAGGGCCGGGACGGGAGGGGTCACTGTGCCCATCACACGCAGCCACTTGTGCCAACACATGCAGCCACTTGTGCCAACACACGCAGCCACTGTGCCACCATAAATTGTCGCCACTGTGCCCATCAAACGCAGCCACTGTGCCAATCACACGCAGCCACTGTGCCAATCACACGCAGCCACTGTTCCCATCAAACGCAGCCACTGTGCCAATCACACGCAGCCACTGTGCAATCAATTGTTGCCACTGTTCCCAAACACAGCCACTGTGCCAATCACATGCAGCCACTGTGCCAATCACATGCAGCCACTGTGCCCATCAAACGCAGCCACTGTGCCAATCACACGCAGCCACTGTGCCAATAACACGCAGCCACTCTGCCCATCAAATGCAGCCACTGCGCCAATCACACGCAGCCACTGTGCCCATCAAACGCAGCCACTGTGCCATCACATGCAGCCACTGTGCCAACACACGCAGTCACTGTGCCATCAATTGTTGCCTCTGTGCCCATCACACGCAGCCACTGTGCCATCAATTGTCGCCACTGTGCCCATCACACGCAGCCACTGTGCCATCACATGCAGCCACTGTTTAATCAATTGTTATTGATTAAACAGTGGCTGCCTGTCCCCAGCCTCTGTCCCCCTCCTGTGTCATGTCCCCAGCGTCTGTCCCCCTCCTGTGTCATGTCCCCAGCGTCTGTCCCCCTCCTGTGTCATGTCCCCAGCGTCTGTCCCCCTCCTGTGTCATGTCCCCAGCGTCTGTCCCCCTCCTGTGTCATGTCCCCAGCCTCTGTCCTCCTCCTGTGCCATGTCCCCAGCCTCTGTCCCCCTCCTGTGCCATGTCCCCAGCCTCTGTCCCCCTCCTGTGCCATGTCCCCAGCCTCTGTCCCCCTCCTGTGTCATGTCCCCAGCCTCTGTCCCCCTCCTGTGTCATGTCCCCAGCCTCTGTCCCCCTCCTGTGTCATGTCCCCAGCCTCTGTCCCCCTCCTGTGTCATGTCCCCAGCCTCTGTCCCCCTCCTGTGTCATGTCCCCAGCCTCTGTCCCCCTCCTGTGTCATGTCCCCAGCCTCTGTCCCCCTCCTGTGTCATGTCCCCAGCCTCTGTCCCCCTCCTGTGTCATGTCCCCATCCTCTGTCCCCCTCCTGTGCCATGTCCCCAGCCTCTGTCCCCCTCCTGTGCCATGTCCCCAGCCTCTGTCCCCCTCCTGTGTCATGTCCCCAGCCTCTGTCCCCCTCCTCTGTCATGTCCCCAGCCTCTGTCCCCCTCCTGTGTCATGTCCCCAGCCTCTGTCCCCCTCCTGTGTCATGTCCCCAGCCTTTGTCCCCCTCCTGTGTCATGTCCCCAGCCTCTGTCCCCCTCCTGTGTCATGTCCCCAGCCTCTGCCCCCCTCCTGTGTCATGTCCCCAGCCTCTGTCCCCCTCCTGTGCCATGTCCCCAGCCTCTGTCCCCCTCCTGTGCCATCTCTATAACAAGTACTCGTACCAGTTTTCCAACAATGATATTTACTGCTTTTTATAAAGAAATACAATTGATTTTATGCAGTATTGAGTTTAGCCTTTTGGCCCGGCCCTCCAAAATATTTTTAGTTTCTCATGTGGCCCAATCGAAAAAATAATTGCCCACCCCTGCCATACAGGATACTTATTACAACTATAACATCACAGTTAGCTGCTGTATATACCAGAAAATGGAGAACAGAATGATGTCTCAGCTCCAAGCCCAGGCAGGTGGCCTCCTAGACCAGGCATGTATGTCATACTGAAAATAGATGGATTAACTGGGTGGATTACATTTTCTAACTTTGGGAGACCTTGGGTGTTCCAGGGATCTCCTAAAGTTAGGTCTCTGGGAAAGCCTCAGAGTTCAAGTCTAAACATTTGCAGGAGGAAGTACTAATGAACCTCTGGTTAAAAAGATAATCATGGGTCATGAACTTGCACAGGTTCTTGTAAACTCCCCACCCCCATTGGCCTCTCTTTGGTTCCTAATGTGTTGGAGGAGCTGATGATGTGGGTATCTTGGTTGTTTTTATTTTATTATTTCTTCTCTCTGGATAGCACATACTGGCACGCGTGGAATATGCTGCTATAGGGCAACTCCAGGAACTTCTTTCCATTTTTGTTGCTGGTGTGTGCCTCTGAGTCATACTAACACTCTCTTCCCGGGTTGAATATCAAACTCTGATGCTTCTAATTTTCTTTGCTCCACTTAGACCGATCTTTAATAAACTGGACTTCAAAAAGGTGTAATTTTCATTTCCAAATTCAAGAAATGAGAGAGCATCCCCGTTCTTCTGTGGGAACTGTGACCCAAAGATCTGTGGGCCCCCTATGTCTACAGACAAACATAACATGGTATGGTGAGTGACCTGTCGCTAAGTGTACAATATAGTATATTTTATTTTTTCATGAGCTAAGTTTTATTAGGGTGCAGTGGAGCCTCTCACAAGCTGCTCTTGATGTTGGTATGGGGATGTGTGTGACTTCTAGTGAGTGTCAGTAATCTTGAAAGAACTACTGTATATTTCTAAACAGGATACTGGTCTGAACTTCAGCCATATGGAAAGCATAAGTGTATCTACACTGATTGGGGGACAGTACTGGTGGTCTATTCACAAGTCGGTACAGCCGCTGTAAACTTACTAAAGTAGTTCACCATGATGTTCAGTAGCAATTGGGAAGATGTGTGGACTTTGGGCTGATTTACTAATGGAGATGCGAATCTTCACAGAATGAATCTTTTGAATATTTACTTCAGTTATCCAATTGTGTGCTATAATAAGTAAATATAAATTGCTTTTAAAATGATTGGATAATTAAAGTGAATACTTACAGCATTTATTGTGTGAAGATTCTCAATTGCTTCTTTAAATTGGCTTCAGTGTATAAGCTTATCGATTCTGCCTCTTCTTGCAATATCAAATTATTCAAGGGCTAGAAATCTGCAAGTCACACCAAACATATTATTAATGGATGGAGTTTTGTGTACAAACTACCCTCACCTTCATAGTCCCTATAATCCAGGCTAATGATTTTAATTTGAAGTCTTAGTGTATACCATACCCTGTCTATCTGGGCTTCAAACTCTCTTAATAAGATGTCAGGACTATGGAATTCTACAGTTAAATAGAGGTAAAGTCACATGTTCTGGAAATCCCTTGAACCAGTATTTTTAAATGCTGATTTAATACCTGCTTGTAGAAGTGAATATAACTGACCTTTGAAGAACAACTCCAGGCAATAAATATAATCAGCTTTTAAAATGCTAATGTATGGAAAAATGCAGATGATTTTAAATCCTCTCAAGTTGCTTTAGATTGCATGTAAAATTAGATAGAGAACAGTGCAGCGCAAAACCAATATTGTGTAAATAAAAATAAATTATCAATAAAGTCCAAAGGGATTAGAAATCCAATGTGCCATTTCTTAGGATTCTTCACCAAGTGATAATAAACACACCAAACTTATGAGTGATCCCTCCACCAGTAGAGATGGGTACTCTAACCTCAGCAATAGACCACTGTGTTACCAGATGGTCAAATGAGCAGGTATGTCAACAAGGAGACCAGGGAGCAAGATGGTATTTCAGTTCCTCATATATCAGCCAAGCACATGGACCCGAACATGTAGGAAGAAATCATAATCTAAGAGCTTTCCGCTGGACAAGGGTATTTATTAAATGTATAAAACACAGGCTACTCACATTTAGCCAGTAACGTAAGGCATAAAGGACACAAAACAGGGCATCAAATCTTGTGGACGAATTCTTAGGCTCTCAGGACGGCAGTGAGCGACATAAACTTCAGGCTCCTGTCCTGTGTAAACCCCAACATAATGCCACTTGTCTACATGCACTCCAGCAACTGCTCAGTATGAATGTTTGATGTTTACAGCATTTGGATCATTTGGTGTGGACAAACAGCACAGCTTCCTGTTGTCAATAGTTGCTAAGGGAGCAGTGGATGCTTGCAACCGCCGTGTCCTTACCAACCACTGATGTCACCCGGCCCAATCACTTACATGGCTGACAATAGAGAGTGACATCATTGCCTAAATATGGCCACGTCACCACTTTCCTTGTCTCTTCTATTATATTGCAAATGACAGCTCAGGGATCTGTCATTGAGCGAGTGGCATTCTCACATTTGTTCACCAGGTTATTTCCTTCAATGGGCATCAGGTATTGTGATTGATGTACATCTATTTTGTTGAACTTTTTTTTAATAAAGGACTTGTCAAAAGCTGTGTCTGTTTGCTTGTTTGCATTTTTTTTAATTGCTCCCTGTCAGACATAATTTAGTTTTTTTATACATTTCCCCTAGGGCAGTGTCCAGTTCCCTGTGTTATTTGTTTGACAATCACTTGCTTAATAGCCCAAAAAATGGCCAGAACTGTTTCTTAACATTCGGCCTCTACTGAGTTCAAAGGTGTTTGGATTAGGCATTCAAATTTTAGTTGTGTTCGCCAGACCCACTAGCTCATCACTAGTGACAACAGCGGAACATGCATTTGCAATATGTTTTGACAGGACTGCTTGTAGCCTTCATTGGGATAATGTGAGGCAGGGTAACAACATGGTCACGGGGACAACCGAGAGGCTTTGTGTTTAAACAGCACCAGTATCTTCTTTAGACCGCCCATTAAGTTAGTCCGACCACTGAACTTCCGGTGGATCGGATCACGAGCATACATGCCAGTCTAATTCATTTTCTTTTTTTTTTTCTTTTGTATTCACTCGCCGCAGATGATGCGGCTGAATACAACGCTTCCGCCTGAATGTATGACGGCATGTATGCGCTGTAGGAGTGGGCGTCTCTAATCCCTCTCGGAGAATAGTATATTAGGGAGTGATGAGGACTATGTGACCACCCCCATGAATAAGTGATTTGTCACGAAACAAGTCGGAGGCGTGGCCACATAGTCAGTTTGAGGAAGACTTTTGAACGGACGTGACGCTTTTGAACTGTGCAGCACGCCAAGCTTGGCGATACTGTTTGGAGCATCTCTGCCTGGAAAAATTATATTGGATCAGAGTGCAGTGGATTGCAGTGTGCATGAGTGGTGAGAAACCCTGGCTGATCGTAGGTCCGCCGTGACCATTCTTTTTACACCAGCTGAGGAATTATAGAGGAATACTTGGGATTGCTGTGATTTAATGCTGATTTTACTACTTTGTTTTGATTTAAGCTTGGTTGCCAAAGCACGAGAGTGTGAGGCATATAGTTTTGGTGAGTGTCCATTTTGACGGGTGACGGAAACACTGAACACTTGTGGTGTGGTGGAAGCCTGTGAAGATTTCTGGATTATTTATTTATGAACTATATTTATATATTTATTTTTCACATGATTTAGTGTGCACGGGTTCTGTTAAGAGATTCAACTGTTTATTTACACTTATGCAAAGGTGATTTATATATATATATGTGTATATTTTTTTCACAATTTATATATTTGTATATACATTGTTTTCACAATATTTTGCATAGTATTCATTTAGGAGGATTTAGTTATCCTCGTTAGCGTTGTTAATATTGGTTTGATATACCTCTTAAGAGGTTATTTTTTTATTGTTTCACATTATTTACATTTAAGCAGCAGCTAGGGTGTTTCACTTATTTTCCATCAGCGCAACGGTGGCTGATCAGGAGGGTAACAACAGTCAAATTTTCAGGAGAAAGGGACATAGCATTGCCACCCTAAAGTTTGAACTGCCTGCACAAGGGGCATAATCACCTGGTATTGTTTTAATATAAGCTGCACATTTAAAAAGGATTGTTTTTGTAATCACATTAACCTGTTAAAGCATACATAAGATTTTAGTGATTGGGTTTACAAATATGTAATCCTAGTTTTATTTCATACTTTCACATGTGCTTTTTTTACAACCTTCACTTAAATAGTTTCTTGACATAAGATTCTGAGCTGGACAACTTCTTGATTTGCTCTTGTCTAAAATACATCAAGGAGCTTACAAGGAGAATTGCAAATATGTGGCTTAGATGTTCAGAAAGTAAAAAGTTTTTTTTTTTTTGTGGGATTAGAACACCTGCCAGGTTAAAGCGGTGGTTCACCCATAAAAACGACTTCCCCCTATTACACTGCCCCCCCGCATTACAATACGAATATGCCATTAATTTTTTTTTGGCTGCTGTACATACCTGGGTACAGCTATTCACCCGTGTCCTCCGGGTTGCGAGTCCCGCGGGAGTGGGCGTTCCTACCATGGCGATGATTGACGTTTTGACTAAAAAACGAGCTCCCCCCATTACGCGAGTAAGCAGCGTCACGATTGGCGGAAGGAGCCGAACGGCGAGTCGGCGCTATACTGCGCCTGCGCATCGCAGTTCGGCTCCTTTCGCCAGTCGTGACGCTGCTTACGCGACGGGGGGGAGCTCATTTTTTAGTCAAAACGTCAATCACCGCCATGGTAGGAACGCCCACTCCCGCGGGACTCGCAACCCGGAGGACACGGGTGAATAGCTGTACCCAGGTATGTACAGCAGCCAAAAAAAAATTAATGGCATATTCGTATTGTAATGCGGGGGGGCAGTGTAATAGGGGGAAGTCGTTTTTATGGGTGAACCACCGCTTTAAGTTTTGTTGGTGCCCTCGCTAGGAGGGCTCACCCTCTCTAGTCCTGTTCACTATCATCCCTGAAAGTAAGACAAAATTACAACTTTTGAGTGGTCATCAGAACAGGAAGATGGGACCATGGGGACACTAGTTCTGGTGATCCTGGTATCTCTTAACAATTTCCTTCACTTAGCAGAGATTTTCCCTCACTTCATGTTTTGGCTGTGGGATAGGAATTGAAGAGAAGTCTCCCCAACGGGACACAAATGGTGAAATAGAACCTGACAGGGTTTATGAAGTTTCCTTACTCCTTATATCCAAAATGGAAACAATTTGTTTCAGCTCCACTTTAAGGCCCAACAGAACCATCTTAATGTATTAGTGTATAGCAGCCAGGCAAAATTATGAGTAATAATCTTTATTTCTTTTAATATCTACTAATTATCTGCAGCAAGAGTTAGAAAAAGCTGTATTTCCAGCAGATAGCAGTTTTGGACCGTACCTCTCAAACATATTCTCTCCTGCAGTCCAATACACCCCAATAAACAATGCTCTAATCAAGAGTGTTCTAGGGACATCTAGGAAGGCTGGGCCGGTGTGACTCTACTTGTACTGCCAGCAAAGGGTTTTTAACCCCTGCTGCAGTGTTTAGCTGATAAAAAGCTGAAACGACTATATACACAGCCTGACTGCATTACAGTAAATCATTAACTGGATTAAATCGGGCTTTAAAATTCAAAATGCTACTACAGTGGGTGTATTAGTGTGCTAGAGCCAGTGTTGCCAACCCCCTCAAGTGAAATTTACTGGTAAGATGCCTAAAAATTACGAACGACACCAATTTTTTACTGGCACTTCAAAAAAGCACCTAAAATTGCTGTTTTCGGTGCTAAACTGTGCAACTTTAGTATTTAAACTATAAACATGTTGCTAGTGCTATTAGCAAATGGCCCAGATTCAGGTACATTTGCGCTTTATTTGCGGAGGCACAGGGCAACGATTTTGCCCTGCGCCCACGCAAATATTTTGCGCTGCCCTCGATTCACGGAGCAGTAGCTCCGTAAATTGCCAGGGCGCGCCGGCAAAATTGCCCGGCGTAAGCGTGCGCAATGTAAATGATCCCGCCCGGGGCGGGAATCATTTAAATTAGGCGCGCTCCCGCGCCGAGCGTAGAGCGCATGCTCCGTCGGGAAACTTTCCCGACGTGCATTGCGGCAAAGGACGTCATTTGCTTCAGAGTGAACGTGAATGCCGTCCAGCGCCATTCACGAATCACTTACGCAAAGGACGTAGATTTTAAATCTCGCAACGCGGGAACGTGGGTATCCTATAGCATTGGCTGCGCCTGCTATTAGGATGTGTAACGTTACGCGAAACCCGACGTACGCAAACTACGTAATTTGTGTACGCAGGGCTCGCGCAACGTTGTGAATCGGTGTTAGTATGCAATTTGCATACTATACACAGATCACAATGGGAGCGCCCCCTAGCGGTCATCGCTAGAATGCAGCCTAAAATCTGCGTGGCATAAGAGCCTTATGCCACGCAGATTTTAGGCTGCAGTCGGCGTAGCGATGTTCCTGAATCAGGAGCATTCGCTACGCCGGAGCAAGTAAGCAATTGCGCCGTGTAACCTATGGTTACACAGGCGCAATTGCTTCTTGAATCTGGGCCAATGTGTTTAAGTTAAAGCGGTTGTAAACCCGCATCAAATTTTTTTATTTTTTTTCTCCTGCAAGGCAAAAGTCATAATGAGCTAATATGCACCGCATATTAGCTCATTATGAAATACTTACCTCGGAACGAGGTGTGCAAAACTTACCTGGTTCACGCCGAGCGAGAAATCATCTTGCTCCGGCGTGTTTTCCGGGTATCGCCGCTCCAGCGCTGTGATTGGCTGGAGCGGCGATGACGTCACTCCCGCGCGTGTGCGCGGGAGATTTAAATTCAGCAAGGTCCGGCGGCTGCCGGTCCTTTAGCCGAGGATCCCCGTGCGCATGCGCCGATGCAGTCAGCGGCGCAATGCGAGGGGAATATCTCCTAAACCGTACAGGTTTAGGAGATATTCTTTATACCTACAGGTAAGCCTTATTATAGGCTTACCTGTAGGTAAAAGTAAAAAAAGTGGGTTTACAACCACTTTAAACAAAAGCCAAAAACCAAATTTCTCTCTATACATGAAGGTCAGGTTAATATAACACAGTCAGAGCACAGCGTTCCCCATTACAGTGCAAGGGAGAACTCTGCGAACCTTGATGTAAAGGACGATGCCACAGATCACGATCTAAGGGGGAACTCTGATGTAAGGAGGGGCTCTGCGCTCACATTTACATCAGAGTTCCAAATTACATCAGGGTCCGCAGAGTTCTCCCTTGCAATATAAGAGGAAATCCTGCAGACTCTGATGTAAAGGGGAACATTGGGAACTCTAATGAGGGGGGCAATGACTCTGGTGACCAGAGATTACCTTCCGCAGAGTGAATACACTAAGGTAAGGGGGGTTACTGATATAAGGGTTAACCTTTATTTCAGTGCCCCCTTACATTATTATGTTCACTCCCCCCCCCCCTTACATCATTAACCCTTTCTCAGACTGACCTCCTCTCAGGTGCACTGTGCAGGGCTCAGGCAACTCCAGCTTGGCGGCTCTGGTTTTATCTGATAGTTTCCGCTACACAGTCCACACACATCTGACTTCTCTCGTGATCCCCAATCTGGCGGCGCTCCCACTCTTGACTCCTCTACTGGCTCCACCTCAGAGACTGCAGACATGATAAAAGATGAGATGGTCAGAGACTGCAGACATGGTACAGGAGATGGTCAGAGACTGCAGACATACTACAATAGATGGTCAGAGACTGAAAACATACTACACGAGATGGTCAGAGACTGCAGACATGGTACAGGAGATGGTCAGAGACTGCAGACATACTAAAAGAGATGGTCAGAGACTGCAGACATACTAAAAGAGATGGTCAGAGACTGCAGACATACTAAAAGAGATGGTCAGAGACTGCAGACATACTACAAGAGATGGTCAGAGACTGCAGACATGGTACAGGAGATGGTCAGAGACTGCAGACATGGTATAGGAGATGGTCAGAGACTGCAGACATACTACAAGAGATTGTCAGAGACTGCAGACATACTACAAGAGATGGTCAGAGACTGCAGACATGGTACATGAGCTGGTCAGAGACAGCAGACATACTACAAGAGATGGTCAGAGACTGCAGACATGGTACAGGAGATGGTCAGAGACTGCAGACATGGTACAGGAGATGGTTATGCGGATAGGATACAGGAGATAGTTATGCGGACAGGATACAGGAGATGGTTATGCGGACAGGATACAGGAGATGGTTTTGCGGACAGGATACAGGAGATGGTTATGTGGACAGGATACAGGAGATGGTTATGCGGACAGGATTCCTCACCCATAGATAGTCATACCCAGGGCTCGACAAATCCCGGTCGCCAGGTCGCCATGGCGACTAGAAATAGTGTGAGCTGGCGCCATCTGGTGGTGAGCCGTTGGTATTACAAGTTATTACCACCAGATGTGAGCTGGCGCCATCTTGTGGTGGCCGTTGGTATTACAAGTTAAGCATTACAAGTTAAACAGCAATTCTAATGTCATTTTTCACTATTTTCACTGCCATCTTCTTCCCTCTAATTAGAACCCCTAAACATTATATATATTTTTTATCCAAACACCCTAGAGAATAAAATGGCGATCGTTGCAATACTTTCTGTCACACCGTATTTGCGCAGCGGTCTTACAAGCGCACTTTTTTGGGAAAAAATTACACTTTTTCTAATTAAAAAATAAGACAACAGTAAAGTTATCCCCATTTTTTTTTATATTGTGAAAGATAATGTTACGCCGAGTAAATTCATGCCCAACATGTCACGCTTCAAAATTGCGTCCGCTCGTGGAATGCCGACAAACTTTTACCCTTTAAAATCTTCATAGGCGACGTTTAAAAAAATCTACAGGTTGCATGTTTTGAGTTACAGAGGAGGTCTAGGGCTAGAATTATTGCTCTCGCTCTACCAATCGCGGCGATACCTCACATGTGTGGTTTTGAACACTGTTTACATATGCGGGCGCTGCTCCCGTATGTGTTCGCTTCTGCGCGCAAGCTCGTCGGGACGGGGTGCGTTTTCTGGCTCCTAACTTTTTTAGCTGGCTCCTAGATTCCAAGAAAATTTGTCAAACCCTGGTCATACCTATCCTCACCCATAGTGATACCCATATCCATCCTCACCCATAGTTATACCCATCCTCACCCATAGATAGTCATACCCATTCTCACCCACAGGTCATCCTCACCCACAGTCATACCCTTACCCATCCTCACCCATAGATAGTCATACCCATCCTCACCCACAGTCATACCCATAGATACTCATACCCATCCTCACCCATAGAAAGTCATACCCATCCTCACCCATAGATAGGCATACCCATCCTCACCCATAGACAGTCATACCCATCCTCGCCTCTCCTGTTCTTTCCACCCCAGAATCTCCATCCTCCTCCTCACCCCCATTGCCACCCCTATACTTATCTCCATCCTCCTCATTATGATCCTTACTGCAAAACCCAACCCCCATGTCCATCCCCTCCTCACTCACCCACTTCCCCGGAGACCGGCCGGCTCTGCCCGATGGACATAAAGTGTAACATATCAATTAACAGAAATGTTGCTGTCATCAGGTACCACTTCCACAGAAATCTGGGCAGCGGTCCAGGTATAGAACAATATAGAAAATAAATAAAATAGGTTTTAAAGAGCAGATATGGGAAGCAGTAATATTCTTTATGAGTAATTTATGTTTATATTCTTAGATACTCTTAACTTCTTATAAAGACAATATTAAGAGTAGTATTTATTAACTTTAATTAATTGGGTTGTGCTTTGTAAATTAACAGAAAAAAAGGCACAAAAATATATTTAACTTATATAGATTGATTTGTGGTTATGTTATTTTCTATTGGGGTTGGCGGGCCATGTCCTCAGAAAACTCTGCCACAGAAGAGCCCAGTCAGGAATGCTGGTAGATCAGACTGTGTGACCGCACAGAGGAACCAAACAAGGTGAGTAGTGAAATAAAAGGTGTTTATTTACAAATGTGTGAACCACCAGTGCACAATAAAACGACAAACAGTATGTACAAATAAAGGGGAATACCGTATTCATAAACGAGCCAAGCCGAGGTCATACACATGGGAGGTCAGTAGATGGGTAAGGATGGGGACAGGAATCAGGACACAGGGAGGACAAGTCCAGGCAGGGATCAAGGATCGGGATCAGGATCAGGTCCAGGGATCAAGTCCAGAAATCAGGGTCAAATACAAGCTCAAGATCAGGGTAAGTAGACCGATACCAGGGCGAGGACTGATTGCACACGCCGGGTATATATAAGCCTGTTAATTACGTTCAGGTTACACCTGAACGCAGGAAGGGCTGTGTGCTCCACACTGCTAAGAATCCCCCGCTGGTGGACGCCAGTACTGCAGCCCAAGGATAACATAGCACCACCAGGAAGAACTCCCCCGACAGTCCAAGACTGTCGGGAGACACCTGGTGGTGGGCCACAGTACTGCACGCCAAATACCAGGCAGTAACACCAGCAGGGGGAACCTTCCCTGACAAGCCCTTTATATATTTAAACATTCTACAAAATCCACATGTCAGATTATATCAAATACAGTTTTGCTCCTCTGATAAATTCTTCTGATAATTTACAACTTGAGCGAAAGGCTGAAATATATTGTACTTCCTCACCTTATCTCTCCTTTTTTCTGTCATTGTAGTCTCGTATTCTGCAGTTACAGGCGCTCAGCAAATGCCGCCACACCCAGGGAGGCCGCCGGACAGTGCGGGACACATAAGCCCGAGCAGTCCCCGGGATCTACCGGCGGCGGAGGAAGAGACAGCCGGGAGCCCCTGTAGGGCTGGCCTCAGGATGAAGTTCGCCGTCCACTGAAATCTATTCAAAAATGGCGCAGAGCGGCGCCATTACATTACTGCGCATGCGCCGCCCGGCCGAACGCATACAGGCTTTCCCGAGCCCAGCCGGCTTCGGAACGGTGCATGCACGGTTGTATGGTCGGCTCGCGGCCATCTTTTTTACGGGCACCCGATGCCCATAGTGGACTTTAACAGACAGCCCGAAAAGGGGTTAAATTTACGGGCTGTCCGTAAATATACGTACGGTTGGCAACACAGGCTAGAGCCACGTTAAACTGGCTGGAAGGCTATATCTTGTATGTATTTCCATTTATTTTCACTGATTGAATGAAATGTTTCTTTAAGTTTTCCTGAACAATTCATGATATCGTGGTTTGACAATGTATTTTTATAACACAGCTTTAAAAACACATATAGTTTTTAATGGATCTAAGAGTCAATTTCACCATCTGCAGAACTAGCACAGCAAGGTAAAACCAAAGTACAAAACTTTCTCACCTTAAGAGATCATTTACTGAAATACATTAGTTCTTTACAATCTCTACAAGTGACCTGTTCATATCTGAATGTTCTCATCAGAGCCAAATGTAAAACCTCCATCATTATTTTATATTTAGTGATACTTGTCTGGACAACATGCAATGCACCACTTAAAGCACCTGCTTACATTTCCAGGAAAGAAAAGGCAATGCCGGTGGAGACACATAAAGTAAGTGTCATTTACTCAGTATGAAATGATTTTAGCTCCAGTAATGTAAGAAGAAGGTTTTATTTGCTGCATTCCTGGCAAAGACTTGTCACTCATCACAAGTGGCTGATGAAAGATTATATTTCCAATCTGAATTTCTATCCGCCCCCACTACATGCAACTGCAATCATGTAAAGGAACAGAGAAGTGAGGACTGCATTCTGTACAAGTTAATAGGTAGGGGGCATTGGCCAGTGAGCACATAATCTTTCACAATCGAAAACTGTTAGTAATTTAATGGAATTATGACTCAGGTACTTTGAATACTGTGGCATTTAGTATGTACTTACTAAGCCTTATTTCTGAACACAGGGCAATTGACCACTTTTATTAGGAAAATCCTTTTCTTTATAGAAAGTAAAATAGTTGCCATTTACTAATACATTTTTTATTTATTTATTTTATTGTTAAATATGTCAAGTTTTGCCTAAAACATATATTTTATCGCATGTCTGAACCCAAACCCAAACATTTTATATTTTTGTAAGTTTTATTTTTTATTTTTTCAGGCTTTATGTTTTCCTTTATTTTCACCAGTCACCAGGTTATTGCTGCAAATGATACACTTCCTATCCTAGGGTGACAACACTTACTTATACCATCTCTTTGGAGGAGCAGCATTGTCACCCTAAGCTGCTCTCCCTAACTCCCCCTCGTTTTGTCTCAATCGCACAGGCAGGAAGGTTATGTAGTTGAGCAAAGAAAGCTTTAAAATGTGAAAACATTGTTTTAGATTTTAGTTTAGTACACAAATAAAGTATGATTTAAAGAGTAACTTTATTTTGGGGGTGTGGTATGAGAAATGGCCCTTCCCCAAATAGGATATTGCACTGAACCAGTAGGTGCAAGAACCAGAACATTCGCTAAGGGCGTCCATAGCATAGGGCAAGGGGGGAAATTGCCCCCCCCCGGAATCATAAGAAGGTGTTGAAGACAGTTGCCCTGTGTTGCAATGGCCGCACGGCCACTGTGGACTTTTTTCTAAGTCTGCTGGCCTGGGGCTGCTCTCTTTTCCAACTTATCACAGTTAGACATCAGTCCCTCCCTCCCTCCCCCCCGGATCAGCAGATTGGTTCTGCCGCTCGGGCCTCTGCTCGACATCTCGGATTGGCTAATAGAAAGCAACATCCTTTTTGCTATTCTACATGTAGCGCCCCCTTACTTTCAGTATGGGCACTACGCTAAAGTTAGTGGGGAATGGGAGAGTTATTTTGCTCCCATTCACAAATTGCTAAAATTGGGACTTCTGTCACTCCAGAAATGTCCACTGGGTCAGTCTGTGCTCCAGGGATGCAATACCATCCCTGGCCAGCAGTTGGCACCAGAGGGGTTCTGGCAGAGCAACTTTCCCCAGCAGCCAATGAGAGGAGCTCTTCCCTCGCGGGGCATGCTGGGGGAGGGTATATCTGTGACAGGTGTCATGTGCTTTGCAAGTTTCGCAGGGTCCCGGTTCCAGGTGCGGCATCCACCTTCAGGTTGCGCGCATCCATGGACCCCGCCAGCGCGGCCCACCAGGCCAGAATTGCAGGCTACACAAACCCTCATCCGGAGGAAAAAGGGGACTCCAGTGACTAACTGGGTCCCCAGTTCTATTGATAGGATCCCAGGCTGGGTGCCGTTCGATTGGGGGGGTCGGCTTGAGGGGAACTCGGAGGCAGGTTGTCCAACAGGGCTTGAACGAACCAATCGGGGATCTGGTGACCGGAATGTTGATAGGTACGTTTTGCTGTCATCTGGTGACCTATGCTAAAACCTACTGGGAGGATTCGCTCCATTTATCCATCTAGCTCACCTAAAGTAATTGGCCTGTGGCAGAGGCCCTAGAGCCAGGTCTGTGAGAGAGACATGTTGCTCCCAGCAAATCCTAAGTGACACTTCGCCTGCCAGGCTTGTGAGAGAGGTCTGTCCGGGGGCACTTTACCCACTCCAGCTAGAGTGGCGACGAATAATAATTTGGTACTCTATTGAGCAAGGACTGCTCAATTAATATCCGGGCCTGATACTGCAAGGTTCTCCCTTTTCTTCATCAACCTGCTCTTCCCATTTGATGTTGATGTTTTCCGTGTTTGGCCTGGAAATAAAGCATTGGAAAA
This sequence comes from Rana temporaria, assembly GCF_905171775.1. NCBI lineage: Eukaryota > Metazoa > Chordata > Amphibia > Anura > Ranidae > Rana > Rana temporaria. Next base: position 65,294,382 of record NC_053494.1, read on the forward strand.
CCTTTATTCACTGTCTGGACCTTTGTTCACTGCTTTGTTCTCCAACTGCACCCATATGCCACATTAAGGTAACTCAATATGCCGATCCCAATAACAAATCAGCAGCTCCTGCGGGGGTAACGCTACATACAGAACAGTGGGAAGTCTCAGGGTAATTTTAAAAAGACTACTCAGATAATAGCTGAGTATCTTCCCACACATATAATGGGGTCTGGCACCTCCTAATTTTTTTTCACAAATTTGGCAATAAAACTGATATATATTGACAGGTGGGCACAATCTGATAAGTTACCATCCAAACAGTGTCACATTTGGGGAATAGGCAAGTGCTATATACTACCATGAAGTCACTATTATGGGTTCGTACTGAGGAATTGAGCGACCAACAGCAGGGGTTCATTCACCGTTTCAGGTCCAATTTTTAGCCCAAATATTTGTCTGAATTCGGATCTGAAATGGACCAGAAAATGCACATGACTCTTGTGCAATTCACACCGGAGCCACTCCGGTGTGATACAAGACCTTTGGGATATGTGGACATTAGAATCTAATAAAATAACCCTATTTTGCATAACCCAAAATTATCAGAACTTGATAAATTAGAAGATAAGCAGGATTGGTCAGGAACTAGTATTAGTTATATACTTTGGGCCAGATTCACAAAGCACTTACGCCGGCGTATCTAGAGATGCGCGGCGTATTTGTAAAAATGTGCCGTGCGTATCTCTGCGCCGTATCCTCAAAACGAGATACGCCTGAAAACCATTTTTTTTTCCGACCGACGTAAAACGATTACCCCGGCGCATCTTGGTTCGCAAAAATACGCTAGACGCACCATTGTTTTGCTATTCAAGTACGTTTGTGTGGCGCAGGCTATGCCCTGTGCGCATCAGCTGAATGTCCGGTCTAAAGTTACACCTTATAAAAGCAGGCTTAACTTTGCACCAGACGTGTGCAGGTCAGCTAAAGCAACACCATTAGGGATGAGCTGAGCACACACACTTGCAGGACAACAATCTGTATGCCAACATGCCAGGGGCATCCATGCTCATAGCTATACTAGTGACTTTAGAGGCGCGCAGAAGGAGGAGGAGGAGGGCACAGGAGAGGATATACCGCACACGCCTAGATGTCTTTGGCATGCCTGCTTCTGAGGTGTATCGCACCTTCAGATTCAGCCCTGAAGCCATCATGGAATTAACCACAACCCTGCAGGGTGACATCACCAGCCCAACACACCACTCACATGCAGTGGAGCCACTGGTCAAGGTCATGGCAACACTCCATTTCCTTGCCACTGGCTCTTTTCAGCGCACAAGTGGAGTGGTGGCTGGGATGGCACAATCCTCCATTAGCAGATGTGTGCACCAGGTTATCCCTGCAATCCTGAGACGCATGGCCAACCAAATCATCAAACCCACCCAGGAGGACCTGCGGATGAAGACAATGACAGATTTCTACAGAATTGCCAGATTCCCATGCACCGTGGGGGCCATTGATTGCACACATGTGGCACTACAGCCCCCCCGTGAGACAGAGAACATATACCGCAATCGGAAGCATTGGCATTCCATCAACGTACAGGTGATAGCCGATGCCCAATACCTCATATGGCACGTCCGTGCCAAACACCCAGGATCCAGCTATGACAGCTACATATACCGTCAAAGCAAACATCCCAAGAGAATTTGAACAGAACGTGTATGGGGACAGCTGGCTGGTTGGTGAGTGACATGGGTGTCAGGCATGACTGCCCCCCCCCATGATGCAGACATCACGAGGGGCACATGCATGACTAACATCCTCCTGTCTTTTCCCTTCCAGGTGACTCTGCATATGCACTTGGACCCCATCTCATGACTCCATTCCGGAACCCCCAAACCCCAGGAGAGGAAAGATACAATGAAGCACCCATACGTACCCGTGCAGTGGTGGAATGCACCTTTGGCCTCCTGAAGTCCCGTTTCTGATGCCTGGATAAGTCTGGGGGTACCCTGTTGTATTCCCCAAACTTTGTGTGTGAGATCATCGGGGCATGTTGCATGCTGCACCACTTCACCATGAGAAGGGGCCTGGAGATTGACCTATGTGATGACCTGACCCCCGAACCACACAATCCCCCCCTGACCGAGGGTACCCCGTCTTCTGAGGGAAGAGCAGCCAGGAGACGCCTCTCAGAAGGCATCTTTGCACGTTAAACCCACACATTAATCATGGCACAATGAGAATGCATGCATGCATGCACACCACTGTGGTCCCTAGCACACACACCCCACATCGAATTGGATTAGACCAAAGTACACCGCACGGTACTAGGGAGCAGCAACGCCCCGCCAAGGCTCCAATTATGTCACTGTACATTCATACACCATTCACATGGACCTGGGATCACTTCTCCCTGGTCCTGGGGAACCCTTCTCCACCACAAATGAGGGTGACACCCCTTTTCAGACAGGAATGTCACCCCCACATTCATACATCATTCACAAACATAAAACAAATCATAATCACAGTAAAAAAAAAATTAAAACAAAAGAACATCATAAATTAACGTCTGCGTGACCCACGCCTGGGCCGGCCACGACAACGGCCACGGCCCCTCAGGGGAGACTCATGGGGGGGGAATCAGGGGAAGGAGGAGCCTCCCCTGGTCTCTGCCCACCTGCTGGCCTGCCCTCCAAGGCCACGGCTATCCTGTTCAAGCCCACATTGAGGGCTGCCGTATTGGCCTGGACAGCCTGGGTCAGGGCATGCACCTCCTGACCCACGCCTGCTGTTGCAGTCTGCAGTTCATTAAAACAGTTTATGAACGCCAAGGAGTTGCAGCTCACTTCAGTCACTGAGTCCTTAATAGAGGACAGGCTGTCCTCCATCTGTGCCAAAGTCTGCGTGACCTCACCCAGATGGCGGGTCTGAAGGGCCTGGTCCCTCCACAGATTGGCCGGCAGAAAGTCTGCCACCCCCTGGTCTTCTGGGTGGCCTTCCTGCCTCCAGATGAGGCTTGTGGCCTGGGAGGAGGGGAGCCCTGTTGGGGGAGGAGTGGGAGGGGCTACCCCTGATGGTGGCCTGACTGCCTCCAGATGAGGCTTGTGGCCTGGGAGGGGAGCCCCCTGAGGGGGAGGAGTGGGAGGGGCTACCCCTGATTGTGGCCTGACTGCTGCCAGCCACAGGGGGAGACTCCTCCAAAAGGAGAAGTATCTCACCGGCTATGTCAACCTGATCCTCCTCAACCTCCTCCCCCTCATCCTCCTCATGAGGTGAGTTGTGGCCACTCTCCTCCCCTGAGGACTCCAGCCTTGCCTGGGGAACTTCAGCAGCCTGATGTCCGGGGGTTGGTGCAGACTGGCCTGATGGCCCAGCACCTTCCTGGCCATCTGTGGATGACACAAAACATACACAGGTTGGAGGATCCACACACTTGGCACATATTCCCTTCCCCCCACACATGCTACTCGCCAGATGGAAAAAAAAACATACCTGTCCTCACGGCCTCCTCGGAGTCAAAGCCAGGCAGGCCCACCACTTGCTGCCTGTTGAAGCACCGGGCCACTGCCAGTCAGTCAGCCTGATGGTGCAAGGTGGTCCCCGTCCAGTGCCCCTGGGCTGTAAGCTTGGCTAGCTTATCACGGATCACGCGGCGGAGGTCATTGATCTTTTTGGAGATCCCACTGACGGTCCTCATCCCCCCCCCCCCCCCACCGCATTGATCTCATCAGTAATGTTCTGCAGGATCTGCTTCTTCCTGGCCGGGGTGATGTCCCGGATCTCAGGGCCATGCAAATATCGCCCATGATGGGAAATGGCCCTGGCAAGAATCTGCTTTTCCCGGACAGAGAAGTTTAACTTCCTCTTCTTTGGTGACATATCACCACCAAACAGTCAGCACCAAACAGACACAAAAACAAACAGCACACACAGACACAAAAACACACAGCACACACAAAAACACACAGCACACACAGACACAAAAACACACAGCAAAAAACAAACACCAAAATCAAACAGACAGCTAATACAGACACCAAAAAACACACAGAAAAAACAAACAGCTAATACAATCTCCTATCACACTCTCCAAAAAATCTTTGCTACAACACTCCTACACAAACCAACAAACAGCCACAGACAACAGAACAAAAGCACCTTGCTTTAGGAAGGGAAACAAATGGATGTACTTTTGCAATGGAAGGGCGTTTGTCTGGGCCTATTTAAGCACAGGGCGTATCTCACTAAGTATACTTGGCCTAGTTCCTATCTCACTGATTGCGCCGGGCCGAGTTATACGCATGCGCAGAGAGGCTATGATCAGAGTCAGCACCATTGCGCATGCACATGCCAGCCGGCCCTTCATTTGCATGGGTTCACGGGTCATGTCAATGAAGCACGCCCACTTCCTTCCCACTTTCAATTACCCTGCCTTACGCCTCAGAATTTAAGTTACGCTGGCACAAATTTGGGCGCAAATACTCTGTGGATACGGTACTTGCGTCACGAAATAGAGCCGGCGTAACATAACAGAGATGCGCTACGCCGGTCTATATATACGCCGCTCTACGTGAATCTGGCCCTTTAAATCTATTATCATGATGTCTTTAAAATCTTCAAACAATTAATTACAGGATGACTTCCCTCTTCCTCGAAACTGGTTTTATAATATTTACAACTGAGATATGCAACTCTCTGTGTGGGTCCCATGTTGTGTCTCTTATCAAAACTATTGTTGAACAGGTCTAATTCTTACCAAGGACCCCAAGTCTTGGATTTCTTAGCACATATACTTAATATATCGAATATCTGTAAAGCTTCGTACACACGAATGGACTTCCATCGGACAATTCGGTGGATTTTGGTCCAAAGGGCGTTGGCCGTGAACGTGTTCTGCATACACACGGCCCAACATTTTCAGCCAACATTCACCAAACCACATGGTTTTTCAGCTCTTTACCACCACCCTTTGGGCAACTTCTACTATTGTTGTCTGATGTTTAGCATTGGTTCCGAGCATGCGTACTTTGGATTTTAGTTGGACGGACTTGTGTACACACGATCGGATAAACCGAAGTAACAGATTTATTGCCAGACAGAACAGCCAATATATGTTGTCATTAATTCAGCCAACAATTGTCTGATGGAGCATACACAGTCGGATTATCTGACACAACACGTCCATCAGACAATTATGGCCATAAAATATGGCCATAAAATTGGATCGTGTGTAAGGGCCTTAACACAGCTAATACTTACTTGATGTTTCAGTGGATCACCCCACTGATAACTCTAGAAAAACTATACTGCATATTTTGCTCTATGTATGGAAACTGGCAACAATTCCATGAAAACACACTACCACTCCCTTCTTGAGGGAATGGTTTGCTTAATAAAACTCTTACCTCCTATAAGCTAGCTTATAAATTCAGAGGTTGCCCCATACATTTAACAAAATTAAGGATTTGTGGGTTGACTCCTCTATACTGCCTCCAGTCTTATATTTTGAATTTATCTTATCCTGTGTACACCAATCATATCATATACCTGGTTGTTTTGCATACTCTGGAAAGTTTTTTCTTATTATAATGTTTTTATTGTACTTTTTTATGCCGCACATTCTCACCACATGGTGAAAGTACCTGTATCTGTCTTATGGAAGAAAAAAAAAGCAACAAAAAAAAAAATTGTGAATAAAAAAAAAAGATGTTTTTTTTAAAACATACAGGTGCTCTCTGGCGCAATAATCTCATATAAATAAAAACAAATCAGAAATAAAAAGACAACTTAAAGCGGTGGTTCACCCTCCATAACAAGATTTTAGCATAAAATTAGGCATAGTAGCGCGAGCTACAGTATGCCTGTATTTATTTTTTTAGCCCGGTACTCACTGTGCAATCGTATATTGAAGATTCCGACTCCCCGCAGGGAATGGGCGTTCCTATCCAGAGGGAAGGTGATTGACGGCCGGCTCTGGCATGTCACGCTCCCCGAAGACAGCCGAAGTAGGTCTCGGCTCTTCACGGCGCTATACGGCGCCTGCGCACAGACTATGCGCAGGCGCCGTGAAGAGCCAAGTCCTATTTCGGCTATTTCTGGAGAAGCGTGACGTGCCAGAGCCGGCCGTCAATCACCTTCCCTCTGGATAGGATTGCACAGTGAGTACCGGGCTAAAAAAATAAATACAGGCATACTGTAGCTCGTGCTACTATGCCTAATTTTATGCTAGAGGAAAAAAATATTTTTTTTTTTTTTTTATAGGGTGAACCCCCGCTTTTACCACTTACCCCCCGGACCATATTGCTGCCCAAAGACCAGAGTACTTTTTGCGATTCGGGACTGCGTCGCTTTAACAGACAATTGCGCGGTCGTGCGACGTGGCTCCCAAACAAAATTGGCGTCCTTTTTTTCCCACAAATAGAGCTTTCTTTTGGTGGTATTTGATCACCTCTGCGTTTTTTATTTTTTGCGCTATAAACAAAAATAGAACGACAATTTTGAAAAAAATGAATATTTTTTACTTTTTGCTGTAATAAATATCCCCCAAAAATATATAAAAAAACATTTTTTTTCCTCAGTTTAGGCCGATACGTATTCTTCTACATATTTTTCGTTAAAAAAAATCACAATAAGCATTTATTGATTGGTTTGCGCAAAAGTTATAGCGTTTACAAAATAGGGGGTATTTTTATGGCATTTTTATTAATATTTTTTTTTACTAGCAATGGCGGCGATCAGCGATTTTTTTTCCGGTATTGCGACATTATGGCGGACACTTCGGACATTTTTGACACATTTTTGGGACCATTGGCATTTTTATAGCGATCAGTGCTATAAAAATGCATTAGATTACTATAAAAATGCCACTGGCAGTGAAGGGGTTAACACTAGGGGGCGGGGAAGGGGTTAAGTATGCCTGGGTGTGTTCTTACTGTGGGGGGGGGGGTGGCCTCACTAGGGGAAACACTGATTTTCTGTTCATACATTGTATGAACAGAAAATCAGCATTTCCCCTGCTGACAGGAACGAGAGCTGTGTGTTTACACACACAGCTCCCGTTCCCCGCTCTGTACCGAGCGATCGCGTGTGCCCGGCGGCGATCGCGCCCGCCGGGCACACGCACGGGAGTCGGGGGCGAGCTAGTGGCGGCCAGGGCCGGACTGGGAATGAAAACCAGCCCTGGAAATAATTTCATACCAGCCCCACAGCACCAGCCCAAAAAAAGAGAGAAATCCATGAGAGAGCCAGAGAGGGGCCGGGCTGCCATAATTGCGGCCTTATCACCCATAAATATGGCCTTACCAGCACCCATAAATGCGGCAATATCAGCACCCATAAATGCGGCAATATCAGCACCCATAAATGCAGTAATATCAGCACCCATAAATGCAGAGGAATCGTGCGGTGTATCATGGGCACAGCACTGGGCAGAAAGGCAGAGTGGAATGGAACATCAGACAGTTACTGCACGCAGTGGTACACATACAGGTCACACTCACTGGCAGTGGCACTGTGATGGTCAGGGACACGCAGCTTTGCAGGGATACAGTCCTCTGCCAATGCTGCGCCAGTGTCTCTGACACTGTACAGGGGGAGAGAGGGAGTAGGATCACCACCGGCTCTGTCTGCTTAGCACATCACACACAATCGCACATGATGATGACTTTAAGGCCTCTGTCACACTGGGGCGGTGGGGGCATCGGCAGTAAAGCGCCGCTATTTTTAGCGGCACTATTCAGCCGCTAGCGGGGTGCTTTTAATGGCCGCAAAGCGCCGCTTTGATTTCAATGGGCAGGGGCGCTTTAGGAGCCGCTCCTACTGCGCCTCAAAGATGCTGCTTGCAGGAAATTTTTTAATGTCCTGGCAGCGCACCACTCCAGTGTGAAAGCACTTGGGCTTTCACACTGGAGTGAATGGAACCACTCTTTCAGGGCACTCTGCAGACGCTATTTTTTGCGTTATAGCGCCTGCAAAGCGCCTCAGTGTGAAAGGGGTCTTAGACTACTTTCACACTGAGGTACTTCGCAGGTGCTACAAAATAGCGCCTTCAAAATGCCCTGAAATAGCCTCTCTTCTCACTCCAATGCGAAAGCATCTTTGAGGCCCTGTAGGAACGGTGTATACACTGCTTCTAAAGCGCCCCTGCCCATTGAAATCAATGGGCAGCGGCGCTGAACCGCCAGCAAAGCGCTGCTGCTGCGGCGCTTTGCGGGCGTTTTTTTTTTATCCTTTTGGACCGCTAGCATTGTGCTGGCAGGACACTCAAAAAAGTCTTGAGGCGCCCTGCTAGCGGCTTAATAGCGCCGCAAAAACGACAGTAAAGCGCTGCTAAAATAGCGACACTTTACTGCCGACGGCGCAACGCCCCAGTGTGAAAGTAGCCTAAGTCACATGCCCCTCCCCCCGTCCTCTCTGAGATTATTATACAGATTTCAATTTTACTGCAAGGGCAGCAAAGGTAGGTGACAGAGAGAGAAGGGGGGTGCAGATATGGGACACTGGGATGGGAGCACAGGGGGACACTGGGATGGGGGAGGGGAGTACGGGGGGGACACTGGGATAGGGGAGGGGAGTACGGGGGGGGGCACTGGGATAGGGGAGGGTAGTACGCGGGGGGAACACTGGGATGGGAGCACAGGGGGGACACTGGGATGGGGGAGGGGAGTACGGGGGGGACACTGGGATGAGGGAGGGGAGTACAGGGGGGGACACTGGGATAGGGGAGTACGGGGGGAACACTGGGATGGGAGCACAGGGGGGGCACTGGGATAGGGGAGGGGAGTACGGGGGGGACACTGGGATAGGGGAGGGGAGTACGGGGGGGGACACTGGGATAGGGGAGCACAGGGGGGACACTGGGATGGGGGAGGGGAGTACGGGGGGGACACTGGGATAGGAGCACAGGGGGGACACTGGGATGGGTGAGGGGAGTACAGGGGGGACACTGGGATAGGGGAGGGGAGTACGGGGGGAACACTGGGATGGGAGCACAGGGGGGACACTGGGATGGGGGAGGGGAGTACGGGGGGGAACACTGGGATGGGAGCACAGGGGGGACACTGGGATGGGGGAGGGGAGTACGGGGTGGACACTGGGATGAGGGAGGGGAGTACGGGGGGGACACTGGGATAGGGGAGGGTAGTACGGGGGGGGCACTGGGATGGGAGCACAGGGGAGACAATGGGATAGGGGAGGGGAGTACGTGGGGACACTGGGATAGGGGAGGGGAGTACGGGGGGAACACTGGGATGGGAGCACAGGGGGGACACTGGGATGAGGGAGGGGAGTACGGGGGGGACACCGGGATGGGAGCACAGGGGGGACACTGGGATGAGGGAGGGGAGTACAGGGGGGACACTGGGATGAGGGAGGGGAGTACAGGGGGACACTGGGATGAGGGACACTGGGATGGGGGAGGAGATCACAGGGGGGACACTGGGATGAGGGAGGGGAGTACAGGGGGGGACACTGGGATGAGGGAGGGGAGTACAGGGGGACACTGGGATGAAGGAGGGGAGTACAGGGGGACACTGGGATGAAGGAGGGGAGTACAGGGGGGGACACTGGGATGAGGGAGGGGAGTACAGGGGGACACTGGGATGAAGGAGGGGAGTACAGGGGGACACTGGGATGAAGGAGGGGAGTACAGGGGGGGACACTGGGATGAGGGAGGGGAGTACAGGGGGACACTGGGATGAAGGAGGGGAGTACAGGGGGGGACACTGGGATGAGGGAGGGGAGTACAGGGGGACACTGGGATGAGGGAGGGGAGTACAGGGGGACACTGGGATGAAGGAGGGGAGTACAGGGGGGGACACTGGGATGAGGGAGGGGAGTACAGGGGGACACTGGGATGAAGGAGGGGAGTACAGGGGGGGACACTGGGATGAGGGAGGGGAGTACAGGGGGACACTGGGATGAGGGAGGGGAGTACAGGGGGACACTGGGATGAGGGAGGGGAGTACAGGGGGACACTGGGATGAAGGAGGGGAGTACAGGGGGGGACACTGGGATGAGGGAGGGGAGTACAGGGGGACACTGGGATGAAGGAGGGGAGTACAGGGGGACACTGGGATGAGGGAGGGGAGTACAGGGGGACACTGGGATGAAGGAGGGGAGTACAGGGGGGGACACTGGGATGAGGGAGGGGAGTACAGGGGGACACTGGGATGAAGGAGGGGAGTACAGGGGGGGACACTGGGATGAGGGAGGGGAGTACAGGGGGACACTGGGATGAGGGAGGGGAGTACTGGGATCAGGTGATGGAGAACTTTTCATACAGAATCGCCCCTCCCTGTACATTGTATAACCCCGCCCCTCCCTGTACATTGTATAACCCCCCCCCCCCAATTGTCCTATCCTGTCCGTCCCCTCTAATATTAGAAAAATACCTTGTGCTCCAGCCTCCAAGTCGACACTTCTCCTCTGCGGCTCTCTCCCTGTCCCCTCACTCGTGACCCTGCAGAGACATCGTGGGCTGTCCTGGCGCCGCGCGGGAAGATGGAACATGTGACGTCCCGACGTTTGTTTCTCCTGCTCGGCTCCTCCCCTTAGACACATGATCAGTGATGCTGGCGCTGCTCACTGATTGGCTAGGTAAGAAGGGAAGTGCGGCGAGGAGCATGGCGGCCGCAACCCGCCGGCCTGCGGCTGCTTTTAACTAAGGCAGTGACAGTCTGGAGCTAGTCAAAAGCAGCCCCAGGGAACTCAGTGCAGCCGACACCCGTGCACAATTGAAAAGAGCGGCGGCCGCGGCGGCGGCGATGGCGGCCGCAACTACGGCCGCCGCTGATTGTATTTGATTGACAGGCAGAAAAGCAAGCGGCCTACCGGGAATTTTCCCGGTATCCCGGTAGGCCAGTCCGGCCCTGGTGGCGGCTAATAGGCAGGACGTCATATTACGTGCTCTCGCCTAGGAGAGCCACCTTGTGGACGTATTTCGACGGTGCGGCGACGGCAAGTGGTTAAATGATTAAGACCCTTCTTTATTTTATTTTTTGAAGGTTTATACATTATACTACTTATGTTTCATCTTTTTACAGATAAATATCGAAACAAGGCAACTGGTGTTACCTAGCAGTATGGGTTTGCTAAAGCGAGAGTACAGCACAATCTGTTTGCATTTAGTCTGTCTCCTTTCAAGTGAAATTCCATATGGTCTAATATTACCTTGAAAGGCAGGAATGAGGAGAGAACAGTATGCATATATCTGAGCTTAGCGTTCTGTAAATCACAGCCTTTGTTTCAAAAAGTGTGCCCTAGTACACATGTGAAAAGCAATCACACCACCTGCACCTAGGATTAAAGTTTGACACATTTTTATTTAGGAAATAACATTGTTTTCGTATTGTTTTACATGCGTTAGTTAAAAACATAATAAATGAAATAAAGATAATAAATGCTAAATATTCTGCATTCTAGTTAAACTGATGGAGGCACGGTGAAGAGTGTCTTATAAGCAATTTTCTCTCGGTCTACAAAAAAAAAACAGCAAACCGATGCCATCTTTTTCCACAAATAGCACACAGAACATATGGTAATAAATAGGATGCTCTTCAAAGTTATGTGAATGTCAGATATCTTTTTCACAGCTGCCAAATATGCCTGATCTCCAGTAATTTGCCTGTTTTTTTTTTAATTTTTTTTTTTTGTGTGTCTGCTGAAGAATGTCCCATGGTTATAAATGTTTAAACAGGTTACCTAATCTTGTTCTTTTACTAAAAGCAATAGTTAATTAAATAAGATATTTAAAAAGTTGTCATTATTTCAATTTAAATGAATTATAATTACATAGAACCCTCATGTTTTTTTTGTGACAGAGATATACAGTATGTGATAAAGCTGGCTAAACAAACTGCCCATAATAATGATTTCATAATATTGACAACTGTCTTGGCTTTCTGTATAAATCTAAGACACTGTTTTTTTGTACTTATAAGAGTGACTACACTTTTGTTTAGGGGGAAAGAAAACCGGGTGATTGATATACATTGCAAGGATTTTAACAAATGTTGTTGCATGTCCTACCTGTTTCTGCTCTGATGGAACATCTCTTTGTTAGATCATGTCTTGTGCAGGACTGATTCTGAAAGGGAGTGACTTATTCATTTTTGATCAGCTGATGCACTTGCAGGGTTCTAATGGGGAGAGTAGCAGGGTTTGCATCCCCTTAGAAATTATTGACCTTGTAGGAGATTCTCACCAAAAATAAAAAATTTCGCTACAGGGAATGCCTAAAATCTGACTTGTATCTGTGCAGACTTCTGGGAAAACCTGTTTGCTAATCACACAAGCAGGAAATCATTGGGGGCATTCCGTACATCAACTGTGTACAGAATGCCTCCAGGTTGCCATCTTGCATTGCATTTTACAGAAAATTACAGCACTGCAGACTGAAAAGGAAATATAATTTTTAATAACATTTTACAATTACAAAATGACTTGTGTCGCAGTTTTATATTATTTGCAATATGTTTTTCTACAAACTGGAGTCACCTATTAAAGTTTTATTCAATTTTTTTTTTCCAGAAAAGTTACATGAAAGGGAGCAAGCCGCTTTAGGTACATTTCATTATTGCATATGAATAGGCTATCACATGTAATGCACATCTAGCGAAGGGGGAACAGGGTGGGTAGAGGGTTTAACATCATAAGTGAAAAAGGGAGAACAAGAAATCCAAAACATGCAGAATATAAAGATTTGCCATAGTAAGAAGTGTTACTTCCAACACAGAGGCTGTTGTGGAAATTTTATGAAGGTGTATTTAATATGTATTGTCACCCAGTGTTAGTACTTCCGCAACCCACTCTAAAGAGCTGACTGGGCAGTCTGAGACTGGTTGAGATAAACTGATTTAGAGAAGGGCGTTTGCGGAGTGGGGATGTCGGCCGACAAAAGGGCCCCTGTTTGATGGACAGAAATTCACCTGTGGGGATGTGTCCACTCTGCAAACGCATTGTCTATTTAGCGGATGTGTGCTTTTGTCGTCTCTCAGTGCCTGATCAACATTGGTATGATGGCGTGAGCATACACCTGCAGATAAGCTCCCCTCATCAGGAACTGTGTTCATTGGTTATTGTATTATTGTTGTATTATGCTGCTGTTGTCTTGTATTGGTATTATATTGTATGAATCTAAATATCTCTGTTAGAAGCGTTATCATATATTGTCACATCCTGTGTTGTCAAATCCATATATGGACATTTGCTGTGTGGAGCCCCCACCCTGTGAGCTCACTTCCCATGGAGGAGGTCACATGCTGTGTCCTGACTTCCCATGGAGGAGGTCACACGCTGTGACATCACTTCCCATGGAGGAGGTCACATGCTGCGGCCAATCACCTGCTGTTTGTGAGAGCTTTTGTTATAATAAAAGGACCCTGTGGGGGCGTCGGCAAGCCAGTCATGCTGGGGAGCTGAGATGAGAGCTTACAGGATGGTGGTGTTTGGTTATTGAATGAATGGGTATCGAATGGAAGGTGAGTGAATTTTCTGATAAGATGCATTATATCACTGAGAAGAAATGTGTTACTATTAGAGACACGATATCTGGCTGTGTGCTCTGCATACAGCCTGATTTCGCTATCAAGGTCTAAACTAGAACCTTCATGGCTCTGATGCAAGAAACCATGGAGGGCCCCCTGACCCTCGGCTCTTACTTCCAAGCCCAGTAGCGGGAACACCAGGACCCAGTCATAAGTGCAACCTTTGCAACCCTGGTAGTTCTGCCACTGGTGACAATAGTTTATTTTATTATTTTTTTTATTATTTTTTACCATTTTATCTTTTTTTCTACACTTAAATTTTTTTTTTTTTTTACTTCGGTGAGATATTCAGATCTCTGATGTTTCACCATTGAGGCAGAGAAAGGAGATTGAGGGCACTATTGGTTGTTGATTGAACTAGATGGACTTGTGTCTTTTTTCAGCCTATTCATGCAACTATGTGACACAGCCCTCAATATCCATCTCTGCAGCTTCAGCAGCACAGAATGAATGGAATAGCTGTACAGAGCTTCCTGTTCATTCACAAACTGAAACTAATGTGAGGAAGCTACAACTCTGTTTCATTTTATGATTGCTATTGTAAAATGATAATAAATATACTGAACTGAACTGAAGCATAGAAAACACAGTTTACTACAGTTAAATTACGATTGGACAGTCAGTGATCAGTACCAATCACTGACTCTGTCATTTCAGATTGGGCTCTTTCTTGTTCTCCATCCTAACACATCCCCCTTAGCAGCCGGCAGTAAAGGGGAGGGGGAACCAGGCAGCGCTGCGGGGAAAGAGGGGTCCCCAGAAGACAGTACACGGGGGAACAGAGAAAAGTATGGGGACTGGAGAAGAACACAGGGATGGACCATAGAAGGGGGGGGGGCAGGAGAGAGCAGAAGGGCCCATGGGCAGAAGAAGAAAGATGGACAGGAGTGGTGGCATTTAGAGAAGCTAATGCCCTCCATGTTTCTCCTGCAGCCACAGAATGCCTGCGGGAGTGAGAGAAAGAGAAGGAGCCACTCAAAGGCTGCAGGAGAAACATGGAGGGCATTGGTTCCTCTATATGCCATCCTTCCTGTCCAGGTGTAGAGGGGAGCGGCACGGAGCCATCGCAATGACGACCTCTGTAATTACCCCCCCAGCTCCAACATCATTATAAGGTTATGAATGCCTCTATGTCTTAAACCTAGGAGAGTATTATGCCATTTTTTACTAAAAAAAAATTGTAGTTCATGAAGTGAAGGAAAGGAATATTGTGTTCAATATAGAGAAGCTGTACAGATTTTATGTTGCAGTCAGTCTCTCTATTGTTTTCCAAATTTGCCATTTTTTATAGGGAACACAAGTTTGAACTAAGTCTCTGTATTTAGGTTGTTTAACCACACTGCATTGTCTGATTAGTCTTTTTGTTTCCAGGCTGCATCTATGGTTTTTCTAGCAGCAATCAGGCGGTGTATAATAAATGTCAGGTGTTCATAGGAAAAAAAGACCCCCGTTCTCTAGAAGACATTATTGCAGAAGAGACAGTGGGCCTGATTTACTAAAAGGCAAACAGGATGTTCACTTTGCAAGGGTATTTAAACCCCAAATTTTCAATTTGCAAAGAATATCCAATCATGTGCAAGAAAATAAACAAAATAGCATTATTATTGCACAAGATTGGATGTATGAAGTCAACAGAGCTTCACCTCATTCACTAATCTCTGGAGAAAATTATCTTGCAAAGTACAATTCCTTTGCAACTTAGTGAACAGTCTGTTTGTCTGTTGTAAATATACATCTGTAGGTCTCTTTTTTAATAATATACCTTAATGCTTGCCATAGTTTTGCTTTAATCTGTGGTCCATATCATTATTTCTCTTTCATTACAATGTGTTCCAACAATAATATCACTAAACCAATGTCACTGACACAGTGATATATTCACTTAGCATTGAAATATTGGAACAGATGTGCTTTAAACTTCGCAAAGAATGTTCCTGGAATTTTAACACCTCTTCTACGATTTTGATATACTGTTGCAGTAAATAATCTTCTGTTTTATTTTAATAAAATAGGAGAGCAGATGGAAGATTTTGTAAAGTCTGATTTGTCCATTAACAAAGCATATGTTAATCTACAATTATTTTCTTATTTTGCATGCAAGGTTATTTTTTGCTTCTGCTTACATTTTCATATTCTCTTTTTTCCTGATTATTATTATATTCCGTATATATTTGCAGGTCATAAAGAATGATTAATAGAAAAGGATAACTTTATTCCGCTGACATGATTTTGCCTGCAATCTCTATATATTAGAAGTTGAAATAAATTGAAAATGTATGCACATGCAGTTGGAAATGATTGGGTATGAATACATTTGCATGCTTTGTAAGAAGCTATGGGGTTTAGTTTCTAAAGGCAAAAAAACTGTGCACTTTGCAAGTGCAGTTTCTCCAGAGCTTAGTAAATAAGGGGAAACTATGCGGACTTCCATCGTCCAATCATGTGTAGCGCTGCCCCTGAAGGAGCGAATGGATTTCAGGCCTATTCACAGTACCCACAGCCAAGCAAAAGAGATTTTGCACATTCTTCCAAATGGCTCAGTAAATAATTTAGGGATTTTAAACTTTGGTGTTTATTTACTAACCCATATTTGTTTATTATTTTTTAAATATAACAAAGATTGACAAATTGAGTGCATATAAGGATGGTGGTACAATATTCAAATAGCAATAAAGCTAAACATATCAATTTATGAACAGGATGAGGACATAACAATGTAAAAATGTAAATCGGATGCATTATAGAATTCCATCAGAAGGATAAAAGTAAGCTAGCAACTATTGGTTCATTTTGCAAGAGCAGTAATAAGGAGATCAATCTATTATGTATATATTAAAAACAGAAGAGATAATCCTGTTATAAGTACCACACAATATGAAAAGAAAGGTAGAAAACAAAATACAGGAGTAGATAGAGAGAAGAAGGTAGAAAGAAGGGGGTAAGGGAATGATACCAAATGAATAGAAAGTATTGTGATCGGAGCCTGAATACTGGATAGTAATCAACGCCTTACCCCAACCCTAGAGACCTGAGGTGTGCCGTGGTCGCCCGTGAGGGTACGCCTAAAAGAGGGCATACCCTATGAAGAAGTAATTTAAAAAAGGGGGACTGGGTGGGTGGGTACCCGGAAGCAGCGCCGACGTGCATTGGGAGAAGAGGGCGAGCATATGAAGCCCCACGCTCCTCCCACAAACCCAGGCAAGCCAATGGCTAGCCTTAACACTTGTGATCGGAGCCTGAATACTGGATAGTAATCAACGCCTTACCCCAACCCTAGCGACCTGAGGTGTGCCGTGGTCGCCCGTGAGGGTACGCCTAAAAGAGGGCAAAAGGACACCAATTTAGGTACAGTAATAGTTTAATGACAACTTGAAACAGATACATGCTTAAACCAATAACACCTCAAAAGCCTGCCTAACCTCTGCGTGGGGGTCTGGAATGTAACGCTGGAAGCACGAGGACCGCCAGCGGCCCATGTACTTAATGACATGAGCCGGGACCCCCTGTCTGGAAGCTGCAGAAGCAGCACCGATTCTAAAGGAATGTCCCGAGAACCTATTCGGGTTGAACCCCAACCTCCCAACCAGAATCCTTATATGGGAAATGAACTGGGATGAGGAGAAGGCCAAGGTAGGAAAGGGAAGCAAGGGGCTCTCAGGCGGAGCTGCGGCCAATAAACCCACAAGCCGGTCCAAAACCTTCACCGGACACCAGGCCATGTTGGAGCTATAAAACTTTACCACGAACCCCTGCCCCACCTGCCTAGTCTTGTTATTGGGCAGCTGCAAAGAAAAATGATCCGGCCACCTGATGAGATCCCCTTTGCGGAGCGCCGGGGAGTCGGGTCCTGCTCTGGCAACCTCCCCAGGCCTGAGGAATCCGAAGAAGCAGAGGAACACTGCCGCCTCCAAGACCAAACTGGGACCCACCCCGAAAGGTGACAGGGCCAGTAAATCCGCCAACCCCCGCACCATGGACCCTGAGATGGGCAGACGTGTCACCACCGGTCTTCCCTGTGCCTTCTGAATACCCCTGAGCATTGCCCTGACGGGATAAGCCGCAAAAATGGACGGCGATGCAGGTTGAGCCAGGGAAAAATAATGCTGGATACCTGCTAAGTACACCTTGATGGTACTATGCGACAGACCTAGACCATCATGACAAAAAGCCATGAAGGCCAACATGTAACTGATATCATGACCTCTGGTGCAAGGATGAAGGGACGTAAATTTGCAAAAACACCTCCAAGCCGTCTCATAGGCCCTGCGTGTGTTACTGGCCAAAGAACCATGGATAAGTTCCGCTGCCCGAGACCCGAAGGTTCTCAGTCCAACCTCAGCTGGGCAAATGGCGGCACCGGCAAGCCCCTCCGATCCGCCTCCGGATGCTGCTGAAAGAAACGAGGGAAATCAGACCTGGACAATGCATCTGCCGCCCCATTGTCCACCCCGCTGATAAACTCCCCCCGAAAGTCAAAATTAAATCTGAGCCCCAACCAGGTCAGCCTGCGCATAAACGCCATGATTGTAAGGGAACCTGACCTCCCCTTGTTAATGATAGCCGCGGTGGCAATATTGTCGGTAAAAAACACGACCGTATGGCCAGACCACAAGGGCCCCCAGGTATATGCTGCGGCCACAATGGGGATAATTTCGAATAAAGCGGACGTTCGGGAAAATCCCGGAATCCCTGCCACTTCCGGAGGCCAGGGCCCAGCGAGCCACTGCCGCCCGCAAATGGCCGCAAAACCCACTGATGCAGCGGCATCAGAAAACACCCTGGGGGAGGCTGGGGTGGGGAGTCGGATGAACAAGGACACCCCATTCCAGTCCCTCAAGAACAAATCCCACATGAGCAGGTCTGCCCTAGCATCGGCTTCCAACCGCACCCTCGAGTCGGCCTCCTGAAAGAGCGGCAGGAGAGCCAACAGGCGAGACACAAACGACCTACCCTGTGGGATAATACGCATGGCGAAATTCAGCATGCCTAAGAGAGACTGCAACTCCTTCTTAGAACATACTGGGGATCTAACAAAGCCATGGATGACCCCACGAATCCTGACCAGCTTGTCCTCTGGCAAGCTAGCAACCATTCGTACCGTATCTAACGTGATCCCAAGGAAGGTGACTGTGGTAGCTGGACCCTCCATTTTGTGGGCAGCCAAGGGGACATTCAGATCCCTGAACAGATCGGTAAGTGTGGCAAGATCCCTGGGCGCCTGAGCCGGGCTCTCCAGCACCAGGAAGTCATCCAAATAGTGCAAAACCTTACCACACCCCAACCGCTCAGCCAACACCCAGTTGAGTGCTGAGGCAAATGTGTCAAACAGCCACGGGCTACTTTTGGATCCAAATGTCAGCTTGGTTGCAAAGAAAAACTGCCCCCGCCACTTCATGCCGTACCACTGCCACAAAGACGGCATGATAGGGAGGAGCTTGAAGGCATCGGACACATCCGCCTTGGACAACCAAGCTCCCACACCCAACAGCAATATGTGCTGGATGGCAGAGTCCACGGAAGCGTATTTCAATGCAAATTCCCCCGAAGGGATGAGGGAGTTCAAACTGGGTATGGGTGATGAATGAGGAGCAGACAGATCGTACACCAAACGATATTTATTCAAAAATTTTCCCTTCACCACCCCAACAGGACTCACCCTCCACATGGCAAATGGTGGGAACAAAAACGGCCCAATGATGAAGCCCTTGGCCAACTCCACCCCTAGCAACTCATCCACCAATTCAGGGTTAGTGGTAGCAGATAACAAATTACCGCACTCGTGCGACTGCGATGGAAGAGAAATGAGGCCAGTATGAAAGCCCTCCTCAAACCCTTCCACCAAAAATCGCCTGAGCGCTTGCGAAGGGTGATGCGCCAACCAAAAATCCAGCCGTGGGATGTTCACTACACTTAGTCAGGAAGCCCCTGCGTGCTTAATCGGGCAAGCAGTTTTGGGGTGTGCCCTAAAACAAATTGCACAGACGTGCAACAATCTGCACTGATTATAGTTGCATGTCGTGTAGTTGTAGTTATTACACAGTTGCGACTTCCCTAGGACATGGATAGGCCTGCCAAGCTTGTCAACTAAGCCCGACGGGCCTGAAGAAGAGCCGCCTGACCCAGGCCTGCTGGCCCCAACTGCCCCCAGATGCTCAATATTAGGACACCAGTTAGCCGTGTGGGCCGCAGACTGGCAGGTGGCACATGTTGGAGACTTTTGGCTGGCAAAATGCCTGCAGAACAGCTCAGTATCGATCAGGCTCCAACATGACACCACCTGGAACTGAGCCCACATGGCCGCGACTTTGGCCGAGAAGGATCTGTGATAGTCGTAAAACGAGCTACCGCCATACTTGCGGGCCAAATCTACGATCTTATGTAAATAGAGGTCCAACTCCTCCCTCCTGGCAGGATTAACCCCACAAATGATGTCCCTAAAAATCCCGAAGGCCAGGACGAACTCGGCGATGCTAAGTTTGCGGTTCAACCTGGGATCGCGGGTCCTGAGGACCACCGAGACCTCCCCGCATGCATACGCCTTATTCTCCACTACATCTTGTGATGCAATGAGGAGCGAGGCCAAGTTAACGTCCTTGCCTTCTAGAATATCCTTCTTCAGGTTGGCTGGGATAAAATGGGCAGGGGAGATGGACGGTACCGTACCAAAACTAGCGGGAACCGCCAGAGGAGACGGCCTCTCTGTGACCGCAGCAGGGACAGCCGACGGCCCTGGAATCGAGACAGCTGATGGCCCCGAAATCGGGACAGCCGACGGCCCTGGAATCAGGGCAGCCGACGGCCCTGGAATCGGGACAGCTGCCGGGACCACCACACCGGCTGGCCGAGCCTCCAAAACATCCATCCTATCCTGCAACAGCTGAACGGAGGTTGAAAGAGTGTTCAGCACCGTGTGGATTTGTGTCAAAGCGGTGAGCAGGGATGCTTGATCGGTACTGGTAGATGGCTGCGGTATGAACTGCGTGGGAAAAAGGAGTCTGAATAACTCTGCCTTTCTGGCTGAGGCCGCGAAAGGAATGCCCCTGGAACGGAGCTCGGCCATGAGCCTGGGAACAGTCCAGCTTCTCAACGATGGCGAGCTGCCGTGCTCTGAGCCCCTAGACGGTGTGGCCGGGATGAATGCAAGATCCTCACTCTCTGACACGTGGGACATGTTCACAACCTATGAAAAACAACCAACAAGTCAACTACGCCACCCGACAACCCCGCAACTACCTAATGTGTGGTGCAACTTATCGAAGACATGCGCATGACAAACTAATGACCATGACCCCCTGCGTGAATGTAGCGCGAGCCCGAGCACCTGTGGCGCTGCACAGGTAATTAAAAACGCACACTCAGGGCTTAGAACCTACAGACCGTGGTAGGCAGAAATAGGCGTGTAAGTGTGATGCAACGTATGACGTATGAACGTACAGGCGAGTTGATTGCAAACAATCAATTAAAAACGAAAACTCAGCCCGTACTGATCCGAAGACGTGACGGATCTGAATATGTAACCTAACTAAATCCCCTCAAAAGGAAAACAGACACACCTCGCTGCCGCAGACACAGCTGAATCCACCTGCGAAAATATATCACGAATAATTAACAAACGATAACCACCGTACCGCCATCACCCCCACCCAGAGTGAACGTGCTCTGCGGTGGAAAAGTGACCCTGGGCAGAATGCACCCAGTAACCTGAGCCTGCCATGTGCGAGGCCATGGCCCAGAGCTGCCGTGCGGCCGCGGAGCCTGTAGCCGATGAGCCAGATACAGGCATGCATGAGACCTAACCCATCACACCCCATGTTGCGCCAGAGTGAAGCTGTGTAAAGAAACTATGCCCTGTGCCCCCCAGAAGCCAGAGGAGTGGCACCGCGCTGCCGTGACCCAACGTGAACACCCTCCCCCTAACACTCCCAGCGTGACTAAGCGGTGAGTATGCGTGGCTCAGAAGGGACCGACTGATGGTGCACCGTGGGACTACAGGTCCCAGCAAGATCCATAATGCTTGCGGGTAAAACCTCTCACCACCGCCGCCCCCCCAGTGATTCCCTGAAGCAGAGGCCCAGACTAGCTACCCGTGCCCCACCCCCCCACCTAACCGCAGTGCTTACCTTGATACACCTGCAGTGATACTGCCACCTGCAGGAAAAAACAGACACCCTGCACAAGGGATGGAAGAAAGCAAATCATACCCAGCTTACGACAAACCAGCCCCCCCATACACCCCCCCCCCCATCCACCAAGACTATTCTAACAAGCATGAAACATAGCAGCATCTATGCAAAGCATACCAACAAAAGAAATGGCCAGGGATCCAACAATATACGTTCCCCAACACCAGCTCCCCCCGGTACGTATGATGACCAGCCCCCCCGGTCCGTGTGATGACCAGCCCCCCCCTGGTCCGTGAGATGACCAGCCCCCCCCCCTTAGTTGGAGGACGACCAGGCCCCCCCTCAGTCCGTGTGACGACCAGCCCACCCCCCAGTCCACGTGATGATCCGCCCCCCCCCCCTGGTCCGTGAGATGACCAGCCCCCCCAAACCTACCTGACCCTACCAGGGCGAAGCAAGGGCGCGCGCACGGAGGCTAGAATGCCACCCGAACGAAGAAGGGAGCCAGGCCACACCCCCGACACGGGTGAACGCCGCCAGCCGACGGGTTAGCCGCCCACGATATGCGGCGATACCGATCGCTCGATCGAACGGACGGAGGAGGAGGATCCCCGGAACCGGAAGTGATGCGTCCTGACCCGGAAGCAGCGCCGACGTGCATTGGGAGAAGAGGGCGAGCATATGAAGCCCCACGCTCCTCCCACAAACCCAGGCAAGCCAATGGCTAGCCTTAACACTAGTCAAGGCCAATAGAGTAAAATTACCAAGGCAATAATAGTGTGTCATCAAAGTCTGGAGGTAAACAATGATTAACCCAAGGAAGCCAGAGTTTCTCAAATTGACTGATTCGATCTCTTTCGATTGCTTCCATTTTAGCATGCATAAGAGCTTCATTAGTTCTGTGTATGGTTTCAGCTAGAATAAAATATTGAGTTTTCCATGCCTTATCAATGGTTTGTTTTGCGGCTGTTAGGAGCTGTAAAAGAAGGTGAAATTGATTCTGTGGGATCCCATCAGGTTTCAGGTTTAAGAGGGCTGTAGCAGGATTGGGCTGTATAGGTGTATCAAAGATCTTAGGGGCCAAGTATAAAAACGGCCTTCCAGAATTTTGGGCCAATCTCACCAAATATGAAGTTGAGTGCCAGACTCTGAACAGCTATGAAAACAAGCTCCAGGATAATCAGAAGCATATTTCGATATTCTAGCGGGGACCAAATACCAATGGGTTAGCACCTTAAAGTTAGTTTCCACAGCAGCAACATTAGAAGAAGCAGACTTAGTGGCGGACCATATGCTAGACAATTCAGTAGCATTAAATGAGCGATTACAGTAAGGTCTAGTTCCCATTTGGAGACATATAAAGGGGGACCAGTGTTAGTACTAGCTAAAATTTGCTTATATAGAAAGGAAAAAAGTTCTCTAGAATGAGGATCAGAAATACATATGAGGTCAGGAAGTTGGAATTGAGATAAGGTTGGAAAAAATGTTTGATTTGCAAATATCGGAACAGTTCCAATTGAGGAAGTCCAAATGTATCACACAAAGTAGGAAAATAATGTACAGTTGCAAGAAAAAGTATGTGAACCCTTTTGGAATGATATGGATTTCTGCACAAATTGGTCATAAAATGTGATCTGATCTTCATCTAAGTCACAACAATAGACAATCACAGTCTGCTTAAACTAATGACATACAAATAATTAAATGTTACCATGTTTTTATTGAACACACCGTGTAAACATTCACAGTGCAGGTGGAAAAAGTATGTGAACTCTTGGATTTAATAACTGGTTGAACCTCCTTTGGCAGCAATAACTTCAACCAAACATTTCCTGTAGTTGCAGATCAGACAACTGTCAGGAGTAATTCTTGACCATTGCTTTTTACAGAACTGTTTCACTTCAGCAATATTCTGGATATGACTCTGAGCATGTGCACTCAACTTCTTCGGTTGACCATGGCAAAGCCTGTTTTGAGTGTAACCTGTCCTGCAGCTCAGTTTCAGGGTCTTGGCAATCTCCTTATAGCCTAGGTCATCTTTATGTAGAGCAACATTTTTTTATTTCAGATCCTCAGACAGTTCTTTGACATGAGGTGCCTCCTCCTCCTCCAGCTCCATGCTGACACAATCTTCCTCCTTGTCCTCTTCCTGTGTGATAGGCGGGCATGTAGGAACACTGTCTGGATAAAGGGGGCCTTGAGAGGTAAGGAAGTCCTCTTCCTCCCTCTGTTCTGCCTCAAGGGCCCTGTCCATTATTCCATGCAGCGTGTGCTCCAACAGGTGAATAAGAGGGACAGTCTCACTGATGCATGCACTGTCGCTGCTCACCATCCTCGTGACCTCCTCAAATGGTGACAGGACAGTGCATGCATCCCTGATCATGGCCCACTGACGGGAAAAAAACAAGCTCCCCTGACCCTGTCCTGCTACCATATTGGCACAGATACTCATTGATGGCCCTCTGCTGCGTGTGCAGCCGCTGCAGCATGGCCAACGTAGAGTTCCACCTGGTCGGCATGTCACAGATTAGGCGGTGTTTGGGCAGGTTGTATTCCTTTTGGAGGTCTGCCAGCCGAGCACTGGCATTATATGACCATCGAAAATGCACACAGACTTTCCTGGCCTGCTTCAGGACATCCTGTAAGCTCGGGTACCTGCCCAAGAACCGCTGCACCACCAAGTTAAAGGAGTTGTAAGGAGTTTTGTTTGTGCATGTTTCCTGCTTCTGTGATGTACAGAGCCAATACAGGGCAGTGATGGTTTGGAAAACTAAACTGATTGGTGCTGTGGGGTTTTAGACACACAGTAATCACACCTCCTTGATTAGTGACCACAGAGAGAAAGCTCCCAGTACTGTGGTTATCAGGAAACAGACAACCAGGAAGTGTGGAGATCAGAGAAGAATTACAGCATCTTGAGAGCAAAAACGAACAATGAGGACATGAAAACAGCACTGCATTAAGGTAAAGGAAGCTATTAAGATAAAAAAATATTCCTTTACAAACCCTTTAAGGACATGAGCAAAACAGGGCACATGGGTCAGTTGTCCCTGTCGCAGGGCGGAGAGGAGGTTGGTGCCATTGTCACAAACCACCATTCCTGGCTTAAGCTGAGCCTGCCCCTGCAATGCTGACAGAACCTCTGGCCTCTGGCCCAGTGTGGCTCCTGTCCCTCAAGCACAGCATGGCATCTCTTTGCTTGCGTACCTGCGTAGCCCCTTGAACGCCTACAGAGCACTGCTGGTTCTGAGGACACATCAGCACAGGAAGAGGCCACAGAGGAAGAAGAGGAGGGGGTGGAGGAGAGAGGTGTGTCACAACCAGTAGTAGCATTTTGGAAGCGTGGTGGCGGAACAACCTCCAACACTACTGTACCTTGTCCTGCGTCCTTCCCAGCTGCCAGCAGAGTCACCCAATGCGCCGTGAAAGATAGGTAACATCCCTGTCCATGCCTGCTGGACCATGAGTCAGCGGTAATATGCACCTTACCACTGACCGCCCTGTCCAGCGAGGCATGGACATTGCCTTCCACATGCCGGTAGAGAGCCGGAATCGCCTTCCGTGAGAAAAAGTGGTGTTTGGGAACTTGCCACTGAGGTACCGCACATTCCACAAACTCACGGAAGGGGGCAGAATCTACCAACTGAAAAGGCAGCAGTTGAAGTGCTAGCAATTTAGCTAAGCTAGCATTCAACCGCTGGGCATGTGGATGGCTGAGAGAACTTCTTTCGGCGCTGCAGCAGCTGGGGCAGGGAAATTTGCCTGGTACAATCTGCCATCGGTGTACCGATAGTAGATTGTCCGCAAGTACTTGGCTGTGACACACCTAATTCTACACCTTCAGTCCTATCAGTGCAGGCTTCAGAGAAGACTGAGGGTATAGTGGGGTTGGAGATCCCAGCTGATGAGGAGCAAGGGGAGGTCCGTTTTGTTCTTTGGTGTGGGTCTTTCAGGTACGCTTGCCAACAAACTGCATGGCAGGTCGACATATGTCTGGTCAAGCATGTGGTGCCCAAGCGGGTGATGTTTTGGCCACGCGAGATACGCTTGAGACATATGTTGCAAATAGCAGCGGTGTGATCTGATGCACTCGTCTCAAAAAAGACCCACACCAAAGAAATTTTGGAATAACGCTGAGAGACAGCAGCGCCCTGCACATGCGTAGCTCTGCGTTGTGATGCAGTCGGTGTGCTGCCCTTAAGTCAGTGACCTCATCATCCCCTCCCTCCTCATCACTGTAGAAAACCTGGCAATATGCTGCAGCTGGGGAAACATGACTGCCAGATTGCTGTCCTTCTTGGGCACCCCCTCTCTCTGGGCTCACGTTCCTGCCTTCCTCTAGCTGTGTACCATCATTGGAGCCTTCAAAATGCTGCGCATCCTTATGCAGCATGTACCCAACACTGTGGTCAAACAGTTCGGGGGACTCCTCAGGAGGACATGGTGGGGCTAGGGAAGGAGTGACTGATGCCATTGAGCAGAGGGAAGAGGCCGCCTTGGCAGCTGTTTTGCCAGACAAAGTAACCTGAGCCTGGGTGAGGAGGATGAGGACGGCTTGGTCATCCACTCTACCAAGTCTTCAATATGTTGCGGCTCAACATGGCCAGCTGCCGAAAAAAAGGACGAGCGTGTCCCACGGCCACGTGCTGATGAGGATGCACCGTGTCCTTTCATGGTTTCTTGCACTGGGACCCTGAGGGTTCTAGTTACACCTTTGTCCTAGGGACATCTACCTGTGGCCGCCAGGCCTCTTTGATGCTAAATTTATTTTGTGGGGAGGAACTGCTGGACTAGTTTACCTTATATACTGTATGTAGATGAGAGATTTTCTGCACATTTCTTCAGACCATTTTGGAAAATACCTGTTAGAAGACCTAAAACATATGTCCCCCCCTCTTTCAGCTTATTTTAATTGTGTACTTTGCCGGCATCCAGCAACAATCACTGGCTTTGCAAATAGCCACAAATAACTGCAGCCACCAAAAACCTTTCATTGAAGTGTACGGACTCAGGCGCCGCAGCTAACTTCTCACACCCATCAAAAACAGCAGCAAGAATCAGAAGATTCCCGCTGCTGCCATTCTCACTGTGGCAAAACACCCTGCGAATGTAGCCTTAGGCCTCGTTCACACTGGGTGTTTTAATCCACGTGTTTTACTAGCACAGGATGAACAGGTGTTGCGTGAATCCCCTTTCCGGTAGTTCCATAGTTGTCAATTGGGACTGCACAGACACAGTCGCTGCTCCCAATTTGACATCTGTGCTGGTACACAGCCCCAAATGCACCTAGGGTGTTGTTCCAGGCCGTGCATCCACACCTATATGGATGTCACATTTAGGGTTGCCACCGCATCCCTTTAAACCATATGAATTACACAGGTTCTGAGGTTAATTTAATGCAGATAAGGCACAAAGTGAATTTGATTACCACCTTAATAAGCCACAGAACCTGTGTAATATGTGTTTGGGTTTAAAGGGATAAGGTGGCAACCCTAGTCACATTGGGAGCAGCAGCCAGTGCATCCTCGACCGAGCAGCAGCCAGTGCATCTATGTTAACAGCTTCGGGACTGCCATCACAGGGATGTATGTTACACCTGTACATCCCATGTGCCTGTAAACAGGGCCCTGAATGGGGCATGAATTAAAACATGCATGCAAATAAGGCCTTATTCTCCTTTTAATTCCTATTGTACTAGAAGAGTGCCACGATTGTAATGTGAACGCAAAGTAGATGTTTCTAAAGAAAATTGAACAGAGTCAAAAGGGTCTTTCATGGTACGATATAATCTCACAATACAATTTTTTTTTTTCAAATATACATATCTATTGAATTAATTCATGTTAAAAAATGCACCCATGTAGGGGGAAAAAAGGAAGGAAGAGATACATATACATTTGGGAAAAACAAACAGTACTAGTAATAAAGTTAAAGTGGTTGTTAACCCACTTCTATTACATCATCTAATCTCCTCTGTACCATTATAAGAAGTTTTCTGTAAAAAAAAATGCACGATTCTACCTTTATGAGCTCTGCTCCAGGTGCTCAGCTGATTCTTCTCCTCTGTTCCGTTTCCGGTTCACAGCTGCAGTGGGCAGGGCCGATCCCTCCCACTGATATCAGCCGGGGAGGAGATGGAGAGAGGAGAGACAGAGCGTTGAGCCGCCGTCAATGAGCTGAGCGACAGGAGAGGAGCTCGTACAGGGAGAACTGTGCAGTATTTTTACTGAACACATGTAATAGAAGATAGAGAAGACTAGTTAGAGCAGCAGAAGCGGAGGGGGGGGCACATTGTACGAGCAGAGACAGACAGAGATGGGAGGGGGATGAGGCTAACGATCATTCCGGTATTTGCAGAGACCTTGTTTTACATGCTTGTTATGATTATTGTTTTAACCATTAAAATATTATTGTCTGTGAAATGTAATAATCTATTATATTTCATTCCAGATTAATGAAATATAGAACATCTCACTGTCAAACTCTCCTAACTTCGTCCTGAGGAAGTCAAAAGGCGAAACGCTTAGACGAAAAGGAATTTTTGCAATTGAACGTATACTTTATTAGTTTTTTTTATGTATTTTCTCTATGTATTTTATTGTATCTCTGTAATTAAAAGTTTATATTTTTCTAAAACCTATGTTCCTGTCTTGCCTTAAAAGTCCGCCTTGTCACTGCCCTTAGCAGTAACCCTTCACCTATTCAATATTTCGGATGTTGGCAAATGTGAGTGCTTTTTTGTTCCCCTTCCCTAGATTTTTTTGAATTAGTCCTAATTAGCTCTTCTTTCATAAGAACTGAACTATCTGTATTTTTTTTTTTTTTTCATTTGGTGCAGGCAGTACACCACAATGTAAAAGTGTTGTGTTTACCTGAATTTGATGCACAAGTTTCTGTCAGAACCAAAAGTGTTGCAGGTTCTTCACAATTACATGAGGGATTATTGCCAGAAAAGACAAAGACGAACGCATCGCTCGCAATAACAAAGAGTGTTGTCCCCTAGGGTTATCACCTGGCCACTACATATGGTGCTCACTACCAATGCTCTGAATAGGAAAGTGATGGTAAGGCTGCTACTTTCCTGATACTAACTCTATAAACAAAACAACAAAACTACACACATAGCACTGGGCACAAAATTCTTCCAAAATCCTTGAAAATTTCACTTTTAAGTTTCTAGTAAAGTAGTAGCAGGCCAATAAAGGGGGGGGTGCCATGCACTGGTCATATCTCTATCCTCAGAGTGACCACCTCTAGGTGTATTAGTGAGGGGGAGATGTGGAGAGGCTGCTGGTAAGTAAAGAAGGGTTATGCACTGGTCATTTCTCCATCCCCAGTGTGGCCATCTCTAGGTAAATTTGTGAATTAGGTGGCTGGCCTGATATCAGCACGCCGTTTTCCTCCATGTACAGGGCTGAGGGGGAATGGAGACGAAGACCAAAATAATTGTAACATACAAGGAGACTTCCAGCATAAGACTAACCCCCCGACTAATGCCTATGAAGTCAGGGAGGTAAGAAGGGATGTACATTGGGTGCACTCTCCCCCCCCCCCTCGCTGACATGTTCCTGCTCCCCGGGGTTGTGCTCCTAGGTCTATGGACGGGACACCCGATGACAGTTCTGCAATGCGGCCCCGGACACCCGATGACAGTTCTGCAATGCGGCCCGGGACACCCGATGACAGTTCTGCAATGCGGCCCGGGACACCCCCTGGCCCCTGCACCGGATCTGCACACATTACCTGCAGAAGTCTCCTTTGATCTTTTTCCCTACGGTGTCTCAAGCCATGCCTCTCATCAGACGATTCCCAGCACAAGCCGACTCCTCCCCCACCAATCTGCACAAATACTCTCTTCATTTCCGCCGGGCAATTTCACACATAGATGGATCTGTTCAGTGTGTGGAGTTGTCGGAGATCCAGGGTGGGTTGGATGATCTGGGAAGAGGAGGAGGAGGGATCGGGGGTGTTGGGCGCAAGATAGGCTCCCCGTGCTTAGATGTTTTGTAAAGGTGGAGAGCGGCAAGTGATCCTCTGTATCAGTCCTCTGCACACTGACACACACACTGGTGACAACCTCCCGCTATCTTTCACATGTTACAAGGAAGAGCTGTCAGGAAAAGCCTGGGGGGGCGGCCGCGCCCCTCCTCCTTCCAGTCCCAAAATAGACCCTGGTTAGTGCCTTGCTTGCTGCCCAGTAACTCACGAGCGCCCCCTTCATATGGCGCCCATGGCACTTTCCATATGTGCCATAGCCTAGATACACCACTGGATCCCCGTTAGCCCGACTTGCAAATTCTGTGCCCTCAGGCCACATCGATTTGACACAAAACTCCACAGTTTCTCCTCTGACCCTGCACCCAGCTTCCCTGGCATGCCTCTTCCAGATATTCACAGATATCCAATGTGTCACACTCTCCTGCCCTGAGCCCATAGTGAAGAACTTAACTGGACATGTGATCCGATCACTTTTCCAGCCCCTCTGCTCCATGACCGTGTAAGGACGAGGCTCCCTCCAAGCTCTTCCGGGCTCCTCAGCTGAGGCGCACAGATGGGAATGGGCCTCCTGCTGTGATCTAGCACTCCATTCTCCATGTCTCCCAGCCGACAACTCCCCTCCAGTGGGAAGATGAAGGAGGCCTGCCCCCTGCCAATTCCAAGTGGGAATTGGTTATGGCTCCTCACATGAGATCCCTGTCACTCCAGTCCTCTGCCCTGCTCCTTTTTCAGAACATTCTCCCTGGAATCAGGGGAGGTGCCCAAGAACTGAAGCACAAGTGGTCACATCCACTGCTACACTAACCACTCTCTGCCCCCAGATCAAAACAAGCAGGCCTATCAAAACCTGGCTAAATTTGTCTGCTCTGGCAGCTATCACACAAACAATCCTTACTCTAGCACCTACTTATGGTAGAGGGTGCTACACCATTCTTCTATAAAAGCCAGATTTGTGGAATGCACGACTAATAGTTGTCCTGTGGACAGATTTTCCCACCGGGCTGTGAAACTTTGCAGCTCCTCCAGAGTTACAATGGGCCTCTTGGCTGCTTCTATGATTAATGCACTCCTTGCCCAGCCTGTCAGTTTAGGTGGACGGCTATGTCTTGGTAGGTTTGAAGTTGTGCCATACTCTTTTCATTTCCGGATGATGGATTGAACAGTGCTCCGTGAGATAATTTTTTTAACTACCTAACCCTGCTTTAAACTTCTCCACAACCTTCTCCCTGGCCTGGCTGGTGTGTTCCTTGGCCTTCATGATTCTGTTTGTTGGCTTCACAGAACAGCTGTATTTATACTGAGATTAATTTACACACAGGTGGGCTCTATTTACTAATTAAGTGACTTCTGAAGACAATTGGTTCCACTAGATTTTAGTTAGGGGTATCAGAGTAAAGGGGGCTGAATACAAATGCAGGCCACACTTTTCAGATCTATATTTGTAAAAAATGTTGAAAACTATTAATCATTTTCCTTTAACTCCACAATTATGTGCCACTTTGTGTTGGTCTATTACATAAAATCCCAATGAAATACTTTATGCAGTGGCGAGGCATGGGGGTGCGAAGGGGGCCGTGGCCCTGGGCACAACATTTAGGGGGGCAAAATCTCATGCCAGGCATTGTATGTCACTGCCTGCTCTGTCCCCCTAATGTTTACTTCCTGTGTCTCTGAGCTCAACTGCGGCTGGCGCCCTGTGATTGATGTGCGGCTTCAGGGCAAGCCTATCAGTGATTGCGGCAGAGCTGGCCTATCAGTGATCGCGGCGGGGCTGGCCTATCAGTGATCGTGGCGGGGCTGGCCTATCAGTGATCGCGGCGGGGCTGGCCTATCAGTGATCGTGGCGGGGCTGGCCTATCAGTGATCGCGGCGGGGCTGGCCTATCAGTGATCGCGGCGGGGCTGGTCTACCAGTGGTTGCGGCGGGGCTGGCCTATCAGTGAACGCGGCGGGCTGGCCTATCCGCGATAGCAGTTGCTCCTGGAGTCCCGCCTCGTTGTGAATACCACTTCTCTCTTCACCACTTCCAGGCTCCCCCTCTCCTCCAGACTGATGGAAGCTACAAGCTGCAGGTGAGGGGGTGGATACGGTCTGGGGAGGGGGAGCAGCCAGAGAGATAAGAGAAGCAGTTAGAGTCTGTACAAATAAAAGAAAGGTCTGGTGTCAGGATAAGTGTAGTGTAGAGGACAGTATAGTGTAATGGGCAGTGTTGTGTAGTGAACAGTGTTGGGTAGTGGTCTGTGTAGTGGATAGTGTAGTGTGTAGTGGTCAGTGTTGTGTAGGGGTCAGTGCAGTGTAGGGGTCAGTGCAGTGTAGGGGTCAGTGCAGTGTAGGGGACAGTGCAGTGTAGGGGACAGTGCAGTGTAGGGGACAGTGCAGTGGACAGCGTAATGTAGTGGTCAGTGCATTGTAGTGGACAGTGCAGTGTAGTGTGTAATGTAGTGGACATTGTAGTGGTCAGTGCAGTGTAGGGGTCAGTGCAGTGGTCAGTGCAGTGTAGTATGTAGTAAAGTGGAGTGGACAGTGTGGTGGTCAGGTAGGTCAGTGTAGTGTAGTGGTCAGTGTGGTGGACAGTGTAGTGGTCAGGTAGGTCAGTGTAGCATAGTGGACAGTGTAATGGTCAGGATAGTGGACAGGTAGGTCAGGGTAGTGGTCCAGTAGGTCAGTGTAGGAATCTTGTCAGTGTAGTGGTCAGTGTAGAAATTGGGTAGGTTATTGTAGTGATCAGGTAGGTTAGTGTAGTGGTCAGTGTAGGAATCAGGCTGGTCAGTACTATTGTAGGAAGGGAGGGGACTCAGGTAGTGCTAAAAGTCTGCAGGTTGGGGGCGCAAATTACTTGCCTTGCCCCGGGCGCTGACAACCCACGCTACGTCACTGCATTTACGTTTTTGATTGTAACATGACAAAATGTGGAAAATGTCAAGGCGTATGAATACTTTTTCAAAGCACTGTGTGTGTGTGTGTGTATATATATACACATACATACATATATATATACATACACACACAAACACACACATTTCTCTTGTTTTTTTTAGTTCCACTAAACACTTTTATATAGATTATAAATGATACCATTAAAATTATAACATTATATATGATAATATAAATTCTATAAATGTTATTTACTGCAAAAATGATTTAACCTCATGTGTCATATATATACACATATTTCCATAAAAATACACATACACATAGGATATATGCATGTTGCACAAGCTTTCTGCCAAGAATCAAGATGTTTTGCTGCAGCTGGAGAAAGCGAAGAGCAGTCAATATTTCTCCATGCTTGTCAAATCAATGGCTGGTGGGAACTGATAAGCACTGAATGTATACACAGGAGGGAAGACCTGATGTGAGTTATTTTAGAGTACTCAGATTAAAAAAAAAAAAACTTTCCGTTTTTGGTTAGCATGAGTTTCTAATTGAAGAAATCAGAGTAATATGATTTTGGAAGGCACAGCTAATTGCAATTTGACATCACAGCTGCTGCTCCTCCAACTGAAAAGTCCACAGAGGCCCACTGCAAAGGCCTCCACAGCAACATGTACTATGATGGTGATTACAGAGAAATCTAAGTTCTATGGTTGAATCTCAGTTTTTTGCTTATTTTATGCTCTATTAACTGTATAGTTTGGTAAAATTCTGTTAAAATTCATTTAAATTTACCCTTTGGACTTTCCAGTGAAAATGGTTTTGAGTTTTTTGATAAGATTTACTATTTCAAAGTGATATTTTTTTTATTTTTATATATGGTAGGCCTACATAATAATTTAACCAAATTTGAAGTCCTAGTACGCAATGCTCCCAGTTGTATTCATAAAATAATTGTCATTCTGCAGTGGCTGATTAGGAGGTAGCATCTTTCTGCTGATGTGAAATACAACTATGCTTGCCATGTGATCCCTTAATAGAAATGTGGACAGAGCTTCTTGTCAAAATGACTGTACTATAGTTCTAGGAACAATGAGCGAGCATAACTCAATTACAAAGTTACAGTAATGTTGCCTCTTCTGTTCAAGTGAGAAACCTAATCCTCTAATCAAGAAGTTTTGTAATGCCATGTGTGAAGTTCAGTAAAAGTTTCTCTACACAAGAGACCATGGCATATGTGTGTGTGTGCCCTTGGAAATCAATGGTGCTATCAAAGTGCACGTTTGTTGGAAATAATGAGAATAATGACCGTAACTAGAACCTTCAGGGCCCCCAGTGCAAGAAAACATGAAGGGCTGTCTTGACCCTGTACTGGGGCCCTTGCCAATGATCCAGGTACCTTTACTCCTATTGTATGGCTCTTTGTTGCAGTCCCCCAGCAGGACCCTTTCACGCATTCTGCAGTGGAACCCCTTACTACATAGTTGCCAACCTTTGCAACAAAAATTCAGTGATGCTTTTTTTTCCCTATGTGTTCAGCCAGCCATTGTAGGCAGAGAACATATCTTAATTAGGGGTGGGCCAATTAAAATGGGTGTGCTTCTACAAGAACCATCTAATGCCATGCCCCTTTGCACATCTCTACACCCCTCAGAATGCCTATGTACCCCATAGTAGAGTAAGGTGAACAGTTCGAATCGAGCAAAAGTTGTGGGTGAACGCCCAAATTTGGCGAACGCCCACATTTGTGGGGTGCTTGTAGGGATGGACTGATAGGGGCTCATGGGGGCCCCCGGGAAATAGGAGATCCTGGGGAAACCTGTTTTCCCCACTGATCACCAATGTAAGACACATTCTTCCCACTGACCACCAATGTAAGGAACATTCTTCCCACTGACCACCAATGTAAGGAGCATTCTCCCCACTAATCAACAATGTAAGGAACATTGTTCCCACTGATCACCAATGTAAGGAGCATTCTTCCCACTAATCACCAATATAAGGAACATTCTTCCCACTGACCACCAATGTAAGGGACATTCTTAGTGTACAGATAAATGTTAGGGAAAAGCACTCAGTGTATACATTACAGTGATTATATATATATATATATATATATATATATATATATATATATATATATATATATATATAATCAGCCCTCAAATTTTCCACTCGCATTTTGCGAGTGGAAAATGGCTGTTGGCGAGCGTGGGGCTGCCTCGGAGTGGGGGGGTGAGCACCGCCGACACTGTCTCCCAGCCAGGGGAAGAGAGAGGAGAGGAAGAGGCGAGCTGTCCGTATCAGCAGAGAGCGGGATTGCCCGCTGTAATAGCTTTCATTAGAACTTCCCGTGTTCCCGGGGCTCACGTCACATAGCTCCATCTCTTGGCCCGGAGCCTTTAATAGACAGAAGGCAGGTCCAATGCAGGACATGTGACGTCATCAAAGGCGTTGGGCCAAGAGGCGGGGCTATGTGAGGAAATTCAAACGAAAGCTATTACAGTGGGCAATCCCGCTCTCTGCTGATTCGGACGGCTTGCCTCTTCCTCTGCACAGGTGAGGCTGTAGTGGTCACAGGTCAGGCTGCATTGTGCACAGGTCAGGCTGCATTGGGCACAGGTCAGGCTGTATTGGGCACAGGTCAGGCTGTATTGGGCACAGGTCAGGCTGTATTGGGCACAGGCCAGGCTGCATTGGGCACAGGTCAGGCTGCATTGGGCACAGGTCAGGCTGCATTGGGCACAGGTCAGGCTGTATTGGGCACAGGTGGGGCTGTATTGGGCACAGGAGGAGCTGTATTGGGCACAGGTGAGGCTGTATTGGGCACAGGTGAGGCTGTATTGGGCACAGGTCATGCTGCATTGGGCACAGGTGAGGCTTTATTGGTCACAGGTCATGCTGCATTGTGCACAGGTGAGGCTGCATTGGGCACAGATGGGGCTGCACTGATGGGCACAGATGGGGCTACACTGATAAAGAAGTTGGTAATATTTATTTTCATAACTTAATTCTGCATAAAACATTTAAGTGTCATTTATGAGGGTGTGTTTAGGGGCCGGATTAGGGGGCAGGGCATGGTAGGGGTTGGGTGGAGCAACTGGTGGCGAGTAACCCTTAAGGCCTGGCTAGTAGCTCAGGACTTGAAATTTTGAGCCCTGTATAGAATAAACTCACTTAGCCTAGGTTCAGTTCAGCGCCACAAATGCGGCATCGCACTGATTCGGGTAGTGCCATTGCCGGCAATTGCCGCTGATTTGCCATGGCAAATTGCATGGCAAATTGCTCCAATGTGAACCAGGGCTAAGTGCTATCACCAATTTATAACACTGATATCTATAGACTGAGTGGCATTCAATGTACCAGATGTCAGTGTGCACTAGTGAATAGCACCTGCCACCTGGTAAATAGGCACAGCACAGGGCAAGAAGGAACACTCAGCAGCATGGCTCATTTTTCTTATTACAACACATACACTAACTGCTGCTGTATTTGTATCACACTGACCTGCTGCTGCACACAAGGCAGGTCAGTGTGGGTGCTTTTGGGCAAGGGAAATTCTAAGATGATTCCGCTCAGCCTTCACGTGCACTCTGAAGCCTCCAGCTCCTTTACCGACTGTCCCCCGTGGCAGTGACGAATAGCCCCGCCCCTCGGCTGAATTCCCCAGGGGGAGAGGTGGCTGGAGCGCCTGTCACTAAACTCATCCCGCACGGATGACGGCTCGCCTCTGACTAATGATCCATATATAGCCACATCAACCGGGATTTAAAGGGTTTTACTCTTTCCTCGGGGGTATCATTTTCCCTTTTTTTTGGTTGCAGCACTTTTGTGTTTTTTTTTTTTTTGTGTCCGTGTCTGCCCTCCTTTTTTTTTATTGTCAGCCGTAGTTTTTCCGACTGCGATGCAGTTATTCCCCTTTTTCTTTTTTTTTACATTTCTATTCAATTCAAAGTGCAACAAACATCACATCCCAGTAACTATTAAATTCGGGTAATAACCCCCCCCCCCACCCAATCATGTCTTGTCCTGACTATTTCTATGACTCATGACTATGTGGGGGCCAGTAACATCTGTGTCCACAGGCAAAGGTGGACGTGGTTTGTCCTCAGGCAGAGCACGTTTTCCTCTATTTAGTGATGTTGCCCGTGCTATCCAGCCACAGCATGTAGAGAAGGTGGTGGACTGGCTTACTAAACCATCCTCATCCTCTATCACACAAGCTGAGACTAGTGTGCAGTCCACCACAGCTGCCATAGTGGCTTATCCTGCCTTATTGTCCACAGCTACTTCTGTCATAGCCCCAGCATCATGCATGGAGGAGTCAGCTGAATTATTTGAACAAAGCGTCAGCCCCTTGCTTCTTGAGGATGCACAGATTTTACATGATTCTGATGTTGGTTCTAAGGATCTAAGGATGAGTAATGGAGTAACATGAGCCTACAAGAGAGGGAAGAAAGGGAGAACAATGATAAACAACAAGATGGCAGTCATATTCCCCCAGCCACAGCGTATTGCGTGTTGCCAAATTGGCTCCAGTGATGATGAGAATGGAGTGGAAGAGGCACAATCCCAACGAGGCAGGATGTACTTCAGGGTAAGCCATAATGTAACAGTAGAGAGCAGCCACCCTATTCCATCAGTTTGTGGCGCTGTTATCTCCCGGCTCACTTTCCCCAGTTCAGCTGTGTGGGTCTTTTCTTTTTTAGCACATGTGCAGCTGATTGCACTGTTGCAATTTGCCATCTCTGTTGTAAGCAGATCAAGCGTGGCAAAAACACCAGCCATTTGGGTACCACATGTTTGCAAAGGCATTTAACCTCCCATCACTCAGACGGCTGGCAAGAGCACCTGAAAGCCACACAAAAGGGACACAATTCTTCTCCTCCCCACTCCTCACCTTTCATGTCTACCCCCACTGTATCTTATGACCTCTCAGCAGCCTTTACTGAAAGGGCTGATGGTATAGCGGTGTCACAGGTCATTGCAACATGTCTGCCAGCAGCATACCACCAGCTGTAGAGTATAGCAGGCAATCTGCCCCAGCTGCTGCATCGACAAAAAAATACACTCCCTGCCACCCACAAGCCCAGTATCTAAACTCCAGTCTGTCCAAATTGTTGACTTTACAATTCCTTCTGTTCCCAGTCACTATTTCTTTGCATGTAAGGCCATTCCAGCTACTGTATGTGCCATCATGTGGAAGTTAATGTTTTGACATCATTGGACAAGGCAGTCAGCAGCAAGGTCCACCTTACCGCTGATACGTGTTGCAGCAAGTATGGTCAGGGGCGATATATATATAGTTTACAGCAAACTGGGTAACTCTACTTGCAACAGGGCTCAGTGCTGGAGCTCAATTTCCTGCCACATATCCATACAGCTTTTGGTCATGATGTGAGATCTGTCAGCTCCATGCCTTCCTCTGCTGAATTGTCCAATGAACCACCAGTATCCCCTTAGTGTTTAAGGGGCTATTCAACTAGTCAGACTAAAAGATTCCATGCACTGCTTCAGATGGTCTGTCTAGAAGACAGGAGCCACACTAGAGTAGAGATTCTTTCAGCTCTGCAGGGGGAAACCCATAGGTGGTTCATGCTACGGGAACCTTGAGCAAGAAACGGTGGTGTGCGATAATGGCACTAACCTTCTGTCCACCCTTTGACAGGGAAAGTGGACACATGCATGGCACATGTCCTCAATCTGGTGTTAAACATTTCTTAACAGGTAGCCAGGTGTACAAGATCTTATAAGTTTGTCTGACTAGAATTCAGCGGGCATTCCACCTGCCTGTAAACCACTTGATTTGTGACATGCCTACCAGGTGGAACTAAACTTTGTCAATGCTGCAACGACTGCACATGCAGCAGAGGTCTGCCAACGACTACCTGTGTGAGTATGGCACAACGACAGGTCAGCTCTGCTTTTTTTTTCCCTCGCCAATGGCTGCTGATAAAGGATGCATTCACTGTACTATCACCATTTGAGGAGGTGACAAGGATACTGAGCCATGTCAATGTATGCATCAATGGCACTATCTTGTGTTCCTGCTGGAGTATACTCTGTGTGTCAGAGCAGTGGGAGGAAGAGCAGGACTTCCTTTCACCTCAAGGCCTGCTTCATGCAGACACCATTCTTAAAGTGGCATACACCTCTTGTAATTAAAAAAAATCATAGAGTTCTGCTTTTTCAATATTCAGGGGACAAGGCATTCACTTAGCAGTGGCTTCAGCTGCAAGGATAGCATTTGCCTGGTAAATATTTCCATCTTTTTATGAGATTAGTCACAAGATAGTTCTCCCTGATGTCTCTCTACTTGTATTATATGGGTTTAAACTAAGTAAAGTAAAGTAAAAAATGTACTTCTTAAGGCAAAATAAATAAACAAGAATGCTCATAGACTTTAAAGCCTCGTACACACGATCAGTCAATCCGATGAAAACAGTCTGAAGGACAGCTGTCTTAGGTTAACCGATGAAGCTGACTGATGGTCCGTCATGCGTACACACCATAGGTTAAATAACCGATTGTGTCAGAACGCGGTGACGTAAAACACAACGACGTGCTGAAAAAAAAAACGAAGTGTCGACTTGATTCTGAGCATGCTTGGGTTTTTAACCGATGGTTTTGCATACTAACGATCGGTTTTGACCTATCGGTTAGCAATCCATCGGTTAAATTTTAAAGTAAGTTTGCTTTTTTTTACCGAAGGTTAAATAACCTATGGGGCCCACACACGATCAGTTTTGACCGATAAAAACGGTCCATCAGACCGTTCTCATCGGTTTAACCAATCGTGTGTACGCGGCCTAAGGGATACTAAAGGTTCAGTTTTTTTTTTAAAATAACAAACATGTCATATTTACCTCCACTGTGCAGTTCGTTTTGCACAGGGTGGACCCGATCATCCTCTTCTGGGGTCCCTCGGTGGCTCTCGGATCTCCTCCCCGCAATAGATAACCCCCTCTGGGAAGCTCTCTCTCGAGGAGGTTACCTTGCGGGTGCGCTCCCGTGTGATACACTCTGCGTACATAGCCGCCGAATGTATGACTCGGCCCCGCCCCCTAGGGGCCATGTAATTGGATTTGATTGACAGCAGGGGGAGCAAATGGCTGCACTGCTATCAATCTATCCAACAAAGTGGCAAAAAGCCGCGGGAAAAGTGACACGGGATCGCATCCATGGAAATTCGGGGCTCAGGTAAGTAAAACGGGGACTCGGGGGGGGGGGGGGGGGCGGACACTGCAAGGTGTTTTTCCACCTTAATGCATAGGATGCAAAAAGGTGAAAAAACACAAGGGTTTACAACCCCTTTAACCACTTCCATACCGGGCACATATACCCCCCTCCTGACCAGGTGAAATTTCAGCTTCCGGCACTGCGTCGCTTTAACTGACAATTGCGCGGTCGTGCTACGTGGCTCCCAAACAAAATTGGCGTCCCTTTTTCCCCACAAATAGAGCTTTCTTTTGGTGGTATTTGATCACCTCTGCGTTTTTTTTTTTTTGCGCTATAAAACAAAAAAAGCAAAAATTCTGAAAAAAAATTCAATATTTTTTACTTGTTGCTATAATAAATAGCCAATTTTTTTTTCCAACATTTTTTTTCTCAGTTTAGGTCGATACGTATTCTTCTACATATTTTTGGTAAAAAAAAAAAAATAATAAAAAAAAAAAAAAATCGCAATAAGCGCTTACAAAATATGGGACAGAATTATTATTATTATTATTATTTTTATTTTTTTTTATTTTTTTTTTACTAGTAATGGCGGTGATCTGCGATTTTTTTATTGGGACTGTGACGTTATGGCGGACACTTTTGACACATTTTTGGCGCCATTCACATTTATACTGCGATCAGTGCTATAAATATGCACTAATTACTGTATAAATGTGACTGGCATTGAAGGGGTTAACACTAGGGGGTGAGGAAGGGGTTAAATGTGTAGCCTAGGTGTGTTCTAACTGTGGGGGAAGGGGGGTGACTGGGGGAGGTGACCGATCTGTGTCCCTATGTACAAGAGACACAGATCGGTCTCCTCTGTCCCCTGACAAATGTGTGTTTACACACAGAGCTCCACGTCCCTGCTCTGTCACTGCTGATCGTGGGTGCCTGGCGGACATCGCGACCACCAGGCACGCGCATCGGCATCTCGGGACGCGCCCCCCAGTGGCCGGAGGAATCCAGGACGTCAATCGACGTCCTGTTGAGTTTCCAGAGCCACTGTGAAGCCGTCATTTTACATGCGGCCGGTATTCAAGTGGTTAATAGAAGTTAGGTATCTGGATGTACACATGCCACAGAACACACAAGAGGATAGGGAGAAGGATTCTGGCAAATTTTTAGGCATTGAAGCAGAGGAAGACAGTCCTCATAACCTCATAACCTTGGGAGTAGTATGTGGCTGGGAAGAGGCAGTTCCAGATAGTGCTATTCTCAGTGACCCCAAGGACTCTGCTTCTCATGCCTCTGAAAACTTAAGGTGCATGGCAGTGGCGGCTGGTGAAGTTTTAGGATGGGGGGGCGCCAGAGCCACCCCTCATTTTTGACCCCTCCCACTTATAAGCCCCACCCCTTATAGCATCCACCCACTCCATCTCCTGTATTCCACTTGCTTCCACCCATAGTGTAAGGAGTATACAGCTCAGGACAGCTCATCACAGGACAGAGTACACAGCCCAGACTCACAGCAGAGTACACAGCCCAGAATCACAGCAGAGTACCCAGCTCAGAATCACAGCAGAGTACCCAGCCCAGAATCACAGCATAGTACCCAGCCCAGAATCACAGCATAGTACCTAGCCCAGAATCACAGCATAGTACCCAGCCCAGAATCACAGCATAGTACCCAGCCCAGAATCACAGGAGAGTATAGCATATAGCATTTCTCACAAATCCTGGTATATAGCATTTCTCACAAATTCTGGTATATAGCATTTCTCATTGGTCTCCCCTTCTGCTTGAGTCTGTCGCATGGCTACTTAAAGTGTATGTTCACCTTTACAGAAAAATCTGTAAGGTGAACTAACACAATTCCCCCTCCCATTTGTGCCCACCAGTGCCATCTCATATACAGCTATATTTACACCACCTTCCTTCCTATATATAGAGACCTTCCTCCATCATCACTGACTGCAGATATACATCATTTGTCCTGTATACAGCTATATATACAGTAACAGGACACATTAAGTATATCTACAGTCAATGATGATGGAGCAAGGTCTCTATATACAGGAAGGAATACACACAATGTGTGTATATATTAGTGTATACAGCTAGCTATATATACACACACACGACATCCAGGCACACAGGGGTCTCTTAACCGCTTGCCGACTGCCCACTGCACTTTTACGGCGGCAAGTCGGCTCGGCTGCGCAAAATCACGTAATATAACGTGATTTTTCTTTGCGGCCACTAGTTCAGAGAACTGGGAGCTGTGTGTGTAAACAAAAACATTTTTTAGTTCAATCGTCACAGGCGCAACTGCACCCGGGATGTAGACTATGTAGAACATGGCCAATTGATAACACAGAAAATCCTAGTAAAAGGTTGCCCTAGCTAACTTGTCCACGATGCTTACCAGCTCTATCTCAGGGGGATTGCCCATAACAGTACCAATTTGATTCATCCACACAACCCATGAGATACTGTCTATCATGTCCATACAACTTGCTTTACATTAGCCGGACCATCCGCATCCTTAGGAAAAGGTTCGGGGGAACACCGAAGGCTCGTGGTGGAGTGAAAAGACAAATTTAGTGTACCAAGAGACTTTTCCAAGTTTCACAATTAATCTACAGAGGGTCTCACAGCATGGGTTGTGGAAGCCATCCCTCAGAGTCTGTAAAAATAAAGTGAGCACTAAACTGAAAAATATAATGAAATAACAGCTGCTAGCAAAAAAAGGCAATACAGTAGTGCTCATAAGTTTACATTTGGAAATTTTTCAGAGGCTATGAATGATAACACAAA
Organism: Rana temporaria; assembly: GCF_905171775.1. NCBI lineage: Eukaryota > Metazoa > Chordata > Amphibia > Anura > Ranidae > Rana > Rana temporaria. The sequence goes on from NC_053494.1 coordinate 65,336,883, forward strand.
AACTTTTCTTTCACTCATGGTTAGTGTTTGGCTGAAGCCATTTATTATCAATCAACTGTGTTTACTCTTTTTAAATCACAATGGCAACATAAACTACCCAAGTGACTCTGATCAAAAGTTTACATACCCCAGTTCTTAATACTGTGTATTGCCCCCTTTAACATCAATGACAGCTTGAAGTCTTTTGTGGTATTTGTGGATGAGGCTTTGTGCATGAGGCTCTTTATTTATTTACAGTTGGGTAGTTTATGTTGCCATTATGATTTAAAAAGAGCAAACACAGTTGATTGACAATAAATGGCTCCAGCCAAACACTAACCACGAGTGAAAGAAATGTTTTTGTGGTGTTGTTCATATTCTCCGAAAAATGGCCAAGAAATCATAAATTCTACCAGGGTATGTAAACTTATGAGCACAACTGTAAATAAAGTGGGCACTCCAAAAAATGGCCTTCCAAAATTGACATAGTTACCAGAGGACAGAGTTCCAATCAGAGGGAGCTTGAGGCAGCGCCAGTGGCTAGTCAATAGCAGTGGCATTACTGAGTCCAGGGGAACCAGCACAAAGAAGCAGAAGGAGAAAAACAAACATGAGCCTATAGCAGATAATTTCTTGAAAAAATAGCTAATTGTGTATTTGCTTACCTTGCTTCAGGAGTTGCAGCAGCAGGCAGGACTTGTAGTGGCAGACAGCTGATCCACTTGATCCAAGGAGGGCAGCAGGGAAGGTGACAGTGCTAGAACAGGCTGGTAAAAAAAAAAGCAGTGGCATGATTGGGAATTATGGGAGAACCAACATATTGGCACAAAGAGGAAGAAAAACCAAACATGATAGTATAGCTGTTGGTGCTCCATTGCAGTCATTGACGCCATAGACTGCACCATTTAATTGCATCTGTTCATTATTCAATCACCAGTGCTGCTCCATATGCATGCATGATGTATATATATTATTATTATTTTTGTCCCCAGTAGTGCTGCTCCAATATTCAATGTGTGCAGGGTGTGTATTATTATTTGTTTGCCTCCAGTAGTGCACTACTGCTCCATATGCATGCATGTATACATTTTTTCGTTTGCCCCCAGGAAGCACTACTCCATAAGCATGCATGTATTCTTTTTTTGCCTCCAGTCCTGTATGCATGCATACTACATGTATCCATGTTTTGCCTCATAAGTAGACAGTGCTGCTTCATTGCATGTTGTGACAGACCCAGCCAGGAAAGGGGCTTTTGGAGGGGACTGCAGTGTAGCCTCTTACCCACTGACTATGGGCCCTGGCTTTTAAGGGAACACTAATCTTTGGAATGTGTATGCCTTGGGGGACCCTTTGGAGTGGTCTTGTTTTTAATTTAAGTTCATGTCTCCCCAAAATACACAGACTCTGGGAATCTAGGCCAGAATCCATGTTTAGGGCCTATATGTCCCATTACCACTAATGACTGCTTCAGACTGTGAGACTCAAAACAGATGTTAATATTACCAGCTCAAAGTAACCTGATTCTGCAGTATCCTAATATAATCTGTTTAAGGTGTTATGTGTCAAATGTATTTCTCCCATTGTTAATCGGGGGTCACCTATTGTTTCTGTATGTCTGCTAGTATTGTGTCCCCTCCACCTGGGCTGGTTTAAGTGACTAATTAATCAGCTCAAGTTAATTATATCACTGTCAGGTATTAGTTGCTAGAGGTGGATCAGCATATAGTATATGTTGGTTGTTCCTATGTTAATTATATTCCTGTATACCGTTTCCTTTGCATACGATAATCTGACCTGGTTGTACTATAAGTTCCGTGTGAATTTTCAATAGATTTCCAGTTTTGCATCTGAGCTAGTCCCTTCTAATATCCTGGGTGCAATATACCACTATAATATCTGGTTCCTGGTTCCAGACTGGAGGAAGCTATATCTTATCGGAAGCACCTAAGTGGGGTGCTGGATGGTTCCGTCACACATGTATTCATTTTTTATTTATTTTTTGCTCCCAGTAGTGCTGCTTTACACAGTGCTGGTCCATTCAGAACCATTGGAATATTGCATCAAGCATCATTTATTTGGCCCCCTATCAGCCGCACCCACCCTGACCCCAAAAGTACACAAATCCATACATACCAAATTATTTTGGGCACAGTGGGGTGGCTGGGTGGCAGCAGCAGCAGGCACAGACAGGCAGGCCAGGCACTGAGAGACAGTCAGCAGAGCAGCAAAGGCACTGAAGCAGGCAGCGTGCATGACTAAGTGGGTCGTGAGGTGCGTCCTGCCCTCCTGCGATAGAAATGGCGGCTGGCCGAAAATGGTACTACATCGGATGCCCAATGTGCCATGTGCCGTGACATCACATGCTACCCACAGCGCAAGTGCGGACCCGCGCAAGTAAATATATGGACGGTTGGCAACCCTGCCTGGTTTGTCATGGAGGCTGAGGTTCTTGAGAGTGTTGAGGCAAAAGATCAAGGACTCATTCTATACAGTGGCTCCTACAGAGGTAGCGCTAAATGTAGATGTTTGAGATAGTGCTTTGGTGCCTTCTCTAAATCCATAAGCCATTCCAATGGATTAAGATCATGTATTGAGCAAACAGAATTTGGTAGTGAGGTTACAAAATGCTGGAGTTGCCTATATCTAGAAGTATCCCATCAAAAGGATCCATATTTTAATCTTAGTTTTTGTAATGAACCTAGATCACACCTTAGTACGTCTTTTAATCTCAGACTGTCTGCTGATGTCCACTTTAGGAAGTCCTTGTTTTCTTTTCCAGGGGGGAAATAGTATGTACCTGAGAGTGGCATTAATGGGCAATTATACTGCCATTTTAACCCTTTATAAATTTTATCCTATACCCAGAATATCTGTATCGTTAATGGAGCTGTATACATGACATGAGGGAGGAAGGCTATTTAAACTAATACAACACAGCTCCTGGTGGCTCCATGTATGTGAATTAAGGGGAGAAGTGTGATCTTACAGTCACAGTGGTTATTGGAGCACTATTTAATGCACATTCTTATAGACAATTTGTTTGATCATTTGTTGTGCTACTATGAATGATGTTCACCAAAAAACAAAACCCACTGACACTATGGGCTTCCTGTCACATACATACATACCTAGTGCGATTGACATGTCCCAGCCTCTACAGGATAATGTAAACAAAGGGGTGGTGTATCCTGGTGACATTATTAATTGGATTGGCTGCCAGAGATAGCCATCGATTGGGTGCTGGATGGGCTGGCATAGATAGTAGCAGGTCTAGGCTCTGTTTACTGGATATAGTTAAAGCAGTAAAATTCATTTCCACCTATTCAGCCATTTAAACACAGCAGTACCGCCCAGGGATGTTCAGCAGTGATTTAAATGCAAATTCATAAAATTGTCCATAGTGCTTAAGAAAATGACAAGTAAATAACAGTGTGGAAAGAATAAGCTAGATTTAATTTAGATTCCTTGGGATTTAGAAGCTGGGGCACCATGAGTTTTACACAGTAGAAGTGGGTGTTAAAGCAAACTAGGGCACAAGTTTAATTGAAATGAGACCTACAGGAGATACTGTTAAAAATCTACAGCTGTGTATATATAATATGGTAAATGATATTTAAAACATGTTTCATATTTTCATGAATTCACCATGCTCTTTAAAATTCCTTTCCATTAACCCAAACTCTGCACTGCACCCAAAGAATTTAATTTTAAAGTGCACCTTGGAATTCAAAGTAGGTATAATGCAAGAAGGATATAGAACTACTTATGTTCCCTAGAGATGCCTGGTATTACATAAGAAAGGGGAATTACTAACTTAAGGACTGCACATATGCACTTTAAATGCAAACCCTAGTCAAACATGACACAAAAACTTTAAAATACAAATGTCTGTTAGTTCAATTGTTGCTAGTAATTGGGTTTCTTGGGAACACCATTCTCCAGTTAAGTTCTCAATCTCAAGAATATAGCTTTTTAGGTTATTAGGTGTAGAGCAGAGGAGGATTGGAATGGGAGACATTTGTGGCTTTCTTGCAGGACAGTGCCATCCATGAGTCCAAGGCTTTCTTGGGTGGCACTCATGGAGGCACAGTAGAGAACAGCTCAATTACACTGAGCCTAATAAAACCAAAGTTTTAGCGTTACTGAGCTCCTTGACAGGCTTAACCAGCAAGCCTCTTTAGTGCCACGGAGCCTGTAAAAAGTTTAGGTCCAGAGTCACCAAGTACAGCGCTGTCAACCGCTACAGGTGCCTGTGTAATAGGCACAGTGGCCAGGCAGGAAACTCTGCACAGAAATGCTATGTCTGCACTTTTAATAGCCTCAACAGTACTATGTTCACTGTGTGTGTGTAAGAATACACACACAGGGGCAGATTCACAAAGATCTGCACCCGTGCAGCGTATCTGAGATACGCTACGCCGCCGTCACTTACCTGGCTTTGGTTTGAATCCTGAAAGATTTTGCGCCGTAAGTTATGGCGGCGTAGTGTATCTCTCAAATGCGGCGAGTAGGGGGCGTGTTTAATTTAAATGAACGAACGAACTGTGCATGCCCCGTCTGTCAAAACTCCCAGGGTGCATTGCTCCAAATGACGTCGCAAGGACGTCATTGGTTTTGACGTGAACGTAAATGGCGTCCAGCCCCAATCACGGACGACTTACGCAAACGAAATAAAAAAAATCAAATTTGATGCGGGAACGACGGCCATACTTAACATTGCGTACGCCACCAGATAGCAGCTTTAACTATACGCCGAAAAAAGCCAAACGGAAATGATGTAAAAGAATGCGACGGCCGCTCGCACGTTCGTGGATCGTCGGAAATAGCTAATTTGCATACTAGACGCGGATTATGACGGGAGTGCCACCCAGCGGACGCCGAAGAATTGCATCTAAGATCTGAAGGCGTACGAAAACATACGCCTGTCGGATCTAACCCAGATGCCGTCGTATCTTGTTTTGAGGATTCAAAACAAAGATACGACGCGGGAATTTTGAAAGTATGCCGGCGTATCACTACGTACTTTCTTTGTGGATCTGCCCCACAGTCAGCGTTTCCACCCAAGGCTGCCATCTTTGCCACAGATAGGCAGCAAAATTGTCCGCCAGGGGTGGCTCCTGCCCCCTGCAAAGTGTTGACCAACCATAAAATTCCTGGCTGGTTAGTCCTGGTGGAGAGCACACAGTTTTTATTTATTTTTTAATAACCTTAACTTTAGGATTAACACATATTCATCATTCTCATGGATGAATAAAAAAATCACAGCTCCAAAGCTAGAAACACTTAAAAATACACAAGAAGCTACTTCATGCTAGTATTTAGTTTAAATATTAGGCAAAGTGCAAAATTGAATAATGTTGGGTGAAATAAACTTCATTAAGTGATGATGACTAGTACAGTAAAGCGGTTTGCCATAATGTGCTAGTATGCACTGCATACAAGCACATTATGACAGACTTACCTGCACACAGAGCACTCCAGTGCGGCATTGTCACGGCTACCCAGCGCTTCCATCTTCACCCATTCTTCCTTCTGGGTTTGCGGACTCTGGCTGTATGAATGACCGGGGCCGCAATGGCGAGGACTTTACTTCCACTTTAAAGCACGTTCCAATTGAAGAACAGATGTTGGGTGAATCTTGTCCAATAAATGATTGCGTTGGATGCAATTTTCAGTTTCCATATTAAAAAATGGGCAAATCTTGGATGAACGTTGTGTAAATCTCAGGCGAAAATGATTAGGCAAGTTTATACCATTTTTACAGAGTAGTATTTATCTTGTTCACTACCAACTACAAATCTATTATATATATATATATATATATATATATATATATATATAATATATATATATATATACATACACACAGGGCTCAAAATTTCAAGTCTTGAGCTACTAGCCAGGCCTCAAGGGTTACTCACCACTAGTTGCCCCACCCAACCCCGCCCATAATTATCCCGCTAATCACGCACTCATAAATTATCTTGTAAAATGTTTTATGCAGAATTAAGTTGCAAAAAAAAAATATTAACAACAACTTTATCAGTTCCCCTCAGCACAGCCTCACCTGTGCCCACCATTTCAGCCTCACTGTGCCCACCATTGCAGCCTCACCGCCCCCCACCATTGCAGCCTCACCGCGCTCACGTTGCAGACTCACCACGCCCACCGTTGCAGACTCACCACGCCCACCTTTGCGGTTTCACTTTGCCGATTCACTGTGCCCCGTGCCCCCATAGCGGACTCACTGTGCCCCCATTGCGGGCTCCCCCATTATCCCAGGTCAGTGAGGACCCCCTGAGTGGATTTCCAGATGAATGGGACGTGTGTGTGTGTGTGTGTGTGTGTGTGTGGTGGGGAATGATGAGGCCGCGCCAAGCCTAAGAACATTAGTCAAATCCTTCCCAGACTGAACAAAGTGCAGCTTTCCTGCAGAATTCATCCTCCACATCCCATGTATGGGGGCAGACTCGGGGGGGGGGGGGGGCGCTCCTCTCTATAGGTCCATGGTGTGAATGGGACTTCCCGATGAATTCCTCTCTCTCTCTCTCTCTCTCTCTGTGTGTCAGGATCAGATGGAGAAATACCTGAGCCGGTCCTGAGTGTCAGAGACACAACCTGCTCTGCATCTGACAGTCTGACCATTCATGCTGGCTGATCCTTCTTAGAGGAGGAGATTAGAGGGAGAGGAGGGTGACACACAGCTATACACCGGAGGGACTACAAGTACCAGGGAGGAGACACACAGCTATACACACCGGGGGGACTACAAATACCAGGGAGGAGACACACAGCTATACACACTGGAGGGGACTACAAGTACCAGAGAGGAGACACACAGCTATACACACCGGGGGGGACTACAGGTACCAGGGAGGAGACACACAGCTATACACAGTGGGGGGACTACAAGTACCAGGGGGGCTGCTGATTGCTGGCTCCACTTCTTCTATTGTATTACTAATTGAAGGTTTTACATTGTACTGAAAAAGTGAAGAGGAGAGCCGTTCTCCCAGGGAGCATAGAGGAAGAGGAGAGCCGTGGATCACAGAACGGTATAGCACGCTGTTTCAACTTACATTGAAATTTCCTCCACACTGCCCACAGCCCCGCCTCCTCCTGACCCCGTGCCTGTAATAGACAGAATGTGGGTCCAATGCTGAGATGTGTTGTCTATCACAGGCGCGGGGTCAGGAAGAGGCGGGGCTGTGGGAGCGAGCAGAGCGGAGGAAATTTCAATGCAAGTTGTAACAGCGGGCTATACCGCTCTGCGATCCCACGGCTTTCCTCTTCCTCTATGCCATCGGGGTGATCACTGTGAGAATGGCTCCCGATTAACCCTGATTGGCAGCGGTGCTCGCCCCCCCCGCTTCCAGGCAGCCAGCTCCTCGCCAGACCTCGTTTTCCACTAGCAAAATGCGAGTAGGCGAGTGGAAAATTTGAGGTCTGTATATATATATATATATATATATATATATATATATACGCACGCACGCACGCACGCACGCACGCACGCACGCACACACACACAGTATCTGACAAAAGTGAGTACACCCCTCACATTTTTGTAAATATTTTATTATATCTTTTCATGGACATTTTCACTTAAGGGTGTACTCACTTTGGTTGCCAGCGGTTTAGACATTAATAGATGTGTGTGGAGTTATTTTGAGGGGACATCAAATTTACACTTTTATACAAGCTGTACACCCACAACTTTACATTGTAGCAAATTGTAATTTCTTCAGTGTTGTCACATGAAAAGATATAATACAATAATTACAAAAATGTGATATTCACTTTTGTGAGATATAGCACCAGAGACGAAACTAGGAGGGGACATGTTCCCCCGGGTGCCAACTTGAAGGGGGGGGGCGCCAAATTGAGAGGGAACAACGTCTGCAGTGCTGATACTAGCTCGGATTTGGGAGTTTGGATTGGGTTGGACTGACCCAGCTGAGCTGCATTTACAGGAAGCCAAGCTCACATGCCATCAGCTGCTCTGTGAGCCCGTACTGCCACTGATCTCACGGATCCAGACCCCGGAGATTCAGCCTGCTAACTTGCTGCCCTAAAGTCAGACCTGAACAGGAGGGGTGGCATTTTCTAGAACCAGTTGGTTGTATTTTTCTCCTGCAGCCGCTAAAAGAAAGATTCAGCAGCTGCAGGAGGAAAATACAGCTGATGACTATTGATTCTAGTAAATGCCACCCTCTCCACCCCTCCTCTTCTCTCTTTGTGCTGCCTGGGTCCCCCTGTCCTTTTCACCCCCCCCCCTTCATGTAGCGCTTCCGGCTGTCCCTTCTTACCTCCCTGCTGGCTGCTACAATGTATCAGGATGGAGAATGGGGGGAGGGGCCGGTAAAATATGTAAAATAGGTAAAATATGTAATAAATAATAATCCCTAAATCCCTAAAATAAATAAATAATAATATTGTTAAAAATAATTTTACCAATTCCCGTCCAAGGTACGTCATATGACATCATGGACTTTGAGCGGTGATATCCGAATGTTGCCTTAAGATACAGGCATCATTCAGATATAGATTTTTTTTCAGCCGGCGATTCTGTGCACCATAAGAACAATCTTAGTGGCAGTTCAGCCATTTGATCGTTCTTACAGGCGGCGAGAGGGAAAGTCCCCCCCTCCCGCCACTTCTCTTGTCTCGCCTGTGCCATCGGTAAGCCAGAGGACCAATCGGCCGGAGCCGGAAGTTGCACATAGAGATTTCCAGTGACCAGATGGTCCCCAGTCATCTCTATGACCCTCGGAGGCTCGTGTGCGACATTGTGACATTACGTCCGGGCCGGCGGATGTAAAAAAAAAAAAGCAGAGGACGCGGCTGGAAAGGGCGAGAGAATTTTTTAATTTTTTTTTGTTTAATCTTAGGACAGTTAAATAATAAACCAATATATAAAGAAAGAATAAAAATAAAAAGAAGCAGGAAATAGTTCTTCTCTCCACCCTCTCTCATCCGCTCATCCCCCGCTCCCTATATGCAACATAGGGAGCACAGATCTGTCAATACTTATCCTCCTGCTCTTTCATACACAGTGGGATTTTCCATTTGTTGGATTTCTGTTATTTTTGCCATCCATTGTGCTTTAATTGGAGAGACATTGCTTTTCCAGAGAGCTGGAATACATGATTTTGCCGTTGTAAGCAAATGTCTCAGCAATTCGTTTTTTTCTATTTTTCAGTCGAAAGAGGGATGTCTCCAAAAGACACATCTATGATTTCTTCCACTGTTTGAGACCATTTTCCAGAAATTCTTTATTTCCGGGCATTCCCGAAAAATGGGCATCATAGTGCCAACAGTTCCTTGACTTCGCCAACACAGGTTGGATACCTGTGAATATATACAATTCAGTACTTCTGGGGTTCTATACCACCTGCTCAAAATCGTATAGCTCCCTTCTTGATATCTGGTTGCTATTGATGCCTTATGTGTATATCTAAAGATCTTATTTTTTTGTACTTCAGAGAAAGTGACCCCCATCTCCCTTTCCTATTCCTGTATAAAGCCCAAGTTCTGTGGGGCTTTCAATTCGGTCACCCTGGTGTACAGTATCGATATTGCATGTCTCACTGATTCTCCCTAAACATTTTCAAACTTAGAAGGTATGGCTATTTCACTTGTTCGCATGGATATTGATCCAAGAAAGGCATTTAACTGCATTTTCCTAAATGGGTCCAATCTTTCCCCAAACTCATGATCAATCTCAATTCAATTCTCTAGACATTACTTGATTATCTACCATAAAATGTATGAGTTTACTTTTGCCCTGTCGTTTTAGATTCATAAAACTTTTATCTTTTAGACCTGGTTCAAATGCTGGGTTACCTAGAATTGGAGTCATCAGGCTCAGGGGGGGGAGGGTCGACATCTTGACTTTTTTTAAATGTCCTTTTGACCGAACTAAGTGTCGCACCCACCGTCAGGTATTGCTTTGCTGCTTGCGTTGTGGCCGTGCTCGTAAGCTAGATTAACCCCTCCAAGGGTAGCTCTACTATTGTTTGTTCCACGTGTAAGAAAATTCTCCTGCGCTCTGGTGCTTTGCCAAACCCGGGTAGTGTAGTCACACACACACATATATAATCAAGGGCACACAGGAGAGAGCTACCACGGACTACTTAGGCTTTGAGGAAGGGGGTACGCCCCAGAAACGCGTCAGTCGTCCAGATGTCTGAGGCTCCACTGGCAGGTGCCATGAGGTCCAGTCTAGCTGTCGGAAAAGCGCTTGCTTAAGCTTTCCTTGTGAGTAGGATCATTGATTTTATTCTGTTTTTAATAAAAATTTAAGTGGTAATGCACTAGGTCGGTGCGCCCTCCCTTCTTTTCTTTCTTGTTCCATGTGTACCCATGGTTTATCTTTTTGAGATGCGCACCAATCCAACACCCTTGCTAAATGTATTGCCTCATAGTAGCCCTCTGGGTCTGGAAACCCTACACCATCTTTTTCTTTTGGTAAGATCAGGATATCTCTACGGATTCTGGCAGGCTTTCCAGCCCATATAAACCTTGCAAATCTTGCTCTCAGATCTCTCAGGTATCCCACAGGCATAACCTTAAAGTTGGACAGTCTCCCATACTTGTCTATCTCAGATAGTAATGGCGGAAGGTATAATGCTGGGAGGGTTATGAAAAACAGGTCACCTGCAAATGCAGCCAGTTTATGTTCCCTTCCCTTTAACCTAATGCCCCTAATATCTGGGTTGGTCCTTAAAAATGGTTCCAGTGTCAAGATGAAGATAATGGGGGATAATGTACAACCCTGTCGTGTTCCATTTCTAATGGAAAAGGGCTCTGAATGTACCTCATTTATCTTGATTCTGGCTTTTGGAGAGTATAAACTCATGACCCAGTTCTGCATCCCCCTCCTCAACCCTATATGTTGCAAAGTCGCCCTCAGAAATGACCAGTCTACTCCATCATTGCATATTTTCCCTACCTTCCCTCTCTGGGGTAAACCCTACCTGATCCGCAAGTATTAAAGTGGATATATACGGTAATAATCTAGTTGAGAGTATTTGTGAGAATCTTTAAGTCTACATTTAACAGTGAGATTGGACGATAGCTTGAACATTGAGCCGGATCTTTCCCCTCCTTGGCAATCATGGTTACATAAACCATCAACGTTTCTACTGGTACCATTTGTCCTTCTTGTACTGAATTAAAAGCCTCCACAAACCTTGGTGCCAATTTTTCAGCGAAAGTTTTATAGTATAACAAAATAAATCCATCCGGGCCTGGGGCTTTACCTGGTTTTAGTGTTTTAAGGGCATCTAGGAATTCCTCAATGGTAATTGGGCCATCAATGTCTTCTGCTTCTTTTTCCATCAGTCTAGGCATTTTCCGAGGCCACTATGTATTCCCTAGCGTCCTCTTCATTGCATACCTTAGGAGGCTGATCTTGAGCCCCAGCTGGTATAGGCCTACGTGGTAGTCTCGAAACGCCTTCGCAATCTCCTGTGACGAATTTACCAGGATATCTCCCTGCGTTTTAATACGTTCAATGTAATTTTGTGTCCTTGTCACTTTAAGTGCATTAGCCAACATCCTGCTAGGCTTATTTCCATATTCATAGAAAGCTTGTCTACACCGGGTCATTGCTGCTTTCGCTTTATCTGTTAACAGACCATTCAATTCCTCTCGCAGGCAAGTTAATTCCTCCTCACTCTGAAGTGCTTGCGATTTCTTATGCAACGTCTCTAGCCTCCGAATCTCCCCGAGCAAAGATTTTAATTGGGCCCCCTGTTGTCGTTTTCTGCGTGATCCTACTGATATAAGTATGCCTCTGATATAGCATTTATGTGTTTCCCATAGACATAATGGGGATACTTCCCCTGGTTTTTGTTGAAAAAAAACATTTCTAATTCCTGTGCTATCTGTATCTCGCATTTTGGTTCTTTTAGAAGGGTTTCATTGATCCTCCACTGCCTCTCTCGAATAGTTGGTTCCCCCCCATTCTATAACGCAATTAGATGGTGCATGATCTGATATCATAAATGAACCTATGGAGGTCTCCATTATGCACTGCAGAGCACTTTGAGATACAAAAAAGTAGTCTATCTTGGTATATGTTTTATGTTTAGCTGAAAAAAAAAAGTGTAATCTCTGTCGTGCGCATGGAAAGTTCCCCAACTATCTCTTACTTGCAGCTCCTGAAGCACTATTTTTGCTTTTCGGAATTTATTATATGACAGATGGGAGGTTCCCGTTGAAGCATCCAGGGTTGGATCTAATACCATATTTAAGTCTGTTCCCATCAGCAAGATTCCCTCCTTATTTTGATGTATTACGTTCATATACGTCTCCAAAGCGGCTACTTGACCCTCATTGGGCAGATATATATTCACCTTTTTTTAATCATATATTAAGACCTTCACAATCAGTAACCGCCCTTCCTCGTCTGTAATTCTCTTTCTTTCTTTTTATGGTATCTGACTTGATAGAATAATTGCTACTCCCTTTGCATTCGAAGTCTGTGATGCACTATGACAGGGATATGCAATTAGCGGACCTCCAGCTGTTGCAAAACTACCCAAAAAGTCCCATCATGCCTCTGCATGTCACCCTTGTGGCTGTCAGAGTCTTGCTATGCCTCATGGGAATTGTAGTTCTGTAACAGCTGGAGGTCTGCTAATTGCATATCCCTGGACTATGATACACAATGGGATATCTATAGTTTCTTTTTTTTTTTTTTTTTAAATGTGTCTCTTGGAGAAATATAATATGGGATCTGAGTCTCCCCAGTTCCATATATAACTTATTATGTTTTTCTGGTAGATTCAAGCCTTTCACATTATAGGATGTCAAAATTATTTTAGTCATCTTAACGTAAAAGTTTTTATTTTTTCCACCTTTTTTCTTTTATCAAAACTATTAAATCTGTTTAAAAAAAAAAAAAAAGAGATCGGAGGGGTTTATCGCATAGACACTACCCGTAGGGCTGGAAAAAAAAATAATCACACCAACAATTGATGTGGATCCGCCCAGATAAGGGAGGGGGAGGGGAGAGATAAAGGAATTAGGAGGAGAGAAAAGCAGAGAGATGAAAAAAATTAAATAAAAAAAAAAGTAAAAAAGGTAAAAAAGTAAAAATAATAATATTCTTCCTGTGGTCTGGCTACTCACTGTGGCCACAGAAAAAAAAAGAAAATTGTCCAGATGTGTATAGGAGTTCCGCCCACTTGTGGAACTACCAGTTACATGTGCGGAAAACCCCCCCCAAAAAAATCGCCTCCGAGAGGCGTATCAAGTGGGGGGGGGGTTGGTTAAACGCACATGGAGGTAGCGGCCTCTCTCAATACGGGGGTGTCGTCCCCCCGAAGCTTCTGCTACCATTTTCCTAATATGTTTTACCCATATATACCTAACCTGAGTTTATTTTCTCCTCTATCCCATTCACTCCCCTTTATACCAATTATCTATACAGCAAACGCAGGGTGAATACTCTTACAATTCATACATTTGATTCCAAAATACCACACTTATACTATTCAAATGTTCTCATTAAAAAAACATCAAAATATATACACTCTTCTTATAACATATTTCGTGCACATCCATCGTACTCTAAACACATAATATTAATACATTGTATACCCTACCCTCCCCCGCCTCTACCCCTACCCATTTATGGAATACCTTCCCGCACCCTTAACTTTATCTCTCCTGATTTCTTCTACCAAATTTCTTAAAAACATCGTCTTTTCTAGCTACCTAAACCATTCTCCTTCAATAAGACTAGATGGGGGTGAGCGCATTTCCCCCTGCAGCAATCCCTATCCCCCTTATTTATTATATTCCACTTCTCTACCCTCCCCCCTTTCTGTTGCCACCCTTCTTGTAAGCTGTGTGATTCCTATTTCTTCCCTACGTGATCTAAGGGACCTTCGTCCCCCTCCCTTAGTGCCATTTCCCTTTTATGGCTAATAGCTCATTTAGCCTTAACCCCTATCCCCTTATTTATCTATATAAGTGCACTCAAAGTTATATGGGGTAGTAGCCAAATACCCTGCTGTGGGAAAAAAAAAACTCCCCAACACTTATTGCTGCAGGGCAAGCTCCCATATCTTAGCTTCATCCTTACCGCCCCCCCCTCCCCGTCTGCCCCTGACCTAATTCTATTCCCCCCCCCTCCCATACCTAACATTTTTTTTTCCCAATCACCTTTATTAACTGCTATTCATTAAGTCTTATAATATGCTTTTTTATACATAATGCAAATATCAAATCTCACACCCTTAACCTTGACATAGACCCATCCTCTTAAATGGGCGGTAGGGTATAGGGGGTACAAGAACAAAAAAAAAATAATAATAAATTAACACCCCTCCTTCTTAAGACTCTCTATTCATCATAGGAGCAAAAATCACTCCAAAAAAACAACAACTTTTTTTAATTAGTTGTTGCGTGGCATGGGGTATATTCTATCCATTCTGGTAATCCTAACCAGTCGGGGACTTCGAGGTGTTCTCCTCCCAGAAATTTAAAAAGTTCAGGGAGCTGCTCTGGGTACCGCAAACTGAAGCTCCGTCCCTCCTTTTTCACAAGAACAGCCAAGCCATGACCCCATCTATATGTACCGCCATTCTCTAATATGTAGTCCAAAATTGGTTTCAGCACACGTCTCTTATTTTTGGTTTGTCTACACAAATCCGGAAAAATTTGTATCCGCCCCCCCCCCCCCTCATAATCCAATGTTCCCACCAGCCAAGCTGCTCTAAGAATGTCCTCTTTCACCCGATAAAAGTGTATCCTGCATAGAACATCTTGTGGGTTACTCTAAATACGGTTTATTGTAGTAGGAACTTTATGCACACGGTCTATCTTGATGTGGGTCTCTGTGTTTTTTTTTTAAACATCAATTCAAAATATCCATCACCAGGTTTCTTAATTCTGGACCTTCGATGTTTTCCGGCACCCCTTTAAGGCAGATATTATTTCTCCTACTCCTGTTCTCGCTTTCTTCTGATTGCAGCTGTAGCATAGTTAACTGATGGGTTTGTGTATATACCTTATCTTCCAGCATCTTAAAAGGAGTTGTAAAGAAAAAAAAAATTTCACCTTAATGCAATCTATGCATTAAGGTGAAAAAACATCTGGATGAAGCCAGCCCCCGTTTTAATTACCTGACCCCTCGAAAGTCCCACGCTCGGTCCCGAGATCATCTTCGCCACTTAGCCTGGCTAGGGCGGATGGATTGAGAGAAGCGCAGCCATTGGCTGGCGCTGCTGTCAATCACATCCAGTGACGCAGCAGGGCCGAGTGATACAGTGAGCGGCTACAGCTGCTCGCTGTATCATGGGAGCACGCACGCAAGGACTCACCACCATGCAAGCTCTCTCGCATGACTGTAATGAGTTCTTGCGGGGAGGACCAGAGACAGCCGCCGAGGGACCCCAGAAGACGTGGATTAGGGCCACTCTGTGCAAAACGAACTGCACAGTGGCGGTAAGTATAACATGTTTGTTATTTTAAAGATTTTTTTTTTCCCTATAGTAACCCTTTAAGGCGCATATCTGTTACACTTTACAAATTTTCCACTTTGCACAGTCTTTCCTCCACCCACCCTATCTGAATTTGGACCTCCTCGATCTCCCCTCGTAGTGTGCCGTTAAATTGGCCATAATCTCTTGTATGAATTTCCTGGTAGGTAATGCCTGTATAAGCTGAAAAAGTTTTCTGATATCTACCTCTCCTTCCTGTTCAATTTGTTGGCTATCATGTATGTTCGTCAGGCATACCTTTATATCATGATCCAGGGTCTTAGGGGGTCTTTGAGGAGGTCAGCTGGATGTCCTCTGCGTTCTCTGCCATGGCGTTATCTAGGCTGTCCGAGTCTCCCTCTGTCCCATGACCTGCTCCAACCCACTGTTGCTGCACACGCTGGGGAAGGGAGATCGCCTGTGCCAATGACGACACTTCAGGCAGTGCTTCCTAGATCAGGACATCACAGCCTCCTCCCTCACAAATTGGGCTAACTTTTCTGTTTCAATTCATGAAACAAAAAAAGTCTTTGAAAAATCGCTGTGCAAATACCGTGTGACATAAAAAGTTGCAACGGTCACCATTTTATTCCCTAGGGTCTCTCCTAAAATATATATATATATATATAAATAAATGTTTTGGGGTTCTGAGAAAAAAAAATTATGATTTTTACATATAGGAGCAAAGTGCCAGAATTGGCCCGGATGGGAAGTGGTTAAAAAATATTATTGTCCCTACTTAAATACTCAAAATGATGATCACTTTAATCTCACACAATGTACAGGGATTCAATTCTCCAAACAAAAGAAAAAAGCTTTCATGCAATACAAAAAATTGAACTCTTACCTTGCATAGAATGCATTAAGGGGAAAAAACATCCGAAGATTAGCAGCCCCCACGAGCCCCCGTTTACTTACCTGACCCTTCAAAAGTCCTGCGCCGTGAACAAGCTGGCTTCTCGGCTCATTCATTGGTTGATTGATAGCAGCGCAGCCATTGGCTCACGCTGCTGTCAATCGAATCAATGACGCGGGGGGCGGGGCAGAGTGATACAATCAGCGGCTATGGCCCCAGGCTGTATCACGGGAGCGCACTTTGAGACATATAGGCCTGGGAACTATATTCAAACCCCAGAGCAAGGGTAAAGATTGAGGATAGAATCTCTGAGCCGTTCTCTATTCATAATGGAACACGGCAAAGATGCCCACGCTCGCCCATTATTTTTATCCTGACAATAGAGCCTTTTCTGAGGAAAATACGGAATAATCAGAAAATTAAGGGGCTACCCAAAAAGAAAGTAGAACAGAAACTTGCGGCATATGCTGATGACCTAATCTTTTTTTGTAACTTCTCCAAAATTATCATTACAGTCATTGCTAGCAGGGCTGTGGGAATATGGAGAAGTATCTAATTTCAAAGTAAATTATGGGAAATCTGAGGCAATCGGGATAGAAACAGATACAACCCTTATACAACAGATATCTACACAATTTGATTTTAGATGGAAAGAGTCCTATGTTAGTTACCTAGGGACTAAGATACCTAAAAATCTGAATAAGATATACAAGCTTAATTACGTAACAATGGCTAGACAAATTAAATTAGATTTCCAGAGATGGGATAAAGAAATTTTTACTTGGTTCGGCAGGACAAATATTATAAAGATGAATGTGATGGCAAGGCTCTTATATCTCATACAGACGCTACCAATTAAGATCCCCACTAGCTTCCTGAGTGACCTTAGAGCGAGGTTCCTGAGATTTATTTGGCTGGGAAACAAGCAAGAGTACGCAGAACTATTCTAACAATTCCAAAGGGGAAAGGAGGGATTGGGGTTCCAGACCCAGTAAGAGCAGTCGAGTGGTGTGGAAAAGAAGGGGAGAAACCATGGATACAAATGGAGCAGGCAACGATAGATATCCCCTTGGAAGGTCTGATATGGATTCCAGAAGTAGAAATTCCAAGGGAAATAAGAAAACACCCGACAATAGGTTCAACCTCATTGGCAACTAAAAAGATATTTAAAAAAAAACAAATATTTCAACATCTCCAAGCCCGATGACCCCGATCCTAGGTACACCAGCATTACAGCCATGCCTTAAAGACCCCAAGTTCAGAGCAATATACCGAAGAGGTATTAATAGAATAATACATTTTTCTATAAATAACCAGTTGATGACAGTAAAAGAGATTGAGAGAGATATAATACCGGACTTAGAATTTTTAAGGAGGATGCAACTAGATAGATGCCTTTATTAGAACCAAGTCAAATATATATGCTGAAGTCAGGGCACTGACAAGGTTTGAGGAGATATGCCTGAAAGGGGAAACACTAAAGCATTCACTCTCACATTTCTATGCTATACTAACTGAATTGGAAACACCGCAAGAGCTTTCCTTCCTTTGGGAGTGGGAGAAAGACCTGGGAGTAAGATTCTCCCAAGAACAGATAAATAGGATGGTATAGAACACCGACTGTGTTACATCGGATATACCCCCAAATATCAGAAATTTCCTGGAGATGTAAGGACCTAGAAGGGACTATAATGTATATTTTCTGGGAATGTGCGAGAATAAAGGAATTCTGGAGAATGGTAGCAGAAACAATTGAATTGATAACAGGAGTATCGTTAGGAGAGAATCCGGCTGTATATTTGTTGTTGGATATCCCTGTCATTGGAGAAATATAAAAATTCCCTATTGCGACATCTGCTGGTGGTAGCGAGGGCATGCATCCCTGTCCTGTGGAAGTGTGAAAGCCCCCCATCAAAAATACAGTGGTTAGCCATAATCTCCTCTGATAGGATGTGGATCTGTGTGTTCACACACACACACGGCAAGCCTTTTGGGTGTGCGGCCGCACAGGGCTCCATGCGGCCATCTCAGCTCGCACACCCCAAAGGCCAGCCCTGAGGCTGCCATGCTGTGCCCTCCATCCTCCACTCTACTATACGCCGTGCCCGCACTCATCTCACCTGTCACCGCGCACAGCCCGCCCCCTCCCTGCACTGCCAGGGCACAGGGCCAGGAACTCCGCCCACAGCCAATCGGTGAGCTCGGAAGGGTGCAGAGGGGCGGGGCTGTCGCCGTTCCCTATTTTCCTCCTTCCAATTTAGAATTGGGGAGTGGGGCGGATGACGTCACGTAGTAATAGTTGCCCGAGACCAACAAAACTGCATCGTGACTCTTCCCTGGGCGAGAACACCGGGGGGGAGGGAAGGGGGGCACGGTGATACGAGCAGGGGGGGGGGGGAAGGACTCTTCGGTGCCCGATGGGGGGCACCTCTACCAGGCTAGATCCTGGGCGTGCCAGCAAGATGGTGTCATGGATCATTTCTAAGGCCGTGGTGCAAGTAATCCAACATTCTCCTCCTTCCAGGAAGGTGCCAGCATCCCGGGCATTGTATGTGTGGATGATGGAGGCCCCCCTCCCTCTCTGTCCCCCTCCCCTCTCTCTCTGTCACCCCCCATCCTTTCTCTCTGTCACCCCCCCCTCATCTCTCTCTGTCACCCCCCCCCTCATCTCTCTCTGTCACCCCCCCCCCTCATCTCTCTCTGTCACCCCCCCCCTCATCTCTCTCTGTCACCCCCCCCTCATCTCTCTGTCCCCCCCCCCTCATCTCTCTGTCACCCCCCCCCTCATCTCTCTGTCACCCCCCCCTCATCTCTCTGTCACCCCCCCCTCATCTCTCTCTGTCACCCCCCCCCTCATCCTCTGTATGTTAACTAACTATTTTGTCTATATATAAATCCATGTTTGTCCCAGGCACACTTCACGTAGTGGGAGCTTGTGTTCCTGCTCACGATTTTGAGTGGGCAATTTTCAACATGTCACACTTAGGGGCCCCATGTGCGTTTGTCATGGAAAAGCACAAAGACCAGATTTTGAGCCAGGCACATTTTGTCACACAATTGTAGCAAATTCGCATTTGGGGTGCCATTAAGGAGGAATGGCACCCAAACACGCATCGCATGCTTTTCCATGACTACGAATCGCAGGCAGACAAACGCAGATTCTGCCCGCAATTCCAAATCACCTAAAGTGTGAACAGCGCCTTACTGTTCACCGTCTTGCTACCTCTGCTAAAAGTGTATTCCAATTGCCAACGGCTTATTTGCACACAAAAAAAAAAAAAAGAAAAAAAAAAAGATACTTTCCAAGATTGGTTTTGAACATTCCTCTTGCTTGTTTGAGGTCATGTCCCTGTGTTCCTTGATCTTCGCTTGTGATCTATTGCAGTGTGAACAAAACAGTTTTGTGGTCATATTATCTTTTAATTTTACATGACCAATTTTTTTCCTACTGATCCCAATTTAACAGTTAACTATTTGTGTAAGCATTTTTTTAGAATTTGATATATGGCGAGTGCCTCTACGTATGTTTTAGCTACATTCCTCCACCTAGTGGCCAAATATATTATTTACCTGTAATGACAGAGCTGTTTAGTTTTTCATTTATATTAAATATTAAAGGATGAGTTCACCTTTGGGAACATGTTCCATCCAATTTTGGGGTGGAACATGTAACATGTTCCCAATGCTGCAGCCACTGCCCCCCCCCCCCCCAATCACTGTGGCAGCAGGAAAGGAAGAAGTTCCCAATACTAGCGGACACTTTTTGCCGTGTGCGTGTCTGAATGAACTATAAGACCTGACATCCTTTAGCAGCTGTTGGCTTTTTAGTTCTCCGCTGTGGTAGTTCAAGTCTTCCTGTCAGGCAGTATCGGCTCACCCATGTGATCTGCTGATAGCCGCTGCAATGCTTTCCAGGCTGTTGCAACAAAAAATAAATACATGCACTTTTTTTTGCAAGTTTATCCTTTAATTTGTTTTAAAAATCCTTCAATTTCTTTTAATGGTGTATTATAGTTATGTGTTATTGTTTTCTTTATGCTGAAATGTGATTTTAATTCCTGCTGCCAATACTGACATTCATAGTTTTTAGTTGGACAGGGTTTAAGAAAGGGGGCGTACCCCTGAAACACATTGCCATAGTGACAGAACCCCCAAATAGTTCACAAAGGCACTTACAAGTGACAGAGGATGTGAGTGCCTCTGTGATCTGTGCCTGTGGCCTTGTTACTGTGCCTGTGGCCTTGTTAAAGTTTAACTTAAGGCAAATTAAATTCTTTCGTTTTGGATGGAGTGGTAATGTATTAGAACACCTGTTTTTTTTTCTACCTCTGAGGAATGCTGATAGTAGGAGGGGCAAGTCTAGACTGGCCTATAGTTTTTCTTTTGGTTTTCCAGAGTTCAATCCCTCTGTAGGCCGTAATATATCCTGAAGGTCAAAGATTTCCTGTGCCCCCACTCCCCCAATTGTGGAGAAAGAAACTCTGGATGCCTCTAGGATGCTAGTTGAGAACAAAGTCCTGCTACACCAACACCTAGTAATTCATTGGGCATGCTCCCAACATATCTGCAAAATGCATCCTTTTGAAAGCTAAAACTTGTTTTTGTTAATGAATGTTCAGTTTTTTTGCTATGATCAAACCACAGATATTGGTGATCACTAGAACCTACAGTTTTTGCCCACCTAAGGCTAGAACCCATCAGATTTTTTATTGCTGTGTCGCTGCTGTGGATCCCACCCCCCCCCCCCTTCTGCTGAAACTATTGCCACTGCGACAAGTGAAGTAAAAAAAAAAAAAAAAAACATACAGGGTGCTGCATAGTAGTAAAAAGCAGGCAAATGATCCATCCCCAAACTAGATAAAAAAACACGGAAAGTAAATGTGCAGCAGCAAGGCAGGTGGGCCTTAAAACCTACAAACCACACATATGCATCTCTGGGACTCCAAGGATGGTGTTGAGAGCATGTTCACTCTGGGTTCTGGGCCACATGATCACATAAATCGGGAAGTCTGTCCCACCTCCCAGCATTGAGACCTACTCAAAGGGCCAGCGGGTGGCATCAGTAAGGGTTTTATCTACTTACACTCCCAAATGCGTAGCTAACCCCCTAAATTCTGACCCTGGCTTTAACCCAGTAAAATAAACTACACGATCCCTATTCTAACCTCAAATATTAAATTACTACTACTTCTGCATACTCACCTTGTCCTGCTGTGAATCTCCAGTGACAACACTAAATGCTACTGTGGTAATACTTGGTGTGGCCATTCTAGCAACAAATAAGGAAAATGTCTAATTTGCAGATATGGCAGATGGCTTAGAGACAACCACTAAAAAACAATGATTAAGAAAAAGCCAGTCATCCAACTCATGAAACACGGATGCATTATTTAGGAAACAAAATGTAACATTGTAAGTTAAAAAGAAAACCATGCTGTTTTTTATTGGAGCTTCCTTGGGAAATCGGTTTGAGATGCATTCATTTTACATAAGGTAAGGGTCAAGTATGTCATCAAGTTTTTCAGTGATGATAAAAAATAAATTATCTTCAGTTGAAAATTACAAAAAGTGGTCACATCTGTTCATTTCCAAGCTAAATTAAATTTAGAATCTTTTCACGGACATCCAAAATGTACAAAACAAGTCAGTCTGTATTAAAAAAAATGGGATCATGTAAAACTGTATTTGAAGTCTGGTTTCTTCTAGAGAAAGGAGAGTTTTCTTAACATGTCCCAAGGGTCCAAGCATGACTTCGATGTCACTTCACACCATGGTGCTTTTTCCCTTACGTCCTCCGTGTCTTTTGTCTTTTCTGAAGTCTCTTTGCGTCCTCTGGATTTCCAGTGTCAGCTCCTGTCTGTCCAAGCGCACGTACACCTTGCAGACGGCTTGTCAAGTGCAGCAGCAGGGGAATCAACTGGCAAAGGATAGAAAACAACAACTCATTAAAGCTTTAAAAAGAAAATCTTCACTGCTAATGTGACGCGTACCAAAAATATATATACACTTCTGCACCTCCTAAATACGCTTACTAGTATGAGTGTTCAGTCATAGTTGGTCCCTTGTGTATCCAACAAAATGTAATTAAATGTTGAAAATATTACAAAACACAGAGTTGACCAAAAACTGGGCAGTTACTTTTGGATGGTCTTGCCATCTCAGATAGACAATAAACAAATTCTTACAGTAAAAGGAAGTGGTTTAAGATACATTTATTAATTTGTAAATAATCATTAGTAATGCCTAATAAAGTTCTATGTCCTGTTTATAAGTATACAGTATAATAGCACAAGGGGCCGCAATTACACAGGCAAGCTCTGCTTTTCTGTTTGGTAGTGCAGCAAAAATGTTACATCTTGTTGATGCATTTGTCTTTGTGCAGTTACCATACCAGCCGCAGTCCCTATTGACTGATAAAAGGCCAGCAAGGATTCTTTCAGCCACACACCATGTAATCTATGCTGCCTAGGTTTTAGGTTACAAGAGGAAGATTAGAAGCACTATTTTTTTTTTATGCATTGTATGCCCTGTTGAAATGCGGTTATTAATAAGTCCACTTTACAGCTATATTTGGGATACAAGAAATATAAAGGTAGATGTTCAACGACTGTAGCTCATGCCACAGTCAAAAGACTTCCTAGCCCAACATGGTTTAACACAGGTCAGGTTAACAAAGCATGAATGATGGCTCAAAAGATCTTATGTCTACCTAAACTTCTTAAGCCTGGTGCACTTTTTTTTTCCATTCAACCCAGCAGGCTGAACAAAAAGAAATAAAGCAAAGAGCTCGGAAGGAGATCCTATAAGAACAATCCGATGTTAGTACAGCGATCTCCCTGCTGAACGTCGGCCGGGCGTACGTTCGTGAATAGGCGTATCTAGTGATTTACAGATTCTACGCCGACCGCAATGGAAGCGCCACCTAGCAGCCAGCCTAAATATTGCACCCTAAGATAGGACGGCGCAAGCCGTCGTATCTTAGATAGGTTTAAGTGTATCTCTGTTTGAGAATACACTTAAACTTAGGTCGGCGCAGATTCCGAGTTAGATCTGCGTATCTACTGATACGCCGACCTTACTCTATGTAAATCTAGCTATTTATGTGGTTAAACTGAGCTTGTTTGATGATCAAAGTTCATTTCTAGGATCTAAAAGGACTAAGGGGTTTATTTACTAAAGGCAAATCCACTTTGCACTGCAAGGGCACTTGGAAGTGCAGTCGTTGTAGATCTGAGGGGGGAAGGTCGAAATGAGGGGGGAAGGTCGAAATGAGGGGGGAAGGTCGAAATGAGGGGGGAAGGTCGAAATGAGGGGGGAAGGTCGAAATGAGGGGGGAAGGTCGAAATGAGGGGGGAAGGTCGAAATGAGGGGGGAAGGTCGAAATGAGGGGGGAAGGTCGAAATGAGGGGGGAAGGTCGAAATGAGGGGGGAAGGTCGAAATGAGGGGGGAAGGTCGAAATGAGGGGGGAAGGTCGAAATGAGGGGGGAAGGTCGAAATGAGGGGGGAAGGTCGAAATGAGGGGGGAAGGTCGAAATGAGGGGGGAAGGTCGAAATGAGGGGGGAAGGTCGAAATGAGGGGGGAAGGTCGAAATGAGGGGGGAAGGTCGAAATGAGGGGGGAAGGTCGAAATGAGGGGGGAAGGTCGAAATGAGGGGGGAAGGTCGAAATGAGGGGGGAAGGTCGAAATGAGGGGGGAAGGTCGAAATGAGGGGGGAAGGTCGAAATGAGGGGGGAAGGTCGAAATGAGGGGGGAAGGTCGAAATGAGGGGGGAAGGTCGAAATGAGGGGGGAAGGTCGAAATGAGGGGGGAAGGTCGAAATGAGGGGGGAAGGTCGAAATGAGGGGGGAAGGTCGAAATGAGGGGGAAGGTCGAAATGAGGGGGAAGGTCGAAATGAGGGGGAAGGTCGAAATGAGGGGGGAAGGTCGAAATGAGGGGGAAGGTCGAAATGAGGGGGAAGGTCGAAATGAGGGGGAAGGTCGAAATGAGGGGGAAGGTCGAAATGAGGGGGAAGGTCGAAATGAGGGGGAAGGTCGAAATGAGGGGGAAGGTCGAAATGAGGGGGAAGGTCGAAATGAGGGGAAGCTCTGCTGATTTCTTTCATCCAATCATGTGCAAGCAAAAATGCTGTTTTTTATTTCTGTCCCCCTCAGATCTACAGCGAGTGCAAAGTGAATTTGCTTTTAGTAAACAAACCTCATAGTGTTACAATGTTTCGCTTTATCTTGCCTAAGCGATGTTGTGATTAACTGGCAGGCTGCCTAGTTTGTTTTTGACAGCCGTCAGCTGTGAGCAGAGTACTTGGAAAATGCTGTGTTAAGATCGCGAGGGGGTAGAATCGCGATCTTAATTCTTTAAGGATTAATCTTGCAGCCCTAAAGCAGCATAGCAATAACGAATCAGAAAGAACCGATCTCTCAGGACTTGGGATTCAACAGCCAAGCCATCAAATCAAGCGCCCCTACAGTAGGATGGTGGACTGGTCCTTGAGACAGCAGGTCTAGTCAGTCTGGAAGTGCCCATGAAGTTCCTTCCAGAAATCGAAGAATGTCAGAAAACCAAGTCCTTCTGGGACAATTTGGTGCTTCCAATCTAAACTTAATGACCTCCATCTCGATCCTGCAAAGAAAACGTTTATAGTGGAGGGAAGTCCTAAATCACTCCTAAATTACCCCAGAGGGGGCAGC
Source organism: Rana temporaria (assembly GCF_905171775.1). Lineage (NCBI taxonomy): Eukaryota > Metazoa > Chordata > Amphibia > Anura > Ranidae > Rana > Rana temporaria. The sequence continues at coordinate 65,361,902 of NC_053494.1, forward strand.
AGTGCGCCCACTGCAAAGGTCTTTGTAGTCCTGCTTCTGACCACAAACCTGTCCACCTTACTGTTGAAATGGGATGCCAACAGATCTATGTCCAGTGTCCTCCAGTGCTGACAGATGTCCTGGACCACTTTAGGATGAAGAGACCGTTCCCCCTCAATCAGCTGCTTAGGACTGACAACGTACACTCGCCTATTGGCTACTCCAAGAATGTGAACAAAAAGCCTTACACCAGGAGGCTCACGGCCCTACACTCTCCCTGGATTGATCATAATAAACCAGAAGGCTACATGTGACATGAATATGGCCTCAAATTATAAATATAAACACAGCAATAATTAATGTGAACTACTGAGCAGGTAGCCCAACACCTATACACATAACTAATACACACTAGGAGGAATGTCGCTGTAATCAGGGAGAGGGAACTTTGGTGTAGTAAAAAAAAAAAAATCAGACTGCTTTATTAAAAGCCGCATATAAAGGTGAGAGACCACATATAGTCCATGACGAAAGTGCGCACTGAACACACAACACAGTAACAAGGAAATGATGGATGAGCAGCCACAGTCTCCAGATCACTGTATGGCCAGCTGACAGGTAAAGAGCTAGGCTGGATGCCAGAAGTGTCTGTTCCCGCTCAGCTCACTCAATCCAAAAGGACAGCACTCAGTGGATGGTGGTCTCCTGCAAAAGTGGGGTCGCATGAATCGTTTCGAGGACGCCTCTTAAACGAACTAGGCCCAAGACTATGCCCATGTGGTGGGGGTAGATCCATCAGACTTATGTAGGTTCAAAATCCGCCCAAAGCTCAGAGGTGGCTGTATCCTCTGCCACAAGTTGGCTACCAGGGCTGAAATGGAGTGATTCGTCAAGATATCTGGTAATGTGGATTACTTAAGAGGGCAGCAGCAAGCTCATTGGTGAGGACCCAAGGGGTTGAGAACAGGCCAAAAGGAAAGAAATACAGACTGGTGCTGATCGCCCACAACAAAATTGCAAGAGCAGCTTATGTGGGGGAAAATTGGGAGTATGTAAGTATGCATCCTTGATTACTGACCAAGCTAAAAAAAAATCCTCTTGTTGCAGTAAATGAGTAAAGAAGTGACAAACCTGCCAATTCCAACTACTGGACCCACAAGAAGGTGTTGAGATCCTTCAAGTTTGGCGTGGGGCAAATACTGCCACTGGGCTTTGGAACTGGAAACTAGTCTGAATAAGAGCCTAAAGTCTGGAGGATCAGAAATCTCACTGAAGAGGCAGGAAGATTGGAGGGCATAAAGTGGAGAGGCAGTAGGGAGCGAAACTTTAGCTTGTAACCCTGAGACACCACATGCTGGATCAATGGACCCAAAATGTCCAGGAAGCTGAAAAAACGCCCAAAAATTTCCCACTACTTGTAACACAGCCCCTTTATTTAGAGAAAAACTTGGCTGGTTTTTATGTCCAGGACTTTGCATCAGAACTGAGTGGACTTGGGGTTTGAAGCGGAAGTCTAGGAGGGGTGAAAGAACTGGCAGACTTTTCTATGGGCACATTAGCTTTCTTCTTTACTGGTCAAGACTGCTTTTTCCACCTATGACTTATGTTACCGCAAAATTTCATATTCTTGATATGTGTCCAATATATCATGTACATGTGTTAAAAAGGATCCTGTTCTGTGCTGCTTTCTTTGTGTGAAATACCAGGTGATCCTGACCGTCCATCCGTTTTTCTTTTTTAAAGTGACCAAGCTAGGCAGGAGAGCACATTCATTTCAGTGTGGTCAATTTTCTGGCTGTGCTCGAATGGCCAAGCTAACATGCCTATCTGCAAAGCCAATAACTGGGAAGATCAGTGTAATGCTGTCTCTCCGCCCCCACAAGCCCCTTTGCAGCTGAGAACAGAGATTATGCGATTACTTATGAAAAAACGTTTTTTTTTTTACTATATACCGGGGATAAGCAATTAGCGGACCTCCAGCTGTTGCCAAACTACAAGTCCCATCATCCCTCTGCCTCTGGGTGTCATGCTTGATGCTGTCAGAGTCTCGCTATGCCTCATGGGACTTGTAGTTTGGCAACATCTGGAGGTCCGCTAATTGCTTATCCCTGCTATATACAAACACACACAAATGTTTTGCCTTTCATTGCCATTTTAACTGAACAGGTTGTTTACTAGGTAAGGGTTCACATATACTTTAATGATGGTGTCTAATGACTCACCAAGACCAGATTCTCCATTAACCACTTCCTGTCCTTAGGTCATTCATAAACAACCCAAGGCTGAAGTGGTTATACTTGGATCACTGTTGAGGATATAATCATAGGGTCTGGGATTAAAAGAACAATTTCAATCTTTGCAGATGACACCAAGCTATGCAGTGGAATAACATCCTTACAAGCCGACCTCAAGGCATTGTCTAATTGGGAGACAATGTGGCAGATGAGGTTTAATGTTGATAAATGTAACGTTATGCAAAGAATATGCATGCATCATACATACTAGGGGGAGTTCAACTGGGGGAATCCGTAGTGGAGAAGGATCTGGGGGTTTTGGTAGATCATAAGCTCAATAATGGAATGCCATGCCAAGCTGCATGGGAATATAGGTTATAGGTTAAGTTGATCTAGGGAAAATCTGATTGCCTTTTGGGGGTCAGGAAGGAATTCTTTCCCCTGCTGTAGCAAATTGGAGCTGGGGTTTTTCGCCTTCCTCTGGATTAACTGTGGGTATAGGATTGGGTATATGGGATTGTTTGGTATATTTATGGTTGAACTAGATGGACTTGTGTCTTTTTTCAACCTGACTGTGCAACTATGATTTTGATAGATTTTTTTTTCAGACAGTGTTTTATGTAAAAGTGATACAGCCACTGGATTACTTTTATAGGCAGTGGAAGGGGTCCCCCATCCTTTACCGGGCTCTGCCATTCGATTGGGAAAATTGAGTACTGTCCGTGATACTTTTTTCGATTGGGGAACCTGGTAATGATGCAACCATTGGCATCAGCTTCCCTAGACACAGTGAGAGGAACTGTGTGATGTCAGAAACCAGAAGAGACTAGGACTTTGTCTCTTCCTATTTCGGTCTGTTATAAATAAGCAGTTATCAGTTTGTGAAAGCATCTGATCACACCAATCTTGATCTTTATAACAAAAAGGTTGATACACTTTTTTTTATAAAAAAAAAAAATTAATAAAAAAATAAAAAAACATTTAAATCAGCCTGCGCCCCCCTACCCTGTGCTCATGTGCAAATGCGAACACATATGTAGGTCCCGCACGCATATGTAAACAGTGATCGCGACACACGTGAAGTACTGCTCTGAACATCATCTGAAGTATTGCTCTGAACAGCAATAATTCTAGTCCCAGACCCCCTGTGTAACCCTAAACTGGTATCCTGTAAAGGCTTTTAAAGCATTGGTACCACAATTTGGCAACGTTCTATGGGAGTAGACAAATTAAAAGCGCGACATGCACCCATTTAATCAGCATATCATCTTTTATAGTAAATACCTATAAATTGGCGCCCTAAATAAAGCGGACCCTTAAAACGTGAACAAGTCACAAAAAAGTATTAGGATAAAAAATAAAAGGTGGTGCTAAAAAACATACAAGTGAATATACAGTATACTGTATATCATGAAGACGCTATTCACGGCAAAACGTACGTCTGAGCGGAGGATCCGTCACTTACGGGTCCCGATTTTTTTACCCCACAACAGGCTTTACCCCTACGAGAGGGACATGGAATGCCAACTACTGAGATAAGAACTAGCCAGATCCGCACATGCCGTTTTACCCCATGCCAGGCTAGGCACTTTAAAATGTGAGTGCAATCTACTACCTTCGTCATGGATTTGAAATCCTATTAAATATACTATACTATGAGACTCTCTGGATGAAGCTAGGGTATAAAAAGAAAGACGAGAGAGAGAGTCCATTGGAGTGGAGTGATGTTGGCAGTAGAAATCAATTGGTTATCCAAATGCACAATTTGACCTACCCTAAAAAAAGTGTTGAGTTGCCACCTTTCCATTGAGCACCTATGGTGCCTCATTTACCTACCCCTACGCCGGCAGAAGTATGTATGTATATATGTATGTGTGCATGTATGCATGCATGTGATAGAGATATATATATATATATATATATATATATATATTACACACACACACACACACACATTACAAAAAAAAATAATAATTTGGTGCAAAAAAAATAAAATAATAATTACTACCTTTACCTATACACATAATTGTTCCAAGCCGGTTCCAGTCTGCTAGCAAAGCGCATCCCTCTTGTTTTTTGGTTTCTCACATAGATTGTTGCCAAGACCTTGCCTTATTTATCAAGGGAGTTCTGCTGCTATCCTGGCTCACACAGGGTCATATGAACGATCAGACATTTTAGGCTGGCAATACAGGAGCACGAGGTTGGGAACATTTCTGTATTATCCCATACTGGTGACCATAGGTCCATCAGGTGGCAATGGTTTCAACTTCAAACAGATGTGCACGTCTGCCAACAAAACCTTAATGGTTTCTTTTAGCTTGGGAGACCAAAAGCAACTGCCCATCTTGCAGGAATTCTCAGACTCTGAAGATTAACGTTCCTCTTCCTCCCCTCCTCATTGGGAAGCAAAGCTGCCACAGTGTGAAACCTGGCAAATGATTTAGCAGAGGTTGATGACTGGCAGCTCTTATGCCTGGCTAGTTCTACAGTTTCTAGAAAAGCAGAAACCTTCCTCTTTGGGTCTGTTATACAGGCTGAAAAGTCCCAGTCCTGATAAGTAGAACTACCACGTGTGGAAATTGAGGTCCAGAGTCCCAGGTAACTAGTTTTGAGATAAGCCCCGGAAAACGTTATCCTGGCTCAGTGCATAGTGTGTGCAGGCCTCCCCTTTGTCCCATTTCCCCTCTGATATACCCTGTGGGGTACTCAACTTTAATCAGTGGAGAGACTGTTGCGGTGGAGAATGAATGCACCCCGCAACTGAGGCTGTGATATCTAGGCAGCAATCTGGAGCAGGAGTAGCAGCTGGGGCTCCTGTGTGCCTGTATGCAACAAAGCAATGTGCTCAGAGCCAGGGAGAGGGTAGTGTATGGTCTATAGGAGGGCAGAACTAGGCACACAGAACAGATCAAACTGGGCAAATCAAAACCCTCTCTGCGGTGCATTTTCAAGAATAAATGATTAAGCACATGGGCATACAATTTGCTGTGCTCAGAATAGTTTTTTTTTTTTTACGGATCCATTCTGAATACAGAAGCATTGTATGTACTGGGGTCCATTCCCACTGCGGTTTTGGTCTGCAACATTTAGCTGCACAAACCAGGTCTAAAAGATTATGCGTTCATGTGCCCCGCCTTTGAACCATATTTAACGCTGCACACATATAAACATTACTGTGTATTCAGCAGGCGCCACTGCCCGTTTACATGTCAGTGCTAAATGAGTCATTTATGCGGCGGCAGTGTATGCGTTGCCGCTGCATGAATGACTCATTCAGGGCGGACAGGTAAATACTGTTTAATCAGCAGGTGCCACTGCCACCGTACCCCACTATTGTTCATATTTTGGCCCTGATTGAGTCATTCACGCAGTAGGGCGCATGCACAGAATGTGCGGATCTCAGCTCATGCAGGATACTACATATGCGTTCAGATGCAGTACGAACAAACTTTTTATGCAGAATCTTGCTGTCAATACTCTTGCCAATACAGTTGTTTGAATGAGACCTAAACGAGTATTACAGATATTCCTATTTGGAAAATGAATACTGACCTGCAAGGGGAGCCATACCTGTACAGTTATCTATGAGCTCTTTAAAAGCTTTGTAAAAACACTCTGTCTTGCTCAGCTCATGGTATAATGCAACCATCATGATCACTGACCTCATCTTACCTGCTATAATGTACTTTGTTCACCAATAGATAGTAAAAGAATACCAAATGTATACCTGGCTGTTTAACTTAAACAAAAGATTTGGTTGTTTTTTAATCTAAACTCAAATCACAGTAAATCATAACATGTAAAAAAGGTATGCTTCTGGAGTCCTGAATGAAGTACAATTGATGGTGAAGGGTTACCTTATCATGATTGTAACCAGCTAACAGCAGAAGCAAAGTCAATGGAAGTGCAAGATAGGAGCCTTGAACAACATCCTGTTCAGGCAATTTTCTCTGTAAAAAATTAAAAATAAATAAATTATTATAGATATTAAAAGGTTACATTCAGGGGTCAATTCCTGGGGAAAAAAGTGTGGGAACTCCCACCCAAGATTCACTCCGCCACCAAAAAAAATAAAATGATACGCTCATATGCATAATTACTAAACCGCATGTTTTTTGTTTGTTTATTTCGATCCACTGTACCTTACTAATCCTTTATGTTACTGGCTGCTTGCTGAATATGGATTCATCGGGTAGACTGCGGGTATTCCGTCACTTCCTCGATGCCACAATGTCTCCTGGGAGCTTTTGTCATTGTTCCCAGGAGACATTGCGGAGGTCTGATGCGAGTTATCGTGGGATTTAGAAAGAAGCAAGTTCTTTCTAAATCCTGCGATAACTCGAGCTGGGCATCGCCGCTTAGTGAAGAATTGGCTCAGGCGGCTCGGCTGCTCTAGTCCTGCAAAGGGAACCGAGTTCCTGCTGTGAAAAAAGTGCAGGAACTCCGTTCCCGCAGGACTTGAGCCCTGGTTACATTTTCAGTAGCCTCATGCACACTGCTGCCATTAAACTCACATTTTTATGAGTTTAGGTGTTTGTTTTTTGTTTCTACCGTTGAACTCCTTTTTTTATGTGTCCACGCACACATGGACCTTATCAGCAGTTTAGTAGCAGGGGAGTCGAGGATGTTTTCTGAACACTAAAATCACACTCGGAAGAGGGAATTTTGACCACAAAAAACGCAGAACTTTTTTTAAACTTGTGTAAATGATATTAGACATGTTGAAAAACACACCCAACTGCTAGGTATGTTTAGCACTTCACCATTTATTTCAATGGCCAGAATGCATTAAAATTCTGGCCAATGAATAAAACTCCAAACACTGCTAAAACTCTGCTAAGCTCACCTGAACTGGTTTGGAAAAATGAAGCTTAGGCGAGTTTATAATGCCGATTTTCTCCTGTCAGGGGAAACATTGTTTACAAGAAACCAGTAACACCACCGTTTCCTGGATCAGTTTAAAAAAAAAATCCTGTGATACCTCAATGGATCCACTGTCCAATGAGCAAGCTAGACGTGGAGACAATGCAGGAGGCTACAAATTCATAGAAACCAGCACTAGTTCCAAGCTGCACATATGCTTGGATCACGGCTCTACTGACCCTATATATTGGTACACACATTTGCACCCTTTATTCTGGCACTCCACGTACCCATGTCATTTGACGTAGTAACAAAACTGCCCAACACAGTGAAGCTTGATTGAGAAGGGTGTCAAAGTAACATAGGAAAGGTGAGTGGACAGATATTATCATGTTGGTGCATCGGCTCTGTTTTTTTTTTTTACCAAAAGCAATGTAGGTTTCCTCCATGGAACACAGTAGCTCCAACCAGTCTGGGAATAGATGTTGGCTACAGAGAATTATCTTTATAGAAAAAGCAAAGAAAACTAAAGTAATAGTACATATTTCTAACTCCGTGTACTATACAGTATTTATACAGACACTTTTATTTCTTTATCTTCTACAGGACGGTTTGCCAATAAGACCACAATACATCAGCTTCTCAAGAAAACAGTATAACAAAAAGTATAACAGTGTTCGACTAACCGTAGGATTAAATGTCAGACTGATGTGTTTGTTGTAACCTTGAGTACTGAAGGATATCTGAGGCAGGGTGTAGTCATACTGGGATTTAGGCAGAGTGGAATCCAGCTGTACAACATAGGTCTGAAAATGAGAAAGAAAACACAAATTAATGACTAGACAGCAAAAGTGATGCTTGCGAGTATGAATTCTAATTAAAGTGATATAAAAGGCTAAAAAAAAAAAATGGTTTTTAAATCTAAAATAAAGAGGTTTATACTTACCTGCTCCGTGCAACCATATTGCACAGAATGACCCCTTACCTCCTGAGGTTCTATGCTCTTCCTTTTCTGCAAGAACGCTCCTGAGCTGGGCTGTGTGTGTTCATAGACACAAGTATTGTGGCTGACCCTCACCGAGTTTGACTAACAGCAGAGGCAGCCAATGGCTCCTGCTGCTCTTAGTCTGTCCTGTGAGTGAGACAGCACTGCTGAATTAAGAGAGGGCTGCAATTATTGTAAGTGTAAGTATTAAAGGGATTGTAAAGGCAGGTGTTTTTTTTTATCCTAATGCATACTATGCATCAAGATAAAAATCCTTCTGTGTGCAACAGCCCTTCTCAGCCCCCCTAATACATGCCTGAGCCCCATCTAGATCCAGCGATGTTGTAGGAGTCTCGGCTGCCCAGGACCCCAATTCTCATTGGCTGAGACAGCAGGGTGGCACCATCAGCTCCCGCTGCTATCAAAGTCAGTCAGCCAATGCGGAGAAAGGGGGCGGAGCTGGGCCGAGGCTCAGTGTCTGAATGGACACACAGAGCAGTGTACAGTGGGCAGCTTGACATGGGGGCACTCAACAGGAGGGAGGGGCCAGGAGCACTGAAGAGTGACCCCAAGAAGGAGGATCCAGGCTGATCTGTGCAAATCCACTGCACAGGGCAGGCAAGTATTTTTTTTTAAGTTAAAAATAAACAAGATGAGACTTTAGTATCACTTTAAGGGAAGGGGGGAGGGGAGCAACAGCAAGTGGATAGGTAATGCATTAAAGTGATAGTAAATCTAACATTTTTTATAAACAAACATATACTTCCCTACACACTGTGCAGTTCGTATTGCACAGAGGGGCCCCGATCCTCGAATTGCGGGGTCCCTCGGCGGCTCCACCCTGCATTGTATAACCCCCTAGGAGAAGCGCTCTCCCGGGGGGTTACCTTGAGGGCGCGCTCCCGAGTCCAGCATTCGGCATCCATAGACGCCGAATGTAGGACTCGGCCCCGCCTCACTGGATTTGATTGACAGCAGCGGGAAAACAATGGCTGTGCTGCCATCAGTCTATCCAATCAAGAGCAGAGAACCCCAGGCAGAGGAAGAGCGCACCTCCACTGTGGGAAATTCCAGGGCTCGGGTGAGTAAAAATGAGGGGGAGGGGGGGGGGGGAATTAGTCACTATAAGTTTTTTCACCTTAATGCATAAGATTCCCCCTTTAAGGTAAAAAAAAAAAAAAAAAAAAGTAAAGTACTGGTTCCCCCTTTCTAGCTCAAAATACTGATGCACTCTGGAACAAGCCCTCGCCCCACAAGGGAAATTGAGTTGCCTATTAATAGATTATCCCTCTTAAAATAACAAGTACAAGATACCGCATCCCACCATATAGACAGCTCTAAAGACCAGGACCTGATTCCTAGGTTCTACAGTACCCTCAACTCTCCTAGCCCACCCCAGATGAAATTTTATCACATTTTGGTCTTTTTTTATTTATAGTGCAAAAAAAAAAAAAACAACAACGGGAGGTGATCAAATACCACCAAAAGAAAGCTATATTTGTATGGAAAAAAAAGACAACAAATTCATTTGGGTACAGGTTTGCATGAATGAGTAATTGTCAGAGTGTGAGAGCACTGAAAGCAGAAAATTGGTCTGGGAAGAGGGGGGGGGGGGGGGGGGGGGTTGGGGTTTTAGTGGCCAGTAAGCAAGTGGTTAAAGAAGTTCACTTTAAAAAAAAAAATGCACATTTTGTTACAGGTAAAAAAAAAAAAAAAAAAAAAAGAATGGAAATTTTGGAAAGTTTTGCACCAGCGATCAGCAGATCGCAGATGCCATGCAGGAATTCTGCACTGTCAGTGCATCAGCTTACACGTACACCCTTACAGGAAGACTCAACCACAGCGCCTCAGTAGTTCATAGACACAAGTATTGTGGCTGACCCTCACCGAGTTTGACTAACAGCAGAGGCAGCCAATGGCTCCTGCTGCTCTTAGTCTGTCCTGTGAGTGAGACAGCACTGCTGAATTAAGAGAGGGCTGCAATTATTGTAAGTGTAAGTATTAAAGGGATTGTAAAGGCAGGTGTTTTTTTTTATCCTAATGCATACTATGCATCAAGATAAAAATCCTTCTGTGTGCAACAGCCCTTCTCAGCCCCCCTAATACATGCCTGAGCCCCATCTAGATCCAGCGATGTTGTAGGAGTCTCGGCTGCCCAGGACTTGAAGAATGTCGTTCGTAAGTACTTAAAATGTAATTTGCTTTTAACCTTCGATTTTGGAATGAATATAATTTACTGAAGGAAAACCACATACACTTAGAAATTTGCCACCGCAGAAGATACATAAATACATAAAAATAAATAAAAAATGCAAAAAATATATATATATATATATATATATAAAATAAGTTCTAGAAATGTGGCTGGAAATCTGCTGCTCTGCGACAATACATGCCTTGCGAGATTAAATGAAAAAGGTTACTGCAAAGTGGCGATCAAACCACCACACTTGGGAGTAGTTATCGCTTTTTTGTAGCTCCAGATCTTATCGCTCTGCCACTTCAGCATTTCCTCTAGGGATACCCTGCTTTCCCCTCCTTGCCATCCAAGTGCAGTCTGACAAAGCGCCTATATGCCGCTCCCTGGGACCCAGCTTGGAGAAAGCACCAGCCCCTGGCCTGTTGAAAGGATGGTGCTGCGGATCTTTGCCTGGAGAATCACTCCTGAGAAGCGATGACAGGAGATACAGTGGGTATAGAAAAGAATCACCCCCTCTAAATTAATCACATTTTGTTGCTTTGCAGCTGTATTTACTCAGTGAAAAACTTATAACATACAAGTGAAAAATAACAAACCTGTCAGGAACACATATAAAAAAAAAAAATCAAAAACAATCACTGAGTTGGAAAAGGGATCACCCCCTTGTGTCAGTATTTTGTTGAACCACCTTTTTCTTTAATTACAGACTTTAGTCTGTTAAGATATGTCTCTACTAACTTTGCACAAATAGACTTAACAATATGTGTCCACTCTTTGCAGAACTGCTCAAGTTCAGTTACATTTTTTGGTGTTTGTTCGCGAACTGCAGTTTTCAAGTCATTCCAGACTGTCAATGGGGTCTAAAATGTTTGTTACCCCAGCATTTCATATTCCTGATATGTGACTGCTGTACAATGTACTTGTATGAAAAAGTATCCTGTCCTCTTTGTATGGCTTCCTTTGTGTGAAATCCCTGGTGGTCAAATAAGCAGGAACACATAGTGTGGTCAGTTCTCCATCTGTGCTGAAAACTCAGCCTGCTCTCCTCCAAATGAGCAGACTTGTCCTGTCACACACACACACATTCACGAGAAGCTCAGTGTACTGTTGCTTCTCCTCCCACAGCTTTTATGCAGCAGGGAGCAGAGGGAATGTGATCACTTGTAAAAAGGGGGGAAAAAAGAATTTTTGTTTTTTTATTTCTGCACAAATGTTTTGCCTTTTGTTTCAATTTTAAACGCTTGCCTGCCGGGCACTTACACCTCATTCCTGCCATTTTTTAGCTTTCAACGCTGTCACTTGAATGACAATTGCACGGTCATGCTACACTGTACCCAAACAATTTTTTATAATTTTCTTGACACAAATAGAGCTTTCTTTTGGTGGCATTTGATCACTGCTTGTTTTTTTATATTTTACAAAAAAATAATAGAAATATTGGAAAATAAATACGTTTACTTTGTTTCGGCCAGTAAATTTTGTAACCAAGTAATTTTTCGCCTTCACTGATGTGTGCCGATGAGGCAGCAATGATAGGCTGAACTGGTGGGCATTGATGAGGTGGCACTTATGGGCAACGATTACATGGCACTGATGAGGAGGCACTAATATGCCTCACTTATGGGCACTGATCAATAGCAATAATGAGCACTGGTGTGCACTAATAGGCGGCATGGATAGGCGGTACTAATGGGCATTGATAGGTGGCACTGATGGGCAACGCTGACTGGCATTGCTAATAAACAGTGATTGGTGGCACTGGTGGGCACTGATTGGCGATACTGTAATCAGGGAACTGATGATCAGTGCCCTGAATACATTCCCAGATGTTCCCCTGCGTGGAGATGCCGCTGACTGGCTCTCCTCACCACACACATCTCCGTGTTTACATGTAACTGGTTGTGATTGGACACAGCCGATCACATAGTTAAAGAGCTGCAGATGCGGCTCTTTACAGAGATCGGGGTGGCGCCATGTCCTAGCAACAGTACAGTGCGTGAAGGCGGCCGTTTTTTTTCTCCTTTAACCACGTGTAAAGGAAAAACTTCTTCCCATTGACAACTTTCTGGCAGAGGGCAGCAGGTTTTCCTCAAAGTTGACGGTATTTTGCACCATCCATTTTTCTTTCTATCCTGACAAGTGCTCCAGTCCCTGCTGCAGAGAAACAACACCTCCATAACAGGATATTACCACCTCCATGCTTTACTATAAGAATGATGTTATTTTGATAGCGAGTTGCATTTTAATTCTGTTAGACATAGCGTTTGGTGTTGAGGCCAAATATTTTAATTTTAGTCTCATCTGACCATAACACCTTTTTCCATATGGCCTCAGATTCTTCAAGGTATATTTTGGCAAAGCTCAGTCATAATTGCATGTGGCATATCTTCAGGAGTGGCTTTTTTCTTGCAACCCTCATACAAGCCGCATTTGAGGAGAATTTGTGATATTGTTGTCACATGCACACAATGACCACGCTTTGTCATAAATTCCAGCAACTTCTTCAGAGTTGCTGTAGGCGAATGGGTAGCTTCTCTAACCAGTTTCCTCCTGGCTCTTTCATCCAGTTTGGAGCCACGTCCTGATCCGGCGAGGGTCTGTGTTGTACCAAATACCTTCCACTTCTTAACAGACTGCACTGTGCTTTTAGGCCTTGATGAAAGACTTTAAAATGTTTTTGTTCCAATCTCAATTATTGTGCCTTTCAAAAACTTTATCCCAGAGATGATTGTTTGCTTCCGTTGCACTACCAGGGACTGAAATGCTCCAGGAAAGCACTTTTCATGCTGAGCTAATCAAAATGACCACAGCTGATCACAGTTGAAATTCATATGGCTTTGTGTGCCATTGAGAAGATGATTAGCTACACCTGATTAAGTTTACAAGTTAATTTTAGTGGGGGGGGGGGGGGGGTCCTTTTTCCAACTCAGTGATTTGGTTTTTGAATACATTTTTTCTTTTTTTCTGACATGTTGGTGGTTATAGCTTTCACTTGGATGTTCCAATTTGCATAAATACAGCTGGTTAAAACAATAACTGTCTGCCTTCATTTCAGGCTGCAAAGCAAAGGCTGCTTTTCTATACCCACTGCAAATGAACACACACCATTTATTTTTCAATTTTTTTTTTTTTTACATTTACACACATTTACACTTTAATTTAGGTAATAATCCTTACGTAGCAATTTACCTTTCATCTTGGGTAAACTTGTTATATACCACTAGTATGTTACAGGTAGTTAATGCCATGAATAAAAAATAAAATGTTTACCTCTCCATCTCGCAGCAGAGGGGGAAAGTGGAAGAAAAGGGACTGACCCAGAGACACAGACTGTATAGGGTTGTCCAAATTATCGCTCTCATAAAGCTTAACCTGTAAATAAAAGATAGTACAAGAAAAATTCAAAGAAAACCCATGTCTGCATAAAAATGTTAGATATTTACCTACCTTACTACAAGTGAGAAAAGGAACACATTTTAGGGGGAAAAAAAGAACTTTGCTGAAGGTATAGATTTTCTTAGCTTGCATAAACTAAACTTTATTTAGGCACCTAGAGAAACCTACACATATCTGCAACAGCCTCCAAAGCCCCACACTCAAGCCCAAATCCCTGGTCATTCTGGCAAAGTTAAAGCTTCAACACCTCCTGATAGTGCCTTCCCCTTCCAGCCTCTTGCACATTTCTGCTGGTCAGTGAGGAAACCCATAACAGTGATGTTCCAATAGGAGTATGGCTGCTGCAGGTATGTACCTGCACTTTATACCTGGATTTACAAAGTGTTCATTGTCTCAACAGATGCTGGTTTTCATAAAGTTCCTCTTAGGCCTTAAAAAGCTCAAACAACCTGTGCATAAAAACATTGGTAAAGAGATTTTTTCTTTTCTTTTTTTTTTAAACTGATCCTTTGTTCTGATTTTTATGGGTCTGCGAGACTGGCACAGTAATGGAAGTGTTTTCTGTGTGTACAAGGACTACGGCATGTATATGTAGTATATACAGTGAAAAAGAACAGGCTCCCTTTACTCATACCTCTATAAGCCATTCCCGCTGTCAAGTACAATCTGCCATGCTCACAGTCCATTGTGGCATACTACAAGCACCTTAAAACTAATTTCCTCAATGTGTCCTGGATCTTTCACAATTTTAGCAATTCTCCTGCAGTGATGCAATACTGATAAGAGGCACTTAAATTATTGTTTATGCACCCTAGTGTTAAAGCAAACATATCAATAAAGTCTGGTGTCCTGGTGAATGTGCCATACATCTGTTTACTGTATCACCCAACATATGTTTGGTTTAAAAAATTATATGGGGTGCAGCTGGTATATTTAACCCACTGCATGAAACTGCATGCCAATGCACGCACCTCAAGTTTTCTTTCCCCGTTATCAAGATTCAACCCAGGTGTCTAGATGTGGTAAACTGCCAGGAAGGATTATAAACCTACCAATAGAATTCTACAATTGACTGGGCAGTAAAAAGTCTTACTTGCGTAAAAGTAGCAGGCCATAAGTAAATCAAGTATATTTATATTCCAAACTCCTTAAGCCAATCCCAATTAATATAATTTTCCCTAAGCATTATTTAGTTTTATGCCTTCAGCAAACACTGATCTAATTTACCAAGAATTCAGGATTACTTCAGGTCACTGAGAAATGCAGTGAATAATCAAACCTATGATAGCCTGTAACAAAATGGTAAAAATCTGGTTTATGTAACAAGATCTCCCCCTGGTGGCGATTCTTGAGAGTACCTTAGAATACATTTTTTATGTATTATACACATATTATACACATATTATACACAATAAGAAAGGTGTCTAGATTGCAGCTTGTTCCTATATAAATCAATATTTTTCTTGTTCTTTTACAAGACATTAGTTTGAAAAATAATATAGCTAAGTTTTACTATTATAGAGTTAGGTCACAAGTCCATCTAATTCAATAAATAGAAAAAAAATGAATAATAATAAAAAAAAAAATAATAACAAAAAAAGAAAGAAATTATTAAACAATAAGAAATTCAAGAAAAATAAATGAATGTCCTCCAGCAGCTTCAGGTCTTGCAATGAGGACTGGCAATTTCCTGTGGGGTCTCTGATTTTTGATTAATTTGCTGCTGAAACAAACTTTTCCTGCAAAGCACATGTACTTGGTAGGTGTGAAAGGTTACTTAAAGCGGAGGTTCACCCAAAAGTGAACCTCCGCTTTTCGGAACCCTCCCCCCCTCCGGTGTCACATTTGACATCTTTCAGGGGGTGCAGATACCATGCGCAGTAGGGAACCGGGCAGTGAAGCCGCAGCGGCTTCACTTCCCAATTCCCTCACCAAGGATGGCAGTGGGGAAAGCCGATCTGCCGCTCGGCTGCTGACGTCGCTGGCAACCTGGACAGGTAAGTGTCCATTGTAAGGTTCTGAAAGAGTACCCATTTTATGTTTTAACTAGGATAAATTAGAAATAACACATCATGTATACCTACATGCAAAAGGGAGCAGAAGAATGTGTAGATGGCATTTAACTTAGTTTGATAAGGTTGTAGCTTGCGATTAGCACAAACATAAACATAACAAGAATGTGTTTGTTGACAGGAAAAACCAGAACCATAGCAGAAGCTAGCTTTTATGGTGCATCATTACTGTATACATAGAATTACCTGCAGGCAGAATATTAGGTGTTGCTTGGAACCTAACATACTATTGCATTGTGTAAATATCGTGTCCTGCTGTAATTGGCTGACCCGAGGGATGGGGGGGGGGGGGGGGGGGGGTTCCTAATGATGAATGCATAAATATGCTGTGTAACCAATAAACCAGTGTTAGTTAAGATTCACCATAATCCCGAGTGGCTCTTAATTTTCTGATGCGCATCAAAAGGTTCTTCCACACGCCCAATAGTCCAACCCGGGTACAGAGGAACACTACCAACCTTGCATCCGTGTTTTAAAAGCCAGCAGCTGCTGTATTTGTAGCTGCTGGCTTTTAAAAATAAATAAATTGCAGGTGAACCCCCGCTTTAAGAAGAGAACACTAAGGTCCTGTTCACATCAGTGTACAGCAGTTTTCCATGTCTCGATTTGTTTGCGTTTTACATGCGTTGCCGTTAAACTCTATTAAAACATGTGGTTTTAACCAGTTAAGCCCCGGACCAATATGCAGCCTAAAGACCCAAGGTGTTTTTACAGTTCGGGACTGCGTCGCTTTAACAGACAATTGCGCGGTCGTGCGACGTGGCTCCCAAACAAAATTGGCGTCCTTTTTCCCCCCACAAATAGAGCTTTTTTTGGGTGGTATTTGATCACATCTGCGGTTTTTAGTTTTTGCGCTATAAACAAAAATAGAGCGACAATTTTGAAAAAAATGCAATATTTTTTACTTTTTGCTGTAATAAATATCCCCCAAAAACATATATAAAAACATTTTTTTTTCCTCAGTTTAGGCCGATACGTATTCTTCTACCTATTTTTAGTAAAAAAAAAAAAATCGCAATAAGCGTTTATCGATTGGTTTGCGCAAAATTTATAGCGTTTACAAAATAGGGGATAGTTTTATTGCATTTTTATTAATTTTTTTTTTTTTACTACTAATGGCGGCGATCAGCAATTTTTTTCGTGACTGCGACATTATGGCGGACACTTCGGACAATTTTGACACATTTTTGGGACCATTGTCATTTTCACAGCAAAAAATGCATTTAAATTGCATTCTTTATTGTGAAAATGACAGTTGCAGTTTGGGAGTTAACCACAGGTGGCGCTGTAGGAGTTAGGGTGCACCTAGTATGCGTTTACAACTGTAGGGGGGTGTGGCTGTAGGAATGACGTCATCGATCGTGTCTTCCCTATAAAGGGAATGACGCGATCGATGCGCCGACACAGTGAAGCACGGGGAAGCCGTGTTTACACACAGCTCTCCCCGTTCTTCAGCTCCGGGGAGCGATCGCGACGGAGCGGCTATAAACAAATAGCCGCGCCGTGGTCCCGGATCGCTCCCCGAGCGGACCCGACCTCCGCATGTAGTGGGGGGGGGTCCCGATCGGACCCCCCACCCGCTAATAGGCGAGGACATACATGTACGCCCATGTGCCTGTACGTGCCATATTGTGGACGTATATGTACATGCGGGGGTCGGGAACTGGTTAAGAAAGTGCATCAGAGCCATGCATGCCGTGATTTTGATGCACTTTAAAAAGAATGCATGTTCTAATAGAGTTCAACAGCAGCACACCTAAAAAGGTGTGTAAAAACGCACATAAAAAGCGAAGCGGGAAAATCCGCACCTCACTCATGTGAACTCAGCCTAAGCTTTAGTATCTAGCTGCTGGGTAATACTAAATGTTTAGATTAAAAAAATGACTAAATTGCTATTGAATGCAGATGATCTGAAGAAACAAGGTAGAACGTGTTGAGAAATTAAAGTTGCACTATGAGAAAAAAAAAAAAAAAAAAAATTACATAAATACTGCAATTTGTTAGGCTCATTAACACAGCAGTTTTTATTTATTTTTTTAGAACTCCTTTCCCAGGATTAATTTTTCATTTCTTATTCAACTTGCCTGTAATGAGGTGACAAAGTTGTTCACTCTTCAGCAAAATTGGCACATTGTTGTCACCCTGCAGACATTGTATCCTTGGATACATAGTTTTAAATAGACCTTAAAGTGGATGTAAACCCTCAAATATACCCAGTGAAGTGAACAGCCTCAGATGATACACAGAGATGAAACAAATCTCATTACTATTATTTTTACATGTATATCTGCCGTCTTCAGCTTTATATATTCTTTAGAAAGTTCTCTTCATTGTTACAGATTTTCCCTTCCTGTTCAACACTGCAGTGAAGCCTGGGCATACAGCCTAGCTGATTGGAGGAAAGACACACACCCCCTCTCCTCATAGGTAGAGACTTTCAGCTCTGTTCACTGTATAGTTCAGGGCACTGCTAATTATCATATCATGACATGATATCTGGAATGTAGAGGGGTCAGAGTGCTGGGGGATATCTGGGATGTAGAGGGGTCAGAGTCCTTGGGTGGCATCAATCTAGCAGATATATTATATGCACAGGACAGCTTTGTTACTTTTATGTATGTTGTATTTTCCCACTGTTTCTTTGCTGTTCAGAATGATTGTTCATGTAGTTAATGCGGAGCTCCACCCAAAAGGGGAAGCTCCGCTTTTCTGCCTCCTTCCTACTTGATGTCTGTTTACCTGCACTGTCCCTATTGTAGGGGCTCCAGAGCATTACTTAGCCCAGGGGCCCATGATGCTATTAAGATGGCCCTGGCTGTAAGAACCTTGCAGCCAAAAGCTGCATCTGCAGAAGACTGGACATCCACCGAGCAAAACTTTTAGAAAGTATAAACAGAAGACCAGGTGGCACCCTTACACTGGTGGGCTGCAGAGGATTGGTGCTGAAATGCCCTGGGGACATAGGTACCTTACAGCAAAGGAGGAGGTGTTTGCTCAAGAGCATTAGCAGGTTTATTATCCACCATGCAAGTTAGCAGGTGTCCCTTGCAAGGTCCCAAGGTGAGAACAAACAGGCAATCAATTTGTCTGGTAAAAGCAGTAGCTTTGAGGTATACTCTGATAGCTGTCACTGTGTCAAGGCAATGTAGAGACGAATTCCTTTGGATGCTTAGGGGCAGGGCTCAAGAATAACAGCACGTCTTCATTGACCACCACCTTTGAAAGAAAGGATCGTCTTGGGCATAAGACAACCTTCTTGTTGTGAAGTATGAGGAAAGGCTCACCAGTGAGAACCCAATCAAGATCACATGGAAGCACAGGGTGCTACAAAATAGCAGTTTTGAGCCATTTTATTGGAGACCAGGGTACAGCAGCTTCGTACATGTAAAAATGACGTCGCTATGTACATACGCAGTAGTGGCTCATTTAAGAATCCAGAGTTCTTGCACACAATATGGATATTGAACCTGCCCCTCTTCTACTTTCGTAAAATGTGGATCACCTCTTGGTATCCTCAAACATGGCCGCTGCCACTCTGCATTGTTGGTTACGGTTTCTTTCAACCTGGCATCTCTGGGGGGGGGGGGCAAAGGCTGAAGAGTCCTGCATGAGACACACTCAGATTCCTAATGAGACTTGAAAAGGGGGATTCAGAGGACACAGAGGAGCCCGAAATCCTAGGCTAGATGAGACTCTTGCTGCTGGGATGGTTGTGCATGGTTTGCACTACTTCCATATATATCAGGTTTCCTGCACTGAGCACACTGGAATAAAACCAACGCACCCAGAACTATAGCTGGGACAACGCATTGCTGGAGTCCCCCAAAAGATATAATTTGTCAGCAGTAGATCCAGCATACTAGACTCTCACTATAACTGTTATATCACTTTTGTATGGATTGACCCTCTATAGGCTTTTGTGAGTGCCACCCTTTATCTACATGTGCAGTACATATTTAGGCCTCTTTATCAACAGGCATGTATGTGTTCTGAAGCCCAAGTGTACTTAGACACAACTTTTGGGACACAGAACACAAAGTTCTGTGAATGGAAAACTACACATACAGACAGCCTTTGTAGCTGTTAGCTTGGAGTTCTCAATAAACTACCGTAATGCAGTTGATCTCTCTGGTAGTCAGGGTGTATCTGCCTGTTCTTATGCGGTACGAGCAGAAAGATACACTGACAAGTCTACAAGAGTCCTGCATGGCATCTACTGATCATGGGTGCAATGCTTTACAGGCGCCAAATTAAAAAAAAATGCACTTTAACCTGCAAAAAGATGTGCATTTAAGTTTTTTTGGTTTTTTTTTTAAGGTGAAGTTATCCCTTCAGAAACTCTAAAAAGCTTGAGACACGGTAAAAAGGTAGGGTCTCAAGAAGTGTTTTCACCTGCTTTTTTTCCCACAAAACCCCAAACGGCAATAGAAAATACAGATTTACATTTCAAAATTTTCCAAAAATCTGCAATTTTCCGCTAGAACACCCTTAAGAAGCATAATAAAAACACTGTCTTGGACTTACCAACAAGGTAGGCAGGTGCTCTGGAGAAGTCATTACATTTCCACTTAGATCAAACTGGTTGATTTGACGGAAGGCAATAATATTAACTTCATCTATATCAGTATTGCCAACCTAGGAAAACAAATTGAACAGAGTATCATTTACACTGTTCCGTTGTACAACTGTCGGTTTAACCAAATTCCTAAACTTTATCATGTTAAAGGAACACTAAAAGGCAAACTTTTTTTATTTTTTTAAATAACAAACATGTTATACTTACCTCCACTGTGCAGCTAGTTTTGCACAGAGTGTCCCCTAACCCTGTCTTCTGGGGTCCCTCGGCGGTTGTCTCGGCTCCTCCTCGCAAACGTTTTCCACCTTCATGCGAGCGAGCTTGCATGGTGGAAAGCTTTTGCGAGCGCGCTCCCGTGATACAGTGGCGGGCATAGCCGCCGAATGTATCACTCGGCCCCGCCCCCCGACACACTGCGTCATCCGCTGTGATTGACAGCAGCGACAGCCAATGGCTGCGCTGCTATAAATCTGTCCAGCCTAGCCAATCAACGGCCAGGCTGGGAACCGAAGAGGATCAAGTGGACGCGCGCGGGACTTTCGAGGGGTCAGGTAAGTAAAACGGGGGTTGGGGGGGGGGGGGGGCATAGGATGCATTAAGGTGAAAAAACATTTATCTTTTCAACCCCTTTAATTTGAATATGAACCCCTAATCATGGTACACATATAAAATATAAACAGAGAATGTAGACAAGCACGCTCAATAAATAGAGATCTTTTCTTTTTTACTTTTTCTATCAATCAATATATAAAGGAAAGCAACACAAGAAAAAAAGACTTATCAGGATTCATACAGCAAAATAATTACACTGTAAAACAGTAGTAAATATAAAAAAAAAATACACAATTATTTATACATAGACACACACACACATACACACACCCCCCATGTTAATCTATTGTAGCAAGGCGTTACCTGCATAGCCACTATTGCTACTAGAGCTATAAGGGGTCCTACACATGGGCTTAATTCGCAAATAGCTTGGGGGGGGGATCAAGGCATTGTCAAAACAGATATTTTTATTACCTGAATGGAGGTTTCTGTTAAATCAACCACCAGTCTTTTCCCAACCATACAAATGGAAGCACAGAGGAATAGTCTATGTGGCTACTTTACTCTTCCTCACAAAGTGTTCCAGACCAGACTGTTATATTCCACTGCGGTCTACTTGTACAATGTGGCACATTTTTGTGAATCACAAAGCTGGTACAGATCACACAAATCTCACACATGTGCTTCAACAACAAAAAGCTCAACTGAAATACGTCAAAATAACTGGGCAACCAATATCTACCATACAATGATAAAAACAAAGTAATCTCCAGCAAAAACTGAATTTCAAAACCACCAATGGCTCTAGATGAAAGGCAAAAGCAGCTGTGTTGGTTCCGCTACCAATCCTCTTTTTGTGCCTTTTTTGTCAGCAAGTCTGCCCAGATAAAATACGACCAATAGTGATGTGATCCAGGGATAAGGCAGGGGAAGTTGAAAGCAAATCTTTACTTTTCCTGGTAAAGTTGATGTTGGTTCCACTCATTCCCACCTCCTGTGTTATCCTGTAACTATTGTCTAGCAATTCTGCCCACTACATAGTGATGCTCAGGATGTGGAAGGAGAGCACTTTAACAGGCTGGGATATAACTTTGAATGCTTTTCTCTCTGTATCACCTGATCTTTTTGACATGCACTGCTTATGTATTTTATCATCATAGTTCTTAGAAAATAGAAATACAGGACACTATGCAATGTTACATTTATAGAAAAATTAAAAGCATAATGGGCTAGTATGCACCGCATACTTGGCCATTATGGGACACCGTACAGGTTTAGGAGATATCCATGGTAGCTACAGGTAATTCTTGTTATAGGCTTAACTGTAGCAAAAAGTGGTCTGTAAGGATTTACAACCACTTTAAACTGGGGTTATCATTACTGCAAAATATATTAGAAAGCCAAGGAAAATGTACATCATTTAATAACTCACCTCAATGGTTCTATAGGATGGTAATGCACGTTCAATATGATCATTTCCCTCACCCTTCAGCTGCACATGGTATACACATTCAGGCTGAAAAAAATAAAATGTAAAGGACCATTATAGTATATATTTGTACTCACTTAAAAAAACTCACTGTAAAACCCTTTGTTTGGAGTTAAGGAACACAACTTGATAGTAAGAAACCTAGGGTTATACTGTGACCTACAAGAGAAATTGAAATCAGACCCCTTGTGGCTATAACCCCTACACCTGCTCAGATGTAGCCAGCAGTCCAAAGAGAAACCAATAGCATATAAGGGGAGGGTGTTTTGTGAACTCCGAGTTGTCCATTAAAGCGGGGGTTCACCCTTAGAGGGCACTTTTCCCCCTTAGATTCCTGCTCGTTATTACTAGGGGAATCGGCTATTTATTTTAAAATATGTGCAGTACTTACCCATTTACGAGACGCATCCTCTCCGTCGCTTCCGGGTATGGGCTTCGGGAATGGGCGTTCCTTCTTGATTGACAGGCTTCCGAGAGGCTTCCGACGGTCGCATCCATCGCGTCACGATTTTCCGAAAGAAGCCGAACGTCGGTGCGCAGGCGCAGTATAGAGCCGCACCGACGTTCGGCTTCTTTCGGCTACGAGTGACGCGATGGATGCGACCGTCGGAAGCCTCTAGGAAGAATGTCAATCAAGAAGGAACGCCCGCTCCCGAAGACCCATACCCGGAAGAAGATGCAGCTCGAAAACGGGTAAGTACTGCTCATATTTTAATATAAATAGCCGATTCCCCTAGACCGAACGAGCAGGAAGCTAAGGGGAGATTTTTTTTTTTTTTTTAAATGGGTGAACTCCTGCTTTAAGTAAGAAACCTAGAAATGTCAAAATACAATCCGAACAGGAGGGGTGGGCACAACAAAAAAACAAGACAGAAAAGCAAATGCATTAAAATAGTCACTTGTAGAAACTTTCAACTGAAATTAGCATCTGCAGAAGATAAATCTACAAAAAAAAAAAAGCCACAATACTAGATTTAAATTTCACAGCTGGAGGGAAGGACTAACAGGGGGAGAAACGTGTGTAACCACTTGTAAAAGGTAGTAAAATACACATAAGAGATGGGGGAAAGGGAGGGAACTTTGTGATACCTGCAAGAGATGAGACATATGTAGCGATAAAATCTAATATTTGTTGAAATGTAAGAAAAGTCTAGGGGAAAATTCAAGAACCATAAAAGCTCTATAAAAAGATCACATATACTTTAAACAAATGGCAATAAGCCCCGAGTATGGTGAATTGCTCTTGTGCTATCACTGTGTGTAAATAGGAGTGAAAAGTGATCCAGCTACTGCCAGCACTCCTAGCTTATGTGTAGCTATTGTGAACAAATGTGAATATTTCTTAAAATATGAAAGACACATATTTCATTGGACTCTAATCTTAAAATAAGTTCACATGACTACCCGCTATGGTACTATGGGGACTCACCGATTAAACGCGCTAAGGGTGTCGCCATTGGTTTTTCCAGGGGAGTCAGATTTGCCCTGGGGGAGAGAATGGTAGACCCCGAGGGGCGCTATCTTTTCCTCAGGGGCAAAATAAATGAAGTCGACTACTCTATAGCTAATATCTATGGCCCAAACCAAAACCCTGTTAAATTTCTTAAGGGAGTAATTGAGAGGTTCATGGATTTTAGGTCCGGCAGGGTAATTATAGCCTGAGATATGAATCTCTGTCTGGATCTAGATGCAGATTGTACGTCGCTTGTACAGAGGGGCGGGAACGTACAACGGAAATTACTAAAAAAGAAATTACATCAACACCAATTAATGGATGTATGGAGAATTCAACATACAAAAGTACGGGATTATTCATTCCGCTCCTCTGTACACGGGACGTATTCCAGAATTGACTTATTTTTGGTGGACCATGAATCTTTGGAGACAGTCAAAAGCTCTGATATCGGAATAGTAACTTTGTCGGATCATGCCCCAGTATCAATTAATTTAAACATAGCGGGAATACAAAAGAATAATAGAACATGGAAAATTAATGAGGATTTAATGCAAGACGAAGAGGCTGTAGATAAGATTAAAAGGGAATTAGAACTGTATTTTAAAGAAAATAGCTCAGAATTTCTGTCAGAAGCATTAGTATGGGAAACTCACAAGGCCTAAATTAGAGGTATTATGATCGCAATCGGAACAGCTAAAAAAAAAAAAGTATGAAGAAACGAGATGACTTATATAAAACAATTCTTGATCTGGAACAAAGACATAAATTAACAGGTGATTGCGTAGTTGGACATTCGGTTATTCTAAAAAGGGCAGAAATAAGGGACCTTATTGAACAAGAGAATAGATCAGCCTGTCTTAAAGTTAAGAAAGAGAGGTACCAATGGGGGGGATTTGTCGGGTAAATATCTAGCCAAAATGTTAAAAAATGAATCTACCAGAAATTTTATTGAAAGTATACAAACGAGTAAAGGAAATAAAGTATTTACAATCCCTGAGATTGCGGGAATATTCCAAGAATACTATGGGAGGCTGTATGCGATATCTCAAAATGATCCCCCTGAGAAAGTGAAAAGGAGATCAGAATACAAAAAAAAATTCTTAGAGGAAGCAGGTCTTAAAAAAATACCAGTAGATAAACTTAGTTTTCTAGAGGACCCTATAACAGAAATGGAAATTAGGAAAAACTTAAGTGAGTCCCCATTAGGGAAAAGTCCTGGCCCGGATGGGCTAACAACTGAGTATTATAGGAAATTTAGCGATATCCTAGTTCCTAGGATGTGTGCTTATATATGAATGGCATCGGCACGAATTGGGATATTTGTCGTGAGGCACTTGAGGCTGCAATTACGATTATCCCTAAAGATGGTAAAGACCCTTCATTGTGTTCCAGTTATAGACCTATTTCCCTATTAAATGCGGATGTAAAGTTGTTCGCCAAAATCTTAGCTAGTAGAATGAAAAATATCATGAATAAATTGGTATACAGGGAGTGCAGAATTATTAGGCAAGTTGTATTTGAGGATTAATTTTATTTTTGAACAACAACCATGTTCTCAATGAACCCAAAAAACTCATTAATATCAAAGCTGAATATTTTCGGAAGTAGTTTTTAGTTTTAGCTATATGTGACTATTACTGTGCATAATTATTAGGCAACTTAACAAAAAACAAATATATACCCATTTCAATAATTTATTTTTACCAGTGAAACCAACATAACATCTCAACATTCACAAATATACATTTCTGACATTCAAAAACAAAACAAAAACAAATCAGTGACCAATATAGCCACCTTTCTTTGCATGGACACTCAAAAGCCTGCCATCCATGGATTCTGTCAGTGTTTTGATCTGTTCACCATCAACATTGCGTGCAGCAGCAACCACAGCCTCCCAGACACTGTTCAGAGAGGTGTACTGTTTTCCCTCCTTGTAAATCTCACATTTGATGATGGACCACAGGTTCTCAATGGGGTTCAGATCAGGTGAACAAGGAGGCCACGTCATTAGTTTTTCTTCTTTTATACCCTTTCTTGCCAGCCACGCTGTGGAGTACTTGGACGCGTGTGATGGAGCATTGTCCTGCATGAAAATCATGTTTTTCTTGAAGGATGCAGACTTCTTCCTGTACCACTGCTTGAAGAAGGTGTCTTCCAGAAACTGGCAGTAGGACTGGGAGTTGAGCTTGACTCCATGCTCAACCCGAAAAGGCCCCACAAGCTCATCTTTGATGATACCAGCCCAAACCAGTACTCCACCTCCACCTTGCTGGCGTCTGAGTCGGACTGGAGCTCTCTGCCCTTTACCAATCCAGCCACGGGCCCATCCATCTGGCCCATCAAGACTCACTCTCATTTCATCAGTCCATAAAACCTTAGAAAAATCAGTCTTGAGATATTTCTTGGCCCAGTCTAGACGTTTCAGCTTGTGTGTCTTGTTCAGTGGTGGTCGTCTTTCAGCCTTTCTTACCTTGGCCATGTCTCTAAGTATTGCACACCTTGTGCTTTTGGGCACTCCAGTGATGTTGCAGCTCTGAAATATGGGCAAACTGGTGGCAAGTGGCATCTTGGCAGCTGCACGCTTGACTTTTCTCAGTTCATGGGCAGTTATTTTGCGCCTTGGTTTTTCCACGCGCTTCTTGCGACCCTGTTGACTATTTTGAATGAAACGCTTGATTGTTCGATGATCACGCTTCAGAAGCTTTGCAATTTTAAGCGTGCTGCATCCCTCTGCAAGATATCTCACTATTTTTGACTTTTCTGAGCCTGTCAAGTCCTTCTTTTGACCCATTTTGCCAAAGGAAAGGAAGTTGCCTAATAATTATGCACACCTGATATAGGGTTTTAATGTCATTAGACCACACCCCTTCTCATTACAGAGATGCACATCACCTAATATGCTTAATTGGTAGTAGGCTTTCGAGCCTATACAGCTTGGAGTAAGACAACATGCATAAAGAGGATGATGTGGTCAAAATACTCATTTGCCTAATAATTCTGCACTGCCTGTATAATGATCAAGTGGGCTTTATCCCAGGTAGGGACAGTAGGGATAACTGTATCAAGACACTGTTACTGATACAGAGAATAAAAGAAGGTAAGTCCCCAGGTCTACTACTGTCGATAGACGCCGAAAAAGCTTTCGACAGAGTAGACTGGGGATACCTTCAGACTACTTTAGAGTTTTATGGGGTAGGCCCCAAGATGTTGGGGTGGATAAAAGCTCTATATAACCACCCTACGGCAAGGGTTAAGGTAAATGGGACGGTATCCGGGCTTTTTGAGATGTTTAATGGGACCCGACAAGGCTGTCCCTTGTCACCCTTATTGTTTATTTTGTCTTTAGAACCTTTACTGTCTAGGATTAGAAATAATCCTGACATCGAGGGGATACAGACAGATGACGGAGAACATAAAATTGCGGCTTACGCCGATGATATTCTGTTATATATAGTGAACCCAACTACATCTCTCCCTAATCTTTTAAAAACTCTTAAAGTCTACGTCGAAGTTTCTAATTTCAAAATTAATCCCTTAAAGTCCGAAATCCTGAATATTAGTGTGAAAGCACAGGATGTAACCAGATTTAAAAAAGACTTCCCATTTATTTGGAGAGATACTGTATTAAAATACCTAGGTGTCAATATAACAACATCTTCTGAGTCAATTTATCAGTATAATTTTATTCCATTATTGAACGATATTAAAATGGACTTAAAGCGGGGGTTCACCCTTAGAGGGCACTTTTTCCCCTTAGCTTCCTGCTCGTTTTCTCTAGGGGAATCGGCTATTTGTATTAAAATATGTGCAGTACTTACCCGTTTTCGAGCTGCATCTTCTTCCGTCGCTTCCGGGTATGGGCTTCGGGAATGGGCGTTCCTTCTTGATTGACAGTCTTCCGAGAGGCTTCCGACGGTCGCATCCATCGCGTCACGATTTTCCGAAAGAAGCCGAACGTCGGTGCGCAGGCGCAGTATAGAGCCGCACCGACGTTCGGCTTCTTTCGGCTACGAGTGACGCGATGGATGCGACCGTCGGAAGCCTCTCGGAAGAATGTCAATCAAGAAGGAACGCCCGCTCCCGAAGACCCATACCCGGAAGCGACGGAAGAAGATGCAGCTCGAAAACGGGTAAGTACGGCTCATATTTTAATACAAATAGCCGATTCCCCTAGACCGAACGAGCAGGAATCTAGGGGAAGAAAACATTTTTTTTTTAGAAATGGGTGAACTCCCGCTTTAAATAAAATTGCTTACAGACAGAGGTCCATATTAGGAAGAATAAATAGTTTTAAAATGTTAACTTTGCCCAAGATTCTATATAAATTACAAATGCTGCCGATTGCAATACCAGAAGTATATTTTAAAACGTTAAAAAAGTTATTAATTAGATTCATATGGCGGAAAAAGAAAGCGCGCATAGCCATGTCTATACTAACCAGAGACAAGGCGCAGGGTGGTTTGGGGTTACCAGACATTAAGGCATACTATACGGCCATTCACATGACACGGGTGGTTGAATGGGTTAGAGAAAATAAAGAAAAATTATGGGTTAAATTAGAAAGTAGTTTAAATAAAACTAGGTTAGGAAAGGAGAT
Source organism: Rana temporaria (assembly GCF_905171775.1). Taxonomy (NCBI): domain Eukaryota; kingdom Metazoa; phylum Chordata; class Amphibia; order Anura; family Ranidae; genus Rana; species Rana temporaria. The sequence continues at coordinate 65,390,307 of NC_053494.1, forward strand.
TTGGATTCCGGCACAATTTAGACAGTCAAAAGAGCACTTGTACACGATTACACGGACATCTATGATAATATGGGATAGGGTTCACAAAACCGAAAAATGGGGATACAATTCCCTACTAATACCACTATACGACACAAATTATTTTGCACCGGGGAAAGTAAGCTTGTCTGGGAGTTGGATAAAGAGAACTGACGTAAAATTAAGGGATATACTGAAAGATGGCAAAATCTGTACTTATCAGGAACTTGGGGAACACAAAGAAATGTTTGAGCTGAATTGGCTGAGATACCAACAGTTGAAACATTTTTTGGACTCCCTTCCTCGTCCGATCAGGCTAGAGGGAAATTTGCTCCCACTAGAGCGTATGTGCCTAGCCTCGAGCGGACGAGGCGGGATCTCACGGATTTATAAAATACTGTCGGGACTAAAAAATAAGGGGCTACCATCGTATATTAAAAAATGGGATGAAGAGTTGGCAACAGGGGATACCGAGAAAGATTTTGGGAAAATATTGAAGATGACGCACATCACTTCAACTAACTGCGGGTTGATAGAAATGAATTTTAAATGTTTATCAAGATGGTATATCACCCCAGATATTGCACATCGATTCCAAGGGGAGACTTCCAGATTCTGTTGGAGGGGTTGTATGGAACCCGGAACCATGTCACACCTTTGGTGGACGTGCCCCAAAATCAACAAATATTGGCATAAAGTGGTATCAGTAATCAAGGAAATTACTGGAATTAAAATAGCAGTCGACCCGTGGGTGTGTTTGTTCCACGGGACAAACATGACTAGTAAACAGTATATGAGAACCTTGCTCCCCCATATCCTGAATGCAGCTAAGAGCCTGATCCCTAAACAGTGGAAAGATCCCGAGAGCCCAACAATGAAGAATTGTCTTGATAAATAAATGATATTTATTACATTGAACAGCTTAAGTTTATGGGGGAGGAAGGTGAAGGGGGATTCAAACTTAAATGGCAGGACTGGGTCGACTATAAGTCATCACAGAGTTATCTAGTCCGGATGGTATAGGGCAGGAAGTGTAGTGTAGTAAAAGTTGACAAATTAAGAAACTGAGGTTTGGAGAGAAAGGGGAGGGTTTTGGTAGGGGGGGGGGGGGATGGGCTAGTCGACTTGGGTAGGGGCACTTCGGTTTTATGATGTATTTTTTGCACTTTGCCATACTGTGGCCATGCTGGCTTAATATAAAAACACATAATGACATAGCAAACAAAGCAAAAAAAAAAAAAAGACATTTCCCACCATGATGCGAACCAGGATGGAGACAGCGTATGAACGCAAAATTGATTAGGTCTCCGGTAAGTGTTCTGAGTCGAAAAAAAAAAAAAAAAAAAAAAAAAAAAAGAGGATAGAGCCCACCCTCGGGCAACTAGAAAATGCCCGCCGGCATAAACATTTTATTACTATCATTAGGCTACTTGAAAATCGCCACCGTCATTGACAATCATTATAGCCTATATAAAAGGACATCAAATAGACCTGCCGCTATACCTGAAGTCACGTGGGCATGATGTAATGCGTAGGGCATGAGCAGAAGCTCACCAGAAGTGATGTCAGCACGGACAAGAGTTCAGTAATCATGGATTTTCGTTATTTTAAATGTGAGTAAAAGCCGTTTGGTTTTAATAAACTTTATAAAACAATATCACACTATTGAAGCATCTTTCACATATTTATAGATCTGTGGATTACATGGAGAGAGGACCCCCAGGAACATCATAGAGTCCATGGCTGGGAGGATAAACAGAGGACCCCCTAGAGGCTTTATATTCACAAGCCATGAGACATGGTGTAGTGATCCTAATTGCATTGGTCCAGAGCGCCGACACATTTTGACTCATCGACTCTTCCTCAGGGGGGTGGCAGTAGTTAGCATATCAGAAGGATCTCTAAAATGCATACAAAATGAGTACACAGAGAAAAAAGTGTAAATTCAGAGTACCCAACACTGATAAAGTACTCTCATAGTGCACGTATTTGATTATAATTTACAGACATCTGGAGGTCCACAAAGAAAGTGGCAAAAATACCAAGCAATGGAAACCATGTGTCCAAATCATAAGGGATATGAAAGAAATCAACCTGGGTGGTTGGTGTATCCCTAACAAAGTAATATACCGTATATACTTGAGTATAAGCCATCGGCTTATACTCGAGTCACCTTTTTACGCCTGATCTCCCAGACTTTGTGGACTCGGTACCGGCCGTAGGACCCCTTAGCACACATGTAGCCCCACTCTTCCTCTACAAGTGTGCAAAGTTTGTCTGGGGGATCTACGACCGGGGAGCACCATTTTTTCAAAGCTGGGCACCCCCTTCTATAGACTCCCATGTTAAACGTCAGTCTAGTCATGGACACAGTGAGGCATGGGCACAATGAGGCAAAGTGAGGCATGCAGATGGACAGGACTCAGACCTCAGAAGGAAAAGCATATCCCTCTGCCAAGCTTATGGTGATTCCCAGAGATCTAAAAAAAGATTTAAAAAAGGGGGCCGCAAAGACTCAAAACATATTGCTAAAATAGCTAAAGACACACGAATAAATCAGTATCTAAAGCCTGATCTTACCAATCTAAGTCTGTCAGTACCAACAAGTGTGAGTCTATGCAGCAGAGATTCAATATCGCTGCAGAGCTGACGGCAGGGGATATTGAAGACTCTTGTCTCCCAATCAACCTGTTGGTTATGATTTTGCTCTCAGCTGTTTTTTGCCACTCACTTGCTCCCTATTGATAAGCTCTGTGCAGACACATAATGGGACCAACTCCCCTGCTTATACTGTGAGGATTGCAGCGTTGTTCACTGCTGATGGAGCACAGAGGCAACCCTTTAGAACTCTGCTGAATAGACACACATTTGTTGGTACTGACAAACAGATTGGAAAGATCCGGCTATGCATTTGTCTTTTCTTTAAATAGCTATTTTTACAATATGTTTTGCATCTTTAAAGGTCCCCCTTTTTTTTTTTTTTATAACCGAGAAGCCAGTCCATCCGGACCACAATAATACAATCATAATAGTAGCCACAACAGTTTGGTACAGAGAAAAAATATAAATAAAAAGGTCCCCTTTTTGTGTCCTTTTCAGATCTCTGGGGGGGATCTTTTCATGTATATTACTTTATTTGTTAGGAATACACCAGCCACCCAGGTTGATTTATTTTATTTCCCTTGTGCTTTGGACACATGGTTTCCGGTGCTTGGTATTTTTTGCCTCTTTTTGTGGACCTCCAGCAGAATATATGATGTCTGTAAATTATAATCATGCAAGTGCACTATGACCGCACTTTATCAGTGTTGGATACTCTGAATTGTTTATTGCACAATTTTCTGTGTATACTCATTTTTGTATGTGTTTTAGAGATCCTTCTGATATGCCAACTACTGCCATCCTCCTGAAAAAGACTTCGAGTCAAAATGCATAGGGGTTCCGCATGGTGTGGGGGTCCCCCCAAAGTCCATACCAGACCCTTATTCCGACCACGCAACCCAACCCGGGCAGTCAGCAGTACACAGCCCCCCTCCTGAACCGTACCAGGCCACATGTCCTCAATATGGGGGGGGGGGACCCTGCGCCCCCCCACCCCAAAGCACCTTGTCCCCATGTTGAGGAGAAGGGCCTCTTCCCGACAACCCTGGGCATTGGTTGTCGGGGGTCTGTGGGGGGGGGCTTATCGGAATCTGGGAGCCCCCTTTAATAAGGGGGCCACCAGATCCTGTCTCCCCACCCTATGTGAATGAGTATGGGGTACATTGTACCCCTATTCATTCACCTGGAGGAAAAAAAGTGTCAAAAATAAAAAAAAACACTACACACTACAGGTTTTTAAAGTAATTTATTAGGCACCTTCGGGGGTCTCGTCTGACTTCTTCTCCCCTGCATGCTCGGATAAGTATGGACTGGTATGGACTTTGGGGGGACCACCACGACTTTGATCCTACTCCAGCCCATTGAATATCACTGAAGTCGGATCGCCCTCTTGCCTGATCATGGCATGCAACTTGTGCTCCGATGATCTTGATGGGGAACTCCACACAAAAAAAAAAAAAAGAAAGAACAGCATGGGTTCCCCCTCCAAGAGCATACCAGGCCCTTCGGTCTGGTATGGATTTTAAGGGGAACCCCCTACGCTGAAAAAACAGCGTGGGAGTCTCCCCAAAGTCCACACCAGACCCTTATCTGAGCATGCAGCCCGGCCGGTCAGGAAAGGGGGTGGGGGCAGGCAAAAGAGAAGAAGATGGCAGAGGAGACCCGGCAGAAGACTGAGGGAGAAGAACCCGAAAGAGAGCGGAGAAAATCCGGAGAGAGGAGATGTCAGAAGAGACCCCTGGAGCCCTCTAATAAATTAGTTTAAAAACCTGTGTATTGTTTTGTTTTTTTTACACTTTCGGTGATCTGACTTCAATGATATTTAATAGGCTGAAGTATGATCAAAGTCGGACCCAAGTAGTACAGGGAGCATTTTCAAAATCGGACCAGTTAAGACGGCTCCCATAGGGAAACATTGATTTTCATGAGCTCCCAATGTCGGAGCATTTGTCGTTCCAGTGTGAATCCAGCCTTAAAGGTTTGACAATAAAACCTTGAGGCTGACTGGTTACTATGCATAGCTGCACCAGATTCTGTGTGCACCAGTTTTAGCAAGTCTCCCCTTTAGTGTGCATGAATGTTTGCCTTTTGCAGGACTACATCGAATCATATAGAGCAGTGTTCACATACACAGATTATTACTTTTGCCATGCAAGACTTTTACGCTTCTATGCCAATGATTTCAATGTGAATACGCATTACAATGCAAAAAACGGTGCATTTGACTTGTTTTTATGTCGACACTCATGTACTGTAACCCCCAATAGTTACATGGTTACATAGTTAGTCAGGTTGAAAAAAGACACAAGTCCATCCAGTTCAACCACAAAAAACAAAAAAACTAAATAAAAAACACAGTAAAATCCTATACACCCAACTCCATACCCACAGTTGATCCAGAGGAAGGCAAAAAACCCCAGCGGAGCATGATCCAATTTGCTACAGCAGGGGAAAAAATTCCTTCCTGATCCCCCGAGAGGCAATCGGATTTACCCTGGATCAACTATACCTACAAATCTTAGTACTCAGTTATATTCTGTACATTTAGGAAAGAATCCAGACCTTTCTTAAAGCAATCTACTGAGCTGGCCAGAACCCCCTCTGGAGGGAGTCTGTTCCACATTTTCACAGCTCTTACTGTGAAAAAACCTTTCCATATTTGGAGGTGAAATCTCTTTTCCTCTAGACATAAAGAGTGCCCCCTTGTCTTCAGTGATGACCGTAAAGTGAATAACTCAACACCAAGTTCACTGTATGGACCTCTTATATATTTGTACATGTTGATCATATCCCCCCTTATTCTCCTCTTCTCAAGAGTGAATAAATTCAGTTCCTCTAATCTTTCCTCATAGCTGAGCTCCTCCATGCCTCTTATCAGTTTGGTTGCTCTTCTCTGCACTTCCTCCAGTTCTCCTAATATGTTTGTTAGGTAAAACTTCCTACTTACCCTTAAACCACGGAGTCTGAATTTCCCCTCCTCGTCTGTGACTGTATCTTCACCATAAATTGCACAGTCTTTCTGTCCCACAGCTTCCACTGATACGCCTTGCTCAGGCTCACCATTTAGGGAGGACACCGTTCCATAACAACTGAAAGGACATGACAGCTTGCCATTACCAACTTAACCACAAAACAACTTTGTGTAATAAGGCTCAGCTCTCTTAGCAAAATACACACACAAATGTATACACAGAATTTCATATACATGAGTTTTATAGATCAGTCTTTCCACCATCAGCTCATGCTCAAAAAAGGGTTTGTGTGCACTTCAGTGCAGGGATTTTGTTGGTGCCATCTTATGCCTGGGTGCACAGAGCTGTGTTTCTGGGGATATATGCAGGGAATACAATAGGTCTCACTGACATGCAGACATTAGCTGCTCAGGCATCATGCCTTGTACACTATTTAACAGAGTCACTGCAATGCTCCTACAATCAAAGGGTGGGTCCTTTATTGTATTTTACCACTTCAGCCCCGGACCATTTTGCTAGTCAATGACCGGGCCACTTTTTCCGATTCGGCACTGCGTCGCTTTAACAATTGCGCGGTCGTGCAATGTGGCTCCCAAACAAAATTGGCGTCATTTTTTCCCCACAAATAGAGCTTTCTTTTGGTGGTATTTGATCACCTCTGCGTTTATTTTTTGCGCTATAAATAGAGCGACAATTTTGAAAAAAAAAATAATAATAATATTATTTACTTTTTGCTGTAAATATCCTCCAAAAATATATATATATAAAAAAAAAAAAAAACACAATTTTTTTTTCTCAGTTTAGGCCGATATGTATTCTTCTACATATTTTTCGTTAAAAAAAAAAAAAAAAACACAATAAGCGTTTGATTGGTTTGCGCAAAAGTTATAGCGTCTACAAAATATGGGATAGATTTATGGCATTTTTATTCATTTTTTTTTTTTTTACTAGTAATGGTGGCGATCTGCGATTTTCTATTGGTACTGCAACCTTATGGCGGACGCTGTTGACACATTTGTGGGACCATTGGCATTTTTATAGCGATTAGTGCTAAAAAAATGCATTGATTACTGTAAAAATGTCACTGGCATGGAAGGGGTTAACACTAGGGGGCGAGGAAGGGGTTAATTATGTTCCCTCATTGTGTTCCAACTGAAGGGGGGGTGGGACCGACTAGGGGAAATTACAGATCGCTGTTCATACTTAGTATGAACATATGATCAGTCATTTTTCCCCCTGAAGGGAGTGGGAGCTGTGTGTTTACACACACAGCTCCTGGTTCTCGCTCTGTAACGAGCGATCGCGGGTGCCCGGCGGTGATCTCGCCCGTCGGGCACTCGCATCGGCACCAGGGGCGAGCAGGGGGAGCGCCCCTCCGGCGGCGTGTGCCTTTAGTGGCTTCAGAGCTCATGCTCCTTAGAAATCCACAGTGCATTCAACGAGTCTGCTCACCTCCCAGGGCTAGATCAGACAGGCAGGGTTCTCCAGCCCCCCGGGTACAGGAGCGCACTAGTTCCGAGCTCACCGCGGCTGCACAATATCCTTGCCTGTGAATCCCTTTTTGTGCCAAGCAATGATGACTGCGCTTGTTTCCTTGCAGGTAACCATAGTTAAGAGAAAGAACTATGATTTCAAGCACCACCCTCCTTTTAAAGCTTTCAGTCTGTTATTCTAACTCAATTAGCATTACAGAGTGATTTCTAGCCTGGTCCTCGTCACTGTACCATGTGATCACACTGACCAATCACAGCTAGCAACACAGTCATATCTGATGGATGGTATGAAAGGAAGCCATATATTGACTGTCACGTGACCTGCTGTGACTGGTCACTGCAGTCATATGGTTACTACAAAAACATTTCACCCAATTGAAAATATTTATATTTTATTAACATAGGACATTAAACCACAATGGATATAAATATACTAATCATTGACTCTGGGACAATTTTTTTATTTTTTGGTTAAAACATTACTGCAACCCCCCCCCCCCCCCCCCAAACTGTATATAATTTTCTAAACGCAGAGGTCCTGTAGAATTTTAAGGTGAAGGTTGCATTTTTTTTTATGTTGCACAACATTTGCACACCTATTTATGAAACCAATATTTCCAGAACACAATACACTAAAATTTAAATTTATGTTAGAGCATACACATTTAATCCCCAATTTGTTAACAAAATAAAAGATGAGATCGCCTAGAGTAAAAAGATTTTAAATAGGTCAAGCCTCAAAACAAAGTGGGGAGATATTACAGAACCCAAAAATATCAATAGGTTGTGCTTTACAGCTCATCGGTTTAGAACAGTGTTTCTCAACTCCAGTCCTCAAGGCACCCCAACAGGTCATGTTTTCAGGATTTCTCTCAGATGAAATGGCTGTTGCAATTACTAAAAAAAAAGTTTTTTATCAAATCACCTGTGCAAAATAATGGAGTTGAGAAACTCTATATATTGGAGTTAACCGTAAATGAGGGACCTAGAATTATTTCTCTTGCCCCAGTGGCAATAGCCAATAAATTTGTACAGCTGTTTACAAACATGCGCGCATACATCTGTATTTCTATGTGCGCGCATGGAGTGACAGGGGTGCTCTTCCGTTACATCATGATCGCAAGTCACGTAAAAAGATTGGATGCAAATGCACCCACCCAGATGACTTTTACAGTAAAGCCTTGAGCGTGAGGCTCAAAACTGAAACAAGCTCAAGATGCTACTGCAGCCATGAGCTTGCTTTAACCTTTCCAGACTCTGGAGATACTAGACATGTGCAAAGAGCTGACAAGATTAACTTCTAAAGGGGGCGAATCGTTTAAGAAACTGTGAAGGTGGCCATAGAGGAATTAAAATTTTGGCAGTTCAGCATGAACCGGCCGAATTTAGATGTGTGTGTGTTGTGTGTGGCCATCCATGTACAATTAACTTCTGTCGAATGAACAAATTGGAAAAGTTTGGTCAATCAGTGGCTAGAGCCACTGATCAGAGTAGTCTGACAGCACCAGTTTCCACTGTTTAACTGTATCAGTGAGACCAATTCCTTCATGCACGTTTGTGTGGATAGAGAAATTGTTTTTCGTTTAGCCAGTTGAATTAATTTTATTTTTATTTTTTAATAACTCATCTTTGGCCTCCTTTAGTAAAAGTGTCAATCTAAAAGCTTACCTGTAAGCTGTCCTGTAGCCTGTGATTCTTATTTTTAAATGTTGTCCCTCCTGTGCTTCTATCATCTGGGAAGAAGGCTCGAAGCGAAACTCTTTCATCATTGGTTTAAAATAATATTGTCCAGGACTCTAAAAGAAATTTAACAGCACATATCAGCCTATTACATGTAGCATACACATAATGTTGCCAGCAGGACCAGTAGGCACAAAAAAAAAAAAAAAAGAAGCCAATCAGTGCCTCTGAAACAATGTAGGCTACTAAAAACGATTCAAGCTCACAAAATGAATAAATATAAGCTACTAGCATGCGAGTTGTTCAATGCATGTGGGGCTGAGCAGTTCTCAGCACAAGCATGACGAGCATATAGACCTGTCAGTAACCATATGTTGAGTGCACCTTCCTTACAGACTTCAGGTTTTGACAGAAGGTAAAGATGTACAGCATGTGCGATTTTCTCTTCTTGTTTACTGGGAGATGAGCATATGGGAAAATATTAAATGCCTAAAGAAGGCCATCAACGTAAATGGGACTTTATGTGATAAGATGAATGCTAGAAGATAAGCAAGGTCTCTTCTGCTAAAGAGAAAGCTATGATTTTTTTTACGACACTGCCAGTAGTGCACATGAATTGCAGTGTACAACCCTGCTTATGCCTACACCTGGAATACAGTTGATGCCTGGGTATGATGCAACTCCCAAGCACATGTGCAGGAGCCAAGGCAAAAAGCAGCCCCCAAACAGACAGAAATAAGGAACATGGAAGATGCAGGGATAGCTTTTATCTACAAGGCGAGTATAGTTCCACTTTAGGAATATAGTCAATCTGTTGGTCAACCGAACATGTGATACATATATACAGTATAGCCACACCCACTAGTCTTGCTGAAGTTGTGCTTTCCAGGAGTTTATGGTATAAATGCTGGTCAGCAAAGCAAACTTCTAAAATGTCATTGTCCTCTTTCCCTTTCCAGCTCTGTGCTTGATGACTATTAAGAACATATAGGAGAGAAAGACAAGCCATACCACAGGCTAAGTCACTTCAGCTACAGGACAACCTTTGTGCCTTTCACAAGTCAAAGGAGGCAACCTTTTTTACTTTATTAGCCCAGGTCTTATTTTTAACCTTTGGAGTGCCTATATAATGTTGTTTTGCAAGAATGTCTACTAAACTCATGCAAGTCCAGGTGAATGACCCTAATGCACCTCTACAAACACATCTGTTTTGCAGTGCACAGTAACACACTACTGTGCAATGTGGTGCCCTCATGCTAAGGTTCTAAAGCATTGCTGTCCACTTTGGTGCATTAGCAGTCCATTTCAAAGACTGGGCTGCAACACAACACATATTAACATGTAACATGTAACATAGGGAGTTAACACAATGTACTACAGACAAGTATAAAGCCTTTCTAAAATATGATATGCAACCCGTTAGTACGGCCCTTAAGGGTTTCCAAATGGCTATAGGGAGGAAAATTCCAGACATTATATAATTACATTCATTTCTATCGTTTTTATTCCACACATTAAGGGTCTCTTGGTGTATAACAAAAGCCATCAGGGTAAACATCTTTTGTATGTAGATGAGGTAGACATTTTATGTGGCTGGAAAATACAGCAACCAGACAACCAAATGTATGTGCTACACGGTGTTTGGATATTTGGCTTTTTAAGAGCAAATATATACTTTAATTTCAAGTGCAGCAGTGATGGAGACAAAATTTACCAGATTTAAAAATGTCAGCATCCCGTTTTCTTGGGTTAGCAGGTTTGACCGGAACATACCACCGCTGAGAGATAGAAGGACACCAGGCAAAGGCTGCTCATCTTCTGACAGGATCTGCTCAGAAACAAAAAAAAACATTTTTTTCCTTTAATAAGCACATGGGGCCTCATTTCTGAATACTACTATTCTTCATACATTACAACCCCAATTACCAAAAATATGGAGCACTGTAAAATCTACATAAAAAACTGAATGCAAAGATTTGTAAATATCATAAATCCATATTTTATTCACAATAGCAACCATGTCAAATGTTTAAACTGAGAGAATCTACCATTTTAAGAAAACATAAGGGACCTTTGAAATTGATTGCAACAACACATTTGGACAAGGCAACCAAAAGCTGGCAAAGTGGTACTAACAAAGAGCAGCTGGAAGAACATTTTGCAACTAATTAGGTTAATTGGCAACAGGTAACATGTTTGGGTATAAAAAGTATTATAGAGTCTCAAAAGTAAAGATTGGCAGAGGTTCACCAATCTGTAATAAGCTGCATCTAAAATTTTTAAATAAAAATATTTATTACAGGTACTTCTATGATGCCATGAATTTGAGCAGCACTTTACAATCAGGCCCTCCGATGGTATTGCATTAAAAACAGGAACGTTTCTGTGATCCACATCACTGCATGGGCTCAGAAATACTTCCAAAAATCACTGTCTGAACAGTTTACTGTGCCATCCAAAAATGTGAGTTAAAAGGAGTTGTAAAGGCAAAAGGTTTATCTTAATGCATTCTATGCATTAAGATAAAAAAATCTTCTGTGAGTAGCAGCCCCTCCAGCACTCGCCTAATTACCTACCTGAGCCCCTCCTCTCTCCAGCAATATCCACGATTCTCTCAGCCATCCAAGACACTCCTCCCGATTGGTTGAGACAGAGCAGCAGCGCCATTGGCTCTCGCAGCTGTCAAAGTCAGCCGGACAATAAGGGGAGAGAGGGGGCTCTGAACTCTGTGAATGAGTGACACGGCTGTGTGGCTGGAGCCCTTTATACATTTTGACAGCGGGTGCAGGGAGAAAATGCCCTGGTCACTGTCACAGTGAGGGAAATGGGAGGAGAAGATAGGCGATGGAACAGGTTACATCTTCCACTCCAAATAAAAGGTGTAACATGTTTCCCAAGGTGAAAACAAAAATAAATAAAAAAAATATACAAATATCCCAGGAATTAAAAGGGATGGGAAGTTAGCAGTCTTTCAAGTATCAAGATCTGACCAAGTAAATTTGCAGAATGGCCTGGATTTGTCCCACCAAAAACTTCCTGGAACAAAAAACTTTCCAGCCTTGCACCAAGCAAATTATGTCTTCTATGTGCAATGGTAAACCTTGCAGAAAATACACAAGTTGTACTGTTGGTGAGCACCAATCAGAATTCAGCTCTGGAGGTGACATTACAGGCTAGTGCCGCATCTTCCATGTGGCAGGGTTCGGTTACAGTTCCTCGAGGCGCTGAAGAGGGGTGACTGATGTGAAAGTTGCAATCCTATTGTCACAGTGGGGTTGATGTAGTCAGGAGAAGGAATTTCTCCATGTAAAGAACCAAAGTCTTTACTCCAGTGGTCTCCAAACTGCGGCTTAGACAGGAAGACAGGAGTCATCCCAACTCAGGACTCTGGCAAAATTGCTGGGAAGAAGGGGGGGGGGGGGGCGGGGGGCTGTCCTAACGCCTGTTTACTGATGTCCTCACCTGACACTGGCAACAAACCATGGTCAGAATTTAAAGGGGCCTGTGTTGTGTACTGTTTCAATTAAGAAATAGCGTTTTGGAATTTAAGCCAAAAATGCACATTTTAACGGGTATGTGAAAATAAGGAATAAGTGCTCTTGCAGCAAAAAGGTTACATGCAATATAATGTAACAAAGGAATAAACTTCCAAGAAAGTTAGCCAATTCACAATGACTTACCTCAAAAGTGACTCCTGCAAGTGCAAATGCATTGAAGTCCCCAATTGCTCCATCAACAGCAGTCAAAACGAAACCTTCCTTTTGAGCAGAAATGGTATACTCCAAGTCACTATGTAATGGCCCTACACTGTGGACAGAGCATACACGTCAAAAGTTATAAAATAAAGAACAAGAAAATGATGGCACATGCGGTAAAAGGGCATTGAAATACGGATAGAAAGAAAAAAGTACTGCAGTTGCAATTGTGCCTTAAAGCTAGTAATATACTGATTAAACAAAAACAGAAAAAAAAAGAGAAAAAGAGGAAAATGGACTTTAAATGTTGCCACTATGATCCCAAATAGGGAAAGAGGAATGGTCTTGTATTTAGGTAAAAATATATACTTTATTTAAATCACATAAAGAAAAAACACACACACACACACACACACACACACACACGGTAATATAAATGCATGAAGATGTCTGGAAAAGTACACCGTCTCATGCGAGAGAACAGATAAGAAGGCTGAAACAGGGAAGTCGCATGGATGTGCTATGAGACCAATACGCCAGGTAGTCAAAGAAGATTCCTTCTGGCTTGAAGGCCAAGCATACAGTGTCAGCGCCAATGGATGTATTTATATTACATTTTTTCCTAATATATGCGGGGGTTTTTTATGCGATTTAAATAAATTATATATTTTTACATAAATACGAGGCCATTTCTCTTTCCTATTTGGGATAATTTCTTCTTTCTTCTGTTTTTGCTCAATCAGTATTGGATGTGGTGACACGTTCTGCAATATATGTCTCAAACCTTTAGTTTTTTGCAATATACGGATTAAAATTTAGCCAGTTTAGCAGGGACTGGCCAAATTTCATTTAGCGTGTAACCATCCCTGTTTAACAGAAGTCGATTGTTTGATCAACTTCTGACAAAGAAACACGCTGTAAACTTTTATTTTTGATTTTGTAAACTTTTTGTCTATCAGTGACTGCGGTTGCTGATCAGTGTATTCTGACAGAGGTCCTGCTATCAGAATACAATGTCCCCGCGAGGGGGGTTCCTCCATCCACCATTTCATTCAGTCATCATTTGTGTGGATAGAGGGAACTGTTAGATTTTGTATCGTTGTGCCCACTGGCTGAACAAGAAAAGAAAAAAAAAAAAAAAAGTGTATGGCAAGCTTAAGACCCCTAACTTTTAAAAGGGGGAGGGGGGACCAAAGACACCTCGACCCAACCCGTAGATACTGCCATTGCAGGGTAGTGGGCTCACAATGAATCTTGGGATTTGGGGGACCAGTGTGGTCCCCCAAAAAAATAAAAAGCTAAAAAAAGTAGGAGTCAGACAAAATCTTAGGCTGTGCCTACAAATAAATATTTACAAAAAAATATATCCATGCAGCAATATATGGTTCATTTACAATAAATCGTAACTAAATAAAAAAAAAAAAAAAAAAAAAAAAGAATTAAAATCGAATGTAGCCTTTTTTAAATGTACAAGGTTCGCCTGCTTGAAGTGCAGATTTTATAGTCTTACAACAGCAGTGTTTTTCAATCTTTTTTTTAGTCAAGGCACACTTTAGAGTTATGCACAATCCTGGGGTACACCAGTCTGGTGGCTCGTTCACACCAGGAGGTGCATCCAAGTGCACAAAATATATATTACAAAAAACATGGTACTGGTAAGTATGTTGTTTAGCTGGCGCAAAAGCATATGCATTTGCTAGATCCTCCCTCCTACCATTAATTCCCCCCACCCTCAAACAAATTCCAGATCGGGGCTGTACAGGGTTTGATTACCACTCCAACCCACAATTTCTGCTGCCGTGACAGGAGTAGTGTGTAGAGGTGAATGGTGGGTGATAATAAACCCCTCTACAGTCCGTTTTAACTTCTGTACACAGACATAAGGGAGAGAGCACAGCTCGCAGCCTCTTCCTGGCCCTCTCCTGCTGTCTGCACTCCTGTTAGAAACCCAAAATGCTGCATGTGCACCTTTCGTGTCCTTAGCAACCGGATATGTCAACGGTTGGTAGGACATGGACAGGTGGCCCACTAAACATTCTAGGTTGCTGACAGAAGTACAGATAGCAGCAGAAAGAAGGAAAGAGCCAGGAGGAGACGTGGGCTGTATTCTTCCTCACCTGTCTGTATAGAGAAATTAACACAGAGTGTCTCAGATCAGTTTGTCCTTTTGCCACAGCATCCCAGTTGATAAGGCTTGTTTTAAAAGTATAAGATGGTTAGAACCCATATCAGGTTATTTTGCGGTCAGTGTTTCTTTCTACAAATGAAATTGTCCAATGGGGACATAGACAACAATAAAAAGCAAATAGATCCAACAATTCCCCATCTGTTTGTTTTTTATTATTAGGTTCATATTTTGATAGCCTTGTATCATGGATTCAAACATCTTAACAAAGAAGAAACAAAACAGGGTACTACTAACCTGTATGAACCTTTGTCATCAGTAAAAACGGTGATTAGAGGTGAAGCTGCCCCTTTCTCACTAATTACAATTTCAACACCCTCTAACTCTGGGTGTATCTGACCTTCAAGAAACAATCCAGCCTTTCCAAGAATTTCTATGAGCTTTCCTGGACAGCTTTCTGAAATGCAGTAAGAAAACACAATTTTTCAATGTAAACTGCAAAGTTTAAGAAACATATATTAGCACAAATTACGCACTAAAAAAATTAGGGCATGAACAATCATTATTATAGCATTGTGGGACACTTAAGCATAGTACCGATGGGTTCGAATGTCGGGCGGCATCGACCGGCTCAATTGAAACTGCGCAAAATTCGGCCTGTGTGTACTCCAGCCGGTCCGTCAGAAGCTGGCCGTTCTGCCAGCTTCAGTCGAAGCGCATGATCGAAAAAGGTCTGCCGATCATCTCCTGATCAACACCTTTAGCCAATGGCTGAGAACGCTGACCGTAATGTTCTGTCAGGACACAACAGCACAGCAGGGGGGGACATGGTACAGTGGCTCCTCCTAAGTTGTCACTTTTTTTTTTTTTTTCGTTCAGCCCTGTTGGGTTGAATGGAAAAAAAAAAAATGAGTCGTATGTGCTAGGCTTCACTTACGAGTCCATCCTCAAGGTGGTTTTATAAACAAACGTGAAGAAATGTTGTCTCAAACGAGCTGTATAATGTCATAAGACACCTGGAGTTAGACTTTAACTAGGTAATGAGAGGCCAAAAGTCTCTGAAATAGCACAACCAAGAAAATTTGTCTCTTGATGGAACTCAAGGTTAGATGCCAATTTTGACCAGGCTGTAGAAAGGACAGGATGTGTCCCACATAAAACTTCATAGGATGGAATGTCATAGCCTCACACCAAAATAGGCTTTCCAGGTGCGATTGTAGACTTTCAAGCAGTCACAAGAAACCTGGAGTTAGTGCTAGTTCACAACAGACGCAGTTCTGTGTGCTTTTATTCTGCGCAAAATGCATGCACAATGTTTTCCATGTATTCCAACGGCTCTTGTTCACACCATGCAGTCTGTTTCTGCACCGGAAACTGACCGCATGGTGTGAACTAGGGCCATTGGAATACATGGAAAACACTGTGCATGCATTTTTAGTGCAGAATAAAAAAGCACACAGACCTGAACTGCATCTGGTGTGAACTGGCCCTTAGGCTTGAACAGCTGTTATATACAAAAAGATCACACATTTGTAAATACTATTCCCAGCCTGTTTTTACCCAGCTCAATAAAAGTTGTAAATCAATTTTGCACAAAATAACCAAAACAACCAAAATCATATCATCATCAGGATGTGGAACTGAAACGTTAGTTTCACCAAAATGACATAGGGTGGGGAGAGGAGATTCCTGTGCAAATGTGACTTTCATTTTGAATTCCAGCAAGAGGCATTTCTAGATTTTCCTGTCTGAAAGATTTGTGTGTCTGCATGTTTAAAGTAGTTGTAAACCCTCACATATACCCACCCATGGGAGTGAACAGCCTCAGATGATACAGAGATTAAACACATTCTCATAGATAGGGGTGCAGATAAACAAGTAAAACCTCTCTTCCCTACACCCCTTCAAAAGAGCAGAAAAGTGTTAAAATCCTTCATCTGTCGGGAACACAGAGGAGGGGTGGGGAGGCTGCAGTTACATGGTGTGAGAGCAGATTGGTGGAAAGGAACACATTCCCCTCCACACAGCAGAAGAACTGTGTTGTGAATAGACAAGCTGCCTGCTGAGCTCCCTCCCTGACACAAGTTTTATCTCATGTGTCCGAAAACTTCTCTCAAAACTCATGCTGATAACAGAGAAATAAAGTACCAGAGAGAAACGACACTTAGAAGATTTCATGAATGAGATTTACAACCACTTTAAGATTTTGAAAAGACTTCTATGGGTTTGATGCTCGGCGCAGGTATTAGCCACAGGAGGTCTATTGGTGAAACAGCGTGGCATGGAGATAGTGGTATCTTTTACAAAGCCACCAAAAGCTGCTTAAAAAATAAAAATGTAATTACCTCCACTAACAACAGCCTCCACAGAAGGCGGGTAGAACAAAAGTTCTTTAGATGATGGTGTAACTGTAA
The DNA here is from genome assembly GCF_905171775.1 of Rana temporaria. Taxonomy (NCBI): domain Eukaryota; kingdom Metazoa; phylum Chordata; class Amphibia; order Anura; family Ranidae; genus Rana; species Rana temporaria. Next base: position 65,407,305 of record NC_053494.1, read on the forward strand.
TCTTCTCGCCAGATCTAAAAATTAAAAAAAAAAAAGCCAACGTTAATAACAAAGAAAAATATAAAACAAGAGTCAGTAAAAGACCACTAAACTATGCATAATTCCAGTACATTTATTTTCACAAAATTACATATTCTGTGCACATTACCATTTGCCTGTCAATCATGCATACTTACTAAAGCTTCACAAACTGACATACAACTACCTTGATCAGTCACATGCCCATCACAATATTTGTTTGCACAAAGGAACCATTATACAAAATAAGGCAGTATTAAAAAGGAAAAGTACAGCAAAAACTCATTTGGCTGTACTTCTCCTGTGACCCGTTTTCAGCCAACAGCAGGCTAAAGCCCGCTGCCAGCTGCACATCCCAGAAGTTACTTTTTTTTAACCATTTAACCTGTTCACATTCTGCCTGGTAGAGAACTGCAAGACCATGATGTCTGCAATTTGATTCTCTTGTGGAAATAAATGGAACCCGAGAGAGACCTTGAGACTGCTATTTTTATAATCTGTCATTTAATTATCAGTTACTACCAACTCAACTTACCAGTAAAATCTGTCTTGGAGTACAGGACACCAGAACTTTACTCTTTAACAATGGGTTTTATGCAGCTACCATCTGGTGATTGGCAAACAAGAAAACTGGTGGGACATTCCTCTAGCAGCTAGGCTCAGTTTTGTAGCAATGAAAGACAATGTTCTGGTGGAAGGCGGAAACCACCATGAAAGGAGAAAAAGGGCTTTAGGCTTCAGGACAACCTTGTCTTGTAATACTAGGAAACACTAGTGTTTTGTTACACTAAGAAGGGCCCTCTACAAGACAAAGCTGTTAGTCAAAATTAGTACTTCACCAATGTCCCTGGTCATGTGCTTATTCCAGGCAGCAAGAGCTTGGCAAGCTGCAATGGAAGCAACCACAGGTTGCATGGTAGGGCCCGCTAGCCAATAAGGGCCTTAAAAGCAGAACTTTATCTATAACAACTCGATAAAAAATAATCTTTAACAAGGAAAATACATTTCACATTAATAATTTTGCCACCAAAATTAGTGTGTGCTGTAAATTGCCTCCAATAGCCCTGTTTCTTCTTGCTGGAGGCTGCCATTGCCGAAGCCCAGAGCTCCTGAACAGCAGAAAATCAAAGAACAACTTACAGTGTCTTGCAAAAGGATTCACCCCCCTTGGCGTTTTACCTATTTTGTTACATTACAGTCTTTAGTTAAATGTTTTTTTTAATCTGAATTATATGTGATGGATCAGAACACAATAGTCTAAGTTGGTGAAGTAAAATTAGAAAAATATACATAAAACAATTTTTCAGTAATAAAAAAAATTATAATTGGCATGTGCGTATGTATTCATTCCCTTTGTTACGAAGCCCATAAAAATCTCTGGTGCAACCAATTATCTTCAGAAGTCACATAATTAGTGAAATGATGTCCACCTGTGTGCAATCTAAGTGTCACAGAATCTGTCATTACATATACACACACACCTTTTTGAAAGACCCCAGAGGCTGCAACACCTAAGCAAGAGGCACCACTAAGCAAACACTGCCATGAAGACCAAGGAACAAGTAAGGGACAATGTTGAGAAGTACAAGTCAGGGTTAGGTTATAAAAAAAAATATCCAAATCTTTGATGATCCCTAGGAGCACCATCAAATCTATCATAACCAAATGGAAAGAAAGTATTGACTTTGGGGGGGGGGGGGTAAATAGTTACAGTGGTAATCGAAAGTTTGGGCACCCCAGGTAAAAAATTGTATTAATGTGCATAACGAAGCCAAGGAAAGATGGAAAAATCTCCAAAAGGCATCAAATTACAGATTAGACATTCTTATAATATGTAAAAAAAAGTTAGATTTTATTTCCATCATTTACACTTTCAAAATTACAGAAAACAAAAAAATGGCGTCTGCAAAAGTTTGGGCACCCTGCAGAATTTATAGCATGCACTGCAAAACTGAGACCTGCCAGTGTCATGGATTGTTCTCAATCATCGTCTGGGAAGACCAGGTGATGTCAATCTCAAAGGTCTTAAATGCCCAGACTCATCTGACCTTGCCCCAACAATCAGCACCATGGGTTCTTCTAAGCAGTTGTCTAGAAAACTGAAAATAGTTGACGCTCACAAACTGGAGAAGGCTATAAGATAGCAAAGCGTTTTCAGATGTCAATATCCTCTGTTCGGAATGTAATTAAGAAATGGCAGTCATCAGGAACAGTGGAAGTTAAAGCAAGGTCTGGAAGACCAAGAAAAATATGTGAGAAAAGCAATTCAAAACCCACGTTTGACTGCACGATCCCTCCAGAAAGATCTGGCAGACACTGGAGTTGTGGTACACTATTCCACTATAAAGAGATAGTTGTACAAAAATATGGTCTTCATGGAAGAGTCATCAGAAAAAAACCTCTTCTACGTCCTCACCACAAAAATCAGCGTTTGAACTTTGCAAATGAACATATAGACAAGCCTGATGCATTTTGGAAACATGTTCTGTGGACCGATGAGGTTAAAATAGAACTTTTTGGCCGGAATGAGCAAAGGTACATTTGGAGAAGAAAGGGCACAGAATTTAATGAAAAGAACCTCTGTCCAACTGTTAAGCATGGGGGTGGATCAATCATTGCAGCCAGTGGCACAGGGAACATTTCACGAGGCACAGGGAACATTTCAAGAGTAGAAGGAAAAATGGATTCAATAAAATTTCAGCAAATTTTGGATGGTAACTTGATGCCATCTGTGAAAAAGCTGAAGTTAAATAGGATAGCTTCTACAAATTAGGGTTGTCCCGATACTGATACCAGTATCGGTACCGATACCGGGTATTTGCAGGAGTACTCGTACTCCCGATACTGAAATAGAATACTTGTCCCCCCCCCCCCACAAACCGCAAAGCCGCCGTTAATCAGCGTGCGGGGAACATTACAGCTTTAGTTTGAATAGCTGTATCCCCGCCGCGTATAGACATTCCCCCTTGCGCGGGATTGGACGGATGATCTGTCCAATCCCGCGCAAGGGGGAGTGTCTATACGCGGCGGGGATACAGCTATTCAAACGAAAGCTGTAATGTTCCCCGCACGCTGATTAACGGCGGCACGTGCGGCATCATCAAGGTATGGGGGACATGGCTGCAATATGTGGGGGGACATGGCTGCAATATGTGGGGGGACATGGCTGCAATATGTGGGGGCACATGGCTGCAATATGTGGGGGGACATGGCTGCAATATGTGGGGGGACATGGCTGCAATATGTGGGGGGACATGGCTGCAATATGTGGGGGGACATGGCTGCAATATGTGGGGGGATATTTAAAAAAAGTATAGGTATTCGGTATCGGCGAGTACATAAAAAAAAAAGTATCGGTACTTGTACTCAGTCCTAAAAAAGTGGTATCGGGACAACCCTACTACAAATGGATAATGATCCTAATCACACCTCAAAATCCACGGGGGATTACATCAAGAGGCATAAACTGAAGGTTTTGCCATGGGCTTCACAATCTCCTGACCTCAACATAATTGAAAATCTATAGATAGACCTTAAAAGAGCAGTGCGTGACAGACAGGCCAGAAATCTCAAAAGAACTGGAAGACTTTTGTAAGGAAGAATGGGCAAAGATACCTCAAACAAGAATTGAAAGACTCTTGGCTGGCTACAAAAAGCGTTTACAAGCTGTGATACTTGCCAAAGGAAGCAGTACAAGATTAACTCTGCAGGGTGCCCAAACTTTTGCAGACGCCATTTTTTTGTTTTCTGCAATTTTGAAAGTGTAAATGATGGAAATAAAATCTAACTTTTTTTGACATATTATAAGAATGTCTAATCTGTAATTTGATGCCTTTTGGAGATTTTCCATCTTTCCTTGGCTTCGTTATGCACATTAAATACAAATTTTTAACTGGGGTGCCCAAACTTTCGATCCCCACTGTATGCACATTGACTTTTTCTGCCATTTTGTCCTATTTGTTGTTTGCTTTACAATAATAATAAAAAAAATAAAAAAATCTACAAAAGTTGTGGTTATGTTCTATAAATTTAATGATGCAAATCCTCAAACAATCCATGTTAATTCCAGGTTGTAACCCATCGATTTAGCAGTTTCAAAAAACAGTTATATTGCTGGAATGCCAGGATTGCCAACTGTCACATTGTGTCCTCAACCAAACTGTCAAACCATCAAATGGCTGCTGTCAAAACTGATCACTCAGGCAGCTTCCTTGGCTATAAAGGATAGGGGGGTTTCATTTCACTTTAAGGCTGCATTCACACCTTGGCGTACAAAATCGCGGCGTTTTGTCCCGCGAATTGCGGCGACAAATTGCGGCGTTTTGTACCGCGATTTCCGGCGACAAAACGCCGCGATTGTGAATGCAGCCTTACCCCCTCTATGGAGATGGTTCACATCTCCTATGCCGAACGCCGCCTGAAAAAAAGGTCCGGGACTTGTTTTCAGGCGGCAGGCGTACGGCGTTCGGCGTGGAGATGTGAACCGTCTCCATAGAGGGCAATGTGAAATCATCCCTCCAGCGTCTTGGGGGCTGCTGCGGCGTCGCACTACAGGCGTATATACGCCTAGGTGTGAACGGGGGCTAAGGCTGCATTCACACCTGAGCGTTTTGTCGCCTGAAGCATCAAGCTCCAAAATACATTATTCTCAATGGAGATGGTTCACATCTCCACTCCAAAACGCCTGACGCCGAACGCCTGAAGCTCAAACAAGTTCTGGACCCTCGAATTGAGCGTATTTGGGCGTTTTTCTGTTTGTAACATTGGTGACTAGACCTGTCCAAAATCGCGGTAAAAAACGCTGCAAAATCGCGGCATAACGCTACGCTCAGGTGTGAATGCAGCCCAAGACTATCAGCAGATTGGCCTCTACAAACTCGGCAGTGCCTAAAAATAAAGAGCAACTGAGCATGTGCAGAGCAGGTTGAAACAGTGTATTACTGGATTTTAAACAGTATAGGCACTTACTGTATTTATTGGTGTATAACACTCACTTTTTTACCCTGAAAATAGAGGGTAAACTGTGCCTGCGTGTTATACGCAGGGGGCCGTGGACAGTTTTTTTCCTGAAACTTCCCTCTTAAAGTTAGGGTGTGTGTTATAAACCTTTGCGTGTTATACGCCGATACAGTATTTATGTTTTGCATAGCTATACTTGCAAAAGGGGCCAGCCTGAAGTGACCTAGCAGGACTTAATTTTCTGACTAAAGTTACACTTTAAAGAAGGCCTCTAACCTTGTATCTACTGGGTCCTTGAATACAGGATTAAAGGATAGGAAGCATCTTGTTAAGACAAGTGACTGCAAGGTCCACTACAGGGGATATCCACTTTTGCATGAAGCTCTTCTTGATAAGAGTAGCAATGGTATCCTTAAGTTTGGATAAAACTTCAGTTGAATGTATCTTATCCTGGCCCACTTCCCAAGCAGGAGGGGTTGAGATCACCCTCATCTATCTTCTCCACAGGCAGAGTGTAAGCAACCAATGCAAAAGTAAATGGACCAAGAGAGTACGAAAGGTTTTATGTTAATAAGCTAGGAACAAGCCCCTCACGCCTTCCAGAGGCCGTGTTCTGAGTCTAAACTAGAGAGGCGACCTGATCCCTTAAACCCCTACACTTGTGATCTGCTATGTATTGTGCAAGAATGCCCCCATAGGGATATTTACAATCTTTGCTGCTGTGGAGACGGAAGGGTTGGGCCTTCTGTGTCAGACACTGTAGGCTGCTGCACCAAGGTAGGCATCCAGGGATCACTTTGCTTTACTATGTAGGGAGCCTTGGATCACTGCACAGTAAAGAAACATAAAAAGGAGACCAGCTGTGAGTGAGGGGGAGGGATTATAAAGGGAATATTCTTGCAGCTTTCATTTTTTTTAGGCATGTGATGTTCTATATAACCTATGGTTAAGAGACTACAGATGACGATTCCCATACTGAACATAAAAAAAAATGTGTGCGCGCGCGCACACGCTCTCGCACAGTTTGAGAAGTATTAACAACAGTGGCTTTAACCATGTGGGCTTAGTATATACTTTAAAATTACATTTTGTTTCCTCTGGATCGCTGAAAGTAAACCCAATATTAACAGAACCAGGCAACTGAAGATTGTTTAAGATCTGGTTATTAAAATATGAGATCTAGAAAAACAGCACTACAAACACCCTTCCTTATAATCATTTACAACACATAAAGTATATCATCACACACTGATCACACCTTTCATAGTAGACTGCATCACAACCATAAAGCACATCCTACCTTGCCCAGTAGGAAAATTCATAGGAAAATGGCCCCTGAAGCTCATCCACCACTTCCTGGACAGGTGGCTGAATGTCAGTGTCTTCTGTATTGGCTTTTTCTCTCTCAAGCCTTCGTGCCTCAATCTCCGCTAGCTGCTGCTCTCTACGTGTCTCTTCGATAGACTTTAATGGCCCCAATACAAGAGCTGGTTCACTGTCTATGGAAGACCTGCAAGAGAATAACCGTGTGGTTGAAGAAATAACTGAATAACTTGACCGAGAAAAACAGTTTTAAGTTGCAGGGCATGAGGTTTGTGGGTTTTCATATAAAAATAAATTTACCGTTTAAGTACTGAGAAAAGCAATCTGATCAAACCTCATGTTTTCAGAGTAAAGCATATGAATGAGAACAGTCCTGCCCCTACTATTTTCATTTAACGGTATTAAAACAAACAAAAGGACCAAAAGTATGGAGCTAAAAAAAAAGATTCCATAGCACAGTTAAAAGTTTAATACAAGCGCCAGTTTTCTATATTTTACACAAATTTCTGCACTACACTTTATATTAAAAAACAATAACACAATGGATTCAGTTAATGAAGTGCCCCAGACATTCTGAGAAGAAACTCAAGTTTGCTGCAAAGCATTAAACATACTTAATAGTGACAGTGACATCCATCAGTTTATCAGCTGTTATGACCCCAAGGACATGATGTCGCACTGCAGTCAGAGTGAGGATACTGGGTGAAGATCTGCAAATTAAAAAATACAGTTTTATACAAAATGGTTTGAACAAGCATGAAGATATACCATTTAAAAGGCCAACTATAGACAGCTTTTTTTTTTTTTTTACAGTAAAAAACATTATTAATTCTATTACCCTAAATTATACAAGTATTCATTCTACTTTACTTATAGTTGAAGGTTAATGGATTTGAAATTTGGTTAATAATTCAGGGTGTGGCCATTTTGTCTGTGGGAGTTTTTGGACCACACCTCGATTCTTCAAGTTGACATGGCTAATGGACAATTTGTGTGTTTACTTGTTTTTAATGTCCTGGGCCAGTCCAACATTTATTATTGGAATAGTAAACTAAATAGTAATTTTTAGATTAATTTAAAGTTTCTAGAATTTGTTTCTTTTTTTTTTTTCTCCCGGAGAAACACATGAAGCTCTTCGTATGCTGTAGCATTTATAATTAACGGTTTGGAGTCAGGGTGCGTTGCTCCCCTTTTTTTTTTTATATTTGATCTGCAAATTTGAGCTTCCATTTTTCTTTTGCTATTTGATTGGGTTCTCTTTGGGTTATTAGTCCCTGTTTACAGCATAAAAAAAACAAACAGAGGAGATGGACCTGTCCTTCAAAAAATAAAGAATTTTAAAAGGGAAAACAACATTCTATTTTCTGATCCATTGGACACAGAAATTCTTTAGACTTTAGGAATGTCAAAAAGCAGTTCAAAAAGGGGTGAGAAAAATAGCAACAAAGCTAACAGACCCCAGAAAAACAACAGAAAGCTTACAGCTTAAGAGCCACCTGAAGAACACAACACCTGAAACCGGCATTGGAGAAAAACTTGAATATCTGCCTGCCTGGTCGAACTTTGAAAACAGGAGACCAGGTGATAGCGTTGCAAACCAAGGTCCAGATTCACAGAAAAAGTACGCCGGAGTATCTGCTGATACTCCGGCGTACTTTCAAATTTGCCGCGTTGTATCTTTATTTGTAATTCACAAACAAAAGATACGACGGCATTTGGCTAAGATCCGACAGGCGTACGGCTTCGTACGCCTTCGGATCTTAGGATGCAATACTTCGGCACCCGCTGGGTGGAGTTCGCGTTGTTTTCCGCGTCAGGAATGCTAATTAGCTGTTTACGGCGATCCACGAAGGTACGCGCGTTCGTCGCATTCTCTTACGTCGTCGCTAGTCGGACTTTCCCATCGTAAAGTTGCGATTGGTGTAACATTAGACAGCCCATGTTAAAGTATGGCCGTCGTTCCCGCGTCGAATTTCAATTTTTTTTTTCCGTAAGTCGTCCGAGAATACGAAAGTACGTAACGCACGTCGCCGTTCAAAACATTACATCGGGTGATGTCATTTCGCGCAAACCACGGCGGGAAACTTTAAAAACGGAGCATGCGCAGTACGTTCGGCGCGGGAACGCGCCTAATTTAAATGGTACACGCCCCATTTGAATTAGGCGGGCTTGCGCCAAACGGCTTTACGCTACGCCGCCGCAAGTTTACAGGTAAGTGTTTTGTGAATCAAGCACTTATGCTGAAAACTTGCGGCGGAGTAACGTAAACGGGATACGTTATGCCGCCGTAATTCTACATGAATCTGGCCCCAAGTTTTTTGCTGCCAAGAGCAAGAACCATTCACAAATATAGGAGAGTGCCAATTCTCAAAACCATAATATTAGACGATTGTCTACAGAGATGCCAGTAAATCCTTATGTGTTCCAGATATAGACTCAACTCCTTAAAGTGGTTGTAAAACCTTACAAATCATGAGGTGAAAGAGGGGACCTACAGTGGTGGTAGTGAAGGCATATTGGAGAACGAAGGGGCAAAAGGCGCAGTGACGAGAGCAGGATAGGAATGTGGACTGCCCCCCCACTACACTGAAGCGAGGCAGTGAGAAGCCTGCACAGGTGCATTTCAGGCATAGTGGTGAGAGCAGGGAGGTGCAGACATGGTGGTGAAATTGTAGTAATACAGGTGTGGTGTTGGGAGCGGAGAGGGGTGCTGGCATGGTGGAGAGCGCAGAAAATCAGTGTGCAGGTACGATAGTGGGAGCAGAGGGAGGTGTACATGCAAGTATTGGGTGCGAGAGTGTGTGGGGTTGCACAGGTACATTGGTGAATGCTGGAAAGGGGTAAGAGGGGCATCCTGCAGGTGCGTTGGTTGAAGTGAAAGTAATAATGCACAGGTACAGGTGGTGAGGGGGTGGGGTACAGGTGCAGTGATAAAGGGAATGCAGTGTTGCAAAGAGTAAAAAAGGAAAGATAGGAAAGGGGGGCCGGGCCGCAGGCACAGAGGATTTTAAGAGAAAAGGAGTAGATGGGGGAGAAGGGAGGTGCAGGCGCAGAGTGTGGTGTGAGAGGTGGGAGTGCAAGTGTCGTGGTATGGGTGCTGAAAGAGGGAGCTGTAAATGCAGAGAGTGATAAGAATTGGAAAAAATGGGTGTGGAAATACATAATAGGTGCGAAAAAAAGGGGGCTGCAGGTGCAGAGGGTGGTAAAAATAGGAGAGAAGGAATGCAAGTGTGATGGATGTGGAAAGAAAGGAAGTTAGAGATCGGTAGATTGTGAGAAAAAGGGTGATGGAGGGTCTGCTTCAGAGTGCAGTGGGGTGAGGGGGGGTCTGGTTGACATTGCAGAAGAGGGTGGGGGGATTGGGGGACAGTGAGGGAAGAATGGCGGCTTACATTGTGGTGAGGGGACACAGTTGGGTAATAGTGGCTAGGGGGGGGTGTTAGGTGAGGTAGGGTGCACTAGGCCAAAAAAAGCACACCCTCCCTGCACAGAGCCTAACCCTTTTCCTGCTCACACTGAAGGGAGATTCTGATAAAAAGGAATGACGGGTTGCCCAACGGCTTCTCTGCTGCTATTGCAGCCTGCCTGTTCTTTTAGCCCTGTAAATACTGTGTAACCTGAACTCCGACTATGAGATACACAGAATTCAGGATAAAAATATTTTCATTACAAATTGTTAAAATCTTTGCAAAGTATGAATTGCCTATATGCCATTACAACACACAACTCATACACCAAGAAATATAATCCTGAATAGTCATAGAGATGTCCTTGTTGAGGCAATAAATATTGTGCTTGGTGCGAGCTGGTCTCAGTGTGCAGTAGCTCGGCTCTACGTGTTACCCGCATAAACGCTTCTTCGGGAGCTTAGGCATACATTCTATGTAAAATAGAAAAACAAACAAATCTTAAAACGAAAGATGATGTACATCAGTAATCAACATACAACAAATATTGAAATAACACATGCCAACTGTATCAACCTGATGAACAGTTAGCTGTACTTTTCTTTGTGATCCTCTGTTTCGTATATGCAGGTTGATGAGCAGTTAGCATGTGTTATTTCAATATCTGTTGTATATTGATTATGGATGTATATCAGTCTTTTGTTTTAAGATTTGTTTGATTTTCTATTTTACATAGAATGTATGCCTTGACTCCTGAAGAAGCATTTATGCGCGCAACATGTAGAGCACTGCACAGTACTGCACACTGAGACCAACACACATCAAGCCTGATAGAACAATATTTATTGCCTCAATGGACAAGGACATCTGATTATTAAGGACTAGGGGCTAGATTCAGATAGCCCGCCGTAACTTTGTGCAGGCGTAGCGTATCTCAGATACGCTACGCCGCAACTTAGTAAGGCAGGTTCTGCATTCACGAACGACTTGCGCAAACAACGTAAAATGCGACGCTGTCCCGACGTCCATACTTAACATTGGCAATGCCTCATATAGCAGGCATAACTTTACGCCGGAAAAAGCCTTACGTAAACAACGTAATAAAATCCGCCGGGCGCACGTACGTTTCTGAATCGGCGTATCTAGCTCATTTGCATATTCTAAGCAGAAATCAGCGGAAGCGCCACCTAGCGGCCAGCGTAAATACGCACCCTAAGATACGACGGCGTGGGAGACTTACGCCGGTCGTATCTTAGCAACATTTAAGCGTTTCTCAGTTTGAGCATTGCGACAGCGCGGATTCGGACTTACAACGGTGTATCTACCGATACGCCCGTCGTAAGTGTTACTGAATCTAGCCCTATATTTTTAGTATATGGGTTGTGTGTTGTAATGGCATATAGGCAATTACTACTTTGTAAAGATTTTAAATAGTGTCTATCTGGTTTTTTTTTTTTTATCAATTTGTAATAAAAATATTTGTATTCTGTATATCCCGCTGCCTATAAAGTCCAGTACCAATCTTTCCAATAGTATCTCTAATCAATACGGTGTGGCACATATATTGCTTTGGTATCCACAGCACCACACTGTGGTGATACCCCAAATTTTCAGTTGAGCCCCAACTATACTGCGTAACTTGTCAAGGCTCAAAGAGCAGGCTGAGGACACAGGAATAGGGGCAGGCTTTTTGCAGAGATGAAGAGCTCCAAGGAATCATACAGGCTGGCAGTAATATTAGTAGGTGAAAGGAGGGTTGTTCCAACTGAGTACAGCAGTCACAGGAATCTCCCGGTCACTCACTACTTCTAAGCTTTTTAACATAATGGCCTGGGAGTGCACATATTTTTACAGTACAGCGGCCAGACTTCAGAGTACAGCATTGTTTGTGTTTAGGTACAGACTGCTGCTGTACGTCTCTCAGCCTCCCGCAGCTTCTGCTCCTCCAAGAAAGTGGCCACAGGAGTACAGGATTTCTGAAAAGGCAGCGGAAGGATTTGTGAGGGGGGACTGCAAGGATTTGTTGGAAACTGAAATACAGGCAATACTGGGTGGCAGATCAGCACTGCAATTTTCCTACAATCTGATTGGTCAAAAGAGAAGAAGAGTTGGGGAGAGTGGAGGAAGAGAAATTGGTACTAGGAGGTAGAACTCCAATCAGAGCAGATAACAATACAGCTGTGAACAATTGATGATTTTTTTAATGCCATTCATTGTATACAAAATTGTGTTGCTAGCTGTAATTGGTCACAGTAATCACATGATACAGACCGGATCAATCACAGCCTATCTGTACCATGCGATTAGCTTTGGCCAATCACAGCAAAAGACACTTGAAAGAAAACGTCCCACAAGCCGCTTGAGTGCCTTCGTCATATACCACTTCCTCCCAGTCTGAATATAGATATCAGATATTCCAACCGCTTACAAGCATAAAACAAGATGATACTTGTTTAGTTGCTGAACATGGATTCTTTATTAGAACCAGAATACAAGTCTTGTATACAGTAGAAGAGGAGGTTCCTACCTCCTGCTCATATTACTCCAACAATACAACTGTAACCAGAAACCTAATTAACATGAGCCAATTAGCCAATCCCTTAAACCTGCCAATGTGACTGTGCCCTCCAGCAGGAGTCAGCCTGTCTCCTACATTGTACAGAGGCCAATGTGATCAGCTGTCTCAACTAACATGAGTTCAGAACCAAACAAACCAATAGTCTACATATATCCTGGGAGATATTGTGGATTAATAGTATGGTCTCATTTTAAGTGATCCAAGACATATTTTCTCAGTCAACCTGTGCCAGGATGAAACAAGGGTTTCCCAACCTTTCCAAGGGATTCTGGGTCCAAGGGGCATACCGTCACAACACTGAATGAATCCGTTTCATTCAAATGGTTGCTTATACCAATGAAAATAATTGGTGTAAGCAATCATGATAAATAAAGAAAATGCTTAAAATCTTTTTTTTGTATTTACATACGGTCACCAGTGTCCCTGATTAGCGCCACACCAGTTATACAAGAATGCTGTACCGCACTGGTAGTATGTTTGTAAATTGCTTCTTTTTCCAAAAACGTGTGACAAAAAATGACTCCATGAAAAAACTCACAATGCCTCTTCTTACTAAATACCTTGGACTGTCTACTTAACCAAAAATGGGTCATTTGGGGATATAGTTATATAGTAGGCAAGGTTGAATAAACACGACATACATCCAGTTCAACCTGTGTAGGTGCACGTGTGTCAGTGTCTATAATTGTTTCCCCGTATCCCTGTATGTGGTGATCTTTAACCACTTCAGCCCTGGACCATTTGGCAGCCAAATGACGGCCACTTTTTGCGCTTCGGCACTGCGTTGCTTTAACTGACAATTTTGCGGTCCTGCGCCGCGGCTCACAAACATCCATGACCTTTTTTCCCACAAATAGAACTTTCTTTTGGTGGTATTTGATCACCTCTAAAGTTTTTATTTTTTACACTATAAACAAAAATAGAGCGACAATTTTGAAAAAAAAAAAAAAAAATATTTAGTACTTTTTGCTATAATAAATATCCCCATTTTTTTTAAACTACATTTTTTTACTTGTTATGGCGGCGATCTGCGATTTTTAAGCGTGACTACAACATTATGGCGGACACTTTTGTTGCCATTTTGGGACCATTCACATATATACAGCGATCAGTGCTATAACGATGCACTGATTACTTTGTAAATGTAACTGGCAGCGAAGGGGTTAACCAGTAGGGGGTGCTGAAAGGGTATTCTAGGGAGTGATTCCAACTGTTAGGGGGCGTGGATTACTTTGACACGTCACTGGTCACTGCTCCCGATGAAAGGGAGCAGACAATCAGTGCTGTGTCACTAGGTAGAATAGGGAGATGTCTTGTTTACAAAGACATCCCCCCGTTCTGCCGTTCCGCGATCCGATCGCGGGACACCAACACACATCAAGTCCACGGGTCCTGCGTTGCTTTGCCTGCCCGTGCCATTCTGCCAACATAAATCTATGTGAAGCGGTCAGCAAGCGGTTAAGATGTACATCCAAGGGTCTTTTAAAAATATCCATACTTCTTGATGTGATATTCTGCTGTTTTACAAGATTTTGTTTGTGAGTGCACTGTTTGAAGTTTTATTTTGGTGTGCTATTAAACCTTTGATGGTATCACACTATTTGCACTTCTTTTGTCTCTCTCTGACATATATGTGGAACTGATTGGATGTCATATTTGGATTACATCTTTATTGACGGGAACAACTACATCTGATAAGGTTTTTTGTGCCAAAACACAAGAGTGTGAGGCATACCTATCCGGTGAGTGTCCATTTGATGGGGGAGGAGTCACTGAGCACTGTCGGGTGTGGTGGAAGTTTTTGAAAAAATTTGAAGATCGCAGGATCCTTATACACATGAACTTTGCTTTGTTTGGCCACGTTCTAAATTATTTTTAAAGACTGTCTCTTGCACTTTCAGTGCGTTCACTTCACGTTTAAGTCAATCACGGGTGTTTATTATTACAGTCACAGTTTAGTGTTTATTTCTTAAACTGGATATATTTTGTTTATTATCACTGTATATCATTACATATGGGTTGTAGTAATGTATTTTATATAGTCAAATATGCACAGTTATTTGATAGCGCTGTTTTAATTTGTTGACACTCCTTAGAGAGTTTCATCATCTTACATTCTTTTTGTTCACTTATTATCTTCTAAACAGCAGCTAGGCATCATCCACTCCTCCATAGGCGCAACGGTGGGCGACTTTTTAGGGCGCATTCTATAGATCACCCATTGTTACTATCATCCATACTCCCCGCTGCCACCAATTGTGGAAGTGAGTTCCACATCCTTATTGCCCCGACAGTTAGAAAAAACCTGCAGTTTAAAGGTTAAACCGCTTCTCCTCCAATCTCATAGCGTTTTTTGAACTGGATGGACTTGAAACAAGGACAAGTAGTCACTTCCGATTACGGGACGTCACAGAAAGAACACCAGTATATATAATCAACTGGGAACCTGTTCTGCTTGGTTACTTGGAGAGCTGTCCAGGATTTTCATATTCATTCTGAGTTTAGATGTAGCCAACGTAGAAAACTAGAAATTTAGGACTCTCGCAGAGAGAACACCAGAATTTAAAACCTGGAAAATCTGTTTGTTGGCGTTGAGGATTTACCATATTTAGCATGAATTTACCAGCACTCATTGGCTGAGGATAGAGACATTAAAGATTTAACATATTCGTCATGAACCTACCAAAATCTGTAAATAGGAAAAAAAATATATTTAAGGACACTTGCAAAAAAACTGTGTCATGTTGGTTATGGGCATGGTTGTGCTGGCTATTCTCTATTTTTCTTTTTGCCAGTATCCATTTCTCATGTAGGCAACAGTATAACTTGACAATCTTAAAAACTCCTGCATCCCTTAATGGACGGAAAAAAAAAGGGCATTTCTGGTTAATTACTTTGCACAGTGGAACCTTGGATTATGAGAATAATCCGTTCCAGGAGAATGTTTGTAATCCAAAAGTACTTGCATATCAAAGAGAGTTTCCCCATAGAAGTCAATGGAAACGAAAATAATTAGTTCTGCATTGACTTCAATGACATGCAAT
This sequence comes from Rana temporaria, assembly GCF_905171775.1. NCBI lineage: Eukaryota > Metazoa > Chordata > Amphibia > Anura > Ranidae > Rana > Rana temporaria. The sequence goes on from NC_053494.1 coordinate 65,422,634, forward strand.
ACTGCATGTGGCCCAGAGGTGGGGGGCGCCAGAGAGCCTATGGAACACTCGGAAAGGACCGGGAGAGGAGCATTTCCGAATGGCTCCGGCGCCCCCACACCGCAGGCCAAATCCGTTACTGCAGGCCCCATTAGCTTGAATGCTGCTTGTTTTGCTAGACAACACTCGCAAACCGAGTCAGAATTGAGGGGGGGGGGGGAGTTACGCTTTCAAAATGCCCGTTAACCACGTTACTCATAAACCGAGGTTCCACTATAGTTATTTTACCAGTCTGAGTATAAATAGTTATTAGCAAAGTTTTCCTTCAACAAAAAGCAATTGAAAATAAAATACTCACGTGTCATAGGTGTAATAAGCATGCTCAAACCGATGGCAAGAACGTGGTGTGACTTTGTAAACACCTAAAATATAGATGAAAAAAGCAGAATTAAAGAATCGTTATAGTGAGAACCCTTCACTGGTTGCCAGTAAAGAACAGGATTGCCTTTAAAGCACTCTGTCTGACACATAAGTGCATCCATGGGAAGGCTCCGCAATATCTATGCGAAAAGATAAAAGCTCACAACGCCAATCGCGTCTTGCGATCCACCGACCAAAAACTGCTCCAGATACCCAAAGCCAGATACAAGTCCAAGGGAGAAAGAAGGTTTGCTTTCCAAGGTCCTAGACTATGGAACGCTTTACCAACCAGCATTCGGTTGGAGGAAAACCACCTAGCCTTCAGAAGACAGATCAAAAAACTCTGCTTTTTTGAAGCTCTAGAAAGACAGCAACAACTAGCGCCCAGAGGCGATTCAGTTCGCATGCGCCGCGCTATATAAAATTTTCCATTCATTCATTTTGTCATTCATTCATTCATTCATTCAATACAATGCAACTTGCTTTGTTTTTATAGCGTTTGGTTAAAAGTAGAGCTGCACGATTAATCGTTAAAAAAAAAAAATAGCAATCTCAATCCAACCCTCCTCACGATCTTAACCCAGCATTTCAACTATTCATGTAACAAGTGCAGAGCCATTCTCTGCTCAGAGCTGTCAAGAAAATAAAATAAAAAAAGACAGAGGCAAAGTTTATTACAACGTTAAAAAGTTAACACCACATACATACAACATAATGTACACTGTAATCTTACAGATTACATTACTGTATCAAATAATTTCATCTCTTTTTTCCCCAATGCTTTGTCCAGTGCCCTGCATGTAGTTTTATATTACATAAACTGTTCTTTCTGCCTGGAAACTTGAGATGTCCATAGCAACCAAAAACTGTAACTTTACGTCAAAGGTGGTTTCAGATCAGATAGAAAACAGCGATAGTAAATTAGAATTGAGCGATAGTGATTTGTGGGGAAATTCATCAGACACTGAAAGTAATGACAGTGACAATTCTGCAACTGAGCAAATTTCAGCATTTTTGATTTGATTACATTATTGAATAAATAGTATTTTTATTATTTGTTATATTTATAATATTATAATTTCGTGTTTTTAAAAACTTTATCATACCCAGGATGTCTACTAGAGTGTTGTTTGGACAGATTTAAGTGTGTTATTCCTAAGAATTACAGGCCTACAATATAAAGTGCCAATATAAGCGATGCTTTCGCCATCAAAAATCTGACATAATCATACTGCCAGGTAGGTTAAGACATGGGGGCAGATCCTCAAAGAAATTACGCATATCTCTTGATACGCCGCGCAATTTCAAATTTTGCACGTCGTATCTTTGTTTTGGTATCCACAAAACAAGATACAACGGCATCTCAGCTAGATCCGACAGGCGTACGTCTTAGTACGCCGTCGGATCTAAGCTGCAACTTTTTCGGCGGCCGCTAGGTGGCATTCCCGTCGAAATCCGTGTCGAGTATGCAAATTAGCTAGTTACGGCGATCCACAAATGTACGTCGGCCCGGCGCATTTTTTGCCGTCGTTTGCGTTTGGCTTTTTCCGGCGTATAGTTAAAGCTGCTGTTCTGAGGCGTACTCAATGTTAAGTATGTCCGACGTTCCCGCGTACAATTTTGAATTTTTTTACGTCGTTTGCGCAAGTCGTTCGCGAATAGGAATTTGCGTAGAATGACGTCACCTTCGTAAACATTGGCTGGTTTAATTTCGAGCATGCGCACTGGGATGCCTCCAGGGACGACACATGCGCAGTTAAAAAAAAAAAAAAAACATAGTTTACGTCGTTGACGTATTGACATAAAACATGCCCCCATTACATCCATTTGAATTCCGCGCCCTTACGACACGAGAGATACACTACACCGCCGTACGGCGCAAATTCTTTCAGAATAAAAAAAAAAAAAAAAAAATGATGTTACGGCGGCGTAGCGTATCTTAGATACGCTGCGCCCGCGGAAAGGTATGTGGATCTGCCCCCAGGCCTTTTTCTGACACACACACATATACACATATACACATATATATATATATATATATAATGTGTGTGTGTGTGTGTGTGTGTATCACACACACACATATATATATATATATATATCACACACACACACACACACACACACACACACACACACACACACACGTAAGCAACAAGTGTCAGAAAAAGGCCTGGTCTTTAACCTCCCTGGCAGTATGATTATGTCAGATTTTATTTATGCAGGGGTCTTTCAAAAGCAATTTTTGGGGAAAAATACACTTCAATTAAAACACGTTTTTTATATTTTTTGTATAATGTGAATGATGTTATGCCAATAATCTTGAGAGAATTGTGATATTTATTCTAAGCAAAAAAAAAAATAATAATTGTGGATTTTCATTTTATCCAGAGTCGTGCAGCTCTAGTAAACCTGTCATATCACAAAACATCTAAACCAGTGTATCACACAAGCAGCAGGCCAAAAGGTAGGAGGTACCCTGTTTCCCTGAAAATAAAACCTACCCCTAAAATAAGACCTAGTGTACTTTTCCAGGAGGACTGCAATATAAGCCCTACCCTGAAAATAAGCCCTAGTTTAAAACCCTTTAACCCACTCTATTACAGTAGTACACAATGTACAATGTGTGTTTTTCTGTAACACAAATGCAGGGAAGAGAGCTCCGGCAGGTCACAAAAGCGCAGAGCGGTGCTATAATGAAGGTATTTGGCACAATTATATTACAGAAATACACACATTGTACATTATATACTACTGTAATAGAGTGGATTACAAGATTTTACAAGCATTTTAACTAAGTTCACACTGGGGATTCCTAACAGGCAGGTCGAGAGAGGGGAAGAGAAGACAGCACATTACATGGTAAGACCTACCCCAAAAATAAACCCTACTGTGTCTTTTGTTGCCAAAATTAATATAAGACCCGGGCTTATTTTCGGGGAAACACGGTACCTCCCCATAGAAGTCATTAAAAAGAAGATCTTCTGTGTACCTAAGGGAGCTCCAGGAGCACACCGTATATTAGAAAAAGGTCCAGCTACAAGACAGAGTCCAAGTCAACCCCTTCACCCCAGAATCACATAATGTTATGCAAGTCCCTATACTGAACTGTAGTAGTCAAGGCGACAGGTCAGATTTGCAATCTAAAAGCTAAACTAAAAAGGGGAGTAGTGTACATTTCCCAATAGACTTTGGGGGCCCCATAAGCCAAAGAAAACAGTTTGGGAAAAACATCTGTTAAAATACTAGTTTCATGTAAAAAAGCGGAAGAATGCAGTTTTCATCAGTGTATACAATGGACTACTACATATTTTACTTTCCTCCTGAATCCAGTTAAATCAAAATTATTATGATATGGATACTGTAGATAAAATAAAGTATATGCATCATATAAAGCAGACCAAGAAGAGGCCTTTCATTTATAACCATTGCTTTATCAATATTTGCCATCTCTTTCCCCTATAGGAAAAATGCAATTAAGTGTATAGACCATGACCAATTAAAGTGAATCTCCATAACCTTGTAGTTAAGGCCTCCCCCGTTTTCATAACCTCCTGCTGCTGTCAGTCAAATTCTCTGAGCCGGGAAGAGGGGGCGTGGCTGAGTGCACCGTGTGTCCCTATGGCATACTGCTTGCTTTGGGGGCACCCGCAAAAAAAAAAAAAAAAAAAGGAGCAAAGAGTGTCAGTGTCACTCAAGAGGAGGGGGCAAGGGACCGCTGTGTGCAATTCCACTGCACATAGCAGGTAAGTATTACCTTTGTTTTTTTAGTTTAAAAAAAAAAAAATTGCCTTTACAACCACTGTAATGTAAAGGCAACCTTTTTTAGTTTTGGATAAAGAAGGGAAAAGGATCAGACTTCTTGTCAGGCTTTCATTGCTCTGTCCGCTAGGGAGATTCACCAACTCTGGATTTCCCGTTTTTTTTTTTGGTTTCACAGATAATGGTATCAGGACAAACACTGAATTTTCAAAAGAGAAAGAAAGAAGCAAAGGGAAATCCTCCAATGGAGACAGCTGTTCCTATGACAACTTTCATATATATGAAATTCCCCAGTTTTCTGCTCATTTCCCGTTGTGTCTCCAGGACAGGAAGTGAAGGTAAATCTTCCCAGCAGGATAGAGAAAGCAAAAAATAACTTGCTGAACAATGTAGGGACCTCAGGAGGTCTTATTGTGTTTTTCTTGCACAAGTTTTTTACACGTTCTGTATGCAACTTTTATTATGTCCATTTGGTCACTTTATTGTACTCTGTGCCATACTGTATTTTTCTAGCCATAACCTCAAATGGATTTACGGAATAAAAATAAAAAATAAAATAGGGTTATTCACCTTTCCCTACCCTACCTAACCCTTATGCCCCGTACACCATCACTTTATGTGATGAAAAAAAATGACGTTTTTAAAAACGTCACTTTAATTGACCATGTGTGGGGGAAAACGTCGTTTTATGTCTTCTAAAAAACGACCAAAAAAAATTGAAGCATGCTTCAATTTTATGTGTCGTTTTTCAAAACGTCAACTTTTACTTCACAGAAATTGACCGTGTGTAGCAAAAACGTCGTTTAAAACAACGTTTTTTCACCCGCGCATGCCCAGAAGCTACCTATGAAGCGAGCTTCAATGGAAAAACGTGGTGAACGTAACCTCGCTTTGCTAGAACATTGTGAGAAAAACGATGGTGTGTATGCAACTTCATCTTTGAAAATTGAAGTTTCAAAAACGCCATTTTTTATTTCACAGAAAATGTCGTTTTTTTTCATCACATAAAGTGATGGTGTGTACGCGGCATTAAAGTTTTGGCTGTCGCTACACTTTCCAATTGCCAGCTTTTTGTTTTGTCTGAAACGGTTTTTAGTGGAAAAGCATAAGATAAAGAAGCTGACTTTTTTAATAATATATGTCATAATAGGTCCAGGTTTTTATTTTACAACAAATCTGCTTTAGCAGCAGTATCAATTTAAGCAATTCATAAGGAACTACATTAGTCATGTGAGAATGCGTAGCTAAAGCCAAACTTTTTTTTTTTACACATTTTAGATAAAATAAGTGTCCTCATGGCAATGGGGACTGTGATGGTACTTAAAAGAGGAGGTCCAGCCTCCCACAAAAAATGAAAAAAGTCAGTAGCGACGGATAAGTGAAAGTTCCACTATTGAGTGGGAACTCCACTTTAATCAGGCGATCCAAAAGTCTCAAACTGTTTCCAGAACAGTAGGAGAGGATTATCTTCCAATTAGGTCATGAATGAATTTCAACCATTTCCCACTATATCCAAAACAAAAAAATATGCTTTAGATACACTCTAAACTTTCTTTTAAAATACGAGAAACATCTAAAAAAGACAAAAATATATAAATAAAAAACATAAATCACCTGGTTTTGAAAGGCAAAACCTGTTCACGCCTTTTGTTAAATTGTAAACGCCAACGTGTTCTGGTCCATTTCCATCCTGGTAAAACTCCTGTTTATAAAAAAAAAAAAAAAAAAAATCAGGCAATTTCCATTACATTTTTCTTAATGTTTTTAAACAAATATACAAAAGGAATGTACAGTGGCAAGATGCATTGAGATGTGCAGCATGTTAAAAAATTACAAAGATAGTGAATTTTTTGGTCTTTTGACCGAGTTCTTTTTTGTTTGTCTTTTTTCTCTTTACAGAGAGACATTCTCATGGTAGACCATCATAACGAAAGGAGCCTCCACAATGAGAGAGATCAGATCTGTGCATCATGCAAGTACAAAATAAACTAGTATTGCTATTGTATTTATTGAACAGTCCATGGAGCACAGTTTACCAGTGGTGTGTGTATTTGCACATTTGCAATGTAAAAATGATGCCCTTAATAATGTACAATGTGTCCTGTTGGTGGATGCTGCTGCATTAGAATACAAATGCTACCTTTCATTCATTTCAGCTCTGACAATTACACTCCAATTTCTAGTACACTGCATATAGTGAAGGCTATGTGGATCACTCGCATGCCACCTTCTACAATATAAAATAAATAAAAAAGTATTGTAGTCTTTACAGAATACAAGGCATTCTGTGATTGGAGGAGGGGAGATTGTACTGTTAAATCCTCCCCTTGTCCAATCCCAGATCTTTAACCTCTTTGCCACCGGGCCATATACAAAAGACGTCTACAGCACGGTCAAGTTGTTCTGGGAGGACGTCCCTGGGACGCTGGTTCCTCCCTCTCCTCTCTGTACCGATCGGTACAGTGTGAGAGGAGAGGGGGGAGAGCGGAAGCAGCTGCTGTGGGCTGGATCTGTGACAAATGCAGTCACAGATCCAGCCATCCATCCCTGCGCAATACTCTGCAATAACCCCCCCATACTCTGCAATACCTGCTAATATGACAGAAACGAGAATTTATTTTTACAGAATTTTCAGTGTTTTTTCTTTTATAGCGCAAAAAATAAAAAACCCAGAGGTGATCAAATACCACCAAAAGAAAGCTCTATTTGTGGGGAAAAAAGGACAAAAATTTCAGATGGGCACAATGTTGTATGACTGAGTAATTGTTATTCAAATTGTGAGAGCACCAAAAGCTGAAAATTGGTCTGGTTAGCAAGGGGGTTTAAAGTGGAGTTCCACCCATAAATATAACATTACATCAGTAGTTTTAAAAAAAATTCATTAGTCCTTTACAAAAAAATTGTTATTATGCCTTCAAAGTGTTGTTGCTAGGCAGAATAGTTAATCTTCCCACTTCCTGCACCTAGGTGCTTAATGCTTTTTAACACCCAATCATATGAATCACATCCAAAGTGCAGAGAGTCTTACCCCCTTGTTTCTGAGGCTTAGGATAGAAAGATGGCAACACAATATCCTGGTTAACATAGAATCAAGAAACAAACTTTGGCTGAGGCCATAAGAACAACTTTGTCAGGTTTAAGGACTAGCTCTGGCGTGTTCGCATGCTACACGTGCAGAGCCCGCCAGGAAGTGTGCACGGCGCTGCGATAATCACAGTCAGGGAGACATTTCAGATCTCTGCAGCCGAGCATCGGGACAATGTCTCCCTGGCTGTGATTAGCGCAGCGCCGTGCACACTTCCTGGCGGGCTCTGCACGTGTAGCATGTGAACACGCCAGAGCTCATCCTTAGTCAGGATGGAGCACCAGGAACCATTCTGAAACTCTCATGAAAAGAAGTCTGGCAGCTCGATGCAACTTGAAGTAAAATTGGTAAAAAAAATTATCCATCAAGACACAAAGAGAATCCATTTCACAGCAAGTTTGACGCATTTCAACCCTACTCTGGACCTTAGTTATAATGTTACAACTTTTGAAAAAAAGGCCTGGTTCACACTGATGCGACAATCGCGCAGACTTTGGAGCACTCGTCACATCAGTAGTCAGACCCTATTCAATGCAATGAAATCGTTCCAAAACAGTGCGACTTGAGCCGCTCCAAAACGTTCCTGCACTACATTTGGTACTTCAAAGTCGTGCCTAGGTCCAACTTCAAAGTCGTGCCTAGGTCCAACTTCAAAGTCGCACGAAAGCCACAGGCAGGCTGGCAAGTGTGCTGGTAAATCTTTTGTTTGTGATCTTTAAATACAAAACATCCGGTAATCGAGGAAGGATTGAGGATGCTGTGGAGGATGCCTCCAATCACTTGTCAAAGGGAGCCTTAAAGTGGTTGTAAACCCTCACATATACCCAGTGAAGTGACTGGCCTCAGGTGATACACAGATGAACAAATTCTCCTACACAAGTTGTACCGGTTTATCTGCAAACTTCTCTTCTCTATGTCCATTCAAAGTCCTGGACCTATAAAAGCGTTTGACAGTACGGAGAAAAAAAAAAAGGGGGTTGGAGATCTGAAATTAGACTCTAAAGAGCTGAGTGAGGTGGTTAGGTTGTGGTGTGAAAGACATTTTTGTGAATTCTACAAAATGGATTTGTATACTTCGATCTCTTTGAAACTTGGCTTGGTCCAGCTCAGCTTTGCTGACACAAAGTGTTCAATGCCTCTGGTCTTGACTGTCCCTGTCAGTATTGCTGGCTGGTTTAATGTTTTTGCCTGCACAAAGCAGCGGATGGTGTTAGCACACGACTGCTCTGTACAAACAGGAAGTGGTTGGAGTGCATTCTGAGATACAAGAACACTTTATAAATGCCTCACTAGCACACCATAAATTCTTCAGATACTGTTAAGGGGCAGTTACAGATCTTTACTATTGAAATCAATGGAGGCAGCCGACTATTGAAAGTGACTTTCTGCTTAATTTTTAACATGACAGAACATAACACTATGGTTCCTGTGTATGCAGCATTGTGTTGTACCCATTTGTAGCATTCATGTCAGGTGTTGAAGGGCGGTTTTGAGGTTTTAAATAATTGCTGAATAAATGACACTCAAACACATGGTATTGACACAAGAGGCTCAGATTCTTGGTGAAGGAAGATTAAGAGTCTGCAGGGAGGTTGGATAGGGATACTGGCAAGGGAAGGTGTGGAAAAATACTTCTAGCCTCTGCAGTCAGAACAGCAATCAAATGTGCCATTTGGCTCATGAAATTCTGCATGACTGTGGTAAAGTCCTCCCAGGATACAGTTGAGGAGACGGTCATGTCCAATAGAGCCAATGAAGGCTCAGAAGTAGGCGAACACTCTGACAAAGTATCAGGTATCTCATGGGCACGCTGCAGGTGCACTGAAATAATTAATGGAGTGCATGCTGGAGAAACCTGCTGCACCCAATGGTCCTAACAAGGAAGCTCCTAGTGCTCAAATCGCACAACCTAAAAATAAAAAAAAGACTCTTTAAAGCCAGGGTCACACCTGGGGCTGTGACATGTCTCTGGACCTGGAGAGCAATCTGCTGCCAACTTACACCGCATACGAAGGTCTAGAAAGCAACAATGCAGCACCCAGTGGCTGAAGGTCACATTTCAGTCTAGCCTAGCAAATCGGCCAGTCCAGCCGGGTCCGAGTACAGCATTCTACAGTCAAGCTTGGGAAAGGTTGATCTGAATATCTACACAGAGACCAGTACAAAAAAAAAAAAATTTAAGTGGCTAGCAAAAAAAGTAGCCCTTTGTCAGCAGAGCAGAGAAAGGATGTTGAGACAACCAAAAAACTGAGGCAAGCTGGGAGTAAAGAGCTTTTTCAGAGTGAACCCACAAGTTTTTTTAAAACTGTTTGCTAGCATCCAATTCTCCTGAAAGTCAGTATAACCAAAAAGTCAAGTCTTACTGTGTCCCTCAATAGAAAAGAAAGGACCATTGTTTATTTATTTAAAGCGTCTGATGTCACGTACACACGATCATTTTTCAGCATGGAATAAAACGTTGTTTTTTCCCAACTTCATCATTAAAACGACGTTGCCCACACACCATCGTTTTAAAAAAAATGATCTAGCAAAGCGCGGTGACGTACAAGATGTACGACGGCACTATAAAGGGGGATGTTCCATTTGCCTTTGGGCTGCTTTAGCTGATTCAGTGTTAGTAAAAGACGATTTGCGCTTTTTTGTCTGTTACAGCGTGATGAATGTGCTTACTTATGAACGGTAGTTTTACCAGAACGAGCGCTCTGTCTCATAACTTGCTTCTGAGCATGCGCGGGTTTTTAACATCGTTTTAGCCCACACACGATTATTTTTTACAACCCGCAAAACTACATCGTTTAAGACGACGTTAAAAAATGCATCATGTTCGAATTTTTTTTTGCCATTTTTCAGAACCTGAAAAATGATGTGAAGCCCACACTCGATCATTTAAAATGCCATTTTTTAAAAACTACGTTTTTTTCATGCCGAAAAATGATCGTGTGTACACGGCATAAGACTTTTACAGAGTAAATGACTTACCAGGGTTATAGCATGTGAAAGGGAACATCTTAGCATGTAGCCAGTCTGTCTGAACTCCACACCAACAACATTGTCTTCTGTAACTTCAAACTCTACAGATTTATTCTTCCAGCACCAGTCTTCCTGGATAATGCTCGCTTAAAGTCAAACACACAGGAAAAAATTATGTAGAGCCTCCCATAAGCCATTATTTTAACACGATCACTTAAATTCTAAAGACACCTGGTAATCTGTGTATAGTGCTATATGTTTTACCAAACTTTCTATAGTACTTTTTAAAAAAAGTTTGTCGGGCTGAAAAAGTCTGTCTAGTTCAACACACAGACACACACACACACACAATCCCATATACACAATCCTATACCCACAGTTAATCCAGAGGAAAAAACCCCAGCAAAACATGCTCCAATTTGCTACAGCAGGTGAAAAAAAAAATCCTTCCTGAGGCAATGGGATATTCCAACTTTACATAAAAATGTTAGCGCCCCAGTTATATTATGTACAACATATACATTTTGATGTCAATCATTCAAAACGGGGGCACAGACCGCAATAAAAAATGACAAGCCCTAAGAGGAGTGCTGGCTCTTATTTAACCACTTCCATACCGGGCCTATTTTGGCACTTCTCTGCTACATGCATAAATCATAATTTTGTTAGAAAATTACTCAGAACCCCCAAACACTATATATGTTTTTTTAGCAGACACCCTAGGGAATAAAATGCCGGCCAGTGCAACTTTTTATCTCGCACAGTATTTGCGCAATAATTTTTCAAACGCCTTTTTTTGGGGGAAAAAACGGTTTTGTGAATTAAAAAATAACAAAACCATAACGTTAGCCCAATTTTTTTGTATAATGTGAAAGATGAAGTTACACCGAGCAAATAGATACCCAACATGTCACGCTTTAAAATTTTGCACACTCATGGAATGGCGCCAAACGTCAGTACTTAAAAATCTCCATAGGCGTCGCTTATTTTTTTTGTTACAAATTTAGAGTTACAGAGGAGGTCTAGTGCTATAATTGTTGCTGGCACTCTAACGCATGCGGTGATACCTCACATGTGGGGTTTGAACGGCGTTTACATATGTGGGCGGGACTTGCGTGTGTGTTCGCTTCTAAACGTGAGCTACCGGGGATAGGAGCGTTTAAAATTTTATTTTCTATTTTACTCAATTTGTTTTATTTTTACACTTTTTTTTACATTTTTTTTTTTTTTTATGACTTTTATTCCTATTACAAGGAATGTAAACATCCCTTGCAATAGGAATGGTTTGTGACAGGTACACTTTATGGAGAGATGCAGGGTCAATAAGACCCCACATCTCTCCTCCAGGCTGGAAAGCATTAGATTGTGAAAAAAAATTCACCGATCTAATGCTTTCAGCCGCGATTGCGGCTGTGTTTACATTCCAGGACCCAGGCGTGACATCATAACCTCCGGGCCTCCGGGCCTCCGACGATCATAGAGATGATTGGTAACCATCTGGAACCGCCGCTATGATCGTTCTTATGGTGCAGGGATTCGTCGGCTGAAGAGATGGATATCTGAATGCCTGTGGCTGCAGGCATCATTCAGATATCCCCACTGAAAGTCCAGGACGTCATACGACGTCCTTGGGCTGGAAGTGGTTAAAAAAAATAAAAAATGTACACTCCCACAATGCATTTTGTTCCACAAATGGACAGCAAAGCAGCCGAAAGACAAAATTTTATTTTCCTATTCACGGTACACTATGGGGTTGATTTACTAAAACCAGAGTGAAAAATCTGGTGCAGCTGTGCATAGTAGCCAACCAGCTTCTAACTTCAGAATTTTCCATTAAAAGAGAAGTCTGGGATTTCTTCTTTTTTTTTTTTTCTTGAGTTATCTGCCATTTTTATCCACAATCACTTGTCTTACCTTTGTATTTTCCAGGCAGGATATCCTCAAAATTGAAAGTAGCACCTTCTGTCTTGCTAGAAATCTGCAGGGTGCGCTTCTCTCTCTGTCTGGTCATAGACTGCAATGTTACAGTAACGTCACCACAGGCATCTGTGCATATTAGAAACATAAATGTGAAAACATCAATATATTCTAGTCTGTTGGTAACATCTGAAAAATGATGAAAAGACAAGGGATTATAAATTGTTATGTTAAAAAGGTTCCCCTCCCTTTGTACAGATTTCCCCTTACTTCCCGTTGTACCTTTGGGAAGTGAAATCTCCAAGGAGAACAGAAAAAGCAATAAAATGTATGTATGCATGCATGCATGCATGTATAATATATATATATATATATATATATATATATATATATATATATATATATATATATATATATATATATATATATATATATATATATATATATATATATATATATATATATATATATATATATATATATATACATATATACACACACACACACATACACACACACACACACACACACACACGTTTTTAACCCCTCCATAGCATCCAAAATTTGAGTAACGTTTATTTATAGACAAACGTTTTTTTTAAAGACACTGAACCAAAGCAAGAATGAAGGCTAGGAAAGTTGGAATATGCTGGTTCCAGGGTAACATCCTAAAGTACCTAAACAAATGGCAAATCGGCCAGTAAACTAGTACTTTCAGAAGAGCGGGTTAGCAATGAAAAGGCATAATTTTGTCAAAGTATCTTCATTTCCCCACACCCTGCTGCAGTGGTCAGATATTGGTAATCATACCAAGATTCACCGCCCAATCACTTTTTTTAGCTTCACCATTAACATATTTGTACATGCTCCTACCATAATCCAATTATCCCTAAATGACTAACAAGGCTATTACAATTAAAGAACGCATGGGCAGTTTTACACTAGCTACTAATTTTTACAGACGTTATTAGAGTACAACACTTCACCCAGATAATTAAGTCCTGCATGATCACTTCGGGTTGGCCCCTTTTGCAGGTATAGCTATTCAAAATTTTAAATATAAGTGCCTATAGGTGTTTAAAAAAGTAATAAAAGCTGTCTGACCTTGCTCTGCATGTGCTCAGTTGCTCTCCATTTTTGGCATTGTGCCAAAAATCAGAACCACTAGAGGCCGATCTGCTGTCAGCCTAAAGATTTACTGTAGCTCAGGGGTGGGCTCGGGGTTTCAAGAAAATGGCAGCCTCCGGGCAAGGAGAAACAGGAGTAATGCTGGAAGCAATTTACAGCACACCAATTTTACTAGCATAATTATTCATGTGGAATGTATTTTTCTTGCCCAAGAACATTTTTTAATTACGTTAAGGGTACAGTTCCACTTTAAGGCCAGTCCCGCACTGGTGCACGGCAGTCTGGCTACAGTGCAGGTTTATCTGATTTTCACGCATTTTACCCACGGTTTTAACTGCAGTCCCATACATTTTCAATTAAGGTTGCTTGTTTAGTTTCAATAGTTTTATTACATAAAAAAAAAAACACACAACAGAGATACAATTTGTGGTCATAATATCAAGTTACATCTTGAAATACCTATGGAGTACCACTATAACATATAATCGTTTAGAAAAGGAAGAGAAAAAAAAAAAAAAAAAAACACACACACAACAAGGGGGATAGTGAACAGACCACCATTTCCAGTATTTAGACACAAACCTCCTCACATGACTATGTATTTTAGTATCAATAATTTGTATTAAGTTTAACATCTTAAGAGAGCGATGTCTCGCCGAAGGTGAGAAGACAGATGGCCAAACCAAACTAAAAATAGTTGGAGAAAGTAGGATTAATGGAAGAGTATGTTAACTAGAGGGGGGGAAGGAGGGGAGAGAAAGGAAAAAGGTGTGTGGGGGGGGGGGGGGGGGGGGGAGTAGCTCCGTGCTTCGAAAATCTATAAATCTATCACTCCGGGTTCAATCTAGTTTGCAATAGTTCAATCTAGTTTGCAATAGTTCTAGGGTCATGTGACAGATAACTAATAAGGTTGCTTGTTTTTGCAATCTTTTCTGAAAAGCACATCACAAGTCCTGCATGCCGAATCTCTGGTGCATTTTCAGAAACTACAGCAAAAACTGTGGTTAAAGCATGCGAAAATGACATCAGCAGGGACCGGACAAATTTTGATCCATGTATGGGCAGGGTAGATGTACAGATCGACTTCTGTACAACCAAGCTGTCTGATTTTTTTTTTGCCACTGAATCAGTATATATTTTGAGAGCATTGAAGTCTCCCTGCTGTTAAAATACAAAAGGCACAGCAGGAGGACACATCCATCCACTTCGAATGTGTGAATGGAGTCTTTATTTTTTCCCAAACAGTGGGTTGAACAAAGAAAAAAAAAATAAAGAATCTATGGGCTGCTTGATGCAATCCATCCAAAAGATAGTTGTTTTAAGGGCTTAGTGACCAGCGCACGCACATTTACCTCTACATAATGGCACGGGCAGACAAATGAGCATATCTGTATGTCCCTTTAAATTTGCCTCCCAGCAGGCGCACGCCGCGTGCCTCGTGGGTCCCGGGAACTCGATTGCAGTCGGCCACGGCAGAACGAAGGCATGCCTTTGTAAACAAGGCATTCCCCTGTTCTGCCTAGTGACATGTTACTGATCGAATGTTCCCTGTGATCGGGAACAGTGATCAGCGACGTGTCACTGGTAGCTCCTCCCCCTAACAGTTAGAATTACTCCCTAGGACACACTTAACCCCTTCAGCGCCACCTAGTGGTTAACCCTTCACTGCCAGTGTCCACCATAAAGTCGCAGTCACAATAAAAAATAATAATAAAGATGGCATAAAACGATTCCCTATTATGTAGACGCTATAACTTTTGCGCAAACCAATCAATATACTCTTATAGCGTTTTTTCTTTTTTTTTACTAAAAATATGCATAAGAATACGTATCGGCCTAATCTGAGAAAAAAAAATGCTTTTTTTTAAAAAAAATATTGGGGATATTCGTTATAGCAAAAGGTACAGATTATTGCTTTTTCAAAATTGTCGCAGAGGTGATCAAATACCAGCAAAAAAAGCTCCATTTGTAAAAAAAAAAAAAAAAGACGAACGTCAATTTTGCTTAGGAGCCACATCGCACGCCCGCGCAATTGCCAGTTAAAGCGACGCAGTGCCGAATCGCAAAAAGTGCTCTGGTCTTTGGCCAGCCAAATTGTGGTTAACCACATCTCGATATGAAGAAAACAAGTCAAAACATAACACAACATACCTAGACAAGACACTTTGCCAGAGACTGAAGCCATAAATTGTGAAAAGGAGACATCCAGAATTTGCTCATCTGTTACAGTCACTGGGTAAACCGCTGGCTTTAATGCAAGTCCAGCTTTTAATTCTACTTCTGGAAGCGAAACCTGGAATTAGAAATTTACAGTTAGTCCCCCAGTAACTAAATTTCTTGAAATCTTCCAAGACAGTACATGAGAGTGGCACCCCCCCCACCTGAAACAGGAAACAAAGCTTACACGCCAAGAGCCCATTCACACAGGGGCAACATGACTTCCAGCACGACTTTGGGAGGCAACTTGGACACGACTTGAGTATGAATTATCAGGCAACTTACAAGGCAACTTTAAGTGCCTCCAGGACAGTACAGGGCAACTTCAAGTGCCTCCAGGACAGTACAAGGCAACTTCAAGTGCCTCCAGGACAGTACAAGGCAACTTCAAGTGCCTCCAGGACAGTACAAGGCAACTTCAAGTGCCTCCAGGACAGTACAAGGCAACTTCAAGTGCCTCCAGGACAGTACAAGGCAACTTCAAGTGCCTCCAGGACAGTACAGGGCAACTTCAAGTGCCTCCAGGACAGTACAGGGCAACTTCAAGTGCCTCCAGGACAGTACAAGGCAACTTCAAGTGCCTCCAGGACAGGAGGCTTTCCAGTGGTCAATCAAACAACAATAAGCTCTGAAGGAGGGAGGGGTTTGCCTGAGAAATGTAGGTTTTCTTCCTGTATTGGTGCTTCAGTTAAGACAGTGATCCGACTTCTGAGGAGACTTCCGTTGAAAACAATGGGTACAAGTTGCCTACAAGTCACCTAGAAGTCGGATTGAAGTAGTACAGGAACCTTTTTTGAAGTCGGAGCGATTAAAGTAGTGTACATTAAGACGGCCCTATTCACTTACATCGATTTTCTCATGCAGCATGACTTGAGGCGACTTGAAGTCGGATACAAAGTCGTCCCTGTGTGAATGGGCTCTAAAGGGCATACATCAAGATGCACTTCCTTAGTAATAAACTAGTACTCTAAATCAATAAAAACATTGCAAATAAAGACACAGTTCCTGGAAGATTCCAGGAAACTTGTACCCCAGACAGTTCTTTTTCACAGTTGTCTAAGACAGCATGACAGAAAAAGTGGGAAATCACTTTTGGGAACAATTAAAGCTGGAGTTCACCAGAATTTTTTTTTTTAACATTAGATTGAGGCTCATTTTGTCAAGGGGAATCGGGTAGTTTTTTTAAAATCGAAGCAGTACTTACCGTTTTAGAGAGCGATCTTCTCTGCCGCTTCCGGGTATGGGCTGCGGGACTGGGCGTTCCTATTTGATTGACAGGCTTCCGAAAGGCTTCCGATGGTCGCATACATCGCGTCACGAGTAGCCGAAAGAAGCCGAACGTCGGTGCAGCTCTATACGGCGCCTGCGCACCGATGTTCGGCTACTTTCGGAAAATCGTGACGCGATGTATGCGACCGTCGGAAGCCTGCCAATCAAGTAGGAACGCCCAGTCCCGCAGCCCATACCCGGAAGCGGCGGAGAAGATGCAGGCAAGTACTGCTTCGATTGTAAAAAAAAAAAAAAAAAAAACACCTGATTCCCCTTGACAAAACGAGCCTCCATCTAATGTTAAAAAAAAAAAAGGTTTTTGGGTGAACCTCCACTTTAAGTACTTTCCTGCCAAATTTGGCAGACAATGAAAAAAGTACAGATAAAATAAAAAAAGCTAAAAAAAAATTAAAAAAAATAAATCACATCAATGTCCTGAAAAAGTAATATCGGTCGACGCATTTGATTTCTTTATCCTGGCATTTCACCCCTGCCCCCCTCCCCTTATTTTTCAGTAGGTTGACAATATTTACTTACCATACCTCATCTATGAAGCAGCAGTAATGTCACACTAGGGAAGCATTACAAAATCTCTCTCCCTACCGTCTTCTCCATAAAACATTTTTAAAGTTTGAAAAAAAAAATGAATTTTTGTACTCACCGTAAAATCCTTTTCTCTGAAGTCCATGGATGGACACAGCTTCCTTATATTCTTGACTGTAGGGTAATGTTCCGTCTATTAGGAGAGGACTAGTCAAGAGTATAAGGAAGCTGTGTCCATCCATGGACATGAGAGAAATTATTTTTACATTTGTACCAGGACCTTGACAATTTGACATTGCTAGAATCATCTTTCTTGCTTTCATAGAAGTCTTTTTATTGACTGGGGCGTCAGGCTGAAGACATACTGTAAGCACAAAGTACTAAGAGAAATATGAAATGTTTAGCAACGTTGCCTTATTATTGCCAACACCAGACCAAGGGTAAGGGAATCGAAAAAATGTAAGTGCAAAGTCCAAGGCCCTTCTTCCTCCTCCTTCCTTCCCCTTAAACCCCCCCCCAATTATCACCCCTTCTCCATCTAGATCCTCTCCCTAATCAACTACCTTGGTTCACCCACCCCATTCAGAACCTTACCATTTGCACAGTGTTGCTGGTTAGAAGAGCTTGTTTCTAGTCGGAACATTAGTTTCTGTTATTACAGTTATGGCAGTTATGGCTATAACATGTATACAAGTAGAGTGGGATAGGGGGCGCTACTTGATTATATCACAATGGTAAGTAATGTGAACCTGTGATGAATCAATTAACATATTTAGTATATCATGACTTGAATCTAATGCAAAACAAATTTAAAAATATCCTTATTGATCCAATGACAGAAATCCAGTGGTATGACCGTCCCAACAGATAATGATAGTTCATTCAGATCCAGTGACAGAAGAAATCTTGCTGTGTGATAATGATTGCTCCACCAAACAGATGAAAGAAAGTTGTTTGGTGGAGCAATCATTATCACACAGCAAGATTTCTTCTGTCACTGGATCTGTATGAACTATCATAATCTGTTGGGACGGTCATACCACTGGATTTCTGTCATTGGATCTTCACGAACTTTATGATATTCTGTTGGGACTTTATTGGTATCAACGAAGGATATTTTCACATTTGTTTTGCATTAGATTCAAGTCATGATATACTATATATGTTAATGGATTCATCACAGGTTCACAATACTCACCATTGTGATATAATCATGTAGCGCCCCCTATCCCACTCTTATATTCAGGTGAAACATCACTTTGCAAGGGGAGCAGCTTTTTTCATACTAATCAAATTTTTAATTTATAATTTTATTTGTTTGGCGCGGAGGTTACTCACACTATACAACATGTATGTACCTTTTTGAAACTCCAAAAAAAATAATGCCTTTCCTCACAAATGCTGTGACTGCATTGGCTTCCATGTTGACCCAATGCTGAGAAAGTGTACTGGCAGGCAAGTCTTAAATTCACACTCTGATGTTCCTAAAGTAGGAAGCAACTCATCCATATGCCTTTGATGCCATGTGTGCCTAGGGATGGCTACTGCAAAGTGTGACTGGTGCAAGGGTGTCGACACGGCTGCCTCTCACTATACAGTGGAACCTCGGATTACGAGCATAATCCGTTCCAGGCTCGTAATCCAAGTTTCCCCCATTGAAGTTAATGGAAACAAAAATAATGTGTTCCGCGTTGACTTCAATAGCATGCAATACCACATGCTGCCAGATGTGGGGCGCTGGAGAGCCTCGGAAACAGCCGGAAAGGCCCAAGGACAGGCTGACTTCGACAAATCTCGGGAACAAAGTATTTACGCGTCTTTCCAAGCATTTCAAAAAACGGCTCTGATCGCCCGCCCCCCCCCCCCCCCTTAGGTGGGGAAACGCAGTACTGCACACCGCTTTGGTGTGAATCCAGCTCGTGTTGCAAGACAACACTCGCGAAGCGAGTTGGGATTATTAAAATTACAGTGCTTGTATTGCGAAACGCTTGTTAACCGCATTACTCGCAATCCGAGGTTCCATCGTATACCTAATCCAGGCTGAGGACTAATGAGAAGGTTACAGAATTTCTCAACAGAGTGAGGAGCTCTCACCCCCAAAGATCTATGACAGACCAAGGACATAAGGACCTGTTCTAACATTGGTTAGGACCACCAAGCTAACCAAGGACATTTGGCAGCACCTACAATCCCACCCCTCAAATACGAAGGTAAACAAACACACAAGAAAAACAAAATGATGGTAGGAAACAAATAGTGCCCACCAAGAATGGGAAAGGTAGTTGCTCTATCAAGGCTACAGGTAAGGGATATCTAGCCCAAACCAATAATTTCTCACTCAGGTAGTGCCTCTGAATGTAATCTTGTATAGCTAGTGAGCCTTTTGCTTCCGGTTGCCAGTGGAAGAAACCACTTATCTCTTATGTGCTGTCCTTACAGTGCATCTCCAGTGTTTTAGTGAAGTAAATATTTTGTTTGGACTAGCTTGGTCCAAACAAACTATTTAAACTTCACTAGAGATACAGCTACTCTCAGCGCTGTATGAACTGTACATATTCTCAGCTACATACAATATACAGCGTTCTGGCAGTGGGATGGGAACTTCCTATTCCATTACCAGAACAAAATCTAGTGGGGTTGAGAGGCACTCAACTTTTCACAGGGAGCTTTTCATTCTATGAATGAATACAAAGTTTCCTCTGAACGGCTGAGGCAGCGAGACGGGTGGATGACATCACAATCTGACTCAGGGAGGAGATTTTGAGTACCTAGAGTCAGAGTCGGCAAACAATGCACCGATTCCTACTAAATTTAGATTGGAATTAAAAATGTAAAATTAATGACTTCTCTACTGTAAGAATAAAGACCAATGCATGCAGTGCCTCACTTAACCGCAAAACGAACATGTTAAGTGACCGTGAAGAAGCATGCTTTTTATGTGCTTCACTATATGGCATGCAACGCACAATTAGGAGCGGCAATACTTATACTTT
This sequence comes from Rana temporaria, assembly GCF_905171775.1. NCBI lineage: Eukaryota > Metazoa > Chordata > Amphibia > Anura > Ranidae > Rana > Rana temporaria. The sequence goes on from NC_053494.1 coordinate 65,442,914, forward strand.
CCATAGTGTTGTGTTCTGCTGTTACAGGGAACGCAGCGCCCATGGGTAACCTAGCCTCTCACTGATAAGGGATTAAGTAAATATGTTTTTTGCAGGACTAGAGACACTTGTATAAGTGAAGGGAATGGCGGGTCAATAGTTCAAGACTGAAGCTGTAAACCATTGGAAAAACTGCTGTCATTTAGCTAAGGCTATAAAAACTCCTGTGGTAATGTATGTTGCCTTTCTTTCCTTCAAGGAATGTATAGAATACATTTGCATATTAATACAGAGGAGGCGGAGTGTCGGAGTCGGAAGTACAAAAAACTGGAGGAGTCGGAACATTTATCTACCGACTCCACAGCCCTGGTTTTCTACAGAACCGCTGCATCTCTTAGGCTGGCCATACATTACTCAATTTTCTTGTTCAATTTTCTTTAGCTTTACTTTCAACTATGTAGTGCAAGGGCCTGCCTGATTGCACACAAATTGAAAGGGTTTAGGTCTGACCTCATAATATGGTTTTGGTAAATCTAAAGGAAAATTTTACAAGAAAAATGTATAACATATGGCAAGTCTTGAAGTAAATAGTTCATTTGGATCAGGTTGGTCAAAATAAACTATTTAAAAACTTCACTACAGCCACTGACCAGCTTTAACCACTTGCCCACCGGGTTAATTCTGGCACTTCTCTCCTTCATGTGAAAATCACAATTTTTTTGCTAGAAAATTAATCAGAACCCCCAAACATTATATATTTTTTTTAGCAGACATCCTAGGGAATAAAATGGCAGTCATTGCAATACTTTTTGTCACACCGTATTTGCGCAGCGGTCTTACAAGCGCACTTTTTTTGGATAAAAATCACTTTTTTGAATTAAAAAATAAGACAACAATACATTTTGCCCAATTTTTTTATATATTGTGAAAGATAATGTTACGCCGAGTAAAATGATACCCAACATGTCACGCTTAAAAATTGCGCCCGCTCGTGGCATGGCGTCAAACTTTTACCCTTAAAAATCTCGATAGGCGACGTTTAAAAAATTCTACAGGTTGCATTTTTTGAGTTGCAGAGTAGGTCTAGGGCTAGAATTATTGCTCTCACTCTAACGATCGCGGCGATACCTCACTTGTGTGGTTTGAATACCGTTTTCATATGCGGGCGCTACTCGCGTATGCGTTTGCTTCTGCGCGCGAGCTCGTCGGGACGGGGCGCTTTAAAAATTTTTTTTTGGGTTTTCTTATTTATTTTTATTTATTTTTATAATTTTTTACACTGAAAAAAAAAAAAAAAAAAAATTGATCACTTTTATTCCTATTACAAGGAATGTAAACATCCCTTGTAATAGAAAAAAGCATGACAGGTCCTCTTAAATAGGTCAAAAAGACCTCAGATCTCATAATTAGACTTAAATGCAAAAAAAAAAAAAAAAAAAAAGTCATTTTTTCAAATGACAAAAAAAAAAATGTTTCTTTAAGAGGCTGGGCGGGACTGACGTTTTGACGTCACTTCCGCCCAGCAGAGCTATGAGGACGGGTGAAGGAGATTTCTCCTTCAGTCCCGTCCCCGCTCAGCTGCCGGACACATCCGATCCCCTCCGCCGCTACCGACGGCTCCGGTAAGCGGCGGAGGGCGCGGGAGAGCGGCGGGAGGGGGGGGGGGGCCCCTCTCCCGCCACCGATAACGGCGATCTCGCGGCGAATTCGCCGCGGAGACCGCCGTTATCGTTTACACCACCGCCCCCTGAAAAGATGAATATCTCGGTTGTGGCAGCAGCTGCTGCCGTTATCGAGATATTCAACTTTAAAAAGAGTACGTCTTTTTGACATGGGGCGGTGGTCAAGAGGTTAAAGGACTAGGAGGAAAACATTACATGTATATAGTCCAAAAGACAGGTATATATTTACGAATTACCCAAGACTGCAGCACATAGATGTAGAACCTCCCCCATTTATTCCGAATAAAAAGGCAATTGTTGTGTGCCTATGACCAAGCAAAAATCCTTAATACTAATTATAAGCAGAATGAGGTGGTGCGGTATCCTATGATTAACTGCCATCAAATTCACTCTTATCCTACAAGGACACAGTCAAAACAATCCTCCCACCAATGGAGATTAACAGAACAGAATGATCGAAATATTTATTCTGTCTATAAATTATATACATCTGCATATTGCTATTACCTGTATGTTATAAGATCCTCTTCTTGCCTGGAAGCAGAACCGTCCTTGAGTGTCTGATTCTGTAATAAGAACCGATGTTCTCTCTTTGTCTTGAGGAGTCATAGTAACTTTATATTTACTCATCGATTTTATACCTTCCGGAAAGTGTGTAATAAAGATATCTCCACACACACTAAATCTGTAAACAAACATAAAAATGATGAGTTTTTTTAATGCCGTTCTATGAATCGGGTGTGCATATAGGGATCTGTTTACGGAGGTTTTCTTTGTTGAACACAATATACTTGTGCCTTCTTTTTAACCTATGTTACTAAACATAGTGTAAAAAAACAAAACAAAAAGTAAAATAGAGTTGAACAGTAAATAACAAATCCAGGACATATCTGTAAATCATCCCTGAAATGGCGTGACCTGGTCTAAGATAGAAATCATATACAACTATAGCACAAAAGAGAACACATGGCTGTACATTTACAGATTTGGTGTGCAGTTTTCTGTAGGCAACATGTTCTTAAGCAGGTCAACTTACCTGGCTGCTATAATATCTGCCAACTGAGGAGTGTTTGGCGCAATCTTCACAGTGAGTGTGTCAAAGAAGATATGTTCTTTTTTTGCGTCAATACTATATGTTCCTGCAGTCATGTTTTCCAGACGGAAGGATCCGTCAGCATTGGTTGCAACTGTAAATAAAAAAACATTGTTTTTATACATTTTTAACTACTAATAAGTGTTCAGTACATAACTAACCAGGTTAGAATAAAAAAAATAAAAAAATAAAAAAACAACAACAGCTTTTACCGCAAAACTATATTAGTGGTAAAAATGATTTACAGGCAATGCCAGCTGGAGGTTTAAAATACAATAGCAAAAGAAAGGACAGATGAAACTGTAAAAAAGAAGGGTAAAAGACCTATGTTAGCGCCCCTCCAGCACCCATGAAATACTTACTTGAGCTTGATCTAGATCCAGTGCTGTGCCCTTCTACAGCAGCGTTGCTCCTTTCACTCACAGGAGGCTCAGCAGCAAAGAGCCACTGTCAATCAAATCCTGTTAGCAAAGAGTAGTAGTGAGCCCGCACAAGTGCCCCCATAGCAATGGGCTTGCTATGGGGGCACTCGGGTAAGGTCTACACAGGACTGCACAGTGTGTGTGAGGATACACCACATCCGTGGCTTGAGGATCGGCTTCTCTGGCAGTTTTTACCCCCCATATGCAGGCGTGTTGGTCATCTCGGCCACCCCAGCTGAACCATGCTCCTCAGTGTGGGGATAATCACATTCCACGCTGGCTGTCAAGGTGGCTTGCATGCATGCATCCTTCTCGGGTTCAGCACCACCTAGCCCACTGTCTCCCCCTGATCTGTGCGCCGTTTTTTCCCCCCTTTTATAGGTTGAATTAGATGGTGTTTTTTTTTCAACCTAACTATGTAACAGTCTGGATTCCCCCTCGCCTCCTCCACTGTGGTCCAAAACATCCATGCAAGTTTTAGATAATGCTTTAAGGGGTTGTAAAGGTTTTTTTTTTATTTTCTAAATAGGTTCCTTTAAGCTAGTGCATTGTTGGTTCACTTACCTTTTCCTTCGATTTCCCTTCTAAATGTTTTTTTTCTTTGTCTGAATTTCTCACTTAGTTTCTCCTCAGTAAGCTTTCCACCATCATCCGAGCGGTGGTTAATCAGCCAAAAAAAGCTTACTGAGGAGGAACAGGAAGTGAGAAATACAGACAAAGAAAAAAAACATTTAGAAGGGAAATAGAAGGAAAGTGAACCAACAATGCACTAGCTTAAAGGAACCTATTTAGAAAATAAAAAACAAAACCTTTACAACCCCTTTAATATATAAACTTTTAGAATTCATGGCCCAGCGCCTTGGTCATGCAATTCTCTGTGGATCTTCCCTCTATCATGTATATCAACAGCTGCAAATCAGACACTGAACTTGTGTTTTCCATTTTTAAAGAAACTTCATAACCGTTGATAATACTGCAACAGCCATTTCTAGAGTTGACAGTTTCTCATCACTCGCTACTTTTGCAGACACTTCATATGCATGGATAATTCCTTTCAACAGTTTGTGAGCGCTTGAGTTAGTGTCTTATGGCAAGGTTTCTCAACTCCAGTCTTCAAGTAGAACAGGTCATGTTTTCAGGCTTTGCATTATTTTGCACAGGTGATTTGAGCAGTTTCACTGCCTTAGTAATTCATCGGTTTCATCTGAGGGAAATCCTGAAAACATGACCTGTTGGTGGGCACTTGAAGACTGGAGTTGAGAAACATTGTCTGATGGCACTTTTGTTTCCACAAATAAGCATATTGGTTTTTCGACTGACTAAACTTGCTTTTTTTGTACAGAAAAATCCAAACACATATTTCATATTAGCACTTTACAGGAAAAAGTGTAACATCAATCACATGTCCAGGGCCTACCTTTCATCTGGTTGTTCAATGTGACAACTGCATCTGCTACGCCTTCACCTTCTGGTCCATTTAAAACTCGACCAGTAACCGAGAAACCCATTACATGAAAGACAGGCTGGAATGGCAAAGGGGAAAATATTATCCTAATCAACCAGTGGATAAACATAATTGTATTTAAATGAAACAGAACAAATTTACCATCTTTAATAAGCAATGCAGGAATATCAAACAATTGTTGCAACTTACTGATTCAGCTAGTCTTTAAAATGATTTGCCCTTCACTAATTTTTATTACAATTATATTTCCTGTTATCGCTTTACCTCCAATCTGAGGCTGTCATGTTCCACAGTGAAATCCAGTCTGGATGGAGCAACATCAAAAGTAATTCTCTCCCCTCTGTAAAACGGGATCTGCAGAATAGAAGAATGCTGCATTTGATAACGTAGCTTACCATCACTTTCTACTATTAGCTTACTATCATTTGATAACACACACTAAATGCATGCTTCTTGCTTAGTCACAGAACATGAATGTCAAAATGTAATAAAAAAAAAAAAAAAAAAAGAAGTAAATCACTTATATAGTTTGAAAGTCACTGTCAACATGTAAAATATTTATATTTCTGTGCTGTCATGCATTCTGCCTACATTACCTGAAAATCCCCCCACCCCCCCTAAATTCAATCATTTATAAAATATTTAAAGTTAAAAATTAGGTGCCGATGGCTTAACAGCACCCCAAACAAAGGTTGCAAACTTAGTGCGTTTGTCTGCAGCGAATCATATCGGATCACCGGGCACAAAAGTACCATGCAATCCGACTGCAGTGTGTTACAAAATTGGTGCATGCATAACTTTGGTGCGATGCAGTGTGATTTAAGCCCATTCAAAATTAATGGGCTTGAATGAATGAATGGGCTCAAATCGCACTGCACTTAACAGAATGTGAATTGAACAGTGTGGTTCCTGTGTGATTTACATGTGGTGAAAACCAAGGCTTAGTGAGCTACGACAAATTCCAGCCTTAATTGTAACACATTTTAATTACAAAAAGCAACATATCGTTTTTGAGATAATCTTTTTTTGTTCAACCAGCGAGTTGGAAAAAAAAAAAACAGAATTTTCATCCACACATTGGAGTGGATGAGGGAAATCACTCCCACTGGGCGATTGTATTCTGATGGTGGGGAGCCTTGCCCCACTGTCAGAAAACAATGATAAGTGCTACTGATCGATCCAGAAAAAGCAGACAGGCTGGATGTACAAAAGTCGATAGATTATAAAATAGCCTCTGGTTTGCGCTGTGAAGTATAGCGTGCCCTGCCCAGCACAGACCAACACATAGTGGTTTAAACAGGCCCTAAAAACTTCAGTAAATCTCCAAATCTGGGGATTCCACATGAAACCGCTACAAAAAAAAAAAAAAAAAAAGTAGCTACTAAGCACCTACAGAGTGGGTATAGTATATATAGAGGTTCAGTATGACATCAGGCTATACATCAAGTGATTGGTGAGAGGCATGACACTGCTAGCCACTGATAATGAATGCAGGACAGTAAAAGTACATCTATAGTCATAATCTACAAGCAAAAGCTCAGCATTTTGCAGGAGAATTCAATGTAATAATGTGTTTGCCTTGTCTCTTTTTGCACTACAAGGACTTCCGATTACAGAATCAGTCAGACTGAAGGGCAGGGTTATTCAGTGCTTCCCTGTACTATCCAGAAAGTGCTGAAAGGGGCGCAAACTACACCTCCCAAAATTCCCACCACTTTTCCACTAGAGTAAAGCCCCTTTTACCCTGAAAAGCTCACGAAAACCTATTTCCATTAAAATCAACGAATGCTTTCACACTGAGGCAGTGCACTGGCAGGGTGGTGAAAGAACGCCTTTCTCCATTGAAATTAGTGGAAAGCTCTTCAAAAGCACCTGAAAAGCGCTTTAAAAGCGCTCAGTGTTTTACTGGCAGTTTAGAAGTGCCTCAGTGTGAAAGGGGCCTTAAAGGTTTAACATGTGCAATGCAGAATATGTGTAGCTCTGAATACAACGTGATTCATGTGCGTTTCTCTAGAGGCATATACCACATTGCATCACACTGTAGTCCGAGATAGCTCAACACAAAAAGGTGGCAACAGGGATTCAAGTAGGCGGAAGAAGCGTTATGACCGCAACAGGGGAAGTAAAACAAAACAAAAAAAAAAAAACAGTCTTGGGACACAACTAGAAAAAGGTAAAAATCTATGACTTAGCAATTATTATTAAATGAGCAAAAAGACCCATAAGCATTATCCAGAGCTGTAGAAAAGGATTTCTTTTTGATATGAAGAAGATTGTCAGCTTCAGGCTGGATTCACACTTGTGCAATGCAAATTCCAGCTCTGTTATCTCTGCAAAGAGATAAGAGAGCTGTTCAGCAGATCATCTCCGTTTTAGCTGCGAATTTGGAGACCTGGGAGAGGGGAGGGGGGGGGAGTGTATTGAGAAGGAGAGAAATCCTAATGAGAAGTGAACACATCTGCGAATCAGATGCGTGCCCACAAAAGATAATGGGCCTGAATTCGCACCTGAGCCGCACCGCAATGCCTAGAAAACGCACACGATTTTTGGGCAATGCATCGCACATATGTGAACCAGCCTCATTAAAATCAATGCATTTTATAAAGTTATGCGAATTAGATGCGGTTTAAGCCGCACTCAATTCGCATAGGTGTGAACCCGGCCTTATTGTTTTGATCCAGCAGTTAGATACAAATGTCCTACATCCTAAGGACATCAATCCAAATTTGGTAAACTCTGTAGGTATTCATCAACCCTTTGACCCTGCTAGTAACAGGGGAACCCGCATTTAACTCTTGGGGAAGAGGAGGGGGCACACTGAGAAGAACTAGGTACCAAAGGAGTAAAGTCTTCCCTGGCTAATCCACTGTGGCAGGTGAAACTCAGATTAGGAGCACAATTTGACACTGCAGATAACCAGGAAAAAATCCTCTAAAACTTGCCAGTAAAAGTCCAACCATCTTTTTTTTTTTTTTTTTTTTTAAACAGAAATGAAGATGTCCTACCTTCTAGGTCACTAAACTAAAACTAAACTGCCTTCCTGTGAAAAGGGACATAACACACACACTCCAGTTATATGTTGTACCCTCATTAAAACATTTGCAGAAAAACTGAGGCAGGATTACTTTAATAATGTATAGCCCTTGTTAGCAAGTTTAGACACTTGAAAGCTTGCCATGGTAAGATCCAGCTAAGAAGGGATTAAAAGTGACATTGGAGCCAAAATGCAGATGGTTCATCAGACAGGAAAAATCCTTATACTGTACTTACCACACTGTAATCCCCACTTGGTAGCGACAGGAATGTAAAAGATCCATCATCCTTAGATGTGACATGACACAGATAGGAAATCATCACATCTTTACCCTGAAAGCTCTCGATTGGTACCAGATTGCAGCCCAAAATATCCTAAAATATCAAAAAAAATATGTAGACAAAACCAGCAATTGTATATATTTTATTTGAAAAAAAAAGTGTAGGTAAAACATAACTAAATTAGCTATTAACAAATAGCATTAGACATGAAGAAGATAATTGGATAAACTACAAAACATTTAAAAATGTACAGAACAAGCGCAGATGAATGTAACAGACAGCTACTAGCTATAACAGCCAACTCAATTATCTAACCGACTCTTCCACACTGACAAAAAGGGATAAAGAATGCAACTTGTTGCATCCTCAAAAAAAACTGCAGGTGACAAAGGCTGAATAATCTGTACAAGGCTGTTAATAAAGTATATGTAGACAAAAACAATAAAATCCTCTATAAGCTTAAGACCCCTGTCACACTGAGGCATTTTTTCAGGCTCGTTTTGGCAAAAAAAAGCACATGGAAAATGCGTCTCAAGCCTCCCCAGTGTGAAAAGCCTGAGTGCTGTCACACTGGGGCAGTGCGCTTGCTTGAGGGACCGAAAAAAAAAAAAAAAAAAAAAAAAGTCCTGCAAGCAGCGTCTTTGGGGCGGTGGTGGACCACTCCTCCACAGCCCCTGCCAATGAAATAAATGGGCACCACAGCCAAAGCACGTGCAAATGCTTCGGCAGTATACAGACGCTTTTAACCCTTTCCTCGGGCCGCTAGCAGGAGTTAAAAGCGCCCACTCGTGGCCGAAAAGTAGAACTAAAATAATGGTAAAGCGCCGATAAAACTAGCGGCGCTTTACCGCCAACGTGGCCCACACTTAAGTGTGAAAGGGTTCTTAACTTGTGAATGTATCTTTTGAAAAAAATTGCAATACTTTTCAGGCAATTTCAGTTTTAGGTTGACAATGCTCTGTCACTGCCTCCTAATTGTACTCTGCCATGTTCAGCCTGTCACACAAGTTTTTGAAGGAGATTACAAGTGGCCATTTCAGTATACATTAGGTAGGCATGTAGCTATTGCTGGAGTGCTTGCAAGAATACTGAAAGAAATTAGCATCACTAAGACCATAAAAGACCAAAAAAAAGGCAGTTCTAGCATGCAAGCTGGTGTTCATTGTGTAGGGGTGTCGATTGGTGGTGCCTTGTATTGATTAACCACAAAAATTCCATTTCATTTATATCTATGCGTCATTGTGGTGCAGCAAATCGCACAGATATAAGGTGAGGTACATGTCTGTATTTTTATGCACTGCACCACAACTCACCTCAAAAAGTAGCAGTGTACTTTTAAAAGAGCATATAGAAAACAATTGTTTTCTACATGTCATGGCACTGAAAGATATGGTGCGAGGGAGCCCTCAAAGTTGACATTTACATCAAGCAAAGTTTACCAAAAAAAAAGTCATTAGTAGGTAAAAAAACAGTTAAGCTCTATGATTAAATTAATAAAGAAACTAGTTAAAGAACTCTATGAAGATGTATCCAACAAGGTCCACAGAAATGTCCATGCCGTCCATTTCTGCATATTCAGCCATGCTACCACCAGCATTATGGGCAGGCCTAAATTATGTTTTAAGCATAGGACATATACTTTGTTGCCATACCTCTCTTTTGATGGTTGATGAAAACAGTAGAAACATGACCCCTTTCATTGGTTCCCCATCACTTCGAACTGATCCAGAAACATCATAACCAGCAACAATAAGAGGGCTAGAAGCATGTGCATTGGAATGCATCACCTGGACCACTGTAGATGCCTAAAATAGAAAACAGTAAAGAAAAAAAACATTTGCATCTGAAAAGACAAATAAAAATATTTTGGATGAATGTTTACATATCCCACCATCACATAACTTTATTTTCTAAAGTGCACTAGAAAAACAATTGGAACCAAATAAGGCAACACCTCCGACTTTCATTCTTTTTTTATTTATTTTTTATTTTGTGCGTGTACTCGAGAGAGGAGCTGGACTGCAGGAGTTGGGAGTAGGCAGGCCTCCCCCAGAGGCAATCTGCCACCTTTCTCCATGCCCCGGGTGGCAATGGCGGATGTGTGAGGGGGTCCTCCCACACAGCCCGCCCTACCTGCTCTGCTTTGAATCCCAACGGGGCAGAGGGACTCCCTATAAGGGAGTGAGAGGATTTGCCCGCTCAACGAGCCCCGTTAGTCCTTCGTTTCTCTTTTTTAGAGACCGCGTGGTCAAAGTGCGTGCATGTTAACCCAATTTCAAGTGCGTGTAAGTGTGGTGGGCGTACTAAGCGCAGGCTTACCTCGCATAGCACACCCACCGGGAGCCGGGCTGAGACCACCAAACTCAATTCACATGTAGCCGAGACCGGGATCCGAATCCCTAGCTGCAGAAGTGAATGGCTTATCAGCGCAGTGCCAATCGCGTTGAGCCACCGCAGCTCCGTCGACTTTCATTCTTGAAGTCTGAATATAGCACATCAATCTTCGGTACCCCTTCTGATGCAGGAAGGACTTCTGTTCCCTCAAAATGGAGCCCCAGAAACAATGATTCTACACTGAGAGGAACTCCCCAAAGATGGGGAAAAAAGTCCTTGTCAGGCATATGATGGAGAATGAGTGATCAAGCCAGGAACTACCTGATCCTTAAAGGCAGATACACAGGTCAGCTCAAGAACTATATCCACAAGAACAAAGTAAGGGACTGAGATGGACCAAGAGGAGATGGGAGAAAGGGAGGTGTCTCTGCAAAGAAGGTCCCTCAACACTACTTCAAGCAAAAGCAGAGAGGTAGGTGGGTAACTTCGTCTGATAACAAGGTGTTTAAGGGCAAACATGCTGTGGACCCCTCCACCACAAAAGCTATGTCGGTTAAAGCGGGGGTTCACCCTATAAAAAAAAAAAAAAAAAATTTTTTTTCTTCTAGCATAAAATTCAGCATAGTAGCGCGAGCTACAGTATGCCTGTCTTAATTTTTTTATCCCCGTACTCACTGTTATATCGTACATAGAAGATTCCGACTGCCCACGGGGAATGGGCGTTCCAATCCAGACGGAAGGTGATTGACGGCCGGCTCTGGCGCATCACGCTTCTCCGGAAATAGCCGAAATAGGCTTGGCTCTTCACGGCGCCTGCGCATAGTCTGTGCGCAGGCGCCGTGAAGAGCCGAGACCTACTCCGGCTGTCTTCGGGGAGCGTGACGTGCCAGAGTCGGCCGTCAATCACCCTCCCTCTTGAAAGGAACGCCCATTCCCCGCGGGCAGTCGGAATCTTCTATGTACGATATAACAGCGAGTACGGGGATAAAAAAATTAAGACAGGCATACTGTAGCTCGCGCTACTATGCCGAATTTTATGCTAAAAAGTTGTTCTGCAGGGTGAAACACCGCTTTAAGGTTTCCCAGAGGCAAAAGGCAAATTCCAAAACCAAAACTTGACAAGGCAAAACCCGGCCAGAAATTGCAGGCATATAGCCCCTATAGAAGTTGTACGCCCAGTTCCACAGTGACTGCTTCCTTACAGGAGCTCATTGGAGTGTCCCACAGTGAGGACGCACCCTGAGAAAAATAGTGTTCAGGGACAACACCAAACTCAAAATTCTGTTATGGGGGGGGGGGGATACAGCCATTGTTGGTCCCAGGTGACTAGGCAGGTCAATGATTTTGAGGGGTACCAGGTACCAATGATGACCTTACATGCCCTAAGGAAATAGGTGTCAGAGAAAGAGGATAGTGGCCTAGATGGGGCAAAGTTGTGGAGGTCGAACAGACACAGAAATTAGAGCCAGAGCGTCTAGGTTTAGGAGACTCCAAGGGAGCATGGAAAGGTCTGTTAATCTGTGCAGTGACACAGGATGAAAAAGGGGGAGGAGCTGAGGAGAGGGCCAAAGGCGGAGCACTTTGCACCTTAAAGTTCAAAGAGCAAATTACTCAAAAAGACCAGTGTGACCAGGGAGAGCCCCACACCTCAGACCCTGCCCTGCCAGAGCCCTGCTTGTTGATTCATGAAGGATGTAAACACCTTAACCACTTCCATACCAGGCCTATTCTGGCACTCCTCTCCTACATGCAAAAATCATAATTTTTTTGCATGAAAATTACAGCAGCAGAACAGCAGCTCAGTGGCACGGTTACCGTTTATACAGTGAGTATCACTGTATAAGAAACCGTTTTAGCTGTCATTAATGGGTTAACCATTCATGAACAGCGTGTCTTTGGTTGTGATCTGTGATTGGCTACAGCTAATCACACGGTACAGGTATAGCTAGGTATCATGTGATTGCTTCGGGCCAATAACAGTAAGCCATTTATGAATGGAAAGCCCTTTAGGACAGGTTGTTTACATTCGAATCATGCGATAGCTATAACCAATCAGTGATCACGATACCAGGTTACCAGTAACTGGAATCACAGGAGGGGCGTGCTGCGTGGTTCTAACCCAGAGCAGGCACAATGATGTCACTGCGCTTGCAAGTGACAACCCACCGCAGTACCATTACTGTAGCAGGTCGGTAATAGGGTAGCCAAATTACTTAAACTTTATTCATGCCTTAATGTTTTTTTCACAGCTGGATAAAAATTAAGATACCTCTTTTAAAGTCCAAGTGGGATGTGATGCAACAATTTCATATTCCCCTGGAAGAACTTTGTTAAAGGCATACCTAAAAAACAAAAAAAGAAAGAAATGAAGACATTAAACAAGAAACAAATGTATTGAAGTGGTTCTAGGGGCTTATGGTTTTGTACCTTACTGCATCCTCTGCATTAAAAGTAAAATTTCTACTGTGCCACAGGATTACTCCAGCCCCCCTCCATATCCTTACCTGAGCCAGATCTTGATCCACCGTTGTGCCGCGGCTCTTTCCCTCCTCACTGAGTAGATCGAAAACAGCGGAAGCCACTGGCTCCCGCTGCTGTAAATCAAATCCTGATGATGATGGAGTAAGGGGTGGGACTGGGCTCTGTCTGTGTCTATAACTTCTTATGGTGGTCACTGGTCACTTGGCGGGGGGGGGATGACCCCAGAAGAAGAGGATCAGGGCTGTTCTGTGCAAAATTATTGCACATAGCAGGCAAGTAGAGCTACACGATTAATCGTTAAAGAATCAAGATCGCGATTCTACCCCCCTCGCAATCTTAACACAGCATTCTCTCTGCTTAAGCCGACAGCTGTCAAAAGAAAGGAAAAAAAAAAAAAAACACAGGCAGCCTGCCAAGTTTATAACATTGCTCAGGCCAGATAAAGAGAAAAAAACATCTCCTTTTAGATCAAAGGAATGAACTTCTGTCTGTAGATGAGGTCAGTTTAACCACTTAAAAGACTAAACCTTTTTCTGACACTTGTTGCTTACATGTTAAAATCAGTATTTTTTGCTAGAAAATTACTTAGAACCCCAAACATATATAGATTTTAAGCAAAGACCCTAGAGAATACAATGGTGGTTGTTGCAATATTTTATGTCACACTGCATTTTGCGCAGCGTTCTTTCAAACACAATAAATTGTGAAAAAAACACAAAAAAAAAAAACGTAACGTTAGCCCAATTTTTTTGTATAATGTGAAAGGTGATATTACGCCACGAGAATCGTGATCTTTATTCTAAGCAAAAAAATCGTGCAAATCTACAGTTAGGTAAAACATGTTTATTATTTTATTAAAAAATTATAATAATGAAGCTTTACAATCAAAGTATTTACCTAGTAGCTATGACTAAGCATTGATATCCAATGCGAAACGCGTCAGCTGTTTTTCCCACTGTGTGCTGATACCTGTAGTGCATTTTTCCTTTACCCAATAAAGGGCACGTCTTTTTAGGAAATTGGAGTGCGGCTGTCCATATCTTTCCTCTTTTGCATATCCCGTGCATTGCCTGCACCCATTGGTTTCTGAGTGGACATTGATTGTTCTAGTGTGCTCACCTGGAGCGGCAGCCTTCCTACCCATTTACCTAGATCTCATTGGGCCCCCCGCCTGCCTTATTTCTCCTCTCTCCTATGTTGTGTCTTGTCATTCTCATTAGCCCCTCTTTAAGGTGCATCACGCTCTCTAAGGGTTCATTTTTTGTTTAACACTTCTGTTTTAAGGATGGTCCCATGTTCGACATCAGATAAGACAGATTCTTTTGTGGCCTCTTTCTAAACTCTACTTGGACTCCTGATTCAAGATGTTTATGCATGCAAACATTAAAATACTGCTCTGGATTTCACCACAACCCAATATCTTTGTTAAACGGGCATTGGTCATGCATAGTCTTTAAAATATCCCTAGCACTGCGAGCCAACTTTGGCAGAGAGAACTGAAACGTGTGTGCCTTAATCTTGTTACTTCTTGCAATTCGTTGTTTTTTTTTTTTTTTAAAGGACTATTTAAATGTGAAGCTTATTGACATGTTTGTTTATTTTTCATAATTTTTTCAATAAAAACCTTGTGAAAAAGTGTTTACCTAGATCACTGAATACAAGAAGTCTCTGTAGATGTACATAGAAAGTCTATGTAGAAAAAGTTGTACAGTGCCTTGAAAAAGTATTCATACCCCTTGAAATTTTCCACATTTTGTCACCTCTTGGGGGTCCATTTTGCGTTGAGTGAACTCTGTATCCCCCTCTGGGGTTTCCCCTTGGTCGGCTAGAGTGTTTAAATGGGTACTTGTCCCTATCGTGACCTCCTTTTTGGTTTTGCGGGTGCCAGTCAATATATCCATCACCTTTATCCTCATCATCCAGATCCCCTAGGGCAGGGGTCGGCTAAACCCGCACCTGGCCCGCCAGTGCTCGTGATTAATTCACAGGCACCTAGACATATACGCTGCCGTCCTCTTCATTGGAGAGGGGCCAGTATCACAAGCTGGATGGGGGCAGGAACCGCTGAAGTTAGAAGGAGAGGGAGAGAGACAAAAGGACACTATGGGGAACAGAGGACACTACAGTAGGGGGGGTGCAGGGGACAGAGGACACTACAGTAGGGGGGTGCAGGGGACACTACAGTAGGGGGGGTGCAGGGGACAGAGGACACTACAGTAGGGGGGGTGCAGGGGACAGAGGACACTACAATAGGGGGGTGCCCCATTAGGAAGCCCCTTATCCTCGGGAGCGTGCCTGCGGGTCCTGCGGACTCTATGTAGGCCGGTGGACCCCGATCGTAGCAAGGAGAGGTGGAACGGGGAGATGCCCAAGTAAACAAGGTATTTCCCTGTTCTGCCTAGTGCAGGGTTAGACAAATTTGCTTGGAGTCTAGGAGCCAGCTAAAAAAGTTAGGAGCCAGAAAACGGCACCACGTCCCGACGAGCTCGTACACAAAAGCGAACGCATACGTGAGTAGCACCCGCATATGTAAACGGTATTCAAACCACACGTGAGGTATCGCCGCGATCATTAGAGCGAGAGCAATAATTCTAGCTCTAGACCTCCTTTAACTCAAAACATGCAACCTGTAGATTTTTTTTAAACGTCGCCTATGGAGATTTTAAAGGGTAAAAGTTTGACGCCATTCCACGAGCGGACGCAATTTTGAAGTGTGACATGTTGGGTATCAATTTACTTGGCGTAACATTATCTTTCACAATTAAAAAATTGGTATAACAAACCTGCGGCCTCAATTACCGGGCGCCAGGTCACAATTTCTTGTCGCAATTGCGACCTGGCGCCCGGACTTTGTCGACCCCTGGCCTAGTGACATGACAGGGATCTACGGGGAGCAGTGATCTATGTAATTTCCTAAGTAGCCCATCCCCCCTACAGTTAGAACACACTGAAGGAACACATTTACCCCTTAATCACCCCCTAGTGTTTAACCCCTTCCCTGCCAGAGCCATTTATACAGTAATCAGTGGCTATTTCTTAGCTCTGATCGCTGTATAAATGTCAATGGTCCCAAAAGTGTCCGATCTGTCCTCCACAATGTCGAAGTCCCCCCAAAAAAACAACAATAATTATATATATATATATATATATATTTTCACAGATCACCGCCATTACTACTAATAAAAAAAAAAAAAAAAAAAAAAGGCATAAATCTATCCCCTATTTTGTAGATGCTATTACTTTTGCGCAAACCAATCATAAGAGGCTTATTGCGTTTTTTTGTTTTTTAGCATAAATATGTAGAAGAATACATAAGGGCCTAAACTGTGGAAAAAAAATGTTTGTTTATATATAATTTCTTTGGGGATATTCTAGCAAAAAAGTTTAAAATATTTTTTTTCAAAATTGTCAGTTTTTTTTGTTTATAGCGCAAAAAATTTTAACCGCAGAAGTGATTAAATACCACCAAAAGAAAGCTATTGTTTTTTTTGGGGGGGGGTGTCATTTTGTTTGGGTGCAACGTTGCATGGCCACGCAATTGTCAGTTAAAGCAAAGCAGTGCCGTATCACAAAAAATGCTCTGGCCATTAAGGGGGCAAATTTTTCTGTGGCTGAAGTGGTTAAACCTGTACGGTTATTACTATGTCAGGATACTATATTTTAATTTATTAGCAGGTGAATGCCACCCTCCATGCATTCACATACATTGAATCTGGCCTTTAGGTGGAAAAAAAGTTGCTGACCCCTGCCCTAGGGGTTCATATTTGTTGTAGGTAGGGGGGGGGATGTCCATCGATTGATAAATTATAGTTGGTGTGTCCCCCTCAATTATTGGGGGCATTGCGATTGGGTGACATATCAAATCAGGTTTGGAATTGTTCTTGGATGGATTTTCTACCTTCACCCAATCATTTTTCATGGCCCCTTGATTACTTGATCCCGATCTATTATTTGTCTTAGGGGGCTGATGAGCATTGTCCAAAAGGGGAGGGTTGGGTGTGGAAGAGCCATCTGTAATATTTAGTTGCCATTTAAAAAAATGTAGCTTCTTTTAAGTCTTTTTAAAATACCTCAAATTTATCTTTTTTTATTTTTGTTCCTCCTGCGTTTATTTAAAAAGGAGAAGTCCAGCCTGAGCTTTTTAGGCTGGGCTTCGCCTCTGGGCCACAGGAGGGCAATTCGTTTTGCCCTCCTGTGACCAGTTTTGAGCAGAGCGGTCTAAAGTCTGCTCTCCTCTGACGTCACTGCCATCAGTCGGGGCAGCGCGTCATCCTGACTTCCAAGTCAGAATCCGCCAGCTGCCCTGATTGATGGCGGTCTCAGCGATCCACTGTGACATTGAGATGGCCGCTCCCTGCCCCTCCACTGCTCAGCGCTCCAATGAGCGCTGAGAAGTAGAGCAGAAGCTATGCTCGGGGAGGAGCGAGAACTGAGCCATCGGCAGTGTTCAGTGGCTTGGTTCTCATTGCAGAGACACTAGGGGGACAGATGCAGCATTAGTCTGATGCTGCATCCACCGAGGCAAGTATAATTAGCGAAAAAAAACAAACACACACACACACACACACACACTTCTCTTTTAAAAAAAAGTTACAATTTCTCAGGATTCCCTATTAAATAATTTATCGCGCACTGTCCCTCCGAGCTTGCACGCAGAAGTGAATGCATATGCAAGTCGTGTACGTAAACAGTGTTCAAACCACACACATTAATTATTGCTCCAACAATCACGGCAATACCTCAAGCACTAGATCTTCTCTTGAACTCTAAACTGGTTACCTGTAGACATTTTATAAATGCGTCGCCTATGGAGATTTTTAGTACCAAAGTTTGTCGCCATTCCACAAGCGTGCGCAATTTTAAAGCATGACACGTTAGGTATCAATTTACTCAGTGTAACATCATCCTACACATTACACCAAAAAATTGGGCTAACTTTACGGTTTTCTTATTTTTATTAATTTTTATTTTTTTTCCCTCAAAAAATGTTGTTTGTAAGACTGCTGTGCAAATACGGTGCGACAAAATATTGCAACAATCTCAACTTGAATTTTCTAGGGTGCCCGCTAAAAAAATAATGTTTGGGAGGTCCAAGTAATTTTGTAGCAAAAAAAATGATTTTAAGACCACTTGAAAAATGGCAAAAAAAATCATATTTTACATTGTTGGATCTCAACAAGGTTCCAAGTAGAGCTTCAACATGCAACAAGAAATGAGAGTGAGACAAAACATTTGAGCATTCAATTAATTGAAAACAACGATTAAACTAAAACAGGCTGTTTTTCTGCTGATCCAAATTTTAGGACCACATGCCTTTAAAAAGGCCAAATCTGTGCAAAGATGTGGATTCATTGTCATTTTCTGTCCGGTAGTCACACGTTGTGATGGCAAAGGCAAAAAAAACTCTTCCTTTTTTTTTCTTCCACAAAATATTTTTTATTGCATTTTTCCAAAACTCTCCCTTTTTTGAACGTGGTCGGGTTTCTTGAACTGCATAAGCAGGGTCTCTCAAAGCGCTCCATCGCTGCTGAGGTGGTACGCAGTAAGACAGACAGTCATTTGGAATTTCTTAAATGATCCTGAGGGTTATAGAACAAAAAAGTCAAGTGGAAGCCCCTAAAAAATTTCACCAGCACTGAGCCGGAGGATCCAATTGGCTGTCCGACGAGACACTGGACGATCCTCGACCCAAATTAAGGCCCTTACTGGTGCTGACTGCAGCCCCATAACCATCAGACGGCATCTGAGACTGAAGGGCTTCAAAAACAAAAAAAGTCTTCAAAAACCTTGTCTCCTTGAACGCCACAGAACTGCTCGTTTGTAATTTGCAAGAGAGCACCAAACATGGGACATTCAAAAGGTGGAAGAAAGTTTTATTCTCCGAGGAGAAAAAAAAATGTAACCTTGATGGTCCTGATGGTTTCCAACGTTACTGGCATGACAAGCAGATCCCACCTGAGATGTTTTCTATGCGCCACAGTGGACGGGGCGCCAAAATGGTCTGGGGTGCTTTTTCCTTCAGTGGAACAATGGAGCTTCAGGAAGCGCATGGGCGTCAAATGTCCAGATGTTGCAGAGAGCATTCCTCGTGACTGAGGGCCCTCGTCTGTGTGGCAACGACTGGGTTTTTCAACAGGACAACGCTACAGTACACAATGCCCGCAGGACAAGGGACTTCTTCCAGGAGAATAACATCACTCCTGCGTGTTCCCCTGATCAAAATCCAATTAGAACCTTTGGGGGATGGATGGCAAGGGAAGTTTACAAAAATGGACAACAGTTCCAAACAGTAGATGGCCTTCGTGTGGCTGTCTTCACCACTTGGAGAAATGTTGCCACTCACCTCATGGAAACGTGAGGCATCAAGCATGCCAAAATGAATTTTTGAAGTGATCAACAATAACGGCGGAGCTACTCATTACTGAGTTTGGATTTCTGTTTTGGGGGTTTAGGGTTTTTTGGAGGTGTGGTCCTAAACTTTTGATCAGCTGAAAAACAGCCTGTTTCAGTTTATTTGTTGTTTTTCATTAAATTGAATGCTCAAAAAATGTTTTGTCTCACTCGCATTCCTTCTTGTTGCATGTTGAAGCTCTACTTGGAACCTTGTTAAGATCCAACAATGTAAAATATGATTTTTTGCCATTTTTCAAGTGGTCTTAAAACTTTTGATCAGGACTGTATAATAAAAAATGTATGTATATGTATATATATATATATATATATATATATATATATATATATATATATATATATATATATATATATATATATATATATATATATATATATATATATATATATATATATAAAAAAAAAAATTTATAATTAAAAATAATTAAATATATAAAATTATATATAAAAAAAAAACACAACGTTTGGGTAAAGTGTTTTTTTTAATTATTATAATATAAAAAAAAAAAAAAAAAAAACAAACACACACACACACACACACACACCACTCTTTAAAGCGGTTGTACCCCAAAGTTCTTTTTTTTTTTAAACCTGCAAGGAAAAGGCATAATGAGCTAGTATGACTAGCATTCTAGCTCATTATCAATTGCTTACCCTAGATCGCCGCCCCTGCAGCGGTCCTCGGACACGTCCTCCGCCATGATACCCGGAGTGACTTCCGGGTATCGCCGCAGCGATGACGTCACTACCGTGCATGCGCGCAGAACAGCACGATCTCCGCACTTTTCTGGCAGGCTCCCATTCAAGAGCCGCCACGCTCAGTGCGCATGCACCATTGTCTACGTCGTGCATGCGCCGTAGGCATCGGTGCCCACTTTTCTGTAAATATCTCCTTAACCATGTAGGTTAAGGAGATTTTGCAAGCACCTACAGGCAAGCCTTAAAGCGGTGGTTCACCCTTAGAGGGCACTTTTTCCCCTTAGATTCCTGCTCGTTTTTACTAGGGGAATCGGCTATTTGTTTTAAAATATGTGCATTACTTACCCGTTTACGAGATGCATCCTCTTCGTCGCTTCCGGGTATGGGCTGCGGGAATGGGCGTTCCTTCTTGATTGACAGTCTTCCGAGAGGCTTCCGACGGTCGCATCCATCGCGTCACGATTTTCCGAAAGAAGCCGAACGTCGGTGCGCAGGCGCAGTATAGAGCCGCACCGTTCGGCTTCGTGTGACGCGATGGATGCGACCGTCGGAAGCCTCTCGGAAGACTGTCAATCAACAAGGAACGCCCGCTCCCGAAGACCCATACCCGGAAGCGACGGAAGAAGATGCATCTCGAAAACGGGTAAGTACTGCTCATATTTTAATACAAATAGCCGATTCCCCTAGACCGAACGAGCAGGAATCTAAGGGGAAAAGGGGAAACATTTTATAAATGGGTGAACTCCCGCTTTAATGTAGGTTTACCTTTAGGTGCAATTATGACACGAGGGTATACAACCACTTTAACAAGTGTAAAAAGGTGCATAAATAATAAAACATGATGCAAATCAAGTGAATCTAATTCACTGAACAAACAATAAAGTTCTATGGTGCAATAAATGGTTCCAAAGCGATTGATCAGAAATTTCAACAGATCACCTTCTGTGTTTTGCCTCCACCAAATATACAAAATTCAAGCTCACCAGAACCTGGTAGAGAAATACCCAAAAAGACATGCAGCTGTAATTGCAGCGAAAGGGGGTTCTTCAAAAGTACTGACTCAGGGGTGCTGAATACAAATGCACGCCACACTTTTCAGATTATTATTTGTAAAAAAATACATTTGAAAAACCATTTATAATTTTCCTTTCACTTCACAAGTATGTGTTACTTTGTGCTGGTCTATCACATACAGTATCTTACAAAAGAGAGTACACCCCTCCGATTTTTGCAAATATTTTATTGTATCTTTTCATGTGACAACACTGAAGAAATTACACTTTTCTATAATGTAAAGTAGTGAGTGTACAGCTTGTATAACAGTGTAAATTTGCTGTCCCCTCAAAATAACTCAACACACAGCCATTAATGTCTAAACCACTGGCAACAAAAGTGAGTACACCCCTAAGTGAAAATGTCCATATTTAGCCCAAAGTGTCACTATTTTGTGTGGCCATCATTTTCCAGCACTGCCTTAACCCTCTTGGGCATGGAGTTCACCAGAGCTTCATGGAGTCCTCTTCCACTCCTCCATGATGACATTACCGAGCTGGTGGATGTTAGAGACTTTGCGCTCCTCCACCTTTCGTTTGAGGATGCCCCACAGATGCTCAATAGGGTTTAGGTCTGAAGACATGCTTGGCCAGTCCATTACCTTTACCCTCAACTTCTTTAGCAAGGCAGTGGTCATCTTGGAGGTGTGTTAGGTTATGTTGGAATACTGCCCTGCGACCCAGTCTCTGAAGAGAGGAGATCATGCTCTGCTTCAGTATGTCACAGTACATGTTGGCATTCATGGTTCCCTCAATGAACTGTAGCTGACCAGTGCTGGCAGCACTCATAAAGCCCCAGACAATAACACTCCCACTACCATGCTTTACTGAAGGCAAGAAACACTTGTCTTTGTACCCCTCACCTGGTTACCACCACACACGCTTAACACCATCTGAACCAAATAAGTTTATCGTGGTCTCATCAGACCGCAGGACATGGTTCCAGTAATCCATGTCTTTTGACTGCATGTCTTCAGCAAACGGTTTGCGGGCTTTGTGCATCATCTTTAGAAGAGGCTTCCTTCTGGGACGACAACCATGCAGGCCAATCTGATGCAGTGTGTGGCATATGGTCTGAGCACTGACAGGCTGACCCCCCACCCCTTCAACCTCTGTAGCAATGCTGGCAGCACTCATACGTCTATTTCCCAAAGACAACTCCCGGATATGGCGCTGAGAACATGCACTCAACTTCTTTGGTCGACCATGGCAAAGCCTGTTCTGAGTGGAACCTGTCCTGTTAAACCGCTGTATGGTCTTGGCCACCGTGCTGCAGCTCAGTTTCAGGATCTTGGCAATCTTCTTATAGTCTAGGCCAGTAATGGTGAACCTTGGCACCCCAGATGTTTTGGAACTACATTTCCCATGATGCTCACCTACACTGCAGAATGCATGAGCATCATGGGAAATGTAGTTCCAAAACATCTGGGGTGCCAAGGTTTGCCATCACTGGTCTAGGCCATCTTTAAGTAGACCAACAAGCACACAGAATAACCAAGCTCAACTCACCAACCAACCCAATTCACCTGTCTAACAGTGCGTTAAAAACAGGGGTTTAGTTGCATGCATTTGCAAATACATGCGTAAGCTGCAGGCCCCGTCAAGGCTCCCTGTGTACTGCAGTCCTAACTCTAAAATGTAAAGTCTCCTCAATGAAAGCACATGTATGCTGATGGATAGATGAAGGGCAGATGACTGGAGGGAGCCCAACCCTCCTTAAAGGAGCAAGAGCACACTAAACACCCAGCACATCTTTAAGTAGAGCAACAATTATTTTTTTCAGATCCTCAGCGTTCTTTACCATGAGGTGCCATGTTAAACTTCCAGTGACCAGTATGAGAGAGTGAGTGATAACACTAAATTTAACACACCCTATTCACACCCGAGACATTGGAACACAAGTCACGTGACACCAAGGAGGGAAAATGGCTAATTAAGCCCAATTTCGACATTTTCACTTAGGCGTGTACTCACTTTTGTTGCCAGCGGTTTAGACATTATTGGCTGTGTGTTGAGTTGTTTTGAGGGGACAGAAAATTTACACTGTAATACAAGCTGTACACTCACTACTTTACATTGTAGCAAAGTGTCATTTCTTCAGTGTTGTCACATGAAAAGCTATAATAAAATATTTACAAAAATATGAAGGTTGTACTCACTTTTGTGAGATAGTGTATAAAATACAATTACATTTTTGGTTGCAACATGACAAAATTTGGAAAATTTTAAGGGGTATGAAAACTTTTGAGGCACTGTACCTCATACAGTTCAAATACTTTTGTGCATAAAAGGTTTACCAAGTTAGAGCTCTTGAGATGAATCCGTTGGGAAAATTGGGTATGTATTTTGCATTCATGCATTGCTAAAACTTACTTCCCACTTTGTTGAGTGGTGGTTGTCTGTAGGTTTACTCCACTGCCTGTTCTTCTCAAAGAAACCTGCACTCCAACCGGACCCAAGTCCTGGTTTCTGCTGAGAACCTGCAATGTAAATTTTTTAAACTATGAATATTAAATGTTAGATTAAAACATGTGTATGAAAGTACATAATATACCATTCATTACGAAAGTTTGAATAATTACTCCATGAATCCATTCCCTGCACATTGCTGTGCTATAATCCGATTTGTGTTCAACATGCAAGAGTGGTTTTCCAACAATGAGAACATCTGTGGGGATGTGCCATGAATACAGACTGGATAGAATAGGGAAATAAGTAAAAACCTTTAGGAACCATTCACACATAGCAAGTGGCCTGCACTTTTTTTTTACATTGCATCAATGTGGGTCACATAGAAAAAATTGTTCTCGATTTGCAAGGTTCACACTGCAATGCAGCCAAGAGGTGCAGTAAGCTGCGATAAACTGCAGACATGTAGCATTTTACTGCAGCACATACAAAGACACCAAATATCCCCAATATCTGAAAAAAAAAAAATAAGTTATTTTGACTGAGCAGGGACAGGAGCATGCTAAATGTAGATTTAAAGTGGTTGTAAACCTCAGACATGATATATTAAAGCATATCCCTCTATCGTGTGTAGTTGTTTTAATTAAAGGCATTAAAGCCAAGTTCATATAGGCTATGAAAGCAGGCGTTTCAGGGGCGTCTTAATGCTCCTCAAATGCCCATGCAAATGATACTATGGACAGCACACAGTGCTGTTCACATTATCAAGACATGAAGAATCAGTGTTGCATCAAAATTGAAGCCTCATGTTGACTCTGGGAGGAGTTTGAAGCCTTTCAATGCCTCCCATTCGAGTCTATGAGAACTCTCCACATACGCACTGGCAGGTGTTTGCGGCGTGTTAAGAAGATATTTAAAAAAAATAAAATCATACAGGAGTAAAAAAAATAGAATGCCCCACAACGCCCTGTGATGATAGAGTGTCCTGCAGTCACTTCCTTATATGCACTTCCTGTTTGTGATGCTTGAAGATGGCTGACAAACTTCTGAGGGTAGGTGCGCAAATCATGATACAAAAAGCATGAAAGTGCATTTGGGTGTACCCGAGAGCCCCTGGATGCCCTTCTCTTCCTCTGCTCAGCCAATTGCTCATACATTAGCATCATCTGCAGATATAAAGCATAGTAAACAAATCCATGCTGCTGCCTTCCATGCTAATGAAGTATGCACAGGAAACATTCACCAAGATAAGCCACACCTCAAATTGTTTATTTCCTGTAATGTCACTTCCCTTTAAAACAAACATATATATATATATATATATATATATATATATATATATATATATATATATATATATATATATATATATATATATATATATAATTTATTTATTTTTATAATAAGTGTTTGTGCAGCAGTTTTAATGTGCCTTAACATGCACTAAAACCATGCATAGGGCTTTTGGGGAGCATTTTTAAAGCAGCATTAACGCTTGTAAAACACCAGTCTACCACCCATACTAAAGTTCATTAACGCCGGTCTAATGCCTATACAAAACGCGCATTAACGCAAGTGTGAACAAGCCCCAAGTGTCATTTCTGTTTGCTGCTTTGTTTCTCTGCAATCAGCATGAATAACTGACGATTTTTCCTGACACCTAGAGAAAAATGGTGAAAGAGGAGGGATCTCCACCAGATTGACAGCCTCAGCTCTGTTCCTGTGAGCTTTGTGGAGAGGGATGAAAGACATGGATGAGCGAGTTTGGGGTGAAGGAACTCCAGTCCTGATTTCAACTTAATAGAGCACTTTGGGGTGAATTATAGCGGAGACTGTGAGCCAGGTATTTTCGTCCTCATTAGTGCCTGACCTCACAAATGCGCTTCTGGAAGAATGGTCAAACATTCCCACAGACACATTTCTAAACCTTGTGGACAGCCTTTCCAGAAGATTTGAAGCGTTTATAGCTGCAAAGGGGGGGGGGGGCAACTCAATATTGAACCCTACGGACCAAGACTGGGATACCATTAAAGAGGAAGTAAACTCAGCACCCAAATGCTCCTTAATAAAACCAGTCTGCTACAGCTTCCCATAACCTTCTGCATTACGCTTTGCCCCTTCAGATGTTTCTTACTGTTTTGCCAGGTGGTTGTAAAATCTTGCTTCCTTTTTGCGTCATGAAAACGAACCAGACAGTTTACAAGCTAACGGAGCAGGTTAGGATCAATCCACACAGAGTAATGTATACAGTGCTTATTGATGATTACATCTGGGAAAACTTATCAAGGAGGGTTTACAACCACTTTAAAGTTCATGTGAAGGCAGGCGTACCGATACTTTTGGTAATATAGTGTATGTAGGAGGATTTTGAAAAGTCCCTTCACTGGGTATATGTAAGAGTTTACAACCACTTTTAATAAAAAGGCAAGTTTTTTTTTGTTTTTGATTTTTAAATAGGGTTTGCATTAAAATTAAACAGAATAAAAAAATAATAATAATACTCATATGTCATACCTTTCCATTCACTGAAAATCCGGTGAAAACAAAATTAAGATCTTCCCCTTTTGTACAAATGTCATTCACTCCATCCACATGGAGGGAAACACTGGTTGGCTCTGAAGTGAAGAAATAAGTTACAGATGAAGGTGAGGAAAATGCTTTATAGGAAAGTAAAAGACATTACACTAATAATAAAATAAAATAAATAAATAAATAAATAAAATAAAAACCCTCACCAACCCAAGCAAGAATAAACATTTGCGTAAGAAATATCTTTCTGCCTCATGTGTGCAGACTGCCTGCCATACCATTTCCCTCTAATAATAATGTGATAGTCCTTTAACACACACACTCTTCATCAAAAGCAGAAACTTGAAATCAAAAGGTCATGGCATGGGAACGCAAAAGGGAAGCATAAGCATACTATCACCAAAAAAAAAAAGGAATTGAAAAAGAACTCACTAGAAGTTTATTAAAAAAAAAAAAAAAAAAGGGGAATGGGGCAACCAGCTGTCTCGCCTTTTAACGTTAACGTTATTATGTATCAACAAAAAAAAAGGGGGGGAACACATAATAGGCTATACACAAGCGTTAAAAATAGACAACGTTGTCATAAAAACACATACCTGGAATAACAGCCAAGCCCACATAAACACACAACGACATTATAAGAGTCTAGCATCAGAATAATTGTGGTAACCCGGTCAGAGTGGGTCCTAGGACACATCTGTGGTGTCGGCCCTTAATCGGTCATTCAACTCACTGTTCACATCTAGGGTCACCATTCCCCAGATTAGAATGCCAACACCACTGATGGTAAACTCTGTGTTAAGAATGTAGATCACTCCACAAAAGGTCTAATTGGTACAGAAACATTGAGACAAAGTAGCATTAATAATTAAAGGGGTTATAAAAGTTCATGTTTTTTCACCTTAATGCATTCTATGCATTAAGGTGAAAAAACATCCGAGGATTAGCGCCCCCCCCCCCCCCCCCCCCCCCCCGAGCCTCTGTTTACTTACCTGACCCCTCGAAAATCCCGCGCCATGAACGCGCTGGCTTCTCGGCCAGTGTTCTGCTGAATAAGTTCCCCCCAGCGCATAAGGACCCCCCTGTACTGCGCAGGCTCGGCATTTGCGCAGTAGGAACTCAACTGAGCCTCCGAAAATAGCCAAAGATGTAGAGCCAAGAGTCAGCTCTACACGGCGCCTGCGCACTGAGTATGAAACATGCCGCACGCTCCGGATGCTAGTGCTACTCTGCAAGGGGCGGGGTGATTTTAGCAATAAAGTACATGTCTTAGCGGGGCACATTGCATTATTATTTTTTAACAACAAGGAACCTTTAGTGTCCCTTTAAAGTCCCAACTGAACAGGTGCAAGTAATAAGGCCTGAAGGTATTGCAAGTCCAATCTCTAAATGAGCACAAACAGCAGACAATGCAGTGTATGTAATTAGAACAGCTTCCAGTCAGAGTTTAAATCAGAGGTGGGCAAACTACGGCCCGCGGGCCGTATACGGCCCGGCGGACCTTTTAATCCGGCCCCCGGGCGGATCGCTAGAAATAGCATTGTAGTGGATGGCCGTGGCGGAACTACCGCCATAGCGACCCACGCGGGCGCTATGGGGCCCGCAGCTGAGTGAGGTTGGGGGGGCCCGCAGTCCGATATTTGTTTATGACCGGGCCGCACAGCGGGAGGTAAGCGGGGACCGCGGCCTGGAGAGGGTTAACACAGGCCGCGGTCACCGCTTACCTCCCTCTATGCGGCTGTGCCTGTGTCTCCTCTAGTCTCCAGGCTCTCCTACCCAATGTCATCTATCATCAGAGCAGGGCTGGGAGAAGCCGGAGACACTGAACAGCATGAGTGCTGTGCAGGGATCCGTGGTTGCTAGGAAGCAGGTCGGATCCAATCAAAACAGCTATTGCTGTCCCCGCACACGCTCTGCTGCCTGCAGTAGCTAGGCAACGCCGACGCTGCCAGGGCTGGGGCCGCTGATGACGTATGACGTCTGGAGACCCCGCCCACCCAGACAGATTACGTCCATTCAAAAAACAACAGGAGGGAGGAAGACACGTGTGAAGTGAAGCCATCAGATCGGGAGACAAGTAAAGGAGACACAGAAGAAGCAAAACAGGTAAACGAGAAAGGGGGTAATGGAGGAGGAGACAGGAAAGTGTAAATCGATAAAGATGAATGGTGGCACTGGCAAAAAGGAGATAAGAAAGGGGGAAGAAGAGGGAAGAACAGATAGAAAAAAAAGGGGACTATATAAAGAGAAAAATAAGTAAAACAGAAAAGCAGAGGAAAATAAGAGAAAAAATACGAGTGAAAAATAAAAAGATGATAGAGAAATGAGAATAGGAAAAAAGGAAGAAATGAGTGGGAAAAGGAGACAAATTAAGAGGATAAGGTACAACTGAGAAAAATGTATGAAAATAAACTTAAAAAAAAAAACTGGTGGCACACTGGCAGCAATTGATGGCACAATGGCAGCAATTGATGGCACACTGGTGGCACACTGGCAGCAATTGATGGCACACTGGCAGCAATTGATGGCACACTGGCAGCAATTGATGGCACACTGGCAGCAATTGATGGCACACTGGCAGCAATTGATGGCACACTGGTTTATGTATGTCTTAGTGATTGATTAACATCACAACTTCATTGATTTGAAATTGATACCCTTATTTTTTGTATGATTTTTGCTTTTGCTCATCACTGCCACACACATGCAGCCATGCATTGCACGTGTGTGGCAGTAATGAGCAAAACTAAAAATCATACAAAAAAAAAGCTATCAATGAAGTTGTTATGTGAATCAATCACTAAGACAATAAGACATACATAAACCATCATTTTCACTAATATGAGTCACAAATAGTGAAAAATGTTCATTGTTTTGGGAAATTTTGTTTAATAAAAAAAATTTTCTTGTAAGGCAACCTCACTTTTTCATTGTTTAACTATAACAAGTACTCGTACCAGTTGTCCAACAATGATATTTACTGCTTTTAATAAAGAAATACAATTGATTTTATGCAGTATTGAGTTTAGCCTTTTGGCCCGGCCCTCCAAAATATTTTTAGTTTCTCATGTGGCCCCATCGAAAAAATAATTGCCCACCCCTGGTTTAAATGGTACACACAATAGTGATACGGATTCTGGATACTTAGACTAAACAGGGACAAAGGCTACCATATGCACAGACATACCACCTCACTCTCAAGAGGCTTTTTTTCCCCGAAACCGTAGTCAGGCACACCAACAAGTTTTGCCCACAGGTCAAACAGGTCATTTTAAAGGCTTTTTGGTGTCCCCATATGGGGTGGGGGGGTGACCGGTGATGTCACACCAAGCCTAACCATAATTGTTTTAACCTATCATAGGGTCAGAGATGATGTGTTGGTGCTAAACACAGTATATCACCATCTTGTGGCCATTTACCATACGGTTCAACTTTTTGCTATGAAATCCATAAACAAATACATGTTTTTGCCCAGTCAGCTACATGCACACTCTTAGGATAAGCCAATACCATTGATGGATACATTTATAGATCTAGGTCTGTTATTCTTCAACACTAGTACATATCCACTAGATCGATGGGACCCCTATTAGTTCAATCATCACTACATTGAGCCGAAAATGGCCGCAACCTGAGTGGGGGCGGGGCTACACCCCCTGCCGCCCCTTACGGGGGTGTCAAAGCGCAGAAGAGAGGAGAGCCGCCGCGAACATTGCGGCTATCATTTCAATAGCTGTGTGTTCCCCGTCACATACAGCCCCTCTTTTTGCAGGCACTTTGATAGACAGATCAGCCATCCAATCCTGGGACGGGTGATATGTCTATTATGTTCCCGACGGCAGCGCTCCTCTCTCTTCTCCTGCACAGGCTGGCTGCACTGGGGAAACAGGCAGGCTGCATCTGACGGGTGCTGTGAGGCTGCATTGATCACCAACAAAAAAGAACAATTTCATGAACTTGGAAAATGCCTCACACTGATCGACAATTGGATGACTGAAAGCTCCCTCAAACTCAACGGATCCAAAACAGAACTACTCACCCTTCACGCAAATAGGAAATCCATTTCTAGGACCACATGGACACCACCCACCATCCTCGGACAAACCATTGCGCCAAGCAACAAAGTCAAAAGTCTCGGAGTCATCTTTGACTCAGACATGACGATGGATGCACAAATAGGATCAGTTGTCAGCGGTTCTCATCATCTGCTCCGCATGCTACGTAGACTCATCCCCTTCATCCCGGAAGAAGACAGAGCTGTAGTGGTTGGAACTATCATCAACTCACAACTCGACTACGCAAATTCCCTCTATTTAGGACTACCGAAATACCAGATGTCACGTCTACAAGTCGTCCAGAACACGGCAGCCAGACTGGTGGTAACAGGTAAAAAGCTGTGGGAATCAGTCTCCCCGGCCTTGAGATCACTCCACTGGCTGCCCGTACAGGACAGGGTGACATTCAAGACACTCTGCCTCACCCACAAATGTATACAGGGGAACGCTCCCCAATACTTAAGCGAGAAAATAAAACCCTACGTCACCAAGCGCGTGCTCCGATCAACCAACCAAAACCTTCTCCAAATTCCTAAATCCCGCTACAAATCGAAGGGAGAACGCAGATTTTCGGTCCAAGGACCTCGGCTCTGGAATGCTCTACCCACTACCATCCGCTTGGAGGAAAACCATCGGGCTTTTAGGAAAAAACTAAAGACCCACCTCTTCTGAAGGACCGGTTCGACTCTGGATGTCAAGCGCCTTGAGGCGATTAAGTTCGCATTTGCTGCGCTATATAAGTCAGTCACTCACTCACTCACTCCTGTACCGTGTCCCCAGTCTGACTATCGCCTGTATAAAAATATTTGTTTTAATAAAAGTTTCGGTAATGGACATTTTCGGTATCGTTTTTTCGGCCCAGTGTATTTTTCATTTTCGGTATCGGCACCAAAAAACCCACTCGGTGCACCCCTAGTTACAGGTAAAGTCTGGAGGGTTGAGCAACCCACTGGCTTCTTGTAGCTGTTAGAAACCTCAGGAGCAAAATATTTCCTTCATAGTCCCTAACTCTGTTCCAAGTTATCTTGGAGTTTTGAGTTTTCCTGTTTACTTTGGATGTTCCCACCTCTGTTGCATGCCCCAAAATACAAAATTAAAAAAGAAATCTAAAAAGGTACGTATGAAACCCCCACATCATGGCAACATCATGTGTATAGACCTAAGAACCAAAGAACAGATATTTCACCGCTCAAGAGATTATATTATCTGGATTAACCCTTTAGCATTCTAATTAAAATAAAAACAAATGCAACATCAAATATGGGTTGATAGGATATTTTAAAGCATGTATTCACATTTTTACCATATACCAATTCAAACCTAAAAAAATTAAATTAAATAACGAAGCAGACCACAGTGCTGAAAGCATTGCTATGTTTCATTAATATTTTATATAACATGTAAGAAGATTCCAGGCGGATTACGAGAAGCTTTTATGAGTATCTGGGGATTTACTGATTATACCCAAGTAATGCAAATAGGTGAAACCAGGGAATGTAAAATATACACACACACAAAGCCATAGGGAGCTGAACACAGCTATTACAGGTAGCAAACAAACTTACCAAAACTCCACCCTAGGGGAGGCTCAATCTTAAGAACAAAATCCCCCTGAAAGAATAAAAGATGAAACAACATACTGTAATTATACCGGTCTTGCTATACATGTGTATTGAGGACAGTAATATGCAAATATTAGTACATAATCTAGACATCCAAAATTAAAAACAATTCTGTGTTGGCCTAATGAGAATTTTCTTCATAGACAAGTATCTCTATCGAACTTAAAGTGGTTCTAAAGGCGACACACATTTTACCTTAATGCATTCCATGCATTAAAAGGAGAAGTCCAGCCTGAGCTTTTTAGGTTTGGCTTCTCCTATGGGTCACAGGAGTGCAATTTGTTTTGCACTCCTGTGACCAGTTTTCAGAGGCGAGCAGTCTGAAGTCCGCTCTCCGCTGACATCACTGCCATCAGTCAAGGCAGCAGCGTGTCCTCACGACTTCCAAGTCAGGATCCGCCAGCCTTGATTGAGACAGCCTCCCCCCCACCTCTCCAGTGCTTAGCACTCCAATGAGAGTGGAGAAGCAGAGAGGAAAGACGCTGACTGACGTCAGCAGCTTTCCTCTCGGGGATCTGCGAGAACCGAGCCATCAGCCATGTTCGGGGGCTCGGTTCTCAGAGCAGAGACGGCGAGGGACAGATGCAGCATTTGTCTGATGCTCCATCCACCGAGGTAAGTATGAATCAAAAAGAAAACCCATACTTCTCTTTTAAAGGTAAAAAAATATAAAATAATGTCCCAGTAGAAACATGGCCCCTACACTTTCCTATATACTTACCCGAGTCCTATCTCAATCCAGCGCTGTATCCATCTGCAGCAGTGCTGGTCTGTGTTCCTCTTCTAACAGGACACAGGGACAGCAGCAGGAATCATTGGCTCCTGCTGCTGTCAACCAAATCCTGTGAGGTGGGATTATGACCAAGCTGCTCTGTGCGTCTATAGACGCACACAGCCCGGCTTGCGAGCAAGCCAGCAGGTGTGTCCCCATAGCAAGCCGCTTGCCATGGGCGCGCACACACAGAGGAGGAGCTTTGTTGACCCCCTATACACTGCTCTAGAAACTACTGACCCCTGTACCTGACCCTAGAAACCACCAACCCAAGTACACTGCCCTACATATTACTTACACTGGCCAGAACTCAATAGAGCAAGTCCGGCCAGAACTCGGAGCAGGCAGTCAGGCCAGATTTGAAGCCATCCAGGTCTGAAACTAATCAGGCAAGTCAGCCTGCAGTAGCAGTTATGCTGACTTCTGGATGGACTCCTGCATCAGACTTCTTGACCAATTATTCTCGAAAAATGTATCTCTTACACGTCATTCGGGTAGATCTCTATCCCTCAAAAGGTTGCCTACCCCTGATATAGAGGTACTGTAATGTGCACTTCTGATCCTCAGAACCATTCACAAAAAGATTTCCAGATATGTTGGAAAGTCTTAGAAAAGAAGGGGGAATAACCTTCCATTTTATGGAGGTTGGTTATAACAATTTTATTTTTAATGTGTCAATATTGTTCCTTCCTAGTCATGTGTG
Organism: Rana temporaria; assembly: GCF_905171775.1. Taxonomy (NCBI): domain Eukaryota; kingdom Metazoa; phylum Chordata; class Amphibia; order Anura; family Ranidae; genus Rana; species Rana temporaria. The sequence goes on from NC_053494.1 coordinate 65,475,937, forward strand.
TTGTGTAATAATTTGTGTTCATGTTACAATTGCTTTAGCTTTCTCTAATTACTTACCTTGTCATAAAGAGGAATCATGAAGTAACCATTATTTGGCGCACAATCGGTCTGGTATTTCAATGTGCCTTGTTTGGTATATAGCTTAATCTAAAACAAACAAACAATTTACATAGTTACAGTAGAGTTTTTTTTTCCCCACTTTAAAAACATTCTTGTTAAATAAAACACAAAAAGCTACCACATCATTTAAAGCAGTAGTAAACTCTGGGAGGAAAAAAAAAAAAAAACTTCCCCCCTCAAGTTAAGGGCATTATGGGGGTTATTAACAAAAAGGCAAATCCACTTTGCACTGCAAGTGTAAACTACAAGTGCAATCGCTGTAGATCCGAGGGGGACATGCACGGAAAATAAATAAACAGCATTTTAGCTTGCTCATGATTGGATAATAAAATCAGCAGAGCTTCCCCTCTTTTCAGATCTACCCCTCAGATTTACAGCGACTGCACTTAAAAGTGCACCTCACTGTCAGAATTGACAGGGTTTCCATCTTCACCCAGTCTTCCTTCCAGGTTCACAGGCTTTAGATGTTTGAATAACCAAGCCGCGATAACGTCATGGCCACAGCAATGAGCTCTGAAGGACAGCATATTCAGTATGTCATCCTTTAATGCAGGGTTTGACAAATTTTCTTAGAATCTAGGAGCTAGCTAAAAAAGTTAGGAGCCAGAAAACGTGCCCCGTCAAGTTTGCGCGCAGAAGCGAACGCATACGTGAGTAGCGCCCGTATATGTAAACGGTATTCAAACCACACATGTGAGGGATCGCCGCGATTGGTAGAGCGAGAACAATAATTCTAGCTCTAGACCTCCTCTGCAACTCAAAATATGCAACCTGTAGAATTTTTTAAACGTCGCCTATGGAGATTTTAAAGGGTAAAAGTTTGTCGCCATTCCACGAGCGGACGCAATTTTGAAGCGTGACATGTTGGGTATCAATTTACTCAGAAAAAAAAATTGGGCTAACTTTGTCGTCTTTTTTTTTTTAATTTAAAAAAAGTGTATTTTTCCCCCAAAAAAGTGCACTTGTAAGACCGCTGTGCAAATAAGGTGTGACAAAAAGTATTGCAACGACCGCTATTTTATTCTCTAGGGTGTTAGAATAAAAAATATATATAATGTTTGGGGGTTCTAATTAGAGGAAAGGGAATGGCACATTAGAACTGCTCTTTTACTTGTAATGCCAACGGCCACCACAAGATGGCACCAGATCACAGAAGGAAGCTTAGGCCTGCAGAAGGCCGCAAAGCCGCGTCCTCAATTACCGGCGGGCGCGAGGGTGCCGCGATCGCGAGGTGGGAGCGAACGGAGACACAGGCTCCTGTGTCTCCGTGCGCCCCCACCTCCCCTGCGATCGTGGCGGGCCCGCACCCACCGGTAATTGAGGCCGCGGCTTTGCGGCCTTCTGCAGGCCTAAGCTTCCTTCTGTGAAGGCCGCAAAGCCGTGGCCTTAATTACTGGCGGGTGCGGGCACCAGGTCACAATTTCTTGTCGATAATAAATATAAACGTCTAACAAAGGTGATGCTGCAGACAAACAAACTAAACAAACAAATTCTTCCCATTTGCATTCACAAGGACTTGCTCTACTAGTTTACTTGCACCAAGTCCAATTACATTAGTGAGTATTCCTCAGTAAGCTTGTTCTCTATTAAAAATAAAAAAAATAAAAAAGGTTTTCCTTCAGTTCTGCATTACCCGACTGTAATTGCTTTACCATCAGTGAATGTTTTGTGAAAATCACATTGACTGCTTTATAAATATGCCCCTTAACCAGTTCAGCCCCGGAAGAATTGGCTGCTCAATGACCAGGCCATTTTTTGCGATACGGCACTGCATCGCTTTAACCAACAACTGCGCCAATGTAACCAAACAAAATTGATGTCCTTTTTTTCACAAATAGAGCTTTCTTTTGGTGGCATTTGATCATTTCTGCTGTTAAAGCAGTTGTAAAAAACCCTGCAAGGCAAAGGCATAATGAGCTAGTATGACTAGCATACTAGCTCATTATCAATTACTTACCTTAGATCGAAGCCCCCGCAGCAGTCCTCTGTCGCCGCCATGATACCTGGAGTGACTTCCGGGTATCGCCGCTCCGTCGCTGTGACTGGCCGGAGCAGCGATGACGTCACTCCCGCGCCGGAACGGCACGATCCCCGCGCATGCGCACATTTCCGGCAAGCGCCCATGTAATTTTTGCATATGTGCACTATAAACTGTTTTGTTTTGCGCCTTTGCATGTGTGCGCTATAATCTGTATAATTTTGTATTGCGCCGTAGACATCTGTGCACCATTTTCTGCAAATATCTCCTTAAAGCGGGGGTTCACCCTATAAACAAAAAAAATATAAAAAATTCTCTTCTAGCATTAAATGAGGCATAGTAGCGCGAGCTACAGTATGCCTGTCTTGATTTTTTTATCCCCGTACTCACAGTGCAATCCAACATTGAAGATTCCGTCTCCCCACGGGGAATGGGCGTTCCTATCCAGACGGAGGATGATTGACGGCCGGCTCTGGCACGTCACGCTTGTCCGGAAATAGCCGAAATAGGCTTGGCTCTTCACGGCGCCATGCGCATAGTCTGTGCGCAGGCGCCGTATAGCGCCGTGAAGAGCCGAGACCTACTCCCGCTGTCTTCGGGGAGCGTGACGTGCCAGAGCCGGCCGTCAATCATCCTCCGTCTGGATAGGAACGCCCATTCCCCGCGGGGAGACGGAATCTTCAATGTTGGATTGCACTGTGAGTACGGGGATAAAAAAATCAAGACAGGCATACTGTAGCTCACGCTACTATGCCTCATTTTATGCTAAAATTATGCTATGGAGGGTGAACCACCGCTTTAACCATGTAGGTTAAGGAGATATTGCAAGCACCTACAGGTAAGCCTTAATGTAGGCTTAACTGTAGGTGCGAGTATGCTATGAGGGTATACAACCACTTTAAATAAAAGCGGAGAGCTGTTGATTGACAGTCAGCAGCTCTCTCCTCGGGGAGCTGTGAGAACCAAGCCATCAATGGTGTTCGATGGTTTGGTTCTCAGTGCAGAGGTAGCAGGGGACCGATACTACATCCACCTAGGCAAGTATGATTATGTAAAAAAAAAAAATACACACAACATACTTCTTTTTTAAAGACTTATGCCCTGTACACACGATCGGAAATTCCGACAGCTTTTGAATGGAAATTCCGACAGTGTGTATGCTCCACCGGACTTTTGCTGTCTGAATTTCCGCCAACAAAAGATCGAGAGCAGGTTCTCAAAATTTTCAGACGGAACAAATTCCTATTGGAAAATCCAATCGTCTGCAGCAATTCCGACGCGCAAAATTCAGGACGCATGCACGGAAACAATTTGACACATGCTCAGAAGCATTGAACTTCTTTTTCTCGGCTCGTCTTAGTGTTGTACGTCACTGCGTTCTTGAAGGTTGAAAGTTCAGAGAACTTGTGTGACTGTGTGTATGCAAGCCAAGCTTGAGCGGAATTTCGTCGGAAAAACCATCCAATGTTTTTCCAACTGAAAATACAATCGTGTGTACGCGGCATTAGTCTTTTTTCTGACACTTGTTGCTCACAAGTAAAAATCTGTCTTTTTTGCTAAAAAAATTATTTAGAAACCCCAAACATATATATTTTTTTGTATAATGTGAAAGATGTTACACCACGAGAATCGTGACCTTTATTCTAAGCAAAAAAAAAAAAATAACTTGATTCTCATTTTATCCAGAATTGTGCAAAAAAAAAGGCATTAAAAATTACGGCTGTAAAATAAAAAAAAGATTCAGCCTGTGTGCATGAGGGCTTACAAGTCTTTCTACTAAACAAAAACCCAAGAAAAGCACACACCTTCACTTAACTTCCTGGCCTTTAAAAGGGGTTGTAAAGGTTCATGTTTTTTCACCTTAAAGTGGGGGTTCACCCCCAAAAAATATTTTAACATTACATCCAGCATACTAAGGACATTTACTGTATGCAGGTCATTTTTTTTTTTTCTCCGTACATACCGTGATATTCTGGTTTTGTCCAGGGCTTCCGGGTTCTGATGACTGTGGGACTGGGCGTTCCTATCCTTGGATTACATGATTGACGGCTTGTGAAACAGTTCCCCTGTCGCACAACGCGCGTCACCAGATTTCTGGAAATAGCCGAGCTGCGAGTCGCCGTGTAGAGCTGACTGCGCAGGCGCTGTATAGTGCAGCTCGGCTATTTCCGGAAATCTGGTGACGCGCGTTGTGCGACTGGGGAACTGTTTCACAAGCCGTCAATCATCTAACCCAAGGATAGGAACGCCCAGTCCCGCAGTCATCAGAACCCTGAGGCAGGGATAGGAACGCCCAGTCCCACAGTCTTTAGAACCCGGAAGCCCTGGACAAAATCAGAATATAAAAAGGTATGTACGGAGAAAAAAAAAAAACACATGCATACAGTAAATGTCCTTAGTATGCTGGCTCTAATGTTAGAAATTTGTTTTTAGGGTGAACCCCCGCTTTAATACATCCCCCCCCCGTTTTACTTACCTGAGCCCGTTCACCTGCTGCGCTCGCCCCTCACGTCCTCATCTTCACTCAGTCTGGCCATTGATTGGCTAGAGTGGATGGATTGATAGTAGCGCAGCCATTGGCACGCGCTGCTGTCAATCATATCCAATGACACGGCGCGCAGAGGCCAAATGATGCCGTGAGCGGCTATGGCCGCCAGCTGTATCACGGGAGCGCACCCGCAAGAACTAACCCTTAGTTCTTGTGGGGGGGGCCGAGACAGCCGCCGAGGGACCCCAGAAGACCAGGATCGGGGCCACTCGGTGCAAAACGAGCTGCACAGTGGAGGCAAGTATGGCATGTTTGTTATTTAAAACAAACTGATACAAGGAATGAGAAAGTTCTAATTACATATAAATGATAATCACCTTGCTCTAACCTGTACAAACGAAGACATAAATTTCAGGCACAAACTAAAATAAAGCTGGCAGTTTCACCTTTCCCAGCCTAACCCCATTCACATCGGGCTGATTAGACAAATCGGAAGACTATTGCCGGCAACGGCGCGGTCCAAATCGGTGTGACGCCAACTTTGTACTACTTTTGGTGACTTCGGGGGGCAATTTCAATAGACATCTGTGCATGAACCCTCTCAGATGTCTCTCAAATCGCCCCCAAAGTCACATTGAAATGCCATTCAGCTAAACACACACGATATCAAACCCACATTCACATCCACCCACTGGATGGACTTGTGTCTTTTTTCAACCTGACTAACTATGTAACTATGTAACATTCAGTGTGAACCTAGGCCAAGTCATCTATTACTGGACACGATTAGGACTAATGTCACCCACAATAGGAAGATTCCTCCTGTAACTGTACTGTGTGCCCTCATGTTGTACTGCGCTGTGCAGACTGTTGGCGCTATATAAATCCTGTATAATAATAATAATGGGAATCCAGAATAGGAAGTTGTCAGCTGTCTGTAGTGTGACCCTGAGGTCACGAGTATGGAATGAATGGAGACTGAGGCCTGGCCCGGGTGAGGCACAGGTCTACACCCAGAGCTGTAATGTGTTCCGGGGATTACAGGGAGTGGACTCTGCCCACAGATCGTACCCACCTCAATCAGCGAGTAGTTTATATCCACGTCCGATTTGACGAACCCCCCGCACCCTACCACGATGTCATCCGCCGCCTGTACCCGACCCCAGCAAAGAACACACAGCACTGTCCATAACACAAGGGCGCCCATTCTTCCCGTCCTGACAGGTGTCTTCCCTCTCTGGGCCCCACTCAGCACGCCGCTCCGAGCTTTCTGCTGACACAACTTGATTATGTCAGAATCAGGCCGACACCACATCTAGGCGCAGGCGCACTACGCCCCGGCTCAGTCAGGGCGACAGAGCTTCAGCTTGTATCCATGACCACGACACCGCAGTGATGATCACGCTGTGCTTTGCTGCCACCTGGTGAGCAGGAGGACTAACTGAGCACTTCTCAGGTCACACAAGGTTAGGTTGGCTATTGTCTATAAAGATACTAAGATGTCTAAAAGGTACTGAAGAGTTTAAATCTGGTTTCTTTATGTGCGCCAATTTCAGAGGAGACAAAAATATTTTCACATCTTAGAACAGTCAGTGTAGTATATATAATAAAGTTCAGAGTATATAGTGCAGTCTGTGTATTATATATAATAGAGTGCAGAGTATAAAGTGCAGTCAGTGTTGTATATATAATAAAGTTCAGAGTATATAGTGCAGCCCGTGTAGTATATATAATAGAGTGCAGAGTATAAATTGCAGTCAGTCAGTGTAGTATATATAATAAAGTTCAGAGTATATAGTGATGTCCATGTATTATATATAATAGAGTGCAAAGTATAAAGTGCAGTCCGTGTAGTATATATGATCAGTGGTGCCTGGTGCTCCAAATTTATTTTTTTTGGGGGCGCAAACAACTGAAAAAAAAAAAAACAGTTGCAGCCCCACTGTGCCCATCAAACGCAGCTACTGTGCCCATCAATTGCAGCCACTGTGCCTATCATAGGCAGCCACTGTGCCCATCAAACGCAGCCACTGTGCCCATCAAACGCAGCCACTGTGCCCATCAAACGCAGCCACTGTGCCCATCAAATGCAGCCACTGTGCCCATCAATTGTCGCCACTGTGCAATGCCATCAATTTTCGCCACTGTGCCATCAATTGTCGCCACTGTGCCATGCCATCAATTTTCACCACTGTGCCATGTCATCAAATGCAGCCACTGTGCCATGCCATGAAACGCAGCCACTGTGCCCATCATTTATCGCCACTGTGCCCATCAATTGTCACCACTGTACCATGCCATCAAACACAGCCACTGTGCCATCAATTGTCGCCACTGTGCCCATTAATTGTCACCAATGTGCTATACCATCAAACACAGCCACTGTGCCATCAATTCTCACCACTGCGCCATCAATTCTCACCACTGTGCCCATCAATTGTCACCACTGTGCCATGCCAAACGCAGCCACTGTGCCATCAATTGTCACCACTGTGCCCATCAATTGCCGCCACTGTGCCATAAATTGTCGTCACTGTTCCCATCAATTGTCGCCACTGTGCCCATCAATTGTCACCACTGTGCCATGCCATCAAACGCAGCCACTGTGCCATCAATTGTCATCACTGTGCTATCAATTGTCACCACTGTGCCCATCAATTGTCACCACTGTGCCATGCCAAATGCAGCCACTGTGCCATCAAATGCAGCCACTGTGCCATGCCATCAAATGCAGTCACTGTGCCATCAATTGTTGCCACTGTGCCCATCAATTGTCACCAGTGTGCCCATCAATTGTCACCACTGTGCCATGCCAAATGCAGCCACTGTGCCATCAAATGCAGCCACTGTGCCATGCCATCAAACGCAGCCACTGTGCCATCAATTGTCGCCACTGTGCCCATCAATTGCCACCACGTTGCCATACCATCAAACGCAGCCACTGTGCCATCAATTGTCGCCAATGTGCCATCAATTGTTACCACAGTGCCATGCCAAATGCAGCCACTGTGCCATCAAACACAGCCACTGTGCCATCAATTTTTACCACTGTGCCATCAATTGTCACCACTGTGCCCATGAATTGTAACCACTGTGCCAGCAATTGTCATCATTGTGCCATCAATTCTCGCCACTGTGCCCATCAATTTTCGCCACTGTGCCCTGTAAAATGCTGCCAGATTGCCCCCGCCCAGCACTTACCTTTCTGGGGGTCAGCCATCCTCCTTCCACCGTCCCTCAATGTCTTCTCCCGCCCTCTGACGCTTCAGCCAATCAGGTTACCGCCGTTAACCAGAACCGGTGAACCTGATTGGCTGAGACACCTGTCAGTGTTAACCAGGGAACCTACACCCTGTGCGTCCCCTGGTTAACTATTTGTAAAACGATTACAGCCCTCAGGCTTCCAAAGCCAACCAGCTGCCAATATTCAGATGGCCGGCACTCACCAGGGGGCCGGCCATCTGAATAGTGGGCGGCAGCGACAATACATAGATTCATGCAATGAATGAATCTGTGTATTGTATTCAGTGGCGGTGCAGGAGCGAGAGGGGGTGGCGCTCCTGCGCTATCTATGGACACACCAACACTGTATATGATACAGTTCAGAGTATATAGTGCAGTCTGTGTAGTATATATAATATAGTGCAGAGTATATAGTGCAGTCAGTGTAGTACAGATAATACAGTTCAGAATATATAGTGCAGTCTGTGTAGTATATATAATATAGTGCAGAATATATAGTGCAGTCTGTGTAGTATATATAATATAGTGCAGGGTATTTAGTGCAGTCAGTGTAGTATATATAATACAGTGCAGAGTATATAGTGCAGTCAGTGTAGTATATATAATACAGTGCAGAGTATATAGTGCAATCAGTGTAGTATATATAATATAATGCAAAGTATAGTGCCATAAGTATAGTATACATAATACATTGCAGAGAATATAGTGCAGTCATTGTAGTATATATAATAAATTGCAGAGTATATAGTGCATCCATTGTAGTATACAGTGCCTTGCGAAAGTATTCAGCCCCCTTGAACTTTGCGACCTTTTGCCACATTTCAGGCTTCAAACATAAAGATATAAAACTGTATTTTTTTTTTTTGAAGAATCAACAACAAGTGGGACACAATCATGAAGTGGAACGAAATTTATTGGATATTTCAAACTTTTTTAACAAATAAAAAACTGAAAAATTGGATGTGCAAAATTATTCAGCCCCCTTAAGTTAATACTTTGTAGCGCCACCTTTTGCTGCGATTACAGCTGTAAGACGCTTGGGGTATGTCTCTATCAGTTTTGCACATCGAGAGACTGAAATTTTTGCCCATTCCTCCTTGCAAAACCACTCGAGCTCAGTGAGGTTGGATAGAGAGCGTTTTTGAACAGCAGTTTTCAGTTCTTTCCACAGATTCTCGATTGGATTCAGGTCTGGACTTTGACTTGGCCATTCTAACACCTGGATATGTTTATTTGTGAACCATTCCATTGTAGATTTTGCTTTATGTTTTGGATCATTGTCTTGTTGGAAGACAAATCTCCGTCCCAGTCTCAGGTCTTTTGCAGACTCCATCAGGTTTTCTTCCAGAATGGTCCTGTATTTGGCTCCATCCATCTTCCCATCAATTTTAACCATCTTCCCTGTCCCTGCTGAAGAAAAGCGGGCCCAAACCATGATGCTGCCACCACCATGTTTGACAGTGGGGATGGTGTGTTCAGGGTGATGAGCTGTGTTGCTTTTACGCCAAACATAACATTTTGCATTGTTGCCAAAAAGTTTGATTTTGGTTTCATCTGACCAGAGCACCTTCTTCCACATGTTTGGTGTGTCTCCCAGGTGGCTTGTGGCAAACTTTAAACGACACTTTTTATGGATATCTTTAAGAAATGGCTTTCTTCTTGCCACTCTTCCATAAAGGCCAGATTTGTGCAGTATACAACTGATTGTTGTCCTATGGACAGAGTCTCCCACTTCAGCTGTAGATCTCTGCAGTTCATCCAGAGTGATCACGGGCCTCTTGGCTGCATCTCTGATCAGTCGTCTTGTATGAGCTGTAAGTTTAGGGGACGGCCAGGTCTTCGTAGATTTGCAGTGGTCTGATACTCCTTCCATTTCAATATTATCGCTTGCACAGTGCTCCTTGGGATGTTTAAAGCTTGGGAAATCTTTTTGTATCCAAATCCGGCTTTAAACTTCTCCACAACAGTATCTCGGACCTGCCTGGTGTGTTCCTTGTTCTTCATGATGCTCTCTGTGCTTTAAACGGACCTCTGAGACTATCACAGTGCAGGTGCATTTATACGGAGACTTGATTACACACAGGTGGATTCTATTTATCATCATTAGTCATTTACGTCAACATTGGATCATTCAGAGATCCTCACTAGAGTTGAGCGGACACCTGGATGTTCGGGTTCGGCCGAACTTCGGAAAAAAGTCCAGGTTCGGGACCCGAACTTGACCCCGAACCCGAACCCCATTGAAGTCAATGGGGACCCAAACTTTTCAGTACAAAAATGTCTCTAAAACACTAAGGGAAAGGGCTAGAGGGCTGCAAAATGTCGGTAAGAGCATGGCAAGTACCCTGAAAATAAATGTGGATAGGTAAATAACTTAAAATAACATAAAAAAAAATAATAATAATCTTGACCTAGGAGGACGAGGTCCATATGGAGTAGGAGGTTGAGGTGGCGGTGTAGGTGGAAGCGGCGAACAAGAACAAGCAGGAACCTTGCACTAAACTATCTAATGCAGAGTATCTCACAGAAAGAAATGCAGTGCTGCTGCAATATGCAGATTATCTCACAGGAACAGATGCAGTGCAGCTGCAATTTGATTTGTGAACCAGGACTGACTCCTATATAATTCTCTCCCTATAAGAAAAATCAGGAACCTTGCCCTAAACTATCTAATGCAGAGTATCTCACAGAAAGAAACAGCGCTGGTGTAGATTTCTGAAGCAGGATAGTCCTATCTAAATCTCTCCCTCAGATCAGCAGCAGCCTTTCCCTACCCTAGCTAATGCAGAGTGACGAGCTGCGCTGTGTGCCTCTAGCTTATATAGAGGCTGGGTCACATGCTGCACTGGCCAATCACAGCAATGCCAATAGTAGGCATGGCTGTGATGGCTTCTAGGTAAAACAAGTAAAACAAATGGTGATTGGCTGCCCTGCAGCCCGCTGTAACATTGCCGAACACCGGACCCGAACCCGAACTTTCAGCAAAATGTCCGGGTTCGGGTCCGGGTACAGAAAAACCCCAAAGTCTGTACCGAACCCGAACTTTACAGTTCGGGTTCGCTCAACCCTAATCTGGATCTTTTGCTTGTGCTCACTGAAATTTGTAGACTTTGAGCATGCGTCATTGGCTAACCCCCAATGTGAAATTCCCAAGAACATTTTCCAGCAGGAGTCTGCCTTTACTCATCTCAGCACCTCCCATGGCATTAGATCAACAAAGATGAACCAACGAAGATTTCCATGTAAAAGATGTAGTAATTTATTCAAGTAACTTGACATCCAGATAGGGCATAGTGTAGGGTAGTGTATGGGCATGAAGGGGGGGGGGGCATTTATTCATGTGCGTGGGGCAGGGGGTGAATACTGGGGTGGATACTCCTCATCCAACATGAATAATTACAAAATCTACCCAATTAATTCAGGCCTTAACCATTGGAGGTATTAAAAATAATATTCCTCATTAATACATACATATGTCCATAAAGCATGCAGAAATACAATGTTTCTCAGCAACAGTTTTCATTAGATTCAATATTTAACTATATTTTACAAAATATTTTTCCCAAATCCAGTATTACAGCAGGATTTCAACAAAACATAAAAACCTTTAATTCCTTCTATCCCCAGGACCCAAGTGGACCCGAGGGTCTCAGAACAGAACATTTTACCCAAACACATATTCTGACTCAGAAGTCAGCCTCCCAAATTTGCAAATATATCTGACCATCAGCAACAAAGAATTTGATGAATAAATAACATTACATCATTAAACACTTTACAGTATAAATTCTGGAAATTCAAAATGTAATATATCCTGAATAGTTACCCTGACTGTTATTCAAACAAACTTTCCCCTCAAATGGTTGCATTTCACAGACTCAATTTACAAGCAGCAATTTATTTTTGTCCTGATTACTTAATTTCAGTAACTCTTCAACCATTTATAATTTCACCTTTTTTTACCAAAATCCCATTACCAAATTTTAATTTAACCGGTCCCCTGACCGCCTCACCAGATATACTGGGACAGAATGGCTCCCATGGACAAAATCCCGTACGGGTACGTCCTTCCCTTTTTTGGCCACCAGAGGGGAACCCGATGCATGTGGACAAGTGGGCACGAGCGCCGCTGGCCACGTGCGATCGTGTGCACGAGCACCACCATCCCCACACAGTTAGAACACACTGAGGGAACACACATTTAACCCCTTGAGCACCCCCTAGTGTTAACCCCTTGCCTGCCAGGGACATTTACACAGTAATCAGTGCATTTTTACAGCACTGAGCGCTGTATAATTGTCAATGGTCCCACAAAAGTATCAAAAGTGTCCGATATGTGTCACAGTACCACTAAAAATCGCAGATCACTTACTCATTACTAGTAAAAAAAAAAGGAAAATAATAAAAATGCCATACAAATACCATAAATCTTTCCCATAGTTTGTAGAAGCTATAACTTGTGTGCAAACCAATCAAGATACGCTTATTGTGATTTTTTTTACCAAAAATATGTAGAAGAAAATATATTGGCCTAAACGGATGAAGAAATTTGATTTTGTTTTTAAATTTGGGGATATTTATTATAGCAAAAATTAAAAAAAATATATATATTTTTTCAAAATAGTTTTTTTGTCTATAACGCAAATTTCATTTGGGTACAGCATTGTATGACCGCACAATTGTCAGTTTAAGTGACACAGTGCCAAATTGTAAAAAGTGCTCTGGTCAGGAAGGGGGTAAAACCTTCCAGGGCTGAAGTTGTTAATCCCAAACTTTTAGGGAAATCTTTTGTAATTATCAGCAACATGGGCCGAGTAACCTCTACTCCCAAAATAAGAGAACACAATATCCCATGAGATAACCATCTCTTTGTGTACATTTTAAACAAACTTAGATACTTTACTAATCAAATAATACCTTGTGCATTTATTAAACACAATACAATCACTTTCTTATTCCACATTCACATCACACTTAAATACTTCCTGGACGGGCAGGAAGTGAGATTTTTCAGTCCCACCCCTGGGGTCACTGAAGTAAGACAACTTTAGATTACAGAAAAAAATTGTAAAAATTACCATTTTGCCATACTAAATATCCCCCAAAAATATATAAAACAAATTTTTTCCTCAGTTTAGGCCGATACGTATTCTTCTACATATTTTTCGTAAGATTGGTTTGCGCAAAAGTAATAGCGTTTACAAAATAGGCGGTTTATTTATTAATATTTTTTTTTTACTAGTAATGGCGGCGATCAGCGATTTTTTTTTTCGGCACTGCGACATTATGGCGGACACTTCGGGCACTTTTGACACATTTTTGGGACCATTGGCATTTTTATAGCGATCAGTGCTATAAAAATGCATTGATTACTATAAAAATAACAGTGAAGGGGTTAACACTAGGGGGCGGGGAAGGGGTTAAGTATGTTCCCTGGGTGTGTTCTAACTGTAGAGGGGGGGGTGGACTGACATGGGGAAATGACTGATCTTCTGTTCATACATTGTAGACGAAGAAGACGATCAGCATTTCTCTCCCTGGCAGGACCGGGAGCTGTGTGTTTACACACACAGCTCCCGGTCCTCGCTCTGTAACGAGCCATCGCATGTGCCCGGCGGCGATCGCGCCCACCGGGCACGTGAGTCGGGGCGAGCGGGGGGCAAGCACGCGCCCCTAGTGGCCGCGTCGAGAGCCGACATAGAGCTACGGGCTCTCGCGCAGGGGAGCCGACCTGCCGCCGTAGAACTGCGGCAGCTGGTCGGCAAGCAGTTAAAGCGGACTGCCCAGTTCCCTACGGTGCATGCGCGAGTCGCGCTACGCCTGCCGATTGGCTCCCGCTGTGTTCTGGGAGTCGAGTGTTCCCAGAACACAACGGGGGGGGACGGGAGGTGACGTCATGCCCGCAGTTTACCCGAGACTGTGTGGCCAGAAGTGGGTGCAAATACCTGTCTTTAGACAGGTATCTGCACCCCCCTCCCCCCTGAAAGGTGTCAAATGTGACACCGGAGGGGGGAGGGTTCCGATCAGCGGGAGTTCCATTTCAGGTCTATTTTCTCGTCGAGATTCTTGTTGGCCTGTTTCCCGACGAGAAACCCGAGAGTGTGTATACTTAAAAAAAAAGGGGGAAAACTCTGCGCTAAACCCACTTACAAGTGAGGAAAAATTGATATATGACCTCTAAATAGAGGAAGGGAAATGAGTGAAAAATGAATTTAAATAGGGGAGTGCTGCTCCCTATTCAAAGCTCAAATACTTAAACTTCAAAGACATACATACAAAAAAGAAATAAGCGCGCAACTCCAAACATTTAAATGTGCAATCACAAGGGAGTGAAATAATGTTATATCAAAACCATAAAGTGATGGAAAAATTGATGTGTTGATGTGTTAATACACCCTGTACCAGGTGAACAAAAAAGATATAAATAGACCCAAAATGAATAAAGAAAGAGGTAATTGAGTGATCAAAGTCCTCAAAAAAATATATCAAAGAAAATCCTGACCACCAGATACTTCCAAGCAATAGTTCATTAATCGCTGCAGACTTTAACCCAACATCTTGAAGAAACTTGAATCTTAATATTCAGCTGAAGAAATATAAATACTGACTCTTACCCAATCGTCGGACCCCGGTTTTAAGGAGGTCAGATGAGCTTGTGCATCAGCCTGCTGGCCCCAGGTGTATAATCACTTATCTTGGGGAGGAGTGCTTCTATCTTGCAAGAAGGAAGAGAAAAGACTTCAGCTGTCTTTCCAGGCCGTATGCCACAAGAAGAATGGTAGTCAGATTTCAGTTTTCAGCTTGGAAGATGCGGGATAATAAATTCTGAACACGTAGACTCAGTGGAAATGGAGGGAGAAAAAATAGATCCTCATAGTGTAGTATATCCAAAGAATTTATTAAATAAAACACTTTAAAAACTTCACAGCAGGCACCAATCCACTTTTAAAATTCTCACAGCAAGTCACTTCATCATAAAAAAATATGTAAAAACTCAGCATAGAAAAGAAAAGAAAAGAAACAAAAGAAAGAAAAAAACAGCATAAAAACATATATATTGTAAATAAAATATACAGCCAAGGAACGAACCAAAGAGCTGGATATATGAGTGTGATGGCGTTTTAAGAATAGCTCCACCCGTCATGTTTCCCCATAACTGGCTTCAACTGGGAACGGAGACTGACTTCCCACGCCACCACATCACACTTAAATACTTCCTGGACGGGCAGGAAGTGAGATTTTTCAGTCCCACCCCTGGGGTCACTGAAGTAAGACAACTTTAGATTACAGAAAAAAATTGTAAAAAATACCATGTTCTTTACTAATACAGATATATATATATATATATATATATATATATATATATATATATATATATATATATATATATATATATATATATATACAGCAAAGACAGAATAGTTGCAAAAGATACATTTAAAAAAAATATATACATATATATGAGAAACCATAAAAATATTTAATTAATAATCTAGCTAGTCCCTGCTTAGATAAGGACAGCAAAAATTTATTGTCGGCCGGTATTAATATTACAATTTAGCAAAAATAAATATTATTAAAAAATATTAAAAAATAGAAAAATTATTTATTTATAAAGTAAAAGTTAACATTTTAAAAATTCAGAAGGCGAAGGTTGGACACATCAACTGTTATCTATATAACAGTTGACGTCCCACTCCATGTTTAAACCGAAGGGTCGATAACACTGGAGGTCATATATTCATTGAGTTTCACGTCGAGATTTATGTCTCACCAAGTCATCTCCCCTCCAGTGTGGAGTATATTTCTCAATGGCCAGTACTTTCAGTAAAGAGGGATCCTTGTTATGGTGAAAAAGAAAATGTTTTGAAACGCTATGTTCAGTAAAACCTTTGGAGATATTTCCTATGTGTTTCCCAATTCTAATATTCAGTGCTCTTTTGGTTCTACCAATATATTGTAGCCCACAAGGGCAAATAAGAAGATAAATTACTCCTTTAGTTTCGCAAGTAATAAACTCTTTGATTTTGTAGGTCCTAGATGTCACATATGAACTAAAGGTAGAAGATCTCATAGTTTCAGAATTCTTACACACTTTACATCGCCTACATGGAAAGAAGCCTTTCAAGTTACCAAACATACTAATTTTGAGGGGTATGTCAATAGCACTGGGTGCCAATCTATCCTTCAAAGTGGCAGTTCTCCTATAGATGACATTGGGTCTGGTGGGTAAATGTACCCCCAGTATCTCATCTCCTTTGAGAATTTTCCAGTGCTTTTTCATAGTTTAGTTAACCCACCAATGTTGTGATGAAAAAGTCGTAACAAATGCCCACTCAAAACTATTATTATTTGTATTCCTGGCTTTGGGTTTTGGCTCCAGTGTATCAGCTTTATATCCTTTGTCTAGGAAGCGATTTTTAAGGATATCAGCTTGTTCTTTAAAGTCTTCTATTCTGGAACAGTTTCTTCTTATCCTCTGGAACTGTCCTTTAGGAATTGCTTCCAACCATCTAGGATGGTGACAACTTCCTACTGGTATATAACCATTCCTGTCAGTGGTTTTAAAGAAGGTTTTGGTAACCAGCCTCCCTTCCTCTTTTGAAATAACCAAATCTAGAAAATTCACAGAGACAATATTTGCTTCATAGGTAAAGCTAATTCCCCATTGGTTATTATTAACCATGTTCATAAACGTTTGCAAGGACTCGGTATTCCCTTTCCAGAGGAAGAAGGCGTCATCAATATATCTTCTCCAAAAAAGTAATTGGGGACATCTCCACGAACAAATGTGATCATTTTCCCATAATGCCATGAAAAGATTGGCGAGGCTGTGGGCAAATTTAGCCCCCATCGCCACGCCTGTCTTTTGTAGAAAAAACTTTCCGTCATAGAAATCGCCACGCCTGTCTTTTGTAGAAAAAACTTTCTGTAATAGATATTGCCACGCCTGTCTTTTGTAGAAAAAGCTTTTCGTCATAGATTTTCTTTTCTATCCTGAGTTTTTACATATTTTTTTATGATGAAGTGACTTGCTGTGAGAATTTTAAAAGTGGATTGGTGCCTGCTGTGAAGTTTTTAAAGTGTTTTTTTAATAAATTCTTTGGATATACTACACTATGAGGATCTATTTTTTCTCCCTCCATTTCCACTGAGTCTACATGTTCAGAATTTATTATCCCGCATCTTCCAAGCTGAAAACTGAAATCTGACTACCATTCTTCTTCTGTCATACGGCCTGGAAAGACAGCTGAAGTCTTTTCTCTTCCTTCTTGCAAGATAGAAGCACTCCTCCC
Source organism: Rana temporaria (assembly GCF_905171775.1). Classification (NCBI taxonomy): domain Eukaryota; kingdom Metazoa; phylum Chordata; class Amphibia; order Anura; family Ranidae; genus Rana; species Rana temporaria. The sequence goes on from NC_053494.1 coordinate 65,493,061, forward strand.
CAAGATAGTTGATTATACACCTGGGGCCGGCAGGCTGATGCACAAGCTCATCTGACCTCCTTAAAACCGGGGTCCAACAATTGGGTAAGAGTCAGTATTTATATTTCTTCAGCTGAATATAAAGATTCAAGTTTCTTCAAGATGTTGGGTTAAAGTCTGCAGCGGTTAATGAACTATTGCTTGGAAGTATCTGGTGGTCAGGATTTTCTTTGATATATTTTTTTGAGGACTTTGATCACTCAATTACCTCTTTCTTTATTCATTTTGGGTCTATTTATATCTTTTTTGTTCACCTGGTACAGGGTGTATCAACACATCAACACATCAATCTTTCCATCACTTTATGGTTTTGATATAACATTATTTCACTCCCTTGTGATTGCACATTTAAATGTTTGGATTTGCGCGCTTATTTCTTTTTTGTATGTGTGTATACTTACCTGTCGCCGTGGAAACCCACGCATGCTCGAAATGACTTTGACGCATGCGCGGTAGCTTCCACGGCATAGATAGGGTGAAGCAAGATGGCGGCAACGGCATCAGATGTGACGAGCGCATGCTCGTCGTACGCGATGACGTCATTGCGTTCTTGCCTTTCAAGAGAACCGCGGTTCTTTTGAAAGTGTAGTGTAAGTACTACTGCGCTGTCTTCAAAAGTAAAAAATAATTATATTAATGTGTGTTATGCACAACTTGCTGGTGCAACCAATCAAGTAAGATAAATCTTGGAGTAACAAATGTAAAGAAAATAATGGCTGTGCTGCAATATAAAAAATGCAAAAATGACAAAGCTTGAAAAATTGTGATTAAAACAAACACCCTAAATGTGTGTTACGGGTCACCTACTCTTCACCCTCTAATGAAGACGAGGTGAATGAAATATTAAAATATAATAGAATATAATCCTAAAGCCCAAGGAGACAGTGCCTGTCAGTGGAATAACTGAATGACACTAACCACTCGCAGGAAACTGTCACATCTATGTGCAATATGTAACAAACTGTACAGATGAATGACAGTGTAAACATATCGTAAATTGTATGAAATTATAGTCCAAAATAAAATCCAATAGATCCAGTGCTTGTAAATTCCTTTCCAAACGTGAAATGCAATAGTGGTAAACAAAGCACCTTAAGAAAGTGTGATGATCCCCAATGGATAGAGAAGCCGCCACCACAGAAATCACTGCCGCTTACCGAATTTATTGATCTCATAAGCGAGATCAAAATAGCTTAAGGCACATAGAAGAAAGGTGTGGGTTGGATCCACACAGCAGAGAACAAACACAAAACAGCGAGTGGAGATTGCTGGTGGAAATAACTGCTGCCCCTACTGATTTACTACCACTTAGTGGAGTAAGAAGAATGAGAGAAAAGGGGGGGGTGTAGGTATGGCGCTGTTCTGATGAAGAACCGGGGAATAAATGTGGTGTTGTCCCCAGCTACAAAAAGTGTGTGATACAATGAAGCGTGAAGTGTTGAGAAAATAATAATATGAGACACAAAAATTTAAATTAAAAATATATGTGTGTATGCGTGTTAGACCCTTGGCCGGGTGTTTGCTGGTGCAGTGTACCCTCGGTCTGGTATTGGTAGGTGCTAGGCTAATGCTGCTTGTGAATGTGACAGCAAACCTCAGGGTACAAGGTACAACATCAAACACAATGGATGAATAATATTTTTGACTTACAAAAATTTGTACGAAAACTAAATCTAAGGAATAACTCCACTTTTAACCCCAAGATGCAACAAAATGAAAGTCTTCTGGTTTTTAAAAAAATGGTGGAGGACGACATTAGAAAAATGAATAGTAACAAATCTAAAAGCAGTAAAATGTAAAATTTGGAAGACTATAAAGGAAATAGAAAAGAAAAAAGACATTATAATACGTCCAGCCGACAAAGGGGGAGGTTTAGTAATCATCAACAAAAAAGATTACGAAACAGAAATGGGCAACTTATTGAGCGCACAGGACACATACAAGAAACTTAAAGGAAATCCGAAGACGAATTATGAGAAGAAACTGAGAAGTCTCGTAAAAAGAGGAGACAGTAGGGGAATCCTAACTAAAAGGGAAGCCATCTATCTGAGCCCCCAATCAGCTAAAACACCAGTCATCTACTATGTACCTAAGGTGCACAAAAATCAGACCAAACCCCCGGGAAGACCAATAATAAGTGGAATCGACTCACTCTTCACCAGACTGGGATCATATATAGATGGCTTCTTTCAACCTTTGGTGGCACAAGGCAGATCATACCTAAAAGACAGCAGACAACTCATAGCTGAACTAAGGGAGCTCAGGACCCAAGAAAGTGACATTCTAGTGACCATTAAAGCGGTTGTAAACCGCATATATAATTTTTTTTTTTTTACCTGCAAGGCAAAATGCATAATCAGCTAGTATGCACCGCATAATAGCTGATTATGAAATACTTACCTCAAAACGAGGTGAACAACACTTACCTGGTTCACGCCGAGTGAGATGTCATCTTGCTCCGGCGTGTCTTCCGGGTATCGCCGCTCCAGCGCTGTGATTGGCTGGAGCTGCGCCGCTCCAGCGCTGTGATTGGCTGGAGCGGCGATGACGTCACTCCCACGCATGCGCGCGGGAGATTTAAAATCGGCAAGGTCCGGCGGCTGCCGGATCTTCCGCTGTGGATCCCCCCTGCGCATGCGCCGCCCGCATTGCGAGGGGAATATCTCCTAAACCGTACAGGTTTAGGAGATATTCTTTTTACCTACAGGTAAGCCTTGTTATAGGCTTACCTGTAGGTAAAAGTGCAAATTTAAGGTTTACAACCGCTTTAATGTAAACTCACTATACACAAACATCATTCAAAGAGACGGCATTAGTAGTGCAGAATGGGCATTATACAATCAAACAGATCTGAAGGAGGAACAAATACAATTTATTTTGGAAGGTTTGGAAATGGCAATGAGCCACAATTACATCTGGTATAAAGGGGAATACTACACTCAAACAAAGGGAGTAGCCATGGGGGCCAAATATGCCCCCAGTGTAGCAAACCTTTTTCTCAAGCGGTGGGAGACAGAACAAATCTTCAGTGTACAGAGAGAAAATCTATCACTGTATCGAAGATACATAGATGACATAGTCATCATATGGCAGGGAACAGAACAAGAACTACAAAGTTTTTTTGATGAGATTAATCAAAATGCATATGGCATCACTTTTACAGGTACCTGGAACAAAGAGAGTATAGATTACCTCGACCTCCAAATATACAAAAATAAAGGATATCTAAACACTAAAACTTTCTTCAAGAAAACAGACAGAAATGGCTACATTCCAACAAAAAGCTGCCACCACCCACAGTGGATAGGCAATATACCCAAAGGACAACTAATGCGAATATATAGGAACTGCAGTAACTTGAATGAATATGAACAACAAGCAGATACCATTATTAAAAGATTCATAGCGGGGGCGTGTCCTGGCTATGGAGGAGTGAGGACGTGTGTGTCTGCTGCTCCGTTCCACAGCTACGAGCGTGGGACCTCCGCCAAACACCTCCTAAGATGTCTCACAAGAACCGGGCATCCTCGCAGCCCCCCCGGGTGGACCGCACAAAGCAGGGACAGCTGGATTCCTTCCTCACGGAGCCAAATAGGAGCGGCCGCGAGACCTCCAAGATGGCGCCGGCCGGGAAATCACAGCATGCAGCGCGGGCTTCACAGGCTGCCACGTCTCGGTCCCAGCTACAGGCATACTCCCCTGTGCCTTCCCCGTCGCTGGTGAGTGACCCGACGGCCCCGATTTCCCTGAGCTTGCCCTCCTCACTACTAGGCCTGTCAGAGGGGCCTGACCCTCTGGAGGACGCGGACATCAGACGCCATATTTGGGCCCTCCCTACCAAAGCAGACTTGGAGCGCTTTGCGGATCGGGTCGAGAGGGCCCTGAAGGAAGACGTAGCCCAGCTCAAAGCTGACACTACCCACCTAGGTAACAGGGTGGAAACCCTGGAACAAAAGCTGGAGGACGTGCTTCCAGTCATCTCCCAGCTACAAGAGACATGCTCCGCTCATAGTCACCAGATAGAGGCCCTGTTATGCCATTTAGATGACATGGAGAATCGCAGTCGCAGGGCGAATATCCGGATACGGGGCCTGCCTGAGGCGACAAGTGCCAGGGACATTGTTCCTACCTTGGAGGATATATTTAAGGACATCTTGGGCCTGCCTGCCACTGCTGTGGTGGAGATTGACCGCGCGCACAGGGCTCTCAAACCCCCGTCCCAAGACGTGAACAACCCGCGCGATGTCATCTGCAAACTCCATAAATATACGCTTAAGGACCGTATCATGCAAAAAATGCGGGGTAAATCCCACTATGATTTTGACGGTGCGCACTTGTCCTTTTACCAAGACATTTCCAGGCGCACTCTCATGCAGCGGCGGTTGCTGCGGCCTCTCCTGGTAGCCTTACAAGAAGCAGGCCTGTCATACCGATGGGGTTTCCCCTTTTATCTGCAGGCCACTAAGGAGGGCAGAACTGTGACCCTTCGCACGAAAGATGATCTACCGCACTTCTTATCTTCCCTCGACCTGGACCCGGTGGATTTCCCGGACTGGAGGACCTCATCGGCTCTTCCCGCTATCTCCCTCCCACCCTCGGGTCCTTGGCAGACGGCCAAGCGCAGGAACCGCAGAAGAGGACGTGGACAGCGCATCTCTGAATCCTCACAGGGCCCTGCTCCGGTCGGAGACTGATGAACTTTTGTGCATAGGCTCGCTATACAGCTTCTTCCTCTCCTTCTTTTTTAATTTTTTTTTACATCTCCGGCTGGAGATGCTGGAAGATTCCTGACATTGGCATGCTGACGCCCGCCTACCACAGACCTGGCGTTGCTTGAGCCCTTTGTATCTGCTTCACTAGTGATTTATGGCTCCCTGTCCCTCTCTCCCTCACCACCCCACGTCTGACGCGGTGGACGGTGGCGGATGCCCCCCCTCTCCCTCTTTCCATGTTGGCCACGTTCCCCCAGTAGGCCACCCCCTCATTTTGGGTACTGATCCCCATTGGGATCTTGGACTGGGGTCCGAGCCCCCCTTCCGTAAGGACTGGGGTCCCGGACAGGGTCCATAGTGATTTCGTTAGACTGTTTGGCCTAGGCCATCTTGTCATGTTTCCTATGTCTTTACGTCTTTTTGATGCTTGTTTTTTTATCTCCCTCCTATCTCTTTTCTATGCCCCCCTTTTTTTTTCTTCTTCTCCTTCCTCCTTCCCTCGTCTTTCCCCCCTCTCTCCTTTTCCTAGGTGCGTTTTACTGCTCTGCCTTCCACACCGGGCGCCTCGCAATGATCAGCAACTCCATTCTCTCCGACTCTACCTATGGCCACCCTGCAGGTAAGCACCTATAATGTTCGAGGCCTATGCTCTCCTCACAAACGTAGCAAGCTCTGGGGGGAGTTGAAGCGGCTGAAGGCACAGGTGGTGTTCCTACAGGAGACCCACTTCACGCCACGGTCGCTACCCAGGCTCCCTAAACATCTTTTTAGCCAGTGGTTTCTTAGCACGTCTCCGACCCCTAAGTCCAGAGGTACAGCTATTGCCATACACCGGTCGTGCCCCTTTCAGCCCACTGATACCCTGATCGACCCTCTGGGTCGCTATGTGTTCCTGAAGGGCTCCCTAGCGGGTCATGTATACACATTTGCGTCCATCTACGCCCCTAACACAAATCAGTTGGGTTTCCTCGATTCTACACTGGAACGATTGGGTGAATTTAGAGAGGGCTTCCTGATCTTGGGGGGAGACTTCAATGTCAGCCCTAACCCCTTGCTGGACACATCCCACGCTAGACCAACGCATTCTCATGCGTTCCTTAAGCATTTCCGCAAATCCCTTCAGTCCCTCCTGCTGAGAGATAGCTGGCGCTTGTTACACCCCACTGACCGTGACTTTAGCTACTACTCCACGGTACACGACGTTTATACCCGCATAGACCACCTATATGTGGATCGGAACACCCTGGAACTCCTGCAATCTGCCTCGATAGGCTCGATCACCATTTCAGATCACGCGCCGGTCTCTGTCGTCTTTGCTCTTCCCTCGGGATCGCGACGCTCCTGGACATGGCGGCTCAATGATAACTTACTAGACGATACGGGGGTGGTGGGTGAAGTCTCGGATACCTTGTCCCATTACTTCTCTGAAAACTCTACCAGTGATGTGAGTGAGGGCACGTTGTGGGAGGCCCATAAGGCTGTGGTTAGAGGGGCATTGATCTCTCAGGGGTCCCGGTTGAAACGGGAACGCATGGCAGACTTTCACAGGGTGTACACCGCCCTCCAGAAGGCTGAACTCCACCATAAGGCGACGGGGGGACCAGAGGCACTGAGCACCTTGACTGAACTGCGGGAACTGCTCCTGCATCTTTTGGATAGGCAGGCGCATAAACGATTCCGCTATATGTCCCATAAGTTCTATGAACATGGGAATAAATGCGGGCGTATGCTAGCACGAGCGCTACGAGCTCGGACTGCGCAGATGCATGTCCATAAGCTGTATTCCCCTTCAGGGAAGCCGACGGTCCTGTCCTCTAAAATTGCTGCGGGCTTTCGGGACTACTACGCCACTTTATACCACTTGAACTCTGGACTCCCCCCCTCGGCGAGGGACACCAAGCGTCAGGCGATTCGGGACTACTTGGCCTCGTCGGGTCTCCCTTCACTCACGGACGATCAGTCCTCAACTTTAGAACAACCAATTACCCTGTCTGAGCTTAGATTGACAATTAAATCTTTACCCAATGGGAAGAGCCCGGGCCCGGATGGGTTCACTACGGCCTACTATGCGACATTTCTCTCCCACTTAGAGTCACCCTTGTTGAGGTACTTCAACTCTATAGCAGAGGGCAAAACAATTCCCCCGGAGGCATTATTAGCTCACATCACGGTAATTCCGAAAGAGGGCAAGGACCCTGCCGCCCCACAGAGTTACCGCCCTATTTCCCTCCTCAACCTGGACGTGAAGATACTAGCAAAAATATTGGCTAATAGGCTCAAACATCTGTTGCCCGGACTTGTGCACCTTGATCAGACGGGCTTTATTCCAGGCAGGGAAGCCAGGGACAACTCCCTGAGAGCGATTCAGCTTATTCACTGGGCTCGCTCCCGCACAGACCCCCAACCCTACCTTATCTTATCAACTGATGCCGAAAAGGCATTTGACCGGGTTGATTGGTCATACCTGCAGGAGGTGCTTAGCCATTTAGGCCTGGGACCCCGCATGTATGCTTCCGTCTTAGCCCTTTACTCTGATCCGTGTGCACAAGTGAAGGTGAACGGTACCCTCTCTTCCCGCTTCCCCATCAGGAACGGCACGAGACAGGGCTGCCCTCTCTCACCCCTCCTTTTTGCTCTGGTGCTAGAGCCTTTGCTCCGCACTGTTAGGGCAAATGGTGATATTAAGGGTCTGCAGGTCGGGAATGCGGAGCATAAGCTTTCGGCTTATGCTGATGATGTCCTTTTCCACCTAGAGAGCCCCCTGATCTCGTTGCCGAATCTGTTGAAGGAACTTAAACACTTCGGAACCCTATCCAACTTTAAAATAAATTATGGGAAATCTGAGATCCTCCCCATTAACTTATCACCGGACCTAGCGAAGAGACTTAAAGACGCCTTCCCATTTTCATGGGCCAAGACATCCCTGCGCTACCTAGGTGTACAGCTCACAGATAGATATGACGCCCTATACAATGCTAACTTCCCCCCCCTGCTAGCCGCAATTAAGGCGGACCTTTCCCAGTGGACTCGCACTGCCTTCACCTGGCTGGGCCGGGTGAACGTAGTGAAAATGAACGTTTTGCCCCGCATCCTTTTTTATTTTCAGATGCTTCCGATTCGATTGCCCAGGCTATTCTTTGACCGTCTCTCTAGCATGCTAACTGAGTTCGTCTGGAATGCACGTAAGCCCCGAATAGCTCTTAAGATGCTGAAACGCTCTAAGACGGAGGGTGGACTGGGATTCCCTGACGTTAGGCGATACTACAGAGCGGTGGCCCTTCAGAGGATACTCAACTGGCGTTTCCATACTCACTCGAAGCTCTGGGTGTCTCTGGAGAAATGTCTTGCAGGACGGAACCTATCATACGCACCATGGTTACAGCGGGAACATAGGGGACTTTCAGAGACGACTTCCCCATTGATGAAGCACGTGCTTGCGATCTGGGACAGAATGAATGTTGCGCTTAAATTGTCTCCCCCTGTGTCGCCGCTGGCCCCATTGGGTGGCTTTCTTTGGTTCCCTCCGGGAGAGCAAATGGCCTTTTTTGAATCATGGCTAGATGATGGAAACGCCAGTTGCGGGAAACTTATAAAGGATGGTAAACTCCTAGCTTATGAGACCCTCCCTACGGGACGACATGGCCCACAGATGAATTTCTGGCGCTATAGGCAGCTGCACCACTTTTTTGAGAAACAGGGCCATAGGATCAGGGACCCCTCCTCTCTTACCCCGTTTGAAAGTCTTTTTGCTAGTGAAGATCCTACCCCCCACTTGGTATCGGAGCTGTACCACCTGCTGGGGTCCGCTGCCCCTCTGCCTACACCTGCTTATATACGGAGATGGGAGAGGGATCTGGATCAGGTCCTGACGGAAACGCAACTGACCCATCTCTACCGCCTCACTCATACTTCCTCCGTAGACTCTAAAACCCAAGAGACAAATTTTAAAATATTGTCTCGCTGGTACCGTGTGCCGGCGGACATGGCGTGCATTTACCCTACTGAATCCGGGTTGTGCTGGCGCAGGTGTGGGCACAGGGGTACGCTCCTCCATGTTTGGTGGGATTGCCCCTTGATTGTACCCTTCTGGGCGGACGTTAAAGATCAGATACTGATGATCACGGGGATTGATATCCCCCTCTCTCCGGTGCACTTCCTTCTCCATGTCCCGACAGTCCCTCTAAGTCAGTATAAGAAAAGTGTTATTCCACATTTACTTAACGCAGCCAGGCGGCTGCTTCCAACTTACTGGAGGCAGTCCAAAGTTCCTGGTCGTGAGGACTGGACGCGGGTGGTGAGTGCCATCGGAGAGGCTGAGAGGTGGGTGGCGACCTGTCGCGACCGACGCGAACAGCATACGGCCATTTGGGCGCCGTGGACGGATTACGTCTCGGACCCTAACTTAGTTCCCAGTAGCCTAGATGTCGCCCTGCTGGAACTTGCGGAGCCCTCCCTTAAGACCCGCAGGCTGCAGGCTCTCGCTGGTGGAGAGGCTGAACCCCTTGGTAGTTAGCCGAGGAGGTGGTCGGTCGATGATGGAACTTTGGACTGGAGTGATGCGCCCGGTGTGGAGGTGGACGTGCCCTTCGCTAGCGTTTGAGGTATGCACTGCTCTTCTCTCCCCCCTTTCTTACCCCCCCCCTTCTTTTTTTTCCCTTCTCTCTATTCCTTCTCATCTTCCCCCCTTCTTCTTTCTCTCTACACCTTTCATTTACTACTCAGTTTCTGGTGCCTCTCCCTCTTTCCCCCTCTTTTACTCTTCAGTTTTGTTTCTTGTCCTAATTTTTGAGATATTTTGCCAGTGGGACTTTTATGCCTGTGTATGTTGGATATGCTGTGAGGTTAACCGAAAACCGCTACTGGACCGTGATTAGTACCACGGCCTCGCCTAAGTGCCTTAGCTGGCCCCATGGCCCTGGCCCTCTGGCTCACCCGAGGGTGTTGGGTGGTAGTTGGAGGCCTCAGTGCCCCCCCCTCCGCCCTGGGTGTGGGCAACAGATCTGGGTCCTAGCCTTGCGGCCTCTTAGTCCCCCTATTGTTTTTGGCTTCTTGCAATGGCACATATATGACCTCCCTACCTGGCTCGTCCCCGGGTTTTGGGGGTTCGGCGGATACCTTAGCTTTTTCCCTCCGAGGCTCCATTCTGTTGTTGTTTGCCTCCATACCCTCTTAGAAGGCCGCCCACTTGGCTACCTTGCTGCCCCGGGGCCGGCGCGGCTGCCGACGCCCTCTTGGATGGTGGCTGCCGTGGTGGTCCCCGGGTTTACAATTTCGTTTAATAAAGCTGTTGATGGATGCATATACATTATGATTTGTCCGAGATAAACCTTGGCTGTTTGACGGTCCTGCGAGGCTGGATTTCGATATGTAAAATCCCGTTGGACGTGCCTGTCCTATGCCTTATATGCCTTCCTCCCCCCCCCCCCTTTTTTATTTTCTGTTCCTTTTTATTCCTTCAATAAAATACTGATTATACAAAAAAAAAAAAGATTCATAGCAAAAGGGTATAAAGAGAGAGAACTTTTAACACTGAAAGAAAATATCAAGAACATGAATAGAACCACCATGATATAAGGCACCACTGATACCAGAAAGAATAAAAATAAAAACCTTGATATTGCTTTTCTCACAGGTTTTAACAGACAACACAAACTCTTTGAGAAAGTCATAAAGAAACATTGGCCGATTCTCCAATCTGACAAAATTTTGAGAACTATCTTGCCATCAAAACCCTCCTTCATCTATCGCAAAGCACCGAATTTAAGGAACAAACTGGTGCATAATGCACTTGACCCACCTAAACAAATCAAGATTCTCAAGAACCTAAAAGGATTTTTTAAATGTGGGCAATGCCTTCCCTGTAGAACTAGTAAAAAAACGAATAAGAAAACATCTAAATTCACTTCAACAACCAACGGTTCTGAGCATAACATAAACGAACCTATAACCTGCCATAGCACACATGTAACGTACGTCATAGAGTGTCCATGCCACAAACAGTACATCGGGAGAACCACTACAACTACAACTGCATGTTAGAATAAGAGAATACATAAACAACATTAAGAAAGGTTTCCCAAAACACAGTGGGCTAAATTCAGAGAGAGTTACGCCGGCGTATCAGTAGATACGCCGTCGTAACTCTGAATCTACGCCGTCGTAAATTTAAGCGTATTCTGGAAACTATATACGCTTAAATTAGGCTAAGATACGAGCGGCGTAAGTCTCCTACGCCGTCGTAGCTTAGGGTGCATATTTACGCTGGCCGCTAGGTGGCGCTTCCGTCGATTTCAGCGTAGAATATGCAAATGAGCTGGATACGCCGATTCAGAAACGTACGTGCGCCCGGTGGATTTTTTTCTGTCGTTTGCGTAAGGCTTTTTCCGGCGTAACGTTACTCCTGCTTCTATGAGGCGTACGCAATGTTAAGTATGGACATCGTTCCCGCGTCGAATTTTGAAAATTTTACGTCGTTTGCGTAAGTCGTTCGGGAATAGGGCTTCACGTCGAAAGCATTGACGATTTGCGGCGGAATTTCGAGCATGCGCACTGGGATTTCTTCACGAACAGCGCATGTGCCGTTCGTTAAAGACGTCATTTACGTGGGGTCATGTTTTTATTTACATAAAACATGCCCACCTCTTCTCAATATAAATTTGGCGCGCTTACGCCGGCTGATTTACGCTACGCCGCCGCAACTTACAGAGCAAGTGCTTTGTGAATACTGCAGTTGCTCGTCTAAGTTGCGGAGGCGTAGCGTAAATAGGATACGCCACGCCCGCACAAAATTACGTCCCCCTACCTGAATCTAGCCCAGTGTCTCAAGACATTTCAGGGATCACCATATGAAAGATCCCTCCTGCATGGTGTTCAATAAAAGAATAAAGATCTCACAAAATGAAACGAAATGGATTTTCCAGCTTGAGACTCTCCAGCCAGCAGGAATGAATATAGACTTAGATCTAAATTGCTTCCTCACCAATTTTTTATTTTAATTTTAATTTTCAGAATACAACCAAATTCATATCACCAGTTCTTTTTTAGTATTCTATTCTATTTTCAGTCGATATTCCTATGCCCATTTTTACTCACTAAGTAATATCCGTCCACATATCCATGTTCCGTTTACAGTCCACATATATATATTCCCATTCACTGCCATTTTACCTGGTTTTATGCATTACATTCACGTATTACATGTGTTTTAAATAATTTTAATTACTATTGATTTTATGTCTAATTTTATGTCTATTTTTGCATATCAAATTGCGGCATCTAAGGTTTTGTCACAAACATGGAACTCATGGGCTGCAAAATTATTTTTATCCTCCAATACTGAATATTATTTTTATAATTTGGCTTTCATTACCAGCCTTTTTAGAATCTCCTTTTTTCCTCCACGGCCATCATGCTCCCTTTTTGGCATTAAGGTATTGGGACTTCAGTCTCCAAATATCCACTCAAAAATGGCCGCGAGAGTTTGCTCATCTAAGCAGACTTCAGTCTGAAAAACCCTTCCTAAAATGGCCACCATTAATGGCTTGTCCCAGTGCGCAATCGCACATGAGATTCCATGGACTATATAAAGCAGAGAAGTGTAGCCTGACGTTACGCTCCCGATGACGTCAGACGAAACGCGTAGGGCGGAGTCAGAGGCACGTTGGTCTAACACTTCCGGCCTGGGCTACAAACACAGTTTGTTCAGCGCCAGTTTACTGTCCTTTTTGCCTTTTTTGTTTATGTACAATGTGAGTATTTTTAAACACTTTGCACATTAAACTTTAATTTTAAATGGATTTACACTATGGGCATCCTTTCTTCTCCCGTATAAACACCTTGAAGGATCGCAAACAGTGCCCGGAGCCGGCCCCAGTTATCCCCAGGCTGCTACACAGTGGCACTTATACTGTGACTGCGTCATACCCCAGGAGGGGGAGAAGTATCTGGTGAGTGCAACTTTGTACAGAGCACGGTGTGTCACGCACAAGAACATGATCTGAAGGGCTCACCCAGCAATTTTAAGCACAAAGTCACCTTATCACTTCTGGACTTTATTTATGCATTTCTAAAGGTTTACGTGTGTTTTTTTTCCCCCTCATTTTATGTAGCGTTCCTCCAATGGTCCTTTTCCATCTTTGCCCTGTATTTATTTTTTGATTTCTTTATTTTCCCTGGTCCCCTTGTCTAATGACGTCCCGAAATTGCATTTTTATTGTTATTGTTTAAACCCATAGACTACCCGGCCCTTTTGAGTAGGCAGTGATTTCCGCTCCCTTTGTGCGGACACTTTCTTGTTTTCCTGTACCCGGTTATTGAGCGCCCTTGATTCGCGTCGCTGTGACGCGCACAATGGGCGGTTCCAATGAGTGCGTTGTGTTCCGGTGTAGTCATTTGACATCCCGTGCACCTGATTGGGTGCGCTGCGGTCACATGATCCCTGGGATGCTGGGACTGCACTGGACGTCTTGGGTCATGTGCTGTATGACGCGCAGGATGCGCGTCACCAGCGGCCTGGCCATGGGGCTGCGCTCTGATTGACTAGAGCTCGGCCACCTGACGCTGACGTCAGTAGTGGGCGCGCTGTTTGCACGCCCAACACGGTGGACATGGAGGACAGGAATTATGCTTGCTTGCTTCCAATGTTTATTCATTGCTCCACCCACAAGCAATTACCCCATTCAATCCAGGGACAGCTGTTGTATCGCTGGAGTGAGTGGACATCTACACCTGAGGCCCATCATCCTTCAAGTAAGTATAAAGTGGAGTCAGGGGGGTTTCTGTCAGCACTCATTTTCCTCCCTTCCCTTGTTGGAGTTGGAGGTTATTTTGGTTTCTGGTCTTTTTTGGTTTCCATGACTGGAGTGTCCGTTCATTCCTATTTGAGCTGATGTACTGGGAGTGGTAAGTACACTTTAGGGAGATTTCATTTATTTTACTCCTAGCTTCACCTTTTTAGTGAAGAATCTAATACCCTCCCTGTATACATCTATCTAAATTTCTCCCCAGCCATGACACTTCTTATTGCTCTATGACTGCTGACATTGTTGTGGATACTCATGTTATCCCACCCCCCCCATGGTTATGGAGCCCTCTGGAGTGGGGGATCGTTATGGACATTGAGCATATCATCTGGTTTGGTCGCCCTGATTGCGGCTCACATACAAGCTCCATGGGGATGATCTAGGCGCTCTGTGTCTGGAAAAGGGTGAGTCCCATTCCTTTTACATATTGAGCTTTCCACCTCTCCCCTTTATTTTCCACATGCTGCAAATGTCAAATTTTTGGTCACAGGTACATTTTATATGTATGTTATTATATACCCTTCTTTTGTTTTAGGAAAAACTTTCACTGCTTTTTGTTCCCTGAAGAAAGATGTATTACTGAGACATCTGAAACGCGTCGGATAAATGATCATCCATGCCCTTAGCCTAGTCCTGGGGTGTGCGGTGATCCTCTAGCATTAACACATTTTTCCAATCTAGAAATTTTTCATCTTTTTAAATAATGTTGTCATTATGAAGTGTTTATGCTTTGAACAAATGTATTAAAATTTATATTTTTATGACCTAGTTGTCATAATTGCTTTTTGGTTGCCCGAAAAATCTCACCTCACTTAGAGGTATCCATCTTTTTCATTTGATACAGGGATGTTGGCAACCTCATGCTTCCATACATGAGCCAAATCTTTTCATAAATTATAGGGTGGACAATACACCCACATACCTCGCTGGGCTCATGTATCTTGGCATGGATCCTACTTTTTTCTAAAAACAATTTTCTTTTTTCAGACTCTGGTTTATATTTTACCCCGGACTCTATTGGGTAATTCCATGAGAACAGGGTCCAGAGCCTGTCCAAACTACCCACTTCTATATATTTTTTTGGGTTTCCTCTTTGGAGGATTAGAAATTATGATTGTTTTTGTTTAAAACATCTCTCGCTTAAACATTTCCCCCCCCCCCTCCTTCCCCTTTTTTTCCCCCACCCCCCCTTTTTTTTTTTTTGTTTGTTTTTTGGTCTTGCTTTTGTTTTTGTTTTTGTTGGTTAGGAAGGGTGATTAGGACGGCGCCACTACATCATGGGGGATCTCAAGGGTGGTCAGTGGGAAGAACTCATGTCCAAAATTGAAAAGAACTACCAAGGTAAGGAACAACTCACATCTGACCTGGCATCCCTTTTCTTTAACCTGACCAAGGTTCTAGAGAAAAAAGCTGCCTTGCATTGGCATATACAGTCCATGGAAAGATACATTAGTGAACATATTAATCCAATTGGATTACGCATTCAGATCTTTCCGATTTTGGACACAATTAGCAAGGAGCTTAAAAGTAACTGGGAGGCCAGACTAGATGAATGTTCCAAGAACCTAATGCAACTGCTACAAAATGAGTATCGTCAGCAGCTTCAAGTGCTGGATAAAGAAATTGAAGCCCTTTATGCTAATTTGACTCCTTTAAAGCCCTTAGAAGAATATGCCAACCTTGAACAAAAACTCAAGGAGCATCTGGAAACCTTCAGTAAATCAATTCTGATTAAAAAAGAAAAAAAGTATTGGAGAGACAAAAACGCATTCCGTGAAGGGAGAGCATATAAATGGGACAATATTAAAAGGTTTAGAAATCAAAATCCCAAGAAAAATAGCAAAATAGATGGTAAACATAAAGACTATTCCTCTGACACTCCCTCAAACTCCTCCTCCTCTATGTCCTCCAACACGGGGCGTATAGCATCAAAAAGGAAAGGGGCCTCCTTCAAACAAAACGTTGAAGGGGAAGTCAAACAGGCCAATAAAAAGGCCGCAACAGTGCCACAACTATCCCTGGTCACAAATAATTCTAGAAAAATAACGACTCCCTCGAGTGAAGTAATTGATGGGGATACCAAGGATCCACCATCCAACAGAAGCAGACTTTTCCCCAAAAAAGACAGTGGGGCCATTCCCAAAACACAACGTACCGCATTGGACAATTTTTTGGACAAGAGGGGGATGCCAGCAGCGTCCCCCAACCTAACAATAATGGATATACCTCCTGCACTACCGAATCTGAACCAGGAGGGGGTCTGAACATCATCAATCTTTCCTCCCATAGCCTCACAGCAGTAGAGCATGAGGTTTTGTCATTGGGACTTTCCTTTTGTCCCAATATGGGTACGAACATATTCGATGCTGTTAAAGACATACATTTGTTTGCCTGTAGGCTGTTTTATAAAAGCCTATATGCAAAACATATTGATCCACTCAAAGAGCTGGCCCCTAACCTTAAGGCAGCAGACTTCAAAGCCCTTAGGGATCTAAATCTCCTACTTCAGGAGAATGAGACATTAGATGGAGCTTGGGACAATGAGGCTTTGGAGGAAATGGAGAATGAGGATAACATCAAAAATAAGGATCCAATGTCTAGATTCAAACGAAGATCAAATAAATTTCCTATGCTAAATCAAAATCCAGCCATTTCCCACTTTGTCAGAGAAACTTCCAAAGAGCTTGAAGCCATGAAAAAGGACAGTGTCCATTCAAATCTAAGTTCCGAACAACAACTAGCTTTGAAAATTCTGAGAAATCTTCCAGATATTACTATTAAAGCCTCTGACAAAGGGGGAAATGTGGTCTTGATGAACAACAGTAATTATGAGCGAATGTGTCTCAAAATCTTAAATAACAAACAGTGCTATCTCAAAATTTCGCCAGCTCAGGTTGATGGCTTTAATAAACAATTCTATGACCTCGTCGATGACTTTTTTCATCGAGGGGTCATAATTAAAGACTTATGGGACTTTATAAGGGTTCAACATCCCAGACAACCCACCTTCTATGCTCTCCCTAAGGTCCACAAAAACCTTGTGGACCCTCCAGGGAGACCCATAATATCGGGTAATGGCTCAATCTCTGAAGGTGTCAGTGAGGTCATTGACCAATATTTGAGACCACACGTTCTCAACCTACCATCCTACACCAAAGATACCATACATCTTTTACAGATGCTTGAAGATATGACGATACCGACGGACGCCATCTTGGTCTCCGTCGATGTTGAGACCCTGTACAACAGCATTCCCCATTCATTTGGGTTGAGGGCTGTTGAACAGGTTCTCAAGCAGCAGCCAACTACTGATTGGAAGTTCAACACCTTCATCCTTACCATGTTAGAATTTATTTTGTATCACAACACCTTTCTCTTCCAGGGCTCCCACTACCTCCAGGTACAGGGTGTGGCTATGGGAACGTGCTGTGCGCCTTCCTACGCCAACCTGTACCTGGGGGAGTGGGAGCGGGATTTCCTCCTGGGAGAGAATGCGTCGATGTGCGCTGCTCATATTTTGATTTGGCAGCGTTACATCGACGACATTTTTATTATTTGGGATGGACCGCAAAGTGGCCTCGATGAACTTCTGAGACTTATGAATATCAACAAATTTAATTTGTTTTTTACCATGTCTCATGACCAATCAGAAATCAGTTTTTTGGACATTAAAATAAAAAAAGATCCCGATGGTAAAATATACTCGACTCTCTTTAGGAAAGAGACCGCCGGGAATACCATATTACATGCTGGTAGCTTTCACCCCGAACCTCTCAAGAGGTCTATACCTTACAGCCAATTTCTTAGAATCAGGAGAAATTGTTCTTTGGAGGATGACTTCCATGAACAATGTAATGCACTCTCTCTCCGGTTATCCTCTAGGGGGTATACAAAAACTTGTCTCCGGAAGGCGTTCAACAGAGTTAAAGCCCTAGATAGACGCAAGTTGATTTTTAAAATCAAATCACAAAATGTTAGGTCAGAAGAAAACAACTCAAGGATCATTTTGGGGTTCTCAAATGAGCATGCAAGAATTAGAAGGATAATAACAAAATTTTGGCCTATACTCACTGAGGACCCCATCCTCCAAAATCTACTCTTGGATAGACCTCAACTTACGTTTAAACGTGCGGACTCACTGGGGACCATGTTGGTCCGGAGTGAGTACAAGGGCAACTCTGTCAAAGACCCTTGCAAGACACATGGGACCTTCCCATGTGGACATTGCGCGCAATGTGAGGTCATTGGTAGGAGGACCACACTGGCATTGCCCAATGGGGAGACTCTCTCGCTAAAACATTTTGCCAACTGTACCACACGAGGGGTAGTCTACCTCATGCAATGCCAGTGTGGTTCCTTCTACGTCGGCAAGACCAAACAACCCTTCCATAAAAGAGTGGAGAAACACATGCATTCTATGAGAATTGGCAACTTGTATTTACCCCTTGGGAGACATGTGGCCAAAGCACATGGGTACCACATGCCCAAAGTCAACTTTTCCGTCCTTGACAGAATACATATCCCCCTACGTGGGGGGGATTGGAATAAGGTACTTCTCCAGCGCGAAATGCGCTGGATTAGACACCTTAAAGCTACAATCTTTCCAGGACTGAAGGAGATGGAGAGCTTTAGGCCCTTCTTAGAGGGGTTCAGTTCGGGGAAAACGGACTAGCCCCCACAGGCCACCGGGAGATCATCCTCCTGCCCCTTCCCCCTTTCCTTAATCGACTAACTGTTATTTCTTTCCCTTCCCCCCCCCCCTAAACCCCCCCCCCACTCAGACCCTACTTGTACCCTTTGGGACACTGGGGCCTTAAGTTGAGATTTGTAATAAGTAGGATTTACATTTATAAATTAATTAAATTATTGTATGATTTGACTTTGTAAATGTATGAGTCGAAAAGTTTTTTTTGGATTTATATATGAAACCTTTGATTGTAAACCTGTGATTAAATATTGACGATTTGTTTGCAGCACACCTTGTGGCCCTCCAACTAGGAGCCATATGTGATAGGTACCATTTCTCGACCGGCCCTTTCTGGGTGTCTTTGGTGTCCGTGATGATCCCACCCCTCCTATCACAAGAGGGCTCCTCCATCCACTGCCGGGGGAGAGTAGCACCCTGGTGCCTGCCCCAGGGGCATTCTATGCCCTGGGGGCACTCTCTTACCCGGCAGTGGTGACTTTATTCCCCTTCTCTCAACTGTCAGACTTCCCATCTGCCAGTTTTTAAGTATTTAGGCATAGTAAACATCTTTGCCCTGTTTCTAGGAGTTCCTTCGGGAACATGATTTCCCCTCCCTTCCCTTGGGAAGGCACTGTTTGGAAATCTGTGGGCCCCCCCTTTTTTCCCCCTCATTTTATGTAGCGTTCCTCCAATGGTCCTTTTCCATCTTTGCCCTGTATTTATTTTTTGATTTCTTTATTTTCCCTGGTCCCCTTGTCTAATGACGTCCCGAAATTGCATTTTTATTGTTATTGTTTAAACCCATAGACTACCCGGCCCTTTTGAGTAGGCAGTGATTTCCGCTCCCTTTGTGCGGACACTTTCTTGTTTTCCTGTACCCGGTTATTGAGCGCCCTTGATTCGCGTCGCTGTGACGCGCACAATGGGCGGTTCCAATGAGTGCGTTGTGTTCCGGTGTAGTCATTTGACATCCCGTGCACCTGATTGGGTGCGCTGCGGTCACATGATCCCTGGGATGCTGGGACTGCACTGGACGTCTTGGGTCATGTGCTGTATGACGCGCAGGATGCGCGTCACCAGCGGCCTGGCCATGGGGCTGCGCTCTGATTGACTAGAGCTCGGCCACCTGACGCTGACGTCAGTAGTGGGCGCGCTGTTTGCACGCCCAACACGGTGGACATGGAGGACAGGAATTATGCTTGCTTGCTTCCAATGTTTATTCATTGCTCCACCCACAAGCAATTACCCCATTCAATCCAGGGACAGCTGTTGTATCGCTGGAGTGAGTGGATCATCTACACCTGAGGCCCATCATCCTTCAAGTAAGTATAAAGGGGAGTCAGGGGGGTTTCTGTCAGCACTCATTTTCCTCCCTTCCCTTGTTGGAGTTGGAGGTTATTTTGGTTTCTGGTCTTTTTTGGTTTCCATGACTGGAGTGTCCGTTCATTCCTATTTGAGCTGATGTACTGGGAGTGGTAAGTACACTTTAGGGAGATTTCATTTATTTTACTCCTAGCTTCACCTTTTTAGTGAAGAATCTAATACCCTCCCTGTATACATCTATCTAAATTTCTCCCCAGCCATGACACTTCTTATTGCTCTATGACTGCTGACATTGTTGTGGATACTCATGTTATCCCACCCCCCCATGGTTATGGAGCCCTCTGGAGTGGGGGATCGTTATGGACATTGAGCATATCATCTGGTTTGGTCGCCCTGATTGCGGCTCACATACAAGCTCCATGGGGATGATCTAGGCGCTCTGTGTCTGGAAAAGGGTGAGTCCCATTCCTTTTACATATTGAGCTTTCCACCTCTCCCCTTTATTTTCCACATGCTGCAAATGTCAAATTTTTGGTCACAGGTACATTTTATATGTATGTTATTATATACCCTTCTTTTGTTTTAGGAAAAACTTTCACTGCTTTTTGTTCCCTGAAGAAAGATGTATTACTGAGACATCTGAAACGCGTCGGATAAATGATCATCCATGCCCTTAGCCTAGTCCTGGGGTGTGCGGTGATCCTCTAGCAGTAACAAATTTTTCCAATCTAGAAATTTTTCATCTTTTTAAATAATGTTGTCATTATGAAGTGTTTATGCTTTGAACAAATGTATTAAAATTTATATTTTTATGACCTAGTTGTCATAATTGCTTTTTGGTTGCCCGAAAAATCTCACCTCACTTAGAGGTATCCATCTTTTTCATTTGATACAGGGATGTTGGCAACCTCATGCTTCCATACATGAGCCAAATCTTTTCAAGGTTTACGTGTGCATTCTTTTTAAAAAAAATTATAATTTAATTTTTGATTTGATTACCTGGCCGATGGTCTAACACCCGGCTAGGGGTATATTAATTTATTCATCTATTGTGTTTGATGTTGTACTTTGTTCACTGAGGTTTGCTGTCACATTCACAAGCAGCATTAGCCTAGCACCTACCAATACCCGACCGAGGGTACACTGCACCAGCAAACACCCGGCCGAGGGTCTAACACATATACACACTTATATTTTTAATTAAAATTTTTGTGTCTCATATTATTATTTTCTCAACACTCCACGCTTCATTGTATCACACAATTTTTTGTAGCTGGGGACAACACCACATTTATTCCCAGATTCTTCATCAGAACAGCGCCATACCTACACCCCCCTCTTTTCTCTCAGCTTATGGCACATAACCCAGCCACGGTCTCTGCTCTTCCCAAACGAATTCCTCTATTGTCCCGGTATGAATTGAAACTCAATCCGCCAATCAGTCAGCATAAGATAGAGCAAAGAGAGGAAAGGCTCACATAGCGTAAAACAGCTTAAAGGCACTTTATTGAACTTTAAAAACTGAGATCCACTCACATTTGTGTAGAAATAAATAACGTTTAAAAGTGCCCCTGGACGACGTCTTTTACGACAAAATGACATAGGGGGGAGCGGCATGCTGACGATACCGCACACTATACCACGTAGCGTAACTACGTAACTATACCAGTCCCGGAGCGTACGGGCTGTGGGAGCCGGCCGGCTTTTGACACTTTATTTATTTTTTTACAAATTTCTTTATTAAATTTTTTTCCAACATTACAAACAAATAAATACATAAATACACATTATACATACATACACAGTCTCAAAATAGCTCCTTCATAAAATCTGACTAGTGTCTGTATTAATTATAAGTTATAGTTACATAGTTAGTCAGGTTGAAAAAAGACACAGGTCCATCCAGTCCAACCACAAAAAAAACAAAAAAACAAAAAAAAAAAACACAGTACAATCCCATACACCCAACTCCATACCCACAGTTGATCCAGAGGAAGGCAAAAAAAAAAATAGCAGAGCATGATCCAATTTGCTACAGCAGGGGAAAAAATTCCTTCCTGATCCCCCGAAAGGCAATCGGATTTACCCTGGATCAACTTTACCTACAAATCTTAGTACTCAGTTATATTCTGTACATTTAGGAAAGTATCCAGGCTTTTCTTAAAGCAATCTACTGAGCTGGCCAGAACCACCTCTGGAGGGAGTCTGTTCCACATTTTCACAGCTCTGACTCTGAAGAAACCTTTACATATTTGGAGATGAAATCTCTTTTCCTCTAGACGTAAAGAGTGCCCCCTTGTCCTCAGTGTTGACCGTAAAGTGAATAACTCAACACCAAATTCACTATATGGACCCCTTATATATTTGTACATGTTGATCATATCCCCCCTAATTCTCCTCTTCTCAAGAGAGAATACATTTAGTTCCTCCATGCCTCTTATCAGTTTGGTTGCCTTTCTCTGCACTTTCTCTAGTTCCGCGATATCCTTTTTGAGAACTGGTGCCCAAAATTGGACTGCATATTCCAGATGAGGTCTTACGAATGATTTGTACAGGGGCACAATTATATCTCTCTCTCTGGAGTCCATACCTCTCTTAATACAAGAAAGGACTTTGCTTACTTTGGAAACCGCAGCTTGGCATTGCATGCCATTATTGAGCTTATGATCTACCAAGACCCCCAGATCCTTCTCCACTACTGATCCCCCCAGTTGTACGCCCCCTAGCATATATGATGCATGCATATTCTTAGCCCCCAAGTGCATAACTTTACATTTATCAACATTAAACCTCATCTGCCACATAGTTGCCCAATCAGACAGAGCATTGAGGTCGGCCAATGCTCTGTCTAATGCTCTGACCCAATATCATTTATAAAGATATTAAAAAGTAAGGGTCCCAGCACTGAACCTTGGGGTACACCACTGATAACCTTTGACCATTCAGAGTAAGAATCATTAACCACGACTCTCTGAATTCTGTCTTTCAGCCAGTTTTCTATCCATTTACAAACTGATATATCAAATCCTGTAGACCAGTGGTCTCAAAGTACCGGCCCGCGGGTCATTTGCGGCCCGCGGACCAGTTATAAATGGCCCCCAGGCAGGGTGGAAGTGAGGGGAGCAAAAAAAAAAAAAAAAAAAAAAAAAAAAAATTTTTTTTTTTTTTTTTTTTTTGAGCTGGCCCCATCTGGTGGTGAGCCGTTGGTATTACAAGTTATTACCACCAGATGTGAGCTGGCGCCATCTGGTGGTGGCCGTTGGTATTACAAGTTAAGCATTACAAGTTAACTACTTGCCGTCGCCGCACCGTCATTTTACGTCCACAAGGTGGCTCTCCTAGGCGAGACCACGTAAATGGACGTCCTACCCTTTAGCCGCCACTAGGGGCGCACGCGCGCCGCCGGAGGCGCGCGCGCGCGCCCCCCGCTCGCCCCCGACTCCCGTGCGTGTGCCCGGCGGGCGCGATCGCCGCCGGGCACACGCGATCGCTCGGTACAGAGCGGGGAACGGGAGCTGTGTGTGTAAACACACAGCTCTCGTTCCTGTCAGCAGGGGAAATGCTGATTTTCTGTTCATACAATGTATGAACAGAAAATCAGTGTTTCCCCAAGTGAGGCCACCCCCCCCCCCACAGTAAGAACACACCCAGGCATACTTAACCCCTTCCCCGCCCCCTAGTGTTAACCCCTTCACTGCCAGTGGCATTTTTATAGTAATCTAATGCATTTTTATAGCACTGATCGCTATAAAAATGCCAATGGTCCCAAAAATGTGTCAAAAATGTCCGAAGTGTCCGCCATAATGTCGCAATACCGAAAAAAAAATCGCCGATCGCCGCCATTACTAGTAAAAAAAATATTAATAAAAATGCCATAAAAATACCCCCTATTTTGTAAACGCTATAACTTTTGCGCAAACCAATCAATAAACGCTTATTGCGATTTTTTTTACGAAAAATATGTAGAAGAATACGTATCGGCCTAAACTGAGGAAAAAAAATGTTTTTTTATATATTTTTGGGGGATATTTATTACAGCAAAAAGTAAAAAATATTCATTTTTTTCAAAATTGTCGTTCTATTTTTGTTTATAGCGCAAAAAAAAAAAAAAACGCAGAGGTGATCAAATACCACCAAAAGAAAGCTCTATTTGTGGGAAAAAAAGGACGCCAATTTTGTTTGGGAGCCACGTCGCACGACCG
Source organism: Rana temporaria (assembly GCF_905171775.1). Taxonomy (NCBI): domain Eukaryota; kingdom Metazoa; phylum Chordata; class Amphibia; order Anura; family Ranidae; genus Rana; species Rana temporaria. Next base: position 65,516,825 of record NC_053494.1, read on the forward strand.
CGCAATTGTCTGTTAAAGCGACGCAGTCCCGAATCGCAAAAAGTACTCTGGTCTTTGGGCAGCAATATGGTCCGGGGGGTAAGTGGTTAAACAGCAATTCTAATGTCATTTTACACTATTTTCACTGCCATCTTCTTCCCTCTAATTAGAACCCCCAAACATTATATATATTTTTTATCCTAACACCCTAGAGAATAAAATAGCGATCGTTGCAATACTTTCTGTTTCGCCGTATTTGCGCAGCGGTCTTACAAGCGCACTTTTTTGGGAAAAAATTACACTTTTTTTAATTAAAAAATAAGACAACAGTAAAGTTATCCCCATTTTTTTTAAATATTATGAAAGATAATGTTACGCAGAGTAAATTCATACCCAACATGTCACGCTTCAAAATTGTGTCCGCTTGTGGAATGCCGACAAACTTTTTTACCCTGTAAAATCTTCATAGGCGACGTTTTAAAAAATCTACAGGTTGCATGTTTTAAGTTACAGAGGAGCTAGAATTATTGCTCTCACTCTACCAATCGCGGCGATACCTCACATGTGTGGTTTGAACACCGTTTACATATGCGGGCGCTGCTCACGTATGTGTTCGCTTCTGCGCGCAAGCTCGTCGGGACAGGGTGCGTTTTCTGGCTGCTAACTTTTTTAGCTGGCTCGGAGATTCCAAGCAAATTTGTCAAACCCTGACTTACACCAGTGCTGGTGGTAATAATGCGCTCGCTGACACCAGTGCTGGTGGTAATAATGCGCTCGCTGACACCAGTGCTGGGGGTTAATAATGTGTTCGCTGACACCAGTACTGTTGTTTTTGAAGTTTGAAAGTTTGCATGCGGCCCCCATGGCATATGAAAACTTGTCTTGTGGCCCTCAGGTAATTTGAGTTTGAGACCCCTGCTGTAGACCTTACCTTGTTTGTTTGTTTGTCTGACAACTTCTGTCTTTCATGAATCCATGCTGTCTGTTGCTTAAATAGTTTTTTTCCAGCAAGAACTCATCCATGTGGTCTTTTATTAAACGTTACAGTATCTTCCCAACTATAGAAGTTAAACTAACAGGTCTATAGTTACTTGGTAAAGACTTTGTTCCCTTTTTAAATATAGGCACCACATTGGCTCTACGTCTATCCAGTGGTACTATTCCTGTCATTAATGAGTCCCTAAATGTTAGATACAATGGCTTTGAAATTACAGAGCTCAATTCTTTTAGGATCCGTGGGTGGATGCCATCTGGTCCAGGTGCTTTATCCACCTTTATTCTGTCTAAATATTTCTGGACCAAATCACTTTTGAGCCATTGTAGATTTGGGGTTGTGTCACTACCACCCCCATTTTGGACATGAGCTCCCCCATGCTCCATTGTATACACAGAGCTGAAGAAAGCATTTAATAAATTTGCCTTCTCTTTGTCCCCAGTCACCCACTCTAGATTATTTTGTAAGGGGCCTACATGCTCAGACTTCACCTTTTTACTATTAATATATTTGAAGATTTTTTTGGGGGTTTGTCCTACTATCTTTTGCAATCTGTTCGTGAATTTTTGCATCCTCGATTTCCTTTTTACATATCCTGTTATATTCTTTGTAACTAGGGTTGAGCGAACCCGAACTGTAAAGTTCAGGTTCGATACGGCTGTGATTGGCCAGTGCAGCATGTGACCCAGCATGTGACCCAGCCTCTATATAAGCTAGAGGCACACAGCACAGCTCGTCACTCTGCTTTAGCTAGGGTAGGGAAAGGCTGCTGCTGATCTGAGGGAGAGATTGAGATAGGACTATCCTGCTTCAGAAATCTACACCAGCACTGCATCTGTCCCTGTGAGATACTATGCATTAGACAGTTTATGGCAAGGTTCCTGCTTGTTCTGATAGGGAGAGAATTATATAGGAGATACTCTGCATATTGCACCAGCACTGCATCTGTTCCTGTGAGATACTCTGCATATTACAGCAGCACTGAGTAGGCTCCTGTGAGATACTCTGCATATTACAGCAGCACTGAGTAGGTTCCTGTGAGATACTCTGCTTATTACAGCAGCACTGCATAGGTTCCTGTGAGATACTCTGCATATTACAGCAGCACTGAGTAGGTTCCTGTGAGATACTCTGCATATTACAGCAGAACTGAGTAGGTTCCTGTGAGATACTCTGCATATTACAGCAGCACTGAGTAGGTTCCTGTGAGATACTCTGCATATTACAGCAGCACTCTATAGGTTCCTGTGAGATACTCTGCATATTACAGCAGCACTGAGTAGGTTCCTGTGAGATACTCTGCATATTACAGCAGCACTGAGTAGGTTCCTGTGAGATACTTTGCATATTACAGCAGCACTGAGTAGGTTCCTGTGAGATACTTTGCATATTACAGCAGCACTGAGTAGGTTCCTGTGAGATACTCTGCATATTACAGCAGCACACCCATTTAGGGCAACATCCTACATTTTTTAAAATATGAGGAGAACGTCAAATAAGGGACGTGGCCGCGGTCGCGGTGCTGCTGGTGGAGCTCCTGTTGTAGGGAGAGGACGTGGTCGATCTGTGCCAGCTACACGCACAAGTGAAACACCTTTCTCAGGTGCGAGTAGGCGACAGAGCCTGCAGCGGTATTTGGTCGGGCCTAATCCGGCTCTACGAATGTTGAGGCCAGGAACAGAACAGGCGGTAGTAGATTGGGTTGTTGACAGTGCCTCTAGTTCCTTCACATTGTCTCCCAACCAGTCTTGTACTGAAAGGTCAGAGTTGGCACCTGCAGCCAATGTCCATCAGTCTTTCACCTCACCCCCTTGCAAATCAGCCAAGCAGTCTGAGCCCCAAATCATGCAGCAGTCTCTTCTGCTTTTTGATGAGTCTGTTAGCATGTTTTCCCAGGGCCATCCACCTAGCCTTGCCCCAGAAGTGGAAGAGATTGAGTGCACCGATGCCCAACCACTTATGTTTCAACGTGAGTACATTGGGGGACCATCACAGCACGTCTCGGATAATGATGAAACACAGTTGCCAACTGCTGCTGCTTTTCCAATTGTGCAGAGCGACAAGGAGGGCAGTGGTGAAGACTGGGTGGAAGACGATGTGATGGACGATGAGGTCCTCGGCCCCACATGGAATCAACCTCATGCAGGTGACCCATGTAGTTTGGAGGAAAAGGCGGTGGTCGCACAGAGCCACCAGCACAGCAGAAGAGGGAGCAGGGTGCCAAAGCGGAGCGTCCGTCCCCTAGACAGTACGCCTGCTACTGCCCAACGCAGCAAGGGACCGAGCACACCAAAGCCAGGTCCAAGGAGTTCCCTAGCGTGGCAGTTCTTCACACATTGTGCTGATGACAAGACATGAGTGGTTTGCATGCTGTGCAATCAGAGGCTGAAGTGAGGCATAAACGTTCTTAACCTGAGCACAACCTGCATGACCATGCATCTAAGTGCAAAGCACGAGCTGCAGTGAAGTAGACACCTCAAAAACCAAGAAAGGTCTCTGGCTCCTCCTGCTTCCCTTTCTGCTTCAGTCTCGGGCCTCTCAGCCTCTTCATCCACCTCTGTAGTGACAGTGCCACCTGCCACCCCACAATTAGAGGACCGGCAAGCAACACTACCACCTGGGTCACCAAACATCTCCACAATGTCCCATGGAAGCGTTCAGCTCTCTATCTCCCAAACACTGGAAAGGAAGAGGAAGTACCCCCCTACCCACCCGCGACCCCTGGCCCTGAATGCCGCATTTCAAAATTCATGGCCTTTGAAATGCTGTCATTCCGTCTGGTGGAGACGCAGAGTTTTAAAAGCCTGATGGCATTGGCTGTCCCACAGTACGTCGTGCCCAGCCGCCACTACGTTTCCAGGCAGAGCCATCCTTTCCCTGCACAACCAAGTGGGGGACAAAATCAGGTGTGCACTGCGCAACGCCATCTGTGCCAAGTCCACCTAACTACGGATACGTGGACCAGTAAGCACGGTCAGGGACGTTATATCTCCCTAACAGCGCACTGGGTAAATGCAGTGGCGGCTGGGCCTGAGACAGATAGCAGTTTGGCACATGTCCTTCCACCACCGAGGATTGCAGGGTGCTTCAGTTTGCCTCCTGTTGCTAACACCTCCTACTCCGCTTCCTTATCCTCTACCGCCTCCTTATCCGGTCAGCGTAACACATTCACCACCAACTTCAGCACAGCCATGGGTAAACGCCAGCAGGCAGTTTTAAAACTTTCCTGTTTGGGGAAAAAAAAACACACCTCGCTGGAGTTGTGGAGGGACATGGAACAACAGACCGATGAGTGGTTGGCGTCAGTGAGCCTAAAGCCTGGTGGTGTGTGATAACGGGTGAAATCTCGTAGCAGCTCTGGGCCTAGCCGGTTTGAAGCACATCCCAGCACAGCCTGACGCATGTGCTGAATTTGGTGGTGCAGAGGTTCCTGAAAACTTACCCTGATATGCCACAGCTGCTGCAGAAAGTGCGGTCCGTCTGTGCGCACTTTCGGCGTTCTCACTCTGCTGCTGCTCGCCTGGCAGCGCTGCAGCAAAACTTCGGCCTTCCCGCTCACCGCCTCATATGTGACGTGCCCACAAGGTGGAACTCCACCTTGCACATGCTGGCCAGACTGTGCGAGCAGCAGCAGGCGATAGTGGAGTTTCAGCTGCAGCACGCACGCGTGAGTCGCTCTGCGGAACAGAACCACTTCACCACCAATAACTGGGCCTCCATGCGAGACCTGTGTGCCTTGTTGCGCTGTTTCGAGTACTCCACCAACATGGCCAAGTATCCTTGGAAAATTTGCTCTCTTGAAATTAAGTGTTTTTATCTTTCCTGTATGTATTTCTTGCTTACAGCTAACATCAAATGAAATCATGTTATGATCACTGCTACCCAGGTGTTCCTTTATCTGAACATTAGTAATAAGCTCTGCATGGTTTGAGATTACCAGGTCCAACAGAGCATCATTCCTAGTTGGGGCCTCAATAAACTGGACCATAACATTGTCCTGCAATAGGTTTTTAAATTTTTGCCCTTTAGCTGTCCCAGCAGTCCCATTACTCCAGTCAATTTCTGGGTAATAAAAATCCCACAATATTATTACCATCCCAGCCCTTGCAGCCCTTTCCATCTGTGCAAGGAGCCGAGTCTCCACCTCCTCATTAACATTGGGTGGTCTATAACAAACTCCAATTATTAACTTTGAAATACGCACATCTGTATGCAGTTCCACCCATAATGATTCAGCTTCATCACACTCTCCATCAACCAGGTCCTCTTTCACGCTTGCTTTGAGGTCACTTCTCACATAGAGACAGACCCCTCCACCTTTCCTTTTTACCCTGTCTTTCCGAAAGAGAGTATAGCCAGGAATATTAATAGCCCAGTCATGTGAGGATTGAAGCCAAGTTTCAGCAATACCGATTACATCATAGCTCTCCTCATGCACCAGAGCTTCCAACTCACCTGTTTTGCTTGGCAGACTTCTGGCATTGGTGAACAAACACTTTACTGCATTAATATATTTTGACCGGTCACATACTATCCTCTTGGGTGTTCCGAGATTGCAACTAGAACCTGTTACTCTACTTACCTTGGGTTTATGTGCTTTGGTTACCCTACCTCGAATGCCTCTAATACTACCCTCTTGAATATGTTCCACACTGACTATCTCTATCTCTGGACCCCCCCACGTCGCCTAGTTTAAAGACCCCTCTAACTTTTTGGCCATCCTTATTCCCAGCTGAATAGTTACATTTCCCCCTATCTCAAATCCATCTTCCCCAATCCTATACCTTCGGTCTTCCCCTTCTAGTTTAAACAATCTATCAAGAGGTAATAAGCCAGAAAGAAAAAAAGGGGCAAAACAAGATTAGGGTATTCTGGAAAGAAGGAGCTGGATGGCAGGATGCCAGGGAAGAGACCCCTATGCCCCTAGCGGGAGAGAGGGGAAGAGAAAAAAAAAAGATTTAGTGAATTTATCTTGGGAGGGCTTCCCCCCCAACCCTATGTATGTGAAGAAATTCTCAATGTAAGTGTCATGTTTTCCCCCTAGAAAAAATCCCCATAAGGTGGGCTCTAAATTCAGAGAGAAAAAAAAAGGAGAAGATTTTATATGATCTCCCCCTTTCCTCCTCCAGGATAAATGTGTAGTACTTTAAGAAGGCTTTCCGTTCAAGCCTATATATACCCTCAAATGTGGAAAGAAAAAAAAATGTATTTATTTTATTAGAGTGGATCTCTGTTTTTAAAGTTCAATAAAGAGCTGTTTTACGCTATGTGAGCCTCTCTTCTCATTGCTCTATCATTGGCGGATTGAGTTTCCATTCATACCAGGACAATAGAGGAATTTGTTTGGGAAGAGCAGAGACCGTGGCTGGGTTATGTGCCATAAGCTATTTTGATCTCGCTTATGAGATCAAGACATCCGGTAAGCGGCAGTGATTTCTGTGGTGGTGACTTCTCTATCCATTGGGGATCATCACACTTTCCTTGGGTGCTTTGATTACCACTATTGCATTTCACGTTTGGAAAGGAATTTACAAGCACTGGATCTATTGGATTTTATTTTGGACTATAATTTCATACAATTTATGTTTACACTGTCATTCATCTGTACAGTTTGTTACATATTGCACATAGATGTGACAGTTTCCTGCGAGTGGTTAGTGTCATTCAGTTATTCCACTGACAGGCACTGTCTCATTGGGCTTTAGGATTATATTCTATTATATTTTATTATTTCATTTACCTCGTCTCCATTAGAGGGTGAAGAGTAGGTGATCCGTAACACACATTTAGGGTGTTTTTTTTTTTTTCTTTTATCACAATTTTTCACTCTTTGTCATTTTTGCATTTTTTATATTGCAACGCAGCCATTGTTTTCTTTACATTGATTCTTTTGAAAAGGTCTGTGTGTACACACGGGCGGCAAGAGATTCTTGCCAAGAATCTCGTCGGGAAAAACTACGTTAACAACGCCCATGTAATTTGCTGTTTTCAAAACAAGAGAATGAAGAGCACAGCTTGCATATATAGTTTGATTGATATACATTTTTTTGAGGTTTCTTTAGTTATAAAATAAATGTCAGGAATCCTAGGAGTTTAAAACTCATATTTAATCAGAGTAAATATATATTGTATATACTGTATATTTTCAAGTTTTACATATTTCCATGCTCACAATAAAACCAAACCAATGTTTATGAATTCAAATATTTATTATTCACATTAAAGAGAATTATAAAACAAACACATTTTCATGTATAAATGTTAGTATTTTCTTTATTAAAATCTGCACAGGCTATAGAAATGGCAAGCGTGTGTTATGATGTCTGAGGTAGTTTGTTTCCTTCTTCATTAGAGAGTAATTCATGGCAAATATGATATTTCATTACAGTTCAACTACACATTATATATTACATAATGTCATATTATGACATTAACCCATTTTTAAATATATCTTCCAATGCAACACAATATTGATAGACTCCTGTCAACAAGACATCCTAAGGGCTCATTCACATGTGTGTCATACTCTGTTTATGCAGCATTTATTTAGCATTTTTATATTTCAATATTTTTATTAAAGTGTTACTAAACAAAGAAATATGAAAATAGTTAATCTGCCCCCCCTCCCCCCACAGTGCCCACAGCTTCTAAATCATCTTTTTACATTAAAATACTGCCACAATATACCTTTTTGGATGATCTGTATACCACGGTTACATGATAAACTGCAGAGTTCAGGAAGAAAGAGATTTCCACTGCAGCCTGTAAACACGCCCACATGTGTGATGCCAATATCATGTGACCTGGCTAGCTCTGATAAATGTGCTCTTCAGCATGAAAGACACAACTGAGCAGGTGCAGGTCCGCACCTCTGCCTGTGTTAGCTGGCCTTCCTCAGATAGACAGTGCAGGGAGGTAATAAAACAGCCTTTTTACACAATGCAGAGGATTAACCCCTTAAGTTCCACAGTGAGTATAACAAGCATGCTATGCTGCATATACAGACTGATTTTACTGTTGTGGGTTTAGTAACACTTTAAGGTTTCAAGTAATAAACAGGCTCCTTTATCGAGGGATAGATAAAATAACAGAGTAGGCATTGGAATTTGAGTACAGTTAAGACATTTAACATCAATATGGAAAATTCTCGAGTGTAATCCCTTTAGGAGTGCACACCTGAGGATCAATAGGCAGTTTAGTGGTAAAATTACATAAACGATCAAGTAATAGTGTTATTCAGCATTTTTAAAGCCTAACCCCCCCTTCAACAACTTCCATGAATATTACAATGGCAGCATACAGTGCTGTTCACACAAGAGCATTGTGTTGAGTTGTTCTGTATTAAAAAATAAGTAGCATGTCACTGTCATGAAGCATCAAAGTTTGTCAGCCGCCTTTACTGATTTCAATGGTAAAGCTCTATAACCGCAATTTAACAGCACCTATAGCATTTATGGCATGTTAGTGAAGCATTTATAAAGTGTAAGCTGGGTACTGAAGGAGAGGCAGTGGATGTTCCTGTATCCTAGAATGCAATGGGAAATAATAGAAGTAGGACAGAGCAGCTCCAGACACTTCCACTTTGTACAGAGCAGTCATGTAACACCACTTGCTTCTATGTGTGGGCAAAAACATCAAGCCAACCAGCAATACTGCCAGTGCCAGGTAAGAGCAGAGGCATTAAGTATTATTGCCAGTGGCAAAACTTTGTTTCAGCAAAGTTGAGCTGGACCAAGCAAAGTGTTAAAGAGATCAATGTATATTAATCTGTCTTGCAGAGAATTCACAAGAATGTCTGCCATCACACCACAACTTAAAGTAGGTAATTTCCTCTACATCATTTCCCACTAGAAAAACAACACTTTCATAGGAATTTATCAAATATTTTTAACACATCATAAACACAACAAAAACTTGCCATGAACACATCATAAATGCTACAGGTGCGTTGATGAGCATTGCTTTGTTCCTTATAATCAACACACATGTGAACGCGCCCTTTGTTATATAACATAAAATATGCTACATTCGTTTTGCCATAGTTGGAACAGAAACAGACACATGTACAGTGCCTTGAAAAAGTATTCATACCCCTTGAAATTTCTCCACATTTTGGCATGTTACAACCAAAAACGTAAATGTATTTTATTGGGATTTTATGTGATAGACCAACACAAAGTGGCACATATTTGTTAAGTGGAAGGAAAATGATAAATGGTTTTAAATTCTTTTTACAAATAAATATCTGAAAAGTGTGGCGTGCATTTGTATTCAGTCCCCATCCACCCCCCCCCCTCCGAGCTAATACTTTGTAGAACTACCTTTCGCTGCAATTACAGCTGCAAGTCTTTTTGGGGATGTCTCTACCAGCTTTGCACATCTAGAGAGTGAAATTTCTGCCCATTCTTCTTCGCAAAATAGCTCAAGCTCTGTCAGATTGAATGGAGAGCGTCTGTGAATAGCAATTTTCAAGTCTTGCCACAGATTCTCAATTGGATTTAAGTCTGGACTTTGACTAGGACATTCTAACACATGAATATACTTTGATCTAAACCATTCCATTGTAGCTCTGGCTGTATGTTTAGGATCATTGTCTTACTGGAAGTTGAACCTTCGCCCCAGTCTCTGGCAGACGCTAACAGGTTTTCTTTTAAGATTGCCCTGTAATTTGCTCCATCCACTTTCCCATCAACGCTGACCAGCTTCCCTGTCCCTGCTGAAGAAAAGCATCCCCACAACATGATGCTGCCACCACCATGTTCACGGTGTGATCAGGGTGATGTGCGTTTTGCTTTTTGGCCAAAAAGTTCAATTTTGGTGTCATCTGACTAGAGCACCTTCTTCCATGTGTTTGCTGTGTCCCCTACATGGCTTCTCGCAAAATGCAAACGGGACATTTTATGGCTTTCTTTCAACAATGGCTTTCTTCTTGCCACTCTTCCATAAAGGCCAGATTTGTGGAGTGCACGACTAATAGCTGTCCTGTGGACAGATTCTCCCACCTGAGCTGTGTATCTCTGCAACTCATGCAGAGTTACCATGGGCCTCTTGGCTGCTTCTCTAATTAATGCTCTCCTTGCCCAGCCTTTCATTTTAGGTGGACGGCCATGTCTTGGTCGGTTTGCAGTTGTGCCATATTCTTTCCATTTTCCGATGATGGATTGAACAGTGCTCCGTGGAGATGTTCAAAGCTTGGGGTATTTGTCTATAACCCAACCCTGCTTTAAAACTTCTCCACAACTTTATCCCTGACCTGTCTGGTGTGTTCCATAGCCTTCATTATGCTGTTTGTTCACTAAGGTTCTCTAACAAACCTCTGAGGGCTTCACAGAACAGCTGTATTTATACAAAGATTAAATTACACACAAGTAGACTTCATTTACTAATTAGGTGACTTCTAAAGGAAACTGGTTCCACTAGATTTTAGTTAGCGGTATCAAAGTAAAGAGGCTGAATACAAATGCACTCCACACTTTTTAGAGATTTGTAAAAAATTTGGAAAACAATTTATAATTTCCCTTCCACTTCACAATTATGTGCCACTTTGTGTTGGACTATCACATAGAATCCCAATAAAATACATTTACATTTTTAGTTATAACATTTCAATGGGTATGAATACTTTTTCAAGACACTAAAACACTGTTTCTGGTCCCCCAGTGCAAAAATGTAAGTAGGACACACAGTGCACTTCCCCAATGTCGGGGAAGCTCTTACTGGTGCTTAATCAACACAAAACATACTTCAGTTCCCCTGTACACCCCCCCCCCCCCCAGGCACAGCCATGTGCTACCTTGGTAAGTGACAGAGCCTTGGGCATGGTGGGTTGGACAACCCAAACATTTATAAAAGTATTCATTAGCCTCCCCCTTCACCATTGCTCAAATAATTCCTGTTCTCTGCCCACATCTCAATTGGGCTCCCAGATCTGCAACAGTATTAGTATGTGCTACATGACTGGGAAATGTACGATGTCCGTGCCAGTAAAACTTTTGCTGTTGCTCCATCTGTTAGAAATGTGAAGATATTCAGCATCTGCCAAACAGCTGTCCCCAGCTTCTCATCTGCCTCACATCCAATTGCTGCTATTCTCTGCTTCTCACCCCCTATCTGACAATATTGCCCTTGCTTCTCACCCTCCGATCTGATGCTCCTCCCCAAACCCCCCCCCCCCCCCCCCCCCCGCTTTTTCTCACTCCTGTCTCCAGCTCCTCACCTCCCATACCACACCATTGTACCCCACTCTCATCCCTCATCCAACTCTTTCCCCTTTTCTTATAACTTTCTTGAACAAAGTGCTTGTCTGCCACCTACCTCACTCCTCCATTTAGACATAACTTTTCCCGACCACCACCTCTCACCTCCCTGCCCACATTTCTATCCTCCCTGGACACATGACTGGGAAATAGTTGGAAAATAGTGATTAGTGGAGGAGTCGGAATACAAGGCAAACTGGTGGATTGCACAATTTTTGGATTCTCCTGAATATTCGCATGCAGATTGGTCTAATCTGCATGGCATCATACAGTTTGTGAATCTTTATAGTTTGGTTTTCTAAATTGTGTGATTTAAATATTTAGGAAAATCAAAGATTAATCTGTATTTTTCCTTAACAGATCATACCTAGATGTATTACCGTCTTGCTAAATGAAAAGCTGTTACTGAGTTATTAGGTGGTAATGAGATTCATAGGCCGAACAGGAATGTGAAGCAGCTGCCTTTATGTCCTCAGTGTGCTCTGCAATTTCAGTGCAGATGCAAAAAGGCTGAAAGCAAATAGGAGGATGCTTACACGGGCCTAAGCCTATGATCACATCTGGCAAAGAACTTGGAAAGAAGAGACCCAGATAAGAGCAGAGGTCATATGTGCAATCATGCAATGTTGATAGGTATCCCTGGCTATGTTAAATGTTGACTATGTTATAAATATTTAAGTAAAGATGTTACATTTATATAAAAATGCACTTTTGATGTGAAGAAAATGTTAATTTTTTTTGCAAAAAGTCACATTTTCTGTTGATTTTTGCTGTGCAGCTCTTTGTCTGCTCCCCGAGTCTACTGATCAGTAACTCTAAATCTAGTTTCCAACAGTTAAATTACATTTGCATCTTTTGCCATGGAATAGAATATTCCCTTATTTTCCAGTAGCCTTGTAGGTGTGTCAAATTCCACAATTTCACCTTTGTCAAAGACAATAACCCTGTAAAAATTAGAGGCAGTGTTAAAAAAGGAACTTTCATATTATTGCAGCTCTTAATGCAAAATTAAGTTAAATTAAACCCCAAAACAAACATGCAATATATTGCAGCTTAAAGTGGAACATAACTCACTAGAACAACAATTTGGTATTCTGTCCCTCCCCCTTTCCCCTTTTACACAAATGCTTAAAAAAATTCTAATTATTACCCATGTGTTGCTTTTTGTGCACTTTCTGATTTACAGCCTAGACCAAGCCCTGCTGCCTCCTGGGATTGCTATGTCACAGGTGTTGTTACTAAGCTGCAACTTTGTGCACACAAATGCCATGGGTACGCTATAATGCCCCTCTACTGAAGCTGGCAGCATTTGTGCACATGTGGGAAATCCGATGCAGGAGTACAGATGTCCTGCCAGTCTCTGCCAGCTCTCAAATGCCTGGAATAGACTAGCGGCGCATCTGAGCATGCTTTTATTGATTAATTTTAAACCCAAAAGGAAAAAAAATGCTGCTGTAACTGCTTAAAAGTGTTAGCTGGAGTTCAGCTCTAATTTGTTACGCAAGCCCATCTAAATTTGCTAGTGTATCTAATTCTACTCTATCCCAAAACTGATATTGCTGCTGCCCAAAGGTGTCTCCATTGCTGCTCCAGTGGAATGGACAGGTTAAAACAAAGTTTGTCAGAGGCGGCTCTAGGCTTTGTGAGGCCTTAGGCAAATTTGACATGGGGCCCCACTCACGCCCATGATGGGAAAAATAATTCAAGGACAAGAGCCTCTTCCCCACAACCCTGGCCGGTGGTTGTGGGGGTCTGTAGGCAGGGGGCTTATTGGAATCTGGAAGCCCCCTTTAGCAAGGTGGCCCCCAGATCCTGCTCTTTAATCCCTTCCATACAGGGCATTTTCACCCCCTTCCTGTCCAGACCAATTTTTAGTTTTCAGCGCTGTTGCACTTTGAATGTCAATTGCGCGGTCATGCAAATGAAATCTTTGGCCCAAATTCTCGTAGATGGGCGTAAAACTGCGGCGGCGTAACGTATGCCATTTACGTTACGCCGCCGCAAGTTTTACAGGCAAGTGCTTTATTCACAAAGAACTTGCCTGTAAAGTTGCGGCGGTGTAGCGTAAATCCCCCGGCGCAAGCCCGCCTAATTCAAATGAGCAAGTAGGGGGCGTAGAGCATTTAAATTAGGCACGTTCCCGCGCCGAACGTACTGCGCATGCGCCGTTCCTAAAATAAGAGCCTTACGCCTGTCGGATCTAATGGATATCTATGCGTAACTGATTCTAAGAATCAGTCGCATAGATACGACGGCCCAGATTAGGACTTACGACGGCGTACATTGCGTTGCGCCGTCGTAAGCCCTTTCAGAATCTGGGCCTTTATGTTTCCCCCCCCCCCCACAAATAGAGCTTTCGTTTGGTGGTATTTGATCATCTCTGCGGTTTTTATTTATTGTGCTATAAACAAAAAAAGAGCGACAATTTAAAAAAAAAAAAAAAACACAATATTTTTTACTTTTTGATTTAATGAATATCAATTAAAAAAAAAAGATTGGTTTGCGCAAAAGTTATAGCATCCACAAAATAGGTGATAGATTTATGGCATTTTTATTTATTATTTTTAAGAGAAAACTGGGCTTATAAGGTGAAATACAGTATTTAGAAATCGAATGGTCTGTTTAGATGTTGAATTTTAAAAGCAGTGGCAAACCTGCTGATCTCAAAGGTTTGCTAATGTGACAGAACAGTGCTAGTGCGAATTGGATGCAGGTGTCCCCGCAGGTGTCCCCACAAAAAATTAGCATGACAGGAGATTGTGACTGGCTCTCTATGGAGCCAGTTCACATATCTCCAAAGTGGCTGCGGAGAGGCTTGCACAGGAGTCCTGTGCCTCTTTAGATCCGTTTCAGGGCCAAATTCAGGCAAAAATGTGTCCCTGAAATAGAGAACATGGATGCACCGGACCCCTGCTGCGAGCCCCATCCAGCAGCAGTGTGAACCCAGCCTTACTGATCTGATGCATCATGTATCACTCGTTCTTTACAGATATAGGCTTACAAAAAAATTGAACATTTTATATCACAGGTATATTATCTTTTTAAAATACTTGCCGTGTGTAATCCATAATTGTATTGAGTCGATGTGCAATGGTTATCACTGTACAATTTTCAAACTCTTTTCTTATAGTTGACTGGATCAGGTCATCGGTTTCTAGGTCCACCGCTGCTGTGGCTTCATCCAGCACCAGGATTTTGGTCTTTCGAAGAAGGGCTCTTGCCAGGCAAACCAACTGGCGCTGGCCAACACTAAACACAATTTATAAAGAAAAGAGCACATAATTGACTGCATTGTTGAGTTATTTAAAGCACAAGAATATGACAACATTGCCAAAGGTAAAAATCTTCATGCACGCAGGAAACGCCTGGATCCCAGGTGCCTACATTACAGGTCTTGTCCTCTGTCCAACTTACAGCTATGCTTACACGTCCTCCTGGGGCTATGATAGTGGGTAACATAGCTCTGGTAGGTGGCAGGGGCTTCAATTTAAGACCCTGTGTCTGGCAAAAAAAGCGTAATTGGCTGTTGAAAGCATGTACTAACGATCCCAAAAATCAGCAGACAGCTCGTCGTACAAATTTTTCCATCCGATTTTTCCATCCGATTTTTGTATCGTGTGTACGAGCCTTAACAAGTCAGGAGAGTACAAATACACCCCCCCCCCCCCCTAATTACCCATTTTCGGAAAGTAGCCATTCCAAGGTATTTAGTGAGAAGCATGGTGAGTTTTTTGAAGTTGTAATTTCTTTCCACAATTCTTTGCAAAATTAAGATTTTTTTATTATTACAAAATTGTCATATTAACAGGTTATTCCTCTCACAGAGCATATGCATACAACAAATTACACCCCAAAATACATTCATTCTGCTGCTACTGCGGAGTATGGTGATACCACGTGTGAGACGTTTTCACAGCCCAGCCACATACAGAGACCCAACATGCAGGGAGCACCATCAGGTGTTCTAGGGACATAAATGTATTGGGCCAGATTCACGTACGAGCGCGTAACTTTGTGCGGGCATAGCGTATCCTATTTACGCTACGCCTCCGCAACTTGGACGGGCAAGTGCAGTATTCACAAAGCACTTGCTCCGTAAGTTGCGGTGGCGTAGCGTAAATTGGCTGGCGTAAGCCTGCCTAATTCAAAATAGGCTGGTAGGGGGCGTGTTGTATGTAAATGAATCGTAACCCCACGTAAATGACGCGCCTAACGAACGGCGCATGCGCGCGCATGCTCAGTATCACGTCAGATTTACTCCATAAGATACGCCAGGCCCAATGCCGTAGGTTACGTTCACGTCACAGGCATTGGGCCTGGCGTATCTTATGGAGTAAATCTGACGTGATACTGAGCATGCGCGCGCATGCGCCGTTCGTTAGGCGCGTCATTTACGTGGGGTTACGATCCCATTCACGTACGACTTACATAAACGACGTAAAAAGATACGCTTGCCGACGTCCATACTTTGCATTACCTACGCCTCATATAGCAGGGGTAACTTTACGCCGGACGTAAGCCTTACGTAAACGGCATAGCGGCCGCAAGTACGTTCGTGAATCGGCGTATCTACCTAATTTACATATTCGACGCGTAAATCTATGGAAGCGCCCCTTGCGGCCAGCGTAAATATTGCACCCAAGATACGACGATGTAGGAGACTTACGCCGCTCGTATCTTGGCCAAATCTATGCGTAACTGATTCTAAGAATCAGGCGCATAGATAAGACGGCTCACATTCGGACTTACGGCGGCGTACGCGGAGATACGTCGTCGTAAGTCCGCTGTGAATCTGGCCCATTGTCGCTAAAATTAAGGAAGCACATAATCATCTCATATCAGGACCTAGGCATTACGGCAGAATAAATGGGCAGGTTGGTGGACCAGTAGGCATTTAATTTTTCTTTGTAAGCCCCATGTTTATGGTGAGGCCCATAAACAATTTGAACTCCTCCAAAGTAAAATCTCTCCACGGATGGGCATAGTATGATTGGGGGCTGTTGGCAATATGCTGCTGGGCATATAGATTGGTCTGGTCCATGATAAATTGCAGCAAAGTGTCAGGCAAAAATGGATAAAAGCAGTCAATTTCTGAGAAATTTGGGGTATTAGCCTGCAAACCTGGCTGTGCGGTGAAAGAGGGAATACTTGCTGATCCCGAGTCGGAAAGCAGCCATGTTGGGTTGGCAAGACCAGCTGCCCTGGCTCTATGGGGGCATGACACTCCAGTGCTGGTAGTTGGTGGTCTTTGTATACATTTGTGATCGGCTTTGAATGGATCACAGCCAATCGCATGGTAAAAGACGCCAGCCAATGGCTGTTAACCAGTGTCAGTGACAAACAGTGTTCCTGGGAACACACCGCCACTGACATGCATGCACAGCGAGCTCGTGCCCATACGCCCTGTGCAATGGGGCAGTACTATCTGTGATCGGCCGTGACTTGATCACGGCAGATCACGTGGTAAACAGCCAGGCCCATTGACTGTTTACCCCTGTCGAATGTTTACCCCTGTTTACCCCTGTTTGAATGGGACAACGTCATATGACGTTGTCCCAGGACGAGAGCAACACTGCCCCTCCGTCATTTGATGGTGGGTGGGGGGCAAGAGGTTAATCAACTGCCTCAAATATTTTAAACCTTTATTAAACATTAATCATCAACCAAGTTAACAGCTAGCAGTTAGATTGTGCATTCCCTCTGACCCACAAAAAACTCTAGTCTAGATAATACTCTCTAGTAAAGCTGTCCATTGCAGCAGGCGGAGTGAAAGAAAAAACAAATAAATGAATAGATGCTTCCATCCACACAATCAAGATGGACAGAGGAATCATCTGAGCTGGAACATTGCATTCTGACAGAGGGACTCTCCACTGTCAGAACACGCAGATCAGCTGCTGAAGCAAACTGGCCACTGTCCAGGAGGAACAGCCACACGTGGATTGAAATTCAGCCAATCCCTGCTGGACTGGCCGAATTTCGATCCATGGGTTTTAACTCCGCTTTAACTCACTTAACCCTACTATCTTTTCTCTCCAAAAGATGAAGCAACATTTAGACCCCTTTCACACTGAAGCGTTTTTACAGCGTTTTAGCGTTAAAAATAGCGCTCTTAAAATGCTCATAAAACACTCTCCATGCATCTCAATGGACCCTTTCACACTGAGTCCTGCAAGCAGCATCGTTGGAGCAGCTTTTGGGCACTAAAAAAACGCTCCAAAAATGCCCCTCTCCATTGAAATGAATTGAAAAGCGCTGTAAAAACACCTTACCCTTTCACACTGAGGCACTGCAAAAACACCCTAAAACGTTAGGGTCTTAGCAGTGCTTTACCAGCACATTGGGATTACAGATGAGGCTTCACTCGAATAACGCTTGAATAACGCTGTAATAACACTCGAAAACACTCGAATAACGCTGTAATAGCGCTCGAATAACGCTCAAAAAACGCCCCAGTGTGAAAGGGGCCTTATAATTTTAGGGTGCCACCAAAAGGAGATGTATTACCGCTGGAGACCATCATACTTGCATAGTTAGTCTGTTTGAAAAAAGACACAAGTCCATCTAGTTCAACCAATAAACTAATATGCCAACTCTCTCAAATCATAAATCGTGATATGAATGAATGAATGAAAACTTATATAGCGCAACACATGCGAACTTAATCGCCTCTGGGCGCTTGTTGTTCCTGTCTCCTTTGGTATCAAAAGAGATGAGTCTTGATCTTTCTCCTGAACGCCAAGTGGTTCTCCTCCAACCGAATGCTGGTTGGTAAAGCGTTCCATAGTCTAGGCCCTTGGACCGCGAATCTCCTTTCTCCTTTGGACTTGTAGTTGGCTTTCGGTATCTGGAGGAGATTTTGATTGGTGGATCGCAGAACGCAATTGGGATTATGAGCTTTTATTTTTTCGCATAGATAATGGGGAGCATTCCCATAGATACATCTATGCGTTAGACAGAGTGCTTTAAAAGTGATTCTGTCTTTTACTGGTAACCAGTGAAGGGTTCTCAGTGAAGGTGAGATTGATTCCCAAGGTTTTTTCCCAGTCACAAGTCTAGCGGCCGTATTTTGAACGACTTGTAGATGAGCGATTTGGTACTTGGGGAGTCCGAGGTAAAGGGCATTTGCATAGTCCAATCTTGAGTTTACAATAGCTCCCACCACGACCACTATGTCTTCCTTGGGAATAAAAGGAGTAAGTCTGCGTAGTAGGCGCAGCAGATGGTGAGATCCGCTGACTAACGACACTATTTGTGCATCAATTGTCATGTAGGAGTCAAAGATGACCGCAAGACTTTTGACTTTGGCGCTAGGGGTGATGATTTTGCCCAGAATGGGTGGAGGGGTCCAAGTTGTTGCAGGTTGATTCATACGTTTGGCGTGAAACAGGAGAAGTTCTGTTTTCGTTCCGTTGAGTTTAAGATAACTCTTTGTCATCCAGTCCTCTATGAAAGAGAGGCATGTCTCTAGATTGAGGTGATGATCCTTTTTATTGCAAATGCGGAAATATAGTTGCGTGTCGTCTGCATATGAGTGGTAGAGCAGTTTTTGACTGCTAATAATCTCAAAAAGAGGGCGAAGATAGATGTTGAATAACACCGGCGATCCTTGAGGGACTCCGCACGATAATGTGCGTTTCTCAGAAGTGAAAGGTCCTAACTTCACTATTTGCGATCGGTTTTCCAAAAAAGAGGAGTACCAAGATAAATCGCCTTCTGCGACGCTGGCTACTTCAGCTAGCCGAGTCAATAAAAGCTTGTGGTCTACTGTGTCGAAGGCTGCGCTTAGGTCCAACAGAACCAGAAGACAAGATTCTCCTTCGTCTGCGGCCTCGAGAGCATCGTCCCATATTTTGAGCAATGCGGTTTCTGTCCAGTGTCCAGGCCGGAATCCCGATTGAAATGGAACAAGTAGGTTGTGGGTATCTAGATGCTGTTGCAGCTGTTGTACCACTACTTTTTCCATTACCTTTGAGAGTACATTTAGGCCTGTTATTGGACGACGGTGTAGTGGGTCCTTGGGGTCCAGGTTGGGTTTCTTCAAGATGGGTCGAATTATACCCTCCTTCAACTGGGAGGGCACTATGCCTTCCCTGAAGGATTGGTTGATAAGCTGCGTGATAGGAGGTGCCAGGATGTCGGCGCATTCCTTCAGCAGTTTAGTGGGGATGATATCGTTCGGCGCGGTGCTGTTATGCAAAGTACCGATGATATTTTTTGTGCCATGGATAGAGATAGGTTCCAGCGTGAACTTACCTGGTTGTGGTGAATTACTGCAGGTATTGTGTAAATCATTACGGGGAGGGTTGAGGGGGGAATTATTTTGCTGAATGCTTTGTCGGATCCCCTCGATTTTATTAATGAAGTAATCCGACAATTCACTGCAAAATTCTTGCAAGTCCGATTCAGGGCGCTGTTGATAGCCTCGGAAAAATAGTTTTTCTTGGCTTTGAAGATTTCTTTGTGGTATTTTCTTGTTGTTGCTTTGTAGATGGTGAGGTTCTCATCTGAAGAGCTTCTTTTCCAGGCGGCTTCCGCCCTCCTGCGCTCTTGCTTCAGTAATGCCAGTTGGTTGTTGAACCAGCTGGAGTTATTTTTCCGGATGCGGGTTTTACGTTTCGGCGCTATTAAGTCGGCTGACTGTAATAGGGCTGTGTTTATGGAATCCATATACAAACTTCTACACGTGAAGAGTATGTGCCCATGTGCTGGCTTCTGCCTACCGTTAAGCTAAATTACAAATAAAATCCCATTGCATTTGCACTGCAATATTAGTGTCCCGTCCAACTAATGATATTATTGTAACTTTGACATTTCCTCCCTGACTGTAGGATTGATTATTTGTTGAACCAGACATCCTTATGTTGCTAAAAAAAAAAATTGAACAAAAGATGTACCAATTTTGCCATGGTTGTGAGTAGGGTTGTCCCGATACCGATACTAGTATCGGGGTATTTGCGTACTCCCGCAAATACCCCCGATACCCAAATAGAATACTTCCCCCCCCCCCTCCCCCTCCGCCGCCGTCGCCGTGACGCCGCATCCCGCCGCCATTCGCCGCATCCCCGCTGCCGCCGACTGTGTCATACGCCGGGAACATTACAGCTTTGAATAGCTGTAATGATTGGCGCCGCGCATAGACACTCCCCCTCGCTCGGGTGAACTGTTCAATCCCGAGCGAGGGGGAGTGTCTATACGCAGCGCCAATCATTACAGCGATTCAAAGTTGTAATGTTCCCGGCGTATGACACAGTCGGCGGCAGCGGGGATGCAGGTAAGTGGGACATGGATACATGGGGGGGAGACGCTGGATACATGGGGGGGAGACGCTGGATGGGGGGAGACGCTGGATACATGGGGGGGAGATGCTGGATGGGGGGAGACGCTGGATACATGGGGGAGAGACGCTGGATACATGGGGGGAGACGCTGGATACATGGGGGGAGACGCTGGATACATGGGGGGAGACGCTGGATGGGGGGAGACAATGGCTGCATGGGGGGAGACGCTGGATGGGGGGAGACGCTGGATACATGGGGGGAGACATGGCTGTATGGGGGAGACGCTGCATGGGGGGAGACAATGGCTGCATGGGGGGAGACGCTGGATGGGGGGAGACGCTGGATACATGGGGGGAGACGCTGGATGGGGGGGGTGACAATGGCTGCATGGGGGGAGACGCTGGATGGGGGGAGACAATGGCTGCATGGGGGGTGACAATGGCTGCATGGGGGGTGACAATGGCTGGATGGGGGGTGACAATGGCTGGATGGGGGGAGACGCTGGATGGGGGGAGACAATGGCTGGATGGGGGGTGACAATGGCTGCATGGGGGGTGACAATGGCTGCATGGGGGAATACATTGCTGGATGGGGGGTGCCAATGGCTGGATGGGGGGATACATTGCTGCATGGGGGGTGACAATGGCTGCATGGGGGAGACAATGGCTGCATGGGGGGAGACAATGGCTGCATATGTGGGGGGACATCGCTGCATTTGGGGACACATTTAAAAAAAAGTATCGGTATTCGGTATCGGCGACTACTTGAAAAAAAGTATCGGTACTCGTACTCGGTCCTAAAAAAGTGGTATCGGGACAACCCTAGTTGTGAGCCTTTAAACAATACAGCTACCAAGCTAATACGCTGCACATTCTAACATCATTGGGACTTTACATTAGGTACTGCAACTTAAATTGGGGTCTAAGGCCCAGATTCACAAAAGAGACACGACGGCGTATCTCCTGATACGCTGTCATATCTCTGTTTTAGGGTCTTCCTAACTATGCGACTGATTCATAGAATCAGTTACGCATAGTTAGCCCTAAGATCCGACAGGTGTAATTGAATTACACTGTCGGATCTTAGGATGCAATACCTCGGCCGCCGCTGGGGGGAGTTTGCGTCGTAAACCAGCGTCGGGTATGCAAATTAGTAGTTACGGCGATCCACGACGGTTTTTCGCGTTCGCTACGTCGCTGCTAGTCTAGTTTCCCGTCGCAAAGTTAGTCGTCGTTTTAGCTGCCCTAACTTTACACAGCACACGTATGTGCTGTATAAAGTATGGCCGTCGTTCCCGCGTCGAAATTTAAATTTTTTTTGTTCTTGCGTAAGATGTCCGGGAATACGAAAGTACGCTACGCACGTCGCCGTTCGGAAAAATGACGTCACTTCGCGCAAAGCACGGCGGGAATTTCAAAACGGAGCATGCGCAGTAGGTCCGGCGCGGGAGCGCACCTAATTTAAATGGCACACGCCCCTTTGAATTACGCGGGCCTACGCCGGAGGCCGCCGGCGTAAGTTTTCATGCAAGTGCTTTGTGAATCAGGCACTTGCGATCTACGATACGTTACGCCGCCGCGATTCTACATGAATCTGGCCCAGTATCTCTTCAACATACACCTACAGGGAGAATATTATAGCTTCAGGCAGGCAAAAAATAAGTAAGACGCTATGGGGGAGATTTATTAAAGACTACGAATCTGGCGCAGCAGTGCATAGTAACAATCAGCTTCCAGGTTTTAGCTCTCGTTCACACTGAACATGGCTTTGTATTCATGCAAGTTCATCTGAACTTGCAAGATTTCAAAGCCGCATTACAGTCCGACTTCGGGGACGACTTGAAAAACATCTGTGCAGGTTCATGCACAGAGGTCTACTGAAATTGCCCCCGCATTCCCCAAAAGTAGTGCAGAAACTACTTTTGAAAATAGGTGTGGTGCCGCAAAGTCAATGTCGCACCGGTTGGGACGCTCCTATTGCCGACAATAGACACCGATTTGACCTGTCAATTCGCACCTATGTGAACAGGGGCTTATTGTGAAAGCTTAACTGAACAAGCTGAAGTTAGAAGCTGATTGGCTGCATCAGATTCTGTGTGCACCAGCTTTAGTAAACAGTGGCGGCTGATGACATTTTAGGATGGGGGGCGCAAGACCCCGCCCCTCCATATTTGGCCCCTCCCACTTCTCATAAGCCACACCCCCTATAGAATACACCCACTCCGTCCCCTGTATTCCACTTGCTTCCACTCATAGTGTCAGGAGTATACAGCTCAGCATCACAGCACAGAGTATATAGCCCCAGCATCACAAATCATGGTATATAGCGCAGGCTTACAGATTGGCGCAAACAAACTAAAAAATTACACTGTTAGTTATGAAGGACTCTAAATGGGCATGAGATTATCAGAGACTGCGGACATACTGCACGAGATTATCAGAGACTGCGGACATACTGCACGAGATTATCAGAGACTGCGGACATACTGCACGAGATTATCAGAGACTGCGGACATACTGCACAAGATGACCAGAGACTGCGACATACTGCACGAGATTATCAGAGACTGCGGACATACTGCAGGAGATTATCAGAGACTGTGGACATACTGCACAAGATTACCAGAGACTGCAGACATACTGCATTACTTGTCCTGCGACTTGGGAATTCAACGTTGCATGACAAGTCGTACCCCATGATTTCCAATGAGAACCGTTCATATCTGTGCGACTTCAAGTCACAGCGACTTCAAAGTAGTCCCTGCATTACTTTGGTCGCACTTTGATGCAACTTGAGGTCCATAGACCTCCAGAATACACAGGCATTGCTTTAAGTCGCATCAAACTTTCAGACTGTTTTAGCCTGAAAGTCGCAAGATTCTGCCACAATTTTTTGCTGCGATTTTGCAGCGACTTGAAGCAATGCCTGTGTATTCTGGAGGTCTATGGACCTCAAGTCACATCAAAGTGGGACAAAAGTAATGCACGGACTACTTCGAAGTCGCTGTGACTTGAAGTTGCACAGATATGAACGGTTCTGATCAGGTCCGACTTATCCTGCAACTTTCCAGTCCCAAGTCGCTATTTCCACCAATTAAATATAAAAACCAATTGAATAAGCGGGGGGGGGGGGGGGGGGGGAGTATGGGTTCCCTTCCTGCCTGCCGCTATTTCCACCAATTAAATAAATAAAAAAAATAACATTTTAACAAGCCCGGAGGGGGGGGATTGGATAAGGTCCAAAAAGAAATGAATGGATAAGCGGGGGGGATGGTTTGGCTATTTCCACCAATTAAATAAAAAAAACAATGTTAAATACTTTTTTTTTTAACAAGCCCGGGGGGGGGGGGGGGGGATTGGATGGGGTCCAAATAAAAAAATGAATAAGTGGGGGGGGGGGGGGGGTTGGGTGCCGTCACAGCTGCTATTTCCACCAGTTAAATTAAATAAAGACAATGTTAAATACTTTTTTTTTTTTAACAAGCCTGGTTTGGGTGGTGCCGTTACTGCTGCTCTTTCCACCTATTGACAAAAAAAACATCTGAATCTTCTGAATAAGCGGGGGGTCGGCCGGTATTTTTGCCCAAAGTTTTTTTTTTTATAAGACGGGTGCGGGAAGGGGTCCGTTTGCCGGCTCTTTGATACATGCCCGCTATCTGACACACTTTAATTAGGCAGGGAGGGGGTTCATACCTGTTACTGCAGGCATGCTGGCAGATAGCATAGCTCAGCTTCGAGGCGCACTCAGCTCCTGAGTCCCGACGTCACTTCCGGTTCTTCCTGAGACGTCGGGACTAGCATAGAGACGTGCGGGTGCACACAGAAAGTGTGCACCCGAGCCATAACAAGACAGTCCATCGCGCCAGAAGCAAGTGGCGCGATGGAGAACGCCACAAAGGCATTTTTTTTCTGCCAATGTAGCGCCTCGTCTGCAATCCCGTGATTGCACAGACGTGGCGCTACCCACACAACACTGTGTCCAGCGCCCGGCGCTCGGACACAGTGCACCTAAGTACCTTTTTTGGATTTTTTTTTTCCTTAAAGGGACATGTTTAAATAAACTTTTTTTTTTTTTTTTCGATTTTTTTTTTTTTTTACTGATTGGGGGAGGAGGGCGGCGCCCGGGCGCCCTCTATGGACGGGCCGCCACTAATCTCCCCCTATAGGACCAGTACAGTGAAATGCCTATTAGTATGTATGACATTTCAGTCGTTTTTTGTGCTGTTGTGTGTACAAAACAGACAATATACCTTAGATTTTCTCCTCCTTCAGTACAAATGTGATCTAGCCTATCAGGCAAGCTCGAAGCAAAACTTTTCAAGTGGGCCAGTTCCAAAGCTGTCCAAACATCATCTTCAGTGTAATAGTCAAAAGGATCCAGGTTCATTCTTAATGATCCAAAAAATAAGACTGGGTCCTGTGTAGCATAATACAAATGTTAAGCAACTTAAACCAGTGGGATTTTCAAGAATTAATAGCAGGCACTCAAAAGTGCCTGCATGTACTTGTATTCATCTTCCTGAATGCCTCAGGAACTCTCATAGCAGAGCTCCACCCAAAAGGAAGCTACATTTGGTACTTTTTTGAGGGGATGCGGGTACCTGATTTTGACAGGTACCTGCTCCCACTTCTGGGTAAGATCGTCGCTGCAGTCTTCTGGGACACACAGGTCCCAGAAGACGGCGGGACCATTCAGAAATGTGCAACGTGACTCGCTCATGCGCAATAGCAAACCGGTTGTGAAGCCTGAGGGATACACTGCCGGTTTCCCTTAGTGAAGATGCCAGCGCCTGCACCCGAAGACAACTGAAGAATAGGCTCCGGGTACCAACATCGCTGGATCTCTGGACAGGAAAATTTGCCTTATACTAATACTTATATTTTTCATATATTTTTTTTTACCCAGACTGGAGCTCCTCTTTAAGCTCAGAAGGTAAATGGCTGCTTTTCAGTATCCAACAGAGGAGCACATGGAGAGAGACAGAGCATAAAGGCCCAGATTCACAAAAGAGATACGACGGCGCATCTCCAGATACGCTGTCGTATCTCTGCCTAGCGCCGTCGTATCTATGCAACTCATTCATAGAATCAGTTACGCATAGATATTCAGTAGATCCGACAGGCGTAAGTCTATTACGCCGTCGGATCTTAACCGCAATTTTTTTTTTGCCCGCTAGGTGCCGATTCCGTAGATTTCCCCGTTGAGTATGCAAATTAGCTAGATACGCGAATTCCCAAACGTACGCACGGCCGATGCAGTAAAGTTACGATGTTTGCGTTAGGCTTTTCCCGGCGTAAAGTTGCCCCTGGGTCTATGAGGCGCAGTCAATGTTAAGGATGGCCATCGTTCCAGCGTCAAAAATTTAAAAAATTACGTTGTTTGCGTAAGTCGTCCGTGAATGGTGCTGGACGTAATTTACATCCACGTCAAAACCAATGACGTCCTTGCGACGTCATTTAGAGCAATGCGCGCTGGGATATTTTAGGGACGGCGCATGCGCAGTTCATTCGGCGCGGGGACGCGCATCATTTAAATGATACACGCCCCCTACCCGCCGAATTTGAATTCCGCCAGGTGATTTACGTTACGCCGCCGCAACTTTACACGCAATTGCTTTGTGAATAAAGCACTTGCCTGAAAAACTTGCGGCGGCGTAATGTAAATGAGATACGTTATGCCCGTACAGAAATACGCCGATCTCTGTGAATCTGGGCCAAAGTCAGTTTGCATTGTAAATGCTCCATGTGCTCAACTACAGTCTGAGGTCTGAGGGTCAGTTTGGGAATTTATCATGACAAATTTATTTAAATCTGTGCATTTCCCAGTTTATTTTTGGGTGGTTAACACTAATGTGGATCTTACCTGAGGAATGATTGTTAGTTTAGATCTCAGTTCATGAAGGCCTAGTTTTAAAACGTCCACTCCATCTATACAAATTGATCCAGTTGCAGGTTCAAGAATTCGGAATAAACCCAAAGTTAGAGAAGACTTTCCAGCTCCAGTTCTTCCAACTATGCCCACCTACTCACAACATACAGACATTTATAAGTTACCGTCTGTATGTAAGAAGAGACAAAAGCATATACAGTATGTAGTTGAACTTGCATGTAAAGTAGATCTCTATCAGAAAAATAGGGTGAAGATTTCAATGTGAGACACAGCAGCAACTAGCAATATATAATAGCAGGCATAATCTGACCACCCTCAGGTATCTGTACTGACCAGTGCGTCCCTAAATATGAACAATGACATTAGGAAATCATATGCATTTAGAAGCAGGACAGGGGTAATGCGATGACACACAGCCAGTACTTGTTTATCTTGGGGAAAACTCAGACAAATAACTTTGTCCAATCATTACTTTCCCTAATGAGCCTTTCTTTGCCTGAGAAGCCTTCATATAGCTTATAGATATTAGACTTTCAGCTCATCTCTATGGACACCTTTTGTCAGGGTCTAGATTTCAACCTGCAACTTCTGTGGTATCTAGCTGTAGCTCTTCTTGCTGTGCCCCTTGAGATGCTGGTCAGCTCCCATGAGTTCTGGGATGTCTGTAATAATAAGAATGCCAATCAATTACCTCCGTATTGCCCCTATGCTTTTCCCATTGAACTGCTCCCAGGGGCCTTACCTTTTGGTCATCTTCAATCTGTCAGAACTTGAATTAAAAGTGCTCAGGGAGTGGCTTAATTTAAAGAAGGACTTTATTAAACACTCAATGCCGCCTGCATGTGCAACCCTTTACTTTGTTCAAATAAAGGACTCTGCCTTGCCTCCGTGCAAAGATTACATAAAGTGTCATACAACACTGAACACAAACTACATTTTTATCATTTTCTTCCCACAAATAGAGCTTTCTTTTGGTGGTATTTGATCACCTCTGGGGCTTTTATGTTTTGCTAAAAAAAATGTTTTTCTTTGTTTCTGTCATAACATTTTGTTGTTTTCTCCTTCACTGACGGGCACTGATGAGTTGGCAGAGATAAGGTGGCACTTATAAGGAGGCACTAATAGGTAGAATTGATTGAAGCGAATGGGATGTTGGCGGTGCTTAAACATAGACAATGTCAGAAAATTAAGTTTTATAACAATTTATTTAAAACCTCAAAAAAATCGTTTTTTGTATATTACAAAATACATCATTTAAAAACAAATTGCCAGAGTGTCTGATTTGGGTTGCTGGAATTTTGGGATTCAATATTGGGAAATTCCAGCAACCCAAATCAGACACTCTGGCAATTTGTTTTTAAATGATGTATTTTGTAATATACAAAAACCGATTTTTTTGAGGTTTTAAATAAATTGTTATAAAACTTAATTTTCTGACATTGTCTATGTTTAAGCACCGCCAACATCCCATTCGCTTCATTATTCTTTTCTACTATACCAGGGATGAGGTGCGACTTGTGTATCTGTGCTTGATTGGATCACTATCTTCTTCCTTCAAAAGGTAGAATTGATTGGCACTGATAGACGGCACTGATATGTAGCACTGATAGGCGGGACTGATAGGTGCCACTGATGGGCATTGACAGGCAGCTGTGATGGGCACTGACAGGTGGTACTGATTGGCACTGACAGGTAGCACTGATGATGAGGTACTGACAAGTGTTACTGCTGGGCACTGGTTTACACCTCGGTGGGCTCTGATTGGCACTGTGGTGGGCATTGACATACTTTTTTTTAACCCCAGAGGGGGGGATTGGAACAAAATCCTCTTACAGCTCGAAACCCGTTGGATCGCTGAGCTAGAGGCCAATCACCCTCCTGGTCTTAACGAGCAGATCAGTTTTAGGCCCTTTTTGGAGGGCTTTTCATCTGGGGGGTGCGAGAAAGATTGATACGATACTGTGTTGTTTGGTATTTTTGCCTTTATCTGTTTGCCTTTTGCATTTCATGTTTCCTGTCCAATTGACTTCTTTGTTTTCATCGTTGCGTAAACATTGATGATTCATGTTATCATTATTATGTCCCTGTATCCCCTGCGCATTCCCCTTTTTAGGGACTTCCCACAGGCTCAGAATTGTTGTCCGTGCGGTGTTTGTTTCACTATATATAGCTGGGCGCACGTAAGCCGTCCCCCTTTTGAGGGACGGCTTCCCCAGACCTGGTCCCTTCGCACCTTTCAGGTGTCGTTTGACCTAGGGTCTATACCTGCGCCCATAACAGGGATTTGGAAACTGCAGGGGTTTCATTCCTTTTACCCCTGGCTTTCCTGCATGTCCCTGGATCTCTTTTTGGCCCTTTGTCCATATACTTACTACTTTAATACCTTTACCTCGTTTGTGTCATTGGCCTGGTATACATTGAACAATGTCCCCTCCTTATTTAAATGGCCTTATCATTTTCCTATTATATATTTTATGTCTGGTGTCCCTCCCAGCAGCTTTTTTTGCCGTTTTTTACAACCAATAATCATTTCCCAGTTTAACCTTCACTGCTGACACCTTCTCAGCAGTCTTTGTCTCCGCACCGCCCCTTCCCTTTACATTAGCCTATTCCCATTTACTTCCTGTCCCATTCTCCTTTCCGTGTCAGGTGACTGACTGTCACCTGACAGGCCTTCTCAGTCTTTTCTCCATGCTACGATGCATCACACGTCGTGACTCCGCCCTCGAGGGCGGCGCTGTGGGATCCCAGCTGTGTGAACAGCGTCCTCTCACTCCGCCTAGTCACGCCCCCCTTGATGACGCAATCGCGTCTGTTTACCACTGCCCACTTCCACACAATCGGCCTATTACGGCTCGCCTGGTCTCTCCGACCACGCCCGCCGTACCAAGGCCTTCTCAGTCCTCTCTCCATGCTACGACGCATCACACGTCGTGACTCCGCCCTCAAGGGCGGCGCTGTGGGATCCCAGCTGTGTGAACAGCGTCCTTTCGCCCCGCCTAGTCACGCCCCCCTTGATGACGCAATCGTGTCTGTTTATTACTGCCCACTTCCATACTATCGGCCTATTACGGCTCGCCTGGTCTCTCCGACCACGCCCGCCGTACCTAGGCCCGCCCCCTTACTTCCCTATATAAACCTCTAGCCGTCCAAACAATGTCAGACACTGCTGGACGGCAGAGGTACTAGTGACACGTCTGGTGGCCACACTGAGCGCTTGTCTTTTGTAAGTACTCCCTTACTCTGGATCCTTTTATTTATCACTTTTTGCATTGGTTCCCTCCTTCCTTATCTAATGCCTGTTTCTATTGCCATCCATTGTATTTACAGATTGGAGCTCTGCTACCTCTCTACTGACACCTTTGGCCAAATTTAATATGACACATTTCTGCTAACCTCAGGTATGCAGTTATTTAATTATTATTTTTTGACACATTTTTCTACATATGGTTAGGTATTTCATTACATGTATATTTATCCTGTCCCTTTTTTTATGGACAGGTTTTTACATTATCATATGTTACTTTGTGACTATATGGGCCTGAGGTCTTGCTATATGTGATTCTGCACCGCCGGCTTCCTTCCTCTTAATTTCATCCAGAGGAGTCTTTCTGCGTCCTGATAGTGGTGTCCTTTCTCTGGGGTGTGCAGGGTTGATTAAACGCTGTGATTGGTATGTGTGTGTTTTTATCTGCACCTTTTGATGTATTTATTGCCAGTTTTCTATTTTGTAACACTTGCAATATATATGCTTTCTTTGTTTTTTAGAAAAGTGGTTCTTATACTCGTTGACTACATATACTTCGGCCCCTGATGAAGGGTAATCCGAAACGCGTAGGGCCGTGTATGTCTTCATGGACCTTGCTTTTCAATGACACCTAACCATGTATTGTTTTTAAATATATTCTATGTGATTTATGTGTACAATTTCCATTTTTGAATATTAAATTATCTATTTTTTGGATTACTGTGATTACTGTATACCTTTGTTGCCTTTAAAGCCCCATTTAGGGGGTCCCTCCACTTTTTACTTTTTTTTATTGGGGCACTGCTGGCAGCTGTTGGGCACGAATTGACAGCTGATGAACACATCTGATGGGGGTTGTGCTGATAATCAATGTGCTGATTATGAGCACAGACCCCCCTCTGAAAGGGAGAGACGCAGATCATCTCTCCCTGTCAGCGCAAACCGAGGAATGCCGTTTACCGACACTTCCTGGTTCACGCAATGATCAGCTGTGATTGGTCACAGCTGATCACATGGTAAGAAGCCTCTGACAGAGGCTCCTTATGATCAGAGATGCGGCATGTCCGACTGTCATGCCGCACTATTGCCGCATTGCACGCCCCAGTGTTAGTCAGCGTGCTCGCCCCCTCCCTTAGGACTACATTCCTGGAATGTAGCCCCAAGGGAGGGGACGAGCACGCTGACTAACCCCCAGCCAGAACGGCTCGGGTGATGGGGGCAAGCTTACTGAGGAGGAACAGGAAGTGAGAAATACAGACAAAGAAAAATAACATTTAGAAGGGAAATCGAAGGAAAAGGTAAGTGAACCAACAATGCACTAGCTTAAAGGAACCTCTTTAGAAAATAAAAAAACTAACCTTTACAACCCATTTAACAGGTGGAAAATGTTTTATTGACTAGATAGTTTCATGTATATGCATGGCTATACACCATGGGGGGCTACAGGTCTTTCTATCTTTTTATCAGATAACCCTACTAGCAGGTGGCATGGATATTTTTCATGTTTCTCTGATGCATGGGATATAACTGGTGAATGATCATGGAGATTTGCCAACATGCTGGAGTATGTCAATGTGCATTGACTAACCTTTACCAGTAGTCAGGGCTTTTTTTCAGGGGGAACTTGGGGGAACTCAGTTCCACCACCTCTGGCTCAGACCCTTTGGTGCCTGCTCTCCACAATCACTTGTAAACACAGAAGTCTGGTTTCTGTGTTTACAAGTGACAGCTCTGCACTCTGTGTGTAACCCCCTGAACTCTGCACTCTGTATGTAATGTAATCCTGGTATTTAATGCCCCTTTAAGACCCTTCTACTGTTGTGAAATCTGAACAGGGTCATGGTTGAGTTCCTGCACCTATTTTCTGAGAAAAAAAGCTCTGCCAGTAGTTATTTATCAATCACATTAAAGTTATGCCTGCTCGTGACAGTAAAAATTAGCAATGTTTGAATTGTCTGACTTACTTATAGGTAAGTATGAAGACTTACATACAAAGGACAAGTATGAAAACTATGTCGCAATGCTTCTAAAGGCTTTTTATTCAAACTTTGCAAAAAGAGCTAAACACCTACAGCTGAACACCAAGCAGAGATAAAAACACAAATTATTGCAGATATGTAATCATTACGAATAATAAATGTGTGTTTTAAATATAACTAGTGTAAGTAAATTTATCTTGGTATGAGTCTCTTGTAGTCCCCTTTACACGGGGGTACGAATATGGAGGCATGGAGTGTTATGTACACACATGTGCTGACAGGGAACATGTTGACAGTAGGAGATTAGCAGAGCTACATGATTTGCTGCTGCTCAGTCACCATCCAATCACAGTTTGGGGGCAAAAAGGTTTTATTGCTTAAAGAAGAGATACTTCGGGTCACTAACCCTGCTGTACTCATTGGCAGAGCTGTGTAAATTTCAGAACTAGATGGACTGAAAATCCCAAAACATTTGCAAGTTAAACAACGCCCCAATATATATTTCAGATTTGTACTTATCTATTTGTTAGAATTTCATCTTTAATTTCTAGCCTATACAAGAATTTTTGGTGTGATTATACTACATGGATGCCAACGTTCCAACACTTGGCTTTAGACAGCAAGACATTTAAAAAATTGTGACATTCACCAAGAACACCACACAAAAACACCAACCTTTTCTCCAGGCTGAATGGAAGCAGTAACATTTTGTAAAGCCATTTGTAAGTCTTTCCTGTACCTCAGACCATAATTTTGGAACCCAATCCTTCCAGCATGTGGCCAGTGTGTTAATTCTGAAGCATGCTCTGATGTCCATGGAGCCTAAGTAAACAAAGGTTCTTTTGTTACAATGCACAATTACAAGAGAAACATAAGAAACAAAGGGCCAGATTCAGGTAGAATCGGCTTACTCTGCGGCGGCGTAACGTACAGTATTACATTTACGTTACACTGCTGCAAGTTTTACGGGCAAGTGCTTGATTCACAAAGCACTTGCCTGTAAAGTTGCAGTGGCGTAGCGTAAATCCGCCCGGCGCAAGCCCGCCTAATTCAAATGGGGCGGGGACCATTTAAATTAGGCGCGTTCCTGCATGCTCCGTCCCTAAAATTTCTCGACGTGCATTGCGCTAAATGACGTCGCAAGGACGTAATTGGTTTCGACGTTAACGGCGTCCAGCGCCATTCACAGACGACTTACGCAAACAACGTGAAATTTCTAATTTTGACGGGGGAACGATGGCCATACTTAACATTGGCTAGACCACCTAGAGGGCAGGTTTATCTTTACGCCGCGTATCTCTACAGAAACAATGTAAATTTACAGCGACGGGCAAAGCGTACGTTCGTGAATCGGCGTAACTAGTCATTTGCATATTCTACG
This sequence comes from Rana temporaria, assembly GCF_905171775.1. Taxonomy (NCBI): domain Eukaryota; kingdom Metazoa; phylum Chordata; class Amphibia; order Anura; family Ranidae; genus Rana; species Rana temporaria. Next base: position 65,549,831 of record NC_053494.1, read on the forward strand.
CCGACCGCAATGGAATCGCCACCTAGCGGCTGGCCTAGAATTGCAGCCTAAGATCCGACGGTGTAAGTCACTTACACCTGTCGGATCTTAGGGAGATCTATGCGTAACCTGATTCTATGAATCAGGCGCATTGATACGACAGTCGTATCTCAGAGATACGATGGCGTATCAGGAGATACGCCGTCGTATCTCTTTTATGAATCTGGCCCAAAATCCCTTCATAAATGGATGTGTACATAACACTAATGCCGTGTACACACCATCGGAAATTCCGCCAAGAAAACTGTGGATTTTTTTTCCGACGGAATGTTGGCTCAAACTTGTGTTGCATACATACGGTCACACAAAATTCCGACCATCAAGAACGCAGTGACGTACAACACTACAATGAGCCGAAGAAAAATTAAGTTCAATGATTCCGAGCATGCGTTGAATTGATTCCGGGCATGCATGTTTTTTGTGCGTCGGAATTGCATACAGACGATCGGAAAAATTGAGAACCAGCTCTCATATTTTTGCTGTCGGAAATTCAGATGAAAAACGTCCGATGGAGCCTACACATGGTCGGAATTTCTGACAAAAATCTCACATCAAACTTTTCTTGACGGAAATTCCGATCGTGTGTACGCGGCATTAGGCTGGGTTCACACCTATGCAAATTGGATGTGGCTTACACCACATCCAATTCGCAGAACATTTTAAAATCTATTACTTTAAATCAGTCTGGTTTACATATGTGCGTTGCATTCGCACTCCGCATTGCCCAAAAAAAACTGTGCGTTTTCTAGGCAGTGAGGTGCGAATTGCAGGCACATATTCTTCTATGGGAATTTGAGGATTTGCAGATGCATTCCATTGTGAACAGGCATTCTCTCCCCCTCCTCACTACACCTCCTTCTCTCCCTTCTCAGCTGATCCTCACCTACAACCATAGGCGTGCGCACAGGGTGTGCCAGATGTGCCCAGGCACACCCTAATCACTCCCTGTGGTGCAGATTCCCCCTGCTGCCCGGTGCCCCCTCCCACAGCATGGCTGGCTTCCTTCCTCTTCCATTGGCTACTGCAGTGGGCATACATAGATGATAATTCAGGATGAGTGGGGGAAGGGGTAATGTCATTTACTGGCCCCTTCCCTTTCTGAATGAACACAGTGAGAGATCGGTACCGTGTTTTTGAGCTTTCAGGTGCACACCCTAATGCAACAGGCTGCGCACACCTATGCCTACAACGAAGAGGAAGCGCTGAACAGCTGCTTTTTTTTTTCCGTACAGAGAACGGAGCTGGAATATGCACCGGACTGGTATGAATCCAGCCTAAGGCCCCTTTCAGACTGGGGCGGGAGCTGCGGTGGCGGTATAACGCCGCTAAAAATAGTGGCGCTATACCGCCGGAATTGCCGCGGGTATCAGCCGCTAGCGGTGCGGTATTAACCCCCGCTAGCGGCCGATAAAGAGTTAATATCGCCCGCAATGCGCCTCTATAGAGGCGCATTGCGGGCGGTATTGCCGCGGTTCCCATTGTTTTCAATGGGAAGGAGCGGTGAAGGAGCGGTATACATGCCGCTCCTCTCACCGCTCCAAAAATGCTGCTGACAGGAGATTTTTTTGTCTCCCGCCAGCGCATCGCCTCAGTGTGAAAGCCCTCGGGCTTTCACATTGAGTCTGCAGTGCAGGATTTTTTCAGGCGGGATAGCAGCGCTATTTCTAGCGCTTTACCGCCTGAAAAACTCCTCAATGTGAAAGGGGCCTAAAGGAAAAGCAGTGTTATCCTGAGGAAAGTTTTTGGAAACTTAGCAAATATAGAGGGCCTCAAGTGGGGCTCGCTACATCCAGAGGACCGAACAATAGTTTTGTTTTCATAAAATTTGTGTTAAGTGAATGCTTAATAAAAGCACACACATTTGTGTGTGTTGTGGTGCCATTCATTGTGAATGGCACCCGATGCACTTTTACAGTAGCGGGCTTCTCTTTTTGGTTTCCAAAAAATGGTGAACTACATTCTTAAGTTGTTGAGAGTAGCTTTCATAAATCCGGTTAATGAGTTACTTTTCAACTATGCTTTGTAATCTGTATTTTGTACCAATATCTCTTTTATTGGGATTTTACTGAAGTATTATTAAACCAAAGTTTTCAACTTTAATTTTTTGCTTTGTAGTGCAGCACCTCTCAAGAGACTGAAGATTCCCTACGGTAATTGATAAGGACAGCAGAGGGCGCATCTGAGTGCAGCAGTATAAAAACTCTTTTATTCACATGACGATTGGCAACTTACAAAACAATGGCCCAGATTCAGGTAGAATTGCGCTATATTTGCGCGGGCACAGGGCAACGATTTTGCCCTGCGCCCACGCAAATATTTTGCGCTGCCCTCGATTCACGGAGCAGTAGCTCCGTGAATTGCGAGGGCGCGCCGGCAAAATTGCCCGGCGTAAGCGAGCGCAATGTAAATGATCCCGCCGGGGGCGGGAATCATTTAAATTAGGCGCGCTCCCGCGCCGAGCGTACAGCGCATGCTCCGTCGGGAAACTTTCCCGACGTGCATTGCGGCAAATGACGTCGCAAGGACGTCATTTGCTTCAAATTGAACGTGAATGGCGTCCAGCGCCATTCACGCATCACTTACGCAAACGCCGTGAAATTCAAATTTCACGGCGCGGGAGCGGTGGCTATACTTTAGCATTGGCTGCCCCTGCTATTAGAAAGGGCAGCCTTGCGCTAAAGTTGCCGTACGGAAACTCCGTACCTGGCTTGCGCGGGGCCCGCGCAAGTTTGTGAATCAGTTGGTAGTATGCAATTTGCATACTACACGCTGATCACAATGGGAGCGCCCCCTAGCGGCACACGCAATAATGCAGCCTAAAATCTGCGAGGCATAAGAGCCTTATGCCGCGCAGATTTTAGGCTGCAGTCGGTGTAACGAGGTTCCTGAATCAGGAGCACTCGTTACACCGGAGCAAGTAAGCAATTGCGCCGTGTAACTTATGGTTACACGGGCGCAATTGCTTCTTGAATCTGGGCCAATGTAATTATCTCAGGCATATACATGTAGAAATGTCATTTAGGGTCAGCTTTCTGGGGATGGACCTTCGTAGTTGGAATACATTTGTTTTTATACTGCTACACTCAGATGCACTCCCTGCTGTCAACTCTGTATGTAGTCTTTAAAAAGTGAAGTCTATGGCCCAGATTCACAAAGAGCAAGACGCACATTACGCCGCCGTAGAGTAACCACCATACGCTACGCCAACGCAGCGCAGAGAGGCAAGCATTGCATTCAGCAAGCCAGTGCTCCCAACGCTGCTCCAGCGTGGCGTGGGTTTCGAAGGCGTACGCCGGCGTAGGTAAAAATGGGCGTGACCCCATGCAAATGATGGGCCGAGCGCCAGACAGGTACGTATCACGAACTGCGCATGCGCCGTGACGTGGACGCACCCCCCTGTGCCTGCTCATAACCATGCCGGCACAACTGCCTAAGCTACGCCGGATCACTACGTACGCCGTGAACATAACGTACACCCAGCCAGACACACGTCCAACGCACAATACGCCGGCTTGTGTTCCCTGGTGCAGACCTGAGCATGTCTGTTGCTGGGTTGCATCTCCTTTATGGGGAATAACTTTATGCCGGATGTACAACTTACGCGCATCTCGCGTAGCATGCGCCGGGCACACGCACGTTCATGAATCGCCGTATTTCCCTTATTTGCATGTTTGAATGGCTAATCAATGGGAGCGGCACCATGCTCCCAACCTAAATGTATGCCCACCCTACGCTGGCGTAAGCAAGATACGCCGGCGGGGTTTAGCCTGTTTTTAGGCGCATATTAGTTTATGGGTCTGGTGCACAGATACGACGGCGCACATTTGCACTTACGTCGGCGTAACTTGTTATACGTCGGCGTAAGTGCTTTGTGAATCTGGGCCATAGTTCTTAAAAAATAAAAAAAGTAACACAGTACAGACAATGAAACTGTAAAGATTGTAAGTAGATAGTAACCTCAGGCTCCACATCACAATACTCCTTCACCCTTTCCACTGCAACAGAGTTAGTTTCCATGTCAGTGGCAATATGAACAGCTTCTTTTAAGACACCTGTCAACTTAAAACATAAAGTAACATTTATGAACATGTACAGTAAAAATTTATCATCTTAAAGCTGAACTTTAGGATAAACAAATTATGTCTAAATACAATAGGCGATTGCATTACTTTAAAGTGATTGTAAAGTCTCGTTATACTTACCTGCTCTGTTGCAGTGGATTTCCACGGAGCAGCCCGGAGCCTCCTCTTCTCGTGTCCCTTTTCTGTAATCCTGGCCCCTCCCTCCTGTTCAGTGTCCCCCACAGCAAGCAGCTTGCTATGGGGGCACCTGGGCCGAGCTACAGCTCCCTTTGTCCATACAGGAATTGAGCCCCGACCCAGCCCCGCCCTTCTCTCTCTCCCTTGTTTGGCTAGCCGACTTTGATTGACAGCAGCGGCAGAGAATGGCTTCTGTGCGTCATCTAATCTGGCGGGAGAATCTCGGATGGCTGACACACTCGTAGAGATCGCTGGATAGAGAGGGACCTCAGGTAAGTATCAGGGGTGCTGAGGGGGGCTGCTGCACACAGACGTCTTTTTGGCCTGCGAGAGAGCCGACGTAGAGCTACGGGCTCTCGCGCAGGGGAGCCGACCTGCCGCCATAAAACGACGTTGGCAGGTCGGCAAGCAGTTAATGAATAGACAGGTTACCAGTATGCTGTTGCCTTAATGTTCAATGGGTAGGTTAGGGGGGTTATTTTATTCCATTGTTCCTGACTAAAGCCTCGTACACACGACCGAGGAACTCGATGGGCGAAACACATTGTTTTCCTCGTCGAGTTCCTTGTTAGGCTGTCGAGGAACTCGACAAGGCAAGTTTCTCCATTCCCGTCGAGGAAAAAGAAGACATGCTCTCTTTTTGGCTCGACGGGATCCTCGACAGTTTACTCGTCGAAAAATGTACACACGACGGTTTCCTCTGCAAAAGAAAAATCCCAGCAAGTTTCTTGCTGGTTTTTGCCGAGATACTCGGTCGTGTGTACGAGGCCTAAGGCACCTTGCTGCAGTAGAGGTCAAGGATCTGGCTTTGTTGTTTAAAAGGGCTGCCTGGATTTTAGGAGCAGCTGTATAGAATTACAAATCCTATATAAGCTGATACCTTTCTCAGTGTTTAGCTGTGTATTTAGTTTATTTTCTAAAATGTAGCTTTAATATAGTTAACAATCAATACAATAAATGTAATGCCCGGTACACACCATCACTTTATGTGATGAAAAAAAACTACATTTTCTGTGAAGTAAAAAACGACGTTTTTGAAACTTCAATTTTCAAAGACGAAGTTGCCTACACACCACCGTTTTTCTCACAATGTTCTAGCAAAGCGAGGTTACGTTCTCACCACTTTTTCCATTGAAGCTCGCTTCTGGGCATGCGCGGGTGTAAAAACGTCTTTTTAAACAACGTTTTTTGCTACACACGGTCAATTTCTGTGAAGTAAAAAACGACGTTTTGAAAAACGACACATAAAATTGAAGCATGCTTAAATTTTTTTTGGTCGTTTTTTACAAGACATAAAACGACGTTTTCCCCCACACACGGTCAATTAAAGTGACGTTTTTAAAAACGTCGTTTTTTTTCATCACATAAAGTGATGGTGTGTACGGGGCATAATACAAATTACAATCACTGTATTGTATTGTATACCCACATTTAATGTACAGTAAAGTTATTGGCAATTGCCCGAAATTAAACTGATAAAACTTCTAGTTTTGCATGCAAGTCTTACACATGTATTACTTTTAATGGTTATATATACATTATGTAAAGATTTTCTTATGATGCTAGAGGCTATTTTCCTCTCTGGACACTTACCCTTAGAGAATTCACAACAGCAAGACCAACCAGGCCTGGGGAAATGCTCTCTTTGAACAAAACTCCTACAATGGCCACTGTAAAAACTATGAAATTACTAACGAGGTCACAGCGTATACTCAACCACCTGTAAATCAGAATGAACACAAATAACAAATCTGTTGATTTAAAAAACGAAGAATAAATTCATAAAGATTCTTAAGTAAAGTAAACTGTCAAGAACGTGTCTTTAAATTCATCGTAGAAAAAGTAGAATTTTTGTACTTACTGTAAAATCCATTTCTTGGAGTCCAATGAAAGACAGATGAATATTGGCAGATTAGACACTAGCAAACAGAAAAATTGTAATCCAGCCCCATGTATAACTCCTTCTCTACCCAGCAAAAAAAGTTTTGTGGTAAAACAGTACAAGTGAGAGCAAAAAATGCAATGGTCTCCAAGCCATTTTCTTTCACGTCTATTGAATGACAGAGGAATTCAGATAGAGTAGTGATGTCCAATAGCAGTCCATCTATGGGGTGGGCAGCAGTCAGTGACAGACCTATAAAGAAGGGATTGGGACTGTCTGCAACTCAGTAACCACCTGAGCAATTTCCGAACTAGATGAGGTGAAGCCACCAGAAAGACAGGTGAAGCTGCCAAAGTGAGAATTTCAAAGAATGTTTGGTCACAATACAGTAGCCCAGAAGGGTTGTGAAGAGACCCCTAAAACTCAAGGATTTAATTCCACAAAGTCAGGTTGACTAAAAGGGGTAGGGAGCACAGGAGACACTCCCACAAGAGTAGGCAAGAATAGATGGCCAGATTCACAGAGATCTGCGGCGGCGTAACGTATCATCTTTAAGTTACACCGCCGCAAGTTTTCAGCGCAAGTGCCTGATTCACCAAGCACTTGCGTGTAAACTTACGGCGGTGTAACGTAAAGCCGTCCGGCGCAAGCCCGCCTTATTCAAATGGGGCGTGTACCATTTAAATTAGGGGCGTTCCCGCGCCGAACGTTCTGCGCATGCTCCGTTTGGAAATTTCCCGCCGTGCTTTGCGTGAAATTACGGCGCCGCCGCCGTGTTTTTTGAACGGCGACGTGCGTAACGTACTTTCGTATTCCTGGACGTCTTACGCAAAAAAAAAAAAAATTGAAATTCGACGCGGGAACGACGGCCATACTTTAACATGGCTGTTCTAAATCTAAGCCATGAAATAGCAGGCCTAAGTTTGCGACGGGAAAAAACGACTAGCGACGACGTAAGAGAATGCGACGAACGCGCGTACCTTCGTGGGTCGCCGTAATCAGCTAATTTGCATACCCGACGCTGGAAAACGACGCGAACTCCACCCAGCGGCCGCCGGAGAATTACACTTACGATCCAAAGGCGTACGAAGCCGTACGCTTGTCGGATCTATGCCAAACGCCGTTGTATCTTGGTTTGAGGATTCCAAATCAAGATACGACGCAGCAAATTTGAAAGTACGCCGGAGTATCAGCAGATACTACGGCGTACTTTTTCTGTGAATCTGGCCCAGAGTATTTACCACAGGCCCGGACTGCTAAAAAGCAGCCATCAGAAAAAATAATGAACAAAAATATAAATTTTACCACCTCTTGTAGGTATGTCACTGAAGCCTGAAAACAGTTTTGCAGAGCCTGCCTAACCCTGAGCACAGAACATGAGTCTGAAGCTGGGTATACATAGTTTTTTTTTTCCATTCAACCACCAGGCTGAATGAAAAACAAAGTTCCTGCATCCAGACAAGCAAGTACTGTACTATTCTCACAGCTGGGATTATCCACTTTCAGAATACATTGATCAGTGTTGCAATTTATCTGCTGCAAGCCACCTATCAGAGAGCAAAACAATTTACAAGAAGCTGATCTACTCATCAGCTTTTGTAGAACTGGAAAGGATGCACACAAATCGCAATTTAGTAGCCTGCCACACCAGCTGAAATTCAATCCATGTGTACCCAGCTTAGGAGTCTCCTGATTCTCCCTGATCAAACAAAGGGGGTTATTTACTAAAGGCAAATCCACTTTGCACTGCAAGTGCACAGTGCACTTGAAATTACACAGAAAGTGCTCTTGGAAGTGCAGTCACTGTGGATCTGAGGGGGACATGCAAGGAAAAAAAAAACAAAACTGAATTTTAGCTTGCATACGACTGGATAATAAAATTTGCAGAGCTTCCCCTCATTTCAGATCTTCCCCTCAGATTTACAGCGACTGCACTTCCAAGTGCACTTTCAGTGCAATTTCAAGTGCACTTTGCACATGTAGTGCAAATCCACTTTGCACTACAAGTGCAAACTTGTAGTGCAAAGTGGATTTTCCTTTCGTAAATAACCCCCAAAGTATTCATAGCACTGTAGCGAGGAATAGGAAACTTAACCTCACTGCTAAGAATTTTACTAGATTAAGGGAAAGGCAATGGAAGGCATCAGGTGAACCTTCCTCAAGGGATTGTGGTTCAGACACAGAAGGGAGACCTATACCCAGGTTGTCAGATCCCACAAAGTCCTCTGGATGTACCCTAACACCAACAGGAGGTATCTTCTGCAGAAAAACACCATGTTTCATCTGACAGCCTGAGTTCTCCAGCAGCAGATGAGGAGCACCCAGGTGCACACACCTCTCCTTTTGGTATGGAGGCTACCAAATCAGGGGAGCCAGATTCAAATGCATTGTCTTTAAGTTTAGTGCAGCCAAGAGTAATACTCTTATCCTCATCAGATAGAAACCAGGCTTCCTGTCTTGTTGCAAGAAAAACTCATATTCCTTTCCAAGGGCGGGGGCACTGCAACACCTAGGTGATATCCAGCAAAAAAACTAATCCAAGACAGAATCCCTTGACAAGAGAATATTTGTTCTGAATAGCAAGGTGGAAGACCCGGGGGTGGAAACACCCTGGCAAGTGGAATACCATCCTGAGAGGGGATTCCCCCACTGCCCTAAAAATCTCAAACCAGGGGATGGACCCAGTAGGGTGGAGGGCCAATGCTCTGAGAAGTCAATCTAGGATGGAAAAGAACCTAGGTGTCCTAGTAGATGATATGCTCAGCAATGGCATGCAATGCCAAGCTGCTGCTAACAAAGCAGGCAGAATATCGGCATGCATTCAAAAGGGGATTAATTCCAGAGATAAAATGATAATTCTCCCGCTCTACAAGACTCTGGTCTGGCCACACCTGGAGTATGCTGTCCAGTTCTGGTCACCAGTCCTCAGAAAAGATGTACTGAAAATGGAGCACAAAGAAGGGCAAAAAAGCAAATAAAGGGTCTGGAGGATATTAGTTATGAGGAGTAGATGCGAACACAGAACTTATTCTCTCTGGAAAAGAGACGCTTGAGAGGGGATATGATTTTAATTTGCAAATACCGTACTGGTGACCCCACAATAGGGATAAAACTTTTTCGCGGAAGGGAGTTTAACAAGACACGTGGCCACTCATTAGAATTAGAGGAAAAGGTTTAACCTTAAACTATGTAGAGGGTTCTTTACTGTAAGAGCGGCAAGGATATGCAATTCCCTTCCACAGGTGGTGGTCTCAGCGGGGAGCATCAATAGTTTAAAAAAACTATTAGATAAAGCACCTGAACGACCACAGCATACAGGGATATACAATGTAATACTGACATATAATCAGCAAGGACTCATGGGATATGTAGTCATGCAGAGTAGAAGCTGCAAAGCATGCAGGGAATCTAGGAAGTTGTGGAAAGAGATGGACAGCAGATAGCAGAAAGCACTGACAACACAAGAGATTTTTCAAGTAAGCTTATATTAAACCATCAAATATAGCTATTGTTTATATTGCTATTACAAGGCTGATGTTATAAAATGAAAGTGTATGTTGTGACCATAGAATCTCTTTTAATAATAATAATCGCACAATTTAAATGTTCTTTGCCTTTACCAGTTTTATCTTTCAGTTACCTGTTTGCGACAAAGCTGGAGAAGTAGAACCGCTGGTTGGTATTAAGACGTAGATTGTTCTCTTGAATAAAACGGTCCTGTTCTTTAAAGGCTCGTATGACATTTACGCCTTGCAGGGTTTCATTAAAGTGAGTGTACAAAGGAGATTTGCTCACTGAATCCAGGCGTTTCAGCTGCCGAGAACTGGCAACATAAAATCTCTGTAGAAAAAGATAAAGTGATATTTTTGAGTGACTCCGTTAGGCTTCATTTACACAGGAGTTGGCAGCCATACTGTGTGAAAGAGGCATTGGTGCTTGCACCTGAATCCACCTTGAGCTGTGTGCAGGCATCCTTTGGAAGTAAATGCAGATGTAGCAACTGCACAGGAGCAGGTGCACAGACCTGAATGTGAACTGCCTGCCTGCTCCTGCAAGCCTTTTAAATTTTTACACGTGGATGTTGGGTTTGCATTCACTTCCATGTCTGCACACAGCTTGGGTCGAATGCAGGGGCAAAAATAAATAAAAAATTGGTATTGACACAGTGTGGGTGTCAGTGCCTGTGTAAATGATGGCGATATTGTTTTATAACAAGTACTGGAAAAACAATATTGCAGCACAAAGCTTTTTTTCCTGGCCAGTCCTCCCGTCAGCACATCATGGGTTAATCCCTCCTTTGGTCCACCAGTACCACCTTCTTTTAGCTAATAAGTAGGGGGCCCCTCCTCCCAGTCCTTGTTCCTTTTTTTTGGTCGGACGACCAGACCACTAGAAGACTCTTCCAGAAACTACAAAATGAAGAGGATATTACCCCCCTACCGAACCAATCCCACCCAGGTTCAGCCTCTCCTCGGGTTGGAAGGTCCAGAAGTAGTAAAGGTATGAACCTTTATGACCCTGGACGCTCAGGTGCATGAGCTGCGGGCATTATAGCTTAAGAAGAGCTTACTTTATGATTGGGGGCTGTGGTGTGTCTCTTCCGTTTGCTGTAGCATGTGTGCTCTCTTCCTGCTCTGAATCTGGACTCCGTAGGAGCGCGCCGCCCCCCCCTCCCTCCACCTTCTGTCAGGCAGCGATGATGTCACAGGGGGCGGTGCCGGAGGCGTGCCGGGGGGCGGGTCTCAGAGTACTATATAATCTGGCAATGGCAGAAAGCTCAGTGCGGTCTGCCACTGCTCTGGAGAAGGAAGTGTGAGGTAAGCCTCCTGCTAGGGAGGAGATGAGAGAGATTGTGTCAGCATTGCAGCGCTGGGCTGTTCTTTTTAAAGAGGATGTTTTTCTTTCTCACCTTATCTGACAGAGTATTCAACAATCGTCCTAACTACCTGCTGCCACCCTGAATCACTTTCTTTGTTGATCTAAGGTAAAAATACCTATTAAAGGGGCAGTGTTGTTTTAAAAAATAAAAAATAAAAAAAGAGAGAGAATAATAGAGAAAAATATATATATATATTAGGGTTGTCCCGATACCACTTTTTTAGGACCGAGTACAAGTACCGATACTTTTTTTCAAGTAGTCGCCGATACCGAATACCGATACTTTTTTTAAATGTGTCCCCAAATGCAGCCATGTCCCCCCCATATGCAGCCATGTCCCCCACATATGCAGCCATGTCCCTCTAGCCATGTCCCTCACATATACAGCCATGTCCCTCTAGCCATGTCCCTCACATATGCAGCCATGTCCCTCACATATGCAGCCATGTCCCTCACATATACAGCCATGTCCCTCACATATGCAGCCATGTCCCTCACATATGCAGCCATGTCCCTCTAGCCATGTCCCTCACATATGCAGCCATGTCCCTCTAGCCATGTCCCTCTAGCCATGTCCCTCACATATGCAGCAATGTCCCTCTAGCCATGTCCCTCACATATGCAGCAATGTCCCTCTAGCCATGTCCCTCACATATGCAGCCATGTCCCTCTAGCCATGTCCCTCACATATGCAGCAATGTCCCTCTAGCCATGTCCCTCACATATGCAGCAATGTCCCTCTAGCCATGTCCCTTGATGCGGCTGCAGAGGCGGGGGGGAAAGGGGGGGGAAGTATTCTATTTAGGTATCGGGGGTATTTGCGCGAGTACGAGTACTCCTGCAAATACTCGGTATCGGTCCCGATACCGATACTGGTATCGGTATCTGGACAACCCTAATATATATATTTATTTTTTTATTTTTTTAGTGTACATATATGTGTATATAGAGGTATTTGAGACAGATATGTAAGGATATGTAGAGAGATAGGTGTATAGGTTTTAAAAAAAGATAATAATAAATAAAATATATTTATATAATAATATATATATATATAGATACATATATTTATTAGGGACTCTGTCTGATGTTCCTGTCCTGATTTTTTATACAGCATGAGCTCACAACAGCCCCAGAATGCACCAAGATCTCCGGACAGGTAGGAGGGGTCAACGGGGGCCACAGTTTAAAAGAGTGCGCACCAAGAGCTAAAAGTAGTTTTTCTTGGTTGTCTTTTTAGGAGCAGAAGCCCTAAAATAAGACATGAACGGAGAAAGAAGTCCCGCCACCGCTCAAAATCTCCGCAGGCGTCTGGCTCTCGGGCAACGCATAGGTCCCATTCCAGCCCATTCACGCGGTGAATAGACGCCAACGTCAGTCAGTCAGTCAGATCAGTCAGTCAGTGTCAGCGGTGGAGTAGGGCGCTTCGGACCTTCCGCATACGAGCCTGCTTCCACCCAGACCTGGCAGTCAGAGGCTAGGCAGCTGCTAGGCTAGACGCTCCACGAAACAAGCTCCCTGGAACCAGCATCTCGCTCTCCACGAGGACTCCTCTCTTCCGCAGGTAAGACCCTGCATCTCAGGGCCTGACATCCTGGGGATCCACTGACGGCCGTCCTTATCAGGGCAGCCGTCACACAGACCCCACACTGCGGCTTTCCATACTACCTCTCGCCGGCATCTATCGCCCGCACGGCCACCCACTTTGTGGTGGTCCCAAATCACCCCCCCTGGGTGTATTTCCGGCGTTTCTGGGTGTTCTTTCACCTCCGCGCCGGCCTGCTCCTTCTCGCGGCCGCCGCACCTTAGGAAAGCCCGCGGCTTCAGCCGCGGCCTACCGGCGCGCCGCTCTTTTTCTCCTTACACTTAATTCCTAAGCACAGTTTGCTCTGGATATTCACCCCCACACCCCCAGAGGCCCCCTGCTCAGCAACTTTATCGGTAAATAGCATTTTTACCAAGCTGACAGCCCCCCCCCCAGCCCGGGTCCTGTGCTTTGCCTGGCAGCCATTATTTTGGTACACCCAGCAGCAGTGACACCCAGCAGCAGTGACACCCCTTTTTTCCCCTCCACAAGCCGTTAGTCTTTTGATCCAGGGTTTTGAGCCGATCGCCTTTAGGGATCAGGAAGGAATTTTTTCCCTGCCGCAGCACATTGGCCAGCTTGCCCAGGGTTTTTTGCCTTCCTCTGGACCAAAAATAAAATCCCATTTCCCTTGAGCTAGGATTCTCGAATCCTCTCTCTCCCTACGCCCGCACCCCAGCCCTTGGTGACTGGCAGCAATGGTTAAGTTGCGTTACTCTGCAGAAACCATTTGGGGTCTGAGACAATTCGCTACTACATTGCCTGCCGCCACCACAATAACCTTAAAATCAGATCAACTTTTGAGGTTCGATCATCGATCGATCATCAAATATTTCAATCATTCAACACAGCTCAAGCACATATCATGTGCTTTGCTTAACACTAGATCAGCAGTTAAACACCGATCAGAAATCCATGATTTCTTACTACAATACGATCTAGACTGCCTCTTTATTACGGAAAGTTGGCTGTCAGACGATTGCAACACCATTCTCGGAGAACTGGTGCCAGCAAACTATCGCATCTTAACGGAAAATAGAATAGGGCAAAGGGGAGGAGGACTGGCGGTGATTCATAAGTCGCATATTGCAATCACTAAACCGGTCCTTCAAAATCCTCTTCCTTTCATGGAAACCCTTACGCTTCAACTTCAAGCTCATTCTCAGGAGACCGTTCATATTCTCCTCTGCTATAGGCCCCCTGGGCCCAAATCGCAGCTGATTTCAGCATTAACGGAGTTCATTTCCACCTACACCCTTAGCGGTAATCATCTTTTGCTGCTCGGGGATTTCAATTTGTGGGCTAACTCCTCACAGGATCCCATCGCGGATGCCTGCATCAACCACCTGGAAGGATTGGGACTTCAACAACTTATACGCGGACCAACGCATGCTTCAGGTCACACACTCGACCTAATTTTCAGACAAAATCTGAAAATTAATATTGTGGGAAATGAACCTTTGCCATGGACAGACCACCATGCAATCAGCTTCATAATCCCCAGAACTCCATTAGTCAGGAAAGTACCCAAGCCGGTGACAATACACTGGGCTAGATCTCAGAGGAAGCTCCACTCGGAACTCTTCAGATCCACCCTGGGAAACCGAATTGGGGCTATTCCTCCTCAGCTAGCAGCCTCAGATACTTTGGATGCCATGAATGCAGCTCTGCTACAGTCAGCCGACTTAGCAGCACCAAAGCGCAAACTTCGCAGCCGGGAAAATAAGTCCAGCTGGTTCAATAACCAACTGTCGATATTGAAGCAAGAGCGCAGAAGGGCGGAAGCCTCCTGGAAAAGAAGCCCGTCAGAAGACCACCTCAACATCTACAAAGCAGTAACTACGCGCTATCACAAGGAAATTTTCAAAGCCAAAAAACTTCACTTCTCCAGGGTGATTAACAGCGCACTGAATCGCCCTCGCGAACTCTTCAGGATGGTCACCCAGACCATGAATCCTGGATGTCTAGAAGTCCCCACTTCAGACACCCAAGAGTTCTGCAATGAACTATCGGATTTCTTCATCGACAAAATTGAGAAAATTCGGGTAAGTATTCGGCAAAACAATACTCCACTCAGCCCCGTCTTCAATCAAAACAACGACCGAACGCCTCTACAATCAACTAAGTTCACTTTGGAACCCATCTCCATCGATACAACAAAAAAACTCATTGGTCTGCTGCGCGACAGCACAGCACCGAATGACATCATTCCCACCAAGCTACTGAAGGAATGTGCCGACATCCTGGCGCCTCCGATCACGCAGCTTATAAATCAGTCATTTAAGGAAGGCATAGTGCCTTCTCCGCTGAAAGAGGGCACAATCCTGCCGATATTGAAAAAACCTTATTTGGATCCTATGGACCCAACTCACCGCCGTCCCATAACAAGTCTAAATGCTCTGTCCAAGATAATGGAGAAAGTGGTGGTAAATCAGCTGCAACAGCATCTGGACACCCACAACCTACTCGATCCATTTCAATCCGGGTTCCGCCCCGGACACGGGACAGAAACGGCCTTACTGAAAATATGGGACGATGCGCTCGAGGCCGCAGACGAAGGAGAATCATCTCTCCTGGTTCTGCTGGACCTAAGCGCTGCTTTTGACACAGTAGACCATGGATTGCTACTGAGACGACTAACAGAAGTCGCCGGAGTCTCAGAAGATGCCTTACCATGGTTCTCCTCTTTTCTAGGAAACCGATCACAAACAGTGAAACTGGGATCCTTCACGTCAGAAAAACGCACGGTGTCATGTGGGGTCCCCCAAGGATCCCCCTTATCACCAGTGCTGTTTAATATCTATCTTCGTCCTCTCTTTGATATTATCAGTAGCCATGAACTACTTTATCACTCTTATGCAGACGACACGCAGTTGTATTTTCGCATCTGCCACAAAAAGGATCATCATCTAAGTTTAGAGAATTGTCTCTCTTCAATAGAAAACTGGATGACTAAGAGTTATCTCAAACTCAATAGTGCTAAAACAGAACTCTTTATCTTCGATGCCAGTCGGAAGAAATCACCGACAACAAACTGGACACCATCTCCCATTCTGGGACAAATCATCGCCCCTAGCTCCAAAGTCAAAAGTCTGGGAGTCACGTTTGACACCTTCATGACAATGGACGCACAAATAGGGTCAGTAGTCAGCGGGGCGCACCATTTGATGCGCCTACTACGCAGACTGATTCCATTTATTCCCAAAGAAGACGTAGCAGTCGTGGTGGGATCTATCGTGAATTCCAGACTGGACTATGCAAATGCCCTTTACCTCGGGCTACCCAAGTACCAAATCGCTCGTCTCCAAGTCGTACAGAATACGGCCGCTAGACTGGTGACTGGGAAAAAATCTTGGGAATCAATCTCACCTTCACTGAGATCCCTTCACTGGCTGCCAGTGAAAGACAGAATTGCATTCAAAGCACTCTGCCTGACACATAAGTGCATCCATGGGAAGGCTCCTAGATATCTATGCGACAAGATCAAACCGCACAATTGCAGCCGCATTCTGCGTTCCACCGACCAAAATCTGGTCAAGGTTCCTATAACCAAATACAAGTCCAAAGGAGAAAGAAGGTTTGCTTTCCAGGGCCCCAGGCTTTGGAATGCTTTACCAACCAGCATTCGGTTGGAGCAAAACCACCTGTCTTTCAGAAGGCAGATCAAAACCCTGCTTTTCTGAAAGGCATGAGACACTAACAACAAGCGCCCAGAGGCGATTCAGTTCGCATGTGCCGCGCTATATAAGTTTTTCATTCATTCATTCATTCAAATCCAGTCACTCTGCGACTGTAGCAGAGCAAGATGGGTCAAGACCCCGCCCAGACGATGGTCTTTGTTGGGCATGTTCGGCTCCATCCGAACCTGGCAAGCTTCTTTGCGCCGGCTGCATTAAAGATATGGCTACAGACCGGGAAGCAGAGGCAAAAAGAATTAAAGACTATATCCAAGACGCAGTAGCAGAGGGTATTCAGGCAGCCTCAGCTACCAAAACACCTAGATCAAGGCCCAAAGTTAGTAGCGTCAATCAGCCAGGACGAGACGATTCACCTACTCGGGAGACGCTATCACCAGGCTCATCGGACTCTGAAGAGCCCTCAGAGTATTTATTTGATTTTCAATATATTGAATCATTTGTCACAGCCATAAGAGAGGCCATTGACTGGGATCAGGATGTTCAGCCGCCTGAAAAAATTAAAAGATTTTTTCCTAGCCGTAAGAGACAAGGGGTTACCTTCCCCCTCTTACCAGAAATCCGAGAATGGTTCGAGGAAGAATGGGAAAGGCCAGAAAGGAGGGCAAACGTTCAAAATCGTTTCTCAAGGTTGTACCCTTTTAAAACTCCAGAGGCAGACCTTTGGGACTCACCATTGGGCATAGATGCGGCCTTACAGCGCTTGGCCAGACAGGTCGCGCTGCCTTTGCAGGATTCCACGACCTTTAGAGATCCAATGGATAGACGTGCAGACACAGATCTGAAAAAGGTATACTCAGCCGCAGGTGCAGCGTGTCGCCCGGCCATTGCCCTAACTTCAGTCTCCAGGGCACTCAAGGTCTGGACCACGAGAACCCAAGCAGCCCTTAAAGCAGAGACAGGCTCAGAAGCACTCATACAAACAATGGAGGATTTCGATCTTGCTGCCGATTTCATAGCAGAAGCCTCTATGGACTTGACAAAGCTACTTGCAAAGATCATGGCTTTTGCAGTGACGGCAAAGAGGGCTCTTTGGTTGCGGCATTGGGGCGCAGACAGCACCTCCAAACTGAGTCTCTGCAATATTCCGTTTAACGGCAAAGTGCTGTTCGGAAAGACCCTAGAAGAAGCTATCAGTCGGGCTACAGGGGGAAAATCAGGTCTAATGCCACAGAGACCCAGGAAGAGACAGCAGGCCACTCGGCCAGCCCAGCCAGAGTACAAAAGGGCGTATGACGCCAGGGCATACAGGCCAGGACGGGAATATACAAGACCCTACTGGAAAAACCCACAAAATTCGTTTTTGCGGAAGGTAAAGTCTAGAGCGGCGCAGACCGCAAAGAAACCCGAGAAGTCTTTTTGACGGGATATCCGCCCGTCCTGTCCAGGTGGGCGCCAGATTAATGTCCTTCTGGGGAGTATGGGCGGAAAAAGTCAGGGACCAATGGGTCCGCAAGACAATCAGATACGGTTACAAAATATCTTTTCAGCAGAAACCACCCAATACGGTGGTCCATACAGAATGGCCAACAGATCAGAAAAAACGGAACTGCTTACAAGAATATTTAACCGGCTTGCAGCAAAAGAAGGCAATCTCGCCGGTACCCCCATGTCAACAAGGAAAAGGGGTATATTCTCCAATCTTTCTAGTTCCCAAAGCATCAGGAGATCTCAGACCAGTTTTGGACCTGAGGGTTTTAAACCACTTCATAGAGCCCAAGACATTCAAGATGGAATCCATATTTACAATCATCTCTGTGTTGCAACCAGGAGATTGGCTGATATCAGTCGATCTAACGGATGCATATCTGCACGTCCCAATCAACAAAAGACATCAAAAATATCTAAGATTCCTGGTGGGGGAAGACCACTTTCAATTCCCGTGTCTGCCCTTCGGCATCAGCACAGCCCCACGAATATTTTCCAAAATCTTGCTAGCAGTGATTGCCATCATTCGCCTGAAGGGCATAACGATTTTTCACTACCTAGACAACATTTTGGTAGTGGCACGTTCAAGCAAAGAACTTGCGGGTCAACGCGAAATGGTTCTGAAAATCCTATCAAGGTTTGGCTGGATCATCAACAAACAAAAGAGTCAATTAATTCCCTCACAACAGATGGAATATCTGGGACTGGTCTTCAATACAAACAGAGGCCTGGTCCTTCTACCCGAACGAAAGAAGGCAGAGTTGGTAGCTTGCGTTGGCAGCGTGATGAGATCGTCATCGCTAACGGCGAGAGACTGTATGACCCTACTCGGGATGTTCACTGCAGCAAGCCCAGCCATCCCTTGGGCAAGGTTCCACACAAGAGCCTTCCAGACAACCTTCCTGAACCAATGGGATGGTACCTCTCTCCACCAAAGGATCCTCATTCCGAGTGGGATTCGACAGAACCTAGCCTGGTGGAAGTCATCAGAGAACCTGTCGCGGGGCATGCCCCTCAGCCCCGGGGACTGGGTTCTGATAACTTCGGATGCCAGTCTCCGGGGCTGGGGTGCTCACTGCCTCGGCAGGCAGGTGCAGGGGCTTTGGAGCAAAGCGGAATCCCGACACTCCAACCTCTTGGAGCTGCAAGCAGCATACATGGCCCTACGGGCGTTCGAGAAACTGATACAGGGTGCTCGAGTCAAACTAATGTTGGACAACAAGACAGCAGTGGCATATATAGCCAGACAGGGCGGAACCAAGAGCTTGCCACTTTTGCAGGTGGCAACCAAGATATTTGTTTGGGCCGAAACACACCTGGAAGCCCTAACAGCAGCTTATATTCCGGGCAGCCAGAATTCCATCGCGGATCATCTGAGTCGGGACTTCCCCGACAAGAACGAATGGGCCTTGAACTGGAAGTTCCTAGAACCAATATTTTCCGAGTGGGGGACACCCTCGGTGGATCTGATGGCGACTCGAGCCAATGCAAAGGCAACTCAATTTGTCTCCAGGTTCCGTTGCAACAGGTCCTTGACCCAGGATGCATTCTCCATTCCATGGGATTTTCCCCTAGTTTATGTTTTCCCGCCGGTGCCGCTAGCAATGAGAACTTTGTTAAAAATTGCGAAGGAGGAGGTCCAGACAATAATAATTCTTCCCTTTTGGCCGCAGAGGCCATGGTTCCCTCTACTCCTACACATGGTGTCGGCTCCCCCGATACGGCTACCGCTAAGGAGGGACCTCCTATGGCAGCGCCAATGGGTACACCCCAACCTGAACAGGTTGCAACTGACGGCCTGGCTGCTGAATCAACCAGACTCCAGGCACAAGGCATCTCAAAGGAAGTAATTTCTACACTGTTAAAGTCTAGAAAGACCTCAACCAACGTCACCTACAACAGGGTCTGGGCAAGGTTTACAACCTTTGCATTGCAAGAAAATTTCTCCTCACTGAATCCGAGTGTGGCACAGGTACTGGACTTTTTGCAATCAGCTTTAAACAAAGGCTTGGCGTATAGTACGTTGAAAGTACAAATATCAGCCTTGTCGTGTTTTACAGGGCATAGATGGGCAGAAGAACCACTAGTAAAACAATTTTTAAAGGCAACCTTGAAAATAAATCCTCCAAGAAAGTGTCTGTTCCCGGCATGGGACTTAGGCACAGTGCTAAAAGCGTTGCTTCTACATCCTTTTGTACCGGCAGAATCTTGTCCATTCTGGTTTCTAACACTCAAGTTGGTTTTTCTCACCGCCGTAACATCGGCAAGGAGGGTTTCGGAGCTAGCGGCCCTGTCCAGTAAAGAACCGTACTGCATCATTCTTCCGGACAAAGTAATTCTGAGGCCTTCACCAATAGCAACACCCAATGTCGTTTCAAGATTCCACCTTAACTGGGAGGCAGTGCTACCCAGCTTTACATTACCTCCTAGGCAGGAAGAAGAACTTGACCTTAGACCTCTGGACATGGTCAACCTTTTCTCAATTTACCTACACCGTTCTCAACAAGTACGCAAAACGGATTCCCTTTTTGTCCTACCATCGGGACCTAAAAGAGGACAAGCGGCTTCAACAAGAATAATCTCAACCTGGATCACCAAAGTAATAAAGCTCACATACGAGAAACAGGGGCTGACGCCTCCACAGGCAACTAGAGCTCATTCTACCAGAGGGGTGGCAGCCTCTTGGGCAGCATTTGCCAAGATTCCGGTTGAAGAAATTTGCAAGACGGCTAGTTGGAGTTCCTGCAGGACCTTCGCTACGCATTACAGTCTAGACGTAACGTCATCTAAGGCGTCTAGGTTCGGAAACGCTGTGGTATCGGCACCATTTCAGACAAAATGAAAAAAAAAACAAAAAAAAAAAAAACAATAAATATATTACTTAAGCAGCATTTATAGTTGTCGTCCGAGTCTTATATATATTCCCGCCCTAAGGTGCTAAATCAAATCCCATGATGTGCTGACGGGAGGACTGGCCAGGAAAATGGAAAATTGTTATCCTTACCTTCGGTAGTTTTCCTTTCCTGGCCTGTCCTCACGTCAGCACAGCCTTTCCCTCCCTATAGTCTGTCGTCCGCCAAAGTAGTGGAACAAGGACTGGGAGGAGGGGCCCCCTACTTATTAGCTAAAAGAAGGTGGTACTGGTGGACCAAAGGAGGGATTAACCCATGATGTGCTGACGTGAGGACAGGCCAGGAAAGGAAAATTACCGAAGGTAAGGATAACAATTTTCCATTATTTAGAGAGCAATATGAAATCATCCACAGCAGCTAGTCATTTTCAATGTCCATAGTTTTCTTAAGCAGTAAAAATCTAATTGATCAGTATGGGTTCTTTCCATTATACTGTACATTGCTTGAAACAAAAAGTATATCTTCACCAACTCCTCTGAAAACCATGACTTTCATTGCACCGCTAATGTTCTTTAGTCACGTGCACCACTTTATACATAAAGGGGCTTGCTTACATTTAAATATGTATGGATGTGAAGCTACACCACGTGAAATCATAATTTTGACACTTGCAGGGGTCATGTGTTTACAGATGACATTATATTGTCTAATGTCTAGCTAAAGTTCGCTTGTCTTTTAGGTTTAGAATCTGTTTAAGCAACTTTCATTGGACTTTCATCATTACCTATTAGACCCCATTCACACCTAAGCGACAAAACGCCCGACGCGGGACGCTTCTGTCGCTAGAGGTGAGAATTCCCATTGCCGTCTATGGAGATGGTTCACATCTCATAGACGCGCAACGCCTGTCGCCTGAAAAAAAGTCCCGGACCCTTTTTTTCAAGCGACACGCGCGTTTTCCCATAGACAGCAATGGGAATACTTTAGAAAAAAAAAAAAAAAAAAAGAAACATTTGTAATCGCGGCAAATCTGCCGCTACACGCGTACGCGGCTGTCGCTTAGGTGTGAATGCAGCCTTAACACCAGCCTGATTTTACCCACACAACCAAGGAAATACAAGATTGGAAAAAGCAAATTCCACTAGATATTTATGTGTAAATAGTAGTGCATAATTTCTGGAATTAACACCTATTCAAGTAAAATATTTGGGGCTAGATTCAGGTAGATTGGCGCATCTTTATACCGGCGTAGCGCATCTTATTTGCGATACGCTGGTGTATATCAGAGAGGCAAGTACAGTATTCACAATGCACTTGCTCCTAACGTTGCGCCGGCGTAACTTAATTTAGTCGGTGTAACCTGGCGTAAATGTAAGTGGGTGTGACTTTATGCAAATGATGGTCGGAACTTGGAGTAGTGATATACGCCCGGCGTATCCTGAACCGAGCATGTGGACGTATGATCGCTCCCCTGTGCGCATGCTCACAACTACGCTGGCCCAACTTCCTGTGATACCCCAAACCTATAAATACGCCCAGACATGCGCCTGTCCGGCGCAAAAGTACATCCTGAAGGAAAGTACTTTTGCGAGGCAATGTCGGCTGGTGCAAATACCCAGAGGAAGAGGAAGGAACGGAGGAAGAGGAACTATTGCCCAGAGGAGAGGGCAATTATTGTTGCGGGCATAGTTGAAAACGACAAGTTTCTCCATGGTGCCCTCAGTCACCAGACAAGTAAGGCCCGTAAAAAGGAGATCTTGACACAGCTCAGCCTGGAGGTCAGTGCTGTGGGCAATGCTACCAGAACCACACAAGACATTCAAAAAAAGATCAATGATCTTAAAAGGAAGGTCCGGGAAAAGCTGGGTGCTATTGCATGTCATGCCAGGGGCACAGGAGGAGGACCACCCTGTACTGTGCGGTTGACCCCGGAGGACGAGTTGATCGCACAGTGCCTGCAGCGTGAGCAGGTGGAGGGCATGGAGGGGTACGACTCTGGACACCAGGCCTAGAGGACAGGTAAGTGTGTTTTATCTCCTATACGGTGTGTAGCATGTGAGGGGGTGGAAGGGAACATGTGACAAGTGTGTGGGTCCACCAACATGTGAATGTTTTGTGTCATCCACAGATGTGCAGGAGGGAGCTGGGCCTTCGTCGGCTGCAGGGCGACCCACGCCATCCAGGGTTGAGAGTGCCCATACCTCTCCCCTGGAGGAAGTAGAGGAGCAGCACGGGGACCTGGAGGATGCCATTTTTCTAGTTGAGGAAAATCCCAGCATCCCTGAACCCTCTCAACCCTCCTCCCCCATCCCTTAACCCTCTCAACCCTCCTCCCCCATCATGGGACCCTCTCAACCTTCCTCCCCCATCATGGGACCCTCACAACCCTCCTCCCCCATCATGGGACCCTCACAACCCTCCTCCCCCATCAGTGAACCCTCCCAACCCTCCTCCTCCATCAGGGGAAGCTCCACACGGGCCTCCCCATATGCACGGCCACAAGCCTCTCCTGCCCCCAGGAAGGCCACCAAAAAAACGCGAGGGGTTCCAGAGGCCATCCAGGAAACCCTTGCGAGGGATCAGGCCCGCCAGACCCAGCATGTGGGGGATGTTGCACGGGACATCAAGCGGGTCGCAGACAGACTGGCCTCCTCGACCCCGATCGCTGAGTCTTTGGGGGATATCAGCGCCAATTCTGCAGTAGTGGCAACCTGTGTTGGGGAGCTGCAGGCGACGACCTCCCGCCTGGTGGCTGAGGTCAAGAGCCTCAAAGTGGCTGTTAAGGCCAATACGGCAGAGGTGAGGCACCTGAGGCGGCAACAAAACGTCAACAACACCCACCAGCTGCGGATGGCGTTGGAGGGCAGGCAACCAGAACCTGCCAGGATTGGGAGACGTGAGGAGAAGTCTCCAGATGATGCCCCACCCCCACCTGAAGTTGCCCCCATGCAAGTGAGGAGGCAAAGACGGGGCACCAGGCAGAGCCCACGACGGGGAAATTTATTTTTTCTTTTTTATCTCCGGTGAGGAGTTTTATTTATTTTTTATCTCCAGTGAGGAGTTTTATTTATTTTTTATCTCCGGTGAGGAGCGTTTTGTTTTAATACTGCACACGGTCAGTAGTGCAGGCTACAGTGTGACTGGTGTGTGAATGTGGGGGGTGACACTCCTGACAGTAAGGGGTGTCACCCTCGGTCGTTGGGGAGAATTTATCCCCACGACCCGTGTGAATGTGGTATGAATGGTCAGCAACATAATTGGAGCCTTGCCATGGCGTTGCTGCTCCCAAGTCCTGCATGTTGGGCTAATCCAATGTGATGTGGGGTGTGTGCTAGGGACCACAGTGGTGTGCATGCGTGCATTCTCCTTGTGCCATGATGAATGTGTGTGTTTAACGTGCAAACATGCCTACCACGAGGCATCTCCTGACTGCTGTTCCCTCACGAGACGGGGTAGCCTGGGTTAGGGGGGGGGACTGTGTGGTTCGGGGGTCAGGTCATCACGTAGGTCAATCTCCAGGCCCTTTCTCATGGCGTAGTTGTGCAGAATGCAACATGCACCAATGATCTGGCACACAAAGTTTGGGGAATACAACAGGGTCCCCCCGGACGTATCCAGGGATCGGAAACGGGACTTCAGGACGCCAAATGTGCCTTCCACCACTGCACGGGTACGTTTGTGTGCATCATTGTATTTTTGTTCTCCTCTGGTTTCTGGATCCCGGAACGGAGTCATGAGATGGGGCCCAAGTGCAAATGCCGCGTCACCTGGAAGGGAAAAGACAGGAGGATGTTAGTCGTGCATGTGCCCCTCGTGATGTCTGCATCATGGGGGACGGACAGTAATGCCTGACACCCATGTCACTCACCAACCAGCCAGCTGTTCCCGTACACGTTCTGTTCGAATTCTGTTGGGATGGTGCTTTGACGGTATATGTAGCTGTCGTGGCTGGACCCAGGGTGTTTGGCACGGACGTGCCATATGAGGCATTGGGCATCGGCTATCACCTGTACGTTGATGGAATGCCAATGCTTACGATTGCGATATATGTGTTCTGTGTCATTGGGGGGCCGTAGTGCCACATGGGTGCAATCAATGGCCCCACGGTGTGTGGGAATCCTGCAATTCTGAAGAAATCCACCATTGCCTTATGCCGCAGATGCTCCTGGGTGGGTTTGCTGATGTGGTGGGACATGCGTCTCAGGATTGCGGGGACAACCTGGACCACACATCGGCTCATGGTGGATTGTGACATCCCAGCCACAACTCCACTTGTACGCTGAAAAGATCCACTGGCGAGGAAATGCAGTGTTGCCAGTACCTTGACTTAAGTCTCTTACGCCGTTGGATCGTAACTGCATATTTACTAATAATCTTTTTTTTTTTTTTTTTTTTTTTATCTTAATTTTTCTTTATTGTTTTCCAAAAAGTTAGACATATCTACAGATTTATATGTTTACATAGCTATAGTTTACATTGTCTGGTACAGTTACATTGTATTTCTACATATAGCCAAGCATATTTCATTTAAATTCCTTAATTTACCCCATCCCCTCCCTCTCTTCTCCCCCCTCCCACCCTCCCTATTAATATTATAAATTTATTTATAAAAAAGTAGAGGCAGATATCTTGGTCTAAATTGTCTTTTGTTTGGTTGACAGAGAGTGAAAAAAAAAAAAAAAAAAAAGGGTAAATTGAGAAAGAGCGCAAAAAGAGAGATAAAAAACACAAAAAGGGAGAAAGGGTCTAATCTCAAAGACCTGGAAAGGGAATCCAGCATATCCAAAGCTGGAGAGAGCGCTATTAGATTAATTTATACTTGTCATTCGGCTTTATCATCTACTGGGATAAGAGGGGGTTTATGATCCCCCTATAGAGACTATCTCTCTACAGATATTCCCATTTCTGTCAGCCAAGGCTCCCACACACTTTTCTAAACCTGTTGTAGTTTCCTTGCTTAATAAAGGCCACCCTCTCGCACCAAATCAGAGCATTGATGTTTTCAACCCAGTTCTCGACTGTTGGAGGAACATGCGCTTGCCATCTCTGTGCTATTAGCTTCCGAGCTTGGAAGAGGCACCTAAGCACGCTTTCCAATGCTCCTGCAGGGATTCTATGTTCTTCCGTGTCCCCTAGTAGGCAAGTTCTGGCCTCCGGCTCTAAAGAGGTCTTAAAGATTTTATTAATCCTATTTATCACTTCTATCCAATATCTAAAAAGCTTGGGGCATCTCCAGAACATGTGGATAAAATCTCCAGTTGCTTTGCATCTGGGACATTCATCATTTGCATTCCAGCCTAATACAAACATTTTTTTAGGGGTGTAATAGACTCTGTGCAGTAGAAATAGATGGGATAATCTCTGCGCAGGGGCAACTGACACCAATGTTCCTCTCTGTAAGATTTGGTTCCACTGCTCAGAGGTTAGCAATCCAATGTCTCTTTCCCATCTTTCTCGGCTTTTAGAGACCCCGGTTTGACTTATGGCATTAGCCCCCAATTTCCCGTACAGTGCAGAAATTTGACCTTTTGTAATATTAGTCTGAATCATTTTAAGGAGCTCAGGGGTATGGGTCCTAACCATCGGATGGATCTTAAATTGGGTTTGGAGGGCGTGCCTGACTTGTAGATAATTAAAGAATGTTTTATTTGGTATGTTAAATTCACTCCTCAATTTCGAAAACGTTTTAATTAAGTCTCCCTCATACATGTGTAATACCCGTGTTATCCCCTGATTCTCCCAGATCTTAGGGATTTCAATATCTTTAAGTTCTGTCAAGTTTTCATTGTGCCCAAGGGGGGCATACCCAGTTACACCAGTATATCCCAGTAAAGCTTTAGTAGTTTGCCACACCTTGTTGATTAGCTTTACAGTTGGGCACTGATGGTGAAGTGAGTCTGCCTCCAGGGCTTCTATTAGGATTTTATGTGGGGACCTTAATAGGATTAATCTAAAGTCTTTATTACCCGAATTTTGAATACCACAACCCACCATGTGTTGCAACTGAGATGCCAAAAAATATGTTCTAGGGTGTGGGACCGCCATCCCCCCCTCCTTCACCGGGAGCTGCATAGTCTGCAGTCTAATTCTGGCCTGGCCTCCCTTCCACATTAACTCCCTGAATAATGTTTCCATTCGTTTGAACCATATTTGGTTCACCCAAATTGGAGAGTTGTGGAGAACGTACAGTATCTGGGGTAGCCAGATCATTTTTATCAGGTTGCATCTCCCAGCTACAGAGAGGGGGAAGCGGCCCCAAGCATCCTTCTTTAATCTCAGTCTCAACAATAGTGGAGCTATATTATTGGTGGTGTACTCCTTAACTTCACTAGTGATCCAAACCCCCAAATATTTCAATTTTGTTGATATTTTTGTTGATATTTTCAACTGGGGCATTTCGGCGATTGTCTGGACCCCCAGCGGGTCTAATGGGAGTAGGGCCGACTTATCCCAATTCACACTTAGCCCCGAGAATCTTCCAAACTCCTTAATCATTTGGACCACTGTAATCAACGAGCTATCCACATTTCCTATAAAAAACAGGACATCGTCCGCAAAAAGTAACTGCATATTTACGCTGGCCGCTAGGGGCGTGTACGCTGATTTACGCTTTAAAATATGTAAATTAGCTAGATACGCAAATTCACGAATGTACGCCCGGCCGACGCAGTACAGATACGCCATTTACGTTAGGCTTTTCCCGGCGTAAAGTTACCCCTGCTATATGAGGCGTATAACCAATGTTAAGTATGGCCGTCATTCCCGCGGCGAAATTTGAAAATTTTACGTCGTTTGCGTAAGTCGTCCGTGAATGGGGCTGGACGTAATTTACGTTCACGTCGAAACCAATACGTCCTTGCGGCGTATTTGAAGCAATGCACACTGGGATATGTCCACGGACAGCGCATGTGCCGTTCGTGAAAAACGTCAATCACGTCGGGTCACATAACATTAACATAAAACAAGCCCCCCCTGTCCCACATTTGAATTAGGCGGGCTTACGCCGGCCGATTTACGCTACGCTGCTGCAACTTACGGAGCAAGTGCTTTGAGAATACAGCACTTGTCCGTCTAAGTTGCGGAGGCGTAACGTAAATCGGATACGTTACGCCCGCGCAAAAATAGGCGGATGTACGAGAATCTGGCCCATAGTGTATAGTGATCCTAAATAAAGGAATTTTGACTTACCTGTAAATTCCATACCTTAAAGTTCAGTACAGGACACATGCTGTAAATACGCGGGGTCACCATTCATTTAAATAAAACACACCCACATCATCCCCATTTGAATTAGGCGGGCTTACGCCGGCCCACATACGTAACTTAGGGCGCAAGTTCTTTCTGAATACGGAACTACGCCCGCAGAAAGATACGCTTATCTTTCTGAATCTAGCCCATAGTGTGCAGAGGATATATATGCATCCCAGGTGTTGTATATATATTTATACACTGCATTGAGTTTAGCTAGATCGATTAATTTACTGACAGGCAGGCAGGTGATTGTGCTAGCTGCAGTATTTCCACGTGGTGTACTGTCTGTGTCCTTACAGTGTGCACCTAAAGCTACGTCAATAGATTTGCTGGTGTTTCTCATATTAATTCCTAAAGGCAGTAGAGCTGCACGATTCTGGGAAAATGAGAATCACAATTCTTTTGCTTAGAATGAAGATCGCGATTCTCTCACGATTCTCAAAAAAATGCATGGTGCTTTTGTTAGCATGCATTTTTGTGATTTTTATTTTATTTTATTTTCACGCACATAGTATGTGCCTTGCTGCAGAACAGCCTATTAATTTGAGAATGAACTGCCTGCCACCCCTCAATAGCACCAAAGTGCATGGGCCTTTTTTTAATTGTATCTATTAATGCCGCTGCATCAAAATGCATGGTGCTTTTGTTAGCATGCATTTTTATTTTTGTGATATTTTTTTTATTTACACACATTATATATATATATATATATATATATATATATATATATATATATTGTAAGATTGGGGTTATTAGACTCCAGCGATAGATGTGTTTTCCAGTGAGTACGCCAATCCAGAACTGAGTTTTTAAGGGCTTGGTAGCCCACTTTTATTTAGAAAACACGAAAGTTCACAAATAAAATAGTAGGCCTCGCAGGGGGTTCCACCATTCCTGTATCTTGACAAATTCAACAGTTTAGCCTCCTGGCTTTCACACACTTGCCATCCGGCTGTTTCAGGCCTTTAGCCTAGGCCTAGTTCTGTTCCTCAGAACACACAGTTTCCTAACGTTAAGCTCAAACCTGGCTTTCTTCTGTCAGCGTCTTGCTGCTCAACTATGCAGCATCTCTGACTTCTCTCAGAGATTTTGGGAGTCACCTGACTCCCAGCACAGACCTCCTGTCTGTAGGGTGGGGCCCTGAGCTATAGTCAGGTCACAACTAAATACTGAACACACAGATGCGTAATTAGTGTGTCTTTCTCTCCAACATATGGCGTAACCCAGCAATCTTTCCCATAGCACAGGGTCCCACCCGCACATATCCTCCCCTCCTGTTTCGAACCGGAGGGAGGAACACATAGACCCATCGTCAGAAATGGGACACCTCCGTGCCAGCCATTGGCTGCGTAGGCCCATTTTTTCCGGGTATGTTTCCACCAACACTTCATCGTGACGCCTCTGTGCCAACTATCAGCAGCAGGAGTCCTAACCTGCCCCACCTTTTCTCTAAAGGGGCACGCCACCCACATCTTCTTCTGGTTGTGCTTCCACCAGCACTTCTTCCTGAACCGTGGGCTCCCACTAATCTCTCTATCCCTTCTACCATCAAGATCCTTCTTTTTCCTCCCCCAGACCTACTCTCCTGGGACTGTTGGGGACCAACTTCCATGTAATCTGTCAGGGACTGACCGCTTTCACTACCTGACGCAACATTAACCAACAATATTTGTTTCTCAGGTTCACTAACCCCTATGTGGTTACCTTTGGCAACCAAACCATCTGAGATCAACACCACACCATTCTGTTCAACCTCACTAGCAATGTTCCACAAAGGGTTACTCAACTCAACACTGTCACCGTAACCTCTTGTCCCCTTCTTTGCTAGGACAACGTCTCTGCGTGCGCTCGGTGGCCAGGCTGGGGAGACTACCTGGATCTATAATATCCAGCCTGTCACCCAGCCCAGCAGTTGATTGCAGATGTATCGTAAAAAAATAAAAATAAGAAGAAAAAGAAAAGCAAAGGAACCACAGATCCCAGCAGGGAGCCAGGTCCTTCTCCTAGACTAGGCAGAAAAAAAACTGAGCTGCCGGGAGCAGAGTGGAGGGTTACTGCCAGTAAGGACCGCCGTGCTGTGCTTGTTTTTTTTTTTTTTGTTTCTACCTAGTCCTACTCCTAAAGGTGGCGATATAACCCTAAGGTCGAGAATGAGGGCTGTGTCCGTCAATGAACGAAAGAGAAAATAACCTTTAAAACCATATTTCATGGCTTATTAAAACATTGTGGGTGGTTAGATATCTGGTACTGTATCTGAGACAATGCCTATGACATATTGATATTTGCAGAAGATTTCACCAAGATTTGCCAACAAATCTCTAAGCACACAAAAAAGCAGATAGTCATGTCTATTGGATCCATACATACAGTATATACATCTAGCAAAACATGTTCCAGATATTATGGGAATGCACTATGCACTAATGAGAAACTAACCATGATTCTTATTGGGTATACCCCATGTATTGATCCATTATCTTCACATTACTATCTGCTTTTCTGTGAACCAGCCATAAGTATAGCTTACATCATTTATGTATCGATTACATCATCGATAATAGTGAAGGTATACACTTACTGTAAAGGCTTCTACTATCCTTGTCTTGGAAATATATGGTAGATAGAGATTTGTTGAAAAATCTTGGTGAGCGCTTTCTGCGAATATTAATATGCCTTGTCTCAGATACCAGATGACCAAAATGTTATAAAATACCATGAGATGTGGTTTTAAAAGTTGTTTCAATAAACAGACTTTGTATGGGAGATTACCTTCAGCCTCTCTCTTACTTTTTTTTTCAATTCACATCTTCAGTTGTCTTCTACAACTATTAAAATCATGCTCGTCAAAATTCATACATCAGATACTTCAATGAAAACTGGGAACTTTCTAAAACGCCTCTCCTGAAAATGCAGGATATATTTATAATATGTACACAATAAAATCTGTGTGGCCCAGACAAGCCAATAATTACCTGTAAGAAAAAGTATAGTAAACCCAGAGGTATAAAGGCTACAGCAGCCAGAGGCGTGGCTATTGCAATGACCAGTAGTATCTCCAATATGGTTAGGGAGATTAATATAAACATCATTAACATATGCGGGATGATATTATCTATAGTGTCCATTTCCTTTGCAAATCGGTTGGTTAGGTTTCCACTAGGTGTTCTTTCAAAAAAGCTCAGGGGGCACCTCATGATGCTGTACAAGAGCTTGCAGTGAAGCTGACGGGACACTGACACTCCTCCAACAATTATAGCGCTAGATGCTATATATATACATAAAGCTGTGGAGGAAAAACACAAAGTGAATGCATAACTCTGGTCAAAATTTTAAATCATATATTAAAGTGATAGTAAACAATCACCTTGTAAAACAACCCATTTAGTTTAAAACTGAAATGAAAGGCAAAACATTTGTGTATAGATATAAAAAAACATTGGCCCAGATTCAAGAAGCAATTGCGCCCGTGTAACCATAGGTTACACAGCGCAATTGCTTACTTGCTCCGGTGTAACAAGTGCTCCTGATTCAGGAACCTCGTTACACCGACTGCAGCCTAAAATCTGCGCGGCATAAGGCTCTTATGCCACGCAGATTTTAGGCTGCATTCTTGCGTGGGCCGCTAGGGGGCGCTCCCATTGTGATCAGCGTGTAGTATGCAAATTGCATACTACCACTGATTCACAAACTTGCGCGGGCCTTGCGCAAGCCAGGCACGGAGTTTCCGTACGGCAACTTTAGCGCAAGGCTGCCCCTTCTAATAGTAGGGGCAGCCAATGCTAAAGTATAGCCTCCGCTCCCGCGACGTGAAATTTGAATTTCACGTCGTTTGCGTAAGTGATTCGTGAATGGCGCTGGACGCCATTCACGTTCACTTTGAAGCAAATGACGTCCTTGCGACGTCATTTGCCGCAATGCACGTCGGGAAAGTTTCCCGACGGAGCATGCGCTGTACGCTCGGCGCGGGAGCGTGCCTAATTTAAATGATTCCCCCGGCGGGATCATTTACATTGCGCGCGCTTACGCCGGGCAATTTTGCCGGCGCGCCCTCGCAATTTACGGAGCTACTGCTCCGTGAATCGAGGGCAGCGCAAAATATTTGCGGGGGCGCAGGGCAAAATCGTTGCCCTGCTCCCCCGCAAATATCGCGCAAATGTACCTGAATCTGGGCCAGTATAAATAACCTTTTTATAAGTGATCACATAAAATCTGTTCTCAACTGCATAAGAGCTAGGGGAGGAGAAAACAGTAAACTGAACTCTCCAGTGAATTGCTGTGCAGGGGGGAGGTGTCAGGACACGTCTGATCATTGGAGGAGAGCAGGCCGAGTTCCCAGCAAACCGTTCCGTATGGAGATCGAGCAGTGGAATGAGCGGCGGGAATGAGCGGCGTGCCGACGTCATCACCCTCCACTGCTTGATCCCCATACGGACGGGCTTGCCTGTTTGCGGCCTGCCGGCGCAACAGGCTTAAGGCTCTTCTTTTTTCTACCAGTGTGTTTTTATGTATTGTCCAGTTTTAATAAAATACCAACGATTTTACACTATCGAGGCTCCCCCCTTTTTTCTTTGCATGTCCATCAACAATTAACGCTGTGTATTGTGCTGATCGATGAGGCTGTGAACACAGGGGCTTCTATTATCCAACTGGGATTCATTATATGTGGTTATAGGTCACCTGTTATAGGGGACCAAGTTGCTCTGGTAAGCAGATCTACATATATGGTGGTGTACTAACTACTAGTAATTAGTCAAAAATGGGGGTTGGCAAACCGCTGATGACAGGCAGGAGACAGGTAAATTGCATCCCTTCCTTGACGACCCCGTGACCTGGACAGGAGCTGTGGTGGCATTTACTGGAACCGACACCCTTACCTGGTCACCAATGACTATTTTACATGGATACAATTATACTCAAGGGGGTAGATTCAGGTAGCAATTACGCCTACATATCCATAGATACGCAGCGTAATTGCTAAGTGGCGCCGGCGTATCGACTTTCTGTATTCAGAAAGCTCGATACGCCGACTGCAGCCTAAGATATGACTGGCATAAGGCTCTTATGCCGTCGTATCGTAGGCTGCATTCTTACGCTGGCCGCTAGGTGGCGTTCCCGTAGTGGTCAGCGTAGAGTATGCAAATTGCATACTCACGCCGATTCACAACCGTACCCGCGCCCGGCGTTCGAATTTTACGTCGTTTGCGTTCGTCGGTTTCTGCGTAAGGCTGCTCGTGCTATTAGCAGGCGCAGCCAATGCTAAGTATACCCGTCGTTCCCGCGTCGCGATTTTTGAAAATTCTGTCGTTTGCGTAAGTGAATCGTGAATGGCGCTGGACGCCATTTACGTTCACGTTGAAGCAAATGACGTTGTTGCGACGTCATTTACCGCAATGCACGTCGGGAAAGTTTCCCGACGGAGCATGCGCACTACGTTCGGCGCGGGAACGCGCCTAATTTAAATGATCCACGCCCCCACGGGATCATTTAAATTACGCGCGCTTATGCCGGCCACTTTTACGGAACGCCCCCGCAAATTACGGAGCTACTGCTTCGTGAATGAAGCGTAGCGCACGTAATTTACGGAGGCGTAGCGTAAAAACGGTACGCTGCGCCTCCGTAGTAGTGTGCGCCCCTACCTGAATCTACCCCAAGGTGTTTGACATGCAAAGTGGCTCTGTACTTTTTCTAGGTAAGGAATAATTCCTGAATAAGCTTTCTTAGTATTGTTTATCTTAAGGAGTATTTCAAATAGCCATGTAACTAATACAGTATAATTTTAGTAAGACTACAACCCTCTGTGTGATATAAATTTAGAGTCCCAGTCCAACCAATTGTATTTTGACATTATTTAATATGTGCATGCAATACACATCTGTTATAACATACTGTACATTTATCAACTTCATTATCAAATGTGAATTGCTAAAGAGCGTATGCCCTTTGAAATCACTAAATGTGTTTATAAAAAAGAAAGTAGACATGTCATAGTGCAGGCTAGGTAGCAAGTACAACAATGTAAATGCATACCTCCACATGCTCATGTGAATCTGCAATGTAAAAATAAGGCTGGTCTTCAGGACTTTCCTTGCCCTTGTGTATTCTCTTTTACTAAATTAAGTCAATTGCATTTAGTCAATAATAAGAGACATTACATTTTACAAAAAATAAAAATAAATGTATATATATATATATATATATATATATATATATATATATATATATATTCTCGTAAACAGAAATATAACATTTTCATTTTACATACCTTGCACTGTGCCCAGTACACTGTACACTACCAGTCTCATGGCAGTGTTCTGTTGGGTACCATTCACAGGTGGATCATCAGCCCACAGCCCAATCCAGTAATTATGCCCCAGGGCTGATAACTGTTGAATGATGAAAAAGGCTGCACTTGTAATCAAATACCACTTGCCCATAATTCTGCAGTACTCCAAATACACGGTTAACTTGACCTAGAAATAGCATATATATAAAAGATTAGTAAGAAAATATTTCTATAATATAAGAAAATATAGGACATAACCTAGTCTATAATGAGCCTACGTTCGCAAAGAATTGAGAATGATACAAATTTTAAAAAATGATATACATTGGCCCGGATTCTCAGAGAACTTACGACGGCGTAGCGCCATGTACGCCGTCGTAAGTCCGAATCCGACCCGTCGTATCTATGCGCCTGATTCTTAGAATCAGTTACGCATAGATATCCATTAGATCCGACAGGCGTAAGTCTCTTACCCTGTCGGATCTTAACTGTATTTTTTTTTTGACCGCTAGGTGGCGCTTCCGTCGAATTCCGCATCGAGTATGCAAATTAGCTAGATACGCGAATTCCCGAACGTACGCGCGGCCGACGCAGTAAAGTTACGACGTTTACGTTAGGCTTTTCCCGGCGTAAAGTTGCCCCTGCTATATGAGGCACAGCCAATGTTAAGTATGGCCGTCGTTCCCGTGTCGAAATTTGAAAAAGTTACGCCGTTTGCGTAAGTCGTCCGTGAATGGGGCTGGACGTCATTTATGTTCACGTCGAAACCAATGTCGTCCTTGCGGCGTACTTTGGAGCAATGCACACTGGGAAATTCCACGGACGTTCCGCAAAAATGTCAATCATGTTGGGTCACAGTAGTTTTACATAAAACACGCCCCCCCTGATACAAATTTGAATTAGGCGGGCTTACGCCGGCCGATTTACGCTACGCCCCCGCAACTTACGGAGCAAGTGCTTTGAGAATACAGCACTTGCCCGTCTAAGTTGCGGCGGCGTAACGTAAATCGGATACGTTACGCCGCCGCAGAGATACGCCGCTGGACGTGAATCTGGGCCATAGTTTTTACCTACTTTATTAACAATATTTAACTATACAAGTAAAGCTTGCCATAGATAGAATTGTAAACGAAAATTCTGAAGAAAAGTCCTAAGGAAATTTGTACGAAAATTCTCAGAACATTCGAATGACGTTAAAAAGATTTTCTTTGTTGTTAACATTTAATTTCGGAATGAATGGACTTTACTGAATGAAAACCACTTAGTGTTACAAATTAGTTAATTTGAGAAAAAATTTCCATCCTGCCCTTCAAATCTTCTCTTCACTGTGGTTGAAAACAAACTCTGATTTGACCCCACTAATGATTAGAATAACGAACATTGGCCCAGATTCAAGTAGAATCGCGTAATATTTGCGTGGGCAAAGAGCAAATTTTTTTCTCTGCGCCCACGCAAATATTGCGCTTTGCCCACGATTCACGGAGCAGTTGCTCCGTAAATTGCGCGGGCAATATGCTAAGCAGCCGGGCGCAAGGCTGCCTAATGTAAATGATCCCGCCGGGGGCGGGAATCATTTAAATTAGGCGCGCTCCCGCGCCGAGCGAACAGCGCATGCTCCGTCGGGAAACTTTCCCGACGTGCATTGCGGCAAATGACGTCGCAAGGACGTCATTTGCTTGTAAGTGAACGTGAATGGCGTCCAGCGCCATTCACGGTTCACTTACGTAAACGACGTGAAATTTGAACGTCGCGAGCGGGAGGCGCAGCTATACTTTAGCATTGGCTGCGCCTGCTATTAGCAGGAGCAGCCTTATGCTAAAGGCGCCGTACGGAAACTCCGTACCTTGCGTACGCAGGGCCCGCGCAACTTTTGTGAATCGGTGGTAGTATGCAATTTGCATACTACACGCCGATCACAAAGGCCGCGCCCCCTAGCGGCCAACGCAAGAATGCAGCCTGGGATGTGAAGGCATAAGGAGGCTTATGTTTGTCACATCCTAGGCTGCATTCGGTGTAACAAGGTTCCTGAATCAGGAGCACTCGTTACACCGGAGCAAGTAAGCACTTGCGCCGCGCAACTATGGTTGCGCGGGCGCAAGTGCTTCTTGAATCTGGGCCAAACTTTCTTAGAACAATCTTTTCCTAGCAATTTTCATTTGAAATTCTACCCATCTATGGCCAGTTTAAGTGCTGCACTAGCCACTGCAATCTAAACATTATTGGGTAGATTCACATAGGTTGGCCTAAAATTAGGACGGCCTAGCCTAGTCTTTTTAGGCTACACCGCCGAAAATTATTTAGGTTAGAAGTGATTCTCAAACCACTTACCTTAAAATTTTCGGTGGCGTAGCCTAAAACGAGCGGGCGTAAGCTCGCCTAATTCAAATGACTGGGAGGGGGGCGTGTAGTATTGAAATGAGGCTTGACCTCACGTTTTTTGAAGTTTTTTACACTGCGCATGCGCCGGGCGACTACATTTCCCAGTGCGCATTGCGGCTAAGTAGGCCGCACGGGCCTATTGATTTCGACGCGTACGTAAATTACGTAATTACGACTTGCGCAAACGATGTAAAAAATTCGAACCTCACGGCGGGAACGGCGGCCATACTTAACATTGTTATTCCACCTCATAGGTGGAATAACTTTAGGCGGCCTATCGCGTACGGAAACAACGTAACTCGACGGTACGCTCGTAAATCGTCAGGAATCGGCGTAACCCTTCATTTACATAATCTAGGCTGGCCGCAATGTAAGCGCCATCTAGCGGCCAAAAGAAACATTGCAACCTAAGAGAGAATGGCGCAAGCCAGCCTATCTTAGGTATGTTTAAGTGTATCTCTGTTTGAGAATACACTTAAACATAGGCCGGCTTAGATTCAGAGTTAGGTCGGCTTATCTGTAGATAAGCCGGCCTAACTCTTTGTGAATCTACCTATATGGGCCAGATTCACAGAGCAAGTACTTAACTTGCGGCACAAACTCGCTGAGGATTTGAAAATGCGCCAGGTAAGGTACGGTGGCGTAGTGTATCTCTGATACACTGCGCCAATGTATTTCTTTCTGGATCTGGCCCTTAGTTACCATATTCACAGCTTGATTATGCCTTTTTTAAAGAGAAAATTAAGCTCTAAAACCTAAAATAAAGCTAAGTTAAAGTAACTAAATACATTTTTTTTTCCGGACGAAAACTAAATTCCAAAGCGAAATATTTCAGTGTGCACATGTCTAATGAGTATCCCAAAAAAGATAGGAGGGACCTCTGTGTCCCGTAATGTACTCCAAGAAAAGGATTTTACAGGTAGGTATGATGAAAAAATCCTATTTTCTTTATCATACATCACAGGAGCAACCATAATAATTACTATATGGGATGTTTTAAAGCAATGAACTTGAGGGGAGGGAGATACAATCACAGAAACTGCCACCTGAGAAGGACTTCTTCTGCCACACCAAAACATACATGCCAAAGCAGTATCCTCCATGGCTTTGTTATCTATCTGGTAAAATTCTGTGACTGTATGACCAAAAGATCATGTAATGGCCTTAAATCCTGAGCCACTGACACCTGATGGCAGATGGCCCAAGATGCCCCACACACCTGGTAGCGAG
The DNA here is from genome assembly GCF_905171775.1 of Rana temporaria. Taxonomy (NCBI): domain Eukaryota; kingdom Metazoa; phylum Chordata; class Amphibia; order Anura; family Ranidae; genus Rana; species Rana temporaria. Next base: position 65,587,592 of record NC_053494.1, read on the forward strand.
CCCTTTTACCAAAAAAGGAGTGAGGGACCTTGCCCTTTTAAGCCATAGGCTCGAATAATAACTGGCAAGTCCAATGAAAATAGTTAACTTGGATGCCTCCTGCTCATCCTGGGCTCTATTGGTAGCACAAACAAGAATTCCTGATCTGTAATTCTGACCACCAGAAACTACCTCCAGAGTATGCAGTGATCTAACAAGTGAAAACTAGACACCATTCTAGGCAAAAAATGGATGAGGACGCAACATACCTTATGATGTGAGACCAAGAATGGCTCCTTGCATAAATTAGCCACCAACTCCACTTAGTGAAGTGATAGCTACCAAAGAAGCCACTTTCCGAGATAAAGGCCCAACAGAATCCCCAAATAGGTTCTTGGTTTTTGGTTCAAAAGTGGCCTCTGCAAGGACAGTCAAGATCAAATTCAAGTCCACAAGACTTGAAACACAAGAATGGCCTGACAGGCGGGACTGTCTACGTAACGCTATATGAAGTATGAAAACCATGGCCTCTGGAAAAAAAATGTATAGGGACGAACTCTGACCCTTAACGGTAATTAAGGCCAATCTCCTTTCCCCTACCGATTGGAGAAAGAAAAAGAAAATCTCCCACTCACAAGACTCGCTATGTCAGTGTAATAAGCCCTACTGGGCTAATTCGGCTAACATTATTATCAGTGTTACCCCCTTCAGGATTCCTCACAAACGATTTGGTAGAAGTCGAAACAGAAGGAAAGCGTCAAATAAGGGAGAACTGGTCCCTAAGGCGTTACCAGTGCATCTACCCCTATTGCCAGTGGAACCGTCGCCCTGGACACAACCTGACCCTACTTGTTGTAGAACTTGGAATCTAGTAGATTCATCTGCAGGGTTCCCCCTGCCACAATTCTATACCTGGAATATGCACTGACGATAGAGACTGCACTGATGCTAGAGACAGAATGCGGTTCACCTTCCTGAGACACATGACTCCTGGTGCTGCCCTGATGGTTGATATCTATGCCTCTGCAGAGGCTTTTCTGGATAGAACCTACAACTGGTTTATGCCATAATCCAGAGCACAGCGTACTGGCCAAAAGCTCCAAGATATTTATCGTCAGTATTCTCCCCTGTGGAGACCTAGTCCACTGACCTGTAGCCACCCTCAAACCAAATGAAGAAACTTGCATTAGTGGTTATTATCTTCCAATACCTGAATGGATTACGAAACATCAACCACCAATTTCTAGCTGTGCAGCACCCTGGTAACAGAGCCCTCCGGGAATCCAATGCCTGGATCTTTAAGTTCCAGACAGAGAGAATGATGCTCTCCAAGACCTGGAGTAGGACTGTACATAAGGAATGTGCTTTGACCTAGGTACAGCTTCCTAAAGGTTATTGAGGTATACTGAGATTGACACCCCCTGTGTCTTTAGCAAGTCCAGCACCAGAGCTAGGAGTTTTGTGAACCTTACAATCTGTGGTCAGCACGTAGGATGGTCACAAAATGGAAAACAAATGACTTTCCACTGCAATTACAGAAATCTTTATTGAGGCTGGAAAAAACCTGGCACATGCAGCTGTGTGTTTCCTGATGATTATGGGCCCCACAATCTACTTCTTGCAGAGAGGTCATCACTGAACAGACCAAGCCCATCTGAAACAGAAGGATGGCCATCGGATTAAGATCTAAAGATAGAGCTCATGTCCCTATTCAGTTTTGAATCTTCTACTATTTAATCTTTTACAATAATAAACACATATGTATGTATGTATGTATGCATCCCTAGACCAATAATCACATATGTATGTAGTCCTAGGCAAATAAGCACATATGTATACAGTTTAATGTAAATAAACCCATATAGATGCAGTTTAATGCAACTAAACACATATGTATAAACACCAAAAAAATCTGCGCTCATGGAAGTCCACAGGGTCAAATCAGCCCAAAATGATAGGGGAAAATCATTATTATACACAATCTATATTGAGAAAAACAATCCTTTTAATTGAAATCAACTTCAGTGTTTACATTAGGCAGTCTGGATTAGATGATATAACAGAAGTGACCAGGTTGCATATACCAGATGTAATATTTCTCCAGCGGTCTCCCACGGTCTCAAGGGGTCATAGCTCACGGCTTTGGTCTAACATGCCATCCGCAGATGGAACCAACAGTACCTTGCGAGGAAGATGTAAACCGGGGCACTGGTGAGGGGATAAGTGTCGCCTTACCAGCCGGAACCAGGCGGTGCGGGATCCCTGTCGCCTCCACGTGGTAGGCAAAAAGGATGCCAGATTCCCCAGTGAATCCAGCCATGGAGGCGACAGGGATCCCGCACCGCCTGGTTCCGGCTGGTAAGGCGACACTTATCCCCTCACCAGTGCCCCGGTTTACATCTTCCTCGCAAGGTACTGTTGGTTCCATCTGCGGATGGCATGTTAGACCAAAGCCGTGAGCTTTGACCCCTTGAGACCGTGGGAGACCGCTGGAGAAATATTACATCTGGTATATGCAACCTGGTCACTTCTGTTATATCATCTAATCCAGACTGCCTAATGTAAACACTGAAGTTGATTTCAATTAAAAGGATTGTTTTTCTCAATATAGATTGTGTATATTAATGATTTTCCCCTATCATTTTGAGCTGATTTGACCCTGTGGACTTCCATGAGCGCAGATTTTTGTTGGTGTTTATGTGTATGATTGGTACTTCCGGGTACCATTAACTCTGCAGCACTGGTTTGTTCACGTCCCATACGAGGGTTTTTATATTTTTTGGGACACTAGTCTTTTCCCATAGAGCGCCAGTGAATCTTTTGTGCCTATAAACACATATGTATGCAGTTCATATGAAAACATGGCAGCCTGCGTTTAACCTCTTGCCGACCACCGCACGCCAATGTATGTCGGCAGAATGGCACGGCTGCGCATATTGGTGTACAGGTACGTCCCCTTTAATATGCAACCCAGTCGGGTACTTCGTGACTGCGCCCGAAATCGCCGCCGGTGTCCTGCGATCGGGTCACAGAGCTGAAAAACGGGGAGAGGTAAGTGTAAACAAACCTCTCCCCGTGCCTCCTAGTCAGACTGTCACTGATCGTCTGTTCCCTGTCATAGGGAACAATGATCAGTGACATGACACGCCAAGCCACGCCCCTTAACAGTAAGAATCACTCATTAGGTCACACTTAACCCCTTCAGCGCCCACTACAGGTTAACCCCTTCACTTCCAGTGTCATTTTCACAGTAATCAGTGCATTTTTATAGCACTGAACCCTGTAAAAATGACAATGGTCCCAAAATAGTGTCAAAAGTGTCCGATGTGTCTGCCATAATGTCACAGTCATGACTGATAGCCACCATTACTAGTAAAAAAAAAATTATTAATAAAAATGCCATAAACCTATCCCCTATCAATAAACGGTTATTGCGATTTTTTTTATCAAAAATATGTAGAAGAATACGTATCGGCCTAAATTGAGAAAAAACATGTTTTTTTATATATATTTTTGGGGGATATTTATTATAGCAAAAAGTAAAAAATATTGCATTTTTTTCAAAATTGTCGCTCTATTTTTGTTTATAGCGCAAAAAATAAAAACCGATGAGGTGATCAAATACCACAAAAAGAAAGCTCTATTTGTGGTAAAAAAAAGCACGTCAATTTTGTTTGGGAGCCACGTCGCACGACCGCGCAATGGTCAGTTAAAGCGCCGCAGTGCCGAATCGCAAAAAGGGGCCTGGTCCTTTAGCAACAAAATGGTCTGGGGTTAAGTGGTTAAGCAATATGCATTTATGGAGGCATGCTTTTATGAAAACTAGTAGGTATGTGCTTACGCAAAAATTGCGTGTCCATGCAAACATACATTTACAGAATAAGCAAGCATGCATTAATGAAACGTGCTTATGCAACACGTATCTATGCAACATGTGTCTATGCACCATGTGTTTATGCAAACATGCATCCACACAAACAAGTATATCTATGCAACATGCATACACTTATGCCCACAGGTCTATACAAACACATGCTTATAAAAACATGCGTCTACACAACACGCGTCCGCGCAAACGCACCTTGGGTGGCTGCAATCTGGGCACCACCCGCTTGTCGGGCCATGGGGCGGGCCGGGCGGGCCGGGCCCTCTGCAAACATGTGCATATGCAAGCTTGTGTTTATTAAAGCAAGCAAAAAGGTGTCTATGCAAACATGTGCCCATGCAAGTAAGAAAGTATTATGAAACATGTATACTATGCTGCACCTGCTCAACTGCACCTGGTCCATACTAGTGTAGCGCCTGGCTACTTTTATAGCAGGTCCTAATATAATGAGGTTAAGCTTAGAGGTCTAACGTGAAGGAGGTGGAGGTACCATAAGTATCAACAGACCATAAGTATCAACGGACCAGGGGTACGGGAAACAGACCCGAAAGAAAGCTGAAAGGGAGAAACGCTGAATGCTGAAATTTACAGATCGCATACATCTTAGGCCCCGTACACATGGTCGAACATGTCCGCTGAAACTGGTCCGCGGACAAGTTTCCGCTGACATGTCCGACCGTGTGTACGGCCTAGCGGACAGGTTTCCAGCGGACAAAAGTTTCTTAGCAAGCTAAGAAACTTGTCCGCTGGAAACATGTCCGTCGGACATGTCCGATGGTTAGTACACCTAATCGGACATGTCCGCTGGTTATGACGTGTAACCAGCGTCCCGAAATCCCGCGCATGTGTCAAATTGATTTGACGCATGCGTGGAAGCATTGCACTTCCGTGTTTGAGAACATCAGTGTCTTCTACGTCACCGCGTTCTCTGTCCGCTGGGATTTTGGTCTGATGGTGTGTACACACATCAGACCAAAAGCTCCCAGGAGACATGTCCGATGAAAACGGTCCGCGGACCGTTTTCAACGGACAAGTCTCTTCGTGTGTACGGGGCCTTAGAGGTAACTAAAGCGTCCTTTGTCCCTAGACAAATGATCTTAGCATTACATCTTGAGATTGAAGTAAGACGGATAGTACTTGGATAGTACTGGGAACATCCTTTAATAATTGATATCCTTTCCTCTTTCTCCTCTTGGATTAAGATATTGAGCCAACAGCTAAATTTTATTATTTTCAGCCTAAGGATATTAATTAATTGGAGCCTGAACATGTAACCCATATATATATATATATATATCAGGGTAAAACAAGTGTAATTTTTATTTTATTTTTTTGTGAAGAAAATTTCGTTCCCGCATATAACGCAGGAAATGGCGCTTAACGAAAGATTGAACTTAAGGTTTTTTTATATTACAAGTCTTCTATGGTTTATGGTTGGGTTCTGTGGTCCTTTTACTGGAATCAATTGATGGAATGAACTATAATCTGAATACTCGCTAGATTGGCGGATAAAAAGAAGGAACACTCGGTGAGGAAAGAGGTCTATTAAGGATGAGGGGAAGGCCAGTAAGGAGGGCTACAGCAAACCCGCCAAAAATAAGTGCTAGTCCGAGTACAATTAAAAAATATATGATAAGAAATACGGCTAAAGATAGTCCGGAAAAAATGGCAACAACAAAGAAAAAAGTCCCTGAGAGTATGCAGAAAACTGGGCTTAGAAGACAATCAGAAATCTTAGAAATGGCAAGGCCATCTATAACAGCTGAGGAGGAAGAGGAGGGTTACGAGGAGAACGGAACAGTAGAAGATCAACTCCCCACTAAAGGGGATATAGCAAAAATGTTTGCCAGAATGGAAAGAGTAATGCATAAGATGGAATCATCTCTTAAAGGGGAAATGGAACTAATACACGAGGACATGAACCACATTCTGAAGAGAGTGGAAGAAACAGAAGAAAAAATAGACGCCCAGGCAGCTGAAGTAAAAGAATTAAAAGAACAGATGAAAGAGATACAGAAAGAACAAAGATATATGAAATATAGGCTGGAAGATCAGGAAAATTGTAATAGAAGGAAAAACCTGAAGATTAGAGGATTACCGGATGAACAAGTGGAAGACCTACAGGAAAAAATGTATAAAATATTCGGTCAGATGTTAGGGAAAACAGCAATAGAAAAGATAAAACTTGAAAGAATTCACCGGATAAGAAAACCAGCAGGAGTGGCGGAGGATTTGCCGAGAGATGTGATTGTGCGATTTCATAATTTTCAGGACAAAGAGCAGATCCGTTTGGGTCTAAAATCTAAAGGCCCTGTTAAGTTCGAAGAATCTACGTTACAGATCTTCCCGGACCTTGCAGCCAAGACACTAGTTGGGAAAAGACTATTAAAACCTTTACTGGAGCAATTAAAGCGGCAGGACATTCAGTACTTTTGGGGTTTCCCAGCTTGCTTAGTTGGAAGGAAAGAGGGATGCTCTGCCACTCTGAGATTCCCTGAAGACACGGTGAACTTCTGTAAAAGGCTGAATGTTCCAGAGACAGAGATTCCAGGCTGGTGGGAAAAACAGCAGAAGAGGCCGAGGGGGGATATGGGAGGGGGTGGGGGTTGAGTGGTTAAGGGGTACGGCCATCACAGATTAATGGAAGAAAGGGGGAAAGAAGCGGCACAGGGGACCTCCCATTATGGGAGGACAAATGCTCCCAAACAAAGCCTACCCAGAGTCCAACTTCGAGGGGGGAGAACCGTAGGGCCAGATGGAGGAGGGCCACGGATCTATAGGCCAGTGGGAGGCCATCAACCCCCCCGATAGGGGGGTAGGGGGAGGAAGGTTTGGGGGGTGCAGGGGGGGGTGGGGAGGTTAGGAGGGAAGGGAGGGGCGAAGAGTGGCAACCTCTAAGAAAATGTATAACAAGGCTTTAGTTATAGAATGTTACCTCATACTACTGGATGTCAAAAATTAATATTATATCATATAATGTACGTGGAATGAATGTGCTTATCTAAAAGGGTAATATAATACGGGAATTAATTTTCTTAAAAGCCGATGTGATCCTTCTACAGGAAACTCATCTGAGTATGGGCGCAAAGCGCAGAATCGTCTCAGATGGGTTTCCCCTGTGGTTTTATGTGGACTCCCCTATTTGTTGCGCCAAAGGTGTGGCCATTGGGGTGTCCTGTTTACTTTGGAGGAAAGGAAGGCAGACCCAGAGGGTCGCCTTCTATTTCTATGGGGGAACCTGAACGGTGCAGAGATTTCACTCGCGAATGTTTATGGACCAAATAAAAAGTCTGCTCAATATTTGGCGGGAATTGTGGAGGAGTTCATGAACTTTAGGACAGGAGGGGTCATTATGGGAGGGGATTTAAATCTGTGTCTAGATTCTAAATTAGATAGTTAGTCGCATGCACAGGGTATCGGAATGGTCAGAGGAATAAATTAAAAAAGAAGATGTATTAACACCAACTTGTAGACGCATGGACAATATAAGACAAGGAGACTACACATTCCACTCCCCTGTGCATGGGACATACACAAGAATTGATTATTTCTTGGTAGAACATCATTTATTGGAGGTAGTGGAAGATACAAAGATCGGAATTACAACATTCTCTGACCATGCACCAATCATACTCCAATTGAAAATAGGAGAGAGAGAAAATAGGAAAAGCAACAGGAGGCTTAACAAAGTACTCTTACTAGACAAAGAGATAGAGAAGAGGTTAAGAAAGGAATTAGAGCACTTTTTTTATAGAGAATAGTACAGAAGGAATGTCTGAGGCGATAGTTTGGGAAACTCACAAAGTTTACATCAGGGGTATTCTGATTAAAGAGGGAGCTGAAAAAAACAAAAAACAAAGAGAAAAAAAATAAGTCTGACTAAAGAAATCTTTGAATTAGAACAACTACATAAAGAGACGGGAGAGAGAGAGCTTCTACTGAATCTTAGTATTAAGAGAGAAGCAATGAGAGGACTAATCGATCAGGAATCCCGAATAGCCCTAAGTTCGGTTAAGAAAGAAAGGTACCAATGGGGTAATAAGACGGGGAAATACTTGGCGAATCTATTAAAAAAACAAAAAAACAGCTAATTATATAGAGAAAATACAGACAAACACTGGAGAAATACGATTTAAGACATCAGATATTGTAAATAATTTCAGGAATTTTACGAGAAACTCTATGCAATTAATAAGAATAGCACTAAAGAAGAGATAAAACAAAAAGAGGAGAAAATCAAAACATATATGAGGGAATTGGACTTAAATAAAATTCCAGAAGATAAACTCAATAACCTCGAAACTCCCATAACAGAAGTAGAAATACTTAAAATCATTCAAGAACTTCCTAACGGGAAAAGTCCCGGTCAAGACGGTTTGACTATAATGTACTATAAAAAAAATTCAGATATACTAATCCCAAAACTATGTTCCTATTTCAATGGGATTGGAGAGAAGTGGGAGATGAGTAAAGAGGCGTTAGAAGCACTAATAACAGTAATTCCTAAAGAGGGTAAGGATAACTCCCTATGTTCTAGTTATAGACCTATATCGCTCCTTAATACCGACTTAAAACTATTCTCAAAAATCCTCGCCAACAGGATGAAAAAAGTAATGAAGGATGTGGTCCATTCGGACCAAGTTGGATTTATCACAGGGAGAGAAGGAAGGGACAATGGAATTAGATCGCTCCTGGTTATAGAGGAAATTAGGAAAAGTGGACCCCCGGGACTACTCCTGTCAATTGATGCCGAAAAGGCTTTTGACAGGGTAGACTGGGGCTTCATGCAGCATACATTAGAGGCAATTGAAATGGGACCCAGAATGAGAGGATGGATAAGATCAATTTATAACAGACCTACAGCAAGAATTAAAGTTAATGGGACCATGTCAGAAACCTTCAAAATGAAAAATGGCACCCGACACGGATGCCCCCTGTCACCGTTGCTGTTCACCCTCGCACCCTCGCATTAGAACCCCTGTTAAGGGGGATAAGGCGAAATGTGGATATCAAAGGAATAACATTAGGAGGGGGAGAACACAAACTTGCCGCTTATGCAGACGATATATTGTTTTATGTAGCAAACCAAAAGGATAACCCTGTCTAACCTAATGAAAATAATTAAAGAATATGGTAGGATATCCAATTTCAAGATAAATCCAGCCAAATCCGAAATATTGAGCATAAACATCCCTAAAAAAGAAAGAAGCGCTCTGCAGGAAGATCTCCCTTTTAGTTGGAAAAACGAACTAAAATACTTGGGAATTAGGCTAGCAACCTTCATGGAGACTTTATATAAGATATATAAGGATAAATATTTTCAAAATGACAATTTTGCCTAAGATAGTTTATAAAATCCAGATGCTCCCAATCCCAATACCACAAGCATATTTCAAAAAATTACAATCAATGTTTCTAAAATTAATTTGGAGAGGGAAAAAGGCACGTATTAAATTAAGTCTACTGATTAAAGATAAGCTACAAGGGGGGTTAGGGGCACCAGACATAAAAAAAATACTATCAAGCGATCGTAATATCACGAATAATGGACTGGGTTAAAAATAATACAGAAAAAAGGTGGGTAAATATGGAAATTAAAATGAGTAAAATAGCACTGGGGAAATTAATATGGGTCCCGGCACAGTTTAGAGAAATGAGTCATGAAGCTCACTGTATAACGAGGCACGCATTAAAATTATGGGATCAATTGCATAAGAAAGAAAAATGGGACTATAATTCACCCCTTATACCTTTAACTGACACAAAAAAAAATTCCACCCGGTGAAAAAAAATGGTTTGGTAAATGGATATTACAAGATAATATCCAATTAAAAGATGTCATGAAGCAAAATAGGCTGTTAACACTTCAGGAACTAAAAAATAAAAAGGAAATGATTTTGATTGATGAATGGCGGTACGCGCAATTAAAACACTTTTTTGAAAGTCTTCCCCAACCTATTAGATCAGAAGTAAATCTTCAGCCCCTCGAAAAATTAAGCGGGGGGAAAGGCCGAAAAGGGGATAATTTCCAAGGTCTATAAGATCTTGAACGAATCAAAAACACAGAACATCCCACCATACATAAAGAAATGGGAGGAGGAGTTGGGCTCAAGTGTAAATGAGTACGAGATCAGTCAGCTAATAACGAGAGTTCATGCGACGTCGAATGACAATAACACTATGGAATTGAATTATAAATGCCTGGTGCGTTGGTACCTTACCCCAGATAAAGTATTTAAGTACTCAGGAACCACCTCACAGTTATGTTGGAGGGGTTGTAATGAAATAGGATCTATGGCCCACATTTGGTGGACCTGTCCTAAAATTAGAAAATATTGGGAGGAGATTAGATAAAAAATTTGAGAAATATCAAACGATGAACTCCCAGATGACCCATGGGTTTGTGTATTACACGGGTCCCGAATCCCAACTAAACAGTACCTGAAGAAACTAATTTCACAACTTCTGAACGCAGCAAAGAACCAAATAGCCCGAAATTGGCAAGAACCAGAGAGCCCATCATTGAGAGGGTGGTGTAATAAAGTAGAGGAAATCTATAATTTGGAATATCTAAGATTTAGGGATGGGAGAAATGGCAGGAGTTTGAAGAGATGTGGAAGGACTGGAAAAGGTATAAGCATACGATGGGATATGCAGAAGTGATGGGCGCCTAAAGCTTAAAGCCTAAAGCTATACAAGTTAATGGTATGAGGTAACGTAGCGGAGAGACAGAGAAGCTAGTGTTAGCTGGGAAGAGTTAAGTATGAGAGGTCGGGAGGGGAGGGGCGGGATGGGAAGGGATGGGAAGGGGTGGAAGGGGAAGGGGGAGGGGGGAAGGGAATTAATTTCCACGGGACACAGATGTATTAATAACCCCTTTTTGACAATTGGGCACTGGATACTCGAAAAAAAAAAAAGAGAAAAAGTAAGAAAATATACCACAATGATGTGAACCATATTTGAGACAGCAAATGAACGCAAAACTGAATAAGTCTCTTGATAGTATTCTCTAAGGTGAAAAAAAAAATATAGCAGGTGCTGCTGTAAATTTAGAGGGGGTCAGAGAGTTAGTCGCCTCTGACCATGTTTATTTGGCAAAATTTAGGGCCTCTGCTCCAGCTCTGGCTGTACTGTGTGCCCATGCCTGTTGTCTGGGGACTCTCACTCCCCCAGACGACAGGTGGCAGCAGTGAGGTCAGGGTCGCGTGAATGCTTTTCTCCGGAAGCCAATCAGGAGGGTTGATCGCCTCGCTGTGACTGCTGGGGAGAGGTATTCAGGGGCAGACGCCATTGGTTAGCGTCATCGTTCCAGCCGCCATCTGCCTGGGCAGTCGTTCCACCACCCCGTGTGTGGCCCTCCTGGCCGGGGGGTGTGTGTTGCAGCGTTCCTGTCTCCGGGGCCATGTTGGTCCAGAGCATTAATCTACCTCGCAGACTCAGTAGGTAGACTGAGTCTGCAATTTGCAAGTGGTCCTGGGCTGTCCGTCCCGTGAGAGGAAGCCGATCGATGGAGAGCCTGTCTGGGGGATACAGAGCACGAGGCCGGTGTCACAGGAGAGGCCTACTTGCTCATCGAAGGACACTTCGTATCTGAGAGGCTGGACGATGGTCGTCTATCAGTTCCTGACATAACTAAAGCTGTTTGAAGGAGATCCGGGTGCTGAATCCAGTTGAGAAGGATTTTGGACCGAGACTATCTCCACCATTAGGAGGGTCGGTGGCAGAGACTTCACCCTAAAATTTCAGAGTGACACTCTGGCTGCTAGGCTGTGAGAGAGGCTTATCCAGGGGCACTATACCCACTCTGGCTAGAGTGACGAAGAATGTTGTCATTGGAAAAAGGACTGTTTCCAGTAACCAATTAACCCTGAATCTGCCATCTTCCATTTCTTCTATCCCTTCACCTAGTACTACTTTTATCATCTTACCCCGTTGGGTAATAAAGCACAGAAAAGACATTGACAGTGTGGACATTAACTTTATTACAGCTCTCATCCAGTACCCTAGATGGCAGGAAGAAAGAGGTAACGTGCCACCCAAATCAAACCAGCAGCTCCTTCGGGGGTAGTGCTACACTAGTTATAGTCAGGATTAGCCAAGTACATAGGCATCCAATGCAGCCTCTATGCTGCTTCAACAGACTAAGACCTCTTTCACAACTATGTCAACCTTTCCTTGACTTGGGACTGCAAGGTCGCCTGACAAGTCATACCCATGATTTCCAATGTGTACCCTTCACATCTTCTGCATCTTCAAGTCACAGCGACTTTAAAGCAGTCCCTGCATTACCTTGGTCTGACCTTGACGTGACTTGAGGTCCATAGACCTCAAGATTACACAGGCACTCCTTCACGTCGCTGAAAAATCGCGGGACTTTCAAGTCGCACAAGTGTGAAAAGGAGGCCAAAACTAAGCTCCTGCAGTCCCAATGCATGCTATTCTGGAGACACAACTCCTTCAAGTGCACCGATGTTCATGTTCTTCCAAACATTATGCCACACGAATGTACGCAACATCTATGCAAAATGTGTTTATTCAAACAAGCGTTTAGGCAACAAGCTTGCAAGCATGTATACTATGCTGCACCTGCCCAACTGCACTTGGCCCCATACTAGTTTTTACTAGTTTAGCACATATGCATGCCATGCAGCCTTTTTCTGCTTCAGATCAGCCTAAAAGTAAGCTCCTGCAGACCAAAAGCACATTATTCTAAAGTTTGCAAGTATGCACCTGTTCAACTGCACCAAGCCCCATAATAGTTTTGTGCCAAATGCACAGTATTCTGGAGACACAACATTTTAAAGTGCACTGCTAGGGGTCTTTCAACTTACAGTTGTACAGGCCCCCCCGGATTAAGCAGTAAGTATGCAGTATATAATCATGACTTGTCTGGTCACACAGTTCTCCCATAGTAAGTACTCACACTTCACTAGTATCCATGGGCTGCTGTTATGTCTGAAGAGGCTAGCTAAATCTGCTGGACACATGGCTAACATGGACACCCCTCCACTTCTTGTCTATATAGAAATAGGCCCCTGCACCCTCTTGTGGCTGGAGGAGAAATGGTAGCCCAGACTCCTCAAAAGTACACAGAGCATGTTTTAAACAGCACACTGCCCATAGGGTTACTGAGAGAACACCAGACAGTCAGATCTTTATAAAGAGAAATGCCCTGTACACACAACCGTTATCATCGGACGAACCGATCGTGTGTGGGCCCCATAGTTTTTTTTCCCATCGGTGAAAAAAAATAGAATCTGTTTTAAAATTTTCTGATGGTTAAAAAAACAATAGAAAAAAATGATCGTCTGTGGGGAAATCCATCGCCAAAAATCCATGCATGCTCAGAATCAAGCCGACGCATGCTCGGAAGCATTGAACTTCATTTTTCTCTGCACATCGTTATGTTTTACGTCACTGCGTTGGACACGATCGGATTTTTAACTGATGGTGTGTAGGCAAGACTGATGAAAGTCAGCTTCATCGGATATCTGATGAACAAAATCCATCGGTCCGTTTTCATCGGATGAACCGATCGTGTGTACGTGGCAAAACTGCAAACAAATGCAGACTTACCATTCCTGCTGCAGGACTCTGAACTTAACAGGAGTCCAATCTTCACCCATTCATGGTAAGATTTGTCATAAAAGACGTCAGGGACTGGGTTCACCTTAATGTGGGGCCCACTCCCCTGGACCTGTATAGCACCCTGCAGGAAAGCACCTTGGTCAGAACAAACACTGCACAGGGTTCCAATACGCAGGGTCCAGCGCCATAAGGCTGCATTACAGGCAAAACCTGGAGGAATCTTCTCTACTTCCAATGAGGCTTGGGTACCCTCCATTTTGGATGACAGCTTTTTCGAATGGATCCGAATGAAGAACATGATTCTAAATAGAACCGTCCAGACCTCAAAGTATGCTCCAAGAGCACATGTATCACATCAGAAACCATTTCACCTAACAGACACTGGTAAAAAAAACTGAAGTACTTCCTGTGTAGGAGGTGTTATATAGGGGAGGTCTTCTTGTTTGACTATCTGCCAGTGTCCATCCACCAGTAGGTGGCGTATAACCCATATAGTCATTGATATGGTTGCTCTGTGTCCCGTGATGTACGATGAAGAAAAACAAATCGCTTTTGTAGTCCATTGAGAACTAAAGTCTGTCTGCTGCAGTTGCTTCATTCTCAGATCACTGATTTTAAATATGACAGGGGCTGTGGGGAAGAGGAATCCAGCTCACTGTAATGTTGGCGGGGGAGGCTGGTGCTGAGCAACATGTTACACCCATTTATAGGGTGTAAATGTTGCAAATGTAGGTTTAGGGTTTTAATGAGACCTTTAATTGTTGAGTGAAATCCTGGGTCCGGTCAAAATCCAGTTTTCTGAAGTAAGTAGCATTTGCCAGTTGCATCTGGCCCTCTTATATGTATTTGTATCTATCACAACTGCTTCTCCTTTAATCTGCTGGTTTTAGGATTATTGTGCAAATTATTTCTAACCTTTCGCTCCAATGGTGAAAGATGGTATAAAATGTTCCGTTGCTGGGTGGATATCAGGCATGTGTCTGAAGCTGTTAATATAGGTGTCCAGTTTGGCTTTACGTCCTTATGCAGGTGTGAAGTTTATTATACATTATCATTATACACGATTTATATAGGGCCAACAGTTTACGCAGCGCTTTTCCATGTAGAGGGGGGACATACCATGTCATCAGATTACTTTAATTTCTGTGAAAATATTCTTTAAGCCTCAGTCTGCTAAAGAATTCCTCTATATCTGAGAATAATTGTAAATTAACCAATTTGGTGGGGCAGAATGTAAGGCCTTTGGAAAGGACTATTTCTGGTTCATACATTTTGTGATCTGACACTGTATTGATGATTCCAAGTTCTTCTGTAATATTCACATTTTCAGTGAGGTCAGCATGTTCAAATGGAACATTTTGAGATTCCGGATAGACTTCCAGGTCACTGTTAGAAGGATGTGTGGATGTGTTGGTTTTATGTTGTTTGGGCTGTATTCAAAGAGTTTGCTCTTCTTGGTATAGTTTTAGTTTTTGGAGGTTTTTTTTTGCTTCATATTAATGGCAAGTTTTTGGAGTATAGTTTCCATTTCATTTTTAATTTGGTTAGTTGTTGGTAGGATCCTATGTGATCAGGATTTCAAAAACCCACTGCTTTTGTTTCCTGATTGTTATCCTTTTACCATACATACAGTTTGTGTATAAGGTCGAGTTTTAGTTTTTGGAGTTTTTTTTGCTTTGTATTAATGGCAAGTTTTTGCAGTCACCTTTGTATAGTTTCCATTTCATTTTTTATTTGGTTAGTGTTGGTAGGATCCTATGCTATCAGGGTTTCAAAAACCCACTGCTTTTGTTTCCTGATTGTTATCCTATTACCATACAGTTTGTGTATGAGGTTGTGCCTTAGTCTCTCTCGCTGGTATGTTTACAAAGTCCTTTTGCATATGAAGAGTTAAGTGTATTAGCACAAAGGTTTTTAATCCAGAGGCCATGTGGTAAAGCATCTCACAGAGATATAACAAATCCTCCTACATATGTTGTACTTTTTTATCTGCAGCCCTCTCTTCTATACAGCTTTTCAAATTCCGCAATTTTTACAGCTTGTCCGAGTTTTCAGAAAGTAGGGTGGGGAGATGAAATATACTCTGCAGAGCTCAGTGAGGAGATCTGAGAGTTAATTGGTGGAAAAGAAACCCCCCCTCTCCCTCCCCCTTCACACAGCACATAGGAATAGACCCCAGGCTGTGTTGGAACCACACTGTACATCTCACAGCCTTCATTGCACCATTGAGGCTTTTAGAAATAGCATTTGCACTGGGCATTCAGTGACTGATTATATCAAAATGCAAAAATTCTTCTAGAGTAAACTTCTTATTTCTTTTCCTGGCAATACCGTTTGCTCTCCCCTTAATGTTTTTGTATTGATATAAAACATGTAATAAAAATGCACTTTACCCGGCCCGTGAGAGCGACGTCTGCATCTGTAAGCTTTCCGGCATCTGCATCTCTTTCAGTATCTTCATTCATCTCTGTGTCTTTCGCCTTCCTGTGATTGAATTTATAGGTTACTGCAAGTGCAAAATAAACCATAAAGAACAATAGAATTTATTAGATTAAAATGTATTACCTTGTGGAAGCAACAGAGTCCATTTTTAGCGTGTTTTCTGTCTTCTCTTTGTGGCCTTGAATTACACCTATATACATTATTGCCAAGGTAATATGAATATTATACATAATCAAAGACAGGCTTCACTAAAACACTACATTAAATACCATTGACAAAACCTACAACAATATACTAAGTGGTAGCAGCACTGGCTGTCACAACATAGATATGGTTGAAGACACAGAAAGAGCCAGGGCTAGCAAGAAAAAGTACCTAAGAGAACAGATAGCCAGTTAAAGACAGGTGGCCGCGATCCAGATACATTGTCGTATCTTTAAGCGGGCGTAGAGCATCTCATATGCGCTACGCCGACGTAACATTGAGAGGCAAGTACTGTACTTGTTCCCAAAGTTACGTCGGCGTAGCGTAAATGGGCCGGCGTAAGCCCGCGTAATTCAAAGTAGCAAGGCAGTGGGCGTGTTGTATTGTAATGAAGCGTGACCCCATGTAAATGCATGGCCAAAAGAAACGGCGCATGCGCACACATGCTCAGAATCACGTCGCAAATACTCCCTAAGATACGTCGGCTCAATGCTTTCGACATGAACCTAATTTACGCCCAGCCCCATTCACGTACGACTTACGCAAACAACATAAAATACGACGCTGTTCCGACGTTTCCGACGTCCATACCTTAACATGACTTACCCCTGCTTTATGAGGGGTAGACTTACGCCGGACATAAGCCTTATGTAAATGGCATAGCTAAATCCGACGGGCGCAAGTAGGTTTGTGAATCGGAGTATCCAAGTCATTTGCATATTCAACGCGTAAATCTACGGAAGCGCCCCTTGCGGCCAGCGTAAATATGGACCCAAGATACGACGGCGTAAGGAGACTTACGTCGGTCCTATCTTGCAAAATTCAGGCGTATCTCAGTTCCTGAATAAGCGCATAGATACGACGGCGCGCATTTGGACTTACGACGGCGTATTTGGAGATATGCCGTTGTAAGTCCTTTCTGAATCCGGGCCAGGTGAGTTTGCTCAGCAAAGGGGAAATCCTGGAGTCAAGCAAGGCTTCTGCATACAGTGCCTTGCAAAAGTATTTACCCCCCTTGGCTTTTTACCTATTTTGTTACAGCCTTTAGTTCAATGTTTTTTTAATCTGAATTATATGTGATGGATCAGAACACAATAGTCTAAGTTAGTAAAGTAAAATTTGAAAAATATATACATAAAACTATTTTTCAGAAATAAAAATATGATGATTGGCATGTGCGTATGTATTCACCCCCTTTGTTATGAAGCCCATAAAAAGCTCTGGTGAAACCAATTACCTTCAGAAGTCACATAATTAGTGAAAATAATGTCCACCTGTGTGCAATCTAAGTGTCACATGATCTGTCATTACATATACACACCTTTTTGAAAGGCCTCAGAGGCTGCGACACCTAAGCAAGAGGCACCACTAATCAAACACTGCCATGAAGACCAAGGAACTCTCCAAACACATAAGGGACAATGTTGTTGAGAAGTACAAGTCAGGGCTAGGTTATAAAAAAATCCAAATCTTTGATGATCCTTAGGAGCACCATCAAATCTATCATAACTAAATGGAAAGAATATGGCACAACAGCAAACCTGCCAAGAGACGGCCACACATCAAAACTCACAGACCGGGCATAGAGGGCATTAATCAGAGAGGCAGCACAGAGACATAAGGTAACCCTGGAGGAGCTGCAGAGTTCCACAGCAGAGACTGGAGTATCAGTACATAGGACAATAAGTCATACACTCCATAGAGTTGGGCTTTATGGCAGAGTGGCCAGAAAAAAAGCCATTACTTTCAGCAAAAAACAAAATGCCACGTTGCCCAGAGGCGATTAAGTTCGCATGTGCTGCGCTATATAAGTTTTCATTCATTCATTGAGTTTGCAAAAAAGGCACATGGGAGGCTCCCAAAATGTATGGAGGAAGGTGCTCTGGTCTGATGAGACTAAAATGTAACTTTTTGGCCATCAAAGAAAACGCTATGACTGGCGCAAACCCAACACATCACATCACCCAGAGAACACCATACACACAGTGAAACATGGTGGTGGCAGCATCATGCTGTGGGGATGTTTTTCAGTAGTCAGAACTGGAAAACTGGTCAGAGTTGAGGGATAGATGGTGCTAAATACAGGGATATTCTTAAGCAAAACCTGTACCACTCTGTGTGTGATTTGAGGCTAGGACGGAGGTTGGCCTTCCAGCAGGACAATGACCCTAAACACACTGCTAAAGCAACACTAGAGTGATTTAAGGGGTAACATGTAAATGTATGTGTCATTGTAAACAATAAAACATCAACAGCGCTAAATGAAATATAAATAAAATTCATCTGAACTGAAAGTTCATAATCTGCAGTAATCAATAGTCAGGTATATTAATCAGAACCCCATTGGTATAACTCCTCTGAGTGCTTATCTCAAAAAGTATTATGGGTAATGCAGTAAATATATGTGGAAACTTTTGAACTTCACTTCACTGGGTGTAATACTGGACAGTGATACAATCCATCCCCGGTGAAAGCAGAGAAATTCTGTCACTTGTATGCCCCTTAGGTAATTCTACTCACCAGACCCTAACTCATTTAAGCGTTGAAAGCTCCTGTTATCCACAGATCATCAGCCACTCTCCTCTAAGCCCCAGCTTAGTGTAGCATGAAAAGCTTCTTTAGTCCAAAGATCATCAGACACTCTCCTTCAGGTGTGTGCTGGTTCCAATCAGTGGGTGTGTGCATGCATCAGTGCGATCATGAAAGTGAACAGAGAAGCTCTATAGTGTAAAACCCTTTTATTGTAAAATACACAGCCCCACAAAACAAGACGCCCTCTGAAGACGTGAACCAATCACGAAACACGTCAGGGCGTGGCTACGCGACATATCGTACACACAGGAGAGAGCTTCATCCCGGGACTCACCAGCTGCTAGACTGTTTGGAGAAACATCCATGTGATGCGCTTTTACTTTATTTATTTCCTGTAAGCATATATGTTTTGTGGGGCTGTGTATTTTACAATAAAAGGGTTTTACATTATAGAGCTTCTCTGTTCACTTCCATGATCGCACTGATGCATGCACGCACCCACTGATTGGAACCAGCACACACCTGAAGGAGAGTGTCTGATGATCTTTGGACTAAAGAAGCTTTTCATGCTACACTGAGCTGGGGCTTAAAGGAGAGTGGCTGATGATCTGTGGATAACAGGAGCTTTCAACGCTTGAATGAGTTGGGGGTCTGGTGAGTAGAATTTCCAAAGTGGCATACAAGTGACGGAATTTCTCTGCTTTCACGGGGGATGGATTGTATCACTGTCCAGTATTACCACCAGTGAAGTGAAGTTCAAAAGTTTCCACATATATTTGCTACATTACCCATACGTCTGAGTTATAACAATGGGGCTCTGATTAATATACCTGACTATTGATTACTGCAGATTATGAACTTGGAGTTCAGATGAATTTTATTTATATTTCATTTAGCGCTGTTAATGTTTCATTGTTTACAATGACACATACATGATTTTTCTATATATTTTACTTTATAATAGCTGCTCAACTGCTCCAAATTAGTTACACCATAGAGCGCTTGGATCAGAATTATCCTTGGATTCTTTCTGATATTTTTATATAAACATGTAAATGTGTTGGAGTGGCCAAGTCAAAGCCCAGGCCTCAATTCAATAGAAAATATGTGGTCAGACTTAAAGATTGCTGTTCACATTCACAAGTGCAAACCATCCAACTTGAAGGAGCTGGAGCAGTTTTGCTAGCTCATAGAAACGTATTCAAAGCGACTTGGAGATGTGGCTCTACAAAGTATTGACTTTAGGGGAGTGAATAGTTATGCACATTGACTTTTTCTGTTATTTTGTCCTATTTGTTGTTTGCTTTACAATAAAAAAAAAAAATCTTCAAAGTTGTGGGCATGTTCTGTAAATAAATGATGCAAATCCTCAAACAATCCATGTTAATTCCAGGTTGTGAGGCAACAAAACATGAAAAATGCCAAGGGGGGGGGTGATATACTTTTGCAAGGCATTGTATAACCAGTGCTGTTGGGGAAGTGGTCTAAGTGGACAACTTTTGGGTAAATATCTAAGATCAGGGCTGCTGTGTCTGACATGATAAATGGTACAAGCAATTCAAAGGTAGCATTTGCAAAATCATGAAGTTTACATGGACCACAACGAGGTGTGTGTCACATTGCCTTTATGACTGAATAGCAATTTACATATATATATAGGTGTAGGAGGTGGGGTACTTAGCTACACAATGGGGTGGATTTACTAAAGGCAAATAGACTGTGCACTTTGCAAGTGCAGTTGCACTCTAAAGCCACGTACACGCGACCGGTTTTCCCCTCGGGAAAACTGCCGTGAGAGCTTTTGGCCAGGAAAACCGGCCGTGTGTATGCTCCATCGCTGTTTTCCTGACAGGAAAACTGCCGGGGAAAAAAAAGAGAACCAGCTCTCTTTTTTCCCGCCAGGATTCCCGGCAGTTTTTAACCCGACAGTTTTCCTATGGGAAACACAGCGATGGAGCATACACGCGGCTGGGATTCCCGACCAAGGCTCTCATGGCAGTTTTCCTGTCGGGAAACCCGGTAGTGTGTAGGGGGAAAAAGTTACAGAGCAGGTTTTCCTGGCAGACTTTTTACCACCGGATATCCCGTACGTGTGTACGAAACTTAAGAGCTTAGTAAATGAGATGAAGCTTTACTTTGCAAAGAGTACCCAATCACATGCAAGAAAAATAAATAAAAAAATGACTAAGCTCTGGAGCAATTGCACTTGCAATTTGACCAGTCATTTTGCCTTAAGTAAATCAACCCCAATTTTTGGGGTCTGTACCCCTTTATCAAAAGTATCCCTCAAGAGACAAATGGGTCCAGACCCCAAAAGAATCTATCCCGACCCTTTAATGTGCACACTAATCAATCAGAAAAGAAGTTATAGCTCAAAAGAAGAATAGATGAACGTCCTCCACATTCCCAGAACCCTGAACCCTGGCTTCAACAATATGCCAAGTGAAACAGAACATCTGTAAATTGTGATCGCTCCAGATCCTTGCCAGTCATACAGAAGGAAAATTACTTACTGATTTTTGAAAGATTAGAGGGTTTCAGCTCCCCCTCCTCCCTTCCTCCCGCGGAGAGGAGAGGGAGACCAGTGGGGCTTTTTTCCCCCGCCTTGCTGGACCCTGGGACAGGTGAGTGTCTGATTATTAAAAGTCAGCAGCTGCAGTATTTGTAGCTGCTGACTTTTATTATTTTTTTTTTAGTAGGAACTCCGCTTTGAGTATTATCAGAGTTAGAACATTTTTACAGCAGAATAACTTTTAAAACCCACTAGTGCATGGAACATAGGATAACATGCTGGGGAGTTTACTGGCTGCAGAAAAACATGCCTGAAGCCAAAAACAGCAGCTGTAAAAGCGTCCAATGTGCATGAGGTCTATAAAAGTGTAGATAACTCTACGGTAAAGCAGCGTAGAATGCAGCTTGTAGTCTCAAGCCTCAAAGACTTGGGTGAACCCACTGTAGTTCTAGAACAGGGGTCTCCAAACTTTTCAAACAAAGAGCCAGTCTATTGTCCTTTAGACTTCAGGAGCACCGTATTGTGGCCAGCAGAGGCAGAAAATGTCCCGGGCCCGGCATCAGTGAAAATAAATATGGCCTCAGGGTCGGTGGTCAATAGGAGGAGGAGTAGTGCACCTATTAGTAGGAGGAATAGTATCCTCTTGGGGATATCGGTGAAAGATATAGGGCCCCATTTTTGGTGTCAGTGGGAGGAATAGTGCCCCAAGGGCCGGATAAAGGCTAGCAAAGGGCCACATCTGGCCCTCGGGCCGCAGTTTGGAGACCCCTGTTCTAGAATATTACACAAACTATTTTGAGTGTCTACTTTATTATGTAAAGATCTATTTGGAAAAAATAAATAATGATATCAAAAGCATTTTAATATATATTAACTTACATTTTGCTGGAGACTCATCACTTTCTTCGGAAGTAAGTGCATATGTTTGCAGGAATTCTGAGAAAGCTCCATCCTTTTTAAGAAGCTCATTATATGTGCCAACTTCAGAAATTCTTCCATCAGACAACACAATAATCATGTCCATTTGTGGCAGGAAGCTAATGCCATGAGTCACTAAAACGCGTGTCTAAGAAAAGTAAGAGTGCATAAGCCCATGGTAACATGACATACATTTAATTTTCTTTGTCTAAGGCACATGAATACTGGTCTCAGCAGGATTTACTGAATAGTGTGTTATATTCAATGTTATTAAAGTGGATGTAAACCTGATTCATGAAATTTTGGCTGGGCACATAGATCTGTAACACTAAGGCTCGGTTCACACTGGAACCGGCTGTGGATTGCACAGGAACGCTATGCGTCCCCATTCTCCGGTTCAGGGATGGATGAATCAGGGCTCAATCTTTGCCTGAATTCGACCCTGAAACTGAGCTAAAGACATACAGCGTTTCTGTGCAGTGCGCTCCGCAGCCGCTCCAGAGATGTGTGAACCGGCTCCATAGAAAGCCGGTCACATTCTCCTGCTATGTGAATTGGATGCAGGGACTTCCGCATCCAATTTGCATAGGTGTGATTCCAGCCTAAGAGCACTTTCTAATGAATATATACAATTTCCGACAACAAAACCGTAGATTTTTTTTAGACGGAATTTTGGCTCAAACTTGTGTTGCATACACACAGTCATACAAACGTTGTCGGAAATTCCGAACGTCAAGAACATGGTAACATACAACACTACGAAGAGCTGAGAAAAATTAAGTTCAATAATTCCAAGCATGATTTTTGTGTGTCGGAATTGCATACAGACGATCAGAATTTCCAACAAGAACTTTTGAGAACCAGCTCTCAAATGTTTGCTGTCCGAAATTGACAGAAAATGTCTGATGGGGCCTACACTCACTAGTCTCACTAGTGTACCAGTAAATTTAGAGCCCAAAATGGCAAATTGAAGGTACACTAGTGACACTAAGAGGCCTACACATTTCTGAGCATGACCGATAGTGAAGAGGAAGTCACTCATCTGTCAGATTCAGACTCAGAATAAGAACCTGTAGACAGCAGCGGCTCCCTGACAGATAGCTCTGCTGTTGTTGAGGCGCAAGAACCACAGGGCTCTCGTATGGAGCAGAGCAGTACTAGTGCGGCTCATCCTTCTGGTGAACTGGCAAGCACCAGTGGCCTCGTTCACTCTGGTCGTACATCCAGCACTGCAGTATTATGTGGTGATGTGGCGAGTACAATAAGTGCAGTTCAAGCTGGCAAGCACGAGTAGTGTCCCGCTGCCACCAAGAAGACAAAGACAGGCCCGCCATGCCAATTGTGTCCTTCCTGCTGCATTTGCCAATTCTAATTGGGAGCCCACCACTTCTGCAGCTCCCGTATTTCCCCCATTCACTGGCCAACCCGGAATTCAGGTGGAAACAGTTGATTTTATGTCACTTGAATTTTATTCACTGAAGATCTCTATAGATCTATTGTGGACCAAAGCAATTTGTATGCTAGTCAATTCATCACCGCTAAAACCCAACTCCTTTGCCAGAGATTGGAAATCCAGTACGGTTTCTGAATTTAAGACCTTTCTGGGCCTATCCCTCCTCATGGGCATAAATAAAATGAGTAAGTTGCCGTCATATTGGTCCACTGACCCAATTTACCATATGCCCCTGTTCTCAGCCTCCATGGCCAGGGCACGATACGAGCAGATCTTGCGGTTCATGCGTTTCAACGACAATGAACTCTGTCGTCCTCAGGGAGACCCTGGATACGATCGGCTCTACAAAATTCGGCCCCTCGTAAACCACTTCAACAAACGTTTTGCAGCCTTGTTTACTCCCGATCAAGTTGTCTGCGTTGATGAGTGCCTGATAAAATTTTCTGCCCACTTGTCTTTCAAACAGTATCTTTCCAGCAAGTGTGGCAGATATGTGGTCAAGATGTATAAGCTCTGCGACAGGGTAACAGGCTATATATGTAGTTTTATGGTTTACGAGGAAAGAGATAGTCACGTAGAGCTGGAGAACTGCCCAAACTACAAGGAGCGCTGGCAAGATTGTGTGGTACTTAGTGTCACCCTTATTCAGAAAGGGGCACCACTTGTATGTGGACAATTATTACACAAGCGTGCCACTTTTTAGTCACTTGTTTGATCATCAGATTGGCGTATGTGGCACCTTGCGATCTAATCGTCAGGGCTTACCCCAGCGGCTTGTAGATTCCTGTCTTAGGCTGGGGGAGAGAGCCTGATTGAAGTGTAATAATTTGCTCGCTGTGAAGTGGAGGGATAATAAGAATGTTTTCGTTCTGTCCTCCCTTCACGCAGACACAATGGTCCAAATTTATACGGCAACAGGTGTTGTGGAGAAACCCCTCTGTGTCCATGAATATAACCAAAATATGGGAGGGGTGGGCCTCAATGACCAGTTGTTGGCGCCGTACCTAGTTGCCCGTAATTGGCTTTGCTGAACGCTCATGTGCTATGCAGAGCTTCAGGATGGAATAGATCCTTCCTTAAATTCCAGGAATAGATCGCCAGAGCCCTTCTGTTTCCACATGGTGCTCCACCTAACCATCTCAATTCAAATGCAGTAAGCCAGCTGCATGAGAGGCATTTTCCGTATGTCCTCCCTGGTACCCCTACCCAATGAGCCCCCCAAAGAAGATGTCGTGTCTGTAGCAAGCGCGAATAAAGACGTGACACCCGCTATTACTGTCCACGTTGTCTAGCGTAGGGTACGGTAGTTTTAGCGTAGGGTACAGCATTGCACAGAATAGGACACATTTTCACAGGATCTCCCAAGATGCCATCGCATTTTGAGAGACCCGAACCTGGAACCAAACCATTACAGTTACAAATAAAAGTGTAAAAAAAAAAAAAAAGTAAAAAAAAAAAAAACATAAAAAATATATAAAAAAGAATATACCAGTAGTTGTTGTTTTATTGTTCTTTCTCTCTTTCTCTATTGTTCTGTTCTTTTTTACTGTATTCTATGCTTAACTGCACGGTTTTATTGTTATTATGTTTTATCATGATTGCTTTTCAGGTATGTAATTTTTTTATACTGTACTGTGTACTGTGTTTTATTGTTAACCATTTTTTGTTTTCAGGTATGCCATTCAGCTGCAGCGCGGATTTATCTTGACAGCAACAGCGTTTGCTCTCATGATACATAAAGCTGCGACCCCAGCGATGTAGGAGGTGATTTCACCACCACAGTTTAAAAAAGAGCATAAGCATTTGCTCCTAACTTTTGGGGCGGATTGCCCCCATGCTTCGGCATATATATATTTTAGGCACAGATTGCGTTAAATTCTTTTTTTTTTAATTTTTTGGGGTATTTGCTTTGCAGGTATGGTATGTCTTACTGTTATACTGTAATGATAGTTTGTTTTATTGTTAACCATCATTTACTTAGCAGGTATGCCATTCAGCTGCAGCACTGATTTATCTATCTTGACAGCAACAGCGTTTTCTCTCACAATGACCTCTTGACTGCCTGTCTAATGCCTCTACAAAGCGATCTGAGCATGGATCGCTTTTCAGAGGAATGGCCTTTTCTTGCTGGCATTATGAACAAGCTGTAAAAATAAATCACGCCTGGTTGTACAGAAATATGGGGTCAGGATTAGTGTTGCTCAAGAATATTCGTATTGCGAATATTCGTTACGAATATTGCATATTCGAGTATCCGCCCTTCTTTTGCATCAGAGCCAATCAGAGTTCTCTTACCACAGTTGTCAGAGGTTAGCAACCTCCATAGCAACCAATAGGAACCTGCCTGCACGACCAGTATATAAGATCACTCCCAGCAGTATTTCAGTGCAGATTCAGAGGCGATTAAGTTCGCATGTGCTGCGCTATATAAGTTTTCATTCATTCATTCATTCATTCACAAGGTGGCTAGAGAGAGTGGAGTGTTTCTGTGCATTTTTCCAGTGTATTGCGATCTTAGAGCTTAGAGCATTGTGCTTTCTATAGTGCTTTCAGTTCTGAGTTTCCTGCTTCTATAACCAACTGCTTTTTTCAAAGAAAAAGACCCAACAGCTTTTCTAAAAGCTCAGATTTGTGTTGTTTTGTCCAGGTAAGTGTAGCTTAGTGTTAGATAGATTTCTGTGTAGTTAGTGTAAGTGTACATTTCTTTAAGGTAGCTTAGTTTAGTGTGTGTTTAGTCTCTGTGTTTTGTATATAAAAAAAAAAAATAGCTTTAGTTTAGTCATATAAGTTTGTGTAAGTAGAGTTAGTGTTTAGTGCATATTAGTTTAGTATTTGTAGTCCTCGTCAGTCAGTGTAAAAAAAAAAAAAAAAAAAAAAAAACTTAGCTTTAGTTTAGTCATATAAGTTTGTGTAAGTAGAGTTAGTGTTTAGTGCATATTAGTTTAGTATTTGTAGTCCTCGTCTTTGTCCTTGTCAGTCAGTGTATTTTAGTTCCTGTTTAGTAGCTGTCCGTGTCGTAGTCTATGTCTTTGTCCGTGTAAAAAAAAAAAAAAAAAAAAGTTTTAGGTGTAGTATTTTAGTTCCTGTTTAGTAGCTGTCCGTGTCGTAGTCTACGTCTTTGTCCGTGTAAAAAAAAAAAAAAAAAAAAAAGTTTTAGGTGAAGTAGTTTTATTCTAGTTTAGTAGCTGTCTACGTCTTTGTCTGCGTCTTTGTCTGCGTCTTTGTCTGCGTGCCTGTCTTGCTAAAAAAATAAAAAACACTCCTTTCTCACATTCCCCCCCCCCCCCAATAAAGTTTACCCCCCCCCCCCACACACATCAGCAAGCTGTCCAGGCATGCTGGGAGTTGTAGTTTTGCAACAGCTGGAGACACACTGTTTGGGAAATACTAATATCTGATCTTATATCCTAACTTTTAAACTAGTCTAAAATGCAGTTAAAGATAATGAAATAACAGTGGTGAAATTACTTACACTAATCAGCAGTTTTTCCTCACTGGATGAAAAGTTACTCCCCACCATCTTCGCTTCGCTGGGCAGCACAAAATAGCGATCCGAAAATCGACTGGCAAAGATCCAGGAAATGATCTCCGTTCTCGCGTGTTCTTAGCGCGCATGCGCGGACGAGAATTTCGCAATCAATTTCGCATTAGCGAAATTTCGCAATTTTTTTTTTTTATAAAATATCACGAATATTCGATTTTAACAAATATTTCACGAATATTCGTCTATATATTCGTGATATATCGCGAAATCGAATATGGTGTATTCCGCTCAACACTAGTCAGGATTAAAAGTAATGTGCATACATACACACTCATGTAAACACACATGTACACACAGCAGAAACACACATATATAAACAATATGGCCCAGATTCTCAAAGGGCTTACGTCGGCGCAACGCCATTTGCGCCGTCGTAAGTCCTAATCTGGGCCGTCGTATCTATGCGACTGATTCTTAGAATCAGTTACGCATAGATATCCCTTAGATCTGACAGGCGTAAGACTCTTACGCTGTCAGATCTTAAATGCAATTTTTTTTCCCGCCGCTAGGTGTCGCATCGTCGTTTTCCCTGTCGTCTATGCAAATTAGCTATTAACGCGAGATTCCCGAACGTACACGCGGACGACGCAGTGAATTTACGACGTTTCTGTAAGCGTAAACTTACCCCTGCTATATGAGGGGTAAGTTTACGAAGGTCCGTCGTATGCCATGTTAAGTATAGCGTCGGGTCAGCGTCGTCTTTTTCCGTCGTTTTCCTAAGTCGTCCGCGAATATGACTTTACGTCAATGACGCTCACGTCGGCGTCATTGACTTTTTCCGTCGTGAGCTGGAGCATGCTCACGACGGAAATTAAAATACAAGCCGCCCCCTTTGAATTACGCGGCCTTACGCCGGGCCATTTACACTACGCCGCCGCAAATTACGGAGCAAGTGCTTGGAGAATACGGCACTTGCTCCAGTAATTTGCGGCGGCGTAGTGTAAATGGCTTACGCTATGCCGCCGCGGATTCTACCAGAATCTGGCCCTATATATATATATATATATATAAACAAAGACATCCACACATACATGCACACACACACATGCATGCACATATATATATATATATATATATACACACACACATACATACAGTACATATAAATGTGCACACACATAAACGCACACGTTCAAATAGCCTTTTTTTTAATCTGTATTACTTACTTTCACTCTCCCTGCCGGGTACTGCACTATAGGGGGAGACAGAAACACACTGTGCAAGGCACATCTCACTTTCTTTTATTTCAAGCGGAGGTCCACACAAAAATGGAACCTCCGCTTTTCGGAACCCTCCCCCCCTCTCCGCTGTCACATTTGGCACCTTTCAGGGGGCATAGACTGCCGCGGGGGTCACACCCCCCGCTGTCTTCTGGAAAACCCACAGGTCCCAGAATACAGCTGGGACCAGTTAGGACGCGCAGCTTGACTCGCGCATGAGCAGTAGGGAACCCTGGGAAGTGAAGCCGCAACGCTTCACTTCCTGATTACCTCACTGAGAACGATTGCTCGGCATCGGCTGCTGACATCGCAGGCACCCTGGACAGGTAAGTGTCCATTTAATAAAAGTCTGCAGTATTTGTAGCTGCTGGCTTTTAACATTTTTTTAGGCGGACCTCCGCTTTAAGGTGTAAACAAAGTCTTGACTGAGCTCCCGAAGTGCCGATTGACAATTTGGCTGAAGATCGTGGAGCTCGGTCTAATGCAACAGCTTTTCTCTGCCAAGATGCCACAGCACCCCTGGCGACTTTAGGCAGCACCCTAGTTGAGAAAGGTTGTCCTAGCATACTGTGATTTTGCCTATTTGGTAGATGAGTGAACTTTTGTTTAGTTGGTGGTTTAGTAATACAATTCGTGTGGTTTAAAACTCTCTATGGTTAGGTAGCAGCTGTGGCCGGTCCATTAAGGGTGATGCCCCCCTAGTTTGCATGCGGGGATGCATGCGGGTGAGTGCAGACCTGGGGGGGTTTGTTTGCCGCCCCCCCCAATCGTTAGAAATATAAATTGACATTAACAGTGTATTGGTTGTTTTAGTTATATTTAACTGTCTATTTTTGCTTGCTTCTATGCATATAAACAGTAGATATGTCCTTAGAGATCAATGACTTTATAACTAATCTGAGCTTAGAAGAACCTTATCTAAAGCCATTTCTGTGCAAAACCTTATAACACATTTAAATTCATGTTTGATGAATGTGAATTTTACAGTCTGTGTAATACATTCTGTACTTTGTTTGTTTCAGTTTCATAACAGCGTATTGGTATTCTAGCTGTTAGGAATTTTACACTTTTACAGTTTTTTACATTATCAGAGTTAAAGAAATGTACATAGTGCTTACCAACTAACACATTATTTATTTACATATACCCTCTAAAATGCTTAGAAATTAACTCACCTTTTCTTTGAGTAAGCCATTGGGTCCAATGACATGTTTAAACAAATGCTGCCCAACATGTGCGTCCACTGCAGAAAGAGGATCATCCAATAAGTAAACATCACAGTTCCTGTACACAGCTCGAGCGATACTTATTCGCTGTTTTTGTCCACCTGACAAGTTTATGCCCTGAAAAAAAAAAATACCTTTATTTCCTGTTACATTCTTTATCTGTATTGATGCAGTAGCCAGAATCAAAATGTAAAATATTTACCAAAGAATTATATACATTATAAAGAATGTATGCTGAACATTACAAAATAATAATTTTCTTTACAGCAATACTTACTTTTTCCCCTATTTCAGTGTTCTCGCCACCTGAAAGAATTTGTAGGTCAGGCAGCAATGCACAACTCTGAATGACATTATCATACCAGTCTTTGTCAAAATGCCTTCCAAAGAGCACATTGTCTTTAAACGTTGCATTTGGAATCCAAGTCTGTTGAGGTACATATGCAATAGAGCCCTATAAACAAGACCAGAAAATGCAGCAAAATAAACATCAGTATGATTACTTTACACAATGAAATTTATCAGGTGCTGAAAACTCCTGGGTAAGGTCAGACAGCATTTCATGCAAACAGCATACAGCTTCCATGGTTACTGGCTTACTACCACCATCCATGCTGCACTACTAGTCCTTCACTGTGATAGGAGCTTCACCTATCCAGCAGTGAGACATGTGAGATGACAGGCCAGCACAGGCAACCATAGAAGTTAGCTGGTTTGCACATTAGAGTGCTCTGCTATTTGCAGATACTGGGCCAGATTCACGTAGAATCGCGGCGGCGTAACGTATCCTAGATACTAGGGTTGTCCCGATACCGATACTAGTATCGGTACCGATTCTGAGTATTTGCGGGAGTACTCGTACTCCCGCAAATACCCCCGATACCAAAATAGAATACAGACCCCCCCCCACCGCACGAATCCCGCCGCTACGCCGCATCCTGCCGCATCCCCGCTTGGTTAATACGGGCGGGGAACATTACAGCATTCATTTGAATAGCTGTAGTCTTTCGCACCGCGTATAGACACTCCCCCTTGCTCAGGTGAACTGTCCAATCCCGAGCAAGAGGGAGTGTCTATACGCAGCGCAAGAGACTACAGCTATTCAAAGCTGTAATGTTCCCCGCGCGTATTAACCAAGCGGGGATGGGGATGCTGCAGCATGTACGGTAAGGGGGACATGGCTGCTTTTTTGGGGGGGACATGGCTGGATATGGGGAGGACATGGCTGCATATGGGGGGGACATGGCTGGATATGGGGGGGGTCATGGCTGGATATGGGGGGGTCATGGCTGGATATGGGGAGGACGTGGCTGCATATATGGGGGGGGACATGGCTGCATATATGGGGGGGGACATGGCTGCATATGGGGGGGGGACATGGCTGGATATGGGGGGGGGACATGGCTGCATATGGGGGGGACATGGCTGCATATGGGGGGACATGGCTGCATATGGGGGGACATGGCTGCATATGGGGGGACATGGCTGGGTATGGGGAGGACATGGCTGCATATGGGGGGGGACATGGCTGCATATGGTGGGGGACATGGCTGCATATGGGGGGGACATGGCTGCATATGGGGGGGACATGGCTGCATATGGGGGGGACATGGCTGGATATGGGGGGGACATGGCTGCATATATGGGGGGGACATGGCTGCATATATGGGGGGACATGGCTGCATTTGTGGGGGGACATGGCTGCATTTGGGGACACATTTAAAAAAAAGTATCGGTATTCGGTATCGGCGAGTACTTGAAAAAAAGTATCGGTACTCGTACTCAGTCCTAAAAAAGTGGTATCGGGACAACCCTACTAGATACGTTACACCGCCACAATTTTTCATCGCAAGTGCCTGATTCACCAAGCACTTGCGATGAAAACTACGCCGGCGGCCTCCGGCGCAAGGCGGGCCAATTTAAATGAGCGTGTGCCATTTAAATGAGGAGCGCTCCCGCGCCGGACCTACTGCGCATGCTCCGTTTCTTAACTCCCGCCGTGCTTTGCGCGCCGTGACGTCATTTTTTTGAATGGCGACGCGCGTAGCTTACGCAAACGACGTTAAATTTTGAATTTTGACGCGGGAACGACGGCCATACTTTAGACAGCAATACGCTTGCTGACTAAAGTTAGGGCAGCAAAAAAAACGACTAACTGTGCGACGTAAACTCCCCCAGCGGCGGCCGCGGTACTGCATCCTAAGATCCGACAGTGTAAAACAATTACACCTGTCGGATCTTAGGGATATCTATGCGTAACTGATTCTATGAATCAGTCGCATAGCTAGAAACACAGATACGACGGCGTATCAGGAGAAACGCTGTTGTATCTCATTTGTGAATCTGGCCCACTATACTTAGTGAATAGTGACTCATCCCTCAGACAAACCGAATGTCCAGGCAAGTAGAATCTGCTGTATGGTCCCTTAAGCCAAAACATGGTAAATTGGCAATCCTTTGTCATTATTATAGGTTAAAGGGGTTGTAAAGGTTTGTTTTTATTTTCTAAATAGGTTCCTTTAAGCTAGTGCATTGTTAGTTCACTTACCTTTTCCTTCGATTTCCCTTTCTTTTTTTTTTTTTTTTTTTTTTCTTTTTTTTTTTTTTTTCTTTTTCTTTTTTTTTTTCTTTTTTTTTTCCACGTCAGACATAACCACAGCAAGAGACCTGCTCATGATTTTATTCATAATTCCGTCTCTATTTCAGGTATAGCATCATTTGTGGTAGTTTATTTTCTTATTTTTTTTTTTTTTTTTTTTTTTTTTTTTTTTTTTTTTTTGCTTGGTTCTATATTTGTTATTCTGCTATTTGCATATTGTTTAAAATTTTTTTTTTTTTTTTTTTTAAACATAGCTTCTTTCAACCCTTTAACAATTTAAACGGGCTAGAGCGTTCCTCATATATACGAGGTCCAACATGCTATCATTACGTGATAACGTGGCGCAACATCCCATCCTAGTCCCTTCCCTCCCCCCCCCCCCCCCCCCACTACCCTTCCCACCCCTCCCGGACCATCTCCCGACTCCACCTAGTATTTTTATTTCCTGTAATGCTGCATTCTTATTCCTCTCTCATATTTTCTGCGTATTTCCGAGACTTTTTGAAAACAATCCATGTTTCCCAGATATCCTTATTTCCTGCCTTGTTCTTTTCGCCACTGTATTTTACTTTCTCCCTCCTATAAGTACCCTCTACGGAGTCGATCCACTCCCATATTTGCGGGCTTGCCGGGTTTCTCCATTTTTGGGGTATCAATCGTTTCGCAGAGTTCAACAAATGCGGAATTAGTGATCCCCTATATTCGTTCACTGGCGTATCTCCCCCATGAAAGAGGACTATCCAAGGGTTATTTTCCAATTCTTTTTTAGTTATCTCTTTTATCAAAGCCAAAACTTTTCCCCAGAACGTTTTGATTTTTACGCAGTCCCACCACAGGTGGGCCATCGTTCCTCTTGCCTCACATCCTCTCCAACATTCCTCTGACTCCCCTACTCCGAATTTGGCCATTTTATCTGGGGTATTGTACCATCCTGTCAGACACTTGAAGTTCATCTCGGCGGTTTTTACATCAACCGCCGAAGTATGAGTCAAATTAAGGATTCTCCCTATGGTCGTCTTCCCCCTTGGGACTCCTAGGTCTCTCTCCCATTTCTGTATGTAGTTTAGCGTATCCGACTCGTCTATTTTCTGTAAATATTTATATACTTTGGAGATATTTCCTTTTGAGCTTTCGGTACTACACATCTGTTCCAGTGTAGTGTACTCCTCTCGTGACCTCAATGGGTGTGGGAGGCACTTAACGAATGACACCAACTGGAGGTATCTCCACTCGCTGAGTGCCTCCATTTCAATCCTGATTTCGTGAAGGGTCATAATTTTGCCCTCTAGTGTTATGTCTTTTAACTGTGTTCTATTTTTAATCCACTTACCACCTATCTCTTTAGTCCCAGGTGCAAAATATTCGTTTTCTTTTAAATCTATAAGGGGTGAGTTGAATTTAGTTTTTAATTGTTTGTGTAATTGATCCCATATCCTTAAAGCGTTATGTGTAATTGCGTGTGTTGACGTGTGTAGGGTTCTACAATGTGGGGGGTTCCAGATTAATCTCCCTAACTGTGCCCTCGCTAACGTGCATTCAATACTTATCCACCTTTTATCCTGTGACTCTTTAGCCCATTCTATAACCCGTGTGAGGACCGAAGCGTTATAGTATAATCTAATGTCAGGTACAGCCAGGCCGCCTTTTTTCTTGGTTCGTTTTAGAGTTTGGGCAGAGACTCTGTGTTTTTTATTGTTCCATATGTATTTCATTAGAAGGGAGTTAATTATTTTAATATATGACGGAGGCAAATAAATTGGAACCATTTGGAATTTATACAAAATTTTGGGGATAAGTACCATTTTTACCACATTTATCCTCCCGAACCACGATATTGGTCTGTTGTATATAGTTTTAATTTCTCTTTTAATTTCGTCGAGAAGGGGGATAAAGTTTATTCTATATATTTTTTTCAAAGTATTTGCCATTTTTATACCCAAATACTTTATCTCTCTTTGCCAGGAGAAATTATATTTCTTCCGCAAATATAGTTCTTCGTCTTTGTGGATATTAATATTCAAAATCTCAGTTTTTGTTGTATTCATTTTAAAGTTTGAGACCTCGCCATATTGTTTTAAGGTATCTATTAACTTCGGGAGAGTGACTCTTGGGCTGCTTATGTAGAATAATAAATCGTCTGCGAAGGCTGACAGTTTATGCTCGTCTTCACCTACTTCTACCCCATAGATTTCTGGGTTTTGTCGGACCATTGCCAGGAGGGGTTCCAATGATAGGACAAAGAGGAGGGGAGATAGGGGGCATCCTTGCCTAGTCCCATTTTTCATCTCAAAAGGTGCGGAAATGGATCCGTTAATTTTGATCCTTGCACACGGGTGATGATATAGGGTTTTGATCCTCCTTATCATCCCTGGGCCTATTCCTATAAATTCTAAAGTTTGTATCAGGAATCCCCAGTCTACCCTGTCGAAAGCTTTCTCAGCATCAACCGACAGGAATAGACCGGGGGTCCCACTTTCTTTAATCTGCTCAAGGAGGAGGAGCGCCCTCACGCCATTATCTTTTCCCTCCCTCCCAGGTATAAAACCTACCTGGTCTGGGTGGATAATGGCAGTCATCACTCCCTTCATTCGTTCCGCTAAAATTTTTGCATATAGTTTCGTATCTGTGTTCAGGAGTGAGATCGGTCGATAACCTGAGCAAGTCGTATTATCCTTTCCCTCTTTTTTAATCACTGTAATCGTTGCTGTTAAAGCCTCTCTACTCATGTCATAGTCTATTCCAAGACCATTAAAGTATTGGCAAAGTCTGGGGATTAAGATGGTGCTGAACTTTTGTAGGTAGGCAGATGTAAAGCCATCTGGCCCGGGACTTTTCCCCTTAGGAGTGTTTTTTAAGGCCTCACTTATTTCCTGTTCCGTTATTAAACCTTCCATCTCTTCTGCCTCCCCTTCTTCTAATTTTGGAAGATTAGCTATTTGTAATATTTCCCTATTCTTATCTATTTTTTCGCGTGGACATCTGATCTTTTGTTGGATACCGTAAAGTTCTTCATAGTAGCTCCGGAATACTTCTGCTATTTTACTTGTCGCGTATACCAAGTCACCATTTCTGTTCCTGATTTTTTCTATAAAATTCCTAGTTTTCTTTTTTCTTACCATTCTGGCCAAGTTTTTACTAGGTTTGTTTCCCCAGATATATCTTTCTCTCTCTATCCGGTCTGTATATTTCTTAGTTTCTTGTTCCGCCAGAGCTCTATATTCATCCCTTCTTATACGCAACTTATGAAGTATTTCCCTCTTTTGCCCCTGTGATTTATGTTCCTGTTCCAGCCGATATATCTCCTCCCTTAATGTTTTTAATTTACTTGTTCTTATTTTATTTTTCCTTGCCCCTTCTACAATAAAAATTCCTCTTATATATGCTTTATGGGCATCCCAGAGGGATGCTCTTGAAATCCCCTCCTTATCGTTCTCCTGAAAGTAACGTTCCAATTCTTTCTGTATCCTCTCCACTACCTCCTCATCCCCCAACAGACTCTCATCCAATCTCCATTCTGGTGGTATGTCTTTTTGTATAGAAGTTTTTATTTTTAAGGTTATAGGGGCGTGGTCAGATAACGTCATGATCTCACACCTTGCTTCTATCACACTCTCCAGAAGTCTGTGGTCGATGAGGACGTAGTCGATCCTCGAGTACGTCCCATGCACCGGTGAAAAAAACGTGTAATCGCGGGCCCTCGGATTGAGGATCCGCCATACATCCACCAATTGATTTTGTGTCATTTGTTTTATCAATATCTTTAGTTGCTCACGATTTGTCCCCTGTACACAGGACGTACTATCGAGGCTTGGGCTCATGCAGAAATTGAAATCTCCCATCAAGACTACATGGCCCTCTTCAAATTCTTTTAATTTTCTCATGATTTTTCTAATATATTTAACCGAGTTCACATTGGGGGCGTACACATTAGCCAGGGTATAAACCTCTCCTCCTAGTTTTATTTTCAAGAACAGGAACCTCCCTTCCGGGTCTGTTTGTCTATCCACCAATGTGAACCGGATTCTACGAGCAAATCCAATAGCGACCCCGCGGGATCGCGATGAGATTGTATCCCCGTAATACCATATCGGGTATTCTGATGAATAGAGCTTTATATTGGACTCCAAGGTAATATGGGTCTCTTGAAGGTAGGCGATATCAGTTTTATACTGTGTTAATTCACAGAGAATTTTATGTCTCTTAATATGAGAATTTAGCCCTTTTACGTTATATGAGAGAAACTTGACATCTGTCATATAACTTTTTTTTTTTTTGTTTTTGTTTTTTTAAGCGTTTGGGATAATTTTTTTATGGAGTCGGTCAGATGGTCTCCCTGCCTCCCCCTACCCCCCCGCCCCCCCCCATTCCCTCCCCCTCCCTCCTCCATCCCATCCCCCCTCCCTCCCTCCTCCCCGTCCCATCCCCCCTCCCTCCCTCCTCCCCCCAGGCCTATTCTTGGCCTATGAGCCTTGGAAGGGCAATTCCTCGCCTTCACCCTCAACTCCTCTAATTGTGGTGGTGCTCGGGTACTCCCTTGACTCCCCCCCTCTCCCTCCCCCCCCCCCGGTCCATGATCCCGGAAATCCAGGTAATTCAGAGCCCCACTAATCCACCCAAGCCGATAAGTCGGGGGGTTCTAGCTGCATTTTAGAGCAGAAATCATTCAGTTCTTCTGGAAATCTTAGTCGAGCCGTTTTACCTCCCTTAATGCCTATAAGGCATGCCGGGAAGCCCCATTGGTACTTTATATTTTGTGCCCGCATCAGCTCTAAGAGTGGTTTCAAATGTCTTCTCCTTGCCAGCGTTTCCTTAGATAGGTCAGAGAATATTTGTAAGTCAGTCTCTCTATATCTCAGGGGGGGTTTCCCCCTAAGTCTTCTCCAGATTTCTGCTTTATCAACAAAATTCTTGAACCGGACAACAACATCTCTTGGCCCGTATCTATCTATCATCTGGGGACTTCCCACTCGATGCACTCTTTCAATTTTGAGGGGCTTCATTTCTGCTGGTCTCTCAAGTAAAGGGCAAAAAATTGTGTTCATGATCTCCATAAGGTCTTCCTCCTTTTCCTCCACTATCGCTCTGACTCTAAGGTTCTGTCGCCTGTTGCGATTCTCCTGGTCCTCTATCCTGTAAGCCGCTACTCTCTGGCTCTCGGTCAGGGCCCTAACCTGCCCTTTCAGGGTGTTTATTTCTTGATCCTGTTCCTCTAATCTCCTCTCTGTCTCTACTACCCTTTCTCTGAGACCTCCGAGGTCCACTCTCACCTTATTGATCTCTGTCTTTATGACATTTTCCATCCTTAATAGCATAGCATTCATTTCTGCCTTTGTGGGAGGCTGTGAGTCCTGTAAGTCGGGGACCAACACTTCCGTGTTATTGTGATCTTGCTCGCTTTCTATTGTAGTTTCACTTTTAGAGCTCTCCGCGCTATTCGCTCCCTTTTTTGATTCATTCTTTCTTTTTTCAGTCTTTTTTGCGAGACCCGGACTTTTAAGGCTCCCCTCTTGGGTCATGTATTGCTGTATAGAGCTATTCCCCGAGTTATTCTTAGTGGGTTTTAAGGTGACACCTCTCGTTGACCTATTCATTCTATTGGAGGGTCTGATTCTCTTCCCCAGTTTGAATGCGGATTTTTTCCAGTCTACTATTGATTCTTTTCTTTTTTCTCTTTTCTCTCTCCCTCAGCCTTGCCTTAGCTCTTCTTTATGGGGATATCTATTCCCCTCTTGCTACTCTCTCCCCTCCCCTTAAGGGGAAGAAAAAAAAAAAAAAATAAAAAAAAAAAGAGGCGCAAAGGGGGAACGGGCTCCAGCAAAACAAAGGATATGGCCAGGAGCACCAGAGAGGGAAGGACACACAGGGAAGGAGTTCCCAGTATAGTACACAGGAAGAAGGGGGGACCAGACGGAGAATAAGGAAGATAAATAAAGGACCCGGAGTAGGGGCACCTCCTCTCCGTCCCCCTATTGACTCCCGTCCACTCCCCGTCCCCAACCCAGCTTAATTATTACAATGGACAGACCAACTGTTGTTTTATCTTCTTGTATCAGAGCTGTCTTCCATATGATTTTAGTATTTGGGCTGCGGTATTTTCTCTGGCTTGCCCTCCTAACCTATAGGGGCCTTTCTTCAGGTTGGATTTCCCAAGCTTCTAGTAAGATTTTAAATACATGTCTATGGTTAGGGTGAAGGTTTTTGCGACTCTTTACCTACACTGCAGAAAATTCTGAATGTTATCTGGCAGGATGCTGGAACCTTCTTTAGGCACCTGGTGGTTAAGCTCTATTCAGCGTTTCTTGATGTGCTATTACCTCCAGCCTATGGTTAGATTACCGGACTAGTTATCCTGTCTGTCCGCGTCATCTAATCAATACGGCCCTTTTACATATAAGGGGGGTCCTGCTCCTTCACAAATTGATTTATATACAGGCTTTTTGTACGTATGCAGAAAATAGGGCTCAGACCAGTATATCTTCCCTGGTCTGACTGTCCCTCAAGTTACTGGCTGCTAGGTATGCTTACCCCACTGCCGAGATACACGCAGGGGGACCAGGAAGGAAAAAGACACCGGTAACAGAAGGAAAAAAAAAGAGAGAAAAAATAAAGAAAAGAAACATGTATCAAAATCTGCTCCGCATCTAATAGGACCTCTGTCACAAGTCTCTTTCCTAGACTGCAGGCAACTTAAGTCTCTTACTCTTTAGAAACACTTATCAGCTTAATGCTTATTTAAAAAGGAAAAATCACCCATGCACATTCAACCTCTTGCTTTGGTAATCATAGATGGCAGTACTTTGATAATAATGGTAATAGTCCTGTTATCTCAGTGCACCAAGATTATAACTCAGTCCTTTTTCCTATATGTACAGCATTAGCTCATTGCACATATAGTACTAACACCATCTAATCCAATTTTCCTTTGTCTCCTGGGCTGTGGCACCTGTAGAGAGTCCCAGCATAATAAACACAGTACCGGGGGGATTGGGGGGGGGGCCCAGGGAGGAGGGGGGGGGGGTGCGGGATGGCACCCGACCCTGCTCGGCTCTACTGAGCGTCTCACCCAACCTCAGGACCTCCTTGACGACCTGTTGCTGCCGCTGCCAGTGCTGCTGGGGCTCCGTTTTCCTTCCTGCATCATCCTCTATCGTAGCACCGCTTCCTCCGTTCCCCAGCTGCTCCCGGCGTAGTGCTGACCAATCGCATAGCCTCTTCCAGTCACGTGGTATCCCTCTGGGTCCCGTTTGTTTATGGTTTTTTTTTTTCATTGAGCCATGCAGGGCGGGGGTGAGTCTCCGACTTGGTCGCCGGGGGTGTCAGCCTCTCGTGCTGGCATCCACCGGTCCGCAGCTGGATCCGTCGGCTCTCCACTCTCCTCTCCCGCTACCGCACGCCATGGAGTACTCCGGCACCTCCCACCTACACGTGCGCGCGCGTCACGTCCTCATCAGCGAGCCGATGATCCCCCTCGATTTCCCTTTCTAAATGTTTTTTTTCTTTGTCTGAATTTCTCACATCCTGTTCCTCCTCAGTAAGCTTGCTCCCATCATCCATGGGGGTTAGTCAGCCAGCTTACTGAGGAGGAACAGGAAGTGAGAAATTCATACAAAGAAAACCAAGAAAAAAACATTTAGAAGGGAAATCTAAGGAAACGGTAAGTGAACCAACAATGCACTAGCTTAAAGGAACCTATTTAGAAAAACAAAACCTAACCTTTATAACCCCTTTAAACATTGAACCCCCTTTTCTGTCTGCTTACCTCAATCTAACATAACCCATCATCCCCTGCTCCAGATGTATATTTATCTGTATGGCCAGGTGGTGACCTGCTGCAACACTTACATCCCACCATAACATAATTTTTTAACTGGCCAAGTCTGTGCAGTCAGTCTCCATAAACGTCTATAGCTTCTCCAACCTCAAGATTGAAATTGTGTTTAATCTATCTACTTACATGTGTACCTTGAATACATCAATAAAGATAGCCATAACATAAATGTATCACCTTCATTCTTGTATATTTCACACCAATCCGAATATTTTGGTTTCATGAAATATTAATGAAATCGAAAAAATTAGAACAGCCAAGTTTATACAAACCTTTAGGGCAATGGTACCATCCACTTTTTCCATTTCACCAAGTAATGCAGAGAGAAGTGAAGTCTTTCCACAGCCAACTTGACCAACAACAGCAACCAATGAACCTTTCTGGACAGATAAATTGATGCTGAAACAGAATAAAACATTGCATTATGATTTTTATATGAAGAAAGGGAACACCAATTTTGAAGGACCACAATTGGGAACAATATTGTTCTCTCGTAACCCTATGCAGTTAATACATTTTATAATATTATTATGCATGTTTAGATCAGTCTGCACAAGTGATATTTTAGTAAAAAGTGGAGCCTGGTGAGCTAATTTTTTATATGTCTGATGCCGCATACACATGGTCGTTTTTCGGCATGAAAAAAAAAACGTTTTTCAGCATGTCCAAAAAGCGAAGTTTTTCCAACTTCATCATTAAAAACGATGTTGCCCACACACCATCGTTTTTGAAAAATGATGAACAAAGTGCGGTGACGTACAACACGTACGACGGCACTCTAAAGGGGAAGTTCTATTCGCCTTTGGGCTGCTTTTAGCTGATTCCTTGTTAGTAAAAGACGATTCGCGCTTTTTTGTCTGTTACAGCGTGATGAATGTGCTTACTCCATTATGAATGGTAGTTTTACCAGAACGAGCGCTCCCATCTCATAACTCGCTTCTGGGCATGTGCGGGTTTAAAACGTGGTTTTAGCCCACACACGATAATTTTTTACAACCCGAAAAACTACATTTCAGAAGCCGAAAAATGATGTGAAGCCCACACACGATCATTTTATATGACATTTTTAAAAATTTTGTTTTTTTTTTCATGCTGAAAAACGACCGTGTGTATGCGGCATTAGATGCCCCAGCAGCTAATTCTTCCTGACTCCTGTAACCTAGGCATTTGTGTGTTACTGCCCACTGTTGCACATGCAGCAACTTCTGCTGTTTGGGTCAAAACTGTGATCAAGTCCAATATGTTTACAGATCGGGGAGTATAATAATCCTGCATCCAAGTAATACAGGTGATCTTGTATTCCTTTAGCAAATGGGCGCTTAGTCTTTTTCAATATAAAATGCGCCACATAAACATGTGGCTAAATATACAATCCCGATTGTGCTACAGTCTGCATACATCTTGGACCATCTCATGGTAAGAGGCATCCTGTGCCTTCTTTTATCCAGGGGCATTGATCACATTTGCCACATCTAAATGTCCCATTTCCACCTGTTGCTCCTAGGGGCGGGCCTCAGGAGAAAAATGACTATGTATGAGGCCGTCCCTAATTGATCGAGATCTTCTATAGACAATCTCAGGTCTATCTGCCACATATTTGGAGATATTGGGATCTTCAGAACGAAAATGGCAATTGTTACCAATTAATTGGCGAAACACATTCTGATGGGCACTGAATGTCGTAATGAATTCAGTGGTGGGGTTAGATTCACGAGTTTTCGATTTAAAAATCAATGCCTCACGTGTATTGTGTTTCGCTCTCCCATAAGCTTTTTTCAGAACCTTTTTACTGTACCCCTAGAGATAAGGCGTAAATAAAGGGCCTTAGCTTCAAGTTCAAAGTCCTCCTCCCTTGCGCAATTGCGGCGTAGCCTTAAATATTGACTAAAAGGAATGCTATGTACCAGGGAGCGAGGATGAGAACTTGAATAATGAAGAATTGTATTTCCGGCCATTTTTTTTCCCAGTATAGACTGCTATATATCGTTCAATTGTCATTAAGAAATACATGTAGATATAGAAACGGAATGCTTCTAGTATCTGATTGAACAGTGAAGTTTA
The DNA here is from genome assembly GCF_905171775.1 of Rana temporaria. Lineage (NCBI taxonomy): Eukaryota > Metazoa > Chordata > Amphibia > Anura > Ranidae > Rana > Rana temporaria. Next base: position 65,629,584 of record NC_053494.1, read on the forward strand.
AGTTGAATTCATTGACAGACAGGAATAACATGAATTCCAAGGCCTAGTACACACGAGAGGATTTATCCGCGGAAACGGTCCTGAGGTCCGTTTCCGCGGATAAATCCTCTGGCGGATTTTGATCTCATGGTTGTACTAACCATGAGATCAAAATCCCCGCGGAATTTCGTTCGCGGTGACGCATCACGCCGTCGCCGCGATGATGACGCGGCGATGTGCGCGACGCTGTGATATAAGGACTTCCACGCATGCGTCGAATCATTACGACGCATGCGGGGGATGGATTCGGACGGATTGATCCGGTGAGTCTGTACAGACCAGCGGATCAATCCGTTGGACTGGATTCCAGCGGATCGATTTCTTAGCATGTAAAGAAATTTTGATCCGCTGGAAATCCATCCCCGGGGAAAAAAATCTGAGGAAAAATATCCGCTGGATCGTACACACCAGGGGATCTATCCGCTGAAACCGGTCCGCGGATCAATTCCAGCGGATCGATCCTCTCGTGTGTACGGGGCCTAAGAGTTCATTAGCTGTACCAGTCCAGAGGACCAACACGTCATCGATATACCTCCGCCAAAGCAAAATGTGGCGGAGGTATATCGAGGCGATGTTATCTGAAAAAAGGGCTCTCTCCCACCCCCCCCCCCCCCCAACCAACCTGTACCAGCTAGTTGTTAAAGTTTACCTTTTGCTATCTTACATGTTATCACTAGTCATCAGTTTAACCCAATACAATATATTTACTGCATACTGGCCAGACTAGTAAATATATACCAATTACCACTCAGGCTTTACCTTGATATAATCATGGATAAGCACAATGCGAATTAATTCATCCCTCCCTCCCTGTCTCCCCTTCCCCAATTTCCTTGTCAGCCCTCACATAGCTTTATATGCATTTATCTATTGTCTGGCTCTAGTATTAATAATTTAATTTATTATTACCCCATTGCTCCATAGGAATACCTGCAGACTGTGGCATCAATACATTTAAATATATCTACAAAATTATACCTATATCATAACCATCCAACTATAAGTCATTATCAGGTCAAAATTTGTCAGTTTAATTTAATAAGAATAGTTTATTATTATTATCATTATTATTAGATTACCATTATTACTTATTCTGAATTTATAGATACTCATGACCTTTTGATTGGTCGACTACAACGATCTAACATCCCCACGTACCTACCCAGTGGACCTGACCACCACCTGGATTGTCACAGTGTGTGTCCTATCGGTGTCTGCGCAGTTGCTAGGCTGCGTGTGATTCATCAAATTTTTATTAGACTAGGTGAGCACGTAGTAGTTCTTACTGCTAATATATATTCAACACTATGCAATATAAAAAATTGTTTATGTATTACTGTTATTTCTTAAATTATTGTTTGATACTAATGACATATGTCCTGTACAGACCATATGAAACTAAAAATGGGTGCAAGGCCTTGATGAAGCACAACTGTGTGAAACATGTTGGCTATCTGCACAATCAAGTATCTTGTTTCTAATTTCATTGTGGTCTATGTAAACCTATAAATACATTTCAATAATGTTATTAATAAATTGATATATTTTTCTATCAATCTTGTCTACTGTAGTGTGCTCACCTTATAACAGAATCGGTGTCTCCCAATAAAATCCCACTAATTGTGAGAGTTGTGTCTCTCTCCATCCCTTTTCCTTTCTCAATTCATATATCATTCACCACTGTGCAAATCGTGTTTTCAGCAGATAATGTGCATACCTTCACCAGCCGTTATACCTGCTCACCTCATACATGAGTCAGAAAGACTCAGAAAAAATTCCTTTCTTTCTTTTAGCTATGGTCTCATCTCTTCCACTACCAACCAGCTACTCTGTATCCACTTTCCAATCAGTAGCCTCCCAGGGGGATCACAAGAAAGATCTCTCTTATATGCTACCACTGCATTTCTCATTCCCCCACACCAGTGATATTACTCGGTATTCCAGATAGGATATGGCTCCACATTCATGCAACAATAAATAGAGGATACATAGTGCTCTCCGTTTGCAAAATGTATTAAAGTTCCCCCAATTAAAAAACACAAGATATTCAGTTAAAACCAGCTCTGTATAGTCCCGCTCACCACTGTGGCTGAGTGACCTCACGGTCTTGGGTCTTCCCCTCTAGACACGTATCGCCCGCTGATTGGGCTTTCTTAATAGATGCTTCTATTCAGAAAGCCCAATTAGAGGGCGATACACGTGTAGAGGGAAAGAGCCGATCCCTCAAGGTCACGCAGCCACAGTGGTGAGCAAGACTATACAGAGCTGGTTTTAACTGAATATCTTGTAAGTGTTTTTTAATTGGGGCACTTTAATAAATGTTGCAAATGGAGAGCACTATGTTTCCTCTATTTATTGTTGCATGAATGTGGAGCCATATCCTATCTGGAATACCGAGTAATATCGCTGGTGTGGAGTAAGGAGAAAAGCAGCAGGAGCATATAAGAGACATCTTTCTTGTGATTCTCCCTGGGAGGTTACTAATTGGAAAGTGGATACAGAGTAGCTGTTTGGAAGTGGAAGAGATGAGACCATAGCTGAAAGAAAGAAAGGAATTATTTCTGAGTCTTTCTGACTCATGTATGAGGTGAGCAGGTATAACGGCTGGTGAAGGTGTGCACATTATCTGCTGAAGACACGATTTGCACAGTGGTGGATGATATATGAATTGAGACGTCACAATAATTCAACGCAGAAAAGTTTCAGTATATGAACTTTAATTGAACACATTATTATATATATTGATTTATTTGAATATAATTTGATCTCACTGGATATTTCACATGATAGAATAATAGCACTGCACTTATATTTTTTATTTTATATATTATATATATATATATATATATATATATATATATACACACACACACACACACATTGTATATGAATACTATGTAGTTTTCTATCTAGCTATTAGGTGAAGATTATCAGTCCTTTTCACGTTTTTCTTTGTCTCCTTTGCTGTAAAAAGCCTGTTTATAGAGCGCAACAGCTTATGTAAAATTTGCAATCACACAAAAACACAAACACACACGTACGTTGTTCTCTGAATTTATTCTGCTCACTTTCAGATTATTGGAAGTAAAAGCAAAGGTATGACCTCACCTGTGAACTGCTAATACTTCACTATTCAATCACAGCTTTACATATTGCAGGAGGCTAATACCAGGGCAAGTAAAATCAGTGTTATTACACACATATAGGTAGATTCACATACATTGGTGTAACTTTAGGACGGCCTAGCCTAGCCTGTTTAGGCTACACCGCCGTAAATTAGTTAGGCTAGTAGTGATTTTCAAACCACTTACTTGCTAATCTACGGCGGTGTAGCCTCAAAAAGCGGGCGTAAGGGCACCTAATTCAAATTACTTGGAGGGGGGCGTTTTGTATGGAAATGAGGCTTGACCTCACGTTTTTTGAAGTTTTTTGACACTGCACATGCGCCGGGCGACTACATTTCCCAGTGCGCATTGCGGCTAAGTACGCCGTACGGGCCTATTGATTTAGACGCGGATGTAAACAACGTAACTCCCGATTCGCGGACGACTTACGCAAACGACGCAAACATTTCGAACCTTGCGGCAGGAACGGCGGCCATACTTTAACATTACTAGTCCACTAGAGCATAGCTCTAACTTTAGGCCGCCTAAGGCCTTACGGAAACAACGTAATTCGACAGCGTAGGCCTGGCGTACGTTCGTGAATCGGCGTATCCCCTCATTTACATAATCTACGCCGGCCACAATGGAAGCGCCACCTAGTAGCCATCCAAAAAATTGCAAGCTATGATAGAACGGCGCAAGCCGGCCTATCTTAGCTTTGTTTAAGTGTATCTCTGTTTGAGCATACGCTTAAACAAACGCCGGCGTAGATTCAGAGTTAGGTCGGCTTATCTACTGATAAGCCGGCCTAACTCTTTGTGAATCTACCTACACAACTCTACATTGTATAGTTCTTTAATTTGCAATGCAAACTATCTTACTTTCTAAGGCATGGCTCATCTGTTGCAGACCATGTAAACGTGCCATCTTGTACCACAATGTCATTCTCTGAAAAGCAAAAGCACACCTGCTAAAATAATTTTTAAATGACATGCAAAACACCAATACCATATCCATTTTTACAGTTTTTAGCTTTAGAATTACAGATCCACCAGTTCATGGATATTTTACTGGTAAAAGGATACACATACAGTATACAGTGCCTTGCAAAAGTATCCCCCCCCCCCCCGGTTTTCTACCTATTTTGTTACATTACAGCCTTTAGTTCAATGTTTTTTTTTAATCTGAACTATATGTGATGAATCAGAACACAATAGTCAAAGTTAGTGAAGTAAAATTAGAAAAATATATACATACAACTATTTTTCAGAAATAAAAAAACTGATAATTGGCATGCGCGTATGTATCCCCCCCCCCCTCCCCCTTTGTTATGAAGCCCATAAAAAGCTCTGATGCAACCAATTACCTTTAGAATTCACATAATTAGTGAAATGATGTCCACCTGTGTGCATTCTAAGGCCGCGTACACACAATCGTTCCAAACCGATGAGAATGGTCCGACAGGCCATTTCCATTGGTTCACCGCTGAAGTGGCCTGATGGTCTGATGTGCGTACACACCATCGTTCCAAAAAACGAAAAAAAGTTCAATGCTTCCATGCATGCGTCGACTTGATTCTGAGCATGCGCGGGTTTTGAACCGATGCTTTCTGTACCAACCATCAATTTGGACCGATCGGGCAGCGGGCCATCGGTTCGATTTTGAAGCATGTTTTAAAATTTTGGACCGAAGGACAACAGACCGATGGGCTATACACACGGTCGGTTTGGACCGATGAAACTGAACCTCGGTCTATTCTCATCGGTTTTGTCCAACCGTGTGTATGCGGCCTAAGTGTCACAGGATCTGTCATTACATATACACGTTTTTGAAAGGCCCCAGAGGCTGAAACACCTAAGGCCTCGTACACACCACCGGATCTATCCGCTGGGATTTATCCCTGGATCAGTTCCAGCGGATAGATCCGGTGGTGTGTACATCCGAGCGGACATTTATCGGCGGAAAAAATTCCAGCCGACGGATTTCCAGCGGATAAAAATTTCTTAGCATGCTAAGAAATCTATCCGCTGGAATCCTGTCCAGCGGATTGATCCGGTGGTCTGTACAGACTCACCGGATCAATCCGTCCGCTCCTCTCCCTCGCATGCGTCATAATGATTCGACGCATGCGTGGAAGTCTTTATCTTCCAGCGTCGCGCACGTCGCCGCGTCATCATTGCGGCGACGGCGCGACACGTCCCCGTGGATGGATTCCGGACGAATTTCGATCTGATGGTTAGTACAACCATCAGATCAAAATCCGCCAGAGGATTTATCCGCTGGAACGGTCCGGAGGACCGTTTCCAGCGGATAATCCTCTCGTGTGTACGAGGCCTAAGCAAGAGGCACCACTAAGCAAACACTGGAATGAAGACCAAGGAACTCTCCAAACAAGTAAGGGACAATGTTGTTGGGAAGTACAGGGTTAGGTTATAAAAAAATCAAAATCATTGATGATCCCTAGGAGCACCATCAAATCTAACATAACCAAATGGAAAGAATATGGCACAACAGCAAACCTGCCAAGAGACGGCCGCACACCAAAACTCACAGACTGGGCAAGGAGGGCATAAATCAGAGAGGCAGCACAGAGACCTAAGGTAACCCTGGAGGAGCTGCAGAGTTCCACAGCAGAGACTGGAGTATCAGTACATAGGACGACAATAAGCTGTACGCTCCATAGAGTTGGGCTTTATGGCAGAGTGGCCAGAAGAAAGCCATTAATTCCAGCAAAAAAACAAAATGCCACGTTTTGAGTTTGTGAAAAGGCATATGAGAGACTCCCAAAAAGACTAAAATTGAACTTTTTGGCCATAAAAAAAACGCTAAGCCTGGCGCAAACCCAACACATCACATCACCCAAAGAACACCATGTTCTTCAACAGTCGGGACTGGGAAACTGGTCAGAGTTGAGGGAAAGATGGATGGTGCTAAATACAGGGATACCTTCCAGCAGGACAATGACCCCAATGGTTTAAGGGGAAACATGTAAATGTGTTGGAATGGCCTAGTCAAAGCCAGACATCAATCCAATAGAAAATCTGTGGCCAGATTTAAAGATTGCTGTTCACAAGTGCAAACCATCCAACTTAAGGGAGATGGAGCAGTTTTGCAAGGAGGAATGGGCAAAAATTCCAGTGGTAAGATGTATCAAGCTCACAGAGACTTATCCAAAGTGACTTGGAGCTAATAGATGCAAAAGGTGGCTCTACAAAGTATTGACTTCAGGGGGGTGAATAGTTCTGCACATTAACTTTTTCTGTTATTTTGTCCCATTTGTTGTTTGCTTCACAATAAAAAAATATAAATACATCTTCAAAGCTGTGGGCATGTTCTGTAAATTAAATGATGCAAATCCTCAAACAATCCACGTTAATTTCAGGTTGTGAGGCAACAAAACAGGAAAAATGCCAAGGAGGGTGAATACTTTTGCAAGGCACTATAAGTGCTATTCCCACGATTCCCATGATTCATTAAAAACAAAGGGCTGCATTTAGATCAGTAAAGAAAAAAGAAATGCTGTATGCCTAAAAACCCTGGCCCGGATTCAGAAAGAATTTACGCTGGCGTATCTATTGATACGCCAAATAAATTGTAGGATGCGCCGGCGTATCTTCTTTCTGTATTCAGAAAGCAAGATACGCCGAAATTTGGCTAAGATACGACTGACGTAAGTCTCTTACGCCGTCGTATGTTAGTTGAATATTTACGCTGGCCGCTAGGTGGCGCTTTCGTAGATTTACGCATAGAATATGTAAATTAGGTAGATACGCCGATTCAGAAACGTACGTGCGCCTGGCGCATTTTTTACGTCGTTTACGTAAGGCTTTTTCCGGCGTAAAGTTACTCCTGCTATATGAGGCGTAGCCAATGTTAGGTATGAATGGGGCTGGGCGTAAGTTACGTTCACGTCGAAACCAATGAGGCTTTGCGGCGTGATTTGGAGCATGCGCACTGGGATACGTCCACAGCTGGCGCATGCGCTGTTAGTAAAAAACGTCATTTACGTGGGGTCACCATTCATTAACATACAACACACCCACTGCCTGGATAATTTGTATTATGCGGGCTTACGCCGGACCGCATAGGCTATGCCACCGTAACTTAGGGCGCAGGTTCTTTCTGAATACAGAACCTGCCTCACTAAGTTACAGCGGCGTAGCGTATCTGAGATACGCTACGCCCCCACAAAGTTACGCCGGGCTTTCTGAATCCGGGCCCCTGAGTTTTTAGATAGCAGTGTAAAAGAGGCCTTATTGTGGTATTTGAATACAGAGTTCAGTAAAATCTTGTTAGCATAAACAAAAGTTAATACATAATCACTGGAACCCTGTAACTAGCATACATTTACAGTTACAGCATTCTAAAAATACACAATTAGGAAAACATATTTATTTGGAGTTAAAATGCATCACACTGTATGCTTCTTGCAGAGCATGAAATACAGAAAACTGACTTCCCATAAATATCTAGTTCTGGACATCTAATGTTCTTTTGTATTGTGAAGTCCTGGAATATGGGAACAAACAAAATAAAGCATCCAATGAACCCATAATAGATGTTAAATACCCTGTGCACAAAATAAATGAGGTACCGCCATATCTGACGACATACATACTGCTAGAGGGTTCTAAAGTCTCCACATTTCCAGGGTCTACTTCATCTTCAGAGAATAGTTTGGCCAAACGTTTTAGGGAAACAAATGACTGAAAACAAATAAAACCAACATGACAGAGTTGTGTTAGAACCTTTAGAAGAATTTATAGTAAAAGAAGAAAACAAACATAGGAATGCTTTGTACCTGGAAAATAAGCGTGACAGCCATTGGGAACATACGTAGAGGGATCCTGAGAATATTAAGCAATATTATAGTGACAAAGGCTTTCTGTGCATCCAGGACATTGTTATCATCCACAGCCAAGAAGACACCAAACATGGTCAGAGAAACCTAGGCATTCAAATATAAGAGAGAAAGAAATAAGCAGCCGTGCCCATATAATAAAAGTGTTAAACAGGTCTTAACATACAGCTGGCATTTCCCAAGGTTTGTGCAGTTAGTTTTATTTTATGCAAAACCTGCTAGCCATAATGGCATAGCTCATTTCAGATGAATCTGTCATTATTCATACTTATGGTATTTGGATAATTAAATTGGGATAAATAATGACTTTACTTAGATTATAAAGTCATATCCATGCCAGCCAAGGTCTCCCAATCTGGGTTGTCAAACGGTTTCAAACAATGTGTTAAACCTTTCCTAAAAGTGAGCATGCATTTCCCTTTCCTATCTATTTTGTCTGCAAAGTCCCATTTGCAGTTTGCGAGAAGCCATGTGGGGGACACAGTAGACATGTGGAAGAAGGTGCTCTGGTCAGATGAGACCAAAATGTAAATTTTTTGCCTAAAAGCAAAATGTGTGGCGGAAAAGAAACACTACACATCACCCTGAACACACCATCCCCACTGTGAAACATGGTGTGGCAGCATCATGTTGTGGGGATGCTTTTCTTCAGCAGAGACAGGGAAGCTGGTCAGAGTTGATGGGAAGATGAATGGAGTAAATACAGGGCAACCTTAGAAAAAAAAACTGTAATGCCACGTACACACGACCGGTTTTCCTGTCGGATAAAAAAACGATGGTTTTCTCAACTGAATTCTGGCCAAGCTTGTCTTGCGTACACACAGTCAGACCAAATTCCGCCTGTCCAAAGCGCGGTGACGTACAACACGTACAACGGCACTATAAAGGGGAAGTTCAATTCCAACGGCGCCACCCTTTGGGCTGCTTTTGCTGATCCTTGTGTTAGTAAAAGTTTGGTGAGAGATGATTCACGCTTTTCAGCCTTGTGCTTTTCAGTCTGTTACAGCGTGACGAATGTGCCATCTCCATTATGAATGCTAGTTTAACAGAACAAGTGCTCCCTTGTCATACTTGATTCCGAGCATGCATGGTTTTCCCGATAGGATTTTTCCTGACGGGAAAAAAGAGATCCTGCTCTCTTTTTTTTCCCGGCAGTTTTTCCCGGCAGTTTTCCCGTCGCGATGGAGCATACACACGGTCGGATTTCCCGGCCAAAAGCTTTCATTGTAGTTTCTCCAACGGAAAAACTGGTCATGTGTAAAGGGCATTAGAGTCTGCAAAAGACTTGAGACTTGGACGGAGGTTCACCTTTCAGCAGGACAACGACCCTAAACATACAGCCAGAGCTGAATGGTTTATATCAAAGCATATTCATGTGTTAGAACGGCCCACTCAGTCCAGACCTAAATCCAATTGAGAATCTGTGGCAAGACATGAAAATTGCTGTTCACAGATGCTCCAATCTGACAGAGCTTGAGCTATTTTGAAAAGAAGAATGGGAAAACATTTTACTCTCTAGATGTGCAAAGCTGGTGGAAACATACCCAAAAAAGACTTGCAGCTGTAATTGCAGCGAGAGGTGGTTCTACAAAGTATTGAATTAATACAAATGCATGACACACTTTTCAAAACTTGGAAAGCCATTTATCATTTTCCTTCCTCTTCAGTTCAATTATATGCCACTTTGTGTTAGTCTATCACATAAAATCCTAGTAAAAACATTTAAGTGTTTGGTTGTAACATGACAAAATGTGGAAAATTTCAAGGGGTATATATACTTTTTCAAGGCACTGTAAGCAAGCTTATGCTCCTCTGCTAAAAAATAAATAAAAAAAGCTTTTTTTTACATCGGTCTATCAATGAAGTAACTGTTTCATATGTCTTTGCACATTTCTCTAGCTGATGAGGCCCCCCCCCCACTAAAAACATAAAGTGACACTAAAGTCTGGTTTAAAAATATTCAAGTATGTATTCTTAACTCATAAAAGTACTTTCTGTTGCTATCAGCCTCTTTCAAATTCCATTTTTTATTGCTGATATCTGATTTCCTGTTAGGAGGCTGCAATGTTTAATCTTCATGGTCCCACTGAAAATAGGAATGTAGCTACCCTCTTTACTCACTCCTGAGTTGGACAATGAGATTTGTAGTGTGTGTAGAGCAATGCACATGACTGCAACTATGAAGCACTGTCATGCCTTCAGCAAGGTCTTCTCATGTTCATTGTTAATTCTTGTATATGCTAGTGGTATGTATAATATATTGCCATATCGCCATCTAGTGGCTCTTTACATACTCAGTATTTGTGAATAATTTACTGAAGGTAGATAGAGATTGTTGCTTAAAAGCCACCGTAGCTTTCCATAATTCCACTGGTCTATACCATGAGGTGTTAGAGGCAGCCTCCAGTATCCATCTTCCCTTCTCACCACCATGCATCCAGAGAAATCCACACCTATTCAGCTGCAATTCTAATGTCAGCCTATGGAAACATCGCTGGTATGTTCATATCCCTTCCCCTAGATAGACTAGTGTGTTAGGACTGTTTATTTTGTATATTGTGTATACTGATTGTATGTTATTTTTTTTTTTCAGTTTTACTCTAACTTCCCTGCAATAAAAGTTGAACAAAGGACCTTGCACCTGCCTCAATGAGTTGTTAAGGGAGGAGAGTTAGCGGTCTGTCTAATTATACCTCAGCCACGTATAGTGAGGGCAGAACAAGCACAACTAAACAAATGAGAGGTTCCAGAGCTCATGGACAATGTTACAATGGGGCAGTAGGAAAACACTGTAAGAAATTATTTCATGGAAAATAGATAACAAGGCCATTAAGAGCTGGTTCACACTGGGGCGACTTGCGATCCGACTTCATGTCTCCTCAAGTCGTCCCAAGTTGCGCTGTAGAGAAAAACAATGGAAGTGAATGGGAGCGGTGTTAATACACACGACTCAAGGCGATCCGACTTCAGAAAAGGTTCCTGTACTACTTCAATCCGACTTGTAGGCGATTTGTACCCATTGATTTCAATGGAAGTCGCCTCAGAAGTCTAATCACTGTCTTAACTGAACCGACTTTCCAGGAAGATAACATACATTTCTCAGGCAAACCTCTCCTGCCCCCCTCCCTCCCCCTCCCTCTCCCAGAGCTGATTGTTGTTTTATTGGCCACTGGAAAGTCTCCTGTCCTGGAGACGACTTCAAGTTGTGTTGTAAATCTCCCCAGATCGCCCTGTGGTTCATGCTCAAGTCGTGTCGGAGTCGCCTCTGAAAGTCGCGCTGGAAGTCGTGTCGCCCTAGTGTGAACCGACTCTAAGTGGTAAATGTTTTTGGATTATTTATGAAGAATAAGGATAATGTTTAGTGTCACTTTAATTCACATGCACATCACCTGCCCCCCGTACTCATTTTGGAACAATTTCCAAGTCTACAAAGGTAAGGAGATCTTTATTATCTGTGTTTTTTTCTTACATGATTAAATATCTAGCGGCTTCTCTTTTCCTGTGATTATAAGAGCCGGTTCACTCAGGGGCAACTTGGGATCCGACTTGAAGTCGCCCCAAGTCGCGCAACATGTCAAATTCCATGTTAGTCAATGAGACCCGTCTTAATGTACACTACCGAAGTCGCTCCGACTTCAGAAAAGGTTCCTGTACTACTTCAATCCGACTTGTACCCATTGATTTCAATGAAAGTCGCCTCCAAAGTCGGATCGTGCCTTAACTGAAGCAACAATACAGGAAGAGAAAATTGTTTTCTCAGGCAAACCCCTCCCTCCCCCCTCCGTCCCACAGAGCTGATTGTTGTTTGATTGGCCACTGGAAAGTCGACTGTCCTGGAGGTGACTTGAAGTCGCCTTGTAAGTCGCGCTGTGGTGCACGCTCATGTCTTTTCCAGGTCGCCTCTCAAAGTTGTGGCCAGAGTTGTGTTGCCCCTGTGTGAACCGGCTCTTAGGCCGCGTACACACGGTCGGACAAAACCGATGAGAATGGACCGAGGTTCAGGGACCGTGTGTATAGCCCATCGGTCTGTTTTCCTTCGGTCCAAAATTTTAAAACATGCTTCAAAATCGAACCGATGGACCGCTGCCCGATCGGTCCAAACCGATGGTTAGTACAGAAAGCATCGGTTCAAAACCCGCGCATGCTCAGAATCAAGTCGACGCATGCTTGGAAGCATTGAACTTTGTTTTATTCAGCACGTTGTGTGTTTGACGTCACCGCGTTCTGACCCGATCGGTTTTTGGAACGATGGTGTGTACGCACATCAGACCATCAGGCCACTTCAGCGGTGAACCGATGGAAATGGCCCGTCGGACCATTCTCATTGGTTTGGAACGACCGTGTGTACGCGGCCTTAGTCTCTTTTGTTATTCAAAATGGTCTTTCAGTAAAATAATACTCTTACCAAAACAAAACTTTTACATAGAAAACATTACACAATAAATCGCAATAATTTACTGCATGAAATAATTACTTGATATGGCATACATACAATTTCTCAAATTCGAATATTTTGAACTGTCAGGATAGAAGGAAAAATGGATGGGGCAAGATCGTCAAATTCTTGTGGAAAATCTGCTGACCTCTGCCAGAAAGTTGTCAAAGAAGAAGATTTACCTTCCAATGTGACAATAATCGAAAGAGCACAGCAAAAATTACCACACAGTGGTTGAAGAAGAAATAGGTAGATGTCCTTGCATGGCCTCAGTGGTGGCCCATCCATAGAGGGCGCCCGGGCGCCGCCCCCCCCCTCCCCCAGTCAGTAAAAGAAAAAAAAATTATAAAAAAAAAAACACAGTAAAGTGCGGGTAGCGCCACGTCTGTGCAATCACAAGATTGCCGGCGAGGCGCTACATTGGAAGGCAAAAAATGCCTTTGTGGCGTTCTCCATCGCGCCACAATTTCCGGCGCGATGGACTTTATTATTATGGCCGAGCGGGTGCACGCGCTATTGATCCAAGTCCGACGTCACTCGAGGTACAGGAAGTGACGTCGGCACACTCCGCAGCTCAGCGCCCGTGTGGTCCCGACTCCCGGGACATTAAGGTATGCAGCAGCATCCCCCTCCACCTCTTATCTTTACTCCCCCCTCGGGACTAATTACTAATTACATTACTGAGTCCCGAAAAAGTAGCTGCCAGTGCCACGATCCCCCTGCCCCCCCCCCCCCTTCCTCGTTATTGCCCGTTTGTCTTTCAGTACATTCCTCTCTGCTCCTTAATCCTATGTGCTGCCGAAATAGCGTCCGTCACCCCCCCCCCCCACTTATTAACTAAATGTCTTTTACAGTAAGAGACATTTAGTTAATAAGCGGGGGGGGTGAGGGGGGTGACAGACGCTATTTCGGCAGCACATAGGACTGAGGAGCAGAGAGGAATGTACTGTACTGAAAGACAAACGGGCAATAACGAGGAGGAGAAGCAGAGGGGAATGTACATGTTACATGTACATGCTCCTCTGCTCATTAATCTTATCTGCTGCCGAAATAGCGTTCGTCACCCCCCGACTGTCTTTTACTGTAAAAGACATTTAGTTAATAAGCGGGGGGGGGGGGGTGACGGACGCTATTTCGGCAGCACATAAGATTAATGAGCAGAGGAGCATGTACATGTAACATGTACATTCCCCTCTGCTTCTCTGCTCATTATTCTACATGTACATTCCCCTCTGCTCTTCTGCTCATTATTCTAATGTGCCGCCGAAATAGTGTCTGTCACCCCCTCCCCCACCTACCCCCCCCTATTAACTATATGTCTTTTATTTTAAATGTACATGTCTTCCAAAATGATAGCCGTCACTGCCATCCCCCAAACCCCCCCCCCCCGCGCTTATTAACCAAATGTAATTTATTTTAAATGTACATTTCTGCCAAAATTATAGCCGTCACTACCATACCCCCCCCCACCCCCCGCTTATTAACCAAATGTCATTTATTTTAAATGTACATTTCTGCCAAAATAGCGGCCATCTACACCCACCCACCCCCAACCCCCCACGCTTATTTACCGGATTTTATTTACATTTCTGCCAAAATAGCAGCCTTCAGTCCCCCCCCCCCCCCACGCCCACTTATTTACAAAATTTATTTTACATGTACATTTCTGCAAAAATACCAACCTTCACCCCCTACACAAAGTCTTTCATTAGGGCCACAATTCACAGAATTACGGGTTCTCTAATGCAGTATGTCTACAGTCTCTGATAATCTTGTGCAGTATCTCCGCAGTATCTGGTAATCTAATGCAGTATGTCCGCAGTCTCTGGTAATCTAATGCAGTATGTCCGCAGTCTCTGGTAATCTAATGCAGTATGTCCGCAGTCTCTGGTAATCTTGTGCAGTATCTCTGCAGTCTCTGGTAATCTAGTGCAGTATGTTCGCAGTCTCTGGTAATCTAATGCAGTATGTCCACAGTCTCTGGTAATCTTGTGCATTATCTCCACAGTATCTGGTAATCTTGTGCAGTATATCCGCAGTCTCTGGTAATCTTGTGCAGTATATCCGCAGTCTCTGGTAATCTTGTGCAGTATATCCGCAGTCTCTGGTAATCTTGTGCAGTATATCCACAGTCTCTGGTAATCTCCTGCAGTATGTCTGCAGTTTCTGGTAATCTCCTGCAGTATGTCGCATTCTCTGGTAATCTCCTGCAGTATGTCCGCAGTCTCTGGTAATCTCCTGCAGTATGTCCGCAGTCTCTGGTAATCTAATGCAGTCTCTGGTAATCTAATGCAGTATGTCCGCAGTCTCCGGTAATCTCCTGCCTATTTAGAGTCCTTCATTACTAACAGTGTATTTTTTTAGTTTGTTTGCGCCGATCTGTAAGGCTGCGCTATATACCATGATTTGTGATGCTGGGGCTATATACTCTATGAGTGGAAGCAAGTGGAATACAGGGGACGGAGTGGGTGGATTATATAAGGGGTGTGGCTTATTAGAAGTGGGAGGGACCAACGTGGAGGGGCGGAGTCTTGCGCCCCCCCATCCAAAAACTTCACCAGCCGCCACTGCATGGCCTAGTGAGAGCCCAGACTTAAACCCCATTAGAAATCTGTGGAATGACTTGAAGACTGCAGTCCACAAACGGTCACCATCAAATTTAACAGAACTTGAGCAGTTCTGCAAAGAAGAGTGGGCAAATATTGCAAAGCCTAGATGTGCAAAGTTAGTAGAGACATATCCCAACAGACTAAAGACTGTAATTAAAGTAAAAGGTGGTTCAACAAAATACTGAGTGATCCTTTTTTTAACTTCTCACTTTTGCATTAGAGTTCAGTCAATGCCAAAACTCTCAAACATCGCAAAAGTTTGGGCCCAAGCTATGGCAGTCTATGGGACCCAAACTTTAAAAATCCCCATTTTGAAGGCTTATATGCAAGTTATATGTAAGGGTGGAATATACTGTGCTACCTAAGTCAAAAGATTATGTAAATTATATATAGATATGTGCCGGAGCTCACAATGTAAGACCACACATTCAGAAAGTACGAAAAAGGAGAAAAAAGAGCTGCGCAAAAGAATAAAGTAAATGTACCATAAATCAATATGAAACAATCTGATGTCAATCACAAATATGAAATGTCAATCACAAATATGAAATGTGAAAAATAATAAATGCGCTTAAATAATCCAAAAAGAAAACATAAAAAAAAATCCAAAATCTGTTTCATCAATATAGAAAATGTGGTAGTCCAATATAGATTGCACAGTGCAAGATCCGATGAGTGAGATTCTTGTGTGAAGAAAGAATGTGATCACCAGTACACACGTGTGAACCACCAAAAATATACAATATATAAATCTTACTACTAGGACAGGGAACTCATACTAATATAGGAAAAATTGTAACCTAATGTGTCACATAATATTAAAGACGTGGCACAACACTGCCTAGTGGTTGTGAACTAGATTGCCAACGTCATAAGAAAACACAGGATATCTATCCTACAATGTGCCCAAATCTGATCTGAACAGTCGTGAGAATTGTAAATAAAGCAACGACTGTATGATATAAAACCATTCCTGAAACATTGATGCATAAATTAAAAACATCAATGTTACAATTAATAAATAAAGAAATGGGCACTATGCATCAAAAGTCCACCCACTTAAGCACCCAAAACGTTGCCAAGGAGTCTGTTATAAATATGCGATGAGTCAGTGCGTCGCCCGTTCCCCAGACGACGCTACCTATAGCGAAACGTACGACGGGAGGCAGACGCGCTGACGTCATCGCTCAGAACGGGAGACTGCGTGCCGGCCAGCTCTCCTAAGTGTCCTACATGAATGTTTTTATTGTAAGTTGCCACTTTTTGGTTATTAAATCCTTTTTATTAAGCGATACCCACTATGTGAGTTATTTTCCATTCTGGGTATATATGCTGAGTTCTGAGGATTATCGGGTTCATCTGACTGTTTGGTTTCCCTGTCATTGGAGTTTGTCAGTGACCAGAAGCACAAATTTTGATCTTTGGCTCGATACAGCTTAACTCTGGTAAGCATATTATATTATAGTTGGTGGTTCACACGTGTGTACTGGTGATCACATTCTTTCTTCACACAAGAATCTCACTCATCAGATCTTGCACTGTGCAATCTATATTGGACTACCACACTTGCTATATTGATCAAACAGATTTTGTACATTCTTTTATGTTTTTATGTTTTCTTTTTGGATTATTTAAGCACATTTATTATTTTTCACATTTCATATTTGTGATTGACATCAGATTGTTTCATATTGATTTATGGTACATTCACTTTATTCTTTTGCACAGCTCTTTTTTCTACTTTTTCGTACTATATGCAAGTTATTGGCCATGGAAAGAGTATGGGGGCCTGGGTACTGCCCTGGGGGACATGTATCAATGCAATTTTTTTTTAAAAAAAGGTCCTCTCAGTCTGCCTGTAAAGTGGTGCATCTCTACCGTGTATAGAACCTGCTGCAGTAAAACTGACATATATAAAGAAAAAAATACAATTAAATTGCCGGCAATACAACACCATTTCCAGCAATACAAAAATCTTAAAGAAGATGGCATGGGGGTTCCCCCAATCCATACCAGGACCTCCTGGTCTGGTATGTATTTTAAAAAGGGAAACCCCACACCAAAATAAAAAAAAAAAATGGCGTAGGCCCCCCCAAAATCAATTCCAGACCCTTATCCAAGCATGCAGCCCTGCAGGTCAGGAAAGGGGGGGACGTGTGATCGCCCCCCCTTCTGAACCATAACAGGCCACATGTCCTTAACATTGGAGGGTGCTTTGGGATGGGGGGTTTGCTCCCCCAACACAAGGTACCTTGTCCCCATGTTGATAGGGACAAGGGCCTCTTACCAACAACCCTGGGCTGTGGTTGTGAGGGTCTGCGGACAAGAGGCTTATCAGAATTTGGAAGCCCCCCTTTAACAAGTGGGCCCCCAGATGCTGCCCTCCTCCCTATGTAAATGAGTGTGGGGTACAAATTATATGCCCTACCCATTAACCCTAAAAAATATGTAAAAAATAAAGACAGGAGGCAGTCTTTGACAATTTCTTTATTTAAAAAAATAAAATAACAATGTCCCCCGATGTAGAGCCATCGAAAAACAAACAAAAAACAAAACCTCTGACCATGACGAAGGCTAATCGCCAAATGCCTGCTCTGCCATTTGACAGTTCCGGGTGGCACCGCCCCTGTGATTTTACTGACTGGTGCATACTGGGTCGGTGATGTCACAAGGGCCCCCCCATACCTATTTAAGAACTGTCAAATGGCAGAGCAGGCATTCGGCGCTAAGCCTTCATTGCAGGTGGAGCATTTTTTTTTTCAGGTCCATTGGTGCAGCGAGCGTCGTGATTAACAATAGATCTACATTGGGGGACAATGTTTTTTTTGTTTTTTATTAGGGAATTGTCAAAAACTGCTTCCTGTCTATTTATTTTTTAACCATTTTTGGTGAATTGGTAGGCATACAATGGACCCCATACTCAATACTTATTCACATAGGGGGAGCTGGGATCTGCAGACCCCCACAACCATCACCCAGTGTTGTCAGGAAGAAGGCCTTGTCCCCATTAACAAGGTGCTTTGGTGCTGCCCCAAAGCACCCCCCCCCCATATTGAGGGCCTGGTATGGTTCAGGAGGCGGGGGCTTGGTCATCACCCTCCCTTTTCTGATCTGCCAGGCTGCATGCTCGGATAAGGGTCTGGTATGAATTTAGCCATTATTTTTTTTCTGGCATGGGGTTCCCCTTAAAATTTATACCAGACCCAAAGTATGTATTGGGGGGGGGGGGAACCCCAAGCCATTTTCTTCACTTTTTTCTATTGCCGGCAATGTTTTTTTTTTTCATTTAGTTGTCAGTGGGGAAGCCTGTTGACAGCTAATGACTAGTTGTTATGGATGCAGCGGCCGGCTTCCCGGCCTATTCCTTAACAACCAGCTATTAACTGTGCCCTGAATGGGCAAAACTTTGCCCAATCAGGGCTTAGAATGCACTGTGCAGCACATGTTCGAGCCTAACTTTTGCTTGGCTCAAACTGTTAACCCAACTCTATTCTGCATAGAAACAAATCAGCTTCCAATTTTTATTGCCAAAGCTTAATTGAACAAGCAGAGGTTAGAGGATGAAGAAGTGATTTTGCACGCTCCAGCTTTAGTAAAAAACAACAACATATCTTTCACTTGGATGTTATAAGTTGCTCTGAGTAAATACAGCTGGATAGAAAAAAATGGTGTGTCTTAAGCCCCGTACACACGATCCGAAAATCGTATAAAAAATGGCGAATTTGAATGGATCGTACGATAATCGGATCATTAGTATAGGGCTTTCGAGAGATGATCAGGACTGTTCATCCAATATTATTCTATCGGACATGCACAGAATTTTTTTCGTACGATGCCAGACCATACGATTTTTGTTTAATCAGTACAGCTGTCATTCGAAAATGCATTACAACACATGACATCACTTCCAAATTTTTATTCTGTCGTACAAGAATTTTCGTGACTTTAGTAAACTCATCAGATTCAACATGAGATTAGCATGCAAAAAAAAAAAACGGAAGATCATTCGTCCGATAATCGGTTTGTGTGTACGGGGCATTAATTTCAGGCTGTGAAGCAACAAAATGTGATTATTTTGATTCTTTTCTATACCCACTGTATTTTGACTGTTAACTTAGCTGTTAGCCTACAGTTAAAATGCTGTAAAGGCAATAAAAACGTAAGAGCAGGAGAAACCTGCGATCAATCTTGCTTACCCAGAAAGGCGAGGCCACAAATAATGCCAGCGCTCCAGACAACAGTAGTGCATACTTCTTCACTGCTTTTAATTCCAGCACCCTGAAACTTTCAATTTTCTTTATAAAAGCATTCTCCCAAGCATAAAGCTTCAGCACCTTTATACCTTGTAGAACTTCAGAGATCAATTTTATACGACTGTCCTTCTGTTTCATCTGTTCTTCCTTTAGAAAACAAACAGAGGGGAGACATGAAAGTAAATATGTCACTCATAAGCACTTAGATTATGACCTGTTGTCTCTTTTTCTGTGACTTAAAGGGTAACATTCTTAGAAGGTAAGAAAGTAGTGTTATGCCATAATCTAAAGTAACTCCTTCCCAGCCCCAAATGCATAATTACATGATTTGGATCGCTCCATGAATCCTTGGAGCCTTATTCCAAAATGTTCATATCCCCTTGGAGCACCTGCTCTGAGGAACCTCACGGACCTCTACGGGCCAGAGGAAAGGATAAATTTGCCTAGAGGGGGTGAACAGTTGTTCTTTCCCTAAAAGTACAGTTATTTTTTAAATAAGTACATTTAGCATATCAAAAAGTTACACAATAATGCACAGTATTGTAACACAGAAACCAACATCATTTTCATTTACTGCAGTCAGATCAAACTAACCAATTGCAAAAAGTGCCTGAATTTTAAACACCAATTTGTGCTGTAATAAATTAGTCTATATGCCTTTTCAATGAATAAACCAAAAACCATGAGTTCACATCAGTTTTTAAAGATCAACATTTCTGCTCACAAAGTACAAAGCCGAGTTGATTAGTCTGAAGAGTATCCAAAGATACGCAATAGTGTATACACCTAAAGATACACATTTTAGTTCCAACATTTGATCTCATGTATGAAAACCAGTAAAGGGTCTGGGTTGACAGAATACTTCCTTTCCCTCTGACCTGCTAAAGAAAAATAGGATTTCTGGGACTGGTTTCTGTTCTCTATGGTTTGTTTACAGACATAAATTACTGCACAAGTTAAAGTGGGAACAGGATTGTGAGATGCAATGTTCTGCATGAGAGTGGGATACTATTCTTTGTAACCTTCATAAATGTACTAGATCATTTGTAGGCAGGTGCAGTCTGCTTCCTCCACTGTAGATGGCGCCCCACCAGAGCTGCATCACAGCCTGGAGAGGAAGTCAGGGGAAACTAGGTTCCCTATGGTCTCCTGGTAATAGAGGAAAAGGGATGGCCGCACACCACAACAGAATAAAAGCCTTAAAAATTCTTTGTCACCATGCCAGACAAAAGACAGGAACACTGTTAACGCGTTTCACATGGTCAATCCTGCTTATTTATTTTACAGATATGGCGCAGAACCCAGCATTTTAAGTGCACACCTAACAGGAAATGCACCTATAGCTGCTTAGGTAACTGGCTAACGGATGCATGACAAGTGGACACAGGTCATTAAAATCATTAATCAATCAGTACTAACATGACTAAAACAAAAAATTTGAAAAGAAAAAAAGAAAGAAAATGTCACAGAACAATACTACTGTACAGACAACTCATCAGAGCCAAATATATCCACCAAAGCATAAACCAAATATCTAACGCCTGCCAGAAGAGACGCAGGCTACCTTAGAACAGATTGGGTCACACTTGGAGGGTCTGTTAGAGCAGAGGTCGTTTCTGTAAGCTGAGGCAAATGTTCTTCCTAAGGAAACAGCCAGGACAATGAAAACCTCAAGAGGGATGTGCAAGGCTGTGCTGACATCACTGATTCAGACCATATACTAAGGGATTCGTTAATAGCTGGCATGAGGCTTGTTCCAGTCCGGAGAGCCCTGCAAGAGAACTCTAAAGCGCAATCTGCGATTCATCTTCCATAATGCAGTGGTGTACATAGTTGCCCAGAGAACAAGAAGAGATGGATGTAACAGTGGTTATGACCCTAGCTGCTTAAACGTGCGTATCATCAAGAGGAGGCCTTGGCACCTTCTCCCCTGTCAGCCACGCAAACTGCACTGACAAAGCTAGCTCATGATGTGGAGGCCTTGAAACACAAAGTACCCCCTCTCTAAAAAGGACTCACCCCACCTCCATAGTGGCGAGAACCCACTGCACAGGGACCCAGAGGAGGACCGGAAATGTTGGCGGTGTGGCTGTTATGGTCACATATTCAAGAACTGTGGGTGGTCTGGATTCAGAAACCCCTCCAGGATGTCATTAAACTACTGACTCCTGGGACAGAGAGGTGACCTCCGGGACAGACAACCCTAAGTCCAGCCAAGTCAAAGGACATGGTTGAACTGAGCCTAGTGGTAGCCGTCCTAGTCAATGGGCAAGAAGTCCCATGCCTGATTGACACCAAGTCAGAGGTCACGGTCATGAAGTATGGCTTCTAGGTGTAAAGGTTTGGAGCATGGGAACAATTAGAACCTGCTGTCTATTCGCTTGTTGGCCAAATATGAACATTCGGGTTTGCGGGCATGAGGCTGTGGCCTCAGGGTGGTGTGGGTCAGAGTGCTTCAGGCCTACGAGGCCTAGCGCAGGGTGACAGAAAATAACCAAGAAAAGGAGGAATGGTCAGTACAACCCCAAGCAAAAATTAGTCTGGTGACTCACTGTTGGGTGCACCAGAAGTTACAGAGGGTAACTGTTACTGTAGTCCACCGCAGGGACCCCATGACAACCAGGGGAGTGCTGGTGGGCCATACCCTATCCAAGATCCATCGGGAAGAGTTTTAGTGCAACTCGTCAACCTTGGGAACAACACAATTTCGCTGCTCAGGCATGTTAATTCGTATGCGGTGCCTCGCCATTGCATCTCTGAGGCCCAACCAGGTGTGAAAGTTGTATGCCTCCATCTACAGGCAGCTATGGCATCCTGGGACAAGATCCAATACAGGTCACTACTAGAGCAGAGTAACTCAAGGAGTTACTTTGCAATATGCTACAAAATGGAGAGATCCGGGAAAGCTGCAGTCCATAGGCCGCTCCTGTCGTCTTAGAGCGAACAAAGGATGGTAGCTTACAGTTCTGTGTGGATCACCATAAAGTCAACACAAGAACCCACCAGGATGCCTACCTACTTCCTTGGATTGAGGAATCCCTAATGGCCCTTGAGCAAGCCAAGTTCTCCTCCACTGTCACGTACCTGATGGGTGAGCCAGACGTGTGGAGGAAAGCCTCTCGTACAGCTCCGGCTCGTGGACCACTGGTAGTGAGACAGTAGGCCCAGGAGCACAGCGGAGTAGGAGTGCCTATTAACAGTCCAGAAGTCTGTGCCAGTAGAAGCCAGGAACTCACAGACAGGAAACTGGACCCAACAGGTGGCAGGCAAGCGAGGTGGCAGACGGGCTGGCAGCCCTGGCAATGTGCGAGCAGAGGGGCACCACCGGAAGCAGGAGCTGTAGCAGACTGGACAGCTGGGAACGAGGTCAGATGAGCCAGGTTGTCAACAGACAGGCAAGATCGGGCACAGACAGCAGGCAGAAGCATAGTCGGGTCACAGGCAGGTTTTCAACAACGGACGGTCAGATCTGGCAGAAGAAGCAGGCAACAGGTACTGAATAGCAGACACTGGAGACAGGGATCGATCCGTAGGAAGCCAGAGGTCAGGGCAGGAAGCAGGCAGATGTAGTCAGGAGCAAGCCGGGTTGCTATCAGAAGTCACACACACAGGTATCAGAATTCAGGTAAACGCTGTAGACCAAGCAGCAATAAGTCAGTGTCTTAGCTCTGTTGAAATAGGCCGACTGGCACCAGTTCTGGTAACAGGCGCGTGCGTGCACGAGAATGTGCATTTGCAGAAGCGCCCACGGCTGTTCTGAGCGTCCTTGTTTGGCGCCTGCGCACAGGCGTGCATCGGGGAACAGCAGCTGTACCTTGCAGACATCTTCACTGACACTGCCCCCCCCCCTTATGGGCAGCCTCCGGATGCCCAGTTGGTTCTCCTTCTGGGGGTGTCTGCAGAAGAAAGCGTGGACCAGGTCCATGGTGTGTACGTTCTGCTCCTTCGTATACAATGAAGGCATACATATACCCTGTGGCTCGGTTGCACAATTTATAGAGCTTCACCCCATAGCGGGCCCTTTTGGTGGGAATAAATTGTTTTATGCCCAGCCTGCCAGAAATTTGACAAGGGACTCATCCATGCATATGTGTTGGTCTGGGGTAAACAACTGGGGGAAGATTTCAGAAAAATAATTTAGTAGTGGCCGAATTTTATAAAGCTTATCAAAATTTGGGTCATTTTGGGGAGGACACTGGGTATTGTCATTGTAGTGTAGGAATCTCATAATCATGAGATATCTGGTTTTGGGAATTGCTGAGGAAAAGATGGGCATGTGGTAGATGGGGCGGGATGACCAATATGAACGTAATTGATTTTTTCTGTTTAGTCCCATACAGAATGTGAGACCCAAAAATGTTTTAAACTCCTCCGCTGTTAGGGCTCTCCACTCGTAGGTACGGGCATAATAGGACATTGGGTTACTTGCTATAAATTGTTGTGCATAAAGGTTGCACTGGGCCACAATTGATGCAAGCATATCCTCAGTAAAATGTTATTGAAAAAGTCAATCAGGGGCCAAATTTTCTGTGTCCACCTGGACTCCTGGCTGGGCAGTAAAAGGGGGAATGTTGGCTTCTCTTGAATTAGGAGGAAGCCACAAGGGGTTCTGAAGGGAATAGGGAAGGCTGGCATGGGACCTAAACCTTTGGGACTGAGGTGACACCCCACTGGTACGTGACCTTGGTTACCGAGGTACTGCGGTGCTGGTGGATGGCACTGCCTCCTCAGCAGAACGTCTTTGTCTGGCGGGCGGGCCCTTCTCCTCCTCATCTGAGGTTGTCAGTGATCCACTGCTTAGGACAGGCTCGTAGTCAACGTCAGACTCAGAATCTGAATTTACGGAGGAATCCGAAAGGGAGAGCTCCCCGTTGCTCCTGTCAGTCGCAAGAATTTTGTACGCCTCCGCGGCTGAAAATGATCTTCTAGTCATTGTTGGTGATGACACTGATACGTGGCACTAGTGACGCTAATAAAATATGGCATGTGGCACTGATGACAGATGGCACTGACAGGTGACACTGATGGCACTGACAGGTGGCAAGGATGGCACTGGCAGATGGCGCTGGCAGATGGGACTGGCAGGTGGCACTGGCAGATGGCACTGGCAGGTGGCACTAATGGCAGATGGCACTGGCAGGGACTGTGGGCACTGTGTAACTAACGTTTTTTTTTTTACACTCACTGTAGCTGCAGATCGCTCTCTCCTCACACGCTGTCTCTGTGTGAGGAGAGAAAGCCGGCAATGAGAGATGATCTCATATGTTTATATTTGAGATCATCTCTCATTGGACAGTAAGATCGAGTGCTAAATGGCCTCTGTGATTGGCCATTTAGCAAGGGACACGGCCAACACAGATTTTCCCCGATGTGCTTTCCCCGGGGGCATGCGGGGAGGGGGAAAACAAATGGACATCCAGGGACGTCCACCCGGCAGTTCAGGTCTGCGCTGCGGCCATCTTCTGGAACAGCTTGCACACACCGTCCATAACCCTCGACATAAACGGGGTGCCCTGATCTGTGAGTATTTCCTTGGGAAAACCAGTCCGTGTAAACAACTGGAATAATTCCCGGGCAACAGCCTTAGAGGAGGCATTCCGCAGGGGTAGCACCTCAGGATATCGGGTGGCATAGTCAAGAATCACCAGTATGTAGGAGTGACCTTGAGCTGACTTTACCAAGGGACCCACTATATCCATGGCTATCTTCTCGAACAGGGCCTTAATTATAGGCAGAGGGACCAAAGGGCTCCGGAAGTGAGTCACCGTAGTGGTCAACTGACAGGTGGAACAAGAGGTACAGTATTTCTTTACCTCTGCTTTCAGACCTGGCCAATAAAATCGGTTGATGATCCGTGCCTCCGTCTTCTCAACTCCCAGGTCCAGAACCTTTCGTCTATATTGTTGGGGTACCAACAATTGTTCTACCACATTTTCTCTCACCTTGGTAACCCAATACAACAATTCATTATATATTGCAAAGTGTCATTCACACCTGGCTCTTGGGGAACCCCATTTACTACTACAACTTGGTCCCGTGCACGGGCCAACGTGGGGTCCTGTATCTGAGCAGTACCAAATGCCCCTTGGGGAACACCCAAATCTGGCAGAGCAGGGGTAGAGGCCACTTCCTCATCCTCTTCCCCCAGCATTACCTGAAGTGGGGAAGGTTCCACCCCTTCATCGTTTTAGTAGGTCTGTGGACCACAAATCTTAACATTCTCAACATTATTAGCACTACTTTCATCACCATTAACCAAATCATTAGCATTTTCATCATCTGGATCCACAGTAAGAACATTTGGCAGTTCAGGATTATTCCTCTTAGCAGCAGGAACAGAGGGACTAGTTTCTCCCCAGTCTCTTAACCGTTGTCCTTGTTCCCACAGTTTTGTAAACAATGAACAGTCTTGTCCTATTATAACATCATGTACCATGTTCTTTACCACCCCCACCTCTTGGGTACCAGTGCCACATGCTGTGGAGATAGACACTGAGATGAGAGGGTACTCTCTAGTGTCCCCGTGAATGCACACCACTTGTAAAGTTTTGCTTACCAGACCGATCTTCCCAATTACTCTAGGATGAACCAGGGTTACCATGCTTCCGGAGTCCAACAAAGTCCGGGCAGGGACGTAGTTCACTTGGACTTCACACTCAAATTTTTCCTCACCCAGGTCGATATGTGTGGTGCATACTTTATGGGCATAAAAAGACCCCCTCCGGAGAACCCAGCATTCCATGGGCTCCTTTTGCAGTGGGCAGTGTGCCCGGGTATGACCCCAGGAATGACATTGCCAACATTGTACATCCCCTCCTTTTCAAACAGGAACAGAACGCTATAGGAGGTACCGGGAGTGACTCTTGGCATTTCAGGGTTTTTGCTCCAGGGCTCCTTGGAACATCCTTTCGATCTTTTCAAAGTGAGGGGATATCCTCTCCTAGAGAGTTGTCAGCTTTCGTATTGAAAGATCTCCCTAAACTGCCTGTTCTTATGACAACTCAAAGATTTGGGGTTTCTCATCACCTTCTTTTACAAAGATAATGGTCACCGGAAACAGTAGAGAGTTTAACGCTCCTCAGTGGGGATACATGGCAATAAAGCCAGATAGAGGTTCTAACCCTTCCATATTCTATCCAAAATGAAAACAAAAGGCATTGACTTTACATCCATTTTAATCAAGCTGTGGGTTAGGAACCCTCCATTATATTACACAGGGAGATGAGAAGCAGATATGACATTTATGAAACATATTTCAAGATTTACATAAATGTTTACAGACCACTGCAACGTTAAGCCCAGGGGGCAAGTACAAGCCAGAGGCTATGGTGCAGCGACTCAGTCCCCCTCCTACTCTCCCATCTCTCACTTCCCTGTCTCTTTTTGACCCCCATCTCAGGCTGAATCTCCGCTCCAGGTACTCTCTGCTCACTGGGCGAGTTGTGCTAGACAGCACCTGGTGCACCAACTGCGGGTACCCAAACTGGTCAAGGCTGGCCAGGGAGATACGCCTCCGGTGGGGCATGGAGCTGGCCTCTGGTCAGACACGGCATACATCATTCATGCCGGGCAGGTGGCCTGCGCTCTGTCCTTGTCCTCATCCCGTACTTGGTAGGACACCAAGTTTTTGCTCCTTTTCACCAGGAAGTCTTTAGGCATGTCTGCAGTAGATGCAGTGCGTTAGAGGCGTAACTAGAGCCTTCAGGGGCCCCAGTGCAAAAAAACATAAAGGGCCCCCCGACACAAGCCCGGGGGCCCTTCCCTCCGAGTCCAGCACCCTTTACTACCATCACTGGGCACTATATTATGGTCCCACATTAGGACCCTTTCACATGTTCTGCATCTTACATTAGAATCCCCCCTTACATCAGAGTTCTCAGAGCCACCTTTACATCAGAATTCCCCTTTTCTATACATCAGAGTTTGCAGGGTTTGCATTACAGTGCAAAGGGGAACTCCGCAGACCCTACCGAAAAGGGAAACTCCATGGACCCTGATGTAATAGGGAGCTCTGTGGACCCTGATGTAAAGGGGAGCTCTGTGGACCCTGATGTAAAGGGGAGCTCCGTGGACCCTGATGTAAAGGGGAGCTCTGTGGACCCCCGATATAAAGGGGGAACTCCGCGGACCCTGATGTAAAGGGGAACTCTGATGTAAGGGGGGGCTCTTACATCAGATTCCCCTTTACACCAGAGTCTGCAGAGTAAACACACAGTAAGTTGAAGGGGTTCACCGATGTAAGAGGGGAGTGAGGACACTGATATAAGGGGGACCTTTATATCAGTTCCCCCTCTTACCTTAAGCCTAGTACACACTGCTATTTTTTATTTCTGCTCAACCCAGCAGGCTGAACGAATAAAAACTGACAGCTCAGGTCAGAGTCGCTGTTCTAACAATCTGATGTCAGTAAAGCGATCTCCCCTGCTGTTCTATTGTGCTCTGACAGGGGGGGGGGGGGTGGCCCTTGCACGAAAACACTCCAGCCAGCACTCTTAGACCTTTTTCGGTCATGCCCCTTTGACAGAAGCAGGCCAAATGGCCAGCTTCTAATGGACCGACTGCTGTACACACGGGCCGAACGTGGGCCGGTTTCTATTGAACTGGCCGGTGCTGCCCGTCATACTGTTTGTGGGCTTTAAGGTCTCCACTCACCCCTTAAATCAGTGATGCCCCACTCATAGAGTGACTGACTAAGTACCCCACAGAGCTGTCACATACTGGTCTGTAATCTCCTGCAGGCTTTAGCCTACCCTTCCTCGCACTCTCTCCTTGCAGTCGCTTTCACATCACTGCACACACTGGTCCTTAAGCTTCCTCCCCCCCTCCTGGGCCCCCTCCCTGAGCACCTGGCCGGTGAGTAATGCTCCCAACTCTAAGCCCCGCCCAGCTAAGTCCAAATTGCACTTTCTAAAGCAACAAAATGTGACAAGACCGATATGTTTTTTTTTCCTATGCACAGATTATAAAATAATGTAGTTTTACCTGCAGTTTTTTGATCGCGACTCCAAACAAAGTCATAAATGGAAGGTTTAAAATAAACACTCCTACCCCAGCGAACACTGCAACACCCAGCGTCTGGAAAGAAAAAAAAAACAGGGTCAGTAGATAGACAAACAGCATATGGAATATGAGAAAGATAGTTCTTATTAATCATAAACTACATGAATAACAATACGGCATCTGAAGTAAATATTAGATGGTGCCCTGTGGGGTCAATGACATAAGAATATGCAGACAAGACCTACAAATGCAGCATAGCTATGAGCTACTGAGCAACCTTCTAAACTGCCAACAACAAATATGGAATCAACTTAAAGCGGAGTTCCGGCCACAATTTCACTTTTTAAATATAAATACCCCTGTAATACAAAAGCTTAATGTATTCTAGTAAAGTTAGTCTGTAAACTAAGGTCCGTTTTGTTAGGTTGTAACAGCGTTTAGACACTTTATAAAATAGAAATTGACTGGGGCCATCTTAAGTGTGGGCATCATGAAGCCAGACTGTATGACTTCCTGGATTTCAGCCTTGCAAATCTCGCACATGCTCAGTGCTGCACAAGCAGTGTCAGATCAAGTTTCAGCACCTGTGCTGTCCAAGTCACATGATTCTTTGAGAAAGTTACACCCACTACATTCCCAGGAGTCTGTGCGGTGTAGGTTAGGAAGCATTAAGCACCTAGGTGCAGGAAGTGGGAAGATTAACTATTCTGCCTAGCAACAACACTTTGAAGGCATCTAAAAAAAAAAAAAAATTCATAAAGGACTAATGACATTTTTTCAAAACTACTGATGTAATGTTATATTTATGGGTGGAACTCCACTTTAAAATGTCAAAGAAAACCAAAGAGAATTTGTTTAACAGTTATTGATTATTGTAATTTGTGCAATATACACAGTGATGATGCAACTGGCAGTCTTAAGTTGCTTCTCCTATGCCACCACATCCCATCATAATAATGTACTGCGTGGCATTTTGTACCAAATACATTTTTACTAGTAACACCCATGGCTACAATAGCAGCCAGATAGCTTATCATTACTATTTAGCCAAATGATGCATCCCGTGACCTATCCAAGGCAACCTGAAAAGCTAAAAAGTATTCTGATGGCTGAAGGTCTGGTCATTGGATGATAATGGCTGTAACTTTTTTATCCTTGTCATGTAAACCTGTCCATACACTGGTAGAAGCTTGTTTGAAAACATTCTCTTATGGTACATTAGCTCAATTTATTAATAACAATTTTTTGTCATTTCTTATCTGAACAAATACAAAACTCTAAAGCCTCGTACAGACGATCGGATATCTGATGAAAGCTAATCCGATGGAGTTTTTCGTGGGATATCCAATGAAGCTGACATTCATCAGTCTTGCCTACACACCATCAGTCAAAAATCCGACCGTGCCAAAACGCGGTGACGTAAAAAACACTACGACGTGCTGAGAAAAATGAAATTCAATGCTTCTGAGCATGCGTCGACTTGATTCTGAACATGAGTGGATTCTTGACTGATGGATTTGCACACAGACGATCATTTTTTTCTATTGGTTTTTTATCAATAGGAAAAATGTAAAACATGTTCTATTTTTTTTCACTGATGGAAAACAAACCGATGGGGCCCACACAAGATCAGTTTGTCCGATGAAAACAGTCCATCGGTCTGTTTTCATTGGACAAACCGATCGTGTGTACAGGGCTTAACTGTTATTGTGGACATCAGTTGGGAAACGTTTCTGTATTGTGTCTATATAATTGTAAAGGATTGTAAATCGAACATTAAAATTCTATAAATTGGTATGGCAATCTAATGAAGATTTGTTGAAGTTGAACGAACGAAGTGATGTATCAATGAAATAAAAAATCGTCGCTATTGAATGTAAATGCTTGGGTACCTAAAATGCTCTGTTGAACAATCTTTCACGGACAATTGTTTGAAAATCTAACAGTGTATGGTCAGCTTTAACCTGCCAAACTTCTAGTGTCAGTGGAGGGGATGTTCATACTGTTGTATACTAAATGAGCTTTATAGATTATACATCATTTGCTTATCACAAATTTCATATCGCTAACAAACACACCATAGAAATGTTATGCTTGAAAAAATAATGTCATTAGTATTTTTAGTTAAGTTTTTTTTTTTTTACGCTGTGCATACCGTAAAATGTATATTTGCAATCTGGCTTCCGGGTACTTCTCCCCACGGGAGTAGGCATTTCTATGCTGAGGAGGAATGTCCTCTGGGAGGTCACCCAAATGATTGACGTCCTTTCAGAAAAAGTCCCCCCCCCCCGGCGGATAATGCCCCGCCCCCCGTATTGCGTAGGCGCGTCATGAGTCACAGCGTTTACTAAAGAAGCCGAAAATGCAGAGCTGCGAGTCGCCTCTATACGTCGCCTGTGCACCGACTAGGAGCCTTGTAGAGCTGACTGCGCAGGCGCTGTATAGAGCTTCTTCATGTTCGGCTTTTCTCGGAAACGCCGCGACTCGTGACGCGCCTACGTAATACAGGGGGCGGGGCCTTATCCGCCAGGGGGAACTTTTTCTGAAAGGACGTCAACCATCTGGGCGACCTCCCAGAGGACATTCCAACGCCTTCCAACGCCTACTTCCGTGGGGAGAAGTACCCGAAAATCAGATTGCAAATATAGATTATGTAAAAAAAAAAATGCGGACTGTACATGTTAGAAGTATAAAGAAGTTGGTCTGATATAGATGTTATTTGGGTGAACCTCCTCTTTAAGAAAGTAATGCTGCGTACACACGATCGGATTTTCCTTCAGAAAAACCTTGGATGGTTTTTCCAATGGAATTCCGCTCAAGCTTGGCTTGCATACACACAGTCACACAAAAGTTCTCTAAACCATCAAGAACGCAGTGATGTACAACACTACGACTAGCCGAGAAAATTAAGTTCAACGCTTCCGAGCATGCGTCGAATTGTTTACAAGCATGCGTCGGAATTTTGCGCGTCGGAATTGCTACAGACGATCAGATTTTAAGATAGGATTTTTTTCCGTCTGAAAATTTGAGAACCAGCTCTTAAAACTTTTGTTGGCAGAAATTCCGACAGCAAAATTACGAAGGAGCATACACACGGTAGGAATTTCCGTTGAAAAGCTCACATCGGAATTTTGCTGTTGGAGCATAAGAACAAGGCCCCGATTTACATACATTTTCAAGGGCAGAGCCTCAGAAAATATTAAGGTCCATGGATTGGTATGAGAGACAAGCATCTCATATTTTAAGAAGGAGAGACAGAAAAATTAAAACTTACATACACCTCAGAGTACAGCTCCCTTTTAAATGCCTGCCAACATGCATTATATGTTGTGTCTGTACCTCGCACATACACCATTTTCAGTGATTCTTGTATATTTTCTTTGTATTTATATGGGTCTTTTCAATTTTCCATACACATTCCAAAAACATTGCAAGAGTATATAGATTTATATATCTAGTTTAAGGCATTAGATCATTGTAAGCTTCAGAAACCCGGAAACCCAAGGTTCAGTGTTGGGACCCTTACTTTTTAATACCTTTATCAATGATATTGAGTCTGGGATCAAAAGTAAAATTTCAGTCTTTGCAGAGGATACCAAGCTATGCAGTGGAATAACGTCCTTACAGGATGTCTCCAATTTACAAGCCGACCTCAATGCTCTGTCTGATTTGGCGATTATGTGGCAGATGAGGTTTAATAAATGATGTTGATAAATGTAAAGTTATGCACTTGGGGCCTAAAAATTAGCATGCAGCATACATACTGGGGGGAGTACAACTGGGGGGATCTGTAGTGGAGAAGGATCTGGGGGTTTTGGTAGATCATAAGCTCAATAATGGCATGCAATGCCAAGCTGCGGTTTACAAAGCGAGCAAAATCCTTTCTTGTATTAAGAGAGGTATGGACTCCAGAGACAGAGATATAATTTTGCCCCTGTACAAATCATTAGTAAGACCTCATCTGGGATATGAAGTTCAGTTTTGGGCCCCAGTTCTCAAAAGAGATATTGGGGAACTGGAGAAAGTGCAGAGAAGGGCAACCAAACTGATAAGAGGCATGGAGGAGCTCAGCTATAAGATTAGAGGAACTGAATTTATTCACTCTTGAGAAGAGGAGAATTAGGGGGGATATGATCAACATGTACAAATATATAAGGGGTGTTGAGTTATTCACTTTACAGTCAACACAAAGGACAAGGGGGCACTCTTTACGTCTAGCGGAAAAGAGATTTCATCTTCAAATATGGAAAGGTTTCTTCACAGTAAGAGCTGTGAAAATTTGGAATAGACTCCCTC
Source organism: Rana temporaria (assembly GCF_905171775.1). NCBI lineage: Eukaryota > Metazoa > Chordata > Amphibia > Anura > Ranidae > Rana > Rana temporaria. The sequence continues at coordinate 65,662,181 of NC_053494.1, forward strand.
CAGAGGTGGTTCTGTCCAGCTCAGTAGATTGCTTTAGGAAAGGTCTGGATTCTTTCCTAAATGTACATAATATTGGTACCCAGTTGGGTACTAACATTTATAGGTAAAGTTGGAGCGAGTGTGTGCAGTTTTAAAGTGTGTCAAGTTAGCTATCTATTTACTTGGCGTAACATCATCTGTCACATTTTACAAAAAAATAGGGTTATCTGAAGTTTTTTTTTTATATTCATGAAACGTTTTTTTCCCCCCAAAAAAGCGTTTGAAAACATGCTGCACAAATACAGTATAACATAAAAAAGTTGCAACAACCACCATTGTATTCCCTAGGGTGTCTGCTAAAACAATATATATATATAATACTGTATATATATATATATATATATATATATATATATATATATATATATATATATATATATGTAGCGCTATTCCCGCAAGGGCCACTGTAATATATGCATAGGCGTGCGCAGCCTATTGCATTAGGGTGTGCACCCAAAAGCTCAAGCACACATACGTGTGTGTGTGTGTATGTATATGTGTATACAGGGAGTGCAGAATTTTTAGGCAAGTTGTATTTTTGAGGATTAATTTTATTATTGAACAACAACCATGTTCTCAATGAACCCAAAAAACTCATTAATATCAAAGCTGAATATTTTTGGAAGTAGTTTTTAGTTTGTTTTTAGTTTTAGCTATTTTAGGGGGATATCTGTGTGTGCAGGTGACTATTACTGTGCATAATTATTAGGCAACTTAACAAAAAAAAAATATATACCCATTTCAATTAATTATTTTTACCAGTGAAACCAATATAACATCTCAACATTCACAAATTTACATTTCTGACATTCAAAAACACAACAAAAACAAATCAGTGACCAATATAGCCACCTTTCTTTGCAAGGACACTCAAAAGCCTGCCATCCATGGATTCTGTCAGTGTTTTGATCTGTTCACCATCAACATTGCGTGCAGCAGCAACCACAGCCTCCCAGACACTGTTCAGAGAGGTGTACTGTTTTCCCTCCTTGTAAATCTCACATTTGATGATGGACCACAGGTTCTCAATGGGGTTCAGATCAGGTGAACAAGGAGGCCATGTCATTAGTTTTTCTTCTTTTATACCCTTTCTTGCCAGCCACGCTGTGGAGTACTTGGACGCGTGTGCTGGAGCATTGTCCTGCATGAAAATCATGTTTTTCTTGAAGGATGCAGACTTCTTCCTGTACCACTGCTTGAAGAAGGTGTCTTCCAGAAACTGGCAGGAGGACTGGGAGTTGAGCTTGACTCCATCCTCAACCCGAAAAGGCCCCACAAGCTCATCTTTGATGATACCAGCCCAAACCAGTACTCCACCTCCACCTTGCTGGCGTCTGAGTCAGACTGGAGCTCTCTGCCCTTTACCAATCCAGCCACGGGCTCTTCCATCTGGCCCATCAAGACTCACTCTCATTTCAGCAGTCCATAAAACCTTAGAAAAATCAGTCTTGAGATATTTCTTGGCCCAGTCTTGACGTTTCAGCTTGTGTGTCTTGTTCAGTGGTGGTCGTCTTTTAGCCTTTCTTACCTTGGCCATGTCTCTGAGTATTGCACACCTTGTGCTTTTGGGCACTCCAGTGATGTTGCAGCTCTGAAATATGGCCAAACTGGTGGCAAGTGGCATCTTGGCAGCTGCACGCTTGACTTTTCTCAGTTCATGGGCAGTTATTTTGCGCCTTGGTTTTTCCACACGCTTCTTGCGACCCTGTTGACTATTTTGAATGAAACGCTTGATTGTTCGATGATCACGCTTCAGAAGCTTTGCAATTTTAAGAGTGCTGCATCCCTCTGCAAGATATCACACTATTTTTGACTTTTCTGAGCCTGAAAAGTCCTTCTTTTGACCCATTTTGCCAAAGGAAAGGAAGTTGACTAATAATTATGCACACCTGATATAGGGTGTTGATGTCATTAGACCACACCCCTTCTCATTACAGAGATGCACATCACCTAATATGCTTAATTGGTAGTAGGCTTTCGAGCCTATACAGCTTGGAGTAAGACAACATGCATGAAGAGGATGATGTGGTCAAAATACTCATTTGCCTAATAATTCTGCACTCCCTGTATATATATATATATATATATATATATATATATATAGTTAAAAGTATTAGTACGCCTGCCTTTACACACACATAACTTCTAATGGCATCCCAGTCTTAGTCCGTAGGATTCAATATTGAGTTGGCCCCGCCCTTTGCAGCTATAACAGCTTCAACTCTTATGGGAAGGCCGTCCACAAGGTTTAGGAGTGTGTCTATGGGAATGTTTGACCATTCTTCCAGAAGCGCATTTGTGAGATCAGGTACTGATGTTGGACGAAAAGGCCTGGCTTGCAGTCTCCACTCTAATTCATCCCAAAGGTGTTCTATCAGGGTTGAGGTCAGGACTCTGTGCAGGTCAGTCAAGTTCCTTCACCCCAAACTCGCTCATCCTTGTCTTTATGGACCTTGCTTTGTGCACTGGTCCAAATAATATGGTGTGTGGTTGTTTTCCAGGGGTTGGGCTTGGCCCCTTAGTTCCAGTAAAAGGAACTCTTAAGGTGTCAGCATACCAAGAAATATTGGACAATTTCATGCTCCCAACTTTGTGGGAACAGTTTGGGGGACGGCACCTTCCTGTTTCAACATGACTGCACACCAGTGCACAAAGCAAGGTCCATAAAGACATGGACTTAGCAGGGTGGTGGAAAATTAACTTCAAAAGCAATAATTCACATTATAAGCACGACTAAAACATATACAATTAAGTGTAACAATCTAAAAAATGTAAATTCCAAAGTGCTACAATGGTGTGAAGCTCCCAACTAAAAAGTTGTTGCACTTGAAGGTAATTTGTATTGCAATTATCTGTAGAGGGGTTTCCACCATCCCTGCTAAGGCAGCACTGGTAGGCACTGATTGGCAGCGTTGATGGACACTAATTGGTAGCACTGATGTGCACTGATATGTGGCACTGATAGGCAGCACTGATTGGCACTGATAGGTGGCACTGATGGGCACTGATATGCATCACTGATGGGCTCTGATTGGTTGTACTTATGGACACTGACTGGCATCACTGATGGGCACTGACGGGCATCACTGATGGGCACTGATTGGCAGCACTGATGGGCTATGATTGGCAGCACTCATGGGCTCTGATTGACAGCATTGGCTGGCACTGACAGCATTGGTTGGCACTGATTTACAGCTTTGGTTGGCACTGATAGGCAGCATTGATTGGCACTGATAGACAGCACTGGTTGGCACTGATGAGCAGCACTGGCAGAGTGGCAGTGATAGGCTGCATTGGTTGGCACTGAAAAGCAGCACTGGCATTGATAGGTAGCATTGGTTGGTACTGATAGGCAGCACTGGTTGGCACTGATAGACAGCACAGGTTGGCACTGATAGACAACACTGGTTGGCACTGATAGGCAGCACTGGTTGGCACTGATAGGCAGAACTGGTTGGCATTGATAAGCAGCACTGGTTGGAACTGATTGGCAGCACTGGTTGGCATGGATAGGCAGAACTGGTTGGCACAGATAGGCAGAACTGGTTGGCACGGATAGGCAGAACTGGTTGGCACAGATAGGCAGCATTGGTTGGCACGGATAGGCAGCATTGGTTGGCACGGATAGGCAGCTTTGATTGGCAGTATTGGTTGGCACTGATAAGCAACACTGGCACATATAGGCAGCATTGGTTGGCACAGATAGGGGAGAGGGGGAGTTTCACATTCAGGATATTGTGAAAATTGCCAGAGCTGTTCAGTGTAAGAAGCTGTCAGATAATGACACTACATGCAGGAAGAGACACCAGCTGTTAAGTCAGCGGTGATGTAGAGAATGGGCGGGACTGAACAGTTACCAGCCAATGGGATGGGTCTGGGCGGGTCGCTACATTTCTCTGGCTCCGCCCCCTCTCTGAAGCAGCGAATCATTGGCTGGTGTTGATGACGCTTGGTCCCGCCCACCCCCGACATCGCGGCTGAGTTGTGATGACTTACAACTCAGCCGCGATGTCAGGGGTGGGCGGGACCAAGCGCCATCAACACCAGCCAATGATTGAGCTGCTTCACAGAGCGGGCGGAGCCACATAAATGTAGCAGCCCGCCCAGACCCATCCCATTGGCTGGTGTTTGATGGCTGTTTAGTCCCGCCCACGCCCGACATCATTTTGACAGCTGGTGACTTTCCCTGCATGTAATGTCATTATCTGACAGCTTCATATGCTAAAAAAAGCTCTAGCAATTCTCACGATCTGCTGCCTGTGAAACTGTTTCACAGGCAGCGGAGGCCACACACTCTCATGGATGCAGCATTTCTGGGGAGATCTCTGGAGACAGCACGGGGTGATTAGGGTGTGCCCAGGCACAACCGGCACACCCCGTGCGCACGCCTATGAATATATGGGTCTTCTGTCCCACACCAGTGATGGCTCACCCTCACCCTGGATCCAAGTAACACCGAAACACTGTTTAAACTTAGCTGGGCTTTATTAGAACTAGCAATAAGCCCTGAAAAGAGATACACTGATTAATAGAATACCAATATTAAATGCAATGCTATAATACAACTGCTCAGTAAATGAAAACAGGGTTGGTGTTCGTTCACTTTAACCTCCAGTGGGAGGCCTTGCCTGAAATGCACTGAACGAGTGGTTACATAGTTAGTCAAGTTGAAAAAAGACACAAGTCCATCCAGTTCAACCATAAAACCTTCACCAATGACATCCTTCTTTTCCTATCCAAACCACTGTTAACTCTACCAAACCTTCTGAAAGACTTCTGTCTATTCCAGTTCATATCACATTTCAAAATCAACTTTACAAAATTGCATGCTCTCAACGTAACGCTAACAAAAACACAAGTTCTACAATGTTAACAAAAAATTCCCATTCACATGGAAAACAGACGCGATAACCTACCTAAAACTATCCGACCTATGTCTGAACAATTATTTGCCACTTCTTAAAACTATCACAGAAGATCTAAACAAATGGAACAAAACACATTTTTTCTGGTTCGGCAGAGCGTCTATCATTAAAATGAATATCATGCCACGCATATTATACCTCCTCCAAATGATTCCTATCAAACTCCCCAGTACCTTTCTACAATCATTCAAATACAATCAAAAATATGTCAAAATGATCTCTGGAACCAAAAACAACCCAGAATTAGACACACCCTATTATTAAAACCCAAATCCAAAGGAGGAATAGGCTTACCTGACATACAACAATACTATTGGTCCTGTCACCTACAACGTATCATAGACTGCCACACCCACCACCAGGTAAAAGACTGGGTAACCCTAGAAAATGTCCTTTTCCTACACCCCATTATTTGCATTCCATGGATCCATTGTAATCTCTGGCCAAAAAATCTAACAGATCATCCCACCATAGGCCCCACATTGGAGTGCTTCGCCGTTATCAGCCATGAATTCAAACTCTCCAGGGTCCCGGACCCTCTATCTCCAATTCTAATGAATCCTCAATTCCCTCCCGGGATGACTCCTCATCTTGTGTCCAGTAAACAACCAAGCATAGGCTTACGCATACACTACCTTCTACTGGAGGGTAAGTTGCTTACCCTAGAACACATGAATGCGCGCTCTGGGCGGCACCACACCTAAACTTCCTAGAATATTCGCAAATTGCACACTACTTAAACTCTATTCAACACAAAACAGACCTCTCCGAAGCCTTAACCACATTCGAAGACCTATGCCTAAGCCTCACACCCCAATGCCATGTCGTCTCTAAGGCCCCATACACACGATAGAATTTATCCGCAGATACGGTTCAGCGGACCGTATCCACGGATAAATCCTCTCTAAGATTTCAGAGGATTTCAATGCGATGGCGTGTACACACCATCGCATTGAAATCCGCGCTGAAATCCTCTGCCGATGACGTGTCGCGCCGTCGCCGCTATTATGACGCGGCGACGGGCGCGACGCTGTCATATAAGGAATTCCACGCATGCGTCTATTCATTACGGCGCGTGCGGGGAATCCCTTTGGACGGATGGATCCGGTAAGTCTGTACAGACGAGCGGATCCATCCGTTGGAATGGATTCCAGCAGATAGATATTCTGTGCATGTCGACAAATATTTATCTGCTGGAAATCCATTCCAGGGGAGATTTATCTGCGGATAAATATCCGTTGGCGTGTACACACCATAGGATCTATCGCAGAAACACATTTGATGGGATTTATCTGCAGGATAGTTTATATGGTGTGTATGGGGCCTCAGACCCACAACATGCTCTGGGATAATACTCTGGCCCGACGAGGGTACAGCTTGTAAAGCCTGGGCTAAAGACCAAGACATAACATAAAAACATCTCCTGGGGGAAAAATATACCAGAATGTACACAAAGGGATCTATAATTGTCTTCAATGAGGTCGATATAAAATTATTTCACATGGTACCGCACCCCCTCCATCCTACACAAATTTGACGCATCCAACGCAGACAAATGCTGGAGGCGTCAACAAGCACCAGGCGATCTCTTGCATATTTGGTGGAACTGCCCACTTATCCACGAATACTGGAAACAGATACACAAACTTATCAAAAAAAATAACCACATACTCTATGAAATTTACACCCGCGCAGTTCCTACTCTACCATCATGAATCAAGCGACACACCATACTACAAATAATTAGCCATGATGTTAGTAAATGCAGCTAAAATGTGCATATCCACACTATGGGGTACAACCAGGGTCTCTGCCATCCAAATTGCAGAAATGGAAGAACTCATCGCTATCTTACGGAATTCCCCACATACATTCACTACTATATGGGCCTGTTGGATCCTTTTCCAAGCCACCGAAGAATACATGCAAATGATGAACATTTCTAAAAAAATGCCCTCTACACACAAATGAATCTTAGATATATGGTTAATCCATTGAACGATAAACACTATCCCCTTAAAAATATTCTGCTATACAGACAACATATGAACAACTCAATATGATAAGCTTATTCAACCCGACATAACACACACATAAATAAATACACAGACCTAAGAACAATAACATACACGACAACCACAACATCTATACCCCCCCCACCCACTCTCCTTTAGCCCCCCCCCCCCAAAAAAAATCCACCCCCCCCCCATTAAATTTTTACACTAGACCAGACCTAAATGCTGTGCTGGACACAAGATTAGGATGGGATGGAGGTCTCTGATTATATGAGATCCGCAACAAACCTAATAATGTCCACTGTCAAACAGTACACTGTATTATTGACAGGATCAACCTCACAGCTTGAACACCCAGCAAAGGGTATGCTGTATATTTTGGAATACTATTAGTGCCTTAAAAGTTCATTATGTATCCAATGAAATATTCATCATCCCTTATAATACATGAACTAATTGTCCTTCTCTACACACCCCTGAAGAAGGTTACCCCGAAACGCGTCGGGTGTAAAGAAGGTTCTTCATGTATTTACTTATCTGGTGACAATCATTGGAACTGTATATTTTAATTCAATATTTTTTTTTTTTATAAATATGTACAATTGTGAATAAAACTATTTTGTTACTCTCAATATCCTGTATATTTTGGAATACTATTAGTGCCTTAAAAGTCCACCCAGGGGACCCATTTTTTCCTTTCTCATATATCCTGGATGTGGCACAAGCATACATTTGCCATTCACCCCCCCCTTTCTCTCAGGTATGTGGCAACAAACTACTGAGCCATTATACTTACAATATTTTTCTTTTTAGTGTTCGACTGCAATATATTTTCCTGACAAAGCCTTGCTATGCTAAAGCCACTGTGTCGAAGCTACAGCAAGTCTCTTATCCCCTACTGCAGTGGGGTTGATGAGAATTAACACTAAGAAGAGCAGTACATTGCTTTTTGATGTTCATGTTTGTGGTACATGTGTACAAGTCTATGTCTTCAATATTTTAAACCTGTATTAATAAATATTGTGATACTTTTTTACTCCTTGGTACTGTTAGAGCCGGTTCACACTGGGGCGGCACGACTTCGGGGGCGACTCCGCAAGGCGTCCTGAAGACGACTTCAGAGGCGACTTGCAAAATGACTTCTGTATAGAAGTCAATGTAAGTCGCCCCCGAAGTCGTACAAGAACCTTTTTCTAAGTCGGAGTGACTTGCGTCGCTCCTATTAGAATGGTTCTATTGAATAGAATGGGACGCGACTTGTGAGTCGCCTGACGAGTCGCCCCAGTGTGAACCGGCATTCATAGTCCTTCCAATTTACTATGTTAGGGTTTTTTATGTAGTTTATGTTTTATTATTTTTTTTACACACTTTTTTTTTTCCTCTGCAAGATGAGAGATACATTGTTTTTTTTTTTACGAAAGACAAATCCACTTTGCACTACAAGGGCATTGCAATTGCACTTGAAAGTGCACTTGGAAATGCAGTCGCTGTACATATGAGGGGGATAAGCATTTTTGCTTGCACATGATTGGATGATAAAATCAGCAGAGCTTCCCCTCTGATTTACAGCGATCTACAACGACTGCACTTAGAGGATCACTTGTAGTGTAGAGTGGATTTCCCTTTAGTAAATCAACCCCAATGTATCTCTCTCCGCCATTCACAGAGTGTGGCGCCCTTCCCAGTGCAAAAGGCGATACACAAATATGCTGCCCTACGGAAAAATGCCCAGTCTAGCGGGGCTGTATTTTTGTGTTACGTTGGCAAGAAGGGGTGGAATAATAAATATTTAAAATGTTTAAATATTTAAAATATGTTTAAAATGTTCCAACATTTCCTTCCTCATTTGCTTCAGTGTTTTATAAACACCAGAAGCCCTTAGTTATGTAGTCAAACCTGTTTTACAACTCAGTTGTATGTAGTGTAGGAGATTAAAGACTTGGGGGTTATTTATGAAAGGCAAATCCACTTTGAACTACGAGTGCAAACTACAAGTGCAAAGTGCACTTGAAATTGCACTTGGAAGTGCAGTTACTGTAAATCTGAGGGGTAGATCTGAAATGAGGGGAAGCTCTGCTGATTTCATCATCCAATCATGTGCAAGCTAAAATGCTGTTTTTTTTATTTTCCTTGCATGTCCGCCTCGGATCTATGGCCACTACACTTCCACTTTGCACTTGTAGTACAAAGTGGATTTGCCTTTAGTAAATAACCCCCAATATCAGGTTTATCATAATAATAAATCCAGTGTTGTACTGGATTTGTGACATAGCTGAGCTACATAGATGTAGAAACATAGAAAAGTGATGGCAGAGAAAAGACAGGGTACCATATTTTTCCGGCGTAATAGATGACTCTTTTACGATACATGTTGGGTACCATTTTACTCGGCGTAACATTATCTTTCACAATATATAAAAAATTGGGCCAAATTTATTGCTGTCTTATTTTTTAATTAAAAAAAAGTGATTTTTTTTCCAAAAAAAGTGCGCTTGTAGGACCGCTGCGCAAATATGGTGTGACAAAAAGTATTGCAATGATCGCCATTTTATTCTCTAGGGTATTAGAAAAAAATAAATATATAATGTTTGTGGGTTTTAAGTAATTTTCTAGCAAAAAAAACTGTTTTAGTCTTGTAAACACCAAATCTGAAAAACACCCAAAGTAGAGAAGTGGCTAGAATGGGTCCCGACATCCTCTGTTTGGTTTTGGAACCATAAAGATATTTGAATAAAACCCCAAGCCTTACTCCTCTGTGGCAACCCTCTATGATTACCCCTTGGGATAACCAGTGACCCAATGCTAGGAACAAGTGCCTTCTCTTTACTGGATCTTTTGGAATGCTTGACCTTAGAAAACGGGATGGCGGGAGCACCCAAAATTCCAGTCTTTAACCCAGAGATACTGTGGAGCTTACCCACTTGTCCTGAATCTCTTCCTGCCAAGCCCTTGAAAATCGCAGGAGTCCCCCCCCCCCCCCCCCCCATTTCATAAAGATGACTTTGGGATTTCTTTTGTCCCTGGGCTTTGCCTATTAGGCCGCGTACACACGGTCGATCCATCCGATGAGAATGGTCCGACGGACCGTTTTCATCGGTTCACCGCTGAAGCAGACTGATGGCCTGATGTGCGTACACACCATCGTTCCAAAAAACCGAATCGGTTGAGAATGCGGTGACGTAAAACACACGACGTGCTGAAAAAAACAAAGTTCAATGCTTCCAAGCATGCTGCGTCGACATGATTCTGAGCATGCACGGGTTTTGAACCGATGCTTTTGTGTACTAACCATCGGTTTGGACCTATCGGTCAGCGGTCCATCGGTTCGATTTTAAAGCAAGTTCTCTAACTTTTGTCTGAAGGACGAAAGACCGATGGGGCATACACACGGACGGTTTGGACTGATGAAATTGAACTTCGGTCCGTTTTCATCGGTTTGGACCGACCGTGTGTACACGGCCTTACACTTGGCTGAGGAGGCAGTCGCCACTGCCTGGAGGCTGTAGTCCCTGGGACTGGGGAAAGAGAATGTTTAAAAGAGGGACGTTTACTCTTTTTCTTAACTGGCAACAAAGTAGTCTTACCACTAGAAATCTTTTGGATATATTTATCCAGGTCATCCCCAAATAAGCGTTCCTCATGAAATGGGAATCCGGCCAAAATCTTTTTGCACAGAGCTTCAGCTGACTAATGCTTTAGCCAAAGAATCCTGCACATGTGTACCAGCAGGAGAGTAAGGTGGGATGCTTGCGGAATAGAATCATTAATAGCATCCACCGCAAAAACATAAGGCCTTAGGTAGGTCTGCCCAATCTCTGGCCTGTTCAGCAGGGAGGATTTTAATCACCTGCTTCATCTGATCCTTTAAGAACTGACAACCTTCTACTGCAGGTTGGGTAACAGTGCCAGCCATAATAAAGGAGGATTTAAACAGACTCCAGCTTTTTCTCAGTTGATCTCTAAATACCTGAGCATTGTCCACAGGACAGGACAGACTTTTATTCACGGAAGAAATAGCTGCGTCTATTGCTAGTAAACTCCATTTCTTGGTGAATTTCTCCTCCATTGAATAAAGAAGGGAACATTTCTTGGGAGGAGAAAACAGCTTATCTGGTTGATCCCAGTCAGCATACATAAGCTTTTCCAGTAATGGATGGACCGGGAAGATATATGCAGCTTGTGGGGATTTTAAAGACCCCCAAGAAGGGAACAGGGGACTCGGCTGACTCAGTGGAGGGCAGCTTGTACGCATCAGGCACAACCTCTGTATAGTATTGCATCTGCATCTTGAGAGCCTGAGAGGTAGAAAGGTTCTCCTCATCCCCTGATTGATCCGACTGCCCCTGATCCTTGTCCCCAGATTCATCAACATCATCATTATCATCAGATTGCTGATCGTCTGATAGGGACCCCAGAGCAGAGGAAGGGGACACAGAGGCTAGGCTAGACATGTGCACAGAATTTTTTTTTGTTTTTTTTTGTTTTGTTTCGTATCGTTCCGTAGGTTCGTTCCCGTTCGTTTTTCGTAAGACGCCCGTTTTCCTGTTCGTTCCCGTTCGTTTTTCGTACGACGCGATTTTTTCGTATTCCGATCGTTTCGTATTTTGGTTACCGTTTTATTTTCGTACATGCGGGATGGTTCGTTATTCTGTTTAATTCATGTTCATTACTTGTTAGACAATAATTTTCGTGAATTTTTGTCATTTTGTACTTTCGTAAATATATTGCGGGATTCGCTGCACTTTCAACACGCGGCTCATCCATATTAACTATTGTTAAGCCCCATACACTTGGTCAGACTTTTTTAACAACAAACATAAAAACGATCGTTTTACCGAACGTTCGTTCGTTTTTAAACTCCATCAGAAAACCATTTTTGGGTTCCAGGTTCAAAAGTCTGGCCAACTGATCTCCCTTCAGACGAAAATCCACAGAAAAGTTTATTTGGCTCTACTGTACTACTGTACTCAGCACAAAAGAGAAGCTGCTTCACTAACTAACTACACTCACTGTCCATTCAAAAAAAACGAAAATGACATCTTATAACAAAAGATTTGCATTCTGTATTTTGAAACCAAATTACAAACAGAAAAAAGGAATTCAGAATACAGAATACAAATCTTTTGTTATAAGATGTCATATGAACATACAAACAGAAAAAGGAATCAAACAAAATACAGAATGAAAATCTTTTGTTAGATGTCATATGAACATACGACTGAAAATCAAAATACGAACAGAACAAGGATTCAAACAAAATACAGAATGCAAGTCTTTTGCTATAGATGTCATATTCGTTCTTTTGCCGTTTTCGTTTTGTCGTATTTTCGTCGGATCGTTCGTTCGTATTTGCGGTTGTTCGTTATGCGACTCATTCGTAATCCCGTTGTTTTCGTATTTTGGTGCTTACATTTTTTCGTATGTACACATTATTCTGCGGGTACGAAAATGAACATTTTCGTACGAAAATAACATTCGTACGAATGGGAATGCACATATCTACTCTAGGCTTTGTGAGGCCTTAGACAGATCTGAGACATGAGGCCCCATTCACATCCATAATGGGAAAAATTATTCAAGCGATAAAAATTAAAGGGGTTGTAAAGGTTTGTTTTTTATTTTCTAAATAGGTTCCTTTAAGCTAGTGCATTGTTGGTTCACTTACCTTTACCTTCAATTTCCCTTCTAAAAAATTTGTTTTCTTTGTCTGAATTTCTCACTTCCTGTTCCTCCTCAGGAAGGAGTTCAGTAAGCTGTTCTAAATGACTTCCCACCGCTCGGATGATGGTAGAAAGCTTACTGACGAGAAACAGGAAGTGAGAAATTCAAACAAACAAAAAAAACATTTAGAAGGGATATCGAAGGAAAAGGTAAGTGAACCAATAATGCACTAGCTTAAAGGAACCAATTTAGAAAAAAAGACGAACCTTTATAACCCCTTTATCTGTATAAATTGCATATATTAAAGGGGTTGTAAAGGAATTTTTTTTTCATAATAAGCATCCTTTACCTGCAGACATTCCTCTTCTCACTTCCTCATTGTTCGTTTTTGCCCAGAAGTTGCTCTATTTCTTCTCTGTTCTGTTCACTTCCTGCTTGTCTGATTGTTACTCACCACCGTGAAGGGAGGCTTTACTGCGGTGGTCAGTGACGTGCTCACCCCCTCCTGGGAACTACATCTGTGCAGCAGGACGCACTCTACATGTTAGAGACTTCAAGGAGGTGTGAATTACTGGGCAATGCATACTGGGAAATGTAGTTCTTACATGAACGAGCGCCAAAAAACAGGAAGTGAATGACAGAACAGAAACTAGAATGCCGGAGGTGATATAGATGAAGGAATTTAATAGGTATTTACTCATTTTTTAACAGAATCATTACACTATTCTGTCTGTCTACCTTGCAGACATTAATTTTAGGCAAAAAAAGTTTTCCTTTACAACTCCTTTAAGAGATTTAAATTCTATGAACTATGAATTCACCGTTTATAGAATTTTCTCTAACCAATTATTCTTTAATCAAATATATATTACATATATATTATATTTTACACGCATATTTCTCCATTTACATGAAGGTCAGGTTAATATAACCCAGCCAGCACAGAGTACCCCCATATATCAGAGTCGGCAGGATTCCCCCTTATAGGGGAATGCTGCGGATCATGATCTAAGGGGGAACCTGCAGAATTTGGTGTAAAGGGGAACTCTAATGTAAGGGAGGGGTGGAGCTCTGGTGACTCTTTTGTGGAGGGGACTCTGGAGCACCTTCCGCAGAGTGAGAGTCACAGACATGATACAGTAGATGGTCAGAGACTGGGGACATAGTACAGGAGATGGTCAGAGACTGGAGACATGGTACAAGAGATGGTCAGAGACTGGGGACATAGTACAGGAGATGGTCAGAGACTGGAGACATGGTACAAGAGATGGTCAGAGACTGGGGACATAGTACATGAGATGGTCAGAGACTGGAGACATGGTACAAGAGATGGTCAGAGACTGCAGACATGATACAGGAGATGATCAGAGACTGCAGACATGCTACAGGAGATAATCAGAGACTACAGACATGATACAGGAGATGATCAGAGACTGCAGACATGCTACAGGAGATAATCAGAGATTACAGATATGATACAGTAGAAGGTCAGTGACTGCAGACACGATACAGGAGATGGTCAGAGACTGCAGACATGATACAGGAGATGGTCAGATGCTGCAGACATGATACAAGAGATCAGTGGTGGTTGGTGCTCACAATTCTTGGGGGGTGCAAGCAAACTGAAAAATTATAAAACAAAAAAACATCAAATGCAGCCACTGTGCTCATCTAGTGCTGCCACTGTGCCCATCTAGTGCCGCCATTGTGCCCATCAAATGCAGCCACTGTGCCCCATTTAACTAGCACCCCCCGCCCGCTCGTTGTCTGACCGGCACTTACCCCATCTTGGTGATGGGTCAGGCAGCGGGTGACGGCGGCGAGCTGTGTCCTCCATGCTTCCACCGTGCGCCTCTCTTATTTCCTCCTGCTAGACGTCCAATAGGTTTTCCTGTGCTTTCAACCAATCAGGTGATGGGTATCAGACCCTCGCTTCCTGATTGGCGGAGAGGCGGGTCAGTGTTAGAAAATAAATAATAATTAATTAGCTTTTTTGCTTTTATAACACACCTAGGTGGGCTCAGAGCGCAATGCTCTGCGCTCCAAGTCCACCATATTTTGAAGCCTGTTAGAGCCGATGGCTCTAATCAGGTGCTTAAAAAAAACACCCCCCGCCGCTGTAATTCAAGCGCCGGTGTCCTAAAAGGGGCTGGACGCATGAATAGGGGGTGGCCGTGGATAGATTCATGCTGTGCACTGCTGTGAACTAATCTGCGGGTGTCATTGACAATGTATTGACACCCCCAGCGGTTTGCAGAAGGCAGTGTGAACTGCCTGGGGGAGAGATGCGATGCAAGAACCAGAGCTGTAATCGCGCTGGTTCCTGCATCACATCAGTGTGAAGCCAGGCTAATGGACGGGCTGCCACTGTATGAGACTGTAAACATGAATGGGCTGAAATTACACTGCACTTGGGTCACATGTGACTTTGCTCCACTAACTTGCCTGGTGGGGGGCACTAGTTTGGGCAGTGGGAGCATTTATCCACATCTCTTGTGGGGTGCCTGTAGCCAACCCCTTTGTGGAAGACAGCATATGTTTGATTGGGGGTTGGGGGGGGTATGTGCTAGGGAGGCTTTGGGAGGGAATAAGACATGTGCTGTGGGGGTGGGTGGGGTGGATGGAGCTGGGATTGGATCGGGGGTGGATGGAGCAGGGATGTGATTGACAGACAAATCATCCGGTGGCATTTAAAGGAACAGTTACGGCTTTTGAATTGCACCGCATGTGATTCACTAAAATCCGCCCCTACCTTATATAAGACACTGAGCACATGTGAGGCCATTCCCTTGATGATGTCTGTATGACTAAACGCATTGAGTGGAGCTGGATCACGTGACATCGCCACGCACGGAGGCTGTGGCGATGTCACGTTTCTACTATTCCCATTTCTACTATTAAAGTGCATGCAAGTTTTTATCCTACACCAGGGTTTGACAAATTAGCTTGGAGTCTAGGAGCCAGCTAAAAAAGTTAGGAGCCAGAAAACGCGTCACGTCCCGCCAAGCTCGCACGCAGAAGCGAACACCCCTGAACCCCTTTACATTGCACAGCACCTCTAGACCCCTTTGCATTTTACAGCACCCTGCACCTCCGGACCCCTTTACATTACACAGCACCTTTCACCTCTGGATCTCTTTACATTACAGAGCACCCTTCACCTCTGGACCCCTTTACATTACACAGCACCCTGCACCCCTGGACCCCTTTACATTACACAGCACCCTGCACCTCTGCACCCCTTTACATTACACTGCACCTCTGGACCCCTTTACATTACACAGCGCTTGTGCCTCTGGACCCCTTTACATTACACAGCACCCTGCACCTCTGGACCCCTTTACATTACACAGCGCTTGTACCTCTGGACCCCTTTACATTACACAGCACCCTGCACCTCTGGACCCCTTTACATTACACAGCGTTTGTACCTCTGGACCCCTTTACATTACACTGCACCTCTAGACCCCTTTGCATTTTACAGCACCTCTAGACCCCTTTACATTACACAGCACCCTGCACCCAACAGTACAGACCCCCTCTACCGTGCATACCCCCCTACAGTGTACAGACCCCCCTATGAATACAGACCCCCCAACAATACAAGCAACCCCATACAGTACAGACCCCCCTAACAATATAAACCCCCCTAACAATACAGACCCCCCACAGTACAGTAGTAGTGGCTTTGCAGGGGGAGGGGTATTGCATCTGAACCAGTCAGCACACTGGCACCCGGTGCCATGACAGACACTTCCCTTCAGACCACACATAAAGAGAACGAGGTAGTGGCTTTGCAGGGGGAGGGGTAATGCGAGCCGCACCTGAGCCAGTCAGCAGATCCGGGACCCGGAGCCTTGATGATCCCATTCTCTCCGTGGTAGCGTGGACTCTTGGCTCTGATCAGTCTCGGCAGCCGCTGTCACAGCCTAGCAGAGAGTGAAGCCTCCTCCCCCTCCTCCTGCATGCACAGCACTGTGTAGACATAACGGAGGAGGGGAGGCGGCTTCACTCTCTGCTTGGCTATGAAAGCCACTGCAGAGACTGATCAGAGCCACGACCAGGGAGAGGACAAAATGTGATGGTTGCGCCGGGTCCCGGGTGTGCTGACTGGCTCGGGTGCAGCTTGCAATACCCTCTGCAAAGCCACTACCTCAGGCTCTACAGGACGTGACCACTGGAAGCATAGGCCGCTGTCAGGGCACAGACCTTTTGCGGTCACTTTCCCCAGTTGGTTCTGGATGGAGTTGAACCTGGGATCTCGCCGTTTCAGGTCCAGCTCTTTGTCTTTGAGCCACTGCTCAGTGCTATCCTGTGTGCTATCCATTTGAGCCTGGTGCTGAACCTGTACTTTCTGTGGACCAATCAGTGGCCAGTGCGGCCTATTTAAGCCAGCCCCTTCCCCTCTGCTAATTGCTGGTTCGTCATCAGCCTCTGACCCGTATCCTGTTTCCTGGAAACCTTACCTTGTGGATTGCTTCCCGACTCAGCTCTCTCCTGGAACTTTTGAACTTGGCTTGTCTCACCTACTTTGCTTGAACTCTCCTGACCTGACCTATTGGCTTGTGACCCGGACTTGTACTTTCTCCTGCCCTTGGACTTTGGCTTGTGACTTGGACCTGCTACCTTCTCTGCCCCCTGAACCTCGGCTTGTGTTTTGGAACGTCCCTAGTCTTCATCTGGACCTGATCCGTACCTGCATCCCTGACGCATCTTCGGTTATCTCCTGTCTCTGGCTGCAGTCCCGCTGAAGCTACTACATCTGCTGCTACTACCTGCAAGCACCGCATCTTCGCTAGCACCGGTACCGCCTTGTGCTTCTGCCTCCTGTCTCAACCTCAGGGGACGGGCGCACTTGGTCGTAAAGTTGAGCCACCCTCTGCATATCGGTCTCGTTAAGTACTTGATTCCTGATAGTACGAACCAGCCAAAATGTCCGACCACCCCAGACGATGTGCTTTTGACCACGAAACGCGTCGGGAGGACTCCACTGTCGCCCCATTTACATGCAAGAGCTCTTTTACTTCCAGCCAAATGTAAGTTTGATAGCTGTGAATAAACACGTATTTTTTCTTTTATACGGAGTTACGCTATGTGGCCACTTCTCTTTATTTTTCCCTATGCACCACTAACACAATGAGCCAATTGGTTTTGGGATACCAACATCAGTATAGCTTCCGGCTTACTCCTGGGAACCTATTCCATATAAAGACCTACCCACCAGTTGGACCTACGCTTCCTGCCAAGGATTGCTGTTTGACAATCGTCATATAAAGCCTTGACTGACCTCTTTTGGCATATGCCACCAGTGGTCAACAAGTTCCGGTAAGCCTGCACTTTTTCCGGTGATGGGATTGTCACGTTAAAGGAGTCACGCTTTCTCCATTTATTCACTGTTTCACTTGAATGTCTTGTGGATGTTGATGAACTTTGCTATACACATCGGATCATCACACCAAGGAGTTTTGTTGGACTCTGTTTTTATGTTTGATACCACCTTAGGTGCATCAGTTCACGTGCCAGTCGGCACTGTTGTCACTCCTCGCCACAGAGGAATTTCACATGTTTCACAATTTGTGTCTTACATTTATTAATGTTATATGTGTTTTATTTTTTACTATACACATTTTTTGGTATTTCGATATTCATTTATTAATTTTAGCGCTACACATACGTATTTCTTGGTTGTTTTGCTTTTTTGAATGAGCCGTGTCAGCAGCTACCATTTACGCACACCTGGCAGCGCAGGGTATCCACTCTCTTCCAGCCAAAATGTCCGAGACCGACAGGGTGTGCTCACCTTTTGAAACCCTGTGCCAACAGGTGTCTGTTTTGACGCTGGCAGTTCAAAACTTGCAAGAAGGTAAACCCTTGCATAATGGACTAACTAATGATATGGAGTCCGCAGACTTATACAAGATGCTCTCCTCCCTGGCTCTGCAAGTCTCCAGCCTGAACCATACTATTCAGGAATTACAACAGGAGGTCCAAAAATTTAAAGAGACAACACGCCCAGCCCCGGAACCTGTATATTATGAGCCATTTGTTCTTATGCCAGAAATATTCGATGGGAACCGTGCATCCTTCCTGTGCTTTCAAACCGATTGTGAGCTGTTGTTCACCCTCAGACCTAGGACCTATGCCACGGATTATATTAAGGTTCGAGCCTCCATCAATTTGCTAACAGGGCAGATCAAATCGTGGGCTCATCTGCTGTTGCAGGAAAAGAGTCCAGTCTTGGACAGCTGGGAGACGTTCATGTCTGCGCTGGACTCCTATATTTCTGTTTCCAAGAAGACCAGCGCTCCCAGGTCTGCTCTTAGTTCACGGGGCCTACGGGTACCCAGGGTTAGGAAGCCCCAGTGCGGTTATGACACCCAGCCAGCCCAGTGTGTGCCAGATTATGAAACCCTGTATGTGCCCAGCCAGGAAGCTTCCCCATCACAAGGTCTTGATATCTCTGTGGATGCTCACACGCCTACCTTGGAGGAGGAAGAACCTATGCAGATAGGGGTCATCCGGTCCAGCCTATCTACGGCAGAAAGAGAGCGGAGAAGAGCCCATGGACTTTGCTTTTATTGTGGTGCTAGCGGGCACCTTATATCGCTTTGCCCAACTCGCCCACCTCGGCCAAAGCTTCTTCAGGTGGGTACTATTGGGAGTTTTTTCTATGCCTCAGAATCTGTACCTACCTTTCCAGTGTCCCCAGTCCCTGTGTCTTCAGTCCCTGTGTCTTCAGTCCCTGTGTCTTCAGTCCCTGTGTCTTCAGTCCCTGTGTCTTCAGTCCCTGTGTCTTCAGTTCCAGTGTCCCCAGTTCCAGTGTCTTCAGTTCCAGTGTCTTCAGTTCCAGTGTCTTCAGTTCCAGTGTCTTCAGTTCCAGTGTCCCCAGTTCCAGTTCTTATGTCCTCAGTTTCTGTGTCCCCAGTTCCAGTTCCTGTGTCTTCAGTTCCTATGTCCCCAGTTGAAGTTCTCCCTCCAGACTGCACGTATGCCTCGGATGGTACTATGGTCCGTAAACAGGATCTGGTAATATTTGAACAGGCCTTACAAGCAAGAAGGGCGCCCCCTACCAGAACTTCAGGATCAAAAAAGCCAAAAAATAAAGATCTACATGCTCCCTGTTTGATCCATCAGGAGCATCCAGAACTAGTGGACAGTTTGGGCGTCCGGAGTCCGCCCCTAGGGGGGGGCACTGTCAGGGCACAAACCTTTTGCGGTCACTTTCCCCAGTTGGTTCTGGATGGAGTTGAACCTGGGATCTCGCCGTTTCAGGTCCAGCTCTTTGAGCCACTGCTCAGTGCTATCCTGTGTGCTATCCATTTGAGCCTGGTGCTGAACCTGTACTTTCTGTGGACCAATCAGTGGCCAGTGTGGCCTATTTAAGCCAGCCCCTTCCCCTCTGCTAATTGCTGGTTCGTCGTCAGCCTCTGACCCGTATCCTGTTTCCTGGAAACCTTACCTTGTGGATTGCTTCCCGACTCAGCTCTCTCCTGGAACTTTTGAACTTGGCTTGTCTCACCTACTTTGCTTGAACTCTCCTGACCTGACCTATTGGCTTGTGACCCGGACTTGTACTTTCTCCTGCCCTTGGACTTTGGCTTGTGACTTGGACCTGCTACCTTCTCTGCCCCCTGAACCTCGGCTTGTGTTTTGGAACGTCCCTAGTCTTCATCTGGACCTGATCCGTACCTGCATCCCTGACGTATCTTCGGTTATCTCCTGTCTCCGGCTGCAGTCCCGCTAAAGCTACTACATCTGCTGCTACTACCTGCAAGCACCGCTTCTTCGCTGGCACCGGTACCGCCTTGTGCTTCTGCCTCCTGTCTCAACCTCAGGGGACGGGCGCACTTGGTCGTAAAGGTGAGCCACCCTCTGCATATCGGTCTCGGTAAGTACTTGATTCCTGATAGCCGCAAAGCCGCGGCCTCAATCAGCGGCCATCACGGCACTACGAAATCGCGGGTGGGGGGGGCGTCCGACGCGCACAGGATACCCCCAGCTCTGCTGCCCCGGGCGCCAGGTCGATAATTCTAGGCGCAACGGCGACCTGGCGCCCGGAATTTGTAGAACCCTGTCCTACACAGTGTTGAGTGTCTTTGCTGGATTTTATTAACATACTACACTATGAAGTGTTTCTTTGCCTTTGTGGGAACTTCACATTCATTGAGGTCTTTATGAAGTGGAGTCTGTCTAAGGGTGGAAGAGTTCTGATGTTTGGCGTTTAGCCAATTAGATTCTGTAACAAACGCAATACACCTGTGTGTGCACCTGTCGGTGGAGGATCTCTCACAAGATTTTATATTCTATTTCTG
The DNA here is from genome assembly GCF_905171775.1 of Rana temporaria. Taxonomy (NCBI): domain Eukaryota; kingdom Metazoa; phylum Chordata; class Amphibia; order Anura; family Ranidae; genus Rana; species Rana temporaria. The sequence goes on from NC_053494.1 coordinate 65,683,133, forward strand.
GATTCCACACTAATTGGACTCTTTTGGTTGAACTTTTCTGATACAGACTATTTGACAATCCTTTAGCGCTGTACCTTTTGTATGTTATACGCATACAGATGTATATCTTTGATTGTATTGTTTAGATTTAGATTTTATATTGTATTGTTTAGATTGTATTTCCCCTCTGTTTTTAAGTTTGTTGATGGTCCTTTAAAACAGTGGTCATCAACCCTGTCCTCAGGGCCCCCTAACAGGCCAGGTAATATGTAATACTTTGGGGAGATGCAAACTAGAATACTGCAATCACTGAACAGCAAATGATATCACCTGTGATGTATTTCAGTTATCTTTCAAACCTGGCCTGTTAGTGGGCCCTGAGGACAGGGTTGATGACCACTGCTTTAAAATGTTATATTTACTTTTTCTATTATTTAAACATTAGGATTCACGTAGCGCTTACGCCGACGTATCTCGAGATACGCCGCGTAAGTGTAACGGTGCACTGTCGTATCTGTGCACTGTGCCCATAGAACTAGATACGCCTGAAAATAGGCTTCTTACGACCGACGTAACTTGCCTACGCCGGTGTATCTTGGTCGCATATTTACGCTGGAGGCATATGGGAAATTCGATTCCCATATGCAAATGAGTGAGATACGCCGATTCACGAACGTACTTGCGCCCGGCGCATTAATATACGCTGTTTATGTAAGTCGTACGTCCGGCGTAAAGTTAAGCCTCATAAAGCAGAGGTAAGTCATGTTAAGGTATGGACCAGGGAATAGCCGTCGTATTTTACGTTGTTTACGTAGTAGTACGTGAAAAGGGCTGGGCATAGGTTACGTCACGTCGTATGCAGTGATTCGACGTATCTTATGGAGTATTTACGACGTGATTCTGACGCATGCGTACTGGGATGCGTCCACGGGACGGCGCATGCGCCGTTCGTTCGGCCCATCATTTGCATGGGGTCACACTTCATTTAAATGGATCACGCCCACCTTCCACCTACTTTGAATTAGGCGGGCTTACGCCGAGGAATTTACATTACGCCGGCGCAACGTTGGGAGCGAGTGCTTTGTAAATATTGTGCTCGCCGCTCTGCTATACGTTGACGTAGCGTATATTCGATACGCTACGCCGGCATAACTATGCGCCGCTCTACGAGAATCCAGGCCTATGTCTTGTGTAGTGCTTTACCCATCAACAATTCTGAGGTACATCACAGTCTTTACTACTGCTTAGCCATAAGTATATTTTAAGCAGTAAACATTTTAGTTGATATACTGTACCTGCCATAGAAAATACATTGCCACAATAATTGTTAAAGGCGCAGACCAGAAATAGTTGAAACACGTTGCCAAGTCCATTAATTTTTGGATATCAGTGGAGATCAGATTTACAATCTCCCCAGCAGAACAATCTTGCCTTCCAGAGCTGGAAAGGACTAACACCTGGCAGAATAAAGAAATATATTATGAAGGAGAGTATCAGTAGCACATTTAGATCAGAATCATTAAGAGATATGATAGAAGAGGGTAATGCGTAATATTTTAATAAGTCTTCAAAGTACATACTGTATTATATAGTATAATAGTGCAAAACACAAATGTATAGGCACATCAAAATAATGGGATTGGTGTCTTACCTGTAAAATCTATTTTTGAAGTATAGAACAGGACACAGGTAGATTCAAAGACGAACAGGTTATGAGCAGGTGATTGGAGACAAAATTCTGTGAGGATCCCATATAACCTCTCCCATGCTGAGCAATCCTCAGTTCTGTAGCAAGCAATAAGGGCCACAGAAGGGTGACTGTCCGTTGTCCTGCTATACACCAAAGTATGGATTTTACAGTAAGTCAAAAATCTTTTTTTTTTTAATCCTGCAGTACACGATACAGACAGTTTCAGAGACATATGAATGAGCAGTACTGATGAGAGGAGGGTAAAACAGCAAAAAAAAAACAGCCAACATACCCTCAGAACAACTGAAAAATAAGGCCAGAATCTCAGACAGCAGCCGGAAGCATTTTATGGCCATACACAGCATCTGCCGAGGCCTGAACATCTACCTAGAAAGACTTAATAAAAGTGTTAACTGAAGAGCAGGTCACAGCCTTACAAATTGGCAATGCAGAAGTTTGATGCTGAAAAGCCCATGATGCAGATCTGGTAGACTGAGCCTTCTCAGGAAAAGGAGGAACCCTATCTTTCACTGAGTAGGTCTGAATCACAACCTGAGAGATCCACCTTAGAATGGTGGAATAAGATGCAGAGAACCCCTTGCAAGATCCCTTTGGGAGCACAGAGAGGGAATCCAACGGTGTCATCAAGAATGTGGCAGTGAGGTAGACTCTACATGACATCCAGAGTGTGAATTGCCACCTCCCAAAGGTGGTTTAAGCAGGACAAAAAGAAGGAAGCACGTCGTGATTGAGGTAAAAAGAGGAACCCACTTTAGGCAAAAAACCTTAGTCTTAAGGATGACTTTATCCTTGTGAACTACTAGAGAAGGTTCCTTACAAGATAAAGCAGCAAGCTCTGACACACACTTTGCAAAAGAGATAGCGATAAAAAAAAACTTTGCAGTGAGATTGGCCAAAGAGATGTGACAATGGCTTCAAAGGGAGGAGTCTGCAGAAAAGAAAGAGCCAAATTCAAGTCCCATGGAGCCACTAGTGACTGCTGGGCTAGAGAAGGTACCTTACAAGATAAAGCAGCAAGCTCTGACACTCTCTTTGCAAAAGTGATAGCGATAAAAAAAAACTTTGCAGTGAGATTGGCCAAAGAGATGTGCCAATGGCTTCAAAGGGAGGAGTCTGCAGAAAAGAAAGAGCCAAATTCAAGTCCCATGGAGCCACTAGTGACTGGTGGGGGGGGGGTACAAGCCACCCCTTGCAGGAAGGCCTTAACAAGAGAGTACAACACCAACGACTATTAAAAGAGAAAAGTCAAGGCTGAAATTTGACCCTTGAACATATCCATGGCCAACAGCTGGCCCAGTCCTGACTGAGGAAAGGACAAGATACACCCCATGGTGTACTGGTGAGGACTAACATTCCACTGTTCACACAAGGAAAAAAAAGCCTTCCAGGTGCGATGATAGACCTTATGAGAAGTCAATTTTCTAGCATTCAAAAGTGTAGGTATGACTGAATTCAGCCAGGCCCCTATCTCTCAGGACTTGGGCTTCAACAGCGAAGCTTTTAAAGCTAGTGGCCAAAAGCAGGGTGGAGCACCAGACCTTGTGACAGTAGATCCAGACAGTCTGCTAACTGCCATGGGGCATTAGTCAGAAGCCAGAGTACATTTGAGTGCCAAGACTTTCTTTTGAACCACAAAAATCATTGGAATACCTTTGATCTTGGTCTGATGGATCAGATGGGAAAGGATCTTTAACCGAGAAAAGGCATGTCAGGTAGAATTGATCCCACAGAATCACAGATCCCAACATATGAACCTCTTCCCCTTGTGGTTGAGTCCAGCTACTGGCAGATGAGAAAATCTATACCCGGAATGTGTTTGGCTAACAAGACCAGAACATGATGTTCTGCCCAACGTATATTATATGTCCACTTCGCTCTGAGTTGATTGACATCAGGTCCCGTCCTGGTGATTGGTATAAGCCATAGCCACTGCCTACATTGGAAGCCTTTGAAGGCAGTTTATCCACCCCTGTAAAACAGATCTGAGTTTCAGTATGTTAGGAGGAAGTTGGGATTCCTGAAGTGACTAAATTTCCCTGTATCATCACTGTACCAAGCACTGACAGGTTACAATTAATTGAGATTACTAATTTAGGAGTGAAGGAATGCCTGCCTCCAGTACCAGATTGGGTATCTACCATAATAAGGAGTGTCCGGCCCCTGCCGACAGCTCGATGGGGCAATCCAAAGAAGTTTGCTTGTCCCAATGTTGTATTGTAACCGCCTGGCAGTGAATATGGCACAGCTTCGAAGGATGCCACTATCAGACCCAGGACACTCATGCAAAATCATACTGATGATTGACCATGGGAGTAATATCCATGAGATCTTAGAAACTGTTTTTTTTCTCATGAAAAAACGTTGAGACAGGGTCAGGTCTGGGAACAAGGTCTAAGTACTCCAAATGATGAGTCGGAGTCAAAGCTAATTTTTGGAGATTGAGTATCCAACCAAAAGCTTGAGCTGCCCATTGAACATTGGACCTCAGAACAAGGTCAGATCACAATCTGAAGAGAAGATCGTACAGGTATCCCATGTGAACACCCTCAGAATAAAGTAAAGCAATTAAGCAAGTATCAGGGCCAATACTTTTCTGAACACTCAAGAGGCTGTAAATTAGTCAAAGGGGAGCACCATAAATTTAAAATGTTGCTTACTTAGGCCAAAATGTCAAAATTGTCGATGTGAAGGATAAACGGGGCATGTAAATAAGCATCTTTGATGTCCAGCGAAGCCAGGAAATCCTCTTGTTGAAGAAAGACAATGACCAACCTGGTGGATTCCATGCAGAATTTTTGTATTCTCAAATACTTGTTGAAGACCTTGACATCCACTATGGAATGCACATCTTCATTTGGCTTTGGAACTGGGAACAAGCAGGAGTAAAAGCTCCAAAACCTTTCCCCCACCAGCACAGGTACAATTTCCCTCAAGGATAGTAGCTGTCAAAGGGCAAGCTCAAGAGCTCATGCTTGCTGCAGAGAGAAGGGCAGGTTTGCAGTCATGAAGCTGAGGGGGGGGGGGACTGAAATTCCCAAAGGTATGAGAAGGTCATTGTGTAGAGGGGCTTAAAGCTTGGATTAGCCGGCTTGTGAGTCCAAGGTTTGCAACAAAACTGCTTCCTTATGAATAAAGGTTGGGGACCTATCTGCAGGAGTCTTAATCCTGCATTTGCTAGGTCACAAGGTGCTCTTACCCCAATTACCTTTTTCATGAAAGAGTCAAGCTCCTCGCCTAAAAGCCAATCCTCCTGCAAAAGGAATTTACTTTTAGCATTTCAGCTACAAGAGTCTGCATATCTAAACAGAAACGAGGCCTACCCTAGATATCTGACGCAGAGAGTCAGCTAGTTTTTTTATAGAGCAGTCAGTAGGAGTTCCAAATTCTGAAGGATCTCAGCATCTGTAGAGATGGAACCTGATTGTCCTGCCATGTGTTTGGTTTATACTGCCAGAGTCTGGCATACCGCCATAGCTGCAATAACAGGTTGCATTGACAAACCAATCGGGACAAAAGAGGATTTGAAGAGGACCACAAGTCTCCTATAAACGGTGCCCATGAAAGCTAGGAGATCCTCCACAAAAACTGTTAGGCCGAGTACTCACGAGCAAACATGTCCGTTCGAAATGTCCGACGGGCTGTTTCCGGCGTACAAGGCTGTTTTTTCATTTGGCCCGCTGGCTTGTACACACCAGCGGACGATATTTCCCTGCGGACCTGAACGCGTGCACGTAATCCACGTTTGACGTCACTATAAAGGGAAAGGCCAAAGTCAATGGCGACGCCCTCTGTTCCGCTTTTGCTAGTTACGGCTTTGCTCGTGTTAGTGAAGGTTTGGTTAGAGCTGATTCGCGCTTCTCGGTCTCCAGGCTTTAGCAGGTAGTATTTTCTCGTTCAGTGCGTGTGCTTGTGGGTACGTAGTTGGCATTCGGGTACAGGCGTGCAGTTCGTTCTGCTTAGCAGATTCGTACTGTGCGTTCGTATCTGTGTGTCGTGCGTTCTTTGCAGGTACCGCTGGATTTGATTGTGCTTTCTGTTGGAGTGTGTTCTTGACTGACCAGCCGGCCGGTTTGAAGCCATGATGGAGCAGCAGCGTCAATTTTCGCGAGTTGGTGCTGTTTATGGGATGGCTGCTGGATATGTTAATTTGTCCAGTACTTTGGCCAGAAACAGGGGGCGGAGGCGTTTCTGGACCAAGAATTGGTTGCGCCAGCGTGACCAGTTCTCACATATGCCTCTGCTTAGGGAAATCCAGGAGAATAATCCTAATGACTATAGGAATTTTCTCCGCATGACGGACCCCATATTCAACAGTCTGCTGGATCTTCTGTCCCCCTATATCACGAGGCAGGACACTGTGATGCGCCAAGCCATCACGGCCGAGCAGAGGCTTATTGCCACGTTGCGGTACCTGGCGACTGGGAGGAGCCTGCAGGACCTCAAGTTCTCGACAGGCATCTCTCCGCAGGCGCTTGGGGTCATCATACCGGACACGTGTGCTGCCATCATTAAAGTTATGCACGAGGAGTATATGAAGGTAAGTTTCCTCATTTTAACCTCACAATGTGTCTTTAATAATGTGTCAAACTAACTTTTTATTTTATTTCCCAGATATGCTGTGTGTTTAACTAACGTTCCCTTTTCTCACTATGCATGTTGATATCAGCTTTTACATGTTCTTTTTATTTTGGCCTACCTGCATATTTTGATCTTACCCAATATTAACCTGTCCAGCATGCTATCTTCGGGCCAACCCCCACCATGCCACTTTTTTTTTTTTTTTTCTAAAAACAGTTTTAACACCCCCCACCCCCCCTTCAAAGTGTTTTTGTCCCCATCAGAGGGCTGTGGAGTCTCTTATTAATTAAGTGGGCCTATATATTTGTGCCCCGAAATTCTCCCTTCATAATTTGCAAATGCTATTTTAAAAATGTAAAGTTGCACAAGGATGCTTGTAGGATTATGTTTGCAATGTTTATGTGCCAAAGTACTAAATCTCTTTTTTTGTTTGTCCCCACAGCTACCCTCCACACCACAGGAATGGCAGTCTGTGGCTTCCCAATTTGCCCAGCGGTGGGATTTTCCTAACTGCGGTGGAGCAATAGATGGGAAACACGTCCGCATTGTGCCCCCACCCCACTCGGGGTCCTACTATTATAATTACAAGGGTTATCATAGTATCGTGTTGATGGCGGTGGTGTCGGCACAGTATGAGTTTCTATATGTGGACGTGGGGAAGAACGGCCGGATGTCAGATGGGGGAGTGTTCGCACGGACTGATTTCTATGATCGTCTCCAAACTGGTGGTCTGGCATTGCCACCAGATGAAGATAATGTGGAAGGACTTCCGTTTGTGTTCCTAGCGGACGAGGCTTTCGGCCTTGGACCTCACCTAATGCGGCCTTTTCCCCAGAGGACCCTCACCTTAGAGAGGAGTGTGTTTAATTTTCGGTTGTCCAGGGCTCGGAGGGTAGTCGAGAATGCCTTTGGGATCCTCAGCAACCGGTTCCGCCTGTTCCTGACATCGATACATTTGGCGGAATATAAATTGAACACCATTATATTTGCCTGCTGCATTTTGCACAATTTTCTACGCAGGCACTCCCAGACGTACCTAGCCTCCATGGGCTCTGAGGCAGGACTACCCTCAGAGAACATTCCTGGCCTGGACACTGGTCGCGCTGGCTTGGCCCCCCAATCTGCTCGTGAGGTACGCGACAAATATGTTGAGTACTTCATGGGTCGGGGGGCCATTGCTATGCCAGATCATATTTCTTTCTAATTCGGCCCCCAAAGAAAGGAATATTCTCACAACTAATAAATAATTAGACCATTGGACTTTATACAGTTGTTTGTCATTACTGCTTTTTCTCTATTTTTCTGTCTTCCAGGTTATCTCCAAAAATCGTGCACTTCTAGTGCCAAATTTACTTACTCAGATGTATTAACTAACCACATTTGCACATTATTCACTCATCTACTAACTGGGTATTCAGTCTAGAAATAAGAAGCCACTCATTTTTCTGCTTTTGATGTCTCATATTTATTTTTTTAGTTTATTCATTTTTTAACAAGAAATGTGTATTTTTAGGCAGAAAACATTTCCTGCAAATTCTTGAGACAAAATATTGGCTTTTAATTATTTATTTTTTTGTCTTTATTGACAGTGATTATCAATAATAATGATCGAAACACAATGTAAGAATAATTTCACTGAAACTATACGCAAGAATTTTTGGGCTTGTCATTTGTTTGTGTCTAATTTTTTCAACAAGATTTTAACACAACACAAAAATTTTTGAATTTTTTACCAAAATTAGTTAACTTCTTTCTTTAGGTGAGATTTATTGTTCGTTTTGTGATCTGAAACTGGAAACATTTACAAACCAAAAAAGATCAACACCAAACAAAAAGTAAAAAAAATAACAGCAGTCAGTCATATGGATGGTGTGCTTTCACACTGGAATACGCCAAAATTTCTAAATGCACACATTCAGTGCAAACTCGCCAAATGTCATTGGTTAAACAGACAAATGGCCACATGTGCTATCTGACATCATGGGTGATCAATGTATGTGTTTTGTGGGAGCAAACCCTTCCTCTCAACTACTTGAGGATCGAGGAGGGGTTTGTACCCACAAAGCACAGACAATAGATAGTCTGTGATGGCAGCTAGCACATATTGGCACACTGTGTGTGCATTTAGAAATTTTGGCGTATTATAAAGTACAAAAATTAAAAAGGGTTTTGTGGGCGGGGGATGGGCGGGGGATGGGCTTCTGTGGTTCAGTCTTTGACACGGCCCATCATGTCCATGATATTTTTGTAATTTTGGTTGATGACTAGCATCCTTTGTCGCATGTTCTCCATTTCCGTGCTACACTCTGAAATGACATTTCGCACATTCTGCTCCATGACTAGCATCCTTTCCTGCATAATGTCCATTTCCGTGCTGCACTCCATTAGTTGCTGGATAATGATAGAAGCACTTGCACGTGAAAAATGTGCTACTCCATCTTGATCCCCTAAAAATAAACAAATTGGCATTCAAAATATGTAAATAATTTCCAGCCTATCTGCATATGTTTGGCCCTATTAATATAGGGGTGACACTGACCTGATGGCCTGATAATTTCCACATCCCCAATTTCTTCATCTTCTATCACTCCTCCTTCTTCCACCACCTCCCCATCATCTTCTATCACTCCTCCTTCTTCCACCACCTCCCCATCATCTTCGACTCCTCCTTCATCCATCAATCCACCTTCTTGCAATTCGCCAAATTGTTCTTCCGCCACTTGCCCTTCATCTGATATAAATTCTAAGTCCAAAATAACTTCTTCCTCCTCTCTTCCTTCCTCCTTTCTTCCTTCCTCTTCTCCTTCCACATCCTCTTCTCCTTCCACATCCTCTTCTCCTTCCACATCCTCTTCACCTTCCACATCCTCTTCTCCTTCCACATCCTCCTCTCTTCCTTCCACAGCCTCCTCCTGCTCAACATGTGGAGGTGTTTGATTTTCCGGGTGTCTGGCCCTCTCTGCCTCCTCCAATTGCTGGCGTCTTCTTTCCCCTATAAGAAATAATAAAAAACAAAAGGTATACTCATCAGCACACAGATATTGGATATCATAAATCGCACACATTGCATAGACGATACATTTATGATGATTTTTGGTTGTTTATTCTTTCAGCAATCCTCCATTTTTGGCGTAGTTCTAGGCCAAGCTCTGATCCTGCCCCTTTTTTGCAAAGAAGTGACACAAATGGATGTCACCCCAAAACATTAATTCTCGTCGACCCTCCAAATAAATATACTTAGATTTTTGAGACACAGGTGCTTTGCATTTCAAGATGTTAAAACATCAGCTTTATTTGCATTTTGGAGAATGAATCTTGTTTGCCTGTCACATTCACTCAATTTAATTTCTGTGATTTTGCTAGTCAACAATGTTGGAAAACCAAGTTTGGGGCCAGTCAGCCATGTCCAGGTGTGTTGTTCCTGGAGTAACGTCACATTTTTGCTAAACAATGTCATATTACGCGTGTTTACTATTTCACAAAATTTGTTTAAGGTTGTTATTTGACATAAACACAATACAGTATCTACACGTGTTCAAAAGTACAAGCAGGCCAAGGAGGCAGATGTGAAAAAATACATGTCAACACATTATTGCAGACATTCCCCCCCCCCCCTTAAATAATATGGACTTACTTTTACGCAGAATTTTGAGTATCTTCTTCATGTGATGTGGCTCCCTCAATTTTAAATCGGACCAACGCTTCCGTAGTTGCTCCTTTGACCTGGTGACACCAAACATTCTCCTCATTCTCCTTGCCACCTTGTCCATTATGTGTGACTTCCTACGGTTCGGTGTTTTGTAGGGCCCACATTCACCATCATAATCCTTCCTCCTCATGATGTAAACCAACTCCACCATTTCTTCGAACGCCATATTAGTGGCTTTATATCTTTTAGGCCTGGATCGGGACGGTCCTGCCTCTGTCCCTTCACTTGCGCCATGAGAGCTCCGTGCCCGCTCGTGTGACATCGCCATCTTTCCTTCCCACAGAGATTAGGGGCGTGGAAACGAGGAAATGTCCCGTCAGGGGCGGAGATGAGGGCGGGGATTATTGCATATGCGGAGTGTCGCGAATGCCAACAACGTATTGACGTACGTTACGCGGAGAATATTCGCGCGATTCCAGAACCTACACAGTTAACGCCATATTTACTTTTTCAATTGATTAGGGGCATGGCAAAGGTGACGAGGGCGGCGTTTCATACATACGCGGAGTGTATAAAAGGCGCTTGACGTGATTACGTAGGTTACGTGTTAATTCAGCGAGCGGAAGAAACGAGGATTGTGAGAGAGGCAGGTAAGAAATTTAAACATGGGATCAGCAGCGGGCTCTAAAATGTAGAGCAATGGGATGGGGGTTTGGTCTGTTGGTTGCACAGTTTTATTAAGCTATTATGTCTCTTGGATACCAGAATGTGATTTTCATACCCAAATGCTTTTGTAGACATCACAAAATAGAGAGATCAAAAATGCTGTGACTCATTATCAATTATGTAGGGTGTATTCAGATCAGGCCAAGTATTGTTCTGTGTTGGTTGGACAGAGGTCATTAGGAAGTTTCTTTCATGTAATCAATGCTGAGGGGCAGGATATCTACACATGCAATAGTGCCTTGATGAATGCTGTCATTTGTAATAATTGTGTATGGTTGTAGATTTATATTATTTCCTGCAATGTAACCAAAGGGGCGGCATGTATAAAAAAAATGTTATCTAAAACCAACCAATGGGGCAGAGCTGGCCAGCATTTTCTAAACAAGAGACACTGTGTTTGTATTTCTATATAGGTACGACTTTTTATAAAACATATTCTATCAATGTAAATGCTGAGGCTTTTTTTAATTGTGTTTTTGGTTTCTTTTTATTTATTCAATCTAGAAAAAAAAAGAGTAAATCCTAATTTCACAATGGATCTCCTGCAGAGCCAAGACATTATCCAGCATTTGCTGGATAAATTCAGGGAAATGCCCATCCTGTGGGATTCAAAGCAGGACCATTACCACAATAAGGACGTACGAGCGGCAGCACTTGAACAGCTAGCAGCATACATGAGGACATGGGTGCCAGAATGCAGTGCCAACATGGTGAAGGATAAACTTGCCAACCTCAGGGGCACATATAGGAGAGTGTACAAAGCTCACCAAAAGCAGCTAAGATCTGGAGCAGCAGCAAGACCACCAAAGGAACCCAAGCTGTGGTATTACAACCAGATGTCATTTTTGCGGGATCAACTGGAAGGCAGGGCATCAATGTCAAGTCTGAATCCCAACCTTTCCTCCACGCTACCTCCCAGCGGGACTTCCCCAGATCACCACAGCCCTGCAGAGTCGGATGAAGAGGGCCTGGCTGACAGAGAGGCAGATCTGCGCCTCTACGATGATGAGGTATAGTAGTTTCATAACTAGTTATGTAATAATCTTAATTATTGTTTGATTCTTGACTTGATATTGGTTAATAAAATACAAGCTGGGAAGTAAAAATCTAAAATCGTGGGCAAACAAATAGGTGTCAGGGATGACAACTGCAGGGGTCAGAGGGTGAGTCTGTTTTCAAGTTTAAATTCAAGGCAAAAAATAAGATTCAAGCATGAAAATGTGAGTGAGTATATTCCTAAATATATTACAACATGTCACTTTTTTTTACACAGGAAGAAGAGACCAGCCAGGAGGTGGCAGATCCTCTCCTCACTGTCAGCCAGGACGAAGGGGTCAGTGGCAGCCAGGAGGAGGCCGGGCCCAGTGGCGTTCAGCAGCTCCCCAGGACAAGCACCACCAGCCAGGCTCCTCCCCTTTATATTAGGCCACCAGGCCGTAAGAAGAAATTGGGGGCAGTGGAGGAAGCCAGCCTGAAAATGATTCAGGAGGCGAGTGCCATCATGAGGGCCCCCCTCAACCCCACTGAGGCCTACAGTGCCTCCGTGGCACATGACCTCAATAAAGGCACGGAGGAGCAGAGGCAATTGGCCAAGGGCATCATCAACCAGGCCCTTTGGTGGATGCAGAGGGAGCTGCTGACCCCAGACACTGGGCTATGTGACCCGGCCCGGCTTGCTGAACATCATACTCCTGCTGCCACATCATCCCCACCTGCAAGGGCCCAGGGAAGACCCGCTGGAAGGCAGCCTGGAAGGAAGGTTGCAAGGAAGAGGAGACGTTGATGCCCTGCCTTCCATTTGATCCCCCACAAATGGCATCTTGTTTGGACTACCACAGCTTGGGTTCCTTTGGTTATGTGCTGCTGCTTCAGATTTTATTTTGTGTGCTTCCTGAGGTTGGCTAGTTTATCCTTCACCATGTTTGAAATGCAAGTTTGCATGTATGTTGCTAGCTGTTCAAGTGCTGCCATTCTGTTTTTGATCCTTTTTATAATTTGCTCAAATAAAAGCCTTTTTGTTGATTAGAAAAACGTGCCTATTGTTTGTAATACTGTGGGTATTATTTTAGGCATCAAACATTACAAACAAATAAAATGTTTAATCTAAACTATTCACTAACTCATGTGGGGGGGGGGGGTCATTTGGTGTGCCAACATGGTAGACAATTTAAACAACCTTCAAAAAAATCAAGTTAAATATACAAACAAAAGCTAAATCAAAACTATTTCCTATTAAAATATTCTAAATGGTGACATAACTATAAACACCTAAAGAAAGTGGGAAAGATAACCATTAAACATTAAAAGCAAAAAATTTGAAATGTGGAGGACCACTAAAAATATGATACGTCGGGCCAATAAAAGTTTGCAAAAATCTTACTACATCACAGCTAACAAATGTCACTTTTCAGTATGGAACAACTCAGTTGAAATAACATGAGCTAAATAACTGATTAGTTATAGCAAGAGAAGAATGAATAAAACGACGGCATCAAGCATTGGTTATTGTGTGTTTTGCTTCAGTGTTCTATTGCTAGAATTAATCTTTCTATTGACGAATGTGCCATATCCCAAAGAAACGTCAGTTTTACCTGAACGAGCGCTCCCGTGGCCTCATTTAGTCTGAGCATGCGCGGGGTTTTTGTACGTTGGTTTTGTGTACTCACCACCAAACATGTACGTTCGGACAGGATTTGAGCGGACGGTTTTAAAACAAGTTTGGAAATAAATGTCTGCTGAAAAACGGCCCGGCGGGCAAATGTACGGTGAAATTCTGTACGCTCGTAACTACACACGACCAAACATGTATGCTGAAACTGGTCCGCGGGCCAGTTTCAGCAAACATGTTTGGTCGTGAGTATGGGGCCTTAGTGATCTGCAGAGGCAACCAATAGCCAAATCAACCTCGGGGGCCACCCATTTTTTCAGAAATGGATGCTCTGTAGGGTATTTTTCAGCAAAGCGCTTAGAAGGAGCATACACTTTTTCAGGCTGCTGCCATACAGGACTGTTTAGGACCGCAGGGAAGGTAGTAGGACTGCCCATGGCTGACCATGGTGATGCCAAAGCAGTGTTAAAAAGCCAGAAGACACCCAGTCAGCATACTTTTAGAATGCAGAGCAGGGGAAGGAGGAGACAAGACAAAGATCTGACAATGACAAGGTCCTAAGTGAGGGAGGAGGAGGATTCCTATTTGGGAAAACGGAGGCACCAAGGATCAATACTCACAAATCCCGATGAGCAGATCCAACAAATGAAAGAATAGGGATATTAAATCTTATTCCCCCTAATTTAACCCACTATGGAAAGGTGCACTGCCTCAAGAAGGGGGGGTGCACCTCCTCAAGAAGGGGGTCTTTAAGGATTGGGTCACACCTGTGTGGATTGCTTCTGCCCTGGAACTGCATAATATCATGCGGCAAACTCAAAGTACTGCACTATGCGCCAAGGCAGGCGCCTAATGCAGTATCAAGCACCTGGAGAAGAATTACAGGCCAGTCATTCTAACTGGCAGGGCCTGGGTATGTTTCATGAAGCTCTTGCCATGGGACCCTAATCCAAAAATGTGCACAAAATTCTGCTGTGGCCACAGTGTGGGAAGGAAAAGTGATTGAAGAATTTTAGTAAGGACAAGCTAGAATAGGGCTGCAGACCCTGCAGCTACCAGTGAGGGAGGGGGGAATGGCAGTACCACAACCACGCTGCTACTTTTTGGCAGCACAATTGCAGCATCTCGGAGTAAAAATAGATCCAGAAGGAGACCTAAACGGAAGTTTAATGACTCAAGGGGCGCCCCATTAAAACAACTATAGAGGTGCTGGAGGCTAATTCATTTATTAATTTAACCCCTACGGTAAAGATGGCAATTAAAGTATGGAAAGCCGTAACGGCAGCTGGAGGACAGGTGGGAGTGACAGAGAACGCACCATTGTGGAACAACAGGAACTTCCGGGAATTGGAGACAGTGGGAGAGATTAAAGAATGGGCAGTAAAGGGGATAGTTAGACTGGCTCAGCTATATGAGGAAAGTACTTTAAAAAGGTTCGATACCCTAAGAAAAGAATACGACATCCCTAATTACACGTTCTACAGGTATCTCCAAATTAGACACGCGTTAAATGCACAGTTTGACAGAGCGGGTCCAAATTGGATCAGGAATCAAGGGCCTGATTCTCAAAAAAGCTGCCTAACTTAACTTTCAGCAGTTAAGTTACACTGACTTAAAATTTCTACCTAAGTGCCTGATCCACAAAGCACTTACCTAGAAATTACACGCCGTGTAACTTAAGTGCCTCCGTCGCAAGGCGGTCCTCCTCTCCGGGGGGCGTTTAAAATTTAAATGAGGCGCGCTCCCGCGCCGGCCGTACTGCGCATGCGTGTGACGTAATTTTCCCGACGTGCAGCGCGCGAACGTAATTGACGCCGGGCTTTGTGGATTGCGACGGGACACTAAAGTTGCGACGGGTGAAAAAAAATATATGCGCCGGGAAAACAAATAATTATAAAAAAAAATGACAGCGTCGCTCGGCATGCATTCCTGAGAGGGAGAACTCCATGCCAATTTTCAAAGAAAAAACCGGCATGGGTTCCCCCCCCCAGGAGCATACCAGGCCCTTAGGTCTGGTATGGGTTGTAAGGAGACCCCCCCTACGCCGAAAAATCGACGTAGGGGGTCCCCCTACAATCCATACCAGACCCGTATCCAAAGCACGCTACCCGGCCGGTCAGGAAAGGGAGTGGGGACGAGCGAGCGCCACCCCCCTCCTGAGCCGTGCCAGGCCGCATGCCCTCAACATGGGGGGGTTGGGTGCTCTGGGGCAGGGGGGCGCACTGCGGGCCCCCCCACCCCAGAGCACCCTGTCCCCATGTTGATGAGGACAGGACCTCTTCCCGACAACCCTTGCCGTTGGTTGTCGGGGTCTGCGGGCGGGGGCTTATCGGAATCTGGGAGTCCCCTCAAATAAGGGGGCCCCCAGATACCGGCCCCCCACCCTAAGTGAATGGATATGGGGTACATCGTACCCCTACCCATTCACCTGGAGGCAAAAAGTTAAAGTTATTAAACACACAACACAAGGGTTTTTAAAATAATTTATTATTCTGCTCCGGAGGCCCCCCCTGTCTTCTTTATTAGCTCTAATACCAGGGGGGGCTTCTTCTTCCACTCTCCGGGGGTCTTCTCCGCTCTCCGGGGGGGGGTTTCTTCTTCCGCTCTCTGGGGGGGGTCTTCTCCGCTCTCCGGGGGTCTTCTTCTATCTTCGCCGCTCTCCTCTGTTGACTCGGCGCACCCCGGTTCTTCTGCAGATGTCCGGTGCCTTCTTCTTCAGCGCTGGCTGCCTGCTATCTTCGTGTGTTAGCTCAATTACTAGCAGGCAGCCATCGCGGTCTTCTGTGACGTCACCTTCTTCTCTTCTGTTCTTCTCCCCTCTTCCGATGTTGACACGTCGCCTCTTGTCACTGCAATGATGGAAGCGCGCCTTGCATCCCATTTATATAGGCATCACCGTCCCATCATGCTCCGGTAGGTACCCACGTGGTGGGTGCACGTGGGTAGGCACCCACCACGTGGGTACCTGCCGGAGCATGATGGGACGGTGAGGCCTATATAAATGGGATGCAAGGCGCGCTTCCATCATTGCAGTGACAAGAGGCGACGTGTCAACATTGGAAGAGGGGAGAAGAACAGAAGAGAAGAAGGTGACGTCACAGAAGACCGCGATGGCTGCCTGCTAGTAATTGAGCTAACACACGAAGATAGCAGGCAGCCAGCGCTGAAGAAGAAGGCACCGGACATCTGCAGAAGAACCCGGGGTGCGCCGAGTCAACAGCGGAGAGCGGCGAAGATAGAAGAAGACCCCCAGAGAGCGGAGAAGACCCCCCCCCGGAGAGCGGAAGAAGAAACCCCCCCCGGAGAGCGGAGAAGACCCCCGGAGAGTGGAAGAAGAAGCCCCCCCTGGTATTAGAGCTAATAAAGAAGACAGGGGGGGCCTCCGGAGCAGACTAATAAATTATTTTAAAAACCCTTGTGTTGTGTGTTTAATAACTTTAACTTTTTGCCTCCAGGTGAATGGGTAGGGGTACGATGTACCCCATATCCATTCACTTAGGGTGGGGGGCCGGTATCTGGGGGCCCCCTTATTTGAGGGGACTCCCAGATTCCGATAAGCCCCCGCCCGCAGACCCCGACAACCAACGGCAAGGGTTGTCGGGAAGAGGTCCTGTCCTCATCAACATGGGGACAGGGTGCTCTGGGGTGGGGGGGCCCGCAGTGCGCCCCCCTGCCCCAGAGCACCCAACCCCCCCATGTTGAGGGCATGCGGCCTGGCACGGCTCAGGAGGGGGGGGCGCTCGCTCGTCCCCACTCCCTTTCCTGACCGGCCGGGTAGCGTGCTTTGGATACGGGTCTGGTATGGATTGTAGGGGGACCCCCTACGTCGATTTTTCGGCGTAGGGGGGGTCTCCTTACAACCCATACCAGACCTAAGGGCCTGGTATGCTCCTGGGGGGGGGAACCCATGCCGGTTTTGAATTTACAAATTGCCGTGGAGTTCTCCCTCAGGAATGCATACCAAATGCCGTCGCTTGAATGGGCCTTTACAAGGTGTGACTAATTTTCCACATTGTAAAACCAGCCCTAGTTTTGCGCAAGCAAATCGGAACTTACGCAGAAATCACAATGATGAAAAGCGTTGTGGATCTGCTTAAGTCCTCATTTGCATACTCAAAGCTGCATTTCAATGAGAAATGCCCCCAGCGGCGGATGCGGTACTGCATCCTAAGATCTGACCGTGTAAGTGTCTTACACATGTCAGATTTTCTGCCTAACTTTGGAAAAAGCCTTTTGAGGATCGTTTCCAAAGTTAGGCACAGACTGAACAGCAGTTCCGCCTGCGTATCTCTTTTGGGAATCAGGCCCCAAGTCTCTCAAAAATTAGGTGGGAGGATAGAAAATAAAGGGTTTATCTCTGAAATCTACCCATATATATGTGAGGGGAATATTGAGGGACCAGAGCAGCTTAAATGTAGAAAGAAATGGGAGGAAGAACTGGGAACAATAACGGGCGACCAGTGGAGGAAGGTGTTGGAGAGAGGGCATATGGCCACAGTTTCGCCCGCACAGAAGATCTCATTCTTAAAGATGATACACAGGACATACTATACCCCAAAAAGACTATTTGGATTCGGTTGGAGAGCAGATGCGGGATGCCCCAGATGTCAGGATAAGGGGGATTTAATACATATGTTGTGGAGGTGCCCAAAATTATTTAGGTATTGGCTAGAGATCATTGATATTATTAACATGACATATGGGACTAATGCTACGTTTCCACTGAGCGGATCGGTTCGGTACGGTTCGGTACGGTACGCTATTTTGGGTGTTTCCATTATGAAAGCGTGCCATAAAACCGAACCGTACCGCACCATTCAGGGTCCTGCTTCTCATGTGGGTCCATAGAAAATGGAACGGTACGGTTAGGGCGGAGCTACTGGCGTCACACAGTACTTTCCACTGATTGGTGGTCAGAAAACATCAATGCTGACGTCAAAGCAAAGCGCCAAACAATCACCACGTCGCCTTATTAGTCCATATAAAGGAGAAGGATGCCAGCAAACAACAGCAGGGTCTGGTTATCTGAGGAACTATCTACGTTCTTAGCAATCATCGGCGATGGCGTTATTCAGAGTGAGCTTGATGGATCAGTGAGAAATGAAAAGGTCTATAAAGATATTTCTCAGCGGATGGCAGCCGAGGGATTTGAACGGACGTCGGGCCAGTGTAGGGCAAAGCTTAAAAAGCTTAAAGCACAATATAAAAAAATTAAGGACGCCAACAGCCGTAGTGGAAACTGTCCAACTGCTTGGAGGTGGTACGACGCCATGGACGCCATTTACGGTCATCGGCCAGCAAACCAAGGCAGGGAGGGAGGTCTGGACTCTGCAACTGTAATTCTCGAATCTATGGTAGACCCCTTTGGTAAGTTTTTTTTTTTTTTAAACTTTGCATAGGATATCGCTCTGCTTACCATTTAAAATATAATATCTAACCATATGTTTATTTTCAGAAACAGTTGATGGACTCTCCACTGATGCATCAAACTTATCAGAAGATGGACCTTCAATGTCTTTCAGCAGCAACAGCAGCAGTATTTCCTCAAGCCAACCACAGAGTAGCCAACCACAGAGTAGCCAACCACAGAGTAGCCAACTACAGAGTACTCCCAATGCACCAAGGCACAATGGTAAGACATGATGATAATAAAGTAATTTTTAACTGCATTTTCTTAAACTAAAACAGCAGTGGGGCAGATGTGCAGGAGGTACAGTGTTGGAATAGATAAGAAGGGGGAGATCAGCTGTGGGGGAGATGTGCAGGAGGTACAGTGTTGGAATAGATAAGAAGGGGGAGATCAGCTGTGGGGGAGATGTGCAGGAGGTACAGTGTTGGAATAGATAAGAAGGGGGAGATCAGCTGTGGGGGAGATGTGCATGAGGTACAGTGGTGGAAGAGATGAGAAGGGGGGGACCAGCTGTGGGGGAGATGTGCAGGAGGTACAGTGGTTGAATAGATGAGGAGGGGGAGATCAGCTGTGGGGGAGATGTGCATGAGGTACAGTGGTGGAAGAGATGAGAAGGGGGGGACCAGCTGTGGGGGAGATGTGCAGGAGGTACAGTGGTTGAATAGATGAGGAGGGGGAGATCAGCTGTGGGGGAGATGTGCATGAGGTACAGTGGTGGAAGAGATGAGAAGGGGGGGATTAGCAGGAGGTACAGTGGTAGAAGAGATGAGAAGGGGGTTCAGCAGTGGGCAGATGAGCAGTGCTGTGTATTGGTGTAGCAGATGAGCGGGGGGAACAGAGGTGTGGCAGTGAATCAGTGTGGTACAGTCTAGTGGGGCAGATGAGAAAGGAGCTTACAGTATTGGTTTGGCAGATGTTACCAAAAGCAATATTTAGGTCTTTTGTATATTACAGGTGAAAGGAGAAGGTTCCAGTTGGATCTGCGCACAGTTATGGAGGATATGCGGGCAGCAGAAGAAAGGCAGCTGGAAAGAATGGATAACCTTTCTGAGAGGCGGTTTCAAGCACTACGTCAGGATGCACAGGAAGCTATGCGCCAGGAGGCAGAAATTGCCCGGCAGCAGATGGAGCAGTTGGCTACCTTCAACCAGGCCTTCCTCGGTGTCCTTGGTCAGCTTGTTCAAGTGATTGGAGCCAATCGTCAACCCAGGTCACCACCCAGACATTAGTGCCTTTCATGCAGCACAGGACCTGTACCCATGTTTACGTTTAAAAATAAAGTGGGTTTTAAAGGTTAGATTTTTTTTTTAATAGGCTCCTTTGAGCCATCAGCGATCACACAAGATTGGACACATTTGCTCCTTGCTGCACATGGCTTTCTTTGTGCTGCTGCTCTGATTCCCTTCTGCCTCCTTTGCGTTATCACCCCCCTTGGACGGTGGAGCCTGGATTTCAACAAAGGGCACCCCCGATCGCTTAATTTCTTCTCATTTTTGCATTGTAGATGTAATTGCGAATATACTTGGCATTTTTGGTTTACCTTTTCCTTTAATTTCCTTTTTAGATGTTTTTTTTCTTGGTCTGAATTTCTCACTTCCTGTTCCTTCTCAGTAAACCTGACAACATCATCTGAGCTGTGTTTAGTCAGTCAGCACAGCTTATTGAACAGCTTACTAAGGAGGAACAGGAAGTGAGAAATTCAGACCAAGAAAAAAAAAAAAAAACATTTATTGGTAGTGAAATTGAAGAAAAAAACTACAATGCAATAGCTTAGGGATATGCAATTAGTGGATATCCAACTGTTTCAGAACTACGATTCCCATGTGGCATAGCAAGACTCTGACAGTCACAAGCATGACACCCAGAGGCAAAAGCATGATGGGACTTGTAGTTCTGCAAAACAGCTGGATTTCTGCTAATTGCGTATCCCTGCACTAGCTTAATAAAAAACAAACCTTTACAAGCTCTTTATTGTAAACAATGTTTCTACATTTTTTTTTCTTGGTCTGAATTTCTCACTTCTTGTTCCTTCTCAGTAAACCTGACAACATCATCTGAGCTGTGTTTAGTCAGTCAGCACAGCTTATTGAACAGCTTACTAAGGAGGAACAGGAAGTGAGAAATTCAGACCAAGAAAAAAAAAAAAAAACATTTATTGGTAGTGAAATTGAAGAAAAAAACTACAATGCAATAGCTTAGGGATATGCAATTAGTGGATATCCAACTGTTTCAGAACTACGATTCCCATGTGGCATAGCAAGACTCTGACAGTCACAAGCATGACACCCAGAGGCAAAAGCATGATGGGACTTGTAGTTCTGCAAAACAGCTGGATTTCCGCTAATTGCGTATCCCTGCACTAGCTTAATAAAAAACAAACCTTTACAAGCTCTTTATTGTAAACAATGTTTCTACATTATCAAAATTTTGCTTTTACAAAATATGTATGAAGATGATTTTTTTTGTGGAATAAAAAACAAGAACGACTTCTCTGAGTATGTCTGATTTTATTTAGCATTTAGCAAAAAGTAATTAAAGATTTTAATTATTCACGGTAACAACGTTAACGTTAAGGTGCCTCATCAGAGCCTAACGTATTTCGCTGCACTCTTCTTCCATATCCTGTGCTGCTATTACTGGTACTGGCTCTTCTGGAGATGTATTCCAATCCTGGTCAAAGTCTTCTCCATGGCTTTCACAAAGATTGTGAAGAGTACAGCACGTTAGGACCATGGATTTTGTAAGTTGAATGTCACTGTCATTCCTCTTCATAAGACACCTCCATCTACCCTTTAGTCTTCCAAACGCATTTTCCACTACAACACGTGCCCTGGATGTTTTCTTGTTGTAGATTTGCTGCTCTGTTGTTAGGCGCCCATTGTCAGAAAATGGTTTCAGGAGCCAATTTTGTAAAGGATAGGCAGAGTCCCCAAGCACATAATAGCCAACATTCACCCCACAAATGTTCTTAGTGCTAACAGGATACAGGCCTCCCTGGCCAACCCAATCCCAAAATGTTGACAATCTGAGAACCCGAGCATCATGCAAACTCCCAGGCTTTCCTACATTCACATTCCAGAATAGTCCCTTGCCATCCACTACTCCCTGGAGGACGATGGAATGCCAGCCTTTTCGGTTGAAGTAGTCAGTGTGGTATTCTTGTGGTGCTATTATTGGTATGTGTGAGCCATCAATAGCACCAACACACTGTGGAAGGCCCCACCTGTTCTCAAAGTACTCAGCCATGTCTTTGAGCTTTTCCCTGTTAGGAAAATGAACAATTTCAGGAGCTAGCAATGTGCACACAGCCTTACAGAAGTCCTGCACACACCGGCACACTGATGATTTGCTGACACCAAAAAGATGACCTATACTCCTATATTCACTGTTGGTAGCCAGCTTCCACAGTGCAATGGCAATTCTTTTCCTTACAGGCAAACAGGCTCTGAAGTTGGTGCTTTTCTTTTCCATCACTGGACGTAGCTTGGCACAAAGGAATGAGAAGGTTTCCTCTGACATCCTTAAATTCTGCACCCACTGTCTGTGGGTGAATCCTGGGACGGTCACATTCCACCACTCATTGGCACGAGGGAATGCCCAAATCACTGGTCGGCGGCGCTGCTTTGCCAAAAGGAGAAGCATCTGTAAAAAATGCAGTGTGTCAGTGTGTATAGGTCAGTGTGTGTGTGTGTGTGTGTGTGTCTCAGTGTGTGTGTGTGTATAGGTCAGTGTGTGTCAGTGTGTGTGTGTCAGTGTGTGTATAGGTCAGTGTGTGTGTGTGTGTCAGTGTGTGTATAGGTCAGTGTGTGTGTGTGTGTCAGTGTGTGTATAGGTCAGTGTGTGTGTCTGTGTGTCAGTGTGTGTATAGGTCAGTGTGTGTCAGTGTGTGTGTGTATAGGTCAGTGTGTGTCAGTGTGTGTGTGTCAGTGTGTGTATAGGTCAGTGTGTGTGTGTGTGTCAGTGTGTGTATAGGTCAGTGTGTGTGTCTGTGTGTCAGTGTGTGTATAGGTCAGTGTGTGTCAGTGTGTGTGTGTATAGGTCAGTGTGTGTCAGTGTGTGTGTGTCAGTGTGTGTATAGGTCAGTGTGTGTGTGTGTGTGTCAGTGTGTGTATAGGTCAGTGTGTGTCAGTGTGTGTGTGTATAGGTCAGTGTGTGTCAGTGTGTGTGTGTCAGTGTGTGTATAGGTCAGTGTGTGTCAGTGTGTGTGTGTCAGTGTGTGTATAGGTCAGTGTGTGTGTGTGTGTGTCAGTGTGTGTATAGGTCAGTGTGTGTGTCTGTGTGTCAGTGTGTGTATAGGTCAGTGTGTGTCAGTGTGTGTGTGTATAGGTCAGTGTGTGTCAGTGTGTGTGTGTCAGTGTGTGTATAGGTCAGTGTGTGTGTGTGTGTGTGTCAGTGTGTGTATAGGTCAGTGTGTGTCAGTGTGTGTGTGTATAGGTCAGTGTGTGTCAGTGTGTGTGTATAGGTCAGTGTGTGTCAGTGTGTGTGTGTCAGTGTGTGTATAGGTCAGTGTGTGTGTGTGTGTGTGTCAGTGTGTGTATAGGTCAGTGTGTGTGTGTGTGTCAGTGTGTGTGTGTGTATAGGTCAGTGTGTGTCAGTGTGTGTGTGTCAGTGTGTGTATAGGTCAGTGTGTGTGTGTGTGTGTGTCAGTGTGTGTATAGGTCAGTGTGTGTGTGTGTGTGTCAGTGTGTGTATAGGTCAGTGTGTGTGTCTGTGTGTCAGTGTGTGTATAGGTCAGTGTGTGTCAGTGTGTGTGTGTATAGGTCAGTGTGTGTCAGTGTGTGTGTGTATAGGTCAGTGTGTGTCAGTGTGTGTGTAGGTCAGTGTGTGTTTCAGTGTGTCAGTGTATGTGTGTGTGTGTGTTTCAGGTAAGTCAGTCAGTTGTGCTTACCCTATAGCGCTGCCGTCTTTGTCTTAGCAGCACAAATGTATACTTCTCCTCCCGGCTACACATCCAAGCTAAAAGTTTTCTTCTCTTTTCGGCTGTGTTTCTCATTGCCGCTCGCAACCTTCTCTCATACAGTGCGGTATGAATTTTGCCTATAAAGAACCAAAAGGCTAGCAGAGAAAAGACGAGCTGCTGAATGACCTCCATTGTTGTTGTTGTTGTTTGGCTGACGCTGAGTGACGCTGCATCACGTTTCTCGTCGCACTAGTGTGACATCATGAGAGGCATTTTTTCTAAAACCTGTATGGCCCTGGCGGTCCGATTTGCAGTGGAAACGCTCACCAGAATAGACCGGACCATTCAAACCCGTTCCATTCTAAACGACCCGAACCGATCCGCTCAGTGGAAACGTAGCTTAAGTTGCAGATGGACCCTAGAACATGTATATTGGGATTATGGGAGGAAAGGGGTGGGGTGGTGAGCACTATAAAAGCAGTGGTAAGGTGCCTCTTTCAGGCAAGAAAACTAATTGCTCAAAGATGGCAAGCAGTAAACCCCCCAACAATAAGTGAGTGACAGCAACAGTATGGAAAGAGAAAGCAGTTTATGTTAAGAGAAGAAATATCAAGGAATTTGATCAAATCTGGAAACCGTGGCTGCTTAGAATAGGATACCCTGTGTAAAAGGATGTTTATTAAACTGGAGAATAAGGGTGGGAGGAGGGAGGGGGGTGGTAGGATAAATAAATCAATGGGGGAAATACACAAGGTTATGACATGCGGGGAACGAGAAATGTTTTGTAAAAGGAAAATTTTGAATGTAACCTGTTTTTATACATGATGAAAAAACTTAATAAAGAGAATTAAATAAAAATAAAAAAATTATTTTGGTAAGTTTCAGTAACACTCAAAGTACACTATGTAGAGAGTACATCCAAAACCTAAAGACACAAGCAAAGAACTGAGGATTGCTGGGAGTGGCAGGGGTTATATGTGGGCCCTCACAGCATGTTTGCCAGTGTCCAATCACTTGAAAAGATGCCTGTCTTTTACCAGTTTCTGTTCAATTTCCCAAAAGACTTGAAATCTTAAATTGCCGATCGTATATTCATTTCCTTCAAAATGTGAATAAAGACATAACATTCAAGGTGAAAGTAAAAGTAGAGCATACCTTATTATAAACACTACCAACTATTGCTGCTCGGAGTCTCATCCCAGTGACATAGCAAATGTAGTCATGCTGGTGAAGGCATAGGGACTGACCACAAGGACAAATGAGAAGGAGGACAGCAATCAAAAAGCTTTGCCAGTTTGGGGACAAGGGATTCTTCAACCGCTCCAGAAGCAACCTAGGCAAGAGTAATGACAAATTAACCAAAGGTTTTACAGGTGACACTATATTATTAGGTAAAACATATCCAATTTCTTTCTAGCTATACATTCCATTGCTGCCTTAGGGAGCTAAACCAAAGTGCAACCTTCATTACGGACTCCTACAAATTACTGTTCTGTGGAAATGCTTAAAGGAGAAGTATGGCCAAAGCTCTTTTGGCCCGCTTCTTCTATGCACTTCGTTTTGCACTCCTGTGACCTGTTTTCAGCCAACAGCAGGCTAAAGCCTGCTGTTGGCTGAAGTAACCAAGCTGGTCCAGACTCTGGATCGATCCTGACTTTAAAGTCAGGATCCACCCTGATTCCTGAGCAGCAGCTGTCTCAGCCTCGCAGCACACTTCTGAGAGCCTGAGCCAGCCACTCCTGCCCTGTCCACGGACCAGTGCTCCAGTGAGTCAGTCACCAGCTCTCTGCACACTGAAGACAGAGAACAGAGCGATCAGCAATCTTTGATCCCTCGGTTCTCAATCTTAGGCCTAGTACACACGAGAGGATCGATCCGCGGAAACGGTCCTGAGGTCTGGCGGATTTTGATCTCATGGTTGTACTAACCATGAGATCAAAATCCCCGCGGAATTCCCTCCGCGGTGACGTGTCGCGCCGTCGCCGCGATGATGACGCGACGACGTGCGCGACGCTGTAATATAAGGACTTCCACGCATGCGTCGAATCATTACGACGCATGCGAGGGATGGATTCGGACGGATTGATCCGGTGAGTCTGTACAGACCATCGGATCAATCCGCTGGACTGCATTCCAGCGGATCGATTTCTTAGCATGTTAAGAAATTTTGATCCGCTGGAAATCCATCGCCGGGAAAAATATTCGCGGAAAAATATCCGCTGGATCGTACACACCAGGGGATCTATTAGCTGAAACCGGTCCGCGGATAAATTCCAGTGGATAGATCCTCTCGTGTGTACGGGGCCTTAGAGACAGCAGGGGAAAGATGCAGCATCAGACCAATGCTACATCCTTCTAGCTGAGTATGTGTGTTTATTTTTTATTCCCAAACTTCTCTTTTATTAGGCTCCATGCACACTGGGCTTAAAAAAAAACACGTCTGTTCTCTTTGGAGTAAAAAACATCCATATAGAGCATTTTTTGTACAAACGTTTAGACGAGTTTAGGAGAGTTTTAATTTTTTTTCTGCCAGTGAGCTTCAATCAGAAACGCGAATGAGAAGGTATTTTTTCCTGCCTCTAAACGTTGATCTCATAATATGCCTGTAAACGTCCTAATGTACATGGACACATAGGATAACATTGAGTTGCTTCTACAGGCAGAATACAAAACTCCTGTAGAAGCAACGTTTCTTTACGCCAGTGTGCATGGAGCCTTAAGCTGGCCAATCTAAAGGAAATCTGTAGAAGAAAATTGTATAATGTATGGCCAGCCTTAGGCTCCAGGCACACTGGCTTAAGAAATGTCCATGCACATTAGGACGTTCAGAGGCATATTTTGAGTTTACCATTTAGAGCAGGGTTCCACGAAGTCCGGGTGCCAGGTCGCAATTGTGACTAGAATTAGTGACCTGGAGCCTGGGGAAGGAAGCATAGGCCTGCAGAAGGCCGCGGCCTCAATTACTGGGCGGCGCGATACGATCGTGCAGCAGGGGAGGTGGGGGCGCACAGAGACACAGGATACCCCATCCTGTGTCTCCGTGCGCCAACACCCCCCCACCGCGCGATCGTGTCGGGTCGTGCCGGCCGGTAATTGAGGCCGTGGCTTTGCGGCCTTCTGCAGGACTATGCTTCCTTCTGGCGCCATCTTGTGGCGGCCGTTGGCATGACAAGACAACCAGCAATGCTAATGGAGCTTTCCCTGTGTTTTTCATGCCATCTCCTTCCCTCTAATTAGAACCCCCAAACATTATATATATATTTTATTCTAACACCCTAGAGAATAAAATGGTGGCTGTTGCAATACTTTCTGTCACACTGTATTTGCTCACCTGTCTTACAAGTGCACTTTTTTGGTAAAAAATACACTTTTTTTAAATTAAAACATAAGACAACAGTAAAGTTTGCCCATTTTTTTTTATATTGTGAAAGATAATGTTACGCTGAGTAAATTGATACCCAACATGTCACGCTTTAAAATTGCGTCCGCTCGTGGAATGGCGACAAATTTTTACCCTTTAAAATCTCCATAGGCGACGTTTAAAGATTCTACAGGTTGCATGTTTTGAGTTACAGAGGAGTTCTAGGGCTATAATTATTTCTCTCGCTCTACCATTCGCGGAAATACCTCACATGTGTGGTTTAAACAGCGCTTTCATATGCGTTCACTTCTGTGCGCGAGCTCGGCGGGACGGAGTGTGTTTCTGGCTCCTAACTTTTTTAGCTGGCTCCTAGATTTTCAAGCAAATATGTCAAACTCTGATTTAGAGGCAGAAAAAAAACCTTCTTGATCATGTTTCTATTTGGAGTTTACTGGCAGAAAAAACATAAAAAAACTCTCCTAAACTCATCTAGACTTTTTACAAAAAATGCTCTATATGAGCGTTTTTTACTCCCAAGAGAACAGTGGGCCATATTCTCTCTAAATATCCGCCTGCTGCGCTTAGGGCACTTACACTCCGCTGTCCCAACTTACTGGAGCAGGTGTTGTATTCCCCAAACACTTGCTCCATAAGTTGGGACAGCGGAGTGTAAGTGTCCCGGCGTAGCCTGGCGGATCTCCAAGGGGGCGTCTTCTATTCAAATGAAGCGCGCCCCCGATGCGAAAGAACTGGGCATGCGCCGGGCTGCAAAAAGCCCAGTGCGCATGCTCCAGTTCTCGGCGGAAAACGTCAATGACGCCGACGTGTGCGTCATTGACGTAAAGTAGTATTCAAGAACGACTTACGTAAACGACGTACCCGACGAAAAAACACGACGTGGGACCCGACGCCATCCGTAACATGGCCTACGCGAGACTTGCGGAAACTTACCCCTCATATAGCAGGAGTAAGTTTCCGCTTACGCAAACGACGTTAGCGACGGTTACGCGACGCAAACTCGTTCGGGAATCGGCGTAGAAGGATCATTTGCATACGCAAATGACTCCTTCACGTAAATGCCATCTAGCGGAGGCCGGCGTCATTGCATTTAAGATCCGCCAGTGTAAGTGACTTACAGATGGCGGATCTTAAGTGTATCTATGCAAAAATGATTCTGAGAATCAGGAGCATAGATACACTGGCCAAAAAAGGGAGTTACGATGGAGTATCTGACTTACTCCATCGTAACTTCACTGAGAATATGGCCCAGAGTAACATCAATAAATAAAAATCCAAAACTGCAACATACTGTTGCAAGTATCAAATCTTCTTTAACCACTTACCCACTGGGCACTTAAACCCCCTTGCTAACCAGACCAATTTTTTAGATTTCAGTGCTCTCACATTTTGAATGACAATTACTCATGCAATACTGTACCCATATGAATTTTTTGTCCTTTTTTTTAACACAAATATATCTTTCTTTTGGTGGTATTTAATCACCTCTGGGTTTGTTTTTGTTTTTTTGCGCTATAAATGAAAAAAAAAATCTAAATTCTGTAAAAAAAAAAAATGCATTTTTCTTCATTTGTTATAAAATTTTGCAAAATAAGTAATTCATCTTCATACATTTTTGGACAAAATTTATACTGCTACATATCTTTGGTAAAAATAACCCAAATCAGTGTATATTATTTGGTCTTTGTGAAAGATATGGTACCAATCACTGAAAATTGATCACACCTGATGTACTGACTGTCTTGTCTACTTTCTTGAGACACTAACAAACCAAGAAAGTACAAATACCCTCCAAATAACCCCTTTTTAGAAAGTAAATATTCCAAGGTATTTAGTAAGAGGCATGGTGAGTTTTTTTGAAGTTGTAATTTTTCCCAGAATTCTTTGCAAAATTAAGATTTTTTTTAAATTTTTCCCCCAAAATTTTCATATTAACAGGTTATTTCTCTTTTGAAGGTCCCGGAGCACCAGGACAATGGAAACTCCCACTAAATAACCCCATTTTGGAAAGCAAACACCCCAATGTATATTATATGAGGTATAATGAGTCTTTTGAACATGTCATTGTTTCCCACATGTTTTTGGAAAATGTGGAAAGAAAATTAAAACCCCTTTATTTTTTTTTTTACACAAAGTTGTCCATTTATACAATATTTCTAACACATAGCATGTACATAGCAAAAATGACACCCCCAAAATATATTCTGCTACTCCTCCTGAGTATGGCGATAGCACATGTGTGAGACTTTTACACAGATTAGCCACATACAGAGGCCTGTTGATGACTGTTTTCTGCTGTCCAGTTGCCCAACAGTGTTCAGCTGCCTGTTTCTCTGCCTATGTCCTGCTGCCTGTTTGCATACCTGGGTCTCGCTGCTTGTGTGTCCCTGTCATTGTGCAGTTACTTGCCTGGGTCCTGCTGTCTGTCTCCAGCTGTGCTGTTGCCTGTTTCCCCTTGACTATTGCTGGTTGGGATCTGCAGGTTCTCGTAACTCTGGGGGCAGGGCGATGATGTCATCTTGAGCCGCAGAGGAAGGAAATCGGGCAAGCTGCCCACAAGTGTTTGAGGTAAGCTGACTAAACTGAACGGTAAGTGACTGTGCTGGGGGACCCGCGAAGTGTGGGAATGTGGATTGTGCAGGGGAACACTGCAAGGGGGATAAGATTGATCAGGGGAACACTGCAGGAGGGGGGGGGGTTGTGTTGGATGGTAATTTTGCTGGATAACATACAGAGGAGATAGGGATTATGCTGGGGATACTGCAAGAGGGTGGGTGGGGATTGTGCTGGGGAACACCGCAGAGGGGGGCGTGGATTGTGCTGGGGGATACTGGTGGGTGAGGGGTGGGGATTATGCTGGGGGTGTGAATTATGTTGAAGTGGGCTTGTTCACATTCAACATGTACAAACCTAGTGTACCCTCCCACATTCACAAAGGAGAGCGAGAGAAAGAGAATAATTTCTGTAACACCCCCTCTTTGGCAGAATAGATGCTGGATTTTTTTAAATTACAGAGATGACTTTCTGAAAATGCAATTAGACTCCTCTCTTCAATAGTAAGGAATTTCACAAATGTAATAACTGTTTAGTGTTTTGTGTAGGGGGTGTACTAATGGTGATTTTTGTTGCCGATCCTGGAGTCTTGCTTTAACTTAGTACAAAAGTCTCCATAGTCCATGTTTTAATTTTCATTAACACAAAGTCTTGACATGACACACATGAGCACCTCCGCATGTAATTGGAATTTCACTCGTTTTTCAGCCTCTCTTTCTCTAGACAGGCAAAGGCACATTTTTTTGTAGGTTAAACCCCTCCTACTTTGGCCGATCTTAGTTCCAGCACCCCAGAACATGTTGCAAACTCACTTGATCCCAGGTTTTCC
Organism: Rana temporaria; assembly: GCF_905171775.1. Classification (NCBI taxonomy): domain Eukaryota; kingdom Metazoa; phylum Chordata; class Amphibia; order Anura; family Ranidae; genus Rana; species Rana temporaria. The sequence goes on from NC_053494.1 coordinate 65,713,455, forward strand.
ATTAATACCTCAGCAATAAGTAACCAGAAAGCAGAGTAGAATCGCATATATCAATCAGTGATTAACTATCCTATCATACACTGTATCACTGTCCAAGGTGTTTCCTTGGCTTTAGGCTGAGTAAAGCTTACCAGTCTGTATCCAGCTGAGGTTTTATCATTGAAGATTAAGGGCCAGATTGACGATGGACTTACGTCGGCTTATCTCCACGTACGCCGTCGTAAGTCCGAATCCTAGCCGTTGTATCTATGCGCCTGATTCATAGAATCAGTTACGCATAGATTTGGGCAAGATACGAGCGGCGTAAGTCTCCTACGCCGTCGTATCTTGGGGTGCATATTTACGCTGGCCGCTAGGTGGCGCTTCCGTTGATTTCCGCGTTGAATATGTAAATTAGGTAGATACGCGGATTCACGAACGTACTTGCACCCGCTACGCCGTTTACGTTAGGCTTACGTCTGGCGTAAAGTTACCCCTGCTATATGAGGCGCAGCCAATGCAAAGTGGACATCGGCACAAGCGTATCTTATTACGTCGTTTACGTAAGTTGTACGTGAATGGGGCTGTGCGTAGGTTACGTTCACGTCACAGGCATTGAGCCGGCGTAACTTAGGGAAAAAATTTGACGTGATACTGAGCATGCGCGTGCATGCGTCGTTCTTTAAGCGCGTCATTTACGTGGGGTCAAGAATGATTTACATACAACACGCCCACCTCTTCCACATTTGAATTAGGCGAGCTTACGCCGTCCAATTTACGCTACGCCGCCGCAACTTACAGAGCAAGTGCTTTGTGAATACTGCACTTGCCCGTCTAAGTTGCGGAGGCGTAGCATAAATAGGATACGCTACGCCGGAACAAAGATACGCGCTCCTACGTGAATCTGGCCCTAAATGTGTGCCAAAAAGAGCCATTGCCGGTCTTGAGAAAGAGAGGCTGAAGAGGTGCTGAGTGAGATTCCAGTTACTGGCGGAGGAGCTTGTGTGTGTTGAGGGGGAAGATGTGTTTATGAAAAAGATAAAACATACACTTTAAATTGGACCTTCAGTAATTTTTTCATCTTTCCACCTATTAAATCTTCTGCCCTTGTTTTAACTTTGGATAGTAAAACATTTTTTTTTCTGCCAGTAAATACCTTATACAGCCCACTTCCTCTCTCTTGTCTGGTCATTAGCCTAGGTTCATGACATCATGCACAACTCTCGAGAGAGTTTGCCAGGAAGGGAGGGGGGCGAGTCATAAGAGGGCCATATGAGAGCTGCAGGACTGGAGGTGTGCCTCTGTATAAATCCAGGAAGTAAACAGGCAGCAGCTTCAGCTGCCCACAGTTAAAATGGATGCAGCCAAAGATCGTGGAGGAAGATTTCTGTAGCATATTTGTCAAGTACAGAATCACAGTATATATAAAATAATAAGTAGGGATGCACCGAAATTTTGGCTGAAAATTGTGTTTTCCGCACTTTGTCGAAAAAGGCTCAGGGTCATCCTGCTGCGTTGCGCATGTGTATTATCCCGGCGCGCCCCTCAGAGTCTCCCCTCTCTCCTCCTCCTTCTCACTCTTGTGTACATACATTACACAGCCTCCCTAGTGCCTGGTAATGCATGTCACACTGTGTGTCAAAGCTGGATCTGAATCGCCGTGCAGCAGCTGTAACAATGTTTTTGATCCAGCATCGCCAGCCGCTTCTCTCCGCCGGAGACAGCCCGGCAAATGATGCGGCTGAAGCTGTGACATTTCTTTTATTGGTGAGGCGGGGCCACCCGTCACGTGACCCCGCCCCCTCTGACGCAAGGGGGAAGCCAGGCTTCCCCAGTGACGTAGCAGAGGGTGCGTCAGAGGGGGACGGAGTCACATGACGGGTGGCCCCGCCTCACCAATAAAAGAAATGTCACAGCTTCAGCCGCATCATTTGCCGGGGTGTGTCCGGCGTAGAGAGGCGGCCGGCGATGCTGGATCAGAGACATCGTTACAGCTGCTGCACGGCGATTCAGATCCAGCTTTGACACACGGTGTGACATGCTTTACCAGGCACTGGTAGGCTGTACCTCATGGGCACTGATAGGCTGTACCTCATGGGCACTAGCAAGCTGCACATGATGGGCACTGGCAGGCTGCACATGATGGGCACTGGCAGGCTGCACATGATGGGCACTGGCAGGCTACAGGTCATGGGCACTGGCAGGCTGCATGTCATGGGCACTGGCAGGCTGCATGTCATGGGCACTGGCAGGCTGCATGTCATGGGCACTGGCAGGCTGCATGTCATGGGCACTGGCAGGCTGCATGTCATGGGCACTGGCAGGCTGCATGTCATGTTCACTGGCAGGCTGCACATGATGGGCACTGGCAGGCTGAACATGATAGACACTGACGGGCTGCATCTCATGGGCACTGGCAGGATGCTGCATGTCATGGGCATTGGCGGAATGCTGCATGTCATGGCCACTTGCAGGCTGCTGTATCTGCATGACATGGGCACTGGCGGGCTGCTACATATGGGCACAGGCACTGGTGAGGCTGCATGACAGGCACCGGCAAGGCTGCTGCATCTAATGGGCACAGACACTGGTGAGGCTGCATGAAGGGCACAGGCAGGCTGCTACATCTGACTGGTAGGCTGCATCTGACAGGCACTGGTGAAGCTGCATTTGATGGACACTGGTGAAGCTGCATTTGATGGACACTGGTGAGGCTGCATTTCATGGACACTGGTGAGGCTGCATTCATCTCCTGTACCACGTCTGCAGTCTCTGACCATCTCCTGTACCACGTCTGCAGTCTCTGACTGTCTCCTCTACCACGTCTGCAGTCTCTGACCATATCCTGTACCACGTCTGTAGTCTCTGACCATCTCCTGTACTAAGTCTGCAGTCTCTGACCATCTTCTGTACCATGTCTGCAGTCTCTGGCCATCTACTGTACTATGTCTGCAGTCTCTGACTATCTCCTGCATCATATCTGCTAGAGGTGCACCGCATGGAAATTTAGCTAATACTATTAGCAATGTGTTATATAAAAATGTATACGATGTATTTAAAATATAAAAATACATTTTATTTAAAATATATACTGTCATTTTTGGTATGGATCATTTTCGGTTTCGGTCTGACATTTTGTTTTATTTTGGTTTCGTTTCGGTTCTGAAATTTCCATTTCGGTGCACCTCTAATAATAAGCAAAGTGGTTGGAGGCAGGGGCATACCTAGAACATTTGGCACCCGGGGCAGATCCAATATCTGGCCCCCCCCCACGGTAAAATGTAAAAACACCCCACTGTGCCCCCTGCATCCTTCATTATCTCTTTGTCACTACTGTGTACCCCCTCTCCACAACTGCACCACGGGACCCCATTACATTTCACAGCACCCTGCACCTCTGGACCCCTTTACATTACACTGCACTTCTGGACCCCTTTACATTACACAGCACCCTGCATCTCTGGACCCCTTTACATTACACAGCACCCTGCATCTCTGGACCCCTTACATTACACAGTACCCTGCACCTCTTTACATTAAACAGCACCCTGCACCTCTGGACCCCTTTACATTGCACAGCACCCTGCACCTCTGGACCCCTTTACAATACACAGCACCCTGCATCTCTGGACCCCTTTAAATTACACAGCACCCTGCATCTCTGGACCCCTTACATTACACAGCACCCTGCACCTCTGGACCCCTTTACATTACACAGCACCCTGCACCCCTTTACATTACACAGCACCCTGCATCTCTGGACCCCTTACATTACACATCACCCTGCATCACTGGACCCCTTTACATTACACTGCACTTCTGGACCCCTTTACATTGCACAGCACCCTGCATCTCTGGACCCCTTTAAATTACACAGATCCCTGCATCTCTGGACCCCTTACATTACACAGCACCCTGCACCTCTGGACCTCTTACATTACACATCACCCTGCATCACTGGACCCCTTTACATTACACTGCACTTCTGGACCCCTTTACATTACACAGCACCCTGCATCTCTGGACCCCTTTAAATTACACAGATCCCTGCATCTCTGGACCCCTTACATTACACAGCACCCTGCACCTCTGGACCCCTTTACATTACACAGCACCCTGCACCCCTTTACATTACACAGCACCCTGCATCTCTGGACCCCTTACATTACACATCACCCTGCATCACTGGACCCCTTTACATTACACTGTACTTCTGGACCCCTTTACATTGCACAGCACCCTGCATCTCTGGACCCCTTTAAATTACACAGATCCCTGCATCTCTGGACCCCTTACATTACACAGCACCCTGCACCTCTGGACCTCTTACATTACACACCACCCTGCACCTCTGAACCCCTTTACATTACACTGCACCGCTGGACCCCTTTACATTACACAACACCTTGCATCTCTGGACCCCTTTACATTACACAGCACCTCTGGACCTCTGGACCTCTTACATTACACACCACCCTGCACCTCTGAACCCCTTTACATTACACTGCACCGCTGCACCTCTTTACATTAAACAGCACCCTGCACCTCTGGACCCCTTTACATTGCACAGCACCCTGCACCTCTGGACCCCTTTACAATACACTGCACCCTGCATCTCTGGACCCCTTTAAATTACACAGCACCCTGCATCTCTGGACCCCTTACATTACACAGCACCCTGCACCTCTGGACCCCTTTACATTACACAGCACCCTGCACCCCTTTACATTACACAGCACCCTGCATCTCTGGACCCCTTACATTACACATCACCCTGCATCACTAGACCCCTATACATTACACTGCACTTCTGGACCCCTTTACATTGCACAGCACCCTGCATCTCTGGACCCCTTTAAATTACACAGATCCCTGCATCTCTGGACCCCTTACATTACACAGCACCCTGCACCTCTGGACCTCTTACATTACACACCACCCTGCACCTCTGAACCCCTTTACATTACACTGCACCGCTGGACCCCTTTACATTACACAGCACCCTGCATCTCTGGACCCCTTTACATTACACAGCACCTCTGGACCCCTTTACATTACACAGCATCCTGCACCTTTGGACCCCTTACATGACACAGCACCCTGCACCTCTGGACCCCTTACATTACACAGCACCCTGCACCTCTGGCCCCTTTACATTACACAGCACCCTGCATCTCTGGACCCCTTTACATTACACTGCACCCCTTTACATTAGACTGCACCTCTGGACAGTGCAGACCCCCCTACAGAACCCCCTACAATGCAGACCCCCCTACAGAACCCCCCTACAATACAGACCCACCCCTACAGTTCAGACCCCCCCCTACAATACAGAACCCCCCACAATACAGAACCCCCCTCATATACAGAACCACCCCCTATACAGATACCACCCCCTACAATACAGAACACCCCCCCACAATACAGAACCCCCCTCATATACAGAAACCACCCCCTACAATACAGAACACCCCCCCCCCCACAATACAGAACCCCCCAGAATACAGAATCCCCCCTCATATACAGTACCACCCCCTAAAAAACAGACCCCCCCCCCCCCACAATACAGAACCCCCGCTGAATACAGAACCCCCTTTACAGATACCACCCCCCTACAATACAGAACCCCCCTCAAATACAGAACCCCCCCTATACAAATACCACCCCCTACAATACAGAACACCCCCCCCCCACAATACAGAACCCCCCCACAATACAAAACCCCCCTCATATACAGAACCCCCCCTATACAGATACCACCCCCTACAATACAGAACACCCCCCCCCCCACAATACAGAACCCCCCCATAATACAGAACATCCTCATATACAGAACACCCCCCCTCATATACAGAACACCCCCCCTTACAATAGTGCACACACCCCCCTTGCCTTCAGACCCGTAATTCCGTCAGACAGATGATCATCAGCGCGCCGCGTGTTACACTACACACACAGTCAGCACAGCACAGGGGGAGGCGGCCGCAACTTCACGCTGCTCGGCTGTGTGACTGTCAGTGTCAGACAGTCACAGCCGATACTATCAGAGCTGCGGGCGCTGCGCTGCCACAGAGAAGGGGATAATTGCGGCTGGGTCCTGGGTATCACTCGGGTACGGCTTGCACGAGTCACACCCCCCCCCTGAAAAGCCACGCTTCAGCCTGCTGTGTCTTACCTAGACAGTATTCTGCCGCTGGCGCGGCCTCCCTGTCACCGCGCCATCATCATGCCGCACGCTAAGTAGCCCTCTTCATTCGTGGAGGGGGGCGTCGGCCTGACACCCCCCCCCCCCCCAGTGTGTGGCACCCGGTGCGGCCTGCCCCCCCTGCTTAGTATGCCTCTGGTTGGAGGGAAGCTTCAGAATGGCAAGGAAGTTTTTATTACAAATTATGTGAGCAGACTGCAGTTCCTCTTTAATTATGTTGCAGTTTGGTACTTTAATTAATTTCTGTTACACTAGTATAGTTTTGTTATAATTCACTAGGAGAATAAAGCCTCATACACGCTCCTGCCTCAAATGCATGTTAGCCATACTTGCCAACAGTCCAGATTTTCCCGGGACAATCCCAATTTTGGGACCCTCGTCCTGATCAAAGGCCATCCCGATTAAAATACCGGGATTTTGCTTTTGTCCCAGGAAATCAGGACTGTTTTTGGCACCAGAAGGGACTTCGCTGGGGACGCCCGATGTAAGAAAGCACTCTGCTGGGGACACCTGATGTAAAAAAGAACATCACTGGGGACACCTGATGTAAGGAAGCACTCCACTGGGGACATATGATGAAAGGAAGCACTCTGCTGGGGACACCTGATGTAAGGAAGGACTCCACTGGGGACACCTGATGTAAGGAAGCACTCTGCTGGGTTTGCCATGGTCAACCAAAGAAATTGAGTGCATGTGCTCAGGGTCATATCTAGAGGTTGCCTTTGGGAAATAGACATATGAGTGTTGCCAGCAGTGCTGCAGAAGTTGAAGGGGTAGGGGGGCCAGTCTGTCAGTGCTCAGACCATTGCATCAAATTGGTCTGCATGGCTGTCGTCCCAGAAGGAAGCCTTTTCTAAAGATGATGCACAAGAAAGCCCGCAAACAGTTTTCTGAAGACAAGCAGACTAAGGACATGGATTACTGGAACCCGAGTCCTATTGTCTGATGAGATATATGTATTTGGTTCAGAGGGTGTCACACGTGTGTGGCGGTAACCAGGTAAGGAGTACAAAGACAAGTGTGTCTTGCCTATAGTCAAGCATGGTGGTGGGAGTGTCATGGTCTGGGGCTGCATGAGTGCTGCCTGCACTGGGGAGCTACAGTTCATTGAGGGAACCATGGATGCCAACATGTGCTGTGACATACTGAAGCAGAGCCTGATCCCCTCCCTTCGCAGACTGGGTCGCAGGGCAGTAGTCCAACATGATAACAACATCAAACACACCTCTAATACGACCACTGCCTGGCTAAAGAAGCTGAGGGTAAAGGTGATGGACTGGCCAAGCATGTCTCCAGACCTAAACCCTATTGAGCATCTGTGGGGCATCCTCAAATGGAAAGTGGAGGAGCACAAGGTCTCTAACCTCCACCAGATCCGTAATGTCATCATAGAGAAGTAGAAGAGGACTCCAGTGACAACCTGTGAAGCGCTGGTGAACTCCATGCCCAAGAGGGTTAAGGCAGTGCTAGAAACTAATGATGGCCACACAAAATATTGACACTTTTGTTGCCAGTGGTTTAGACATTAATGACTGTGTGTTGAGTTATCTTGAGGGGGCAAATGTACACTGTTATACAAGCTGTACACTCACTACTTTACATTGTAGAAAAGTGTAATTTCTTCAGTGTTTTCACATTAAAAGATATAATTAAATATTTATAAAAATGTGAGGGGTGTACTCACTTTTGTGAGATACTGTATGTAGGGAGGCCAACCTGCACCTGCCTACATGCTTATTAATAAATGTTAGATCTCTGTTATATCGCCACAACATAGAAAATCCTGAAAGTAAAGAATTTTTACATTTAAAAGCTTACCTGTCCTTAAATAACCCCCTACCACCACCACCAAAACTCACTCCCATCACTGCACTGTAAGCATTATCCAGCAGTCCTATACAACACTCTGAAAGCCACATCACAAGGCTTCCTAAAGGGAACCAGATACATATTTGCTGGCAATGCAGGGTTCTAGCCAATACAGAAAGCTACATTAGTGAGCACTTTAAAGCTGTAGCTACCAAAGAAATCTTTCTAGAATACAAATTAGTCCTTCTAAAACCAAAAAGATGGAAAAAGTCCAATGCCTGAGGACAATAACAAACAACAGAGGCGTGCTAGAAGCAGAAGGCTCTGTGCCAATCTTTTACAAGATGGCTGCATAATCCTACCTCTCTAAACATGCTCCGGTGTCTCCCAACAATCAAGAAATATATTTATTTTTAACGGCTGCATTCCTAGCATCTTTTACAACTTTACAAACCAGTTAGACCACTCTTCTTAGAAAGTCTACAGTTATTGTAGATCATTTGTTTACAAACTCTGTAATGTTAAACCTTGAATCTTTTACATAGCAAAATACTTTTACTCCACACAACCTCAAGGTTATAAAGATGGCATATGCATTTGTTCAGTCACTGAACAATAAGGTTATATATTAAGTTTTTTTTTATGTATACAACTGAGCTTCTCCTTCTTACAAGCACAATGATGAATTGGTGTCTGGAATGGATATTTGGGGGGAACCCCACGTAATTTTTTTTAAGTTTGACGCGGGGTTCCCCTTAATATCCATACCAGACCTGAAGGGCCTGGTAATTGAATTTGGGGGGACCCCCACGTTTTTTTTTTATGAATGACTTTTCTCTGTATTGCCGGGAGCCGACAATTCATTATAGCCACGAGTGATTTTAAATGACTTTTTTTCCTTCAGAGCGCTACTTCACAGGCATACTAAACACCCCCCCCCCCCCAGGTACGAAATTTAAAGGAATATTTCACTTTTATTGTTTCACTTTAAGCATTATTAACCTCCCTGTTGGTATGATTATTTCAGATTTTAGGTGCTGAAAGCGGTACCATTATTTTGCAAGGAAATTTGGCGTTTTACATTGTAGGCCTGTAATTCTTAGAAATAACTCACTTAAATCTGTCCGAACAAGAGTCTAGCAGACATCTCGGGTATGAAAAAGTTTGAAAAACAAAATCATAAATTATAATATAATAAATAATTATAACAAATAATAATATAATTATAATAAAAATTATTCAATAATGTAATCAACTCAAAATCACTGAAATTTGCTCAGTTGCAGAATTGTCGCTGTCATTACTTTTTTTTTTTTTATGACGAATTTCCCCACAAATCGATATCGCTCAATTCTGCAAGTGATTCTAATTTATTATCACTGTTTTCTAGCTGATCTGAAGTCACTTTTGATATAAAGGGACACTTTTTGGTTGCTATGGACAATCTCCAGTTTGCAGGCAGAAAGAACAGTTTTTATTTTATAAAAGTACATGCAGAACACTAGGCAGACCACTAGGGACAAAGGGGGTGTGTATTTTTTACATACAGTACTGTAATCTGTAAGATTACAGTATACTGTATGTAATGTGTTTATTTACTTTTTTGAATTTGGCGGCGTTCTCCGCCCTGTGCGTCGTAACGTCGCAGGGAACGGAGCTCGGCGGCACAGGGACACTGTGAATTGAGCGAGACACTGCTCGCTCACACAGCGCGGCAGTGTCGCAGGATCCAGGGACAAGGTAAGTAAAACCTGCCTGTGGCTACTGCGAGGCGATCCCGAGTGTGGCTCGGGGTTACCGCTTTTGGTACAGAAATCTTACCCCGAGCCACACTCGGGAATACCGCCAGGGGGGTTAAAATCACTGCTCCTGAAAAAACAGCAGTTTTTAAAACTTTTTTTTTGCATTGATACTTGTCCCCTGGGGCATGACCCAGGTCCCCAAACACTTTTTAGGACAATAACTTGCATATTAGCCTTTAAAATTAGCACTTTAGATTTTAAATGTTCGAGTCCCATAGACTTTAATGGGATTCTAAAGTTCACACAAACTTTCGATCTGTTCGCAGGTTCTGGTGCGAACCGAACGGCTCAGTGTGAAGTTTCCACAGTCTGTGTTGATTTGGGGAGCCATGTCATCTGCTTGTCCACTGTGCTTCATTAAGTCCAGGGGCAATGCAGCCATCTACAAGAAGATTTTGAAGCACTTCATGCTTCCTTCCGCAGACCAGCTCTATGGGGAAGCTGATTTCATTTTCCAGCAGGACTTGGCACCTGCCAACACTGCGAAAAGCACCAAAACCTGGTTCAATGACTGTGAGATTACTGTGCTTGATTGGCCAGCAAACTTGCCTGACCTGAACCCCATAGAGAATCTATGGGGCATTGCCAAGAGAAAGATGAGAGACATGAGACCGAACAATGCAGAAGAGCTGAAGGCCGCTATTGAAGCATCCTGGTCTTCCATAACACCACAGCAGTGCCACAGGCTGATAGATTCCATGCCACACCGCACTGAGGCAGTAATTGCTGCAAAAGGGGCCCAAACCAAGTACTGAGTACATATGCATGCTTCTACCTTTCAGAGGTCCGATATTGTTCTATGTACAATCCTTGTTTTATTAATTGCATGTATTATTCAAATTTCCTGAGATTGTGGATTTGGGGTTTTCATGAGCTTTAAGCCATAATCATCATAATTATGACAAATCACGGCTTGAACTATCTTGCTTTGTATGTTATGAGTCTATCTCATTTATTAGTTTCACCTTTTAAGTTGCATTAGTGACATAAATGAACTTTTGCACAATATTCACATTTTTCGAGTTTCACCTGTAATTTGACATGCTTCTTTTATTTGGTGCTACTAGACTAGACTTTGAGCAGAGCTGAACATTTGGCTAATACTACTAAATGCAATAACCACTGATCTTCAGTGTGAAAATTATAGCATATTTTGTATCCACTACAATGTTAGGATCATAGGGCTTATAATTGGTTAGCGTGCATTTGGACTAAAGTTTGGACTCTTGTTATTGTGTTTTACCATAATACATTAATGAAGAAAGCACAAAGAAAACAATGTATCCACTTATTGGTATCAATCTAAAGCAAACCAAAAAATAAAATAAAAAGGTCTTCAGGATTTTATGTCTGAATATGACTCTATTATCGACACTGGGGAGAGGTAGGCAGCACTTAAAATAAGGAACATTTATTGAAATTTAGTCTGGTAATGAAGTTATGAACCACCATTCTTCATATGTTTTTCATTCACTTGTCAATATAAAGGTAAAATAGTTGTGCTACTTCTAAACAATGTGGGCCAGATTCACAAAGAGATACGACGGTGTATCTACAGATACACCATCGTATCTCTGACTTACACTGGTCCTATCTATGCGCCTGATTCATAGAATCAGATACGCATAGATAGGGCTAAGATCTGACAGTGTTACACTGTGTTACACTGTCGGATGTTTTTTTCAATTTAAAAATGGCGCCGGGGGCGTTCCCGCTGATTTACGATAAATAATATGTAAATCAGCGAGATACGCAAATTCACGAACGTACGCGGACCCGTCGCAGTGTTCTTACGTCTTTTCCTTAGCGGTTTTCCCGTCGTATACTTACCCCTGTTTTTAGCAGGCGCAGCCAATGTTAAGTATAGCTGGCGTTCCCGTGTCGAATTTGAATTTTCCAACGTCGTTTGTGTACGCCGATTCACGAACACGCGCGTCGCAAGTCCCGCTCACGTCGAAACCACTGACGTCCTAGTGACGTCAGTGGGAGCAATGCACGCCGGGAAATTCCCCGGACGGCGCATGCGCATTTAAATCGGCGCGGGAACGCGCCTGATTTAAATAGTACACTCCCCTAGCCGCGGAATTAGAATTCCGCCGGGGGATTTAGGATCCGCCGTCGCAAGTTTGGAGGTAAGTGGTTTGTGAATTAGCCACTTGCCTCCTAAACTTGCGGGAGCGGATCTTAATTCACGTAGATCGAGCGGATCTATAGATCCGCTGAGCTACGTGAATCTGGCCCTGTATGTCTAGATATAAATACCATGCTTCAAGTGAATGGTTAAATTTGAAAGAACATAACCAGCAGTATATGCGATTGCAAAGTATTCACAAAACAAGTAATATATCAAATAGTGCAAAGTGATGAATAGATAAATGAAATTCTGTGCATAAAAGTTCACATAGGATGAACTAAAAAGTCCAATTCCAAAGTGAAGCAAAGATGATGCTTTGAAGATAAAGGTTGAAAGGTGTTTCCACCACCACCGAGGGGATGAGGAGTAGAACACTCCTTGAAGTGCACACCAGAAAAAAAGGGAGGACCCTTACCAGATGTGATGGACCTACTATTAGTAGCGAGGTCATTGGCGCTTACAGATATACCCCTCTGCTGGGTCCTTGGTATGTCCAAGATGCGGGTCCTTCTCTACTCCTATCTTTCTTACACGCCACACCAGTTCACCATGCAATGCAAAGAGGAAACTTCCCTCTAGTAGAAAGCTGTGCGGCTGCGGCTGCGGCTGCTGTGCACACACCGGCAGATGCAGAGTTTCATTTATCTATTCATCACTTTGCACTATTTGATATATTACTTTGTTTTGTGGATACTTTGCAATCGCATATACTGCTGGTTATGTTCTTTCAAATTTAACCATTCACTTAATGCATGGTATTTATATATAGACAGAGTACATTGTTTAGGAGTAGTGCAACTATTTTACCTTTACATTGTTTACCTTGCATGGATATCGCATGTTTTTGTGTCGCAGCTTTTTCCTCATAGGAGTTTTTATTTCACTTTTTCACTTTTAGCGCAGTATAGGCCCCTTTTTATTTACATCTTGTCAATATAATTGCCTTTTTTTAAGAGAAAGCATGATTACCTCATTAGCTCAGGACTGATGAAGAGGAATGCAGTGTACAGAACCATTAACAGGACACTCAGCAGGTAGTAGGGACCAAAAGTTTTGAAAATAATCTTTAGGAGTGATTGATTGTTCATCTGCATGCTTGGACTTTTCAGCAGCACTTCAGTTTCATCTTCGTGAAAGATCTGAATGTCTTTATTAATTTGTGGCTTAGAGAATGTAGTGCGTACTTCCAACCTGTTATTGAGAAAGCATTATAATATTAACTGCATAAGGAAATATGTTCAGTGAATTTTTCTATTTAGGAAATGTGAAATTCAAATTTAATTTTTTCTCTGCACCCATGTAATCTTTGTGTTTGCATATAGTGCAGCCTCATACTTTATGTGCTATTGTGCTATCTACAATAGATGCACTACCACTGTGTGCTGGCCTTGGAATCAAAACAAAACTCTGTGTAAGATATAGTTAACTTTGCAAAAAAAAAAAATAGTTGCTCTTCTCAAAATTATATGTATACTTATTAAGGTACAGTATATATTGCAACCAGTTAATTAAAAAAACACTTAAAAACCGATTTTCAGTTCAGCTGGGGCTCCATCCTCATATGGCTAGCATTTCAGGGGCCTCTTAGGCATAGTCTAGCCTCTAAATTTAATGCTTAAGCTACCCTAATCAATATTCTTGTTTTTTTTCGATGTTATTTTTTCCCTTTTTTTCCCCATCCTTTTTATTTTTACCTGTTCTTCTGTTTATATTCGCTTATTGGTTTTTGATTATCCTTTCTTTTTTGTTATATCTCTCCGGGAGGTATCTTGATTACACTTAGATGTATTGTGATTTATTGTCTTTATATTACCGTATTTATCGGCGTATACCGCGCACTTTTTTCCCCTGAAAATAGGGGGAAAATAACGGGTGCGCGCTATACGCCGATAGTGTACCTTGGGCTCGGAGGGGAAGGAGGGGGACGAGCGCTGCCAAGTGCCGCCGAGCGCCGCCGGAATCCACGAGCCGTCTCTCCTGTTTACTCGGCTCTAACGTCACACACACAGTCCCGCTTACACCACTGGCATTGGACAAGTGTTCTATCAATCACAGGAGCTGGTCCGATGGCGGAGGCGGGACTGTGTATGTGACTGCCGCCGAATGAACAGGATGAACAGGAGATGACGACTCAGTGATTCCCTCACTCCGCAAGAGAATGTGAGGCTGCAAATGGGCACATAGGCTGTATCTAGGCAAATAAAACTTAGGGGCACATAGACTGGAGCTGGGCACATAGGCTGCATTTAGGCTGGAGCTGGGCACATAGGCTGCATTTAGGCTGGAGCTGGGCACATAGGCTGCATTTAGGCTGGAGCTGGGGCACATAGGCTGCATTTAGTCTGGAGATGGGGCACACAGGCTGCATTTAGGCACACTGACCACAAAATTAAAAAAAAAAAAAAAATTCCTGAAACTTCCCTCTGAAATTGGGGTGCACGTTATACGCCGATAAATACGGTATTTCTTATTTCTTGAAAATAAAATACTTTGAAAGTAAAAAAACACTTAAAATAAATACTCTTGTATATTGAACTGGCAACAGCTCATGAAGTATACATAGTGAAAAGAGAACAGTGAACTTTGAGGAGGCATTCTTCTTCTTACAGTTTCATAAAGTAATGCCTGGCAAAAGTTAATTCCATTTCCTAATCTATTATCTCCTATTAAACTACATAATGTCTAAAAGTAAAATGTTTTTTTTTTTAAACATATAAACAGTTCATGTGAAATGGAATAGGTTAGACCAGGGGTCTCCAAACTGCGGCCCGAGGGCCAGATGTGGCCTTTTGCTAGCCTTAATCTGGCCCTTGGGACACAATTCCTTCCACTGATATGAGGCACTATTCCTCCCACTGACACCAACAATGGGACACTATATCTTCCACGGATAACAATGATGGGATACTATTCCTTCTACTAATAGGGGGAATACTCTTCCTAATATTGACCACCAACCCTGAGGCCATATTTATTCTCACTGACATTTTCTGCCCCTGCAGGCCACAATCCGGTCCTCCTAAAGTCTGAAGGACAATAAAGTGACCCTTTGTTTGAAAAGTTTGAAGACCCCTGGGTTAAACTATTATAGAACAGTAATAGGAACAAAAGATATATATACAGTAGTTTTTTCAATCTAAAAGGCACTTACGGCTTGGTTTTATACCATTGCTTCTGTATCTCTTTTGAGAACCTCTGTAAAATTTCTTCAGCTGTGTCGGATTTCCTCAGGGACCAAATATCTTCAGCTTTCAATGGTTGTTTGTAACCTCTGAACATAATCCTTATAAATAAAACAAATGCAAAAAGTGAGTGGATAAGTAGGGTAGTGATAGGGTAGTACTAAGCAACATCAAATTTCTGTGCCATATTTTTTTCATAACTTTTTATTTGGATAATAGGCAAAATCAAGACATAAGTTCCTGGCTTCAAACAAAAAGCGACATGTATAGTGGTTAACAAGTAATTTCTTTACCTGCATTACCAGATAATTTCTCTGTGTCAGGCCTCGTACACACGACCGTTTTCCTTGACAGAATCCATCAAGAAACTTGGTGGCAGAGCTTTTTTGCAGAGGAAAACGGTCGTGTGTATGTTTTTCACCGAGAAAACTGTTGTGGAACTCGACGAGAAAAAAAGAGAACAAGTTCTCTCTTTCCTCGTCGGGAGTCTCAATTTCCTCACCGTGTTTCTCATCGGGCTGGTTTACGATGAGAAACACAATCGTGTGTATGCTAAGAAACCCGTGCATGCTCAGAATAAAGTATGAGATGGGAGCGCACCTTCGGTAAAAGTAGCGTTTGTAATGGAGATAGCACATTTGTCACGCTGTAATAGACTGAAAAGCGCGAATCGTCTTTTACCAAACTTTTACTTAACACGCAGTAACATGAGATTAGCAAAAGCAGCCCCAGGGGTTGTGCCAGTGGAATCGAACTTCCCCTTTATAGTGCCGTCGTACGTGTTGTACGTCACCGTGTTTGAGAACGAGGAGATTTGGTCTTGACAGTGTGTACGCAAAGAAAGCTTGACAAGATTCTCGACAAGCCTGACAAGGAACTCGTTGAGGAAAACAACGTTTCTTTTACGACAAGTTCCCCAGTCGTGTGAACGAGGCCTAACAGTTTATTAATCAAATGTCAGAGGAAAGGATTGCTTTAATGGACAATAAGAATTTCTCACTATTAGTTCCAGAGTCAGATTAGAGAGTAAAATGCTAAATCTGGCAATGATTGTAAAAACACCTCTTAATTTAGACACCTTAATGGATAGGCCCAAATAATGTGAACTAGAACAAAATCTCACCCCCTATGCCAAACTATACGCTTTAATAGGTGAGCCTGCTCTTTAAAAAAGAAGTATGGCCAAAGCTATTTTGGCTCTATTTCTCCTATGGATCACAGCAGTGCACTCCGTTCAGCTGGTCCAGGCCCTGGAAAGATCCCAACTTGAGCCCTGGTTCACACTGGTGCAATTTGAAATGTCAAATCGGCTGCATTTGCCGGCAATGGCACTGTCCTAATCGGTGCGACTCTGCATCTGCGGTGCTGCACCCATTTCAAAAAGTAGTTTCTGTACTGCTTTTTGCGATTTTGGCCAGCGATTTACATTGATATCTATGCAGAAACTGCACAGATGTCTCTGTAATCGCACACGAAATCGGGACTGACAAGCAGGAGTGAAATTGTGCGAGTTCAGATGAACTTGCATGGATTCATTCCCGCAGCCCAGTGTAAACCTGGGCTTAATGTTAGGATCCCACCCCCTCTACAGCCCAGAGCTCCAGTGAGCGCTGGTGGCATAGAGCAGAGAGCTGGTGACCAACAGTCATTGGCTTTCCACTCAGAGTAGAGGAGAGAACTGAGAGATTGCTTAGTTCTCAGTGCAGAGCTGGCGGGGGACAGATGCAGCATCAGAATGATGATGTATTATTTAGGTGAATATTAAAAAAAATTGAGTTTTTTTAAACCCATACTTCTCTTTGAACTAAAACAGCCAAAAATCATGTGGCTGCAAATCCATACATAAAGCATGCAGAGATAATCAGTAAGCACACCTAATTCAAAGACTGTACCGTATTTGATGGCTACATGGCTCCCTGTAAAATGGAAGAATGATTGATGATGGTATGTGGACTTTTTAGAATCAAAATAGCATCCTCTGCTTGGCGTGTGTCTATATCTATAGACTTCATTAAGAGTATGAACACCACATATTAACTACAAACATGACTGAACACCTCTCACTATTTTTTTTTTATTAAAACGTCATATACAATATTAAAATATAGCAGATCTTAATGTTTGGTTTTACTTACTCAGTAAACCAGCTGAATGTCATTTGGGAAATCAAAGAAGCATCTGTCACAGGATTTGGATTCTAGAATAATAATTATAACAGCAATAATAATAATAATAAAAATATGAATCAAATGCAAGATAAATCTTCACTCTAAACAAATATAAAAACACAACATAATGCAGTTATGCAGTATTCCTTAAAGCGGTAGTGATCCACGGCCTTTCACATTATGAAATACTTACCGTGCCTTAAAATGAAGCCCTGCAGCAAAGTGCTGTCACCGTTAACAAGGCTTCCATCTTCCCCCGGTCTTTCTTCCATGTTCGCTGGCTCTGGTCCTGTAAATGGCTGAGCCATGATGTTGTAACTCCTGCACATGCACATGGGAGTCATGGTTTACAGAGCTCTGATGGAACGGCACGGGTAGGCCGTCGCTTTAGAGCGCATGCGCTGAAAATGTCACTGGCTACATCCAGTGTGAATATCTCCTAAACATCGGAAGTTTAGGAGATAGTTACTGTGTCTACAGATAAGCCTTATTATAGGCTTACCTTTGGTTCAAAAGCGGAGTTTACTACCACTTTAAAAAAACATTAAAGGGTTCGTAATTCCTATCAATGGAATTCTCTTATTTTCTTCCTTTTGGTCTATTAAAGGTTAAAGCATGCAGTGATAAGTTATTCTGGTATTCTTCTATAAATTCTGTTGATACTGGTCTAAAAATATTGCACTGCAAATCAGATGGAAAACAACACAGAGATGACAGAAAAAGGTTTGAAGATATCTCTTGAACCTGGACCTGACACAGCACAGGGAGAAAAACCGTGAGAAGAAGCAGAGGGAAAAGAACCGGAGGAAGAAGACACATAGCTACGATGGGGCACATTCTTCATTTTTAATAAAGGACTTTGCAAAAACCATCTCTTGTTTTTTATAACACTACACGTCTTCTTTTTTTTGGTGAATGGGTAGGGGTACAATGTACCCCATACTCATTCACATGGGGAGGGGAGTGATCTGGGGCCCCCCTTGTTAAAGGGGCCTTTCAGATTATGATAAGCCCCCTGCATGCAGACCCACATAACCACCGCCCAGGGTTGTCGGGAAGAGGCCCTAGTCCCAATCAACATGCTCCAAAGTAAGCACCCCCCATGTTGAGAGCATGTGGCCTGGAGTGGCACAGGAGGGGGAGGGAGGATCGCTCGTCCCCACCCCTTCCTGACCTGCCAGGCTGCATGCTTGGATAAGGGTCTTGTATGGATTTTGGGGGGGGGACACCATTTTTTTGGCTTGGGGGTTCCTCTTAAAATCCATACCAGACTCTTTCTTGGTCTACCTGACATTGACTTGGTATCAAAAGAGCCCCTTAATTTTCCTTTTCTTAATAAGTGATTAAACAGTACTGACTGGCATATTCAAGGCTTAGGATATCTTTTTATATGCTTTTCCATCTTGTGATAGCTAACAAACTCATTGACTATTTATACACAACGCTAATTGTGATTTTAAAAGCCACAAAATTAACTTTTAATTGTCATTTTAACCTGTGTGTGCCACCTTCTGTGTCTGTACCAAGGCTAAACATTACAGGGTATGTAAACTTTTTATCACGGCCATTTGGGTGATTTCTGTTATCATTGTTTTAAAAGGATCCAAAATACTATGTCATAATAAATGGCTTCATGTGATTGCTATCCTTAACTAAAAGACAGTTTTTTGGCATTATCAGTCATATTTTCAATATTATTGGCAACATTTCAAAATTTCTGCCAGGGCATGCAAACGTTTAAACACAACTGTATATGCGAAAAAAACATACAAAAAACTAATTAATTTATGTCCATTGAATGATTTATCGGTCATTACATGATGGAACTATCATTTGCTCTCACGGCCGAATGTTCGTTTTTTCGAAAAATGGCTTTGAAAGATTTTTCAGCATAAGTAACCTGCCCTTGATGAGTGGGTAAGTGAAAAAAAGGATTTCACCTTGCACTTTGCCACTGCCAGTGGTCATTAGGCTACATTCACACCTGAATGTATAATTTTCAGGAAGAAAGTTGCGCGATTTTGACAGGTTAAAAGGTCCCCAATGTAAAAAGCAGAAAACGCCTGTAATCTACCAAAAAAGTAGCTCCTGTACTTGAGCGCTGGCGTTTTGCTTCAGGCGACAGAATGCTCAGATGTGAACAAGGACTATTGAAATGAATGGGATTTGTCTTGTTGGGCATTTTTAGAGCTGAGGCTTACAGTAGAAAAACGCCTAGGTGTGTGAACAGAGCCTTAAGATAGATGTAATGTACCCATCTACCTAGATGCCCGGTGAACTGAACTATTGTAACGGGGGCATATTCCTACAGAGTGTGTGTTGCAGTGTATTCCAAGTGACATACAAACTTAAATGAAAGTGACGAAAAAGGAATTCTCAAGTTTTTAATAGGGTGGAAGTGTTTTACTTACCTCTACTCATCCCAGAACAGCATACTGAAAGCTGCCTCCTTCTCTCCTCTCTGCTTCACTGTAGTATTGACTGGCTAGTTGTTGGTTAATAGTCTGCACCATCATAACAATGATGTGTTCTGGCATGAGGTCTGGTGCTGCATGAGTTTTTGAAGCAAGGTAGGTGAAAAAGAGTACTCAACCCACACTAGTAATGACAGCATCCACTACAACTCGGGGCTCTCCAATATGCAAATACTTGCTTCGTAGCAGTTGGTTTCTGAGACTGAAAATTATACTCAATAACCAATATCTCAGAGTAGAAGGTGGCCCTGCTATTAATTTTAGAAAGCACAGTTTGTATTTGTATATTGGAACACGCTGGGTCTAAGGATCCTGAGGCATTCAAAAAGATATAGGAAAAAATGTCCATGAGAATGCCTTATTTTTATTATTGTGCTGCTGCAGTACAATTTTTTTGCAGAAAAAAGTTTGCTTTAAACAGTTAAAAATTAAGTTAAAAATACACGGTCTATCTCAGGGCCGGTACAAGGCAGGGGCGGATGCCCTGGGCGGTTTGATTTGCGGGCGGGAGGGGGGTGCAGGTGAAGTGCCTGCAGTGTGCTTCACTGTACACACTAGCTGGCGCCGCTAGCTTACAGTAGTCATCTTTAACTTACTACTGTAATGTGCCGAGTGCGCTCCTGCACCCGGCACAAGCCTACACAGTCCACACCAGCCATACCTGTCAGTGCTGCCCCTTCTCTCTCCCTAGAAAGGGACTTTGTTGTCCCGTCCCAGCGGTGTGACATCACTCACGGCCGGAGGCGGAAGAGGAGGAGATAAGAGAGCTACTGCCGAAGCTGCGGGAGGAGCCGCCGAGGAGGAACCAGCAGAAGTTCAGCAACAAAGTGTGTGCATCACCAGGACTTTTTTCACCTCTGGCAGCCCTCTCATCTCCTGGCTTTTCTGTGTTAGCTCTGAGCACTCACTGCTGCTGCCCTCAAGCACAATTCTGCTCCCAGCACTGTAAGCTAGTGATTCCAGATGCAGCTTGTCCCTGCTTGCTGCTCCTACTGATAACATTGCAGCACGGAGCCGAGAAGCTCTGAAACTCCTCCTCGGCCCTGTGCTACAGCAGGCAGAGCTCTCTGTAAAGTTGTGGGGGAATATGTGCTTAGAGAGGGAACAGTGAAAGGGGGGGGGGGGTTAGCAGAGAGGAGAGCTGGGGGGGGATGTGTGCAGAGAGGGGATCTGGGGGGATTTGTACATGGAGGAAAGCTGGGGGGTATGTATGCAGAGAGGGGATCTGGAAGGATTTGTACATGGAGGAGAGCTGGGGTGGATTTGTACAGAAAGGAGAGCTGGGGGGTATGTGTGCTAAGAGAGGGGATCTGGGGGGATTTGTACATGGAGGAGAGCTGGGGGATGTGTGCAGAGAGGGGATCTGGGGTGATTTGTACATGGAGGAGAGCTGGGGTGGATTTGTACAGAAAGGAGAGCTGGGGGGTATGTGTGCAGAGAGGGGATCTGGGGGGATTTGTACATGGAGGAGCGCTGGGGGTACGTGCAGAGAGGGGATCTGGGGGATTTGTACATGGAGGAGAGCTGGGGGATGTGTACAGAGAGGGGATCTGGGGGGATTTGTACATGGGGGAGAGCTGGGGGATGTGTGCAGAGAGGGGATCTAGGGGGATTTGTACAGAAAGGAGAGCTGGGGGATGAGTACAGAGAGGAGATCTGGGGGGATTTGTACATGGAGGAGAGCTGGGGTGGATTTGTACAGAAAGGAGAGCTGGGGGGTATGTGTGCAGAGAGGGTATCTGGGGGGATTTGTACATGGAGGAGCGCTGGAGGGATGTGTGCAGAGAGGGGATCTGGGAGGGATTTGCACATGAGGGAGAGCTGGGGGGGATGTATGCAGAGAGGAGAACTGGGAAAGCGTAGAGGAGGTGGATTTGTGCAGAGAGGGAGAGGAGAACTGGGAAGGGGGAGCCCTGTGCAGAGGGGAGAGCTGCAGAAGGCAGGTTGTGCAAAGTGAGAGCTGTGGAGGGTGTGGGGGTTGTGCAGAGGTGAGAGCCATGAGGGAAGCTGGGGGTGCAGAAGTGAAACATGGGGGGTGGCAAAGGTGAGAGCTGTGGAGTAGGGTGAGCTTTAGATTGAGGTGCAGAGATAATGTGGTTGGGGGTGCAGAGGTGAGTTGTGAACTGGGGGTGTAGAAGTGAGATGTTGATGGGGAGGGGCAAAGGTGAGCTGTGGAAGAGGGGACACAGAGGTAGAATACTTGAGGGAAGGGGTTTTTTTGCTTGGGGAAGACCAGGGATGGGGGACAGTAAAGCATACAAAGTTCAGTGAGCAAGAGAATGTAATGCATGGCTGTATGTTACATATTAAAGGCCTTGGGATGGTACTACTGCATGCTGTATTCTGTACAATGGGTTTTGCATTACATACTCCTGGGCTCTGCATTCTGTATGCTGATCTGCATATAACATACGCTATATGCTGCATATACCTAAGCACAAGGGATGCTTTGCATTGAATGTAAGTACTGTCCCTTTTGCTGTTTTTTTTCTTTTTTTTTGTGCCTTGTGTGATATGCACCACATGCCTTGTGTGATATGCACCACCTGCTGCAGAATAATAATGAACTGTCTAGATCCGATTGGAGGAGGGGAGGAGGCTGAGGGGAGGTTAATTACTAATGCTACCTATTTTTAATTTCTGTAATATGCAGCATGAGGGGATTAATGTACTGCCACTGGTCACCGATGCATTAGTGGCTGACCAGTGCCAGTTAAAACTAACCCATTTGTGCTGCTTAGGGCATTAATTAACCCTGACACTGGTACAACAAATGCAGCACAAAGGGGTTAATTTACTGCTACTGGTCAATTACTAATGCATTAGTGACCAGTGGCTGTGCTAAGCATAGATCAAGTGACAGAGGAGTCATGATAAGATAAGATAATACATGGCAGGTAGTCATGCATGACATTTCTGACCCTATCCATAAGAATTATAAGAAAGAGCTTGACATGAATTTGGGGCAGGAAAGGGGGAAGGAGGAGGACATTCTCATAAAAGTTCATAGGAAAAGCCTCAGGGAAGCAAGGAGGACTGGCTTTTAGGGTACTTTGTTTAAAAGTAGTGCAAGAAAAAGAGCCCCCCCCCCCCTGTAAAATACAGGGGGTGGGGGGAATAACTTCCACTGTTAGGGGTAGCAGGAGAGAAAATGTTCCATTCTTGCAAAAGCCCTTTATAAGGGAGAAGTATGTTTTAGCAAAAGGGAAGGGTTCTGAGTAGGCAAGAAAATCTGCGGAAATCTCCAGAGAGGCACAGATAGTCACACTGGTGATGATGAACGGCGACGATAATTGGAGGGGGGGGCGCAGTTTGTCTCCTTCGCCCTGAGCACCAAATGACCTTGTCCCGGCACTGGTCTATCTTCAGAAAGGCTAGCGTTTCCAACCTGTTATTCAGCTTGGTTAGCTGGACGCCCTGCAAACTACTATTGCCATTGTCCTCATCTTCTGAAATGTCATAAATCTGAACCTTTGAAATTGCAAACCATCTTATTTATGGGTAAGATGCCACTCTGTCTCTGAGCCCACTAAAGACTAACCCACACTGGAATGTGTAGGCAGGTAGTACAGTATAACATCTTGCGACAGCAAGGCCTTGTTGATCCATGGAGTATCCTGTTGATTTGATCTGATTTCCTTAGAGGTTCAGGAAGACATTTTTCCCGATTAGAAAAAAATGAGACCATAATTGCATTCTCCTTTCCTCTGGATCTACTTTGGCCCGGATTCACATACATTGGCGCATATTTATGCCGGAGTAGCGTATCCAATATACGATACGCCGACGTAGCGCAGAGAGGCAAGCACCGAATTCACAAAGCACATGCCTCCCAAACTACGCTGGGTTCCCTCGGCGTAAGCCGTCGTAGGTGGAAGTGGGCGTGATCCATGCTAATGAGGCGTGACCCCATGCAAATGATGGGCCGAGTGCCATACAAGTACTTAAAACGAATGGCGCATGCGCCGTCTAGTGGTCTTATCCCAGTGTGCATGCTCAGAATCATGTCAGAACCGGCAGACTGAAATGGGGGGGTGGTAGTGATGGACCGGGCCAACTATGAAAAAGGCAACTGGCTGATACAAAGACAATGTAAAGTAAAGAACGATCCAAGGACCCAATAAAACGTTCCTTGGAACGATCCAAGGAAATTAAAACTTCTTCTACAAGCTTCAACCAGTGCTATGCCAGAGACGAATATAAAACACAAAACTGCTCTAACTGCTGATGAGAAAAGGTATTTAGCAGTTTATATTTACTAAAACTATTGCATTTCCATGTTTCGTGTATTGTGGGAAACCACATATAGTGAATGCAGGGTCCTTGATTGAATACCACTTTAATACTACACATCCAAACAACCCTGTAATCTGTCAAAAATTCATAAGAGTTTAACTGACCCTTCAGGTAGACCAATCTCAGGGGTGAAATCCCTTACTTCCAAACTATCTGAATTTGTAGCTAATAGTACAAAATACTCCATCATTCCTTGAAGTGGTTGTAAAGTCACTCTGTGTAATTACTAGAATCTCCTCTGTTATATGCAGCTATGTTGCACTTTAGGACGGAATAGCATAAAAAAATATATATATATACCTAGACATAGATTATATACCTATCATGCTCTGGACACCTGTAACTTTAACTGCATTTTGTGATGAATGACAGTTATGAAAAACCTTTCTTGATGGAAACACTATTGCTGTTGTCTCATTATGCAAAGGTGGGTTGTCTGGCTGCCAAATGGACCCTCTGCATTTCATAATAACTTAAAACAAGTATGCAGAAAAGGTCTTTGACTTTTCTGACCCGACAGTGTTGCTAGGTCATCCTGTCAGCTATTTTTCTTCTTTTGAACAAACTGTCTAAAAAATTCTATAGACTATGAAGCAAAGAAAACTGAGAAGTAAAAATATATGTCACATACCAACTCGCTCTTCATGGTGGAGAAGAAAGGTGGCTGATCATTGAAGAATGAGAGAATGCACTGGATCAGCACCAGCACGAAATATGACATGAAAAGCGCATAACGCATTCTGTCAATCTCTGCTGCCTGTATACATCAGAAGAGAGGACATACAGTTAGAATATATTACATTAAAAACAATAAGTGTAAAAAGTGAATAATACTGCGCTAACCCAACCCAATGGTGAAATGTGGAAAGCTGCTACATACAAATGTGACAAAGATTGTTGAATAAGGTACTGTAAATGGAAAATGTAGTGCTAAAAAGTTGAGTAAACAATATTCAAATAATCAAATGTTGCTATACACATGAATGGTAGGTCACCAAGTGTGAAAACATAACATATATAATTATAACTCATATATGGAAGATTAGTATTGTCTGGCCATCCTGGCGTCACAATCACCCTACAGACTTTGGAGCATCATGTTTGGTGGTCAGGTATGAAAAGGGATGTTTCTAGCACTGCAGGGGGAGGAGTGGCCTAACAATGGTGGAGTGAGGAGACACACGCTGAGCTGAGCTATACCTCACCTCTCCTCACTAAATACTAAATAGATTGAATGTTATACAAACCTGGAAGTTTTTTACTTGATCTAATGCAGAGCTGTAATGAGAACTTGAACCTGAAGCAGTGAAATTCGTAGGCTTTTCTTAGCCCTGGAAGCCCGGAAAACTATTGGAAATCTCTGGCAGCCTGAAAGCCCTGAAAAGTCCTGAGAAGCCCTGAGATAATTTCACCTGGTTATCATTTTTTTTTCTGACTCGTTTTGGTTGGTTCCTCACAACCGGTGAGTAGAGACAGTTCAACAGCTGAACGTGCGGCGTCCAGCGTGTGATGTGTGTGAGAAGGTGGGAGTGAACCTGAGAACAGAAGACAGGGAGCCGATACACACACACCGCTGCGCTGTGAGGAGAGGGAGAAGTCAGCTGTGTGCTGCGTGTGAGAAGCGGGGGGGGGGGAAGCGGACCCCCCCAAGACTATTGATGTGACTGTGGCTGTGAGTTAGCACCACAGGGTTGAACAAGGGACCTCGAGGCTTGGGAGAGAGACGGGAAGAGTGCGGTGAGTACAAAGTGGCTGTACATTCCTAAGCTGCCAGTAAGAGGCCAGGTAAAAAAAAAAAAAAAAAAAAGAAGTTACAAGGAAATGTGAAATGTGAAGAGGAGTAGAGGAGTCTATGAACCTTTGAACTTTTGAACTTATAAATCTAAGTAAAAGAAGACGGGCTTGAAAGGGCTGGAGGTGGGAATTCATTCCTAAGCTGTACATTCCTAAGCTGCCAGTAAGAGGCTGGTATACGGGCTGGTATATGTTCTGGAATATACGGGTGATCACATCAGGACTTTTTTTTTTACTGACTAAATAAAGTTTAAAAAAGAGACTTAAAAACCGGTGGGACTAAGCAGTATTTATCTTGCTGGCAGCAGCGGGATGAATGTAGCAAAGAAAAAAAAGGAAGCAATCCCACAGCAAAAGCAGCAACAAAATTCAACAAAAACAATACTGACCCCTCTGACACAGCCAGAGATCAAAGACTATTTCTTACGTACAAGAGCAGCAACTGCCACAGCAAGAGCCTCAGTGCTAGAGACAAGGGGGACAGAATATCCGGAGATCTCGAGAGCAGCACCCCGGATGAGCCTTACTACACCACAGGCCACGGAAGGGGGGCAAGAGCAGGAGGAGATAAATAGCTGGGAACATAAGAACATGGCGGAAAATAATATAGGTGGAATAGATTTAATGGCGATTTTACAGGCATTACCAACCAGGGATGAGATGGCGATCCTTCAGGCCCTCCCGACAAGGGATGAGATGGAAACATTGGTGACCCGACTTGAGGAGGGACATCGGAAAGAATTGCAATTAATTAGATCTGAGATGCAAGCACTCTCAGATAAAATTTCAGAAGAAGGGATACGGGTGGTGAAGTTGGAAGATCGGGTAACTGAGCTAGAGGAGATAAGGAAAAAAGAACCCCCTTATAGACCACAGAGCTCGGCTATACATTTGAAATTCGAAGAGATCGAAGACAGAAGTCGGAGATTAAATCTTCGGTTTAGAGGGATACCGGAAGAAATTGAGGGAGAATCTCTACATAGAGTTGTTCAAACAATATGCCAGCAGCTAGGGGCTGAATTAATAAAGGAACAGAAACAGATTGAATTTGATCGACTACATAGGGCCCTGGGGCCACGGCCCAGCGATCCGGCAAGACCCAGAGATGTGATAGGTCGTTTCCATCATTATGCACATAAAGAAATAATTAGTCGCAAGGCATGGGAGGCAAAGATAATAAAGTTTGAAGAAATGGCAATAAAGATTCTTCCAGACCTTTCATGGGCCACGTTACAACGGCGAGCACAATTACGCCCACTCCTGGAAAAAATTAAATCAGTAGGTGGGACCTATAGCTGGGGATACCCGATCGCATTATTTGTTAAGAAAGGGCCACTTTCATTTTTACTATCTGAACCGTTAGAGCTTCCAGAGATGTTCAAATTTTTGGGAATAGAAAAGTTGGAGGTCCCAGATTGGCTACGGCCAATGGACAGACCACGTCGGAAAGGTGGCCTACAAACAACAAAGGATCGAGAATCACAACGCAGAGGAACAGAAGAAAATTTGGAATAAATCATAGGGACTGGGCAGGGGATACTGAAAACTGTGAATCTTTTTTTTTTTTTTTTTTTTTTCTTTCTTTTCTCTTTTATCCTTCTCCAAGACAAAATAGATGAATATACAGGACTATTATGGCTCCCCCCGGTACTAAATTGACTAGATGGTTGGCCTTTCTTCTTTTTTTTTTCTTTTATATGCCTATCTTCTAGGCCATCCCCCTGCCCCCTTTTCTTTTGTTGTTTCCCTTTAATGTGGAAGTCCCCCCTCCACCACCACACTTTAAACATTCCCCAGAAGCAATTTATATAGGGGGATACGAGGAGAAAGGGAAATATGGACTGACTGTATGAACTGTATGCACCTTCATTGTGGTTCTTCTTTTTTTTTTTTTTTTTCCTCTTCCCCCCCCCCCCCCCATAATTTTATTTATATTTATACTTATAAACTGGTAATGAACCATCACCGGAATGTTTTAGTTATGATTGAAATATATGTTGATAAAATACTAATTGTCAATTGGGATATATAATAGAATATAAATTATACAGCATTATACATTAATAAATAGATCAGGATAGTCCACCCTAAACGTTAGGGATTTTAAAAAATATTTTTTTTTTTTTTTTTTTTTTTTTTTTTTTTTTTTTTTTTGCACCTGAGGGAAACACCTGATCACTAGTACCATTGTGCACATGTAAGAATACTTTTGGGGATAATTTTTTTTTTTTTTTTTTTTTTTTTTTTTGGGGGGAAGGAGGGAAGGGGGGGGAGGGTAGAAAGGGAGATCATATGCACCATTGTGCACACGTAAAAACATCTTGGGAGACTTGTTTTCTTTATTGGGGAAGGAAGGGTATGAGGGAGGGTAGAAAGGGGGATTAAGATTAGACATAAAGATAATGGGAGGGGGTGGGGTGGGGGGGGAGGAAACAAAATAGACACAGATAGGTAAATAACACGTCACATAATTCAGAGTTTAAAATGAGATCTTGCACTTAATGAGAGAACCAATAGGAATAAAGGGTGAAGCGAGCCCCCTTTTTTTTTTTTTTTTTTTTTTTTTTTTTTTTTTTTTTTAGTATAGGGGACGACTTATTAAGTTCACATATAGGGGAATAGGTAAATCACATAAGGAGGTTTAGGGTGTTCAGGACTGGAAATATGTAGAAGCTGTATTAAAAGAATGATAAAAGGAATAGAAAGGGAAGGAGGGAGGGGGAGGTGGAAGAGGAGAAGATTTTTACTAGATTGAACAAATAAGGGGTATATTCATAAATAAAGGAGTTAATATTGACATATGAATATAAGAGGAATATGAATAACAATTATGTTCTAAATGTCTGATTTCCTATTAATGCAAATATAATTTGTTAAAATATATAGGATATGAAGTGAAATTAAATATGTTAATGATGTGTGCATATAAAGGAAATAATTATGAGGAAGGGGTGATGGGGAGAGGGGATGGTGAAGGAATTTAGAGGTGGGGGAGGGATACTAGAATAGAGATTAGAAAGTGAAGGGGAGGGAAGGGGAGGGGGAAGAGGAAAGAGGGGGGAGAAGGAGGAGAGAAGGATGGAGAGAGAAAGAGGGAAAAGGGGGGAGCTACAGGGTAAATACGTTTAAAAGGGTTTAAAGAGGAATTAAATAAAGTGAGGAGAGGTAGTAGGAGCTCAGCCACTCCTGCTTTTGCAGGCTTATTCCTCCTATTTTCGGTAACTACGGGATAACAGAAGTCCCACGTAGAAGCCGTAACATAAAATCCGTACCTCCTAAGACCCCTATAGGAGGAGCCCTTTTTTTTTTTTTTTTTTTTTTTTTTTTTTTTTTTTTTTTTTTTTTTTTTTTTTTTTATAAATTTGTTTTTATTTTATATAATTTTTTTATTTATTTATTTTAATTTATTTTATTTTATTTATTTATTTATTTTTGTCCTCTCCTTCTCCGCTGTCTGCTAAAAGTGGTGTGTTAGATGGATAAAATAAGGGTTACTTCCCTAAATGTAAGAGGACTTAATATCCCCGAAAAACGTAAAATATTAATAAATGAACTAAAATCGCTCAAAACGGACATAGGATTTATTCAGGAAACACACTTTAAAGATGGGGTATATACATATCTTCAAAATAGGAATTTCCCTAATGTATACCAGGCCTCTAACCAGGAAGCCAAAAGCAAAGGGGTTGCAATTTTAATAGCAAATAGAATACCATGGTCCTTAGCCGAAAAATATGCGGATCCAGGAGGGAGATTCCTGTTTCTTAAAGGGACAATAGGGGGTGAGAAGGTAACATTAGCCACCATCTATGCACCGAATATACATCAAGATAGTTTCTTAGTAAAGGTGATCACTAAATTGATGAATTTTAAAGAGGGTAAATTGATTTGTGGTGGGGATCTGAATATATCTTTAAACCCAAAGGAAGATACCTCAGTAGGGGTGTCGTCGGTACCAAATGGAATTAGGAAACGAATCATACAAAAACTACATGAATTTCAGTTGGTAGATGGATGGCGTATATTACACGCAGGAGAGAAAGACTATACATATTTTTCAACCCCACATCAAATATATTCAAGAATAGATCTCTTTCTGATACCTCATCAGTGTTTACACTTAATAAAGGACATTTCAATTGGGAATATAACTTGGACAGATCACGCCCCGGTAACAATGGAAATAACATGGGGAGAGGGAACTCAGACGTCAGAGCGGAGGTGGAAATTAAATGAGAGCCTACTACAGAATCCTGATATAATTGAAGATGTAAAAAAAGAAATAACATGGTATTTCCAGACAAATGATAATGAAGAAAGTGATCCGGGTATAGTTTGGGAAGCCCATAAATCAGTGATTCGAGGGGTTTTAATTAAACATGGTTCCCGAGTTAAGAAAGCTAGAGAAAAACAAATAAAAGAATTATTAGAAAAGATACAGAGATTGGAGATACAACATAAAAAAAAGACAGAAATGGGTATAGGAATTGAATTAACACATTTAAGAAGACAGGTAGCGGATCTCCTTAGATATAAGGCTGAAGCGGTTTTACAATATGCAGAGAAGATGACATACGATTCAGGTGATAAATGTGGGAAGTTACTAGCAAAAAAATTGAAAAAATTACAGTCACGGTCATATATCCCATTTATTAAAACCAAAGAAGATAAAAAACTCCACCTTTCAAAAGAAATAGCACAAGAATTTAGGAAATACTACGCCGCGTTATATAACCTTCAAGGGAAGGAGAACCCCTCTGGGGCTGTGGAGAAATATATATCCTCAGCAGGTCTGACTAGATTAACACCTCCAGAGCGAAGGGATTTGGGAAAACCAATTACTCTGGAGGAAGTACAATCAATAATGAAAACAATAAAGCATGGTAAAGCCCCAGGCCCAGATGGGTTCACCATACAATATTATAAAAGCTTTAGTACACTATTAGGGACCCATATGACTAAATTGTTTAATACAGTAGGACAAATAAGAATGTTACCCCCGGAGACGTTACTAGCACATATTACGATTATCCCAAAAGAAGGGAAGGATCCAGGGGCATGCACTAGTTATAGACCAATATCATTAATAAATGTAGATATTAAAATTCTGACAAAGATCTTGGCATCACGTATACAGCCCTATCTATCTAAACTGGTACATTTGGATCAGGTCGGGTTCATCCCAAATAGAGAAGCAAGGGATAGTACTATTAAAGTGTTAAACTTAATAAACCAAGTAAAAGAAAAGAAGATATCGAGTGTTTTCTTGAACTCAGATGCAGAGAAGGCATTCGATCGAG
This sequence comes from Rana temporaria, assembly GCF_905171775.1. Classification (NCBI taxonomy): domain Eukaryota; kingdom Metazoa; phylum Chordata; class Amphibia; order Anura; family Ranidae; genus Rana; species Rana temporaria. Next base: position 65,744,598 of record NC_053494.1, read on the forward strand.
TGAATTGGGAATTTATGTTGGGAACAGTAAAACAAATGGGATTAGGAGAGCGGATGGCTCAGTGGATAGAGGGGGTGTATGCGGGACCCAGAGCTTTGGTAAAAGTGAATGGGGTGTACTCTGAGCCTCTAGCAATCACAAATGGTACTAGGCAGGGCTGCCCCCTGTCGCCTTTATTATTTGCATTGACATTAGAACCATTATTAAACAAGATTCGACAGAATAGAGATATAGTGGGTATTCAATTGGGAGGGAGGGAACATAAAGTATCGGCTTACGCAGATGACATGCTCTTCTCCCTAACAAAACCACAGATATCCCTTCCAAATTTAATGAAAGAAGTAGAACTCTACGGGAGGATGTCAAACTTTAAAATAAATTATAATAAATCTGAAGCAATGGGGGTCGCTCTGCCAGGGTCGATTAAGAATGGTTTGGAATTTAGTTTTAAGTTTAAGTGGACGACGAGGGCATTGAATTACTTGGGCACTCAAATGCCACCAGATTTAAAGGATACTTTTGAACTAAATTTTAAACCATTATTGGGTACAATTAGAACAATGTTAGATGGATGGAGTAGAGGGATGCACTCTTGGTTTGGGAGATCTAATATTTTGAAAATGAGTGTAGTGCCAAAGTTTTTATATCTTTTTCAAGCTCTACCAATTCAGATCCCCATGTCGTACTTCAATCAAATTCGGGCATTATTTACAAAATTTATATGGGGGAGTAAAAGGCCCAGGATCGGTAGGAAATTATTGATCCTACCCAAGAAGGTGGGAGGGATATCAGCACCGGATATGTTAAAGTACTATCACGCAGTCCAGTTGGGAAGGATAGCAGATTGGAGTAGACATGGGGATTATAAATTGTGGATCACTATAGAGCAACAAATGTGCCCAGTACCGTTAGATAGGGCAATATGGTGCTATTCTGCGTTACCCCTTACAGTTAAAACTCACCCAACGATAGGACCAACTTTATGGATTGGAAATAAAATATGTCATAATCCGAATTTCTCAACGAATAATTCCCCCCTCTACCCAATAATAGGAAATCCAGAATTCCAGCCTGGTTTGGAATCCCATATACTCAAGAAATTAAAAGAAAAGGGTAGATTTCAAGCCTCCCACTTTCTGGGTGAAAGGGGGTGGATGACAATAGGAGAAATAGCACAAAGGGGAGGGAGCGGTGAGATACCGATATGGCAAGCGCGACAGGTACGACACTTTCTGGAGACTCTGGATGGTGCAGAAAAGTATAAACGGGCACTCACAAAGTTTGAGGAGTACTGTGGAGGAAAGGAACCACTAGCCCATATGGTCTCTAAAATGTATATATTATTGACTGCACCACCAGAAGACTTTAGAATGTCGAGCCTAGTAAAATGGGAGAGAGATTTAGGCCAAGTTTTTTCCCCAATACAAAGCCAAAATATTATAAATTTAGCATTAAATTCTTCAAGATGCACGAAAATACAAGAATTAAATTATAAAATATTAACAAGATGGTACTATACGCCAGCGCGTTTAAACACATTTTTTCCTGAAATGTCAGATAGATGTTGGAGAGGCTGTGGGGAGAAAGGGACAATGCTACATACATTTTGGGGATGTCCAATAATACAACAATTCTGGGAAACAGTACGGAGAATTACACAAGAATTTACGGAATATCATATTCCAGATGACCCATCGTTTTTTCTACTACATCATGCTGAAATATATCCGGTGAGATATAAGGGATCAATGATGTGTCATTTGATAAATGCGGCGAAAAGTTGCATTGCAACAAAATGGAAAGACCCCGAGGCACCTCCAATATCTATGTGGCTGAAAAAAGTAAGGAAAATAGGGATAATGGAGAAACTCCTCCCAAAAACAATAGATAAGAAACAGCAAATTAAAATGATATGGGCACCTTGGGAATTATTTTTACAGTCGGAGGAAGGTAAAAAGCTAATAGGAGAATAAGATAAAGGGTAGTAGATGGAAGAAAGAAGGAAAATAGGAGAGAGAACATTTTGCGCACGGTTGGAGGACAGCGGAGGAGGGGAGGGGTGTATTGTATTGTCTTATTAAGAATTTTTTTTTTTTTTTTTTTCTCTTCTCTTCTCCTAATTCTTCTCTCCGGCCTGAGGATAGACGGCTGGAGGAGGGGAATGGGGGAAGAAGGGGGTCTAGAGGTAGGGATAAGGGGGGAGGGAAAGGGGGGATAAAATGAGGAAGGAAGTGCTGCGGGAATAAGGAGGGAATTAGTACTTTAGATAAAGAATAAATGGATATTTAGTGGGAGATGGAATACTCGGGTAGTCTGAAATTTAGTTTAGAAGTAGAAAGTATTTGGTCTATTATAGAGGAATGGATTGAAACTAGTAGTGATACAGATATTATGAATAGTAAATAGAGTTGAAGAGAGAGAATAAATATAATTTCCATACATATGTTGATGTATAGGACTATGCTTAGTCCTCTTCTTATGTTTCCTGTATCACTTTCTTGCTTTTTTTTCTTGGAAAAGAAACGAAATAAAGAGGAAAATTGAAAAGGAAGATTATGGGAAATGTCCAAATGAATGAACCAATCCGTGTAGTGAACACATAAAGTCAAGTATAAAATAGTTGTTGCTCAGAAGTAAAGCTCAGTGATATAGTGAACACGTGGAAACATTGAGGTGTTGTATCTTCAATCAAAATAATGGGGTATGTACTCTTACCAGAGATGGTGGACTTGAATGTCGTATGACATAGGCCCTTGTTGAACTCTATGTAGACTAAACGCGTCAGGCTTGGCTTATTGCTCTCTATATTGCTCCTTTTTACTTTTGTGATCACAAATTTGTATTACTACGGATGCCAATCATTTTTTATTCAATAAAACCTATCCTTTTTGATCTATACCATGTGAAGCCCTTTTTTTTCCTCTTTACATCTTCCTCGATGAGAGTTTTTTTTTGGTCCTTCTATTCGGCTGTTTCAACTTGGTTTCTCAACTTTATGGTCACCTACAAGACCCCTGGAAGCTGCTCCTGGAAACGCCTGGGTTGCCATGATCGTTGTGGAAGACTGCCCATCTTGGCTTTCTCTGCTTGATTGACTAGTTGTCATCAACATTCGAGTCCAACATCTCTGGTAAGAGTACATATCCCATTATTTTGATTGAAGATACAACACCTCAATGTTTCCACATGTTCACTATATCACTGTGCTTCACTTCTGAGAAACAACTATTTTTATACTGGGTTTTTATATTTGTTCACTACACGGACTGGTTCATTAATTTGGACATTTCCCATAATCTTCCATATATGAGTTATATTTATATATGTTATGCTTTCACACTTTGTGACCCACCATTCATGTGTATAGCAACATTTAATTATTTGAATATTGCTTGCTCAACTTTTTAGTGCTACATTTTCCATATACCTTATTAAAGAAAATAACCTGTCAGGTTATAGCAAGGTGGGCTCATAATCATAAGCCATTCAGAAAAAGACCCTGTAGCAGAACAGAGCCTTTATAACACATAAGATATGTACATGTCATCCCTTCCAACCTTAAAATAAGGGGTTTATTTCTCATTTAAGAGAACCCATGAAAACAATAAATTTATGGACCAAGAACTATGCATCCAGAGGCACGGGATATAGGCTTTATCTGATAAACCAGGAGTTTGGGATACATCAAGGTGCTTCACAAATGTTTCAGTGGTGGCCCCACCTACTATCTTTAAATCAGGAATACATTACATTTAGATAAAAAAAGATCCTGTTGAATCAAAACTTTGACCTAAATAAATATATGAATTGATTTAATAGCTGTACTCACTCTCATTGTGTCCTTTGCAAATATAGCTAAAGAGGAGTTCCACCCAAATTTGAACTTCCTCTTATCCCACTCCTCACCCCCTTACATGCCACATTTGGCATGTATTTTTTTTTGGGGGGGAGTGGGGGCTTCAGGAAGAGTGGGACTTCCTGTTCCACTTCCTCCTTCCTTTAGGCGACTAAGCTTAATCGCCTACAGGAAGGGGCTGCTGTAGGCGATCGCCTAGGACACGTCACAGGTCCTAGGCGATCTCCTGGCCAATTACACGGCGCAGCGCCGCGCCGCGCCGCTTGCGGGGAGGGGGGGAGAGGAGCGGAGCCCCGGCCGGCGCGTCGCTGGAGCGCTGGAGCAGGTAAGTGTCTGTTTATTAAAAGCCAGCAGCTACACTTTTTGTAGCTGCTGACTTTTAATAAACATACAAATTGGCTGGAACACCCCTTTAACTTCAAACTTAAAGTGTTAGACATGTTACTGCGTTGGATTTTACAGATAATGTGATTACATTCATTTTGTATCTACAGAAAGCACCTGTTTCACAGTTATCTAAGTGTGAGCGCTCACCACGAGTTAGTGAGTTTAATATGAAAGTCAAGGGGGGCATCCCAGGTTGCTTGATAATCAAAGCTGCTGCTATGGAAATGCAGGATGTTGATTCATTGCACACAGGTGCCAGAACTACCTGTCGTTTAAAAGTATTCCTCATAAACTTGAAGTTGGTTCTACCAAAACAACAAGATGCTGGGCATGTGTGCAAAGGGGGGCACCATCCACAGAACTCATTATTAACCAACAACATTCAATGTAAGGAAGTCAGTGAGTTGGGCCCTGATCCAGGTTACACATTAACAGGAGGTAATTGCCAGAGAAAGTAGGAAGGAACACACCCAACAAAATTGCAGGAAACTGACAAACCTTGGATGGTTTTCCCAAGAAAAAAAAAACCTGGTCCTAGTAAATAAAAATAAGTGCCTATACTATGTAAAATCCAGTAATACACTGTTTCACCCTGCTCTGCACATGCTCAGTTGCTCTTTATTTTTAGGCACTGACAAATTTGTAGAGGACTATCTGTTGACAGCCTTAAAGCGGAATTAAACCCTCCTATCCTTTACAGCCAAGGAAGCTGCGTCTGTTGAATCTGCAACTACCATGGTGCTGCACATGCAGGGGCAGACTGACAACTCATGGGGCCCCCGGGCAATAGGATATTATGGGGCCCCCGGGCAATAGGAGATTATGGGGCCCCCATGCAATAGGAGAATATAGGGCCCCGGAAATAGGAGAATATGGGGCCCCCAGGCAATAGGAGATTATGGGGCCCCCAGGCAATAGGAGATTAGGGGGCCCCCAGGCAATAGGAGATTATGGGGCCACACAGTATACACACACACATACAGTATGCATACACAGTATACACACACACACACATACAGTATGCATACACAGTATACACACACAGTATACATACACATAAAATACACATACACACACTGAAAAGGTACTGGAGAGGCGGGGCAGCTATAATCTTGGGATTTTTAGACCAAAAGGATGACGGTAAGGGACATTTTAGGGAAAGATGTAAAAAAAACACAGATTTTACATACTGTCCCTGGTATCACTGAGGCTGGCAACCCTGATGGGCCCCCCATAGTGGCATGGGGCCCTCGGGCAGTGCACGAATGGTCAGTCTGCCCCTGTGCACATGTGATCAGTTATGACACCAGCCATTTTATGGTTTGACAGTTTGGTTGAGGAGGCAAGCAAATGTGACAGTTAGCAATCCCAGCATTCCAGGAATATAGCAGTTTTTTTTAAAGCATTAAATCGATGGGTTTAGTTTTGCTTTATGAATTACTGCTGCTCAGGGGCTCTGGGCTTCAGCAAAATGGCAGCCTCCAGCAAGAAGAAACTGGAGCAATGCTGGGGGGCAATTTACAGCACATGCTATTTTTGTTAGCATAATTATTAATGTGGAATGTATGTTCCTTGCTAAAGAACATTGGGCCAGATTCACAGAAGAGATATGACGGCGTATCTCCTGATACACCGTCGTATCTCTTGTCGTATCTATGCGGCTGATTCATACAATCAGGTTCCGCCTAGATAGCCCTAAGATCCGACAGGTGTAATTGACTTACACCGTCGGATCTTAGGATGCAATACTTCGGCCGCCGCTGGGTGGAGTTTGCGTCGTTTTTCAGCGTCGGGTATGCAAATTAGGTTTTACGGCGATCCACAAAGGTTTTCGCGTTCGTTACGTTGTCGCAAGTCTTTTTTTTTCGTCGCAAAGTTAGTCATGTTTTTTCATGCCTTAACTTTACACAGCCCATGTTAAAGTATGGCCGTCGTTCCCGCGTCGAATTCCAATTTTTTTTTTTCCGGCGTAAGTACGTTACGCACGTCGCGATTCACAAACACGTCGGGCCGCCGTAATTTCGCGCAAAGCACGCCGGGAAAATTGTGAACGAAGCATGCGCAGAACGTCCGGCGCGGGAGCGCGCCTAATTTAAATGGAACACGCCCCATTTGAATTGGGCGGGCTTGCGCCGGATGGCTTTACGTTACACCGCCGCAAGTTTACAGGTAAGTGCTTTGAGGATCAGACACTTACGCTAAAAACTTGCGGCGGTGTAACGTAAAGACGATACGTTACGCCGCCGGAGTTTTTTGTGAATCTGGCCCATTGTTCTTTATCAAGTTGTTATGGGTAAACTTCCGCCTTAACCACTTTTTGGTTGTTCAGTAAAAGCTTATTTAAAACTTCTGTTCCATTGTTTAAACGTTAAAGTGATGTAAAAGACTTTGTTTTTTTTTTGTTTAAAAATAACCAATATGTTATACTTACCTGCTCTGTGCAGTGGTTTTGCACAGAGCAGCCCAGAACCTCCTCTTCTCAGGTCCCCCATCGGCACTCCTGGCCCCTCCCTCCTGCCGAGTGTAAGCAGCTTGCTATAAGGGCACCCAAGCTGCTGCTCTGTGTCTATTCTGCTGCTCTGTGTGTCCATAGAATGCAATATAATAAAAACTTCTGCCCTTAGAACCACTTTATTTCACATACTAAATACTTCCTCTAAATACTCTAAAGTTCTTCTGCCAGAATTCAAATGACTAATTTATAATTTACCTGTGAAATAGCAGTTGTAATCTTAGTTCGAAGTTGGAATACTGAACATATTAGAACCAAGATCCAGAACACCAACAGGAGAGCTGATGACTGCACGCCTTTCATTCTCTCATACTGAATAAGACTTGCAGCAAGAAGCTGTTATTGCAAAAAGAAAGAAATGTGAATACACTTTGGTAATGCAAGAATGCATGTTATACAAGTATACATTTTTGAACACAGATCCAATGCTATGAAATCATCTGCCAGGAGACCAACACTTTTGGGTATGCCGATCCACTGCAGATCGCACCACCACTGCTGCTGACCACCATGCAATACAGAATATAGTAGTAATGTGAAAATGAGTGCTGCAGGTGACCCAGAAGATTGACCATCCTGGAAAGTGTTGGTCTTGGAGCTTTTTCACATATGCAATACCCTGTGTTTAAACTGCATTTGAGCAGTGTTTTTAAAGCCTCGTAACCTCCCCTCAATGCCTGCCATGAATATTACAATGTTAACCACACAGTGCAGTATACACATGTGCAATAGCGGTGTGTTAAAAATTAAGTAGCATGTCAATTTCAGGGGAAATTTCCACTTATCAGCCGCCTCCACTAATTTCAATGGTAGTGCTCCGTAACGGTGCCTTAACCGCGTTCATAGTGTTAATGGGAGTTTATTTTCTGTAGTGCAGGGTTGTGTCAAAGTTTCAGGCCCAAGGCTATCATTTTGGTTTAAGCCCGAGTATATAGTGCAGGGATATGCAATTAGCGGACCTCCAGCTGTTGCCAAACTACAAGTCCCATGAGGCATAGCGAGACTCTGACAGCATCAAGTATGACACCCAGAGGCAGAGGCATGATGGGACTTGTAGTTTGGCAACAGCTGGAGGTCCGCTAATTGCTTATCCCTGATATAGTGAGTCACTACCTGGAAAAAAAATGTGTAGGATGATGTTTGGGCTTTTTTAGATGTCTCCAATTGCAAGCTTTTTTCAGCTCAGTAATGTACCAGAGAATGAAGCCTCAATTAGGATGCTAATAATTCAGCAACAGTAGCACACTATGTATATCCTCACGGGTTCAGTTTATGGAAGCCTTGGTTACAAACTGATGAAAGATTGGCTAATAAGGGTCAGGCTCCAAAAATTTGCAAAGAGGGATGGGTAATTACTCCCAGAAAAGAAAGGGGGTGCACAATACTTACAAAACCACAATCAGGCAACTTTATAACCCTAAGCCCAGGTTCACACTGCTGCGGGAATGAAATTGTGCGAGTTCAGCTGAACGCCCACAATTTCATTCCTGCATGTCATTCTGACGATTTCAGAGACATCTGTGCGGTTTCCTGCACAAAATTCTATTGCAATTGCACCTGAAATCGCCAGAAGTAATACAGAAACTACTTTTGGGAATTGGTGCGGCGCCGATTCGGATGGTCCAATTGCTGGCAATGGCATGCGTTTTGACATCTAATTGCATGCCAAATCGCATTAATGTGAACCAGGGCTAATTCTTACAAACATGACAAGTATGAAGAAAACCTAATGAATTCAAAGTGTGCTTTGCATTACCATTGTGGCTCCAACAATTAGTGGACTGATAAGGAGCACTGGCGGTTCTGGAAAATTATGTGTCATCTTCCACACAGTGTAGAAAAGGTCTGTATAACAGATTAATGCCAGCAACGCAGCAAGACACTAAAAGAAAATAAACAAGAAATATTAACCAAAAAAGTAAGGTTTCAAGTATTGTTAACAAGGTCACCAATAAGAACAGTACAAATCCAACTAGACAGAAAATATAAATGCAGAATCATTTATAGCAGTGGTTCTCAACCTTCTAGTGCCGTGACCCCTTGATAAATTTTCCCAAATTGTGGGGACCCCTAACAGTAAAATTATTTTTGTAGCGTGGGTTGTCAGCACCCAAGGAAAGACAAGTAATTTGCACCCCTAACCCATGGATACTTAGCGCTCCCTGAGTCCCTTCCACCCCTTACGGTACTCACTGTGTCTCCGCAGCAGTGACACCTATGCCAAAATCAGGAGATAGGGTCTCCTCCAGCCCCTCCCACTTCACATTCATCACCAGCCAGCTGACATCTAGTCTCTGCCCCCCAGTCACGCCGTGAACTGAATGGGTGGCTGCAAAGAGGTTGAGTGGGCCACTGCAAGCTCCAGGGACAGCCCTGATGGGTAGCCATGAAAAGGCTGGGAGAGCAGTGCAGGATTCAGGAACAGCCCAGGATTCGGTGACCCCTGGCAAATTGTCATTCGACCCCCAAAGGGGTCCCGACCCCCAGGTTGAGAACCACTGATTTATAGTCTTATTGGCATTATGCATCTTCTATTATTCTGTTTCCTTATCCATGAAGCAGAAAATGTGTTCTAATCACTGCCAAACCATGTGGGATGCATACCCCTGAGAGATATGTTCATGTAAAGATTGTTTTTATATTTGCATTAAACCCAGGAGAGTGCCCAAGCAGAGAGCTGCAGGTTGGCTCCATTCAAAGCCTGATCATTCTAATAACAGCCATGTTTACAAGTTCATTGCCCTACATTGATTTTAGAAACCGAGAACTCTGTTTTATGAACACAAATAAAAGGCAAGCATACATATTTTGTTTTATTGCCTAAAGGTAAATGGATTTAGTGGCAGGAAGAATAAGCTTTGTCCTTGACAGTTTCTAGTAAATCAACGGTTTGATTTATTTTACACAGCTGTCACAGGCAATAATAGCCAGGGAGCCATCAGGCTGCAGAAGAAAAGAACACCGCAGTACATTATAGATTAGATCAAGGCCTTCCTTTATTTGAACTTAAACCAAAAGGTTATATTTTCTACCACTTACAGGTGAAACTCGAAAAATTTGAATATCGTGCAAAAGTTCATTTATTTCACTAATGCAACTTAATAGGTGAAACTAATATATGAGATAGACTCATTACATGCAAAGCAAGATAGTTCAAGCCGTGATTTGTCATAATTGTGGTGATTATGGCTTACAGCTCATGAAAACCCCAAATCCACAATCTCAGAAAATCTGAATATTACATGCAATCAATAAAACAAGGATTGTACATAGAACAATATCGGACCTCTGAAAAGTAGAAGCATGCATATGTACTCAGTATTTGGTTTGGGCCCCTTTTGCAGCAATTACTGCCTCAATGCAGCGTGGCATGGAGGCTATCAGCCTGTGGCACTGCTGAAGTGTTATGGAAGACCAGGACGCTTCAATAGCGGCATTCAGCTCTTCTGCATTGTTTTGTCTCATATCTTTCTCTTGGCAATACCCCAGAGATTCTCTATGACAGGGATATGCAATTAGCGGACCTCCAGCTGTTGCAGAACTACAAGTCCCGAGTTGAGAAACATAACTTTAGAACACAGTGGGGGTTATTTACTAAAGTACACTTGAAATTGCACTGAAAGTGCAGCACTTGAAGTCGCTGTAAATCTGATGGGTAGATCTGAAATGAGCGGAAGCTCTGCTGATTTTTATTATCCAGTCATTTGCAAGCTAAAATGCTGTTTTTTATTTTCCTTGCATGTCCCCCTCAGATCTACAGCAACTGGACTTTCAGTGCAATTTCAAGTGCACTTGTAGTGCAAAGTGGATTTGCCTTTCGTAAATAACCCCCAGTGTGCTAACTCAGCATCTACAAATTTGTCTTTCTAACTTTTAGCGCTAGCACAATGAAGATAGGATATAAAAAGTATTACTGGTCTATTTTTGTGCATATCAATGATGGGTGCTCTGACTAAATATTTTGAAAAAGGTGTCCCTCTAAACACCAGGGGGCAGATCCACAAAGAAATTACGCTGGCGTATCTATTGATACGCTGGCGTAATTTCAAAATTCCCGCGTTGTATCTTTTTTTTGAATCCTCAAAACAAGATACGACGGCATCGCGGCTTGATCCGACAGGCATACGTCTTCATACGCCTTCGGATCTTAGATGTAATTTTTCGGCGGCCGCTAGGTGGCGTTTCCGTCAAAATCCGCGTCGAGTATGCAAATTAGCTATTTACGGCGATCCACGAACGTACGTCGGCCCGGCACATTTTTTTCCGTCGTTTGCGTTCGGCTTTTTCCGGCGTATAGTTAAAGCTCCTGTTCTGAGGCGTATTCAATGTTAAGTATGGCCGTCCTTCCCGCGTACAATTTTGAATTTTTTGCGTCGTTTGTGTAAGTCGTTCGTGAATAGGAATTTGCGTAGAATGACGTCACCGTCGTAAGCATTGGCTGGTTCCGGTTTAATTTTTGAGCATGCGCACTGGGATACCCCCAGGGACGGCGCATGCGCAGTTTAAAAAAACGTTGTTTACGTCGGGTCACAACGTATTAGCATAAAACACGCCCCCATCACTTCCATTTGAATTCCGCGCCCTTACGCCGCAACAGATACACTACGCCGCCGTAACTTACGGCGCGGATTCGTTGTGGATTCAAACAAAACAAAAGTAAGTTACAGCGGCGTAAGCGTATCTTAGATACGATGCGCCCGGCGCAGATGTATTTGGATCTGGCCCCAGATGTTTATGATGTGTATTTTGTTGCTGTCAACTGAAAGTATAAGTTCCCTGCCATTGCATGCCCTGGCTGGTTCCAACAATGTGCAATAATGTGTCAACTTTTACGTATTATGTATGCCAAAGGAATAAAAAAACACAGCGACAGATCGGTAACCATTTTCCTTTTAAAAAAAGGTAACCTAATCAAATTTGAAGATGCACTGACTAATCGAATGGTGTAAGCAACTATAAAGTCACATGCACGTGGCGCTGCAGATTTCTCAGTTTGCTGAATAAGTACATTTTCCAGTGAAACTCTGTGCCTATAAAGTCAAAGTAGTGTAAAGCAAAGTTGAAAGGCCTCTAGGTAATAGATCTATAAAAGTAGAGTGCTTTATACATAAACACATGGTTTCGTTTATATTTGGAAAGTGATGCTGAAAAGAGAGACACTGACTTTATTACATTTCAAGAAGCTCAGAAGAATGTAATTGAAGAATACCTACAGTCTTTGCTTTACAGAGCAGTGACATCCTTATGTAACCTCGGTCATGACGTATGAGGTAGAAAACGTAGAACGGAGAAGAGATAAATAGATAAAAACAGGGTATCCAGTACAAAACTGTTTTATGAAAACACCAGGAAAAGTCTGGATTATTGGTGTTCCACGTCTGATTTACATCCTGTCAAAATAAAAACAAAGGTGTAAGAATCAAAAATCATTACATGATAAGGCTGATGACACATGTTTTTCTAGTGGTAGTGATTACCCCCCCCCCCCACACACACACATTTTGTTACAGCGAAGTGTCGCTGAGAAAATCATAATGATTTAATGATTTTCCATAGGATCGCTATCCAGTGGAATTTTTAAAGTTTCTTACCACTGTCAGGCTGGGATCACATATATGCGAATTGGGTGCGCTTTTAACCGTATCCAATTCGCATAACATGTAAATGTGACCGGCTTTTAATGGAGGGGGCAACCACGGTGCGGTTTTGAAAGGGTCCTGTGCATCTAGGTGCAAATTCAGATAAAAATGTGCACCTGAACCAGTGAACAGAAACGCTTAGGACTACAAACCACAGCCGAATATGTGTGAACCCAGCCTCACTCATTAATTGAGATTCATTGGTGCTTCAGCTCAGGTGCAAAATGGGTTGTGATCATCGCTCTTAATGCTTTTATATGAATTAAAGGAGTTGTTTTTTTTTTTTTTTTTTTTTGCTGAAATGACTGTTTACAGGGTATAGAGACATAATAGTTAACTGATTCCTTTTAAAAATGGTTAAATCAATCATATACTGTAATGTACCTACAGTTTCAGTTTCGTTTTTGCATGCTGTTTCCTGCTTGTGTGATGTACAGAGACTCAGAGCCAATACAGGGCAGTGATGGTTTGTAAAACAAAACTGATTGGTGTTGAGGGGTTTTAGACACACATAAATCACACCTCCTTGATTAGTGACCACAGAGAGAAAGCTCCCATGACTTTTTTCATCAGGAAACAGACAACCAGGAAGTGTTTAGAACAGAGAAGGATTAAAGCAACATCAGAGCAAAAACAAACAATGAAGACTTGAAACCAGGACTGCAGTAAGGTAAAGGAAGCTATTTAGCTAAAAAAAAAAATCCTTTAGTGACCCTTTAATATGTTGCAGAAATCAATATGCTTAGCTACAAATTGCTGAAGGAGAGCAAATTGCTGCAGCGGAGCACAACTTAATGCTGTAGCAAATTAGAAGCAACTCCAGTGATTAAATCGCTAACTACAAGTTGCTGTTAATTTTTACATTTTTACATGTGAGATTTATCAACTACTGAAAGCTAAATAAAACCGTAAAATGGAAAAAAAAATTAAATATAGAAGCTGAAACCCAGAAATAAAAGCAATCTAAAATAAAGGGGCACCATAATTCTCACAATTCTAAATAATTCTCAATAATTGTAGTTCCTTATACTAACTAAGCAATCTCTATTTTAAGCACTACAAAAATGTAACATTTGTAGAAAATGTATTTGTTTTTTTTTTGATTGAGTGAGAAGTTTAGACAGATGAAGCTGGGGTGAACCTGTATGGTTATAACAAATGGAGCTGACATTGCTGATCTGTGTAAGTGTAGACAAGCTACTAAGTGCTCAACAGAAATATTTTATATGCAAAGTGTCTTACTTGCCATAAGGGCTAGTTAATAGTGATTGTGAAGGCAACATTCTATTTTAACCTCCCTGGCGGTATGATTCTGTCAGAAAAAACATGCTAAAAGCGGTACCATTATTTGCAAGGAAATTTGGCGTTTTATATTGTAGGTCTGTAATTTTTAGAAATAACTCACTTAAATCTGACCAAACAAGATTCTAATAGGCATCCCAGGTATGACATTTTTTTAAAAACAAAATTATAAATTATAATATAATAAATAATTATAAATAATTATAACAAATAATAATATAATTATAATAAAAATTATTCAATAATGTAATCAAATCAAAATCACTGAAATTTGCTCAGTTGCAGAATTGTTGCTGTCATTATTTTTTTTTTTTTATGACGAATTTCCCCACAAATCGCTATCGCACAATTCTGCAAGTGATTATAATTTATTATCGCTGTTTTTTAGCTGATCTAAAACTATTTTTGACATAAAGGGACACTTTTGGTTGCTATGGACAATCTACAGTTTGCAGGGAGAAAGAAACGTTTTTATTATATAAAATGACATGCATGACACAGGACAGAGCACTAGGGACAGGGGGTGTGTGTTTTTTTTACATACAGTACTGTAATCTATAAGATTACAGTATACTGTATGTAAGGTGTTTGTTTACTTTTTTGAATTTGGCGCCGTTCTCCGTCCCCGTGCGTCGTAACGTCGCAGGGAACGGAGATCGGCGTCACACGGAGGCACTGTGTGAATCGAGCGAGGACCCACTCGCTCACACAGCGCGGTGGCATCGCTGGATCCAGGGACAAGGTAAGTAACTTGTGCCTGTGGATCTAGCGAGGCGATCCCGAGTCTGACTCGGGGTGTCCGCTCGCAGCAGGAAAATCTAACCCCGAGTCAGACTCGTGAAGACCGCCAGGCAGGTTAATCAAAATAATAAACATGTTATACAGTACTTACCTACTCTATGTAATGGTATAGCACAGAGCTGCCCCTTATCTCCTCTTTTGGGGTCTCCTGCCAGTGCTCTCTGCTCCTCCTCTTCTGTGTGTCCCCATACCAACCTGTTGCTATGGGGACATATGTGCGCATACATTGACACACACAGTATCACTAAGTCATGCCCCCTGATCCATCCTCATGGGATTTGACTGACAGCAGCAGGAGCCAATGGTCCCTACTGCTCACAGAGCCTCTTGTGAGAGCAGGGAGTGAAAAGAGACCAGACGCTGGACACAGTGCTGGATCAATAGAGGTAAGTGTTTGGGGATGGGGATCACTCAGCAAGTGCTAAAACGTTTTTCTACCTTAAAGTGTTACTAAACGCAGAACCTGCATTCACTATATCTGGTCACCCACACTACACAGAACATGGAAATGCAATTATTTTAGTAAATATAAACTGCAAAATACCTTTTCTCATCAGCAGTATACAGGAGTCTTGTATCACTGTCTGCTCAAACTTGTAGGAGGAGTTTTCATTCTCCTTTGACCCCCAGTCTGGACAGAGCCGATTGGCCCTGTGCTGATCACATGCACACGCCCAAGGAAGAAAAAAACTCTCTAGCAATACACACCAAACTGAGGGTGTGTGGCCTGACTCCATAGACTCTGTTCTATCGTGAGATGGGTTGGAGTCAGTAAAAGAAGAGGAGGATCAGAGAACACATAGTAGGTTTGAAGACAAGGAAGTGCCAGACCCCCCTCCATAATAGGTAGTTGTAAGGTATTTTTTGCGATCCGAACTGCCCCGCCCTCCAGATAAAGTTGGTAAGGATTGAATTTATCTCCTTAAATTTATAGTTTTTTGTAATATATATCAGTGAATTACTCAAAATATTTAGAAAACGCAAAAAATAATTTAAAAAATATTTATCCTACCAAGTAGTGTCAAAGGAAGATTGGTCCATGTCTTGTGTGTTCCTTAGTCTACCGATAAGTGGATCCAGATTAATTTTAATATATGAAGAGATATGGTGTTGTATCAAGACCCCCAGATATCGAAAAGTGTGGACAATCTGCAGTGGACATGAGGGAGGTAATATAATTGAGGCTGTCTGGTCTATCATAAAAGGGATTTATCCCAGTTGACCCGGAAACCTGAGAAGTGACCAAATCACCAGATAATATCCAGCAGGGCAGGGAGAGACGATGGAGAGTCTGCTAAATATATCAACATGTCTCCAGCAAAAAGGAATACCTTTTCCTCCAGACCCCCAATCAACAATCCTACAACCGCCCCACTAGATCGTATTTATGCCGCAATAGCCTATGCGAACAGCAGCACCAACAGAAGATAACCCTTTTTGGTACCTCTCCGTATAAGAAAGGGGTCAGATATGGATGCTTTCACTCTCAGTCTAGCGGTAGATCTTTGATACAGTAATTGTACCCATCAAAAAAAAGTGTTGTCAAATCCAAATTTAGCCAAGACTTCCAGTAGATATGTCCATTTGACCGAGTCAAAGGCCTTATGAGTATCCAGGGCCAAAATAGCCCCGAGATCCCACTGAGTCATGAACAGCCTGCATGTTGGTGAAAAGTCTACATAAGTTAATGGAAGTTAATCGCCCAGGGATGAATCCTGTCTGATCTGCTCCAATAAGAGTAGTGACAACTGTATTCAGTCGCTGGGCAGGCACTCTGGCCAAAATCTTTACATCTGAGTTAATTAACTTAATCAGTCGGTAGGATTCACAAAGATGATCTTAATGGGGCTTATGGATGAGGACGATTAGCGCCTCTGACATAGAAAGCATCAACTGCCCCAGCCTCCGAAACATAGTTACACACCCAAAGCAGATGTGGAATCAGTAGTTCACTAAAATGCATGTGCCACTCTATGGGGAATCCATCAAATCCCAACGTTTTGTTTCTAGCAAATGACTGGATGGCCTCCCCTATTTCATCAGTCGTTAAAGGAGTATCAAGCAATGAAGCACAAGTGTCCAGTAACTTTGGAAGTGAGATGTCAGACAGATAGTCAACTAGTTTCACAAAAGTGTAATAAGCTCTATAGTAGAATATAGTGAAGAGTAAAAACTATGGCTGTGCAAATTAACTTTTAATTAATCGATTAATCTTTCATTTTTTTGACCGATCAAAATCTTTTTGATCGATTTAAATTCTTTTGATTGGTACTCACCTCTCCGCTGGCTTCTGGGCCTTCAGGGAGTTCCATCGGAGATCCAGTAACATCACGGACACCGGCGGGGCTTGCCGTATGCCATCTGAAGGGCTGCTTTGCTGTGCCTTCATATCTGCATGCCAGCGGGACCTTACTATCTGCCACACGCAAGGGCTGTTACACTTCCCTCTATCACCTCCCTTTATCAACCTGGGATTCTACAACCATCCACTGGGAGTTGTGATAGTTCCCTTCATGGGACATCTACATGCCGACGGACTGATGTTAACCTCTCCTCATCTGGATTCAGTAGTGGTATCGTTTTACACATTTTTATACCAGTATCATACTTAGCTACATGTTTTTATGACTGCTTTTGGTACCGTTTGGTATTACTCACACCATTTTTACAGTTTATGTAGCTACATCGATTTGATCTCCAGTGCAAAATGTATTTGGTTACCTACTTGAAGACTATAAAAGTTTTAATTAGAGGTCGACCGATATGGGTTTTTCTCTGGCCGATGACGATATGTAGAAATCGCGGCGGCCGAGAGCAGATTTATGATGCCGATTTTTTTGGGCCGATATGTTAGGCCGATTTTTCAGGTGCTTTTGGGCTAAACAGTAAAGTTAGCCCATATTTTTTTTTTCGTCCAAAAATTTTCATTACCTGTTTTTGTGTATTACATTTTTTATAATATATATATATATATATATATATATATATATATATATATATATATATATATATATATATATATATATATATATATATATATAATGTAATACACAAAAACAGGTAATGAAAACTTTTGGACGAAAAAAAAAATATGGGCTAACTTTACTGTTTAGTTATTTTTTATTTTATTTGTTAAAGTATATTTTTTCCCCAAAAAAATGTGTTTGAAAGACCGCTGCACAAATACCGTGTAACATTAAATATTGCAGCAATCACCATTTTATTTCCTAGGGTCTCTGCTAAAAATATATATATATATATATATATATATATATATATATATATATATATATATATATAATGTTTGGGGGTTCCTAGTGATTTTCTAGCAGAAAATACAGGATTTTTACTTGTAAGCAACAAGTGTCAAAAAAGATTTAGCCTTTAAATGGTTAAACTGAGAACTCTCCTACACGGAGTTCAGTTCATTGATAAGTAGCAACATTGTATATCTTTTCTCAAAACTTAGCAGGCTGCCCAGGAGAGAGAAGTCTTCTACTGCAAACTTCAGGCAACTTGCATTGACTTCTATTACAGAAGCTTTTTGCAAGTCGCGGTGCTGAAGTTTAAATCGGCTTTTTTAAAGCACAAATCGGCCGATGCCGATTAATTAAAAAACGCCAAATATCGGTCGATATATCCATATACCCATCGAGCGTTGCCTTTGTGTGTTTTTTGTATCCTGCTATCCATTTTTCCAGTTGTTGGTAGCTGCACTAGGAATCAGCCTGCAAGGAGATCAGCTAAGAGTATCTGGATCTGTATGTGCATTATAATTAATCGAAATTAGTCGATTAATCGATAAAAAAAAGAAAAATTTTGATCAGTAACAGCCCTAGTAAAAACGTAACAAATATCTCCACTACCCCTTTGTCTTGCTCTACTATTACTCCCTCTGAGTTCCTAATTCTTGAAATGTTGCATGGCTGATAGTCAGGTCTAGAGAGATAGGCTAACAGGTGACTATTTTTGTCACCAATTTCAAAAAGATGTTTTTGAAATTGGTTTGTTCTAGGTGCGTTCCGGAAGTACCAGATCCAACTCTCTGGCCGTGTGTCGCCAAACAGCATGTGTCTCGGGGGTAGGAGATGCAGGGTAGGTGGCCTCGGCCTCCCTAAGCCCCCCACTGCATCCACCAGTCTGGACTGAGATGCCTAACGGGCCCACCTAATGGCTGCAGCAAAGGAGCCGCGCGTGGTGGCCTTAAAGGCATCCCAGACCACAGGGATGAAGGCGCTCTGTTTGTTGGTTACTAGGCCCTGATCCACAACAGCCTGGTCCGCTAGCCATAGTGGGCTCAATCGCCATACCAGATAAGAGGAGGATGGTCCCAGAGCGAGGTCCGCCATCAGGTGGGGAGTGGTCGGACACCACTCTAGGGAGATATTTAACCTCATTCACCATACTAAGCATATCAGACGAAAGCAGACATAAATCAATGCGTGACAGTGTACCCTGAGAATCAGATCGGCATGAATATTCCTTCACATCCGCATGTTTCCATCTCCAGGCCTCCACCAGGTCAAATTGGGTCAGAAAGGAGCCTAAGTGTGTGGGTAGTAATGTATAGCACTGAAACCTGTCGATGAAGTTGTCAATGACTGTATTATAATTGCCAGCTATCAAAAAAGGGCCCTCAGCATTTTCCAAAATTGTGCTCATCACTCAAAGAATTGTTTAGTAAAAGGTGGTGGGATGTACAAGCTAGTTACTGTGTATGGTTTACCAAGGAGTTTGAGCACAATAATCACAAAGCAGCCACCACAATCTAGCTTAATATGTTTAATAGTGATAGGAGCTGATTAAGCTATGAGAATAGATGTGCCCCGGGTGTACGTGGAGTATGTAGAGTGAATGGAATATGCCATTTTTGCCCTTTTAAGAGCTATAACTCTGGAGCCCTGTAGATGGGTTTCCTGAAAAAGGATCACATGCGGATTATGTCTGGTCAGAGACTCAAACATTAGTGATCATTTCACTTTGGAGTTAAAGGAGTTGTAAAGGAAAAAAATGTTTTGCCTAAAATTAATGTCTGCAAGGTAGACAGACAGAATAGTGTAATGATTCTGTTAAAAAACTAGTAAATACCTAATAAATTCCTTCATCTATATCACCTCCGGCATTCTAGTTTCTGTTCTCTCATTCACTTCCTGGTTTGCGGCGCTCGTTCATGTAAGAACTACATTTCCCAGTATGCATTGCGGCACACCCAGTAATTCACACCTCCTTGAAGTCTCTAAGACGTAGAGAGGGTCCTGCAGCACAGATGTAGTTCCCAGGAGGGGGCGAGCACGTCACTGACCACCGCAGTAAAGCCTCCCTTCACGGTGGTGAGTAACAATCAGACAAGCAGGAAGTGAACAGAACAGAGAAGAAATAGAGCAACTTTTGAGCAAAAACGAACAATGAGGAAGTGAAAAGAGGAATGTCTGCAGGTAAAGGATGCTTTTTATGAAAAAAATAATTCCTTTACAACCCCTTTAAGCCCCCTAACATTCCAAGAAATTAAGCATAGTTTAACCATGAGTAAGTAGTAAGCATAATCAGTGATGAACAGTTCTCACAGTGCATCAAAATTAACCATATCATGAAAATCTGTAAGCTCTGAGAAGTATGCGGTAACATGAATAGGTCATGCAAGAAAGGGAGCAGTACGTCTATTGCAAATATTAACTGGATACCAAGGCGGCAAACTAGGCCAGAGAGCACAGAGAAAAAGTACAAGAAAAAAGGAATCCAAAGACATTCAAAACAACCCTTAACCCTCCCGGCTCCCAAACCCAAACACTTGAGAGCTTTGTTCACAAAATCAAAATAAAAAATTGCAGGGGGGGCATAGTGTAGTCAACAAACCAGAAGTCTACAGCAATAGGCTTCCATCCAAGTCCACATGGAAAAATATGTGTGGCAACCCGGACCCTAAAAAGATTATTCCAAAGGCAGCAGTAGAATTAGACCACTAAAGTGGTTTTAACAGTCATCCAGGATGAATGATGTCAAGGCGTTAGATATCAAGGTGTTAGAAAGACTCAAGAGCCTCTTAGGGAGAAGTAGTGGAAAGAGAGTAGTGGAAAGAGAACTGGAAGAGGCTTTTTCCCCACTGTAACAACAACCAAGTGGAGGGTTCCAATCTAGAAGTAGAGAAACTAGTTGTCAGGATATTTACAGTCAGCGAGGAGGAGATCTCTGGTTCTGGCGGCGTGGATCCAGAGGCCCCAGGGTGTCCACCCATTGGGCCGCATTCTTTGGATCTGTGAAAAAGTAGGCCTTGCCCTGATGAATGATCCTCAGCCATGCAGGATAGAGCATGCTGTAAGGCAATTGGAGATCCCTCAGCCTTCTTTTGATGGCCAGGAAGGTAGCCCTCTGTTTTTGTGTAGCCACTGAAAAATCCGGAACAATGGTGATTCCAGTACCATTAAATAATATACAGACTTTTTTTCACACAGCCCTGAGAACCAAATCCCTGTCCCTGAAGTGCAGCAATTTAATAAGCATGGCACGTGTCAGAGCCCCAGAGGGCAAGGGACCCTATGCGCTCGCTCAATGGCGAACAATGAAGAGAAGGTGGAGGCACCAAAGGTAGATGTCAGCTCCATGAAGGCCTCAGGGGCCCTCTTGAAACCCCAAGAAAAGCAGATTATTATGCCTCAGGCGATCCTCCATGTCTGTTAGCTTATCAGCAGTGTAATCCTGAGCTTGACGCAGCTTCCATGGAAGATACAGTGGCCTGTCAGGGACGTGCCTTGTCCTCCAACTCTCCTATGCGTTGTTCAGTATTGGTCAGTCTGTGGCGTAGATTGAGTACATCATGTTTCAGGAAGGACAAGTCTGTTTTAATGGAGTCCATTTGCGTGGTGAGGGAAGCATGGCTGTGCTAAATAGCCTCCATGATCTGTGCCAGGGTGGGTTCTGCAGGGCCTATGTCCCCATTTACAGTGCTGGGGAAGCAGAATCAGTGTCCTCAGGGGTGGAGAACAGGAAAGGGTCTTCAGGGCTAGAAGCGGGGGGGATTGTGACTCATCTTTCCCTAGAATCAGTTGCACCGATGAGGAAGAAGAGGATGGCTGGCTGTGTTCCTGTCCATGAGGCTGGCCGGCGCATTTTGCTGCTGCATGCATGGCAGTATAAAACCCGGCGTATCTTCCATGAAAGGGTAGTATTTGACCCTCACTGGGTTTGGGTGTGGAAGTGACCCCTCTTCATGACACACAGAGTAATCCTGACCTGGAGGCATGGAAGCAAGGAGAGGACAGCGGGAGAACACTGCCGGGCAAATCTCCAGGGAGAAAGACAACCAGAAGGGCTGGTGAGTGTTACAGTCAGAAGACTGAGAGGCCTGGGTGCAAGCAGTCTGGGATGGATGCAGAATCAGTCTGGGTGGACTGTGGAGAAGTAGCCAGGAGGGCTAGTAAAGGGGAAGCTGCAGCCAGGCGGGCTGGCAGTGTCTGAAGAGGTGGTACTGGGACCAGTACCCACATGAATATTTATTTATTTATTACTATTTGTTTGGTAAGCGCGCATATACCACCGGTCGGTGGTGCAAAGCGATTTGTGACAAAATAGCCCGGATGTTCTGGCGAGGGGAGTATAAATAAAAGAGAAGGGAGAAAAAGACAAGAAATCAGCGAAGAAAAATTGGCCTAGGATTGAAATGCTTAGCAGAATAGCCAGGTCTTCAGCTTCTTCCTGAACGTATATAGGCTTCGGGAGATGTGAATGTAAAGCGGGACAGCTAAGCACTAAATACCTATTTTTCTGCTACACTACCAAAGAGGCCCATGGTCTGCCTGCAAAGGGAATTTGCTCTGGATCTGGAAGAGGATGGGACATTCAGAAAGCGTTGCACGACTCGCTTATGCACAGTAGGAAACTAACTGTTAAGCTTCACTGCCGGTTTCACTTACTTGCAATATCGGTGCCAACATCCGAAGCCGATGGATGGATCGGCTTGGGGTGCCGACAACATGGGCTCCCTTTACAGGTAAGCGTCTTTGTATTTGTAGCTGCTGATTTTAAATTGTTAATCCCCCAGGCTGGAACTCCATTTTAAGCACTTAAAGTGCCGTCGGTAGCGGCGGAGGCGATCGGGACCGTTCGGCTGGTGACTGGGGACGAGACTGAAGGAAAAATCTCCTTCGCCCGTCCCCATAGCTCTGCAGGTCGGAAGTGACGTCAAAACGTCAGTCCCGCCCAGCGTCTTAAAGAAACATTTTTTTTTTTTGTCATTTGAAAAAATGACATTTCCAATTTTTTTTTTTTTTTTTTGCATTTAAGCCTAAATATGAGATCTGAGGTCTTTTTGACCCCAGATCTCATATTTAAGAGGACCTGTCATGCTTTTTTCTATTACAAGGGATGTTTACATTCCTTGTAATAGGAATAAAAGTGATAATTTTTTTATTTTTTTATTTTAGTGTTAAAAATTGTAAAATAAATAAAAATAAATGCGAAAACCCCCCAAATTTTTTTTTAAAGTGCCCCGTCCCGACGAGCTCGCGCGTAGAAGCGAACGTATACGCGAGTAGCGCCCGCATATAAAACGGTGTTCAAACCACACAAGTGAGGTATCGCCGCGATTGTTAGAGCGAGAGCAATAATTTTAGCCTTAGGCCTACTCTGTAACTCAAAAAATGCAACCTGTAGAATTTTTTAAACGTCGCCTATCGAGATTTTTATGGGTAAAAGTTTGACGCCATGCCACGAGCGGGCGCAATTTGTAAGCGTGACATGTTGGGTATCATTTTACTCGGCGTAACATTATCTTTCACAATATATAAAAAAATTGGGCCAAATTTATTGTTGTCTTATTTTTTAATTTAAAAAAGTGTTTTTTTTCCAAAAAAAGTGCGCTTGTAAGACCGCTGCGCAAATACGGTGTGACAAAAAGTATTGCAATGACTGCCATTTTATTCTCTAGGGTGTTATAAAAAAAATATATATAATGTTTGGGGGTTTTAAGTAATTTTCTAGCAAAAAAAAATGTTTTAGTCTTGTAAACACCGACTCTGAAAAACAGGCCCGGGGCTAAAGTGGTTAAGACTTAAGGACCGGAAGAATTTGCCCCCTTAATGACCAGGCCATTTTTGACGATACGGCACTGCATCGCTTTAACTGACAATTGCGTGGTCGTGCGACGGTGTAAAAAAACACTCATAGGGCTCATGCACAAGGCATCTCAAAGAAGCTCAAATAAGCTGCTCCTACAGGCTTTTGAACTTTTTTAAGCTCTCTATTTTTCTGTCTGGATACTTCCCTCCATGTTAGCCAATGGGGGTTATTTACTAAAAGCAAATCCACTATGCACTTCCACTGTGCAGTCGCTGTAGATCTGAGGGGGACTTGCAAGGAAAATTAAAAACTGCATTTTTGCTTGCACATGATTGGATGATAAAATCATCAGAGATTTCCTTCATTTCAGATCTTCCCCTCAGATCTACAGAGACTGCACTTCCAAACATCCCTAATATGAATATGGCATGATCAGTCATCTCTACAGTGAGATATGGGATCAATAAGACCCCCCATCTCACCTCTACGCTGGGAAGCCTGAAATAAAATAAAAAAACGATCTCGACCTCCCAGCCGAGGCGGCACCACTTGTTTAAATGCAGAGGCCGGGCGCGATGTCATAACATCGCACCCCTGTGAAAAACAATAAAAATAATTTAAACATTAAAAAAAACGTGCCCGGTCTCTGAACGATCATAGAGACTCTGGCGACCATCTGGTCCGCCGCAAATCTCTCTGGGGCCGGAGGATCCTGTCTCCGAATCACCGATGGCAGCAGTGAGTCGGTAGAAGCACTGGAGGGTCGCGAGAGGAGGCACAGAGTGCCCTTTCAAGATGGCACATGCGCCGTTGAAGTCGTCGCACTGGTAAATTGCAAATATCTCAGAGACCATGTAGGTCTCGGAGATTTTGCAAGCACCTACAGGTAAGCCTTAATCTAGGCTTACCTGTAGGTGTAACTTGTTCCCGGGGGTTTACAACCACTTTAAGGACGTCATATGACAGCCGGTGGGTGGGAAGTGTTTTTAAACAGAATAGACAAGTGCCCACAAACATGTGAAAAAGCATAAAAAAGCACAATAGAGCTCGAAAACGCACAAAAAAAAAAAAAAAGGAAAAATGTGTGCATGAGCCCATATAAAGCATTTTTGTACAGGAGTTTAGGAGAGCTTAGGAGTGTTTAGTGTATTTTCTGTCAGTAAGCTCCAATCAAAAACACAAACCAGAAGTTTTTTTTCCTGTCTCTAAACACTGGGGTAGATTCAAAGAGCAATTGCGTCTGCGTAACCATAGTTCCTGATTCAGGAACCTCGTTACGCCGACTGCAGCCTAAGAAATGACTGGCAAAAGGCTCCTTATGCAGTCATATCGTAGGCTGCATTCTTACGTTGGCCGCTAGGGGGCGTTCCCTTTGTGGTCAGCGTATAGTATGCAAATTGCATACTAACGCCGATTCACAACCCTACGCGAGCCCTGCGTACGCAGTTTACGTAGTTTGCGTACGTCGGGTTTTGCGTAAGGCTGCTCGTGCTAATAGCAGTGGCAGCCAATGCTACGTATACCCGTCGTTCCCGCATCGCAAAGTTTACATTTTACGTTGTTTGCGTAAGTGAATCGTGAATGGCGCTGGACGCCATTCACGTTCACTTTGAAGCAAATGACGTCCTTGCGACGTCATTTGCCGCAATGCACGTCGGGAAAGTTTCCCGACGGAGCATGCGCACTACGTTCGGCGCGGGAACGCGCCTAATTTAAATGATCCACGCCCCCTACGGGATCATTTAAATTACGCGCCCTTACGCCGGGCATTTTTGAGGAGCGCCCATGCAAATTACGTGGCTACTGCTTCATGAATGAAGCTACCCCACTGAGCTTAAAATATGCCTCTATTCGTCCTAATGTGCATGGACACATAGGATAACATTGAGCTGCTTTTACAGGCAGAACACAAAACTCCTGTAGAAGCAGCGTTCTTTACATTGGGGTTCCACCCAAAAGTTGAACTTCCGCTTTAAGGAATCCTGACCCCCAGACATGCCACATTTGGCATATCATTTTTTTTGGGTGTGAAAGTGGGTATCTAGTTATGACAGGTACCCAGCTCCCACTGCTGTTCGGGCCGCCTAGGCATCCCCTTCCTCCCTGCAATCTTCTAGAACACATAACAGGTCCCAGAAGATTTCCCGGCTATTGAGGACGCACAGTAGTGATGCCGGCGCCGCGTAGAGGAGAGGGAGCGAAGCGAGGCTTCGGGAGACCACATCGCTGATCCGTGGGAAAGGTGAATGTGTTTTTAGTAAAAGTCAGCAGCTACACTTTTTGTAGCTGCTGACTCTTAATAAATACAGAAAGGTCTGGAACTCCGATTTCAGCCAGCGTGCACAGACTATTAAACTTGTTCCGTACTATACTTCTAGAAGAACCTAGTTAGTCTGTAAGAAACAGTTTTAAGAGATCCTTTGCAGGTTAATGGAGGTAAAACGCTTAGTACATAATCCAGTTATTCATGTGTGTCAAGATCTGTGTAAAGTAAATGTTTAATCCAGGCTACCTGAATGGTATGTAATTATACTTTTGGCTGAACACAAACCAAGCTTTGAGGGCTGTGTATTTCTAGTTGTACATCAACATTGGAATTCACTAAAATAGGAAGAGGAAGACCAAGTCTGTTTTAATTTATATAAACATATATTCTGGGTTTTGTCTCCACATAGCAATACATACTGTATGGTTATTACTAGAAAGGGATAAACATTCCTCTTACCGTGTGAAAGGAAGATTTAAAAGACACAATGGGGGTTATTTACAAAAGGCAAATCCACTTTGCACTGCAAGTGCAAACTACAAGTGCAAAGTGCAGTCCCTGAAAATCTGAGGGATAGATCTGAAATGAGGGGAAGCTCTGCTGATTTTATCATCCAATCATGTGCAAGCTAAAATGCTGTATTTTATTTTCCTTGCATGTCCCCCTCAGATCTACAGCGACTGTACTTCCAAGAGCACATTCATTCATGCACAGACATTAAGTATAACAGGATTCACACCATTATAGTTACATACTATAGCGAATGCATTTTTGATAAATACATTAAGTCAGTATATCAATCGTGAATAATCCTTCAAATTTAAATCTTTCATTTAAGAAAAGGCTCACGTACATCATCCCTTTAACCACTTAAAGCGGGAGTTCACCCAATTATATATTTTTTTCCCTTTTCCCCTTAGATGGATGCTCGTTTTGTCTAGGGGAAGTGGCTAGTTGTTTTAAAATATGAGTCGTACTTACCGTTTTCGAGATGCATCTTCTCCGTCGCTTCCGGGTATGGGTCTTCGGGAGCGAGCGTTCCTTCTTGATTGACAGTCTTCCGAGAGGCTTCCGACGGTCGCATCCATCGCGGCACTAGTAGCCGAAAGAAGCCGAACGTCGGTGCGGCTCTATACTGCGCCTGCGCATCGACGTTCGGCTTCTTTCGGAAAATCGTGACGCGATGGATGCGACCGTCGGAAGCCTCTCGGAAGACTGTCAATCAAAATAGGTCCCGCAGCCCATACCCGGAAGCGGCGGAGAAGATGCATCTCGTAAACGGTAAGTACGGCTCATATTTTAAAACAACTAGCCGATTCCCCTAGACAAAACGAGCATGAAGCTAAGGGGAAAAAGGGTCATGTGCGGGTGAACCTCCGCTTTAACCCCTGGACCATATTGCTGCCCAAAGACCAGAGCACTTTTTGCGATTCGGGACTGTGCCGCTTTAACTGACAATTGCGCGGTCGTGCGACGTGGCTTCCAAACAAAATTGGCGTCCTTTTTTCCCCACAAATAGAGCTTTCTTTTGGTGGTATTTGATCACCTCTGCGGTTTTTATTTTTTGCGCTATAAACAAAAATAGAGCGACAATTTTGAAAAAAATTAATATTTTTTACTTTTTGCTATAATACAGTACATATACCCCAAAAATATATAAAAAAACATTTGTTTTCCTCAGTTTAGGCCGATACGTATTCTTCTACATATTTTTCGTAAAAAAAATCGCAAAAAGCGTTTATTGATTGGTTTGCGCAAAAGTTATAGCGTTTACAAAATAGGGGGTATTTTTATGGCAATTTTTAAAATATTTTTTTTACTAGTAATGGCGGCGATCAGCGATTTTTTTTCGGTACTGCGACATTATGGCGGACACTTCGGACACTTTTGACACATTTTTGGGACCATTGGCATTTTTATAGCGATCAGTGCTATAAAAATGCATTGGATTACTATAAAAATGCCACTGGCAGTGAAGGGGTTAACACTAGGGGGCGGGGAAGGGGTTAAGTATGTCCCTGTGTGTTATCTTACTGTGGGGGGGGGGGGTGGCCTCACTAGGGGGAATCACTGATCCTCTGTTCATACATTGTATGAACAGAAGATCAGCATTTCCCCCGCTGACAGGACCGAGAGCTGTGTGTTTACACACACAGCTCCCGGTCCCCGCTCTGTAACGAGCGATCGTGTGTGCCCTGCGGCGATCGAGCCCGCCGGGCACACGCACGGGAGCGAGCGGGCGGCGCGCACGCGCCCCCTAGTGGCGGCTCAAAGAGCCGCCGTATAGCTACGGGCTCTCGCCCAGGAGAGCCGACCTGCCGCCGTATAATGACGGTGCGCGGTCGGCTAGTAGTTAAAGACAAATATCTTGGTAACGGCAGCAGCTGCTGCCACAACTGAGATATTCATCTTTTCTGTGGCCGGTCCTGTAAACAATAACGTTGGTCTCCGCAGTGGATTCGCCGCAAGATCACCATTATAGGCGGCGGGAGAGGGCCTCCCTCCCGCCGTTGTTCCGCGCCGAAAACTTCAAAACGTCTCTTCCGCCCCCATGCTTCTTAAAGGCACATTTATTTGTTGTAATTTTTTTAAATGACAATTTTTTTTTTTTATTGCATTTTAGTCTAAATATGAGATCTGAGGTCTTTTTGACCCCAGATCTCATATTTAAGAGGACTTGTCATGCTTTTTTCTATTACAAGGGATGTTTAAATGTGTGACAAAAAGTATTGCAATGACCGCTATTTTATTCTCTAGGGTGTTAGAAAAAGAAAATACTGTATTTATTGGCGTATAACACTCACTTTTTTACCCTGAAAATAGAGGGTAAACTGTGCATGCGTGTTATACGCAGGGGGCTGTGGAAAGTTTTTTTCCCTAAAACTTCCCCCTTAAAGTTAGGGTGCGTGTTATATGCCTGTGCATGCTATACGCCGATAAATACGGTATATAATGTTTGGGGGTTCTAAGTAATTTTCTAGAAAAAAAAACGGTTTTAAACACTGAGTCTGTAAAACAGGCTCAGTCCTTAAGTGGTTAAATTCAGTTTCTAGCTAGTAAACTTCCAAAAATAAACCTATTCACCCCTAGGGGAGCAAACTGTGAACAGGTCTATTCTAACATTAATAAACAAAAGAGAAAACAGGATGTCTTCAAGTAAATCAATGTATTCTAGCAAGTCTAACCAATCAGGAAATTAAATCAACATAAGTCTTTGCAAGGAATAAGTGATGCCAACCTAGTGGTAGTTAAGAATGCGAGTACAAGTATTTTAGTGCTGTAGATGCTTTAGAATGCATGATCCATACATGCCAGTGCCTCTTAAAGTGAATTATGTTATGGGGGCAGATCCACATAGAATTAGATCCGCGGAGCGTATCAGAGATACGCTACGCTGCCGCACCTTACCTGGCGGATCTTTGAATCCTCAAAGAATTTGCGCCTTAAGTTACGGCGGTGTATTTCTGGCGGCGGAATTCAAATCGGCGGGTAGGGGGCGTGATTCATTTAAATGAAGCGCGTCCCCACGCCGATTGAACTGCGCATGCTCCATTTTGAAATTTCCCGCCGTGCTTTGCGCGAAATGACGTCTCAACTACGTAATTTTTTGAACTTAGACGTGAGTTACGTCCATCCCTATTCACGGATGACTTACGCAAAAAAAAAATGTTCAAATTTCGACGCGGGAACGACGGCCATACTTAACATGGCAAGTCTATCTATACGCCACAAAATACCAGCTTTAACTATACGCCAGAAAAAGCCGACTACAGACGACGTTAGAAAATGCGGCGGCCGCGCGTACGTTCGTGGATCGCCGTAAATCGCTAATTTGCATACCCGATGCGGAAAACGACGCAAACTCCACCCAGCGGGTGCCGAAGTATTGCATCTAAGATCCGAAGGCGTACGAAGCCGTACGCCTGTCGGATCTTACCCAAATGCTGTCGTATCTTGGTTTGAGGATTCAAACTAAAGATACGACGCAGGAAATTTGAAAGTACGCCGGCGTATCAGTAGATACGCCAGCGTACTTGCTCTCTGGATCTGGCCCACAATTTTTAAGTGCTAACAGTAATTCGTAGTATGCCTGGACACTTTAGAATTTTGTCTCGATTACATGCCATTTGGTAAAAAAAAAAATAATAAACGTATATTGATTGGTTTGGGCAAAAGGTATAGCGTCTACAAACTATGGAATTTATACCAGATATTTATTTATTTATTTCATACTAGTAATGGCTGCGATATTGCGGCGGACAATCTGATACTGACTGAAACATTGAACCAGTGATGCATAGGCTACTTCCAGACTGGAGCAGGGGTGCGTTAGCAGTAAAGCACCGCTAGTTTTAGTGGCGTTTTACCGCTGTTATAGCTGTGCTTTTTGGCTGCCAGTGGGGCACTTTTAACCTGGCTGAAGAAAGGGTTAAAAGCAATGGGCATGGCGTTTTGGGAGCACCGCCCCAATCAGCGGGTGCCGGCAGACATCCATTGGCTGGGACCCACTGATCAGCTTGTGCTGTGTCTAATCACAGCACAGCAGTGGTGTTCGCCCCCTACCCTGAAGTGCCAGATCAGGTACGTGATCCAGCACAAGAGAGGCGCTCTGCCGCCATACTCCTACGTGAGTCGGTTGGCAAGAAGGTTAAATGCCTTTAGTTTATAAGAAGGGTTATAGGGTTATAAGAATTAAGGGAGAAATGTTTAAAAATATGTATAAGTAGATAAAATATATATTTGCTCTTTTTGTATACGAGGGGGGAAAGAGGGGAAAAAAAAAAAAAAAACACACATAAAAACTTCCACATATGATGCGAAACCAGGAAGGAGATATGGCGGGCAAATGAAAGGCGGGCAAGTCTCGCGACCTTCCTCTGCAAATGGTTAAGTCTGAGGTGGAAAAAAAAATGCCTTTAGTTTTGCAATCTATGAAATGGAGATCATTTTTTTTTAAATGTGTTGCAGGCATCGTGACACAATGTGAAAGTGGCATAATTAAGAACCATCTGTCACATGTGTTGGCATTGTTAACGAAACTTTACAAGGCTTTCATGAACTACTGTAGGTGCAGGACTTTCTATTGGGCCAATACTACCCAAAAAAAGCTTTGCAAATAATTTTTTTAATTACCCACTTAGGAGTATAACAATTATATGTATAGTGGTCTAAGACAGGGGTCTCCAAACTTTTTCAAACAAAGGGCCAGTTTTTTTCCTTCAGACTTTAGGGGCAGAAAGTGTCACGGGCCCATTAGTGAGAATAAATATGACCTCAAGGTTGGTGGTCAATAGGAGGAGTGGTGCCCCTATTAGTAGAAGGAATAGTATCCCATCATTGGTATCCATAGAATAAATAATGCCCAATTGTTGGTGACAGTGGGAGGAATAGTGCCCCAAGTGCCGGATAAAGGCTACCAAAGGGCCACATTTGGCCCTTGGGCCGCAGGATTGGAGACCCCTGGTCTAAGACATACTTTATTTGAGGGGTATTTGACAGCAGAACAGTGACAAAATAAAAAAAAAACACTGATGGTGTCCAGAAGTGGAAGTTTATTTGTCCCAGATTCAGGCCAGTTTGCTAAATATTATTATTTTCTTTGATTTAATGAGGTTGTTGAGCTGGTTGGTTAGATTACAAGATTAGATGAAGGAGGTCTGGTTATTCTCGGCTCTATAAAACTCCCAGCCTGCTCAAGATTTTTACTCCACCTTGGAACAAGTTTTTCTGTGTAAGGCAGGGTTCACGTTTATGCAATGCCAGACATCACATCGCATTGCTGTGCAGACCACATGCAATGTCTGTGCAATGCAAATTCAGCCATACAGTTTGTATGGTGCAGAACACTTTTTTTGGTCCACACTGGAATCAGATTGCATGGGTGTTCAGACTCATGCGATTCAATTCCACAGTTCGCACTGCATTCTGCAAACCCATTTGGGGGCATCATTAACTTTCTATTGACATCCCCAGCGGTTCGCAGATGTTAGTGTGAATTGCCTGCGAGTCAGATGCGATGCAGGAATCCGCACAGGAATCACGCTGGTTCCCGCATCGCACCAGTATGAACCGAGAGTAAGGCCCTGTACACACGGACAATAATCTCATCAGGAAAAAAAAACGTTGTTTTCCCTGACGAGATTCTTGGCAAGAAACTCTTGCCGCCCGAGTGTACAGACTCTCGTTTCAAAAGAACCGCAGTTCTCCTGAAAGGAAATAACGCGGTGACGTCATCGCATACAACGAGCATGCACTCATCACATTCGATGCCGTTGCCGCCATATTGCTTCACCCTACCTATGCCGTGAAAGCTACCGCGCATGCGTCAAAGTCATTTCGAGCATGCGCGGGTTTCCACGGCGACAGGTAAGTATATACACTCTCGGGTTTCTCGTCTGGAAACAGGCCGACAAGAATCTCGACGAGTAAAAAGAGCGCAGGTTCTCTATTTTTCTCGTCGAGATTCTGGCCAGATTTCCTGACGAGAAACCTGAAAGCCTCGTACACACCAACGGTAATCTTGGCAAGAAGCAGTTTTCTTGCTGGTTTTTGCCGAGAAAACCAGTCGTGTGTACGAGGCCTGAAGCCTCGTACACACGACCGAGGAACTCGACGGGCGAAACACATCGTTTTCCTCATCAAGTTCCTTGTTAGGCTGTCGAGGAACTCGACAAGGCAAGTTTCTCCATTCCCGTCAAGGAAATAGAGAACTTGCTCTCTTTTTGGCTCGTCGAGTTTCTCGACAGTTTCCTCAACGAAAATGTACACACGACCGGCAAGTTTCTTGCTGTTTTTTGCCGAGAAACTCGGTCGTGTGTACGAGGCTTTAGACTCTGGAGCATTGGACCACCTGTGTGGTGAAAGCTCATGTTGGTTTGACAAGGCCTGTGTGGCAAGGACTTTGGGTTTGGAGAGAGTTAGGCACCCAGTAGGAGTCAGTTGCTCCAGGTCTTTTAGCCAGGAAATTCTGTGTTTTAGTAAGTTGCCAAAAGGCAAAGATATATTTTCTTTTTTGTTTTGTTCTAGTCTAGTGTATAGAGTCATTGTAAATAAACAGCACGTGTTTCACCAAGAACTGCTGTTTGCTTTACCTGTTTAAAGTCTTGTGAACTCATCCAGGTAAGTCATGCATGCACCACTCACAGGCCTCACAGGTATCTTGGAAACATGTTTTAAAACCATGATCAAAGAATAAACCTTTGTTGGAAATTACCCTTGTTGGCTTAAGTCCAGTTCACACCACATGCAGTCCAGTGTGTTTTCTTTCTGCATCCAACACGCATAGAAATTAGATTATATGGTTTCTAATGGAAAAGTTCACACCTGTGCAGTCAGATCCAGGGCTTTCCATTTCCAGAAAAAAAAAGTAGAACATACTGCATTTTTCCTGCACTGGACAGTAAAACGCATCAAAAATGTACAGGAATGCACCGGAATGCATCAAAAATGCATCAAAAACACACCGGACCCCAGTACAGGAGAAATTAAGAAAAAAGCACCTGGAATGCATCTGGAAACGCATCATAAATGCACAAAAAATGCACTGGTTCATGCAAAAAACATGCTAAAAACATGCATGCAGAAACGCATCTGGAACGGATCTGGAGTCCGTTTTTGTGGTGTGAACCAGCCCTTAATCTCTATTTAAAGTTTTAGATATCTTATCACCAAGCATTGAATTGCATTGTAGTGGATCATACCACTAGTATGCTGAGCTAGTTATCTAGCCATAATTATAATAGGTGATTATAATACTTTTAAATTTTAAATTAACAATGAATGTATTACCACTCAACATAGAATACCAATGGTGCACCGAAATGAAAATTCAGAATGCAACCGAAACGGAAATGGACGGCTTTAAAAATGAATAAAAAATAAATAAATATATAAATATAATAAATAAATATATTTATATATATTATAGATATATATATATATATATATATATATATATATATATATATAGATAGATAGATAGATAGATATACACACACACACACTATATATATATATATATATATATATATATATATATAAATATATAGATACATACATACATATATATATATATACACACACACATAGATAGATAGATATATTTATAAATAGTTGTATTTTGTTCGACTTTTTAATTAATATCATGAATTTAAATGAATATTAATTTATTGTTGGCCATTATCGACACCTTTTGAAGACATGCTAAAAATCCTGCTTGCTGCATTTTTTGTGCATATTTGGTCAGTTAAAAAAAAAAAACACACAAAAACTGCACCTCCGTATTGAAATGCATTGAAAATGGAGCAAAAATGCATAAAAAATGCACCTGTAATGCATTTTTGAGTCACATGACCTATGAAAAAGACCATAAGCACTATAAAATAGCGGCAAAATTGCTGGCGTTTTCGGAAATCATTATCGCAACCTTTTTTCTTTTCGCACAAAACTAAAAAAAAAAATTTTGACGGATAATTTTCAGCATATCAATATAGAATACACGAATAAATTAAGAATTTCTGATGGCTTTATTTGACCTTACTTTATAATCTCCTAAAATGGAATTTATAACAAGGCATTCTTGCCCTGACTGCTAGAGGACCTAGTACAGGTGCATTTTACAATCTAGGGGGAGAATGACTGGATGAAAAAATGTTGGAGAGCGATCGGGATGTCCAGGTACAGGTAGATATTAGACCTAATAGCAGAGATTAAAAAGAGACATTCTGTTGACCCTTTAAAAAAGCTTTAGTAAGGCCTCATGTAAAACATGTCATTCGGGTTTTGAGCATCAATTTATTGTGGAACTGTAAAGAAATGGGTAAAAAGATTCATAAGGAGTATGGAGGACCTCAACTATAAGAAAAATTAGCTGAACTGAATTTACTCTTTGTGAACATGCAATTTAACAGGTGGCATATGATCACTATAAAACACTAAATGGTCTATATGCACCTGGAGCAAAAGAAGTTTAATCTCTACATATGAAAAGGGATCTTTACATAGATTAGTCTTCCCCAGGAGCCATTTCCAGCTAACTCAGTACATTGCTTCACAAAAGGGTGGGTTTATAAATGCACAGAATATTAATATTCTAATATTCTAAGGCAGGGTTTCTCAACCAGGGTTCCATGGAACAATAGGGTTCCTCCAGATGTTGCTAGGGGTTCCTTGAGCAATTTCTGCCTCTAAGGTAATTCTTCCTAATGACCACAAGTGTAAAGCTGGCTACACACTATACAATTTTTATACTATTTTCTTGTACAACTTTCCTTTAGGTTTATCAAACCATATGTTATGAGGTCAAACCTAAACACTTTCAAATTGTATGCAATCAGCCAGGCCCTTGCACTACATAGTTAAAGGAAATTGAACAACGCAAATTGTATAAGGTATCACACTAATGTATCATAAATCGTAGATATACCCGTATATACTCAAATATAAGCCGACCCGAATATAAGCCGAGGCACCTAATTTTACCACAAAAAACTGGGAAAACGTATTGACTTGAGTATAAGCCTAGGGTGTCCATTTGCATGCCTCACTGTGTCCATGTGCATGCCTCAGTGTGCCCATGCCTCACTGTGTCCATGACTAGACACAGTGATGTTTAACATGGGAGTCTATGGAAAGGTTGCCAGGCTTTGAAAAATCGGTGCTCCCCAGCCATAGGTTACCCAGACAACAAACTTTGCACACTTTTAGAGGAGAAATTGGGCTACAGGGGACCTACGACCGGCCAGTACCGGGTCCCCAAAGTCACTGGAGAAATGACCGTTTAACATGGAAGTCTATGGAAGGGATGCCCGGCTTTGAAAATTCGGTGCTCCCCGGCCAACAAACTTTGTACACTTGTAGAGGAAGAACGGTGCTAAATGTTTGGGGTCCAGGGGACCTACGCCCAGGGTCCCCAAATTCTGGGAGATCAGGCGCACAAAGGTGACTCGAGTATAAGCCAAGGGGGGCATTTTCAGCACACAAAAAATGTGCTGAAAAACTTGGCTTATACTCGAGTATATATGGTAGTAATTTTTAGCAGGGGTTCCCTGAGACCAGAAAGTTATTTCAAGGGTTCCTGTGTGGAAAAGGTTGCGAAATAGGGAAAAAGGGGATTTTCAGTTGCCTTTTGGGATATCAAGAAGGAGCAAGAAGCAGCACAATTTTTTCACTATATCCAAGATGGAAACATGCTCTGGTGGATACAAGTTCAACCGACAAGCTGTCCACTTTATGCAAAGTCCACCTTAGGTCCTCTTTCTCCACCTTAGGCTTCATGCACAGGGCCATACAGGTGCTGCACAGACATACAGTATGCTCTGATAGTGAGGGTTATTTACGAAAGGCAAATCCACTTTGCACTACAGGTGCAAACTACAAGTGCAAAGTGCACTTGAAATTGCACTGAAAGTGCACTTGGAAATGCAGTTGTTGTAGATCTGAGGGGGACATGCAAGGAAATAAAAAAACAGCATTTTAGCTTGCACATGATTGGATGATAAAATCAGCAGAGCTTCCCCTCATTTCAGATCTACCCCTCAGATTTACAGTGCAATTTCAAGTGCACGTTGCACTTGTAGTGCAAAGTGGATTTGCCTTTCGTAAATAACCCCCAGTGCGTGGACAGCAATACATGGCAGCTGATGGTCTTGGAAAGTGATTACACAGGTTATGCAGTCACGTGCATGAACAGGTACACTGCCCAAAAGCCCCGAAAACGTGTCCAGCATCCCATAATGGGCGGCGCTTTCACCTAGCAGCAAGAGAGTCGCTGGTTTGAATCCTAGCCACAACACTACCTGCCTGGAGTTTGAATGTTCTCCCTGCGTGGGTTTTCGCTGGGTACTCCGGTTTCCTCCCACACTCCAAAGACATGCTGGTAGGTGAATTGGATCCTGTCTAAATTGGCCCTAGTATATGTATAAATGTGTGCTAGGGACCTTAGATTGTAAGCTCCTTGAGGGTATGGACTGATGTGAATGTACAATGTATATGTAAAAGCACTGCAAAAATTGACGGTGCTATATAAGTACCTGAAATAAATAAATAACTTGCAAGTATATACAAGATATGGAACACCACCAGAGCAAGCTCGACCTGCATGCAGTACCATCCTGTCTTCGAACATAACATTGTTCCAGAACCATAGCCATTCTTTAAGGCTGGTTTCACACCTATGCAAATTGGATGCATCCAACTCGCATGACAGGAGATTGTGACCAGCTCTCTATAAAGGCGGTTCACATATCTCCAGAGCGGCTTGCACAGGAGTGCTGTGCGTCTTTGGCTCAGTTTTAGAGCCGAAATCAGGCAAAAATTTGTCCCAGAAACGGAGAACAGGAACGCACCGGACCCCTGCTGCGATCGGCATCTGTCAGAGGTGTGAACACAGCCTAAAGAAAGTTTCTCTCATCTGTTACTAAACTTCATTTTAGGAACTCTACAGCTTATAAACACAAGGAAAACTCAGGGTGTAGATGCTGTACCCTGTATAGCACAAAATGTAAATGAAAAATGCTCTTTTTTCAAGTGCAACTATGAAAAGTAAAGGAACAAATCTGTCTGTATGCTTCAGAAACACTTGTTTGTCTTTTTGCCTCCTTAATAGTAGGCCCATATTACATAAGAAAACCCTTTCATGTGAACGGCAGAAAGGTTTTCAGATCTGTGTACATTTAGACACCTCCATTCCATGCCTGTCGGCCACCACGCTATTTACATCCTGCTGTAAAATCCTTGTTGCACTGGGTGCACCTGCTTAATCGTTCCTCATAGACATCTGGGGCTGTCTCCCAAGGTTGGAGATGCAAGGAAGACGGTCTCAAAGAAGTCTATAAGGACCTGGTTTGTCAGCACAAGCAGGAAGAAGACTGGACCCAAAGGATGTAAACAGTTTGGGGGGCCAAGGCTACGAGATTCAGTACGTATGCAGCTGGTGGGTGGGGGTAAGTATACTTAACCATTTTAATCCTTTGTGGTATCAAGTCATACAAAAACATAATGCTCACCCAGAACTTCCCAGACTCATCAAGTTTGCAGAGCCACTTCATGCTTGCAGTTGGTACAAAAACACTTAAGCCATATGGGAATACGCGAAGGAATTCAGGGCAAGTTTTTAAAATGTAAACAGCAGTGCAGAATGTCTTTTAGACAAAACTCCCCAAAGTGAGTCACCGTTGTTCTGTGATATAATCTATATTTCAAGCTTCAGCAACATTCCAAGATCTTCCTCTCATTGTCCAAAGCCATTTGTTAAGTTTCCTTTTCACTCCATTAATGCAGCATAACTCCAACAATCAAACCCTGCCAGAAAAAGATACAGATGTTGAATGGCTAATGACAGTCAGCGACAAAATGAAATACAATAGAAACAATGGCACAAGGAAAAAATAAAAAAATTAAGAACTCCTGTTTAAACAGTCTGTACAGCTGTACAGCCTCTAATGGCAGATCAATTGAAATCAATATACTGTATAATCTACATATAGAGTAGGATAAACCTTGGGACTTTTGGAACCAAAATATATGATATGGGTGGGAAGTAAATCCGGAGCTTGTAGAAAGCATAGAATTTTATTAAAAGAAATTTGTACTAAGAAAATACATACGCTGTCATTTCTGAACTGTTCTCCTGAAAATGTCAGTTGGCTGGCTGTGATGCAGCTTCAAGCTTTATATTTTCAGAGCCACAAACCTGGAATAGTTGCTCTAGATTCATCTGAAGTGTTGACATGTGATTGCATGGCTTTGTTAGTCACCAAGCTTGCTTTATCAACAAAGCCCTGTCAGTAATGCCGCATACACATGACCGTTATTCATGTCATGGAAAAAAACGATGTTTTTCTCGACGTGATTCCTCTCAAGCCTGCCTTGCATACACACGCTCGTGAAACAAAATGTTCGAGCAAATCGCGGTGACGTCCAACACGCACAACGGCACTATAAAGGGGAAGTTCCATTCGAATGGCGCCATCCTTTGGGCTGCTTATTCCAATTTCCCCATCTCATAACTTGCTTCTGAGCATGCACGTTTTTTTCCCCCCTCGTTAAAGCGTACACACGACCATTTTTCAAGGTGTCAAAAACGATGAGAAAAAATAGAGCAGGTTTTAAATTTTTAAGGGCCATTTTTCTTGTCGAGAAAAATGCTCTGGGGCTTACACACGACCATTTTTCACAACCAATTTAAAAAATTTAATTTTTCTCGTCATGAAAAACGGTCGTGTGTACGCGGCATAAGAGTTATCTCTGCATTTCTTTCTAGATACACTCAGTGTGCACCTAATAAGAAAACATTTCACATAGAGCATATCTAGAAAGAAATGCAATATCAACTCTCATGCCGCATACACACCATCACTTTATGTGATGAAAAAAAACGACACTTTCTGTGAAGTAAAAAATGAGGTTTTTGAAACTTCATTTTTCAAAGACGAAGTTGCCTACACACCATCGTTTTCTCACAATGTTCTTGCAAAGTGAGGTTACGTTCCACCACGTTTTACCATTGAAGCTTGCTTCATAAGTAGCTTCTGGGCATGCGTGGATGAAAAAACGTCTTAGAAAACGACGTTTTTTGCTACACACGGTCAATTTCTGTGAAGTAAAAAGTGCACTTTTGAAAAACGACACATAAAATTGAAGCATGCTTCAATTTTTTTTGGTCGTTTTTTACAAGACATAAAACGACGTTTTCCCCCACACACAGTCAATTAAAGTGACGTTTTTAAAAACGTCATTTTTTTTCATCACATAAAGTGATGGTGTGTACGCGGCATTATTGAGAAATTCCAAAAAGTAAAACAAAATAAAAAATTTAAGGCATTGAAAAAAAACATTGAATACTGTCTTAAAAAACACCAAAGCTGACAAAGAGTGTATGTCAAGGCAAAAACCTTAAAAAAAAAAAAAAAACACAAACACACACATTTAATACATCTCTGCATTACATGAACAGTTTCCCATGTTTTATGACTTTGACCACTTACCAAGTCACACCAGTACACCCCCTATGGACCAGAACAGTTTTTACATATCTGCTGTGCACCTGTTTATTTGCCAAATTTTTAATTACTTGCATTACTTGGGATTTTTTCTCTTTTATTGGTTGAACTAAATGGACTTGGGTCTTTTTTCAAACTATGTTTTGAAAAAAGACAAAGACTTATGCCGCCTACACACGATAATTTTTCGGGTTGTAAAAAACAACGTTTTTTATTTTATTTTTTTTCAAATTGTTTTTATTAAAACAACGTTTTTTTAAAATGTCATTTAAAATGATCGTGTGTGGGCTTTTTCAGGTTCTGAAGAACGGGCAATTTTTTTTTCAAACATGCTCTATTTTTTCACGACGTTTTAAACTATTTAGTTTTTCGGGTTGTAAAAAATCATCGTGTGTGGGCTTTAACGACATGAAAAACCTGCGCATGCTCAGAAGCAAGTTATGAGACGGGAGCGCTTGTTCTGGTAAAACTACCGTTTGTAATGGGGTAAGCACATTCATCACGCTGTAACAGACAGAAAAGCGCAAATCGTCTTTTACTAACACAAAATCAGCTAAAGCAGCCCAAAGGGTGGAGTCATCTGAATGGAACTTCCCCTTTATAGTGCCGTCGTACGTGTTGTACGTCACCGCGCTTTGCTAGAGCATTTTTTTTTTAATGATCGTGCGTAGATAAGGCCGTTTTATTGATGAAGTTGAAAAAAACTTTTTTTTCTAGAGCCTGAAAAACGTTGTTTTTTACAACCTGAAAAATTATTGTGTGTACGCGGCATAAGACTAACAAGGATTCTTTTTGTGATATTGTATTGCAAAAATGATTTTTTAATACAATCCTTACAAAAAACATGTAACAAGAGTAAAAGAAACCTCACCTTCTTTTTTTGACAAGTATGCATTAAACATTTTTTTTAGTTAAGGTAGTATAAAAGTATAAATTAAATCATGTTTTTTTTTTTTTTTACTGTAACATTTGAAAAAAAAAATGAACAAAGTGAACAAACAAAACAAAATGAAAAAAATATTAAATATTTAAGGTTAATAAACTAAAAAAAAAAATATAAAAAGGGTTTTTTCTTTTCTTTCTACCGTATTTTCCGGCGTATAAGATGACCTTTTACAGCGAAATTACAAAGCCAAAAAGCGGGGGTCATCTTATACGCCAGGTGAAGAGGCCGCCAGATGGATATCAGCCCGCAAGATTCTGTGTAAAAAATGTATGTATTCAGTATATGCGCCGCTCTGCCAATCCGGGCGATACACTTGATGATTGGCAGAGGTTGTTACTCCAATCCGAGCAGGCTTAGCATGCTCTGTAGTCATCAATAGAGTGCATCGCCCGCCGGGATTGTCTGAGCGGCGCATATACTGAATACATACAGTTTTACAGAGCACCCAGCGGGCTGATATCCATCTGGCAGCCTCTTTGTTTCTGAACATACGGTATTACCGCACAAGAGGGTATAAGACATACGTTGACTATAACACAAAACCAACGTTTTCAACTGAAAATTAGGGGGCCTCCTTTATGCCCAGCGGCCTTATACGCCGGCAAATACGGTACTTGCCGGGTTGCTTTAAAAGACAGGATCTGCAGATGAGGCTCTCTCTCTTTGATCTCCAGATCGATGAGTGGGTACAAAAGTAACAATGTTAATTTGTATATCTCTATTTCGATAAACGACGATCAAACAATTGTTTTTTTTTTTTTACATAGTAACTCCCAGCTCCATTTTCAGAGCTAAAAATTGCTGGAAATTGGAAAGGGGGGGCATAACAGAGATGCTGGACTGGACATACTATACATATCCTCTATACTTTGATGAGCGTTTGCAGCACGTCCAGTGTCCTCAATTGATTAAACACACTGCAAATACAGCAAAATAACTGTTGTGCCAGAAATATAGTATGATCACCCAATCCTCTTTGTTTCCCGTTTAGCCTTCTGAGAACCATTCTCCCACCCTCAAGCATCTTTCTTCCAACTGACCATCATTTTTACCCCTACTGATTATCGAGGCAGGACAATTTTTTCCCCCTGCTACCCATCTATTTTCTTTCCTCTGACCTACTGACCACCAACGCTGGAAATTTTTTACTCCCATTGACCACAGATGCTTGGCATTTGTTTCCCACTGACACACGGAAATTCCACATCCAGAAAAATATGTCCATATGCACGTACCAGTTACTGCAAGTACTGGCGTTTACATGCGTATACCCATGTACAGCATATTTTGTAGTCCATTCATATGGGCAGAATTATGCGGCAGTTGATACTCCTGGAGTGGACAACAGATACATGTAAAATCAATGAATCCAGGTGCATTCCAGAGCCACACCAATGCCAGATTCATACCATTGTCGTATGGTGAAATGCGTAGACTGGAAACGACTTCTCATGCATGTGGACCCAGAAGTGCTGTTTTTTTGTGTTGTGATTTTGATGTTTTATTGATAAAAATGTGACAATAGGTGGCTGATCACTTTTCTTGACTCTGGAGGAGTGGAGATAGAATTTGGGTGAGAGGATAGGTTAAAGTGGTTGTAAAGGTAAAAAATGTTTTCCCTAAATAGCTTCCTTTACCTTAGTGCAGTCCTCCTTCACTTACCTCATCCTTCGATTTTGCTTTTAAATGTCCTTATTTCTTCTGAGAAATTCTCACTTCCTGTTCTTCTGTCTGTAACTACACATCGTAATGCGAGGCCTTCTCCCTGGTGTGGAGAAAGCCTCTTGAGGGGGCGAGCAGGAGTGTCAGGATGCCCACTAACACACAACTCCTTTCTCTATCTGCAAAGAAGAGAGTGTCCTCACACCAGGGAGAAAGCCTTGCATTACGGTGTGTAGTTACAGACAGAAGAACAGGAAGTGAGGATTTCTCAGAAGAAATAAGGACATTTAAAAGCAAAATCGAAGGATGAGGTAAGTGAAGGAGGACTGCACTAAGGTAAAGGAAGCTATTTAGGGATTTTTTTTTTTACCTTTACAACCCCTTTAAGGTAGTCCTCTGGTGGAAAAGGGGGAAGACCCCAGGACCTGGTATGACTCTTACTGCACATTCATCCAGTAAGTCGTCCATTCATCCAGAGCATTGGTGATTGTGGTTTTAAAGGGGTAGCACTGTATGTATCAATTGTGAAACAAGTTTTTAATTTGTTGAGAACATTGGGGACTTGTAAACTTAAAGAGAAGACGCATGTTGATTGTTATGTGAATGTAAGGCTTTATTCTCACTAGGCGGATTAGCTTAGCGGAGTCCGCCATTTCAGCAGGAGATCGCTCTATTAATCTCCACTGAGCCGGCGGATGGCAGGTCCATCTCTGTTTACTGAGCGGGGAGGGGCCTGATTCCTATAGAGAGATCAGACGAAAACAGACAGCGTGTCTGTTTTCATCAGATCTCATCCGATAAGACGAATGGCAAACGTATAGCCATATGTCTATTTTTGTTGAATCGGATGGCAGACGGGTGTCAGACACATCTCCGCTGACATCCGTCTCCCCATAGGAGTCAATGGATGGTCTGCTCGGATCTGCCTAAAAAAACATACAGGTGAATCCGAGCGGGCTTGTCGTGTGTAAGGGGCCTAGTGTATGTGAGATAGATCAAAACACGCTGCTTTCATTTGTCTTTTCCTTTTCATGGTATCTGCCATGAGCATCTGAGAGGTGAACATTTTTTTATATGCATGTACACTGCTCAAAAAAATTAAAGGAACACTTTGAAAACATCAGATCTCAACAGGCAAAAATCTTATGCTGGATATCTATACTGATATGAACTGGGTTATGTGTTAGGAATGAAAGGATGGCACATCATTTGATGGAAATGAAAATTATCCACCTATAGAGGGCTGAATTCAAAGACAGCCCGAAAATCTAGGTGAAAAAATTATGCAGCAAGCTAGTCCATTTTGCTGAAATTTCATTGCAACAACTTAAAATGGACCTCAGTAGTTTGTATGGCCCCCAAGTGCTTGTATGCATGCCTGACATCATCAGGGCATGCTCCTAATGAGACGACACATGGTGTTCTGGGGTATTTCCTCCCAGATCTGGACCAGAGCATCACTGAGCTCCTGAACAGACTGAGGTGCAACCTGGCGGACCGAAACATAATGTCCCAGGGGTGTTCTTTTGGATTTAGGTCAGGTGAGTGTGGGGGCCATTCAATGGTATCAATTTCTTCATCCTCCAGGAACTGGCTGCATGCTTTTGCCACATAAGGCCAGGCATAGGCGTGCGCAGGGGGTGTGCCAGGTGTGCCTGGGCACACCCTAATCATTTACTGCTGTCCTGATTCCCCCTACTGCCAGGGCTTTCCCCGTGTTGGCCCCCCTGCCCCGCACTGCTAATGGCTTCCCTCCTCTCTCCCCAGCTGATGTA
This sequence comes from Rana temporaria, assembly GCF_905171775.1. NCBI lineage: Eukaryota > Metazoa > Chordata > Amphibia > Anura > Ranidae > Rana > Rana temporaria. The sequence continues at coordinate 65,788,795 of NC_053494.1, forward strand.
AGGGATGTTTTAGGATAGAGAGTGGGGGAAGAGGGTAATTAAATAATTTACCAGTGCATTCCCTTTTCATTCCTAACTGAAGCATAGTAAACTGAGTTTACCATGCTTCAGTTTGTGAATAAACAGAGGCTCAGCACAGGGCACTTTCCATTCATTTACTGTCACGTGCAACTGAGGCTGGGGAGAAAGGCATGCGTGTTTGAGCTTTGGGGTGCACAGAGTAATTCAACAGGCCAGGCATTTTCGTGCACCAGGAGGAACCCCAAGACCCACTGCACCAGCGTAGGGTCTGACAATGGGTACAAGAATTTCATCCCGATACCTAATGGCAGTCAGGGTGCCATTGTATAGCCTGTAGAGGTCTGTGCGTCCCTCTATGGAAATGCCTCCCCACATCATCACTGACCCACCACCAAACCGGTCATGCTGAACGATGTTACAGGCAGCATAAAGTTCTCCGTGGCTTCTCCAGACCCTTTCACGTCTGTCACATATGCTGAGGGTGAACCTGCTCTCATCTGTGAAAAGCATGGGGCACCAGTGGCAGACCTGCCAATTCTTTTGTTCAATTGAAAATGCCAATCGAGATCCACAATGTCCGGCAGTGAGCACAAAGCACACTAGAGGACGTCAGGCCCTCAGGCCACCCCCATGAAGTCTGTTTCTGATTGTTTGGTCAAAGACATTCACACCAGTCACCTGCTGGAGGTCATTTTGTAGGGCTCTGGCAGTGCTCATCCTGTTCCTCTTTGCACAAAGGAGCAGATACAGGTCCTGCTGATGGGTTAAGGCCCTTCTACGGCTCTGTCCAGCTCTCCTAGAGTAACTGCATGTCTCCTGGAATCTCCTCCATGCTCTTGAGACTGTGCTGGGGGACACTGCAAACCTTCTGGCAATGACACACATTGATGTGCCACCCTGGAGGAGTTGGACTGCCTGTGCAATCTTTACAGGGTCCAAGTATTGCCTCGTGCTACCAGTAGTGACACTGACCCTAGCCAAATGCAAAACTAGTGAAAAACAGTCAGAAAAGATGAGCAGGGGAAAAAAATGTCAGACACCTCCACCTGAAAAAACAATCCTGTTTTGGAGGTCATCCCATTGTTGCCCATCTAGTGCACCTGTTGTTAATTTCAATTAACAGCAAAGCAGCTGAAACTGATTAAAAACCCCCACTGTATACACCCCTCCCCCTCTGCTACTTAACTGACCAGTTCAATATCCCAACAGTTCTGATTTAAAAGTGTTCCTTTATTTTTTTTGAGCAGTGTATATTCTTTTTTCTGTCTTGATATCGGCCATTAGTCTCTGAGAGGTGAAGCAAGTCATGGAGCTACATACCTATGTTTCATCGAGGGATGAATATTATCAAGACCTGTTGGATGGAATTTGGATGAACATACATTAGAAACGATTAAGGGAAGTTTCTCGAAAGCCTGCCACATACTGTCTGGCTCGGGGTTACCGCTTTTGGTAATGAAATACCACCCCGAGCCAGACTCGGGAATTCCGCCAGGGGGGTTAAAGGCAAATTCACTTTTGCACTACAAGTGCACTTGGAAGTGCAGTCGCTGAGGGGGACATGCAGGGAAAATAAACAGCATTTTTGCTTGCACATGATTGGATGATGAAATCATTGCAGCAGCCACAGGCATGGTTTACTTACCTTGTCCCTGGATCCTGCGATGCCGCCACGCTGTGTGATCGATTCACAGTGTCCCTGTGTGCCGCCCAGCTCCGTTCCCTGTGACGTTACGACGCACGGGGGCGGAGAACGGCGCCAAATTCAAAAAAGTAAATAAACACAATACATACAGTATACTGTAATCTTACAGATTACAGTACTGTATGTAAACAATACACACCCCCTTTGTCCCTAGTGGTCTGCCCAGTGCCCTACATGCACTTTTATATAATAAAAACTGTTCTTTCTGCCTGGAAATTGTAGATTGTAGATAGCAACCAAAAACTGTCCCTTCATGTCAAAAGAGGTTTTAGACCAGCTAGAAAACAGCGCTAATAAATTATAATCACTTGCAGAATTGAGCGATAGTGATTTGTGGGGAAATTCGTCATAAAAAAATAAAAGTAATGACAGCGACAATTCTGCAACTGAGCAAATTTCAGTGATTTTGAGTTGATTACATTATTGAATAATTTTTATTATAATTATATTATTATTTGTTATAATTATTTATAATTATTTATTATACTATAATTTATGATTTTGTTTTTCAAACTTTTTCATACCCGAGATGTCTACAAGACTCTTGTTCGGACAGATTTAAGTGAGTTATTTCTAAGAATTACAGGCCTACAATGTAAAACGCCAAATTTCCTTGCAAAATAATGGTACCGCTTTCAGTGCCTAAAATCTGAAATAATCATACCGCCAGGGAGGTTAATAAATAACCCCCAAGAAGTCAATCATTTTAAGCCCCTTTCACTCATCCAAAAGATACAACACAGGGTGGGAGTCCAAATGGACTTAGTTATAAATTATAATTCCTGGATACAAAGGGGCAGATCCACATATATCTGCGTGGGCGCAACGTATGTGAGATACGCTACGCCGCTGTAACTTACTTCGCTATTCTTTGAATCCTGAAAGAATTTGCGCCAAAAGTTACGGCGGCGTAGGGTATCTCTTGCGGCGTAAGGGCGTGGAATTCAAATGCGGCGAGTAGGGGGCGTGTTTCATTTAAATGAAGCGCGTCCCCGGCGCCGAACGAACTGCGCATGCCCCGTCCGTCAAAACTCCCAAGGTGCATTGCTCCAAATGACGTCGCAAGGACGTCATTGTTTTCGACGTGAACGTAAATGGCGTCCAGCCCCATTCACGGACGACTTACGCAAACAACGTAACATTTTCAAAATTATACGCGGGAACGACGGCCAAACTTAACATTGAGTACGCCACCAGATAGCAGCTTTAACTATACGCCGGAAAAAGCCGAACGGAAACGACGTAAAAGAATGCGACGGCCGCTCGTACGTTCGCGGATCGTCGGAAATAGCTAATTTGCATACTCGACGCGGATTACGACGGGAACGCCACCTAGCGGATGTCGAAAAATTGCATCTAAGATCCGAAGGCGTACGAAGACGTACGCCTGTCGGATCTAACCCAGATGCCGTTGTATCTTGTTTTGAGGATTCAAAACAAAGATACGACGCAGGAATTTTGAAATTACGCCGGCGTATCAATAGATACGCCGGCGTACTTTCTTTGTGGATCTACCCCAATATATTTTCATCATTTGTGTTTGTTTGTTTTTTGTGCTCTTTTTTCACTGCAAGTATTTCACTGGAAATTTTGTATTGGTTTTGGATGAAAGAATAAAGGGGTTATTTGGTGATTTGTCCATACACCTGTGTGTAGGACCGTCTTTGCACACACAAGATGGGCAGGTGCAAAGACAGGTTCTGCATGTAGTAAGTTCCATTCATGTCTATTGGAACATAACAGCTAGTCCCAATTTGACAGTCACTTGGTGTGTGTCCTCAAATGCAGACAGTTCATGGACACGCACCCACATGGCTGTCAAATTGGGACCAGTGGCTGTGTCCCTGCCTTCCAATAAACATGAATAAAACTGCCTGCACACAGATGTATGAGCACCTGTGCAACCCATGCTGGTAAAGATAGCCCTTTGCGCAGGCGTACAAATGTGAATGAGGCCAAATAATGCAGCGCAAAAACATGCAAAACATGTATTGCAATGTGTTACTGCTGTGCAACAGTGTACAACCCAGACTTGTGGTAATATCCATGCACAAGTCTTTCAGGTTTTCCCTCAAGGTAACCAAATAATAAATTATATATAAAATCTAAAAGGCTATGTAAATATACAAATACTGTACACATTTATACAGCTATACACTGGAACTGACATACATTTATGATATAATATATAGATATATACACACTCACACACGTGAGTGTGTAAAATATTCATCCTCATTAACTCTGGTTTAGCAGAGCTGGCAATGCCCACATATACTGTACATAGAGAATAGGAGTTCCTCTTATTACTGTAAGACAGAGGTCAGCTTGCTATGTGCTGTAGGGGAAGTAGTAACATACAAAATACAGTGTTGTGCCATGTAAACAAGGCTAATTACATACCCTGTTGGTCTTCTAGGACACGCAGCAAGCCGTACATATGTTCTCAATGCCTTCTGTTTCTTTAGTGCATATTGTATTCCCTCTCTGCTCCTATTTCATGCTTTCACTATGTCAAGGGCGGGCTGGGAGGCAAGACTAACTAAGGCTAATGCTTTAGCTGGTTAGAGGCATGTCCTGGGAAGGTGGAGCTCAAGCAGAACATATGTGACAAGAGATAACTATTCCAAGCTATATACAGTAGATGGATGGTGTTGCTGCTACTGCACTCACACCATGTGGGCTCAGCTACATGGGATATTTGCAAATATACCATTTAGCTCATAATGACAGTTACCTAAGGTCAGTGTATTGCAGATGAAAATGTCACGCTTGCAAGCAATTTAAGTTTCACATGTGAAGAAGTATTTCCACTGTATTGTTTTTAAAAGTATGTGGCAGACCTGCTGATATTACTTACTTTGCTGCTTTAGAATGTGAAACATTTCCTTTAGGGGAAGGAGTGAGGCCTTTGCAGGCTGTGTTCACATTTGTGCTTCTGTATTTATAATGTCATTTTGTAACAGGGTTAGGTTAATTTCACACTTAGCATTTTGTAAACGTGGTTTTTTTTGTGCACATTTTCACGGTACGTGCATAGGGTTCAGCCCAAACAAGAGTCTGGGATGGTATTCCTTGTGTTTTTAATAGGTAGGGCAGCCCACTGAAATGAATAGGCTGCCCCACCAGCAACGTGCATACGCAAATGAGCTTGCACAGGTTCGAATAGAGACTTACTGTATGCCTCATACACACAACCAGTTTTCCCGTCGGGAAAACTGCCATGACAGCTTTTGGCCCGGGAAAACTGGCCATGTGTATGCTCCATGGCAGTTTTCCCGACAGGAAAACCACCGGGAATCCTGACGGGAAAAATTAGAACACGTTCTCCTTTTTCCTGCCGCAATTTCCGGCGTTTTTTTCCCGGCAGTTTTCCTATAGGAAACACTGCTATGGAGCATACACACGGCCGGTTCTCGGCATTTCCCAGCAGGAAAAAAGCCTGGCGGGAAACCCGAACGTGTGTACGGGCATAAGGCCTGATTCACACCACTGCAGGTTGCAATTTGCATATTCAGGTGCATTTTGCATTTTTCAACAAACGTTTTTGATCCATTGAAGTCTATGAAACCAAAAACCAGAAAAAAGTCCTTGGCCCTATCCATAAAATGCACAGATGTGAACTACATCCATAGAAAACCATGTTAAATGGACTGTAGTATGTTTCTGCAAAACTGAAAGCTCAATAAAAAATGCACAGGTGCAGGGCCGATCCTAGGGTCACAGACGCTGCAAAAATATTTCTGGCTCCCCCACATGGGCATGGCCATTGATAACCCAAGGCTGAAACTCCTCCCCTTTACACGTTTCTATGGCAACGACTCAAACACAGAGATGCTCCCCTAAGGCCCCGTACACACGATAGAATCCATCCGCTGAAAAATCTCAGCGGATCGGTTTCAGCGGATAGATTCTATGGTGTGTACATTCCTGCGGATATTTATCCGCGGAAATTGCCCAATTCCAGCAGATAAAAATTTGTAGACATGTCTACAAATCTATCCGCTTGAATTGGCTCCTGCGGATCGATCCGGTGGTCTGTACAGACTCGCCGGATCGATCCGTCCGAAGGGATCCCCCGCATGCGTCGTAATGATTTGACGCATGCGTGGAATTCCTTTTATGACAGCGTCGCGCACGTCGCTGCGTCATCATCGCGGCGACGGCGCGACACGTCATCGCGAGGGGATTTCGGCGCGGATTTGGATCCGATGGTGAGTACACTCCATCGGATCCCAATCCGTGGAAATCCTCGAGAAGAATTTATCCGCGGATACGGTCCGGTGGACCGTATCCGCGGATAAATCCTCTCGTGTGTACTAGGCCTAAGAAGTCTTCGTTACCCTGGGTTCCTCCTATGATCTTTTAACAATAAAGAAAATACAGGAAGCGACCTGGAGAGGAGTCTCTCTGATGCACACAGAGAGGGCTTCTGTTAAAGAGTCTGTTAGAAAGAGCACCCAGACATAGTACAGGAGATGGTCAGACTGCAGACATGATACAGGAGATAATCAAAAACTGCAGACATGATACAGGAGATGGTCAGAGACTGCAGATATGGTACAGGAGATGGTCAGAGACTGCAAACATAGTACACAAGATGGTCAGAGACTGTAGACATGACAGGATACTAATCAAGAGTCTCCTCACCGGATCCAAACCCCAGTGTGCTTGCAATGCATGGCATGATGCAAAATTAAGGGAAAACTTTCTGGACAGCCGCACACCAAAAATGAATTGCTTTTATTGTAAAATCAAAAAACACACTGTGCTGTGGCATGTATCCTGTGTGTTTTTTGATTTTACAATAAAAGCAATTCATTTTTGGAGTGCGGCTGTCCAGAACGTTTTCTCTTCATTTTGCATCATATCACAGGAGACAGTCAGAGTGTGCAGACATATTACAGGAGACAGTCAGAGAGTGCAGACATATTACAGGAGAAAGTCAGAGAGTGCAGACATATTACAGGAGACAGTCAGAGAGTGCAGACATATTACAGGAGAAAGTCAGAGAGTGCAGACATATTACAGGAGATGGTCAGAGAGTGCAGCCATATTACAGGAGATAGTCAGAGACTGCAGATATAATACAGAAGATGGTCAGAGACTGCAGACATAGCTCAGGAGATGGTCAGAGACTGCAGACATACTACAGGAGAAAATGGCAGATCGGCCCTCTCACCTGACCCAGCGATAAAGCAACAACAGTTCCTCTGATCAGGAGTCATCTCACTCTGAATTGCCCGTGGCGAGTCCAGATCTGTATTATGGCAATGACTCCATTCCTTTCTCCGCCAGGTATGGCGCCAGGCTGTGTGGCTTTCCCTCTGGTGGCACAGGGCAGTGGTGTTCTCTCTCTGATGGTGTTCCCTCAGCACTGTCCTCTCCCGCTGGAGTCCTGGGTGCACTTCCCTGGACTCCTGGCTCTTTCTCTCATTCAGCTGAGCATGCTGTGTGGGCCTGCAGTTTCCGCATTACAGTGGGGCTGCCAGTCCTCGGGACTATATGTGCCACAATCCTCTTCTCTGCTCCTTTTTTTATTATATTTCTTCCCTGGCCGATATGAAGGCGGGGAAGAAACATAGTGGGCGGCTGTGCTGGCAAGCGCTGCTCACTAGTACAGCAGCGCAAGGAGATGGAGGGGGGGAAAAGAGCCCACGGCTGCAGTGGCATCACTAGGGTTGGTGTCACCCCCCTCCACCAACTATAGTAGCCCCATCAGTACAGACCCCTTTCCACCCACTAATTATAGACCCCCCTCCTTCAGTGCAGACTCCCCACTAAGTATAAACCCTCCCTCAGTACAGACCCCCTCCATTAGTACAGACCCCCCAGGACAAACATTCCTCCAAAGCCTAGGCTGCGTGATCTAGCCACTCTTCAAACACATCTTCTGCTGAAGGCACTGGCTGTTTTCCAGAGAAAATCCTAAGCTTCCGGTACCCAGCCATCAGATAGTCTGAGGGATCCTTCTTGCACTTGGCGACAATCTCACCCAGGACAGCACATAGTTCAGGACCAATGGTGGTCAATGGTAAGAATTTTGGCCCCTCCTTTTGACTGACCCCACTTGAACTAGGGCCAATTTGACTAGTGGATGTAGGACCCTTTTCTGACATTTCTGGGCGTATCAGGAGGAACTCTTTCTGATTAGATGTCTTCACACTAGGACCCTTGAAATGGTCAGAGATTCCCTTCTTCCACTCACATAAAGCATAAGTGTGTGGGTTCGGGGTGTTTGTCTTCATGTCAATTACGCATGGCTTCTTGTCTGGGGATAATGTTCTCAAAACTGGAGTTAATTGCTCTTCTGTCCAGACTTCCCCTTTAATTTCAATCACTAGACAGGAGTCAGGAGGAACGTTTTCTTCCTTACACCACCCGGTGGCAGCAGTTTGCAGTTTTTAGTGGGTGATAAGGCCTCAGGAGATGTTACGTACCTGCCGGATGAGCCTAACGTGTAGTGGGAAGGCTTTCCCGTACAACCCCCGGCTCCAGGGCCACCGATGTTGCAACAGTGGCCGCAAGAGCCTGGCGATGTATGGGTGCCTGGTTCATCTTTGGTCTTGTCAATTCAGCTGGTGCAGCATGAAACAGGAAGCAAGCTGGTAGGTGCACTGGCTGGGGAGACATTGAATACGTAGTCAGACAAGCCGGGTTTGGTAACAGACAATCAGATGTAGGTATAAACGACAGGCAGAGAATGGTCAGTATACAGGCAAGTTCGGCAACAGGATATCAAGCAGTGTAGAGCTGAGCGTGGTTACAAGGCAGGCCGGGATCAGGATAACAGAGTTCAATCATAGTCAAACAAGTCGGGTCAAACACAGGAAACAGATCAGATCACAGGAACAGGAAGTCACAGGAACAGGTATGAACTGCAGATCAGGCAGCGAAGACACAGTGCTGCTGAGGTGTTGAAATAAGGCAGCCTGTTGCCAATCACTGAAATCAGTCTGCACTATTAACCCTTAGGTGGCAGGTCCATGACAGGAAAGCCTTATTAAGGCGCACAGGATCAATGCATAAGACAATGCCATCTTTCTTGACTACTGCTGCCATGGCAGACACCCATGTAAGGGTTTAAGGTTCTGAAGCTAGGGTCCTTCCTTAACTGTTACATATGATTGTAAAGGGGTTAAGAGTTTCAGAGTGAATGTTTTTTTACTAATTTTTGTAGAATTCTAAAAGGCCTCACATACATAATTTATTTATAATAGTAGTTTTAATCTCTGAACAAAAGATTAAACATGCAAAACATTCCTTATTAATTGCTAGAAATGTATCTTTCCTTTTGTTATTGTTCTCACAGGTGTTGTTTTTATATAGTCTATTACATGTGAGACATTCCTTATTAATTGCTAGAACTTTATTATATTTTTTTATCTATATTCTTCCTATCTTGTACTAGGAACGTTTCCTCCTTTCTCAATTATATTATGCAGTTGTTGTTTTTCTCTTACTAAGCCTTTTTAATGAATAAGAAGTCTGTTTTTAACGAGTAAGCCATAATAGCTTATCTTTACAGAACACGTAGTATTTGTATTAACCAATCACATATTGCCAACATAATAATTATTTTTTTCTTACCCAAATTAATGTATTTCGTCCCCTCCCCTTTTTGTATTGCATATAATTGTCTTAATATTATCAGTAAAGTCAGAGAATGATTTCAGATACACCGTGTTCCTGTCTTTACTATTCCTGTACTAAAAATCTCTCTCAACGGGGGGCCACCCGAACAAACACACTGGGACTGCCTAAAGTCAATCAGCACCAGTCTGCACCCCTACATTTTGGAGGTCCCACCGAGATCAGAAGATCATCTCCGGAGATTCCTGGTAAGATATACACACTTTTTGTTGTTTGTCTGCCGGGTCACTGGAGCTCTGATCAAATTTCCGATTTATAGCTAAAATTAACACACATGGAGATTCACTCCGGGAGTGAATAGTGTGGATTAATTTGGGGAGGAGGGCGCTAAGGCCCCGTACACACGTCTGAGAAACTCGACGGGCAAAACACATCGTTTTGCTCGTCGAGTTCCTTGTGAAGCCACCGAGGATCTCGGCGAGCCAACTTTTCTCATTGAGTAACGAGGAAATAGAGAACATGTTCTCTATTTGGCCCGACGAGATCCTCGTCGGCTTCCTCTGCGAAAAGTGTACACATGACCGGGTTTCTCGGCAGAATATGGCTCCCATCGAGTTTCTGGCTGAATTCGGCCGAGAAACTCGGTCGTGTGTACGGGGCCTAAGGCATAGCCGGCTAAACAATTGTGTCTCAGGGAGACACCTTAAGGTTTCAGGGAAACCTAATCTCTTTCAATTATGTCTCAGGGAGACACCTTCATAGCCGGCTAAAATTGTGTCTCAGGGAGACACCTTAAGGTTTCAGGGAAACCTAATCTCTTTCAATTGTGTCTCAGGGAGACACCTTAAAAGTTTCAGGGAAACTTAATCTCTTTCCAGGAAAGAGATATGACTGTGAGTCTCATTGTGTTTAAAACCTGCGCTTCCTTTTCTATCGCATAATTTGTTTGTGTGATACGAGTGTCTGGCTGGTAAGTGTACATACCAGGATCACTGAAATGATTGTTCTTTTTTACTATCCCTTGTTGAGAGTGATAAGGTGGTCACGTATCACTCGACCCGCTCCATGTTGTCAGCTTGGCTGAAACATTTCTCTGTGACTAGCTCACGTTTTGGGAAACCATATAACTTATACCATTTTTCTGCTACAGTAGACCACCCAAAACACTATTGCCAAAACCAAGCATTATATAAACTTAATTGCCATTTCCCTGTACCAAAAGATTACATTGGACAGACTCTGGGTCACTTACAACTGTTCATTGACTGTTTCAAAATCTAAACTTAGTCCACCCCAACCGGGTGAAAATTGTAAAGATTATGTGGCCCGCATTTGTGGGACCGATTATTATTTAATTAACCCATTCATAGACAATTTAAGTGGATGGACCGAAAATATGGGCAGTTGTAACCCGTTCCCCAGAGAGGAGGCAAATGAAAAATTGGGACGGATTTTATCAGTTAAAAAGGAGGGAGGAGGATTAATTGTTGAATCCTCAGTATTACCCATTTAAGCTTTCACTGAATTACACACATTGTGACCATGTATAACATACAGGCATATCTGGATCTTTCCGGACCTGCCTGAAGATGTTTGGGCCACAGGAGAATATGACACTGGCCTAATCTCCTGTACCCCTTACAGGGTCACTCTGAAACCTGACGCATCTCCTGTTTTTCACAAACAGTATCCCCTCTCTAAAGAAAAGATAGAGGGAATCAAGCCAATGGTGGAAAAATTCCTCCAGGAAGGAATCCTGGAGGAAATTATTTCCCCCTACAACACACCGGTGAATCCCGTTAAAAAACCTAATGGGACCTACCGATTTGTACAAGACCTGAGGGCGGTTAATGATTTAGTAATACCTATCGCGCCTTTGGTACCTGACCTCCATGCCATGCTTACCAACATACCACATGATGCCACACATTTCACTGTTATAGATTTAAAGAACGCTTTTCTTTAGCGTCCCTGTTGACAAAGAGACAAGATCGATTTTTGCTTTTTCCCTTGACGGAATTCGACAGTTAACCTGGTCAAGATTACCGCAAGGATTTGTGGATTCGCCCGCGGTATATAGTATTATTCTTCAATCCACATTAAGGCCATGGCCACCCCCCAAGGTTCGGTAGTGCTACAGTACGTTGATGATTTGATGGTCTGTAGCAAGTCTAGGGAGGCCTGTCAGCAAGATAGTCAGTCACTGATGTTATGGAAATGTGGTCATAAAGTGTCTAAGCAAAAGTTGCAATGGTGCAGTGAAAAGGTTGAATACCTAGGCTTTGTCTTCTCAAAAGGTCAAAGGAGCCTCAGTTCCTCTCGAATCCATGCCATAGTGAGCCTGGTCACCCCACACACCAAGAAAGAAATGCTGTCTTTTCTTGGTATGATAAACTATTGTAGGCAGTGGATTCCTGATTGCTCCTACTATGATAATATTCTCAGACAAGCCACTCTGAAAGACTCTCCTTACAAGGTTGAATGGTCTAATGAAATGTTGCATGCCTTTGAGGCATTAAAGAAAGCTATGGTAATGAGTCCTGGCTTAGGCCTCCCTGACTTCAATCTGATGTTCCATTTGTATGCTAGAGACAATTGTAAAACCATGGCGGGAATGCTGGCCCAAGAACACGGGGGCAAGCTAAGGCTTATTTTTCAAAGGTCATGCCTCTACAAGTCCAGGGTTTCCCATCCTGTCTTAGGGCTCTGGCAACATGCGCTATGGTGGTAGAAATGGCATCTGTGTTCACATTAGGACATCCTACAACCTTACATACCTCACATAAGGTAGTAACCTTGCTTAAAGGCATACACACCCAACACATGTCAGCTCAGAGACTAAGTGGGTATGAGGTTATTCTCCTCAGTAATCCACAGCTGTACATTAGGTATAGTGCCAGTAACTCGGGCCCGGCCATAATCCTAAATGCACTTCTAGGCATGAAGTCATCTGAGGATAAAGGACCCGACTGCCATGACTGTCTGGAGGCAATTGAAATGGTTACCTCCCCCAGATTAGACATGATGAACATAGGGTTGCCACCTGTCCGTTTTTGACCCGGACTGTACGGGATTTGAATCCGGTGTCCGGTTTTGAGTTAATCTCAAAACCGGACAAATCATTAAATCTGGATTGTGGCTTGCTCCATTGCTACCTAATGAGGATAGGATGTAGTGCCCCCAGTGGAGAGCGGAGGCAGTGCTGTGTGCGTCTCTGAAAGCACAGTGAGGACAGAGTGTGATTACGGAGGAAACCTCCGGCCGGCTCAGGTTACACTCTTCTTTGTCAGTAACACAGACGGTTGTGCTGGCTCAGCTCTGGAGGTAGAGAAGAGATGATCTGATAGTGTGTAGCTCTGTGTGTCTATTAGTGGGACAGTGTGTAGTGTCAATGGGGTGGAGGAGGGGCTTTCATTATTCAATACTCTCCAGGTGTCAGGAGTAGCACAGACCTGTGTCCTGCTGGGGGGGGGGAGGTCTCTGGGCTGTCCTCTGCTATCACTGTCCAGGTCTCCTCTGCCCACACTTCCCCTGACTTGTCCTTAGTATAATCTGAGCTGTGAACTGTCATATGGGGGGCTGTATGAGGTCAGATCTCTGCATGGATTATTCTATGAAGTTTATTCTTCTGCCTTTTATTGTAAGTTCTCCATAGAAGATCACAAGTCATATGACAGCTATGTGTGGTAGTGCCAGTGTGTTTCTGCAGTCAGCAACTCCATGTAGCGCAAGCACACTTACAACGCATTACACCACATCTATGTAAATTCTGACAGCACAGCATGTCGCTTCACATAGTACTCATACCTAAGCATTGTACTGTAACGCACAATATTCACATCTGTACATTGTGCTGCGTCATACAGCACTCACACCAATACATTGTACCGCATTGCTATACACTGTGCCACATTGCACTATATTTAAAAAATTACATACTTCTCTCACCAAAGTTTCCATTGTCTTAACAGTAGCTTGTTGCTAAGCAGTCTCTGACTATTTTAACCACTTCAATACCAGGCACTTTCACCCCCTTCCTGCCCAAGACAATTTTCTTCCCACAAATAGAGATATCTTTTGGTGGTATTTGATCACCTCTGCGGTTTTAATTTTTTGCTAAACAAACTAAAAAATACCAATTTAAAAAAAATATATAAAAAATGTTTTTCGTCGTTTTGGTTATAAAATTGTGTTTTCTCCTTCACTGATGAGTTGACACTGATGAGCGCTGACAGGCGGCTGTGATGGGAACTGACAGGTGGCACTGATGGGCAGCACTGATGATGAGCTACTGACAAGTGTTACTGTAGGGCCCGATTGGCACTCTGGTGTGCACTGATATGGGCACCTACAGCCATTTCTGATGGGGCATTGACTGGCAGCTGATGGGCATCGTTTTGGCAGCTGTGGTGGCACATCTGATGGGGCTGTGCTGATAATCAATGTGCTGATTATCAGCACAGACCCTCCCTCTGACAGGGAGAGCCGATCGGCACTTCCTGGTTCACACTGTGATCAGTCACAGCTGATCACCGTGCTGCGCACCGGCATGATGTCCTGCTGGATGTCATATGACGTCCAGTCTGGATAACAGAACCACTTCCCGGCTGTCATTCTGCTATAGGCCAGGGGCGGGAAGTGGTTAACTAAGGTCGGCTCAGATAAATTGTTAGCTCTCTTATTATTTTCAATGTACACAAAATCATATGTACTAGAAGAGTTTTTGTTTTTAAATGATTATGCTGAGATTTATACATGCCACTGAGACACTGACTTGTGTCACAGCAAAGTAAGATTATTTTATAGACACAAGAACACATTTTCTTTTTCTGTAACAATGCCCTTTCCACTGTTAACACAATTTGGCCCCACCCACTCTTCGCTGTGGCTCGCTGTATGCGCCACATTACTACTCTCCTCAGGACACCCAAAGGTGTCGTAGATCTTTTACAACCCTATAGTATATACTTCGAAAAAAAATACTGTGCCTTGCTAAAGTGTTCGGGTTTGGCCTGGAGAAAAGGTGGCAACCCTAGATGAACACACCCATCCCGGGTGCAGATGTTGTCTTTGTGGATGGTTCATGTACCAGGCCCAATGACAACACCTACCTGGCAGGGTATGCAGTAGTTAAATTACCTGATGTGGTTCTAGAAGCCAAGTCCATCCCTTACCAGTCGGTTCAAGTAGCTGAACTCATTGCTCTCACCAGAGCATGTGAAATTTACACAGACCAACCAGTGACTATTTACACTGATTCGAAATACGCGCATGGGGTCGTCTTTGATCATGGGGTACTGTGGTCCCTAAGGGGATACATAGGAGCCGATGGGAAAAGAATTTCCCACTCACAGCTCATTGACAAACTTCTCAGAGCCATCACCCTTCCCAGTGAACTTGCCGTTATACACTGCAGAGCACACACTAGGGGTACTGGTGAGATCAGCAAAGGGAATGCCTTGGCTGACCAGGAGGCAAAGCGAGCGGCGCAAAGAGGGGAGACCTTGTTGCAAATGCCCGCCCTGGTCCCTATTCTCACAGAAGAAGCCCAACTGGTCGCTGATCTCCAGCGCTCAGAGTCCCATGCAGAACTAAAGGACTGGTGTTATCCTGTTTTGCAGAAAAATACTAAAACCGGATTGATCTGCAAAGAGGGGAGACCATGCATCCCACAGTGTAGTGCCCCAAAATACATTGCACACTATCATGGGATAGGACACCTAGGTTGGAAACGTGCTCTAAAACACCTACTAAAAGATTTTTATATTACAGATGCCAGGCAATTGGTAGAAAGTTATGTCAAAAGGTGCATTACATGCATCAGGAGTAATCCCAACAACCCACATCGGGTTGCACACCAACATTTACTCTACCCCACAACCCCGTTCACACACCTTCAAATTGACTTCACCCACATTTCACAGCCGAAAGGAGGACAACAACCAGTTTGTATGATTACAGACGTGTGCTCCCGCTGGCCTAAAATGTTTCCCACTAAAAGAGAAGATGCTAAAACGGTAGTGGGAATCCTCACAAGGGAAATCATCCCCAGGTGGGGAATACCACTACAAATTCAGACCAAGGCCCAGCATTTACTTCCCAAATCTGCAAGGAACTTTCAAAGGCCTTGCAGATTGTGTGGAAGTTTCACATCCCATACCACCCACAGAGTTCAGGTATAGTGGAAAGGATGAACAGAACAGTCAAAGAAAAGCTGAGGAAAGCTACGGGAGGTACCTTTGAAAACTGGAAAAGATACCTCCCAGCTATCCTTGCTGAGATAAGAATGACACCAAATGCAACCCTAGGATATTCTCCTTTTGAAATCCTGATGGGTAGGCCTTTCCAAACACCTTGGGCCAGACGCACATTCATGACACAAGACAATCTTGACAACATTAGGGATGAATATGTGAGAAAGTTGATTGAAACTTTAATAGAAATCGAAGACAATGTTACCCGCAAGCTTCCGTCCCTTCCACAGGCCATCAACACCCTTTCAAGGAAAGAGATGTAGTGGTGATAAAACAGCTGAAGAAGGGAAAGAAACAACAGGATTTCGCTTATGGTCCAGAAACCGTTGTGGTAGCAACAACCCGAACTGCAATCCTAATCGAACACAGTCCCACCTGGATCCATGCTACTCGAGTGAAACTGGTACGCAGGGGCCCTGAGTCAGAGGAACCAGAGTCAAGAAAGGAGGTGCTAACGGGGGCGGACAGCCCTGACCTCGAAACAGGACAATCAAGAAAAGGGGGTATTGGGGGGGCGTGGCCGGCCGGCGATGGAAGCAGCAGCTTGAACGCCTCGCTCGTCAAACCAGGGGAAATAAACGACGACTTTACCCTGCGGGGGACCCGATCCGCATCCATCCTACCACGGGAAACCTCCAGGACCATGGCGGCATCCTCGAGGAAGCGGTTCACCGAGTATAAACCGCAGAAGCTGATGATTTTCGCATTCAAGTCGGCGGAGAAGGTCAGTGACATCCAAGATGGCGCCGGCCATGCTGCGCCGTGGGACTCTTACACGGATCTGCCGGTTGATGTACCGACAGATCCGTTCACCCCAGGACCCTTGGAGCTGCCCGATCACTCCCCGGAGGGGGATCCACTCACTAGGAGCCCAGCCAAGGCGAAAATGCGGTTAGATACGCCGCCCCAACGCCCGCCACATGCGAAAATTGAGGCCCAGGCCTTCAACCCCCTCACGTCGAACCAGGCCCTGCACTCCTCCATGGCCTCATTTCCTACCTCGGGCCAGCCTGTACTCGACTCCACCTTGAAGGACATGCTACTGTCGCTGCAGACATCACTGATGTCTGACCTCTCCTCTCTGTTCCACAAGGTTAATGCAGATATCCACTCCCTGGACAAAAGAGTGACACGTGTGGAGGAGAATATGTCTGCCTGTGTATCCACGGTTAATGGTGTCATTGACATGTACAGTAGGTGCACGCGATATTGTGTCAATCTCCCTCCTTTTCTCGGCGAGATTGAGCACCTACGAGCCCCATCGCGGGAGCCAGCGCCGAGCTGGCTTGCCGCGATGGAGACAGAGCCGTCATAGAAGCGACGGGAGATCCGACTTGGATTCCCGCCAATTCTACACGTGTGCGGCGTTTGTTATGAATCCTGAGGGGGAAGTCCCCGCCGGATTTTAAATAAAAATTCGGCATGGGTTCCCCCCTCAGGAGCATACCGGGCCCTTAGGTCTGTTATGGGTTGTAAGGAGAGCCCCCCTACGCCGAAAAAACGGCGTAGGGGGTGCCCCTACAATCCATACCAGACCCGTATACAAAGCACGCTACCCGGCCGGTCAGGAAAGGAGTGGGGACGAGCGAGCACCCCCCCTCCTGAGCCGTACCAGGCTGCATGCCCTCAACATGGGGGGGTTGGGTGCTCTGGGGCAGGGGGGCGCACTGCGGGGCCCCCCCACCCCAGAGCACCCTGTCCCCATGTTGATGAGGACAGGGCCCCTTCCCGACAACCCTGGCCGTTGGTTGTCGGGGTATGCGGGCGGGAGGCTTATCGGAATCTGGGAGCCCCCTTTAATAAGGGGGCCCCCAGATACCGGGCCCCCACCCTAAGTGAATGGATATGGGGTACATCGTACCCCTACCCATTCACCTGGAGGAAAAGTGGTAAAAACACAAATAAAAAACACAGGGTATTAAAATATTTTATTAGTCTGCTCCGGAGGCTCCCCCTGTCTTCTTTAGCTCTTTTACCAGGGGGAGCTTCTTCTTCCGATTTCCGGGGGTCTTCTCCTGCTCTCCGGGGTCTTCACTGCTCTTCTGTGACGTCTTCTCCGCTCCGGGGGGTCTTCTTCCATGTTCGCCGCTCTCCGCTCTTGACTCGGCGCACCCCGGTTCTTCCTCCCGCTGTCCGGTGCCTTCTCCTTCTTCCGCTGTTCTGTGACGTCTTCTCCTCTTCTTCCGCTGTTCTGTGACGTCTTCTACTTCTCCCTTCAGGCCGCTGTGCTGTGACGTCTTCTCTTCTTCTCTTCTCCCGATGCTGACACGCCGGGCTCTTCTTGCTGCAATGACGGGTGCGCGGCTTGCGTCGGACTTATATAGGCCTCACAGTCCCATCATGCTCCGGTAGGTACCACGTGGGTAGGTATCACATGGGTAGGTACCAGAGCATGATGGGACTGTGAGGCCTATATAAATCCGATGCAAGCCACGCACCCGTCATTGCAGCGAGAAGAGGCGAAGTGTCAGCATCGGGAGAAGAGAAGAAGAGAAGACGTCACAGCACAGCGGCCTGAAGGGAGAAGTAGAAGACGTCACAGAACAGCGGAAGAAGAGGAGAAGACGTCACAGAACAGAGGAAGAAGGAGAAGGCACCGGACAGCGGGAGGAAGAACCGGGGTGCGCCGAGTCAAGAGCGGAGAGCGGCGAACATAGAAGAAGACCCCCTGGAGCAGAGAAGACGTCACAGAAGAGCGGTGAAGACCCCGGAGAGCAGGAGAAGACCCCCGGAAATCGGAAGAAGAAGCTCCCCCTGGTAAAAGAGCTAAAGAAGACAGGGGGAGCCTCCGGAGCAGACTAATAAAATATTTTAATACCCTGTGTTTTTTATGTGTGTTTTTACCACTTTTCCTCCAGGTGAATGGGTAGGGGTACGATGTACCCCATATCCATTCACTTAGGGTGGGGGGCCGGTATCTGGGGGTCCCCTTATTAAAGGGGGCTCCCAGATTCCGATAAGCCTCCCGCCCGCATACCCCGACAACCAACGGCCAGGGTTGTCGGGAAGGGGCCCTGTCCTCATCAACATGGGGACAGGGTGCTCTGGGGTGGGGGGGGGCCCGCAGTGCGCCCCCCTGCCCCAGAGCACCCAACCCCCCCATGTTGAGGGCATGCAGCCTGGTACGGCTCAGGAGGGGGGGCGCTCGCTCGTCCCCACTCCTTTCCTGACCGGCCGGGTAGCGTGCTTTGGATACGGGTCTGGTATGGATTGTAGGGGCACCCCCTACGCCGTTTTTTCGGACCTAAGGGCCCGGTATGCTCCTGAGGGGGGAACACATGCCGAATTTTTATTTAAAATCCGGCGGGGACTTCCCCCTCAGGATTCATAACAAACGCCGCACACGTGTAGAATTGGCGGGAATCCAAGTCGGATCTCCCGTCGCTTCTATGACGCGCACGTTGGAATGTGCTGTCACTATTCCAGTGAGTGCGAGATGTCGGCGAGATCTCGGCACCATGTCGCCGAGAATCAGCGTGATGCTGTCGTGCTAAAAACACAATATCACAAACACCTACTGTATGACGATATTAGGGATGATCAGAAATGGATGCGTGCTAAGTTACCAGATTTAGAAGACAGGTCACGCAGGAACAACATTAAACTGCGGGGAGTTCCTGAAGCCATTTTACCTGCTGACCTCCCAAATTTTGCGAAGGAACTCATGCGCCTGATCTTACCTATGGGATCTCCCATAGATCTGCTGATAGACAGGATCCACAGGATTGCCAAGCCCTCTCATCTGGCGGCTACTGTCCCTAGAGATATATTAATGAGAGTGCACTTCTTTCACATTAAAGAAAACATCATGATGGGCCTAAAGACCAAGAAACCCCTCCCACCGCCATTTACAGATGTCCAGCTTCTCCCTGACCTCTCCAAATTTACCTTACAATTGCGCAGACAGCTCAGCTCTGTGACCAAAGGCCTGATGAACCACAAGATAAAATATAAGTGGAGGTAACCGGCGACACTACTCATCACCAAAGATGACAAATCCCACGTTGTCAACGACCTTGAGAAAGGCCTCAAATTGCTCCAGGCTTGGGGTATTCTCGTGGATCCACCTGCGCCTCTCCCACAGAGGCCCGACAGATTCTCGTCTCGCAACGCTCCTGTTCAACCATCTACTGAGATGGCCTGACGTTTCATTTTTTTTTACGCCCCTTCAGGCAAGCTGCATTGTACTACCCATTCCCCTGGGTCATGACGTTCAGTTATATAGACTGTTTTGTTTGTTCTTTTTACATCTGCTCACCCGAGTTTGGACTCTCTTTAACCCAGTATAGAGGCTTTTTTGAGCTAGTAGCTCGCCCTCTGTTTCGCCACCGAAGTGGTACATTCTCAGTCCACCGTTTTTTTCACTTCTCTCTGTACTACATTTGAATTTTGCCCTCCTTTGTTCCAATAGTGTGCAATATGTGATCCCTTTCTTGAACCCCTGACCTCTAAGTGCCCCCTGGTGCTCCACACACTTGCAAGTATTGACGTTTTACTTTCTTCACAGCTCTATCGATCATATGGCTGGACTACTCGAGACCACCTCCAAACTATCACCTCCCGGCCCATTTCCCAAATAAGACCTTGGTGTGCCACATCGAATTGTACGTTTTCCATTATACACCGTCACACCTGACGCCACAATGCCACTTTCGCTCCTGTCACTTAATGTGAACGGACTGAACCATCCGGTCAAAAGACACTCACTCTGGAGGACTGCTGAAGCGCTTCAGAGTGATATTCTTTTCATACAGGAGACTCACTTGCTCCATTCTGACTGGAAGCTCTGCACTAGTCAAAGATTCCCACAGATATACCATGCCTCGCACTCCTCCAAGACCAGGGGTGTACTGATTGCGCTTAGAGACACGTTGGACTTTCAACACCTTGAGGCTACCATTGACCCTGAAGGTCGATTCATTGTTTTGGTGTGCTCTATCAACAAACAGACTTATACATTAATCAATATCTATGCCCCAAATGTCCGTCAAATTGGATTCCTACGCAAGGTCCTCCGAATAGCTAAACCTCTCCAGCCGGGGCGCCTCAAAGTTTGCGGAGACTTTAATTTAGTCCCAGATCTGTCCCTGGATTCCACATCTCCCGCTAAGTGGAGACCGTCTCCATTGCAACACCTCATTGCTACGTGCGATCTTTTTGATGTTTGGAGGTGCCACCATGGATCTGAGAGGGACTACACTTACTATTCCCCCTATTTTAAATCCTATTTGCGACTTGATCTCATTTTAACTGATAAATGGGTGTTGCAATCTGTTACAGCCTCGGTGATCCACACTGCCACTTGGTCAGACCACTCTCCAATTTCTATCTCCATTGAGGACTCAAATAAGACACATAACTTGTACCAAAGGAGAGTGAACAACTCTATATTGCAACACAAAGACTACTCGTCTGATATTGCTAACCATATCAAAGAATTCTTTGACATTAACTCCAAATCTGTGGCTGACCCTGCGGTAGTGTGGAGAGCCCACAAGGCCTTTATGCGTGGTATTTTGATGAAACTCTCTGCTGTACACAAAAGAAAGAGGACGCAGCGTATAGATGACATTACAACCAAAATTCAGGCCCTTGACTCGCTTCATAAATTGTCCCCGCATCTCCCCATACCAGACCAACTCTTATCTCTACGACAAGAACTCCGCTCTCTCCTGCTCCACTCCCACGACTACATGTACCGTAAGCTGCAGGCTACCACCTACTCCTCTTCTAATAAGGCGGGTAGGCGTCTAGCGCAAAGATTGAAAGGCAGACGCGTTAAGTCCAAGATCCACAAACTGTTCCACCCCCATACCCAGACTTTATTGACCAATCCCCAAGACATTGCCGACGCATTTAGCGATTACTATAGTGACTTGTACAACTTAAGCTCAGACCCGCTGACACCCCAACCCACTCAGAGCGACATTAATGACTTTCTCTGCAAATTGCACCTTCCCACTATTACCCGAGACCAACTTTCGACACTCAATGCTCCCTTCTCAGAACAGGAGATACGTAGAACAATACAGGCCCTCCCCATCAACAAAGCCCCCGGTCCGGACGGATACTCGGGGGAATACTACAAAAGTTACACTGACTTTTTGGTACCGCATCTAGTTGAAGTATTTAACCTTGCTGCTTCCTCTTCATTTTTTGATCCAGAAATGCTTAAAGCTCTTATTGTTACTATACTGAAGCCAGGGAAGGATCCGTCTACTCCCCAAAATTTTCGTCCAATATCCCTACTCAACATGGATGTGAAAATATATTCTAAAGCCATAGCGATGAGACTCCTACACATTATGCCCTCTCTCATACATAGGGACCAATCAGGTTTTACTACGGGCAGGCAAGCGTCTGATGCCACCAGACGTCTGATCAACATCATACATCACGCAGAATCTACGGGAACACCTTCTCTGCTTCTCTCCCTAGACGCAGAGAAGGCGTTCGATAGAGTCCATTGGGCCTACCTTACATCAGTACTACAAAAATGTGGCTTCACTGGCCGTATCTTCACTGCGATAATGGCACTCTACTTCACCCCCTCGGCCCAAGTCTTCGCAGAGGGCATGACGTCCCGTCCCTTTACCATCTCCAATGGCACCCGCCAAGGTTACCCCTTATCCCCCCTTATCTTTAACCTGTTGATGGAACCCCTTGCTTCCCGTGTTAGAGCCCTCACGTCGATTTCCGGCATACACCTAGGTCACACTAATCACAAAATCAGCCTGTTCGCTGATGATGTGATCTTGGTCCTTACGAACCCGGCTTCTTCCCTGGTAGAGGTACACCAGTTACTTACCTGGTTTAGCAAGATATCCTACTATAAGGTTAATGCGACTAAATCATTTATCCTAGACTTGAACTTAGATGCTACCACCAAAAAATTACTACAAATGCAATATGATTTTCAATGGGCCGAGAAAGAAATTTCCTACCTGGGAATCAAGTTAACCAGATCTACGAAACTGTTGTTCACCTCTAACTTCCTCCCTCTACTTCACAAAATACGTACAGAATCTACGCAATTGGCTAAACATGAATTATCCTGGTCGGGCAAGTTAGCGGCCTTTAAAATGATGTGTCTCCCACAAGTTCTTTACCTATTTAGAACACTGCCCATCCCGTTACCTTTATCGTACTTCAAGTCCTTGCAAACGCTTCTTAACGCCCTCTTGTGGAAAGGCAAAAAACCTAGGTGTGCCCAATCCAACTTAATCAAAAATAAACTAGCAGGGGGGGTTGGCTCAGTTTCCTTCGAAGACTACTACCTGGCCTCTATCTTGGCCCAATTATCGGACTGGTTCAACCCTCAGCCCAAAACCCTTTGGGGACAAATAGAATCCTCCCTTCTACATACCAAGAACTTGAAAGCCTGGGTACTGAGCATCCCGTTAAACCCTAGAATACCCTCGTCTCTTCCACCTACGATGCGGGCCACGGTGTTGGCCTGGAACAAGTTTATCACACGCACAGGGGATACTTCCTCCACCACCCCATCTCAAATACCCTTAGACTCACTTCATTTTCTTTCTCCAGACCTGCCCATCTCCAGATGGACGTCACGGCGAGTGACGTCTCTGCGGGACATCTTGCAGGGAACACACCTCAAACCTTTTCCTCAACTCCGCCTGGAGTTCAGTCTCCCATCCTCGGAATGTTTCACCTACATCAGACTCTCCCACTGCCTGAAAGTCGTCCCTCTCCCCCTATATGCCGTCCCATCTAAAACATGGACTTTTCTCTCAGCTGAGATTTCCAAAACTAAAGGCATATCACATTTTTATAACACCCTCCAGAACAAATTATGCTTCACCAAATTACCTGCGCATACATTATGGGAATCTGAACTCTTAATCCTTCTCCGAAAAACAATGGTCCTCCGCCCTTGGTACCTCTTACAAATCCACTAAATGCTCCACGCTATGGGAACTCACCCAAAAAATTACACTCCGTTGGTACATGACCACGGCCAGAATCGCTACTTTTGACCGCAAGGCCTCTGATCTGTGCTGGCGGTGCGCATCCGCCAAAGGCGACTTACTCCACATTTTTTGGGCTTGTCAGAAGATCCGACTGTTCTGGATGGACATTTTTCGCCTCCTGTCCACAACTGTCAGAACTGTGATCAATCCCACTCCTGAATTGGCATTATTGAGTCTCACAATAAAGAATATTCCTCCCCCCTCCAAGTACGTGACGTCCCCCATCCTTTTGGCATCCAGACTTTGTATTACTCGGCTGTGGCGCTCGGAAAAGGCCCCGGTAGTTGCCCAAACAATAGATCTGGTTAACTTGCACTACTCTTATGAATGCATTATTGCTGCCACTACAGGCCAGGCTGACAGAATTCGGAGGGCTTGGTCACCATGGTCCTCTGGACCCAGAGCTGTCCCCTTGCTGTGACCCGTTTCTATTATGTGTCACCTTTCTCCTTTAACTTGCCGTTTCCAAATGTTCGTAGGTACATGTCTGGCGGGTGCTCTCTCCTGATAGGCCACAAAAGTGCTCTAGATTGGGGTGGCCTGTCAGGAGCGGAGTCACCGAATATGCGCCTGCACTATATTTACCAAGTACCCTCGAAATTTCTATGCAATAGAGGTCTAGTTATACTTCTCACGTTGACACTGCACAATGTCATGTTGTTTCCAGTGTTTGTATTGTTTGCACTACATATGGAACTTGTATCTTGTACTCTACTGATGCTGTATACTTTTGCTAAAACTAATAAAAATTATTGAAGAAAAAAAAAAAAAGAAAAAAGAAAAGGGGGTATTAACGGGGGCAGATAGCCCTGACCCTGTAGAAAATGACAATCCTGTTATCACCGGTTTCTGGCAAACTGTGGCTACTGATAGGACTGATTTCATTTTCAGTGTTTTCCCTTGTCTGGATTACAACTAACTGCGTATATCACCCAGAAGAGTTAGGGGTAATACAGGGAATATGTGGGAAGCAACATAATGAGACCCCCAACTTTCCCCGCAGGAAAAGGAACGTTATAAACCCAAATCCCCAACAAGTAGCTATCACACAGAAAGCAGGCCTGACACAACTCTGGTTTAACTCCTCCAATACACATGTAGCTACCTTTTTATTTGACTACTGTGATATTGCACCATGTCCCGGCCCCACATGGCAGTGTTATGGAAGGAGAGATCAAAACCCAGAAATATATATATGTGTCACAGACAATTATTGGGGACTGAACTGTGAATATTGGGTAAGTGTGGGATGAAGTACAGGACGAGATTGGGGATACAAACCTCAGTCAGCACTAGATAGAAAGGATAAAAATGGGAAAACCCTTATGTCCAGGATGACATTGTCATGGAGAGGCCCAGCCCCTACACAGTGTGCCACCAGTAGGTACCTACCCACCAGGAATGACGGGGATGTAAAGTTTAGACCCGGGGGCACAGCATAGCAACTGGCCCTCAATATTGAGAACCCACAAAAGGGAGATGAGGGAACCTATTGGATGGGAAAATGGGTGTGGGGAGGGATTGATAGACCCTTAGGCAAGTTTGAAATAAAGAATATGTACAATTCCAAGGAATGGCAACAAAGTCCCCCTACAAACCCTCTGAAACCCCATATTCAAACGATTAAAGACATGATTGCCATGGCAGATCCCTCCTATGAAGACATATTAGCAGTAGAAACTGGTCTCTCTGATACCAATTTCTGGCTAGAATGGATGAAATACAATGCCAACAAACACAACAAGTCTAACTGCTATGTGTGTGGTAAGGCCAGGCCTCACCTTGAAACTGTGCACATACACATACCAATGGACCAGGAAAAATGCTTTTTGAGCCTGTTCACACACACAGTTGTAAATGATAGTAAATGTGAAATGTGGAAACGAGAGTACCCCATCATATCAAAGAATTCCAATCCAGGGGATGGAATCACCATATATCCAGGAATTTACACCTGCTATGTGAGTAACACAACGAGGGGCAGAGACCTTAAGTCTTTTCCTTCAGGGTTCTGCTTTGAATATAGAAAAAACAATCATAGCCAATCAGACCCGATCATTGGGAGACATTTACTGGATATGTGGTGATATGAAGATCCGAACTAAGCTAGATACTCCTTGGAAGGGAGAGTGTGCATTGGCTAAAATTATTATGCCCCTACACATCTTTTCTGAAGGACAGGCTGAGTCTCATTCAGACTCCCCTTCAAGAAGGAAGAGAGGAGCCCCTATAGGTAGCTTTGACCCACATGTATACATAGATGCAATAGGGGTGCCAAGAGGGGTCCCAGATGAACTTAAAGCCAGAGACCAAGTTGCAGCAGGCTTTGAATCCCTGTTTCCCCTGGTAACTATAAATAAAAACATAGACTGGATTAACTACATTTATTACAATCAACAGAGATTTGTCAATTACACAAGGGATGCTCTAAAGGGAATGGCAGAACAGTTAGAGGCCACCTCTCAGATGACATTCCAGGATAGAATGCCCCTAGATATGACCCTTGCTGAAAAAGGGGGAACATGTAAATTCATTGACCGGGTTGAAGGCTGTTGCACTTATATCCCGGACAATACTCGCCCTAAGGGTAAGGTTACATTAGCCATAAAAAAATTGGAAGATCTGTCAGTTGAGTTAAAAAAGAACTCTGGTATAGACAACCCCTGGGACCAATACGTTGGGTGGTTCACCAGCTGCAAACAAGCTTGTATCCAGCTAGGGATCATTATAGTGATCATACTTACAGTTATAGGTATCATAGTGTGCTGCATTTTCCCTTGTCTAAGGAAGATGCTCAGCAAAGGAATTGATAATCTCTCCATGTACCCCTCCTTACTCCCTTATCAAATATTCCCTTTTGATCCCACTCTATCAAGCTACGCTGAATATATTAAGAGATACAGACAACGAAGGGAGAAGAATCCCATTATCTAAGGTGGGTGGGAAAAGCCCTCAGTAACCCTGATCCCACTTCTGCAAGAGAAACCAGGAAGGCTACTTGTCCCCTGTTAATATCTCAGGTGAAGAAGAAATCATATTCATGATTTAAGAGGGGAACTGTAAGGCCTTGTACACACGGTCGGACCAAACCGATGAGGCTGGCCTGTCGGACCGCTTTCATCGGTTCACCTTTGAATTGGCCGTACGGTCTGATATGCGTAGACACCGTCAGTCCATAATCAGATCGGGTCAGACCGCGGACACGTGACCCACGTACGACATCACTATAAAGGGGTAGGCCAAAGCCTTCGTTACCGCCCTTGAGTCCGCTTTTGCTAATTCCGTGTAACCGCGTGTTAGTGAAAGGTTGGTGAGAGCCGATTTGCGCTTTTCAGTCTCCGTGCTTTTTCAGATCGTATTCTCGGGGTCAGTGTGTGCTTGTGGGATCGTATTTGTCATTCAGTGCTGGCTTTCGGGTCGTTTCTGCTTTGCAGTGACGTCTCGTCCGCTCGTATCTGGGTGCAGTGTGATCTTTACAGGTATTGCTGGATTTGGGGGTGCTATCTGTGTGAAGTGCGTTCTGACTAGCCGGCCGGTTTTAAGCCATGATGGAGCAGCGTGATTTTGCAAAAATGTGTGCTGCCCATAGGCAGAACTGGCTTCTGCAGTTCATAGTTACTCAAGGACTTTGGCCAGGACCAGAGGGAGGAGGAGTTCCTGGGCCAAGAATTGGTTGCGCCAGCGTGACCAATTTTCTCATATGCCTCTGCTTAGGGAAATCCAGGAGAATAATCCTGATGACTTCAGGAACTTTCTCTGTATGACGGACCTCGTTTTCCACCGTCTATTGGATCTTCTGTCCTCCTATATCACGAGGCAGGACACTGATGCGCCTTGCCATCACGGCCGAGCAGAGGCTTATTGCCATGTTGCGGTACCTGGCGACTGGGAGGAGCCTGCAGGACCTCAAGTTCTCGACATCTCTCCCCAGGTGCTTGGGATCATCATACCGGAGACGTGTTCTGCTATCATTCAAGTCATGCAGGAGGAGTATATTAAGGTAAGCTTCCTCCTTTAAACTTCACAAACTTGTTTTTTTCCATGGATGCAATTTTTTGGGGATTTTTGCAGATTTACCTACTTCCCATGATTGTATTATGCTGTGAATATTCCCTGTTGTCCCCATGCCTGTTTGAAGCTTTACAAGCTTTTTATTGTCCTACATGCATCTTTCCCTTCACTAAACCTGTCCAGCATGCTATCCTAGGGCCAAACACACCTAGCCTAGTCTTTTTTTCAACCTTATTTTTTTCTGCTCCATTGTAGTTTTGCCCCCCCCCTCCTTATATTTTGTTTTGTGTTTTTGTGATTTAGTAACTATTTTTAGGCATAGTGCTACCTGTTTTAATTTTTTAGGGCCTACACTCAGCTAGCACCCCCCCTAAAATTGTTTAATGCCCCATCAGAGGGGTGAGCAGTCTGAAGTGGGCCTATATTTTTGGTCATGTAATACTCACTCCAATGCTACTAATACATGTTATAATAATGATATGGCACAAGGATGTTTTTGGAATTGTGATTGCAATGTTTTTTTTAAAAAATTTCTAATTGTAATTGTAATTTTTTGTGTGTCCCCACAGTTGCCCTCCACGCCACAGGAATGGCAGACTGTGGCTTCCCAATTTGCCCAGCGGTGTGATTTTCCGAACTGCGGAGGGGCAATCGATGGGAAACACGTCCGCATAGTGCCGCCACCCCGTTCGGGGTCGTACTATTTTAACTACAAAGGTTTCCATAGTATCGTGTTGATGGCGGTGGTGTCGGCACATTACGAGTTTCTGTATGTGGACATGGGGAAGAACGGCCGGCTGTCAGATGGGGGAGTGTTCGCGCAGACAGAGTTTGACAAGCGTCTACAAACTGGTGGTCTGGAACTGCCACAGGATGAAGACAATTTGGAGGGACTTCCGTTTGTTTTTCTCGCGGATGAAGCTTTCGGGCTTGGACCTCACCTCATGCGGCCTTTTCCCCAGAGGACCCTCACCCCGGAGAGCAGGGTTTTCAATTTTCGGCTGGCCAGAGTTCGGAGGGTAGTCGAGAATGCCTTTGGGATACTCGCCAGCCGGTTCCGCCTGTTCCTGACAGCGATACACCTGGCGGAATATAAATTGAACACCGTTGTTTATGCCTGTTGCATTTTGCACAATTTGTTACGCAGGCACTCCCAGTCGTACCTAGCCAACATTGGTGCTGAGGCAGGACTACCCTCAGATACCATTCCTGGCATGGACACTGGTCGCGCTGGCTTGGCCCCCCAATCTGCTCGTGAGGCACGCGACAAATATGTTGAGTACTTAATGGGTCGGAAGGTCATTGCTATGCCTGAAAATATTTATTTCTAATTCGGCCCCCAAAAGAAAGAAATATTATATACCTAATAAATAATTTGACCATTGGAATTTATACAGTTGTTTGTCATTCTTGCTTTGGTTTCATTTCTCTGTCTACCTGGTTCTCCTTCTAGTGCACTTCTAGTGCCAAATGTAGTTCTCAGTTATCTTAAATTAACACAATTGCACAGTAGTCACAGATATACATACTGGTATAGAGCATAGAAAGAAGAAGCCACTCCATTTTTATCTTTATCAGGGGTTTTTATTCTTTGTTCAACCTCCCTAATTTTTTAAACTTCTGGCAACAAAATAGACAAGTCTTTGTTTCTGGCCAAGTTTTTTATTTTTTTTTTACTTTATTTTTAAAGTTTTCAATTTTTTTTTCTTTTTTTTTTTCCTTGGTAAAATATATGTTTACATGTTGTACAAAACCCATGCATTTTTAGAATAAAACAAGATCTACAAACAATGGAACTTACAAAGTTCAACCTTATTCCAAACACATGTGATGGGGTGATGTCACCCCAGAACAAGCCAACATTTTTAGATGCACACATTTTGTCTGGCCAAATAGGGAATTCTCTCCTGATACCATGCCATCTGTCAACATGTGCTATCTGCCATCATGGGTGATCAATGGATGTGTTTTGGGGGGCAAACCCTTCCTCTCACCTACTTGAGTAGCAGGAAGGGCTTGAACCCCCAAAGCAAAGCCAATCGATATCCTGTGATGGCAGATAGCACATGTTGACACACTGGGCCAGATTCAAGAAGCTATTGCGCCCGCGCAACCATAGGTTGCGCGGCGCAATAGCTGTTTTGCTCCCGCGTAGCGAATGCCCCTGATTCAGGAACATCGCTACGCGGACTGCAGCCTAGGATATGACAGGCATAAGCCTCCTTATGCCTTCATATCTCAGGCTGCATTCTTGCGTTGGCCGCTAGGGGGCGCGGCCATTGTGATCGGCGTATAGTATGCAAATTGCATACTACCACCGATTCACAAAAGTTGCGCGGGCCCTGCGCACGCAAGGTACGGAGTTTCCGTACGGCGACTTTAGCGCAAGGTTGCTCCTGCTGTAGCAGGGGCAGCCAATGCTAAAGTATAGCCGCCCTTCCCGCTCGTGAAATTTAAATTTCACGTCGTTTACGTAAGTGAATCGTGAATGGCGTTGGACGCCGTTCACTTAGAAGCAAATGACGTCCTTGCGACGTCATTTGCCGCAATGCACGTCGGGAAAGTTTCCCGACGGAGCATGCGCTGTTCGCTCGGCGCGGGAGCGCACCTAATTTAAATGATTCCCGCCCCCGGCGGGATCATTTACATTAGGCGCCCTTACGCCGGGCTATTTAGCATATCGCCCGCGCAATTTACAGAGCTACTGCTCCGTGAATTGCGGGCAAATCGAAATATTTGCGTGGGCGCAGAGCAAACATCGTTGCCCTTTGCCCACGCAAATATTGCGTGGATCTACCTGAATCTGGCCCACTGTGTGCATCTAAAAATTTTGGCGTGTGGAATCTTCAAAAAAAAATGTTGTGCAAAACATCACATTTAAACAGATTTTTTTTTTGGGGGGGGTTAATGGGGGGGGGTTAATCTTGGATACGGCCCATCATGTCGATGATGTTTTTGAAGTTTTGCTCCATCACAATCATTCTATTTCTCATAATGTCCATTTCCGTACTGCATTCCATAATCTGTTGTATGACAATTTGGGCACTAGCCCTGGAAAAAGTTGAACTACCACTTGCAGGGATACCACCATCTTCATCCCCTAAAAAAAAATAGAATTTTCTGAGTAATATGCAGGCCTACCTACATCACTTTTTCCCTTGAAGGCTGGGGGGATACTGACCTGTTGTGCTGATAATCTCCACCTCTCCATCTTCAAAACTCCTTCTTCCACCACTCCATCCTCCTCGATTTCTTCCAGCACTCCTTCTTCCACCTCTACATCTTCCACCACTCCTTCTTCCATCACTCCTTCTTCCTCCACTCCATCTTCAACATCCTCCTCCTCCACATGCTGTGGTTGGTGGGGTTTATTGGGTTTGGCCCTCCTTGCCTCCTTCGAAGCCTGTCCTCTTCTTTCCCCTAATAACAAGAAAAAAAAGGTAGACTCAGCACACCGAGTTTTGAGGGCAGAAAGAGCAAACATTGTTTAGAAGTGAGCTCTAATTTCGTGTTTCGTAGCATTCCTACAAACATAAACTTTGTTTGTCTGACTTCTCCCAAGCTGGGATCCTGCTTCTTTTTGGCAAAGTGACACACATGGATGCACCCCAAATATAATATTTGTGGGTGACACTATTAAAAAAGTTAGTTAGGGGGGGACACACAGGTGCTCTTGAGTACAGATATGAAAACAGCTGTTTAGTATCACTGTATGAATGAATGGTTCACGTTTGCCCTTCACATTCTAGCAAAGTTGAACAAACACATCATCTTGTCAACATTGTTTATAAACGATGTTTTTCGCAAATAAAGTCATGTCCCCAGGTGTGCTTTTCCTGGAATAACGGAAAAGATCGGATTTGTGAAGAACGATGTGGAGGAACGATGTTTACTACGAAGGGTCAAATACTACACTTTGCAAAAAACAAAAAATAACTTAGCCAGGTTCAAAAGTACTACCAGGCCAAAGACGCACATGGAGCAAAACATGTTCACAAATTAGAAAGTCAATTGCAAAATAAACATTAAAATTACCTACCGTATTTATCGGCGTATACCGCGCACTATTTTGCCCTGAAAATCAGGGCAAAATCGTAGGTGCGCGATATACGCCGATACCCGCTTTCCCGCCATGAGTTTGAATACTGCGCCCGCATATAGCGAGCGCAGTACACTCGTGAATCTTCGGCCAGTCTCGGCGCCTCTCGTACTGACGTCCTGACCGTACAGGACGTCAGTGCGAGAGGCGCCCGAGCCTGCCCGAAGATTCACGAGTGTACTGCGCTCGCTATATGCGGGCGCAGTATTCAAAGTCGTGGCGGGAAACGAGCGGGAGGACGCCGCCGAAGGACGCCGGACCCGCCGAAGATGGACACCGGACCCGCCGAAGATGGACACCGGACCCGCCGAAGATGGACGCCCGACCCGCCAAAGATGGACGCCCGACCCGCCGAAGACGGACGCCGGACCCGCCGAAGAGGACACCCGACGAGGCCGCAGAAGGACGCCGGACCCGACGAGGCCGCAGATGGACGCCGCGCAAGACATCAAAACTGTAAGTACAAAACAACAAAAAATCTTTTTTTCCCACAGGATTGGGGGCTATATGTAATGTGCTGGGATGTGATCTAAGTGCTGGGATGTGATCTATATGTAATGTGCTGGGATGTGATCTAAGTGCTGGGATGTGATCTATATGTAATGTGCTGGGATGTGATCTAAGTGCTGGCATGTGATCTATATGTAATGTGCTGGGATGTGATCTATGTGTAATGTGCTGGGATGTGATCTATATGTAATGTGCTGGGATGTGATCTATGTGTAATGTGCTGGGATGTGATCTATGTGTAATGTGCTGGGATGTGATCTATGTGTAATGTGCTGGGATCTGTATGTAATGTGCAGGGGGCTTTGGAATATAAAAGGGGCTGTTGAAAGTTTTTTTCCTAAAACTTCCCTCCTAAAATTAGGGTGCGCGTTATACGCCGGTGCGCGTTATACGCCGATAAATACGGTACTTTTATCTAGAATTCGCTTGATCCTCCTATACTGCTCTGGCTCACGCAGTTTCAAGTTGGACCATCTCTTTCTCAGCTGCTCCTTGGACCTTGTGACCCCAAATCTGGCATACAGTCTCCTTGCCACTTTCTCCATAATTTTAGCCTTCCTACGATTAGGGATGTTGTTTGGGCCATAATCCCCATCATAGTCCTTCCTCAGCAGAACCTCCACCATCTCCACCATTTCATCTCGTGACATGTTCGTCGCTTTGAATCGCCTGGGCCGGGATCGGGACGTTCCCGCCTCCTGCCTTTCCTCGTCAGCAAAGGGTAACCCACACTCCTGTGACCCCGCCATATTATTGTTTTTTAATGTTTAAAAGGGGGTGGAAAAGAGGGAAGGGTCCGTAATTGGCGGGCGAAGAGGGCGGCGCTTCACGCATACGCAGGTATATAACAAGGACAACGTGATTACGTGAGTTAACACAGAGTCTGCTCGAGCGGAAGTTTGTCACGGGAGAAACGAAGGTACTTTTGAAACTAGAACCAGCAAAGGCCTAGAGACTTGAGTCTAATGGGATGTGGGGTTTATATGTTGATTGCACCCTTGCACGATTATGTAGCTTGGGGCCCACCATGCTTTTTTGCCCTCCTTTTATTGACCCCATATCTCACTGTAAAGAGGACCTGTCATGCCATATTCCTATTACAAGGGATGTTTACATTCCTTGTAATAGGAATAAAAGTGATCAAAATTTTTTATTTTTTGCCGAAAAACGTGTCAAACTAAAATAAAGTTAAGTGAACAATAAAATATATATATTTTTTAAAGCTCCCCTGAAGTCCCGCCCACATATGAAAACGGTGTTCAAGCCACACATGTGAGGTATCGCTGCAAACGTTAGAGCGAGAGCAATAATTTTGGCCCTAGATCTCCTCTGTAACTAAAAACATATAACCAGTAAAAATATTTAAAACGTCGCCCATGGGGATTTTTAAGTAGTGAAGTTTGGCGCCATTCCACGAGCGTATGCAATTTTGAAGGGTGACATGTTGAGTATCTATTTACTCGGCGTAACTTCATCTTTCACATTATCCAAAAGAATGAAGAAAAAATACAAATTTGCTAAGTTTTATAACAGAAACAAAGAAAAATTCATTTTTTTTTACAGAATTTTCAGTATTTTTCTCTTATAGCGCAAAAAATAAAAAACCCAATGGTGATTAAATACCACCAAAAGAAAGCTCTATTTGTGTGAAAAAAAAGACGAAAATTTAATTTGGGTACAATGTTGTATGACTGAGTAATTGTCATTCAAATTGTGAGAGCACCGAAAGCTGAAAATTGGTCTGGTTATTTAGGGGGTTTAAGGCCCAGATTCACAAAGGAGATACGACGGAGTATCTCAGATACGACGGAGTATCTCAGATACGACGGAGTATCTCTCAGAGTATCTATGCGACTGATTCATAGAATTAGTTACGCATAGATATCCCTAAGATCCGACAGGTGTAATTGTTTTACACTGTCGGATCTTAGGATGCAGTACCGCGGCCGCCGCTGGGGAGAGTTTGCGTCGTAAACCAGCGTCGGGTATGCAAATTAGGAGTTACGGCGATCCACGACGGTTTTTCGCGTTCGCTACGTCGCCGCTAGTCTAGTTTCCCGTCGCAAAGTTAGTCGTCGTTTTGGGTGCCTTAACTTTAGTCAGCAAACGTATTGCTGTCTAAAGTATGGCCGTAGTTCCCGAGTCGAAATTTAAAATTTCACGTCGTTTGCGTAACACGTCCGGGAATACGTAAGTACGCTACGCGCGTCGCCGTTTGAAAAAATGACGTCACTTCGCGCAAAGCACAGCGGGAGTTACGAAACGGAGCATGCGCAGTAGATCCGGCGCGGGAGCGCGCCTAATTTAAATGGCACACGCCCATTTAAATTACGCATGCTTACGCCGGAGGCCGCCGGCGTAGTTTTCATCGCAAGTGCTTTGTGAATCAGGCATTTGCGATGAAAACTTGCGGCGGTGTAACTTATCTACTATACCTTATGCCGCCGCACTTCTACCTGAATCTGGCCCTAGGTGCCCAGTGGTCAAGTGGTTAATAATTCTTAAAGTGAAACAATAAAAATGAAATATTCCTTTAAATATCGTGCCTGGGGGGTGACTATAGTATGTCTGTAAAGTGGCGCAGTCTTCCCGTGTTTAGAACAGTCCCACTGCAAAATGAAATTTCTAAAGGAAAAAGGTAATTTAACCACTTAAGACCCGGACCATAATGGCAGGTTAAAGGACCTTGTCCCTTTTTGCGATTCGGCACTGCGTCGCTTTAACTGACATTTGCGCGGCTCCCAAACAAAATTGGCATCTTTTTTTCCCCACAAATAGAGCTGTCTTTTGGTGGTATTTTATCACCTCTGCGGTTTTTATTTTTTGCACTAATAAAAAAAATAAAGCAACAATTTTGAAAAAAATTCAATATTTTTTACTTTTTCTATAATAACAATCCCCTAAAAAAAAATATATATATATATATATATATATATATATATATATATATATATATATATATATATATATATATATATATATATATATAAAAAATACCTCAGTTTAGGCCGATAAGTATTCTTCTACCTATTTTTGGTAAAAAAAAAAATCGCAATAAGCGTTTATCGATTGGTTTGCGCAAAATTTATAGCATTTACAAAATAGGGGATAGTTTTATTGTATTTTTATTAATAATTTTTTTTTACTACTAATGGTGGCGATCAGTGATTTTTTTCGTGACTGCGACATTATGGCGGATACATCGGACAATTTTGACACATTTTTAGGACCATTGTCATTTTCACAGCAAAAAGTGCTATAAAAATGCACTGTTTACTGTGAAAATGACAATTGCAGTTTAGGAGTTAACCACTAGTGGGCACTGTAGGGGTTAAGTGTGACCTCAATATGTCTTTCTAACTGTAGGGGGGCGGGGCTGGACGTGTGACGTCAGTGATCGTCTTTCCCTATATCAGGGAACAGACGATCACTGACACAATGAAGAACAGGGAAGGTGTGTTTACACACACCTCTCTCAGTTGTTTAGCTCCGGTGACCGATCGCAGGACACCAGCGGCGATCGGTTACACGGGTCCCGCGGTCACGGAGCTTCGGACCCCACGGCTGTGCTTAAAGAGACACGTACAGGTACGTGATTGTGCCCAGCCGTGCCATTCAGCTGACGTATATCGTCGGTAGGGGGTCCTTAAGAGGTTAAAACTGCTAATGTATTGTCGGCTCCCGACAATATAGATGAAAATCCCTGAGAAAAACGTCATGGGTTTACCCCCCCCCCCCCTGTCCATTACCAGGCCCTTTGGGGCTGGTATGGATATTAAGAGGAACCCCGCACTCACATTTAAAAAGAAAGCATGGGGCCCCCATGCCCTATATACTCTGAACAGCAGTATACAGGTGGTTCCCGGGTTACAAACAAGATAGGGACTTTAGGTTTGTTCTTAAGTTGAATCTGTTTGTAAGTTGGAACAAGTACATTTTTTTAGCTCCAGCCAAATAATCTATTTTTAAGCTTTTTGGATAGCATAGGGAAGGGTTATCACCCCTGTAACATTTGTTTTGCTGTCTGCGCCCCTGTTCAGAAGATTTCCCCTTATTTTCTGTGCCAATGATAATTGGATTTTGAAAATTTGGGGTTATTAGGGAAACACAAGGATTGGTGATAAAGCATCAGCGGAGACACATTTTTCCCATATTAACTCTTACAGGAGAGAATTTCCCTTTCTAGGGGTAGATTTCCTCTCACTTACTGTTGTCTCCCTCCGTTCGTTAGTAGGAGTCATTTGTAAGTCAGATGTTTGGAAGTAGGGGACCGCCTGTATATACTATATACGGCCTGTCCTATATACTCTGCAGAAAATTGAGCCTTAGGTGTTGGTGGTACCAGAACACTGTAACCCCTCACAGATACTCTTGTTGAGTGCAGGAATGGGCCCTGCTGTGAAATAATAGATCAAAAATTGTAATTACATGCCCCTGTTAAACAGGGGCAGAAAAATTGTGTCTTAGGCAGTGGTGGTGCTACAACACTGTAACCCCTAACAGTTACTCTTGGTGGGTGCAGGAACAAGCCCTGCTGTGAAATATTAGAACAAACATTTTAATTACATGTCCCTGTTAAACAGGGGCAGAAAAATTGGGCCTGGGAAGTGGTGGTGGTGCCACAACACTGTAACCCCTCACAGATACCCTTGTTGAGCGCAGGAACGAGCCGTGCTGTGAAATATTGGATCAAAAATTGTAATTACATCCGCAACTACCTCCTCCCAGCCACGTACAACTCCATGGGTTTCTGGGGACTGAAAAAGATCCCTTGAAGACTGCTACTGTGTGTTATCCTCCACCTCCATGCTAACACAATCCTCTTCCTCTTCTTCCTGTGTGTTTGTCAGGCCTGCAGGAATACAATCTGGATAAAGGGGGCCTTGAGAGGTAAGGAAGTCCTCCTCGGAAGAAAGGAGTTCCCCAATAGGGCTTTTAAGCAGCGGGGTCAAAGAGTAAGTTAAGTAGTTTCAGTAAAAATTACATTTATTTGCAGATGAAATCGGATATCACAGTGAATAATGGTGAAAAGTATACAAATATAAAAAAAGAAAGAGTACAAAAGTAAATATCACAATCCTGGTTGCAGTAGACATGAATGCATATACATCTCAAAGTACTATGGGTTATTGTACAATGTAGATCCCCAATGTAGGTCCCCGACGACCGTTTTGACCATTTGTTTGGTCTCTTCAGGGGGACAAGGGTTCTAAAACGTTAATTAGAAAATTTGAAATTAAAAAAAGGGAACATGTCAACATACATCACATAGAGTATACCATCGTGATATATTTACCGCTAAAACAAGGAATCCGGGATAATGGGAGTCGCTGGACAGTCCGGGAGGGGTTATGGCTGCCCCCATCCCCCGCCCAAATACAAAAGGAGCAAAAGGCCCGTCCAGAAGGGCTTGCAAGGAGCCAAAGCATGGACGCCCTCTCGGCGGTGGAGGAGCAGGCACCTGCAAAGAACACCCACAATGTTGTAGTTGGTTGGGGAGAATTGAATAAATAATTCAACGCAAAGCTGCCAAAATGACAGTTAGAGTCTGGGTATAGAAGTATGGGGTCTGAAGGCAGGTACTAATTGCCAATAAGTAATTAATGGCAGGGAAACTTTAGGGGTCCATTAGGGTTAGTAAGTAAGTAGGGGATATAAATCAATAATTAAAGTAGGGTAATGATAATAGTGAATAGGTGGGTGATGTGAGTGATTGAAGAAAAAATAGGTGACTGCCAGATAGGTAGTCCAGTGATGGAAGTGTGAGAATGTGATGGTAATTCACTTGGAAGAAAAAAGTCAAGAGAAAAATCAGGGAATACCTAGTGTGTCCCACTTAATGTGGAGGTAGTGAAATGGGTAGAAGGGTAATAATGAATAAAATGGTGAAATTGTACGTGGGTGGTGAAGTAGTTACCTGGTGCAATAATTGTTGAGAACTTCTTTGTTGTGTATAGTAGAAACCTGATTGCAATTGTGCATGGCAGGTAAGGACAAGGAGCCGAGAGACCATGTGTGCCGTAACATCCAGCCTGGCCTGTGTGGAATTAGATAATGACTCCACACAGACCCATCAGTAATTATAGCCCTGTGGGTGTGGCGATTAGGATGATCACACGCAGGTGCCTGGGTAATCCCCATTCCACCAGGGGATGGGCGTCCCAGCCGCCATAGAAACGGCTGACACGTGGCTCCCTCGGCGTCCCAAAGGGCTGTGCAGCCCCAACATTAGTCGTCCTCTTCCGCCGCAAATCGCGTGACGTTATGACCACTGTGCGCAAGCACACTGTGTCAGGACAGTCCGGAGAGGATTGGAAGGACGCAGCTGGCAGGGTGGAGCTCGCAGGGGTGTCCAAGGAGGTCCCCCCCGGGAACCATGCGACCAAATTAAGGGGGACATGAAGGGAAAACCAGGACCGGCCCTATGATGGGACCAGGTGGTACCATGGGTACCAGGCAGCACTTTTAGGGGGGCAGCATACTGATGCCCGCTAGCCCATTCCACCAGCTCCGCTACCCAAATAAAATTGATGTCCTTTTTTCCCCACAAATAGAGCTTTCTTTTGGTGATATTTGATCACCTATGCGGTTTTTATTTTTTGTGCTTTAAATATATATCTTTTTTAACTTTTTGCTATAATAAATATCCCCAAAATTTAGAAAAATAAACTATTTTCTTCAGTTAAGGCCAATATGTATTCTTCTACATATTTTTGGTACAAAAAAAACCCCACAATTAGCGTACATTGATTAGTTTGCGCAAAAGACATTGTGGCCGCCGGCAATTCACAGGTCCCTTTATAGTCCTGGATACATGTATAGAGCCATGGCAGGTCCTTTTATACGCATATATGCATGTATAGAGCCATGACAGGCCCTCTTTATACATCTATAGAGCCATGACAAGCCCTCGTTATACTCCTTTATACATCTATAGAGCCACGACAGTGTAGTGATCTCATTTATCCAATAAATGTAGTGATCATGTATAGTGTCCAGTACTCCGGTCAGATAATTAATATCTTAGATGTTAGTATGATGACCATAAATTACGTTGTTTCGCAGCGACACACCAGGCTCTCCAGAGAACGCAAAATTTAATGAACTTCCAATAACATACAAAGTCCAAACTCCACAGATGATACAAGAGTCCAACAAAGTAATGTAGTGTCAAAGTCTCATCTTAGAGAATACATGTTCTGATCCCTTCTAGATCTGTGCCTTCACATATTCATGCAGAGAATACGTGGGGGTATCTTCTCTAACTGATAACCAGAAATTCCCAACATTATATATTGTTTCCTTTGAATAGCTGAGCAATTGATTGGCTGTCTCTTAATTGAAAAACAGGAAATATTGGAGGGTTCGTGGGCGGAGCCTAGCGGGACGGACATGCCGGGCTAGAGCTCCGCTCCATGCAGAAGAAAACCCGCGGATAACGATCAAAATACCGGGCTTCTCACGAACGTGAGTGCAGACACATCTCCCTAAAAGGTGAGGGAAGCCACCTGAGCAAAAAATGGTACTCGGGGGCGCAAGGAACAAAAATAAAAACAGTACAGGCAGCGGAGCACAGCTGACTAAGAGTCCAGCCAAGAAGGCGCCTGTCTCCGCAGAGAAAATCACCTCAGAGAAGGGGACAAAGCAAGTGACAAAGCCAGCTAAACTTATGGCTTCACACAGTGCATTAAATTCAGAGAGTGAGGAAGAGGAGGTCAAAGAAAGGTCACAAGCCATAAGTCAGGGCTCAGCAGTCCCCTCAGAACTAATGAAGCAATTTTAAAGAATGCTTCACAAAGCCTTGAAAAACACCTCAGACCAAATAACTGCCAGTCTCACAAAAGAGATCAGAGAGATTGGATATCGCACAGAAGCTTTGGAGACTAAAGTGGAAGAAATAGAAATGTATACACAAGATTGCCTGTCAGAAATAGACTCTCTTAAAGAAGAAAATGCAACGCTGCAGAATAGGCTGGAGGATTTTGAAAACCGCGCTAGGAGGTCCAATATTAGACTTGGAGGGATCCCAGAATCAGTCATAGACCTACAAGCCACCGCATTGGCTTTACGCCAAGAACTTCTACCTGGAATAGCAGTAGAAAGACTGGAAATGGATAGAATCCATAGGGCACTCACCCCCAGGAAAACTGATGGTCCTCCCAGGGACATAATAGCTAAGTTCCACTTTTACAAAACAAAGGAACAAATAATGGAGGCTGCCAGAGATAAGAAGAATTTATCATTTCAAGGGCATGAGTACCAGATTTTTGCGGACATATCACAAATTACTATTGCTAAAAGAAGGGCCATGAAACCCCTCCTATTGGAACTGCAGCATCACAATATA
Source organism: Rana temporaria (assembly GCF_905171775.1). Taxonomy (NCBI): domain Eukaryota; kingdom Metazoa; phylum Chordata; class Amphibia; order Anura; family Ranidae; genus Rana; species Rana temporaria. The sequence continues at coordinate 65,829,326 of NC_053494.1, forward strand.
AAGTACCAATGGGGTTTCCCCTTCTCCCTGAGATTCACCTATAAAGGAACAAAAATTGTTTGTAGGACACCGGACCAGTTACACCAAGCCCTGCTGGATTTCAAGATTATAGAAAAACCCTCTACAGCAAATACTGCGCGCAGAAGATCAGCATCTACCTCTCCACACAACAGCCCATCTCACCAAGAGCATAACAATGGCATACAACAGACGCACAAACGAGGCAGATTCGTCGCTCAAGCTCAGGACCAGGAAGACACAATGGACTGAACTCTTTGCAAGCAGCCACTAATTTTTCTTTTTCTTTACCCATAGCTACATAATTACCCTGAACTTCTCGATCCCCCTGGAGATGAAGTATTTCTATTTTTTTTCATTTATTTTATTTATGTTCTGTCAGCATTCAAATCCTTCACTCCCAAAAGTAGTCACATGGGTAAATGCATATTTTTTCAGTGCCTAAGTTTAACGCCAATCTACAGATAGATTTTTCCCCCACCCCATTTTTGCTACCTCCAAAGCAAGTTCCCTGGAAACACTTAAATTATATCAATTTTTGGCAAAAATTTAAGACAACTTGTCTCCTTTTCCTGATAAGAAAATTGAAGAAATTAGACCACATTATCCTGTCACGTGCTTTGCCCACTCTCCATCAAATCTACCACCAAACTCAATTCGCATTTGACTTGTAAGTCAAAGCTAACATACCTCGTTGTCATTAGTTAGGACATCACCCTTGCCCCCCCATACGTCTTATATGGCGTGCCCTGACGCAAAGCCAGAATGCCCAATCCAAAACAAAATTATTAACAATAGCTTTACATACGTATCCATAAGGATACGCATAATAAACTCCAGTATGCGGGCCTCCAATGCATGGATAGTACACATGCCTCACTAAGCTCTCCTCTGGTTCTCGCAATAATATGCGGGGATTAGACGAGGGCTCCCTTCCCCCTGATGGGGGAGAAATCCTCCCATCACGGGTCTTACTTGAATGCTCACTTAGTAAGCTGATGCTTAAAGATTTAGGGCCAAATTCTCAAAAGAGATACGCGGACTTAACTAAAGTTTTCTAAATTTACACGGCGCGTATCTTTGCGCCCGATCTTCAAAACGAGTTAAGCCTAGATTTCCGGATTTTCCGTCCTACCAAAAATAGTTACACCTGCGCATCCCCGGGCGCAAATTACACTAGTCTCGCCGCTATTTTTGATAGGCAAAGATGCAAATGAGGGAGTTAGGGCGATCCACAAAATTAAGTGTGTGCGGCGTATTTTCCGCCCTGTGCGCACCTGTTAGTTTCCCTGTCTAAATTTCCACATTATAAAAGCAGCCCTAATTTTACACATGCTGTGAAAGGGTTTGCTGAAGGTAGTGACTAGAGCTATACTTGTGAAGGATCTGTCTGGAAAAATGCCTGGGACATCAATGATTCTGACGGCACTTGCCACCTTACAGGCACAAAGGAGGAGGAGGGCACAGAGGAGGAGGATGAGGGCACAGGAGAGAGTTTATCGGCCACGGCGTGATCTGTTTCAAATGCCAGATTATGAAGTGTATGGCAACTTCAGGTTTGATAGGGAAGCCATCCTGGAGCTCACCCAACTACTTATGGAGGATCTTATCACCCCAACCAGACGCTCCCATGCCCTGCCACCTCTACATAAAGTTATGGCAACCCTCCATTTTTTATCTACAGGCTCATTCCAGCGTGCATCTGGAGGTCTGGCTGGGATGGTGCAGTCGACAATGAGCCGATGTGTCCATCAGGTGGTCCCTGCCATACTGCGGTGCATGACCAACCAATTTGTCAAGCCCACCCAGGAGGAGCAGCGTCTGCAAGCCATGACTGACTTTTACAGCATTGCTGGCTTCCCAAGGACCATCGGGGCGACAGATTGCACGCATGTGGCACTACAGCCCCCCCATGAAACTGAACACCTGTTCAGAAACAGAAAAGGGTGGCATTCCATCAACGTCCAGATGATTGTAGATGCCCATGGCCTCATCTGGCACGTTTGTGCCAAGTTTCCAGGGTCGTGCCACGACAGTTTTATTCTACGGCAGACCAAGATCTACCAAGACTTGGAGATGAACGTTTATGGAGACAGCTGGCTGATTGGTGAGTGACATTGGTGTCAGGTATGCCCCCCCATGATGCAGACATCACAAGGGGCACATGCATGACTAATATCCTCCTGTCTTTTCCCTTACAGGTGACTCTGGATATGCGTTGGGACCCCATCTCATGACCCCTTTTAGGAACCCCCAAACACCCGGAGAACGCAAATTCAACGAGGTGCACATCCACACCCGGTCAATAGTAGAGCGGACATTTGGCCTTCTCAAGTCCAGATTCAGATGCCTTGACAAGACTGGGGGTACACTCTTGTATTCCCCAGACTTTGTCTGTCAAATTATTGGGGCATGTTGCATCCTCCATAATTTTGCTCTGAGAAGGGGCCTGCATGTTGAGATATGTCCTGACCTAACCCCCCACCCAGGCAATCCCCCCCCCCCAACCACCTCTACCCGGTCTGCTGAGGGCCAGGCAATAAGGAGACAACTGGCTGAAGGCATCTTTGCCCAGTAAATGGACCTTAATTATCTTTTTTTTTTGGTTTGACAACAAAAACTCACAGAGATTATGTGACCTTTAAACATTTACTTTGCACATAAAATGCACATTACTTATATGACAATGAGAATGTCTTTTTTTACACAAAACGCACATTAATTATCTCACAATGAGAATGCATGAATGCACGCCACTGTGGTCCCTAGCACAGACACATCACATGCACATCGAATTGGATTAGATCCAAGTACCCCCCCCCCCTTTGGTACTTGGGAGCAGTAACGCCCCGCCACGGCTCCAATTATGTCACTGTGCATTCATACACCATTCAGGAACCTGGGATGACTTCTCCCTGGTCCTGGGGATCCCTACTCCACCAAAACTGAGGGTGACACCCTTATGTTATCAGGAATGCCACCCCCCCACATTCACACATCATTCACACACATAAACCAAATCATAAGTACAGTATAATAAAAGAAAAGAAAAAAAAACAAAAGTACCCCTGCAACTTACTGATGTTGCCGAGTGCTCCTTCTGGGCTGACCACAGGCACGGCCACAGCCACGGCCAACTGGGGGATCTTCACGGGGGGGGGGGTCTGTGCAACCTCCTGGGCTGATGGGGCTGCCACCTCCTGGGCTGACGACCCAGCAACCTCCTGGGCTGATGGGGCTGCCACCTCCTGGCCATCTGGGGAGGACACAAAACAATCACAGGTTGGTGGATCCACACACTTGGCACATCTTCCCTTCCCCCACCCACACATGCTAATCACCAGATAGAAAAAATTAGAAACTTACCTGTCCTCACAGGAGCATCAGAGTCAAAGCCAGGCAGGCCCACCACCTGCTGTGGGTGGAAACACTGGGCCACTGCCCATTCCTCCTCACTCATCCTGACTGGGCAGGGTCCCCCTCCTCCAGTGCCCCTGGTATGGGCATGCAGCGTTGCCAGCTTGTTCCGGGACACGCTCTTCAAATCGTTTATTTTTTTTTGGATTCCAGCGATGGTCCTGGTCTCCCCCCCCCGCCGCATTGATCCGTTCGGTGATCTTTTTAAGGATCTCCTTCTTCCTGGCCGGGGTGGTGTTGTGGCTCTCAGGGCCATGGAGAAAGCGCCCATATTTTATGATGTCCTGAGCAAGAATATGCTTCTCTGCCACTGAAAAATTTAGCTTCCTGCGCTTGGTGGCCATCACAGACACCACCCAGCAACAGGAAACTCACCCAAAAAACAATCAACAATACACACACACAACAAAGAAAAAAAAACACAGCACAAATTTTTTTTTAACACAAACAGACAGCTACTATAAATTCAAAAACAAACAGGCAAAAAAGGGAAACAAAAAACAATCACACACCAAAAAACAAACACTTATCAAAAACAAACAGGCAAAAAATCAAAACAAATAACAAATTATCAAAAACAAACACCAACTATACTCTACAACTCCTCAACAACTTTTCTCACAAACAAATCTTATCAACAAACACTGACAAACGTTCAAAGCAGAAGCAACTTGCTTTAGGAAGGGAACACAGGGAAATACTTTTGCAAGGGAAGTGTGTTTGACTGGGGCTATTTAGACACAGGGCGATCCTCAAACTAAGTACGCTTGGCCTTTTACCTATCTCACTGATTGCGATGAGCAAAGTTCTGCACATGCCCAGTGAGGTCCAGATTCGTGCGCGCATGCGCAGTACGGCCGGCCCTTCATTTGTATGGGGTCACGGCTCATTACAATGAAGCACGCCCACTTCCTTCCCACTTGCCATAACCACGCCTTACGCCTCGGAATTTAGGTTACGGATGGCGCAATTTTGTGCGCAAATGCGCTGTGGATACGGCACTTACAACTCCAACTGGCTCCTTGCTAAGAGTAGATCTGTGGAATTTCTGATCAGAAGTGGGATTTTTGAATACAAGTGGATGAGTTAAAAACCAGGATTTGCTGTTAGCTGCTTTTAACTGTTTGTGCTTGAAAGTGTTGAATTGTTTGTCTCATTTCTCTGACACTTTTTAAACAGCTTTCTTTTTTTTCTGTCTGCTAATTAAGGGGAGTGTTAAATTGGTAACAGGTGAGTATATAAGTGTCTGTAAAAACTCCATAAGAGCTGGCTCCTTGCTAAGAGTAGATCTGTGGAATTTCTGATCAGAAGTGGGATTTTTGAATACAAGTGGATGAGTTAAAAACCAGGATTTGCTGTTAGCTGCTTTTAACTGTTTGTGCTTGAAAGTGTTGAATTGTTTGTCTCATTTCTCTGACACTTTTTAAACAGCTTTCTTTTTTTTCTTTCTGCTAATTAAGGGGAGTGTTTAATTGGTAACAGGTGAGTATATAAGTGTCTGTAAAAACTCCATAAGAGCTGGCTCCTTGCTAAGAGTAGATCTGTGGAATTTCTGATCAGAAGTGGGATTTTTGAATACAAGTGGATGAGTTAAAAACCAGGAGTTTAAAACAAGAGTTAAGGCAGGAGTCTTCTAAAACTGTAAGTAACTTCTTAAACTTCCTACAAGTAATTGTATTGTAACTGGGAAATGAGTGCTAGCAGGGTTGAAGGGTTTGCTCAGTGCACAGTGTGTCACATGTATGCAAAATTGGTGCAACAGCTCCAAGATGGATACCGCTGTGACAGATGTGAGCAGGTTGCCCTTCTGGAAGCTCGTATTAGAGATCTGGAGGAGCAAGTTGCAACACTGGGTAGAAATGACAACCTTGAAAGGGGTTCTCTGCTCGCTGAGCAGGTGGTCAGTAAGGTTGATGTGGAGGGTGGAGGGGCAAGTCAGGATTATCAGATAGGGAGATGGGTTAATGTAGCTAGAGGGAGTGGAAGGGGCGTGCAGAAAGGGAAGGCCAGTCCTGTATTTGTGCATCAAAACAAATTTGCCAATTTGGGTGATGATGTGGAGGTGGCAAACACAGAGGTGGCAGCCCTAGATGTTACTGCTACCCCTAACAGCCGGGAGAGCAACCCATCTAGTAGAGGTGGGGAGGGGAGTGCAGGTAGGCCTAGACAGTTGGTGGTAATAGGGGATTCTATAATCAGAAGGACTGATAGAATAATTTGTCGCCAGGATCGCTTCAACCGAATGGTTTGCTGTCTCCCTGGTGCCAGGGTTCGGCATGTGGTGGACCGGGTGGATAAATTACTGGGAGGGGCTGGGCATGACCCAGCTGTCTTGGTCCACGTTGGAACCAATGACAGTATACATGGAAGGTGGAGGCTCCTTAAGAATCAATTTAAAGAACTAGGCTGCAAGATGAAAGGAAGGACCTCCAAGGTGATATTCTCTGAAATATTGCCTGTGCCATGCGCAACACAGGAAAGGCAGGGGGAGATTAGAGAGCTGAATGCATGGCTAAAGACCTGGTGTAGGAAGGAGGGATTTGGGTTTCTAGAGCACTGGGATGACTTTTCATTGGGGTGCAACCTATATGCTAAGGACGGTTTGCACTTGAATGGAAGGGGGTCTGCTGTGCTGGGGGAGAGGTTTATGGGAATGCTGGAGGAGTATTTAAACTAGGATTGAGGGGGGAGGGTGAACTAGAATTACATGGGGTACACAGGTCAGCTAGGGGTCAGACATTAATGGAGAGTGGAATGGGGATAGATGGGGGGAGGGTCATGGCAGGTGACAAGAAAGTTCCCATGTTGCAAACAGCCATTGGAAATAATAGTGCCATTTGTACTACTATAAATTATATGAAAAACACTAGAGAAAAATGTAACAATACATTTAAGTGTTTGTTCACCAATGCCAGAAGTCTGCCAAGCAAAACAGGTGAGTTGGAAGCTCTGGTGCATGAGGAGAGCTATGATGTAATCGGTATTGCTGAAACTTGGCTTCAATCCTCACATGACTGGGCTATTAATATTCCTGGCTATGCTCTCTTTCGGAAAGACAGGGTAAAAAGGAAAGGTGGAGGGGTCTGTCTCTATGTGAGAAGTGACCTCAAAGCAAGCGTGAAAGAGAACCTGGTTGATGGAGAGTGTGATGAGGCTGAAGCATTATGGGTGGAACTGCATACAGATGTGCGTAGTTCAAAATTAATCATTGGAGTTTGTTATAAACCACCCAATGTTAATGAGGAGGTGGAGACTCAGCTCCTTGCACAGATGGAAAGGGCTGCAAGGGCTGGGACGGTGATAATAATGGGGGATTTTAACTACCCAGAAATTGACTGGATTAATGGCACTTCTGGGACAGTTAAAGGACAAAAATTTAAAAACCTATTGCAGGACAATTTTATGGTGCAGTTTATTGAGGCCCCAACTAGGAATGATGCTCTGTTGGACCTGATAATCTCAAACCATGCAGAGCTTATTACTAATGTTCAGATAAAGGAACACCTGGGTAGCAGTGATCATAACATGATTTCATTTAATGTTAACTATAAGCAAGAAATACATACAGGAAATATTAAAACACTAAATTTTAAGAGAGCAAATTTTCCAAGGATGAGGGCTGCTCTCCAGGACTTGGACTGGGAGGGACTATTGACACAGATGAACACAGAACAGAAATGGGAATTTTTCAAAAAGACTGTGTGGAACCTCACTGCAAAGTATGTTCCCATGGGCAATAAGTTTAAAAGGCTAAAAATAAAACCTATGTGGCTCACGGGCAAAGTTAAAAAAGCTATAAACAATAAGAAAGTAGCTTTTAAAAAATATAAAAATGAAGGAACACTAGTGTTGTTTAAATGTTACAAAGAATATAACAGGATATGTAAAAAGGAAATCAAGGATGCAAAAATTCAGAATGAACGACAGATTGCAAAAGATAGTAGGACAAACCCCAAAAAATTATTTAAATATATTAATAGTAAAAAGGTGAAGTCTGAGCATGTAGGCCCCTTACAAAATAATCTAGAGTGGGTGACTGGGGACAAAGAGAAGGCAAATTTATTAAATGCTTTCTTCAGCTCTGTGTATACAATGGAGCATGGGGGAGCTCATGTCCAAAATGGGGGTGGGAGTGACACAGCCCCAAATCCACAATGGCTCAAAAGTGATATGGTCCAGAAATATTTAGACAGAATAAAGGTGGATAAAGCACCTGGACCAGATGGCATCCACCCACGGATCCTAGGTGAGTTGAGCTCTGTCATTTCAAAGCCACTGTATCTAATATTTAGGGACTCATTAATGACAGGAATAGTACCACTGGATTGGCGTAGAGCCAATGTGGTGCCTATATTTAAAAAGGGAACAAAGTCTTTACCAAGTAACTATAGACCTGTTAGTCTAACTTCTATAGTTGGGAAGATACTGGAACGTTTAATAAAAGACCACATGGATGAGTTCTTGCAGGGAAAAAACTATTTAAGCAGCAGACAACATGGATTCATGAAAGACAGAAGTTGTCAGACAAACCTGATTTCCTTTTATGAAGAGGTAAGTAAAACCCTGGACAGAGGCGTGGCTGTGGACGTGATATATTTGGATTTTGCAAAAGCGTTCGATACAGTTCCGCACACACGGCTCATGTGTAAGGTAAGGTCTACAGGATTGGATATATCAGTTTGTAAATGGATAGAAAATTGGCTGAAAGACAGAATTCAGAGAGTCGTGGTTAATGATTCTTACTCTGAATGGTCCAATGTTATCAGTGGTGTACCCCAAGGTTCAGTGCTGGGACCCTTACTTTTCAATATATTTATAAATGATATTGGGTCTGAGATCAAAAGTAACATTTCTGTCTTTGCAGATGACACCAAGCTATGCAGTGGAATAACGTCCTTGCAGGATGTCTCCAATTTACAAGCCGACCTCAATGCTCTGTCTAATTGGGCGACTGAGTGGCAGATGAGGTTTAATGTTGATAAATGTAAAGTTATGCACTTGGGGGCTAAGAATATGCATGCATCATACATACTAGGGGGAGTACAACTGGGGGGATCTGTAGTGGAGAAGGATCTGGGGGTTTTAGTTGATCATAAGCTCAATAATGGCATGCAATGCCAAGCTGCGGTTTCCAAAGCGAGCAAAGTCCTTTCTTGTATTAAGAGAGGTATGGACTCCAGAGACAGAGATATAATTTTGCCCCTGTACAAATCATTAGTAAGACCTCATCTGGAATATGCAGTTCAGTTTTGGGCACCAGTTCTCAAAAAGGATATCGGAGAACTGGAGAAAGTGCAGAGAAGAGCAACCAAACTAATAAGAGGCATGGAGGAGCTCAGCTATGAGGAAAGATTAGAAGAACTAAATCTATTCACTCTTGAGAAGAGGAGAATTAGGGGGGATATGATCAACATGTACAAATATATAAGAGGTCCATACAGTGTACTTGGTGTTGAGTTATTCACTTTACGGTCAACACTGAGGACAAGGGGGCACTCTTTACGTCTAGAGGAAAAGAGATTTCACCTCCAAATACGGAAAGGTTTTTTCACAGTAAGAGCTGTGAAAATGTGGAACAGACTCCCTCCAGAGGTGGTTCTGGCCAGCTCAGTAGATTGCTTTAAGAAAGGCCTGGATTCTTTCCTAAATGTACATAAAATAACTGAGTACTAAGATTTGTAGGTAAAGTTGATCCAGGGTAAATCCGATTGCCTCTCGGGGGATCAGGAAGGAATTTTTTCCCCTGCTGTAGCAAATTGGATCATGCTCTGCTGGGGTTTTTTGCCTTCCTCTGGATCAACTGTGGGTATGGAGTTGGGTGCATGGGATTGTATTGTGTTTTTTATTTTGTTTGTTTATTTTTTTGTGGTTGAACTGGATGGACTTGTGTCTTTTTTCAACCTGACTAACTATGTAACTATGTAACTTAGGGCGCCGTAACTTAAATGACATAAGTTAGGTAATACTAAATTTGCACAGCTTTTTGAGAATTTGGCCCCTAACACCTAGTAATGTCTCTCATTTTCTTTTTAAGGTTTTTTTCTCTCAATCCTTCCCTATTCCTCCTCCCCATCTGTCTGCGTGGAGTGGGCCGGGAGAACGCTGCTCATGGAATTACTGTAAGAATTGCATGTTGGTTTGGCTGCCATGGCTCCGCTGAATATACTGTCACTTAACGTGCAAGGCCTAAACACACCACAAAAGCGCACAAAGGCATTCAGATACTTCCAGGCCAAGAAAGTGCACGTAATTTGCCTACAAGAAACTCACTTCACTCCTACTGCTACCCCTAAATATTATAACGCATCCTATCCACAAGTATACACAGCATCCGCCTCTGTTAAAAAGAGAGGTACCTTAATAGCATTCCACAAGACTACACCATTCACTTTGAAAACAGAAATCAAAGATCCAGAAGGCCGTTACATAATCCTAACTGGGTATATCATGGACACGGCAGTGACTATAGTGTCTTATTACGCTCCTAACATTAACCCTTTGTCATTCATGTCACATCTCTTCCAAGCTATTGAAGCACATAAAGTGGGATCCCTATTCGTATGCGGAGACTCCAACCAGGTCCTCCTCCCTTTCCTGGACAAAACGCCCTATTCCCCTCCGAAAAACCAAGCTAAATGGAATTTTGCTAATCTTCTAGCCAAATACAAATTAGTAGACACATGGAGAGAAACTAACCCAACGAAACGTAACTACACGTATTTCTCTAATCCTCATCAATCATTTAGTCGCATAGACCACATATTTTTAACAACTGGAATGCTGCCGGAGGTACTAGCCTCCAGCATTATTCCCATTCCCTAGTCAGATCACAATGCGGTACTCACCACAATAGCATCAGCGATCCCTAAAAATCACGACCCAACTTGGTATCTCCCTGAAATACTGCTCAAACATCCAACTTACTGCTTAGCAATTGAACGGAGCTTAAAAGAGTATCTAGAACTAAATGCGACCCCAGAAATCTCCCCGTTAACACTCTGGGAAGCTCACAAGCCAGTGTTGAGAGGGACCCTCCAACAGCAACTGGGAATCCTTAAGCGTGATCGTAAACAATTAGCAAAAAATCTAGAAACAGAACACAATTTAGCATTCTTGGCCTTCCAACAGAATCACACCCCCAATTCTAAAGCGCGTCTCGATAAAGCGCGATTAGAATACGATCTATTCCTCACTGACTCTGCAGATAAAACATTACTTAGGTCCAAACACGCGTTTTATAAAAATGCCAACAAACCAGGAACAAACTTAGCAAGAGCACTAAACTCTATCAATACAACCTACAATCCAATAAGATTAAAAATTGCAAATAAAAATATCTCCAGTAATCCAATCAAGATAGTGCAAAAATTCAGCTCCCACCTAAAGAAACTATACTCGGAAACAAACTTGTTCAACGAAACAGAGGCTAACCGCAATTAAATGAAGCCCAAAAATCACAGCTAGACGAGACAATAACTCAAGAGGATGTAGCAACAGCCATCAAAGATCTTAAATTAAACAAACGACCTGGACCAGATGGGTTCTCAGCTAGATATTACAAAACCTTTATAGATCTAGTCTCCCCAAGGTTGGCAGATGCTTTCAATGACCTGTTAAAACAAAAATCCTTCAGGCAGGAATCGCTAATGGCCACAATTTGTATGATCCCTAAACCGCTTACTGACACTACTCTCAGCGAAAACTACCGCCCAATATCTATGCTGAACACAGACATTAAATTGCTAGGCAAAATACTAGCACAACGTCTAAACAAATTCATTGGATCCCTGATCCATCGAGATCAGGTGGGGTTTATGCCCAAGAGACAGGCGGGGGATAATATACGGAGGGCAAACTTAATAGCATACATCGCCAAAAAGAGAGGAATCCCAGCGTGTATTGTCTCCTTAGATATAAAGCAAGCTTTCGATTCAGTTTCTTGGTCATATTTAGAATATAATCTGCAGAAATGGGGATTTGATCCCAATTATATAAGGTGGGTCCTGGAGCTTTATAAAAACCCTAAAGCTTACGTAAAATACGTGGGGTACAAATCGGATACTTTCAACGTACAAAGAGGTACGAGACAGGGTTGCCCATTATCTCCATTATTGTTTGCCCTCCTTGTAGAACCCCTCGCCCAAAAGATCAGATCCGATCCTACAGTCCTAGGCATAGATTTGGGTGGTATCAAACACAAGATATGTTTATACGCAGACGACATTCTTCTATTTCTCTCATCGCCCCAGGTTTCAGGCCCCAATCTAATCCCAATTCTGAACCAGTTTGCGTCTTTTACGGGTCTCGCAATAAACCCCAAAAAATGCCGGGCCTTAAATATCTCGCTCTCATCCACAGAATTAAGTGCCGCAAAATCAGGTCTTCCTTTTGAATGGCCAGTAAAAAGCATTCCATATTTAGGAATTCACCTGACGGCAGATATATCTGACTTATTCTCACATAATTATCCTTCTCTCCTAAAACAAATAACAAGCCTCTTGAAATCTTGGACCTGGTTTGGGAAAATAAATGCCATCAAAATGACAATCCTTCCAAAATTTCTTTATCTCTTCAGAGTACTTCCCATCCCAATACCGGCTTACTATCTTAGAATAGTCCAAAGAAGAATTTCTTCCTTCATCTGGGGCGCCTCTAAACCTAGAATTAAACCCCACACCCTTCACCTTCCCAAAGTCAATGGAGGACTTGGGTATCCCAACTTTTTGCTTTATTATCAAGCTGCACAATTAGCAAATTTTACAAAATACCACGCAAAACAAGAATCACCTCTTTGGGTAGCTATAGAAGCGCTAGAAAGTGACCCCATACCAATATCTAACATACTTTGGATCACTCCAAAACTATGTAAACATATAAGCAATCCCATCATTAAACACTTGCTATCCTTATGGGACAAAGTCAAAAATAAAAACCGCCTGCAATCCCCACTAACACCATTACTTTCATTCTTCAAGAATCCGGCATTTTACCCAGCATGGGTCTATCCAGGCACATTCAAAGAATGGGTGAAAAAAGACTGCATTCAAAAATACAAATTTCTAGATTCTTCATCCATCATTCCCTTTCCAACTTTACGCAAAACATACGGTATCCCACAAAGTGAGCTATTTAGGTACCTGCAAATAAAAAACTTTTTCCAACCCCCGGCAGATGCTTCTACTTCATCTACTCAATTATCGGTCTTTGAATCCATATGTAAAAAAGATCCACCTGCAAGAAGCTTGATATCTACCCTCTATTCCCAACTAGTAACACAACCCAACACTGGGAAACTTTTATATGTCCGCAGATGGGAGGAGGACTTGGGAGCGGAATTGAGTGACTTGGATTGGAGCCAAATATGGTATAACACCAAAACTGCATCCCCAAACGTGTTAGCGTCAGAAACAAACTACAAGGTGCTTTCTAGATGGTACTTTGTGCCAGCTAGAGTGGCTAAATATACTCAGAATTACTCAGAACTATGCTTTAGGGGATGCTCTAACATAGGCACATATTATCACTAGTGTTGCTCACGAATATTCGTATTGCGAATATTCGGCTCGAATATGGCATATTCGAGTATTCGCGATATATTTCGAATTTCGCGGTGAATATTCGCAATTCCGAATATTCGCATTTTTTCAATTTTATTTTTAAAACAGATCACATCCTATCGACGTCTAAAAGCATTGCTGGTATGATTAGAGACCCTGGGCCGAGTAGCTAAGCTGAGGCGATCCTTTTATGTTGCCGAATTGAAAAAAAAGAAATTGCGAATTTTCGCTAATGCGAATGCGAAAATGATTGCGAATTTTCGATAACTGTGGTAGGAGAACTCTGATTGTCTCTGATGCAAAAGGGGGGGGCTTTGTGTATGTTTCTGTTATGAATATTTGTATGTTTGATATTATTTTTTTTTGTAAGAAGGAAAAAATTGCGCATACCTTAAAAAAAGGGGAGAACACAGCAGCAACTCAAAAATGTTATACAACATAAATTAATACAAGACAGAAAATGGAGTCGCTCTACAAGAATAAAAAATATGTCTAGTGACAAGACATGTGGGCAAATTATAAAATAAGCAAGCGCAAATAACTTGTGAAATACACAGTGAAACAAATATATAAAGAAATATAGTCCCAATAATAGAAAAATAATCTTTCATAAAAATGTCTTTGATATGTGAAGTGAAAAAAAGTCCAAAGCATGCAGCATGAACGTGTTCAATCTTCAAGGTGTTTGATTGACAAACGGCTGTGACAGATGGATAGAGTAAAGAATCACCACCAATGCAAAACACTTTTTATTTTCTATTGTAAAATATCAAGAATATTCTGAGCCAATCAGAGTGCTCCTTCCGCATTTGCCGAATATTCGCAATTATTTTGTATTGTAAAATACCAAGAATATTCTGAGCCAATCAGAGTGCTCCTTCCGCATTTGCCGAATATTCGCAATTATTTTGTATTGTAAAATATCAAGAATATTCTGAGCCAATCAGAGTGCTCCTTCCGCATTTGCCGAATATTCGCAATTATTTTTTATTGTAAAATATCAAGAATATTCTGAGCCAATCAGAGTGCTCCTTCCGCATTTGCCGAATATTCGCAATTATTTTGTATTGTAAAATATCACGAATATTCTGAGCCAATCAGAGTGCTCCTACAGCATTTGTCGAAATTGCGCAGTAAATATCGCATTCGCATTTTGCGAAATTTCGAAAAAATATCAAGAATATTCTGAGCCAATCAGAGTGCTCCTACCGCAGTTATCGAAAATTCGCAATTATTTTCGCATTCGCAATAGCGAAAATTCGCAATCATTTCATTTCGATAAAATATCACGAATATTCGAATTTAGCGAATATATCTCGAATATTCGACTATATATTCGAGATATATCGCGAAATCGAATATGGCGTATTCTGCTCAACACTAATTATCACACCTGGTGGTCGTGTCCGAAAGCTCAAACATTTTGGTCAGAAATGTTTCAATTGGCAAACATACTGACAAACAAGAGTATCTCTTTAGACCCCAAATCGGCTTTACTCAATTTAAAACCTGACAATTTAACGCATTGACAATTTAAACTCATAAGGCAGCTCTTTACAGCTGCCAAGCAAACTCTTGCAAAGGCTTGGAAATCCCCAAACCTGTCAGTAAATGAAGTCTTATCCAGAACAAATAAAGCAATGACACATGCCAAAATGTCGGCCATGGACTCGGATACAATCACCAAGTTTGAAAAAGAGTGGATGCCTTGGATTACTTATACTACTTCTAATACTTTTAATAATGATGTGTTGTTGCCATGGTAGCCCAGCCATCGTGGCGGTAGCTACATTTCTTGCTCAAGTGGAGGCGTCTCCCGGCCTAGTCCTGCAGACTCCCTTACCTTATCCTCCCCCTCCTTCCCCCCCCCCCTTTTTATTTTTTGTTCTGACGTTTTGATGTTTGCTGTACATATTCCACTTAAGTTATCTTAGGTCAGTAATATAAGATTGAAGCTTTAACTGTTTATATAATAAATAGACTTACTTAACGGATATATAAGTATGGTATATTAGGCTTCAAATTTTGTTTCAAGTTTTTCTACCTCTTGATTAATCGGTATAAGATTGTTGCAAATTATCCACCAAGGTTATAACGTGCTCATTATACGAAATTTTCAAGATGACGTACTTGCGAAAGAACTTATTCCTTAATTGTAATGTATCTGTGTTATACTGTTTGTTCAATTCTTTGACATTTACAAATAAAGATATTTGACAAGGAAAAACAGGAAATATTTACCTGCCACTCTAAAAGACAGGATGTGACTTCAGCCGAAGTCACTAATTAGTATGCATCCTTGCATACTAATAAGCCCCCCTCTAATAAGTAATTAGATTGGTCATCTTTTATTTGAAAGGCAGGAAATCCTGCAGCAGGTAAATGATTCAGCCGAAGTCACTAATTAGTATGCATCCTTGCATACTAATAAGCCCCCCTCTAATAAGTAATTAGATTGCATGTGATCTGAAAGAGACTCTTCCTGTCTCTTTGAATCACAGGTTTGAAATCCGGCCGGTATATGTTAGACTCATACAATATATATATATATATATATATATATATATATATATATATATATATATATACACATACATATCCATATATTACAACATATACTACTACATATTCCCCCACTTGGATCGGTTCTAACTACTAGAACTGATCCATAAATCAAGCATTATGGTTTGAGGTACTGGATGCTTTACAATGGCTCATATGAAATATTAAGTTGAGACTGGTTACATCTCTCTTCACCAACCTCTAAAATATCCCCATGAAACAGTTATTAGATAATATAACTTTAGACCATGACTGGAAAAGGATTCAGTAAACATTCGTGGTCAGTATAGCTGTTAGGCCTTATTTCAAAGATTGCTCCTTGTTTTGTAAATCACATCACGATCTTGAATATTGTGCAAAAACGAGCTGATGTCACCGTCCATTCAGACTTCATCACATCTCTCACCATCTTACTGAAAGTAAAGCTTGGTATGTTTTGGGGAGGTCCAATCCACATAAGTCCAGGATTCTCTCATCTCCAGGCTCAAAGTTTTCATTTTTAAAGATGATTTTACACAAACACCAGCAATTCCTGAAATTCTTCCATCTTCCATCTTTGTAGTAAGAAGAACCATTAACCACTTCAGACCCGCGCTATTGACAAAAGAAGTCAACAGCGCGGTTCTGAGGTGCCAACAGGACGTCTTTGGACGTCATTTCTTTTTCGCCTCCCTGCGCGTCCCCACGGGCGTGCATCGGCGAAAAACTGTGATGGCCGTGTCCCTCGGACACAGCCAATCACAGATCGTGCTGAATGGCCAATCACAGCGGCCATTCAGCACTCAATCTAGCCGTCCAATGAGAGATGATCTCAAATGTAAACAAATGAGATCATCTCTCATCGCCGGCTTTCTCTCCTCACACACAGACAGCGTGTGAGGAGAGAATCAGTGTAACGGTTACAGTGAGTGTAAAAACGCAAAAAAAGTGCCCACAGTCCCTGCCAGTGCCACCTTGCCAGTGAAATCACCCAGTGCCACCTGCCAGTGTAAATCACATCAGTGCCCCTGCCATCAGTGCCACCTGCACCTGCCATCAGTGCCACCTGCCCCTGCCATCACTGCCACCTGCCATCTGCCCGTGCCACCTGCCAGTGCAATCTGCCATCAGTGCAATCTGCCACCAGTGCTACCTGCCAGTGCAATCTGCCATCAGTGCCATCTGCCAGTGCCATCTGCCATCAGTGCCCGTGCCATCTGCCTGTGCCATCTGCCTGTACCATCTGCCCGTGCCATCTGCCCGTGCCATCTGCCCGTGCCATCTGCCCGTGCCATCTGCCTGTGCCATCTGTCCGTGCCATCTGCCATCAGTGCCATCTGCCATCAGTGCCATCAGTGCCATCTGCCATCAGTGCCATCTGCCCGTGCCATCTACTTGTGCCATCTGCCATCAGTGCTACCTGCCATTAGCTACCTGCCATTAGTGCTACCTGCCATTAGTGCTACCTGCCATTTGTGCTACTTGCCATCAGTGCCATCTGCCCGTGCCATCTGCTCGTCCCATTTGCCGTCAGTGCCACCTGTCAGTGTCATCAGTGCCAACAATGGCTAAAAGATCATTTTCAGTCCAGCAGACGTATGAAATTATTGCGGCCGACGGGAGCAACGGGGAGCTCTGCGATTCGGATTCCCCTGCAAATTCAGACAACGAATCTGACGTTAACTACGAGCCGGTAGTTAGCAGTGGAGCAGAGACATCCCCGGAGGAGGAGGAGGAAGAAGAGGAGGAAGAAGAAGAGGAGGAAGAAGAGGAGGAAGAAGAGGAGGAAGAAGAGGAGGAAGAAGAGGAGGAAGAAGAGGAGGAGGAGGAGGAGGAGGAGGAAGAGGAAGAAGAGGAAGAAGAAGAGGAGGAGGAGGAGGGTCCCCCCGACAGACGAAGGCGTATTGCTAAGGAGGCAGTGCCATCCACCAGCACCGCAGTGCCATCCACCAGCACCGCAATACCTCGGCAAGCAAGGTTACGTACCAGTGGGGTGGCACCTCAGTCCCAAAGGGTTAGGTCCCATGCCAGCCTTCCCTATTCCCTTCAGTACCCCTTGTGGCTTCCTCCTAATTCAGGAGAAGCCAACATTCCCCCTTTCACGGCCCAGCCAGGAGTCCAAGTGGACACAGAAAATGTTGCCCCGATTGACTTTTTCAATTTGATTTTTACTGACGACATGCTTGCCTCAATTGTTTCCCAGTCCAATCTTTATGCGGATCAATTCATATCAAGTAACCCCACATCCTATTATGCCCGTCCCTTCCAGTGGAGACCCGTAACAGTGGAGGAGTTCAAAACATTTTTAGGCCTCGTATTTTGTATGGGACTAAACCATAAATGCCAAGTACGTTCGTATTGGTCAAACCGCCCCATCTACCACATGCCCATCTTTTCCTCAAAAATGCCCAGGTCCAGATATCAAAGTATAATGAGATTCCTACACTACAGTGACAATACCCAGTGCCCTCCCCGAGATGACCCAAATTTTGACAAACTTTATAAAATTCGGCCACTACTTGATTATTTTTCACAAATGTAGGAAAAAGTGGGGTTGGGACTTTATATGAGGTATATGGTTTGCACCACCACAGGCCTCCATCCCTGAAAGGGTTTAAAAAAATGGAAGGTTGGGACTTTAAATGAGATGCGATTAGCAAAATGCGATTAAATATACATATGGAAAATACAAAAATTCTTACCATAATAGCCAGGCTCAAAAATACCAAACCAAAGAAGCACAAAACCAAATTAATCTGTCTAACTGTATGTAATTAAAACAGAGGTTTAGTTGCAGTCATTTGCAAATGTCTGGGAAGCTGCAGGCCACGTCACGGCACTCTATGTAACTGCAGTCCTAACTGTGAATTTAAAGGCCTCCAAAGGAGGAACCCAGGTGTGCTAATTAATAGACAGGGAGCAGAAGGCAACCTAGAACCGCCCCTATCTATGTTTTTTTTAAAAAAAAATCCAAAATGTTCCCCCAGTTGTTTACCCCGGACCAAAACATATGTGTTGACGAGTCACTTGTAAAATTTTCTGGCAGGCTCGGCATAAAGCAATTTATTCCCTCCAAAAGGGCCCGCTATGGGGTGAAGCTGTATAAATTGTGCGACCGAGCCACAGGATATACGTATGCCTTCAACGTATATGAAGGAAAGGACAGCCAGCTACACCCCCCTAATTGTCCAGACTACATTGGGACCAGCGGGAAAATTGTTTGGGAACTCCTAAACCCACTCATGGAGAAAGGATACCATTTGTATGTGGACAATTTCTATACAAGTTTGCCCCTGTTCCGAAACCTGTATAGAAAAAAAACACCAGCATGCGGCACCGTACGGTCGAACCGGAAGGGCTTTCCTCAAAGCCTTGTCACCAAAAAATTAAAAAAAGGGGAGACGGCGAGTTTACGCAATGAGGAAGTTCTGGCCGTGAAATGGAGGGACAAAAGGGATGTGTACGTTCTTTCTACCATCCACAACAACACATTCGTTGAGACCAGAACGAGGAGGAATGGGCGAATCCAGAAACCAAAATGTATCCACGAATACAATAAGTTCATGGGGGGGGTCGATTTGAACGACCAAATGCTGGAACCGTACCTTTCCACAAGAAAATCATACCAGTGGTACAAGAAAGTTTCCATCTACTTGTTCAATTTGGCCATGTACAATACCTATGTATTATATCGGAAATCCACTCGAAGACCCAAATCCTACCTTTACTTCCAGGAGGAAATCACCACTTCCCTTTTATACCCCAGCAACCCACCAGCAAACATTCGATCCGATGTGGTTAGCCGACTTTACGAGCGGCACTTCCCAGATAAAATCCCTCCCAGACCAACAGGCCAAAAATCCCCAAAAAGATGCCGGGTGTGCTCCAAAGAAGGAGTGAGAAGAGACACAGCTTTTTATTGTCCCCAATGCCCTTCCAAACCAGGCCTCTGCGTAGTTGGTTGTTTCAGCCGTTACCATACCCTTCTAAATTATTAGTCCCTTCCTGCCATTTACCTTCACACCCCTTATACCTCTGCTTATGACCCTGGCTTGTTATTTGACCACGATTCTGCCTACCGATTTTGTTTATACCTCTGCCTGATCTGGAACTGACCCTGGACTGTTATTTGACCATGCTTATGCCTACCGATTTTGTTTATACCTCTGCCTGATCTGGAACTGACCCTGGACTGTTATTTGACCACGCCTATGCCTACCGATTCTGTTTATACCTCTGCCTGATCTGGAACTGACCTTGGACTGTTTGACCATTCTTTTTGCCTGCCTCTTGAACTGATCTTTTACCCTGCCAGTGGACTAGTGGGATTCATAGCACAGGGGTCTCACATGTGAGGGGCTCCAGAATTGTTTTTCTGGATGAAGAAAACTATTGTTTGTTTTCTCATTCTAGATTAGGGTCTGGTTGCCCGGAGGCTTCAAAGAGATTTGGGTGTGAGAAGCCTCTACCCCTGTCCCCATTCTGTCCTGAACAAAAAAAGGGGTAGAGAAAGGAAGCACCACCTAAGTGCAGTATTAAAGAGGTTCTTTTAATGACACATTGTAAAAAACACACTTACAAGAAGGTAAGGAAAGAAGGCTCATCTGTAACATCCTGTAGTCCTGTCAGGGAAGGTTCCCCCTGCTGGTGTTACTGCTATGTTATCCTTGGGCTGCAGTACTGGCGTCCACCAGCGGGGCGTTCTTAGCAGTGTGGAGCACACAGCCCTTCCTGCGTTCAGGTGTGACCTGAATGCAATCAGCACGCCTCTATAAATACCCGGCGTGTGTAATCACTCCTCGCCCTGGTATCGTCATACCTCCTGGACCTGAGCTTGTATTTGACCCTGATTTCTGGACCTGATCCCTGGACCTGATCCCGATCCTTGATCCCTGCCTGGACTTGTCCTCCCTGTGTCCTGATTCCTGTCCCCATCCTTACCCATCTACTGACCTCCCATGTGTATGACCTTGGCTTGGCTCGTTTATGAATACGGTATTCCCCTTTATTTGTACATACTGTTTGTTGTTTTATTGTGCACTGGTGGTTCACACATTTGTAAATAAACACCTTTTATTCCACTACTCACCTTGTTTGGTTCCTCTGTGCGGTCACACAGTCTGATCTACCAGCATTCCTGACAGTATACCAGGGCCATCCCTTGATCAGACGTGATTGCTTTGAGGAACCATACTGGTGTAGTGTGTGGCTCTAAAGATGGATTTCAATGAAATCATTTACTATTCTCTGCTGGCAGAGGAGGATGAGGAATATTGTCGCCAGGTTTTTGAGGGATGGACAAGTGACCAGCTGATGGAAGCCATCCGATCAGCCCATTCCATGGTGGATCAGGGTTATATGTCTTATGATGATGTTCAGGCATTAATCCGTTTTTGTGTAAAGCCAGCTCTGTCATTTATTCCTGATGGCAGTGACGATTTCTCTCCCCCCTTCAGTCATGACCAAGTTGAATCCTTGATATGGTTATTAGAGGATGCCGTGACGTAGCTATCTTTTCGGAGGGACGGGCCTATAAATGGCAGACCACCAACCCACGTATACCTAAAAAATCCCCCCACTCTAGGGAATCAGAGTTTAACCCTGACACGTCCCAATCCAAATATTATTCGCAGGGCCAATCCGAAAAGAACTCCATGTCTAAGAACAAATCTCGATTAAAGAGAAGCCGTGGTAATCGCGGCTCTCTCGAACAGGAACGAAAAAAACGAATTACGGAGGTGGACCCAATGACAGCCAGTCAAAATTCTGACGCTACCTTGGTTTCCCCATCTCCAATGCAGACCAACTCCATTGTGGAGTGTGCACCAGCTTCTGCCCCTTCGGTTAAACCTTCACCACTGGACACCAACGTATCTGATAGTGTGTCTTCTAAACTAACTTTGTCAAACACTTTAAATTCCATGCGGGGAGCCGTGAACCCTCCCCACTTAAGGGAGAGTACATTAGTGGGGACTCCGAACCCCCCCAAGGCCCGGCTAGAACTCGACCCCCAAGTGTCATAAATCTTTCATCCTATCCCCTTTCTGAATCAGAGACTAGCCTCTTAGCACGAGGTTTGAGCTTCTGCCCAGAATCCAACATTGACATCTTTGAGGCTATCACCGATATACATTTATTTGTGCGTAAACTACTCCTGAAATGCATGTATAATAAGACTAACATGGATCTTGACACCACAGATTGGTCCACATATAAAATGCGGGAGTTCAAAGCTCTGCGCGATCTCACTATTCTCTTTCAGGAAAATAACACCATTGACCTGATCGATCAAATTGACCTCGATACAATTCTAGAGGATATCAATAAGTCAACCCTTAAACCCATTTCGCTTTTTAAAAAGCCATCTACAAAATTTCCCTCGCCCAATCTATATCCCAATATAGCCATTTTTTTACAGGCCACTATCAATGATATCTGTAAACTCCATATTGATAAACTTTCTCCGCAGAATCTGACAGTGGAGGAAACCCGGGCCCTGTGCGATCTGAGCAAAAACAAGTCCATTACAGTTAAGGCGTCTGATAAAGGCGGGAATGTTGTCATAATGGACAACTCCAATTATTTATCTATGTGTCAAAAAATTCTAGCTAATCGCTCATGGTACAAACCTATCCCGGCCACTCTCCTTGATAGATTCAATAGGGAATTTTACGAATTTATTGATGCAGCCCACACCTCTGGGGCTATTTCTAAGGACCTTTGGGAGTTCACTAGAACTCGCCACCCACGGGTGGCGACTTTCTACAGTCTCCCAAAGATCCACAAAAACCCTTTGGCACCTACCGGACGCCCAATAGTGTCCGGCAATGGGAGTATTACTGAACAACTCAGTAGAGTAATTGATGCACATTTACAACCTTTCGTTTTGACTCTGCCTTCCTTTACGAAGGACACAATCCATTTTCTGCAAAAAATAGACGAACTGTCTCACACAGCGGAATCTATCTTAGTGGCTATCGACATAGAGGCGTTATATAGCTCTATTCCCAACCATAAAGGTCTAGCTGTGATCGCCCGTACCCTCCAACAGAGCTCCCGCTACGACAGGGCACTCAATGACTTCATTCTTGATGGTTTGGATTTCATACTCCACCATAACGCCTTTTCTTTCAATGGCTCCCACTACCTCCAGGTGCAAGGCGTAGCGATGGGGACATGTTGTGCCCCATCCTACGCCAATCTGTACCTGGGGGAGTGGGAGCAGTCCCTCCTGGACAGCGAGGACCTTGTCGAATACACCAGCCACATATCAGTTTGGCTGAGGTATATCGACGACGTCTTCGTTGTCTGGGAGGGACCTGAGAAACTACTTGCTGAATTCTTTGATTTAATTAATATTAACTCATATAATTTGAAATTCACTATGAACTATGATAAAAACGTTTTGGATTTTCTCGATGTCAAGGTCTTTACCACCCCATCCGGCAGGCTGGGTAGCACCCTGTTCCGTAAGGCCACGGCCGGAAACACGGTGCTACACGCCACTAGTTTTCACCCCTTGGCTCTAAAAGAGTCAATACCCTATGGCCAGTATTTACGCATCCGCAGAAACTGCTTTAACGATGTCACATTTAAAGAGGAAGCAGGTAAACTGCAAAGTAGACTCCTGGATAGGGGCTACAGCAGATCCTGTTTAAGGAAGGCTTACAATAATGCTTTTTGTAAGTCTCGTACTGATCTCCTCTTTAAGGGACAACATAAATCCCCCATATCTAATGATACCACAAGAATCATCATGCGGTTTTCGAAGCAAGACAAACAGATTCGTGAGATCATTAAACGCTATTGGTCAGTCCTAGTTGATGATCCAAAGACCAACAGATTTGTCACTAGTTCTCCCTCTATTACTTTTAAAAGGGCTATGTCTTTAAAAGACAAGCTAGTGCAGAGCGAATTCAAAGGGGCAACTGCAAAGAAACACTGTCCCGCACTTGGAACCTTCCCGTGCGGGCATTGCTCGCATTGTCCCCTTATGCGGAAGGAGAAATCCTTCCCATTACCCAATGGTGTGATGTTCTTTCCGCACCATTTCGCTAACTGCCAGACCCGTGGAGTTGTCTACCTAATGTCATGTGAATGCACAGCATTTTACGTTGGTAAGACTAAACAAGAATTCTGGCGTCGTGCAGCCAGGCACGAATACAATATGCAGATTGGAAACCGATACCTGCCCCTTGGCAGGCATGTGGTTTCCAAGCACAATTATAAAATGCCTAAAATTACTTTCGCCGCCATTGACCGAGTTCATATACCGATCAGGGGTGGCGATTGGAATAAAGCCCTCCTCCAGTGTGAGCAAAGGTGGATTTTTAAACTTCAGGCCACGATGTACCCAGGCTTGAACGAATCCATCTCCTTTGCTCCCTTTCTAAAGGGATTTACATCCGGGAAAACTGACTAACTTAAGACGCAGGAGAGTTATTATCGCCTTGAATGACGACCTATCTCTCATGTTATACACGTGCGTCCTTGGTCCCCCCCCCCCCTCCCTTTTGGTTTGTTGAGGGCTTTTCTCCTCCACCAACATCCAGTTGGGGTTTTTTCCTTTTGGATCTTTTTTCCAAGTATGTTTGTTTGTATACAGCAGTTTCAGCTCTCGTATTCAGTTACGTTTTGTCCTTTTCCCACTTATTATTTGTTTTTTCCACTGTATGTTTATTTGGTTCATCAACCTTTTTTTATATGTTACTAATGTACTTTATATCTGCTCCTTATGCGGAGCATTTACTGAACATGTTTGTATAGTATTATTTTGCATTCAATGTAACATTCTAATAAATATTTTTTTCAAAGATTTTTTCCACCCCCCGGCACGTCCAACTCTTAGAGCCCAGGCCTAGACTGTTACCATTCGCACCTTTTCATCATCACCCTTCCTCCGGGGGCCTCCTGGGTGTACATGCTCCGCCAGCCAGCAGGTGATTTTTTCCTTTCCCGGGCCCCACGGCAGGCTGAGACGTTGCACATACCTGGGTTGATCCCGGGTTTCTGTGCTTCCCTCCTGGTGGCCTTCTTCCTGTCGGCCGCTGGGGGGAGCTTTCACGCCTGCCGGCGGCGTCCCAGGTCCCTAGCAACCAGAGTGCGCTGTGGCCGTACGCGCGGGGTCACGGTGACGTCATGGCGCCGACGTCTCACGTGACAGCGCGCGCGGCTCTCACCAACTATGCGTCCGGTTGCAGCTCCGTCACAGGACGAGGAGGATGGTGTCGCACACCGGGGACTCCTCTGTCCCCTCTGGAACGCCGGGGAGGCCACCGTTCACACCGCCTCGGCGGCTGAGGCGCGCTGCTTGGCTGCGCACGCGGCGGGTGGGCGTGTGGGGGGGGGGGTGGCCTGGGATGGTTCATTTCTCGGGGTGGGCGGGGGTGGTGTCCCTGTGGGGGGGGGGGGGGATCTCGCGAGGGAGGACCCTCAGGCATTATGAACACCTGCCCTAGTGGTGGGTGTGTCTCTCGGGCCGACTGGTGTCCATCCGGGCCCGCCCTCCACTTATTATGGGGTGGGGTTGCCACAGGTGCTGAGGGAGTGCACTCCCCCACCTGCTTAGACATACCCTATATAAACAGCCAGCCCCATCGGGATAAACCCAGATCCCACGGCGACTGTTTTTGGTGGTCATTACAGACTTTGGCTGCAGGAGGGTAGGTGGGAGCTTGAGCTCCGCTCTCTTTTTCCTGCAGACTTGCCATCCACTCTGGCATTTTTTACTTATATCCTTATTTGTTCATTTCTTGTTATTTCATTAACAGATGTCAGCACCTCCGTTAAAGGTGTTTCAACATTCCTCCTTAACAGGAAGGCTACAGTTCTAACCATTGCACTATCCGACTTTCTATTTTCTGTGAGCATCACAGATAGCACAGGTATTCCTATTCCATCACTATTCATGTGTCTCTATTAGCCCTTTTTTTTGGTTCTTTTTCTCACTTTCCTTTCATTCACTTGTTTGTCTCTTTTTTAGTCCCATGCATTTGTACACACATCACATGTCACTTATACATCCGTAGTCACATCCATTATCATCATTAGTATACTTTGTGTCTTTTTTTTTTCACCTTTCACCTTCACACTTTTTTTCTTCCTCACCCCTTCTTTCCCTCCCTCTTGATATTCACCTTATTTTATTTTACTTTACTATTTTTCCTTTGCTCCTTCACTTTTCACTGCGTTTTCACTTCATTCCTTCACACACACTTCCCACATTCTTTTCATTAATTTATACACTGCATCTTTATCGTGACTCCCTCAGTCACCCAACACTCCTTTTATTTTCTTATTCCATTTCCTATTTCATTCTTTTTCACCGCACTGACCTCTTCAGCTTTGCCCTCACGTCATATCTCACCTCTCTGCACAGTTTCCCTCTCCCTCTTTTTCCCCCTGTTTTTCCCCCCCCCCTTTTTTCTATTTTCACATTCCCTTCTTCTACCTGTGCATGTCCCTCGCTCATCTAATCTCCTTGCTGATACATCAGGCTTCCTGCTCAGCCCGGCATGTATTCACATTTATTAGTTTATATTTTCCTTTTTATATTTTTTATTTTTTAGTTTTTTATTTTCAGACACACTTTTCAGCTTCATATATATTTGTGTGTATTCTCTTACAGGGCCCTCATCGCGATTTCAGGAGGGAAGTGCTTAACCGCACCCCAACCTACCCATCCCGGCTTCGTGCAGCGGTGCTGGCCCCTCCCCCCTGGCCCAGCCGGTTACGGGTGCTCGCCCCCACCCCTGTTTGGCCTTCATCTGCCATCCCCGGCTTTGTTGTTGGGGGTCTCTCCCTCCCCCCTCCCCCCCCCCCCCCCTTCTGTGCCCCTTCCCTGCCCGGCCCCGTTCTCCCCTTCCGCCCCCCCCCCTTTTTGGTGGCGGACTGGCCCGCCTCGGGGCGCGACCCTTCGGCGCGCTATCCGTTGACCTCTCGTGGGCCCGGGTGGTACCTCCCCCGTTGGTGATTTGGAATTCGGAGTCTTTTTCCACACTGACCCAGGGGAGCTCCTCTCCCCTTTGTTTCACCCCCGACACCCCCGTGGGAAGCTTGATGGTGCGGTATTGGTTCACCTGGTCCGGATCTACGCCTTCGAGTGGACGCCCCTGGGTGAGTGGCAATGGTACTCTCTACATCAGTCCATATTTACAGGAGGAACACCCGCATCCCGCCATCTACTCATATGGTTGTGGGTGGCGGGCCTCCCCATGTTCTGTTGTCATGATGTTCCACTCATCTGCATGTATCTTTTTGTATGTATTCTTTTTATAGAACCTATGGTAGCGTCTAATCAATACTCCCTGAAGAAGACCGTTACTTTCAAAAGGTCGAAACGCGTAGGGGTGTTTTTTCGCCCATAGTATTTTGTATAACTCCACAGTACTGTTATGCTATGTCTGTATTTGTTCTATTCTCTGTTTTTATTCGCTATGTATAACCTCTGTTGTCATAAGCTCATATCTTGAGTCCCCCGTGTTTGGGGCTTTTTGAACTCTATATTTAATAAATTTATAATTTTTTATTTCATGGTACGTTTTCATTTTTTGCTGCAGCACAAAGCCCCTAGGGGTAACTTTCTCTTTTTTCATTAGAGGATGATCCAGTTTCTTTTGATGAACATTATTCCTCTTGTTCCCAGCAGAAGTTGTCTGAGTGCATTAGTTCAGTGCAGTCTCTGATTAGACAAGGTGTGTGTGAACCTGCTTTTGTTCAGCCTGTGCTGCAGGCCTGGTCAGATCTCCTGATTCCAGCAAATCCACCTGTTTCCAGCCCTGCCATTAACCACTCACCTCCCCAAATATCCATCTGTCCATCACCAATGGCAACCCCAGTCAAAGCTCAGTATACACTGCTTCCCACCAGATACCAATATCCAGTCTCTGCTCCCTGTACCTATCCTGCATACAACCCACCTGTCTCTTCTCAGCCGCCTACTAACCCACAAAAACTTCCTCCAGCTACTGTTCCCTCTACTCTGCCATATCCCAATCCTCCTTTCCAGTCCGCTGCACCCCTTACCTACAGAGCTTCTGTGGCTAAGCCCAAGAAAAAACGAAAGTTTTTCCCAACCAAGATGATCCTGCCAGTAACCCAACCTGTCTCCACACCAACCAACCTGCTCCAGTCTGCTTGCATGCCAGCTGAACCTGATTCTGCCAAACCTCTACCTGCTATGCGGCCAGTTTGCCAGCCTGATCCTGTATGCCAGCCTGAAGTTGCTGTGCCAGTTTGCCAGCCTGAAGTTGCTGTGCCAGTTTGCCAGCCTGAAGTTGCTGTGCCAGTTTGCCAGCCTGAAGTTGCTGTGCCAGTTTGCCAGCCTGAAGTTGCTGTGCCAGTTTGCCAGCCTGAAGTTGCTGTGCCAGTTTGCCAGCCTGAAGTTGCTGTGCCAGTTTGCCAGCCTGAAGTTGCTGTTTCAGTGCCATCTGCCCTGCCTGTTTCAGTGCCATCTGCCCTGCCTGTTTTAGCGCCATCTGCCCTGCCTGTTTCAGTGCCATCCGCTGCCCAGTCTGAGGTGTCCCTGCCCGCTGCCCAGCTCGACGACCCAGAGTTTGCTGCCCAGCTCGACGTCCCGGAGCCTGCTGCCCAGCTCGACGTCCCGGAGCCTGCTGCCCAGCTCGACGACCCGGAGCCTGCTGCCCAGCTCGACGTCCCGGAGCCTGCTGCCCAGCTCGACGTCCCGGAGCCTGCTGCCCAGCTCGACGTCCCGGAGCCTGCTGCCCAGCTCGACGTCCCGGAGCCTGCTGCCCAGCTCGACGTCCCGGAGCCTGCTGCCCAGCTCGACGACCCGGAGCCTGCTGCCCAGCTCGACGACCCGGAGCCTGCTGCCCAGCTCGACGACCCGGAGTCTGCTGCCCAGCTTGATTTGCCCCTATCTGCATCCCAGCTTGATGTACTTTTTGCCCAACTTAAGATTTCTGTACCCGCTGCCCAGCTTGAGCTGCACTTTGCCCTGTTAAAAGTCATGGACTTTCATCCGGCCCAACCTGATGTGACTTTATCTGCTGCCCAGCTTGACACCACGGACTTTCCCCAGCAACATCTAATTGGAGCGTCCGGAGGCCGCTCCTTTGGGGGGGGGTACTGTCAGGGAAGGTTCCCCCTGCTGGTGTTACTGCTATGTTATCCTTGGGCTGCAGTACTGGCGTCCACCAGCGGGGCGTTCTTAGCAGTGTGGAGCACACAGCCCTTCCTGCGTTCAGGTGTGACCTGAATGCAATCAGCACGCCTCTATAAATACCCGGCGTGTGTAATCACTCCTCGCCCTGGTATCGTCATACCTCCTGGACCTGAGCTTGTATTTGACCCTGATTTCTGGACCTGATCCCTGGACCTGATCCCGATCCTTGATCCCTGCCTGGACTTGTCCTCCCTGTGTCCTGATTCCTGTCCCCATCCTTACCCATCTACTGACCTCCCATGTGTATGACCTTGGCTTGGCTCGTTTATGAATACGGTATTCCCCTTTATTTGTACATACTGTTTGTTGTTTTATTGTGCACTGGTGGTTCACACATTTGTAAATAAACACCTTTTATTCCACTACTCACCTTGTTTGGTTCCTCTGTGCGGTCACACAGTCTGATCTACCAGCATTCCTGACAAGTCCTCATCCCGGATCCATGGGCTGCTTTAGAAGTGAAGAAAGCAGATTGTGTGGAGTCTTCAGGCCTGTCCTGTGGCCTTCAGGATGTAGTCTGTTCCAGCCTCACAGGTCACGTGACAGGTCACGTGATTACTTCCCAGGAACACTTCCGGGAGGAGGGTCAAACAGGGAGAACAAAGGCTGATTGGGCTACGCGCTCGGAGCCACTGCTCCTTCTATTGGCCTGATGGTGAGCTATAGAGGCTGGTGCTTTTATGCTTATGTCGGTGCAGTGGGACTACAGGTCCCAGCGTGGCCCAAGATAGCAGCAAACTAACAAATAAATATGATGGCATAAGTAGAAAAGCTGGATAAAATACTATAAAAGACGTGTAAAAAAATAAAAATAAAAAAAACATGTATATAAAAACTGGGGTGTATAAGAACCAGGATAATTAGACATATGTATGTCATAAAACTATAGAGAATATACACATATATATATATACATATACACAATATATAAAACATGGGGCCAACAGAGAATATATGTAAAATGAATATATATATAAACATTAAGTATATATTAAAAATGCAAAAAAATAAAATAAATAAATAAAATAAAAAAAGAATAAAAACATGTTTATATGGATTATTAGAAGGGACCAATTCAAGAATATATATATATATATATATATATATATATATATATATATATATTTATAACACATGGGGAGGATGCTCAGAAGCCTACAGCACCTGGTATTCCCAGGCGGTCTCCCATCCAGGTACTAACCAGAGCTGACCCTGCTTAGTAGGGTTGTCCCGATACCACTTTTTTGAGACCGAGTACAAGTACCGATACATTTTTTCAAGTACTCGCCGATACCGAATACCGATACTTTTTTTAATGTCATGTGACAGTGGCAGTATTTATTTATTTTTTTCACTTTTTTTTTTTTTACTATTTTTTTTTTACAGTGATTTTTATTTATTTATTTATTTTAGGGGGGGGGGTGAATTGTCAGTGTGTTTTTTTTAATTTATTTTTTTACATTTAATTTTTATTTATTTTTTAATATTTATTGCAATTTTTTATTTTATTTTTAATCAGCCCTGTAGGGGGTCTTTGGTGAGATATCAGGGGTCTTAACAGACCTCTGGCATCTCCCCTTTAAGACAGAGAAAGGGACTAGGGAAACAGATTCCCCTGTCCCTTTCTCAGCAGCCTCAGCTGAAATGAATAGAGGGAAGCTCCTCCATTCATAAACTGAAGCATCGTAAACACAGGAGGTTACGATGCTCAGTTATATGAATGGACAGAGTCGGTAATCACCGACTCTGTTCATTCGGAAAAAGTAGGAGCCGGGCTTAGCGGCTCCTACCTCCGTTCTCCCCCCTGACAGATTGAGGGGGGAGAGCGGCACGGACGGGGGGGGGGGAATGCAGAGAGAAATGCACGGATGGACGGAGAGAGATCTGGACGGGGGGGGAGGAAAAAACTGCACGGATGGACGAGGAGAGAGATCTGGACGGGGGGGAGGAAAGAACTGCACGGATGGACGAGGAGAGAGATCTGGACGGGGGGGGAGGAAAGAACTGCACGGATGGACAAGGAGAGAGATTTGGACGGGGGGGAGGAAAGAACTGCACGGATGGACGAGGAGAGAGATCTGGACGGGGGGGGGGGGGAGAACTGCACGGATGGACGGAGAGAGATCTGGACGGGGGGAGGGAAAAACTGCACGGATGGATGGACGGGGGGGGGGGGAGAGAGGACGACACAGACGGGGGGGGGGGGGAGGATGCAGAGAAAACTGCACGGACTGAGAGAGATCTGGACGGACGGGGGGGGGGGAGAGAGAACGACACGGACGGGGGGGAGGATGCAGAGAAAACTGCACGGACTGAGAGAGATCTGGACGGACGGACGGGGGGGAGAGAGAACGACACGGACAGGGGGGGGGGGGAGGATGCAGAGAAAACTGCACGGACTGAGAGAGATCTGGACGGACGGGGGGGGGAGAGAGAACGACACGGACGGACGGGGGGAGGATGCAGAGAAAACTGCACGGACGGAGAGAGATCTGGACGGACGGGGGGGGAGAGAGAACGACACGGACGGGGGGGGGGGGGATGCAGAGAAAACTGCATGGACGGAGAGAAATCTGGACGGGGGGGGGGGGGAAGAACTGCACGGACGGACGGGGGAAGGGGAGGAGAGAGAACGGCATGGACAGGGGAAGACAACACTGACCATGGGGGAGAGAAGATTTGCAACTCCTCTGCCCGCCCAAGTATCGGGTGAAGCATCGGGAGCATTTCCCCCGAAATGCTCGGTATCGGTCCCGATACCGATACTAGTATCGGTATCGGGACATCCCTACTGCTTAGCTTTCGAGGTCAGGTGCTTTCAGGGTGATGTAGCCATGGGTGATCACGTACCCAATTAATACATGATTAAGATCAGCTAGAAAACGGACAAAATATCACTATAATTGGGTAACACCAAAGGAAGAAATGCTAAAACCGTAGTTGTAATTATTACAGCTAATTATTATGATACTTACTATGGTAGCAAGTCGGACAGAAGAACTCAGTACAGGTAAGGGACATGGGGTAATTAGGTGATTTGCCACACATAGATATATGTACATATATATATATATATATATACATACATATATATACATACATATACATACATACATACATACATATACATACATATATCATAATAATTAGCTGTAATAATTACAACTACGGTTTTAGCATTTCTTCTTTTAACTAATTTTGCCTATATTTTATAATCCTTTGGTGTTACCCAATTATAGTGATATTTTGTCCGTTTTCTAGCTGATCTTAATCATGTATTAATTGGGTACGTGATCACCCATGGCTACATCACCCTGAAAGCACCTGATCTCGAAAGCTAAGCAGGGTCAGCTCTGGTTAGTACCTGGATGGGAGACCGCCTGGGAATACTAGGTGCTGTAGGCTTCTGAGCATCCTCCCCATGTGTTATAAATATACAGGGAGTGCAGAATTATTAGGCAAGTTGTATTTTTGAGGATTAATTTTATTATTGAACAACAACCATGTTCTCAATGAACCCAAAAAACTCATTAATATCAAAGCTGAATATTTTTGGAAGTAGTTTTTAGTTTGTTTTTAGTTTTAGCTATTTTAGGGGGATATCTGTGTGTGCAGATGACTATTACTGTGCATAATTATTAGGCAACTTAAAAAAAAAAATATATATACCCATTTCAATTATTTATTTTTACCAGTGAAACCAATATAACATCTCAACATTCACAGATATACATTTCTGACATTCAAAAACAAAACAAAAACAAATCGGTGACCAATATAGCCACCTTTCTTTGCAAGGACACTCAAAAGCCTGCCATCCATGGATTCTGTCAGTGTTTTGATCTGTTCACCATCAACATTGCGTGCAGCAGCAACCACAGCCTCCCAGACACTGTTCAGAGAGGTGTACTGTTTTCCCTCCTTGTAAATCTCACATTTGATGATGGACCACAGGTTCTCAATGGGGTTCAGATCAGGTGAACAAGGAGGCCATGTCATTAGTTTTTCTTCTTTTATACCCTTTATTGCCAGCCACGCTGTGGAGTACTTGGACGCGTGTGATGGAGCATTGTCCTGCATGAAAATCATGTTTTTCTTGAAGGATGCAGACTTCTTCCTGTACCACTGCTTGAAGAAGGTGTCTTCCAGAAACTGGCAGTAGGACTGGGAGTTGAGCTTGACTCCATCCTCAACCCGAAAAGGCCCCACAAGCTCATCTTTGATGATACCAGCCCAAACCAGTACTCCACCTCCACCTTGCTGGCGTCTGAGTCGGACTGGAGCTCTCTGCCCTTTACCAATCCAGCCACGGGCCCATCCACCTGGCCCATCAAGACTCACTCTCATTTCATCAGTCCATAAAACCTTAGAAAAATCAGTCTTGAGATATTTCTTGGCCCAGTCTTGACGTTTCAGCTCGTGTGTCTTGTTCAGTGGTGGTCGTCTTTCAGCCTTTCTTACCTTGGCCATGTCTCTGAGTATTGCACACCTTGTGCTTTTGGGCACTCCAGTGATGTTGCAGCTCTGAAATATGGCCAAACTGGTGGCAAGTGGCATCTTGGCAGCTGCACGCTTGACTTTTCTCAGTTAATGGGCAGTTATTTTGCGCCTTGGTTTTTCCACACGCTTCTTGCGACCCTGTTGACTATTTTGAATGAAACGCTTGATTGTTCGATGATCACGCTTCAGAAGCTTTGCAATTTTAAGAGTGCTGCATCCCTCTGCAAGATATCTCACTATTTTTGACTTTTCTGAGCCTGTCAAGTCCTTCTTTTGACCCATTTTGCCAAAGGAAAGGAAGTTGACTAATAATTATGCACACCTGATATAGGGTGTTGATGTCATTAGACCACACACCTTCTCATTACAGAGATGTACATCACCTAATATGCTTAATTGGTAGTAGGCTTTTGAGCCTATACAGCTTGGAGTAAGACAACATGCATAAAGAGGATGATGTGGTCAAAATACTAATTTGCCTAATAATTCTGCACTCCCTGTATATATATATATATATATATATATATATATATATATATATATATTCTTGAATAGGTCCCTTCTAATAATCCATATAAACATGTTTTTATTCTTTTTTTATTTTATTTTTTTATTTATTTTTTTGCATTTTTAATATATACTTAATGTTTATATATATATATATTCATTTTACATATATTCTCTGTTGGCCCCATGTTTTATATATTGTGTATATGTATATATATATGTGTATATTCTCTAAAGTTTTATGACATACATATGCTTAATTATACATCAGACAGGAGGCTCATATCTTATGCATTATCTTTCTTTAATAATGCCCATAGCAGAAATACAGTAAACATTTATTGTAACTTAAAAAATTCAAAGAACTACCCTTCCCAGCAGTCCCTGGGCCAGTGTAGCCCCTCCCAGACCGTAGCCTATATAAGGGACTGTCTGAGGTAACCTATTCCTCTTTCTTTCTGCTCATAGCCAGAACTCAGATAAGTACATTACTCTATGTTTATAATTTTTATGTAGGCTTGCTTGTTATTTGGTTATCAGCAGCCTTTTTAATTTGTGTAGATCCTAATTTCACATCGTCTTTCCACAGGGTGCTGGGGATCCCCCCCCCCCCCTCCCACCCCGGCTTTTATTACAGCTACGGAGGTTTTTCCCTCCTCCGCTATTCCCTTCAACTTCCACCTGTATCTGTATATACCCTCTGATCCCCTCAGACCTTCATCTGTGTGTTGTTCTATCAACCTTCTGTCTTATGAAGCACAACTGATATTTCTAAAAATGATAAACGTTTAGTTTTTGCTGTATGCTTTTCCCACTTTGCTATCTGTGCCACCCGTTTTGTAGAGAACGCGGTTTCCTCTGATGTGTACATCTCAGGCCCCATACACACGAGAGGATTTATCCGCAGATACGGTCCAGCGGACCGTATCCGCGGATAAATCCTCTCGAGGATTTCAGAAGATTTCTATGCGATGGCGTGTACACACCATCGCATTGAAATCCGCGCTGAAATCCTCTGCCGATGACGTGTCGCGCCGTCGCCGCTATTATGACGCGGCGACGGGCGCGACGCTGTCATATAAGGAATTCCACGCATGCGTCAAATCATTACGACGCGTGCGGGGAATCCCTTTAGACGGATGGATCCGGTAAGTCTGTACAGACGAGCGGATCCATCCGTTGGAATGGATTCCAGCAGATGGATTTGTTGAGCATGTCAGCAAATATCCATCTGCTGGAAATCCATCCCAGGGGAGATTTATCCGCGGATAAATATCCGACGGAGTGTACACACCATAGAATCTATCCGCAGAAACCCATTTGATGGGATTTATCTGCGGATAGATTCTATGGTGTGTATGGGGCCTTACAGTCATTGGGCTTCTTTATTTGTTTATTTTACAATATACCGCTGCTTTGCTTCTTTTGTTTCCCCCCGGTGCGCTCTGCACACTGCTCGTTTTCTGACTGGAGGTAGGACGGCGCCATTTTAACATCTCGGCGCCTTTTTTCCTACCTCCCTTCTTCTCCTTCTCCTCAGAGCGTCTCATCTCTGAGGGGGGCGTGGCGGTGAGGATCTCCCTGCACCAATCGCGCTATTGTCGCGAATCGACGGCGCCATTGCTGCGGACCTGTCCTGGGGACCCCATCCTCCGTGTGCTAGGCCGTCTCTCCCCATCGCCGCCACGCCAGGGTGCGGGCGGCTGTATGGTTGGAACTCTGTGTAGATCTCACTGATCTATGCGAATCACGTTAGGCCGTAGTCTCGCGAGACTACGGCCCCGAGCCTCACGTCTAGCTCCCCTTGTGGTGGGGAATATCTCCCCTCATCTAACTTCTGTCACTCACACCTAGCTGGTGGGGAATTCCTCCCCTCCCCTGCTTCTGTCACTCCTTCACCTTCAGTTACATTAAACATCAGTTCTTGTTCTGGGAATTTATTCCCCTGTAGTCTATTCTACATATAATGAATATATTAATACATGTAAATAAATAATAAATTTAAATAATTATACGAATGAATAAATTATTGACTTATTAAATAAATATAAATAAATCAATGAACATAAATGTCTATAAATAAATAATTTATACAATCTATATGATTGAATAAATAAATAAATATATAAATATATATAATAAACAAATTTTAAAATATAAACTATTAAACTATACTTTATATATAATTGAATAAATAAATACATATATATATATATAAATAAATAAACAAATTATAACAATAATTGAATGAATTATAGAAATTACTATACAAGTTATAGTACATAACTTCCGTATCTTCCTGTGCTGCACGGCCGTGCTGTCCGCAGACAGCTGACTCCTCTCCTGTGGCTGGCGACAGATCCTTTACTCCCTACTGGTGCCACTGAAGTGGTGGACGCAGCCCTGGAAGGCCCTACCTACCTCAGTGCTGCACTGGTTCCTGAGCTGGTCGGTAGGTCCGTCCAGACTACCAGGGCATCGGTTGTTCCAACCCACATGCACCCCTATGTCCGGATCTCCCGGCAAGGATATAACGCCCCTGAGTAGGGCATGGCGTCCCGTATGCGCGTCACATTAATGTGGCCTCCGTCTCCCCGGCAGGGGAAGTAATTAACATGCCCCAGGCAGTACCCTCCCAGGACTGCCGACCCATTGACTCCCCGACAGGGGAAGTAAATAACATGCCCCAGGCAGTACCCTCCCAGGACTGCCGACCCTCTGACTCCCCGGCAGGGGAAGTACATAACATGCCCCAGGCAGTACCTTCCCAGGACTGCCGACCCACGGACTCCCCGGCAGGGGAAGTAAATAACATGCCCCAGGCAGTACCCTCCCGGGCCTGCCGACCCACTGCCTTCCCAGACTCCAATCGACCCCCGAGCCTCGGGGAGATGCACAGGCAGAGGCAGCGATCCGCTAGACGGACTGAGCCAGACTCCTCGTGGACTCTTCCAGAGTCGTCCGCGGAGTACGAGGCGGCTAACACCTTTGAGTCTGAGGATGAAAATGATGATGATAATGATGATGATTATGTGAGCAGTGGGCACATGGCGCTCCATGACGACGCCAACCCTAGGTCCCAGGGTAAAACCTTATTGGACTTTTGTGGAGTACCATTTTTCGATCAGGAGGTGATTGGCCACCCACACTCCGGTGACTGGGCACCTCTACCTGAGGTGATCCAATAGATCGAATGCTGGACCCGGAGATCGATCGGTACGCTAACCGGACAAGTTGAGGGTGGAATACTCACCCTTCCATTACCAAATACGGTGGTGCTCAATCCAGAGGTGGATCCCATAATCATTCAGTATTCCAGGAAGGGAATAGAGAGGGCCTTTGGGACCTCACAGTACTGGGTCTAAGATCTCTGGACCTATCACCTAACCCTACGCCTTAGTGAGCAGGCTACCGCCTCTGTAAGCCGGTTGACCTAGCACAATGGGATCACGCTAATTGATGATATCTTTAAGACGGTAGGACAAATGGAGTTATATTACCAGGCGTATACCTGGTTCACCATCCCATTCGGTTTTTCAAACCTAAACACCGTCCTAATGGACAAAAGGTTGCTAGACCTTGGACCAAACAGCCGATAGTAGAGATGGACCCGCTCTCTTTGAACTTCCTCAACAACATCTTCCCGATCAGGAAGAAGAAAGGCGGTTTTTCGTCCGGTGGGAGCTGGAGAAATCTCACCAACTTACCCTGCCCTGCCCTGTGGAACAAGGGTGAGGTTGAACATCTACTTGAACGACCTACTTCTAATGGCTGGTTCCCCTCGCCTAGCGAGCGAACACGCCTCCTGGATGGTCGGATCGCTTCGCGATCTGGGACTCCTCATAGATCACGAACACCTATTATCTCCCCATTTCAGGAGATAGAGTTTTCGGGGTTCTTGGTGGACACCAACCGAGCGATCCTTCGGCTACCCATACCCAATTAGCCGCCATCCGCAAAGACATCAGTATCATGCTGGGCAGCAGCGGGTGTCCTTACGCGGACTGACTCGCTTAGTCGGCCTGTTCCCGGTGTCAATCCAGGCCACTCTCCAGCCCCTCTTCACTGTCGAACCCTCCAGAGACTCGAGACTCTACATCTTCGCTAGGGGCTTCGCTATACAAACTAAGTGAAGCCATGGTGGACCTACGGTAGTGGTTACGTCATGCCGTCAAACGGAACGGCGAGACATTTTCAACTCCTCACCGGATTTCGTCATAGGGTCGAATACCAGCCGCCTCGGCTGGGGTGCTCGGTGCAGTCCCTCGTCCTCCGGTAGGACGTGGTCCGCAGAGAACCCTCGGCTGCACATCAACACGTACACCCCTGATGGCCTTTTTTGCCATCGGAAGTCTGTTGCCATGCACGTCCATCTGCTGTGTGCTATTGCGTTCGGACAACGTACCCGCAGTCCGGTACGTCGATCGCTTGGTGGGCCCCTGATCCAGAATCCTAGCGGATCTAGTAAGACTTCGGGCACTTCTGCCTGGAATGCAACATCGTCCCGATTGCGGGATATGCCACAGACTATCCCTATAGGGTGGCAGATTGGATTCTCGTTACCTGACCGATTCCAACGATTGGCGACCGCACCGGTCAGGGTGCCTGATCCTCGCTCACTTTGCGGATCCTTCTCTATGGACCTGTTCGTTCCCCGTATCAACCACCAGTTTCCGCGCTCTTACAACCGGAGGCCGGACCCGGAGGCGCACCATGTGGACGCCCTCCACCAAACGTGGTCACAGGGGACACATTACGCGTTCCCCTGTTCCCGGTGACCCTCCTTCACTTAGCGAGCCGGAGGGCATCAGTCGTGCGGTTCACTCCGTGGTGGCCGACGCAGCCATGGTTTCCCCTCCTTCTGAGGATGACGGTGGAACTCCCCAGGTTGTTTCCTCATTCCCCCCACCTCCTCGCTGGTCCGAACGGGGATCTGCACCCTCTACTCACATCCTACCTCTCCTCACATGGTTAGTATCGGGGTTCCGGTCGCAGACTACGACCTTTCGGGAACAGCTAGGGATTCCCTGCCTTGGACTGGGCCCCGGGACTAGATCGGCATCTCGATCTACCTGGGGACTCTGGGTTACTTGGTGTGATCGACCCCATTCAAGCGCCAGGGTCTGTAATAGCCAATTATCTGGCGGACTCTTTGGATCCGTTGGTGTGTCAATTTTGAAGGCGTTAAGTTTAAATCGCCCAATGTACCAGCACACTTGGGATTTTTCCAAGGTCATGATCATGTTCTCGGGCTGGGGGACGTTGACACTCTGTTTTGAGGTTACTGTCTTTCGAGCTTACTGTCTTCTTGTGTCTGATTTCCATCATCGTGGGTCAGACGTCAAGGCTTTGGACATATCCAGACGTCATTCCTCGCCTCAGAGACTCAAGTCTTTTTCCGTTGTGCGTTGGACCAGACGGTACTTCGATCGGTTTTCTACCCGTTCTTCCCCGCACATCCACAACTGTATGTGGTCCGCTGTCTACAGACTTATATGTCCTTGACAGCCTCGCTGCGATCTTCGCAAGTCTTTCAACTCCTCGTTTCCTACGTTAATCCTCTCTTCCCGGTTTCCTCTGTGACTTACTATAGCGGCGGACTGTTGTCAGCGACCGCTTTTCCGCCAATCCCGCTTTGAACAGGAGGTACACATATCTATGTCAGTGTTGTGGATTATTTTGATTGTTATTGGTCATATGCATTGTTATAGCTTTGAACTTGCATAAGATATGAGCCTCCTGTCTGATGTATAATTCGAGATTTTCCTAGCTTGTGACGGAAAATATTAATTATATGAAGACAGGAGGCGAGTATCTTCCCTCCCAACCCAACCCTGTCACGAGGTTGTCCCTCTCTCGTTCTAGACTGATGAACCACGCACCCTGCAAGTCGGAGGCTGGTACGCCCCGGGAGTTCGTTTTCACCATCCCCGTTGGGATTGCTGCCCGTTTCGATCCATGGGTTTAGTTCACCGCAGATGGAGGTTCCTACTGCGTTCCAGATCCGGAGTCGGGATGCCGTTGACTGAATCCGTTGGTCCATGTTCCTGAGGACAACTGACCGGTCGGCTCTGAATGGTTTGGGTTTCCTATAGTCCCCGTTGGGATGAAGTTGGTCCGGATGAAGTTGGTCTGTGTTGGCCTTGTCCTTTCGTTTCCTCCAGATTCGGATGTTGTGTTCCGGTCGGAAGGTTCCCGGCAGCCGCGGAGATGTCTAATTGGACTTTCGGTTCCTGTTTACACTAATTCGCATGAAGAAAGAGGAATAGGTTACCTCAGACAGTCCCTTATATAGGCTACGGTCTGGGAGGGGCTACACTGGCCCAGGGACTGCTGGGAAGGGTAGTTCTTAGAATTTTTTAAGTTACAATAAATGTTTACTGTATTTCTGCTATGGGCATTATTAAAGAAAGATAATGCATAAGATACTCGCCTCCTGTCTTCATATAATTAATATTTTCCGTCACAAGCTAGGAAAATCTCGAATTATCCTGGTTCTTATACACCCCAGTTTTTATATACATGTTTTTTTTTTTTTTTTTTTTTTACACGTCTTTTATAGTATTTTATCCAGCTTTTCTACTTATGCCATCATATTTATTTGTTAGTTTGCTGCTATCTTGGGCCACGCTGGGACCTGTAGTCCCACTGCACCGACATAAGCATAAAAGCACCAGCCTCTATAGCTCACCATCAGGCCAAAAGAAGGAGCAGTGGCTCCAAGCGCGTAGCCCAATCAGCCTTTGTTCTCCCTGTTTGACCCTCCTCCCGGAAGTGTTCCTGGGAAGTAATCACGTGACCTGTCACGTGACCTGTGAGGCTGGAACAGACTACATCCTGAAGGCCACAGGACAGGCCTGAAGACTCCACACAATCTGCTTTCTTCACTTCTAAAGCAGCCCATGGATCCGGGATGAGGACTACAGGATGTTACAGATGAGCCTTCTTTCCTTACCTTCTTGTAAGTGTGTTTTTTACAATGTGTCATTAAAAGAACCTCTTTAATACTGCACTTAGGTGGCGCTTCCTTTCTCTACCCCTTTTTTGTTTACCACAGAGTCAGCTCTCTGAGGACAGCAGCCGCCATTGAACAGCCACATCACCTGCATTTTTAACCATTGAACTGCCTGTTACTACTATTTCCAATGGACTAATCACCATACTCCTACCCATATATGTACTTTGTATCTGCGCTGACAGTTACCTCTCCTATTGTATACCCATTCTGTCCTGAACGAGGCCCTACTTCTGCCTGCTGCCTGTAGGACCTATGCCATCATGCCTGTACTGACTATGGACAATATCCCTGCCTGTTGCCTTGACAATTGCATTTTCTTTTGCTGACCAAGTCCCTGCCTGCTGCCTGGACCAGTGCTATCGTCCCGTGGACAACTGCGCTACTAAAACCACAGGTACATTTTTTTGTTTACCCTTTGCTTAGCATAATGTATTTTGGGGTGTAATTCTTGTCATGTGCATGCTATGTGTCCCTAGAACACCTGTTGGTGTTCCTTGCATGTTGGGCCTCTGTATGTGGTCAGGCTGTGAAAAAGTCCCACACATGTGGTATCGCCATACTCAGGAGGAGTAGCAGAATGTATTTTGTGGTGTAATTTTTGCTATGTACAGGCTATGTGTTGGCAATATCTTATAAATGGACAACTTTGCGTAAAAAAAATTGCGTTTTCATTTTTTTTCCACATTTTCCAAAAACGTTTGGAAAAAAATGAATCGTTCAAAAGACTCATTATGCCTCATAGATTATACGTTGGGGTGTTAGCTTTCCAAAATGGGGTCACTTTGTGGGCATTTCCATTGTCCAGGTGCTCCAGGGCCTTCAAAAGTGTAATAGGTAGTCAACAAGCTAGATGTGTAATTTATGCTCCTAGAACACCTGATGGTGCTCCCTGCATATTGGGGCTCTGTATGTGGCCAGGCTGTGAAAAAGTCCCACATATGTGGTATCGCCATACTCAGGAGGAGTAGCAGAATGTATTTTCGGGTGTCATTTGTGGTATACACATGCCATGTGAGAGAAATAACCTATTACAATGACAATTTTGTGAGGGGAAAAAAAATAAAAATATTCATTTTGCAAAGAATTGTGGGAAAAAATTACAACATCAAAAACCTCATCATGCATCTTACTAAATACCTTGGAATGTCTACTTTCTAAAAAGGGGTAATTTGGGGGGTATTTGTACTTTCCTGGCGTGTTCAGGGCCCCAAGAGATGAGATAGGCACCGGTACAACAGGTGTGATAATTTTTTTATGATTTGCACCATAGCTTGTAGACTCTCTAACTTTCACAAAGAGCGAATAATATCCACTAATTTGGGTTATTTTTTACCAAAGACATGTAGCAGTATAAATTGTGGCCAAAATTTATGAAGAAAAATTAATATTTTGCTAAATTTTATCGCATAAACTAAGAAAAATTCATTTTTTTTCAAAATTTTCCGCCTTTTTTCATTTATAGCGCAAAAATAAAAAGTACAGAGGTGATCAAATACCACCAAAAGAAAGCTCTGTTTGTATGAACAAAAGGACAAAAAATTCATTTGGATACAATGTTGTATGACTGAGTAATTAACATTCAAAGTGTGAGAGCGCTGAAAGCTGAAAATTGCTCCGGGAACGAAGGGGGTTTAAGTGCCCAGTAAGCAAGTGGTTAATGTATAAGCAGACCCTTTCAAGGTCAAAAAGGTTTGGAAAAATTCTGTGCTGCAAACTAATTCCTTGCACTTGACACCTTCAATCATTCAAACCTTCAATATTCTGAATTTGTTGATTGCCAGCAACAATTTGCTTTCGTAATGTGCTGTAGGCCGACCCCTTGTTGCCTTTAATAGAGCTGTTCTTTGTATCATTCAGTCCATAATTCCACCAGAATGGTCTACCAACATATATATATATTCCCCCATGCGACAGTATAGATATTATCAGCTTGACATCAGTGTTTATCAGATCTTCTGTGCAGACAAATCAGCAGTGGAAATTCTTGCCAGTATTTTTTTATGAAAGGTAGAAAGGTCTCTTTCATCCATATGTGTCACAGCCTTCAGCATATTATAAATAACTGATTCAACAATGTTTCAAATCATGATTAGAGTGATGAATTTCACTCATCCCTCTTATAAATTTAGGAAAACGACCCAACCTACTATAATGTATGCCCAGCCAATTGTGCAACATCACCTCAGATGTAAATATATTGATATCAATATGCATTATTTCATATGTACAGATGTTATACAATTATTCTAGATTTAAATGCTTTGCTCTGGTTTTAAGATTAAGTTCAATGAATAAAACATGAATAAAAAAGCAACATATATCGGGGAAAGGGAGAAAATGAAAAAAATAGGGCGTTGGGTAAGTCCATTGAAAATAAAATAAAAAAATGAAGAGAAAAAAAAATTTGAATGTTCAAAAAAAAAAAAAAAAGTCCATTGCTTGATGAAAATTGAGAGAGTGTCCATGAATTCTTTATAATTTCTTGTATAGTGATATTGTCCATTCAGTGTCTCTCCCCCACTAGTCAACAATTACTCCTGCTTTTCACATGCAAATGCATATCTCCAGCAACGTACCTGAAAGACAAAACCTCTCAGACAAAAACTCACTAGCCAGGACCTTAAACAAAGAACTATTTACATGTTTACACTTTAAAGCTAATTCACCCCCACTGCTATAGAAGTGTCATTTTCATTCAAAAACAGATCTGTACCATTCAACTGTTCTAATAGTGTGTAATATTCTATTTTCATCTTATCATACTCAATCTTCAGATGGTCATATTTCTGTTTTAACTGAGGAAATGGTATCCAGGTCCTTTTCTTATTATTATTTTGGTCAGCTCTGTTTATCATGTTAATATCATCACAAGCCGTTAGGGACTTGAACCACTGCATACTCCTCACTGCTGTTTGTTCTCTGTATCTGCCTAGCTACCCGCCGGGTATGCCTATATGGCGTTGTTCGTTCTGTATGTATGCGGCATTGGTACCTTGAGCACTTGCATCATTTGCCCTTCGCATTGATTTTATTGTATGTAACTACTTTATAAAACTCAATAAACATATTTTGAAAGAAAAAAAATATCACCTATGTTTGACCCAGAGTTTTGATGTGATCATTAGATACTATCTTCTGATCTTTCTGTTCAGTGTTTGTCCTAAACAATGTGGCTACATCAATTCTGTCAGCTTGCTCATTTGACTTTCTCCATAAATGATCTGCTCTCAATAATATGTCTTTTAAATCATGAGGATTCGGGGTAACTAATAAAATATTTTGTTTGATATCTTCATGCAAAGCATCTAGAAACATACTGATATGTATCGAGCCTCCCCGCTCAAATGCAAGATTATTAACAACTAACAATTCCATAACCGTATATATCTTGTGCGACAATTCATAGGGAGATTCACCTTGCATCTGCTCAATCTTCCCATGAATCGTAACATCAGAACGCACACCATACAAAACACATAATAACTCCAGTAATATTTCCCTTGTCCTCAGAGGCTGAAGACAGATCTGTTTGATTCTCATCCAAAGACCAATCCCTATAGAATGTTGCAAA
Organism: Rana temporaria; assembly: GCF_905171775.1. Lineage (NCBI taxonomy): Eukaryota > Metazoa > Chordata > Amphibia > Anura > Ranidae > Rana > Rana temporaria. Next base: position 65,873,638 of record NC_053494.1, read on the forward strand.
ACTCTTTCTAAGTCAGATGGGTTGAAATTGTACAAATCTATGACATTCTGCAAGTCACAAAACCATTTTAAAAATCTGTTTAAATCATGGCAGGGAACCATTCCTATTTCTTTAAGAATTGCATCCGGTTCTTTTGGTTTCAAATGCTTCATTACAAGCTGAACTTCCCCTGTATTGTTATTATGGTTGTTATAAACCGTGGTGGTCACAGTGAATTATCAGATTTAATATGAGGTTCTGTTTCATTTGATAGAAAGTTTGTATTTTGCTGCAGATTGCTGAATCCAAGATTTGATGCACATCTGCATTCCTGAGATCTCTTCTCCAATTCCATAATTCTTAATTTTAATCTCTCATTTTCCTCTGATAATTCATCACAGCGTTTAGATTTCTCAAGCAAAGCTCCACCAATGGTAACTGCATGCAATTTAAAATGTACTGTTTCGGTTTCTGATTGGTTTTGTAACCTCTGGCAAACCTTATGGCTATTATCCACTGCACTCTGTAATTGCAATTTCCTCAACTTTATCATTCAAAGAACTTTCCATTTTAAACAGCAAGACAACAAGCCCTGCACAATACAACCTTTCTTTTACTTTCTGAAATTTTGCTATCAAAAACACTTTCCTCTAAAAATTCCTTCATCATAGTCCACGTCTGCTTACATTTTTCTGGCATTTCATAAGGACCGCCATGAGGCTTAATACATTTTAATACCCATCTGTTGACTTTATCAGAACTGACACTAGCTTCACACTGAGTAAGCATTTTGACTATATTATTAATAACTTAAAAAAAAGGAAATATTTTACTCACCACATTTGAGGCTCCACCTTGCCAGTTCCGGTCTTTTAGTACACGGCAGTCTTTTCTTTCTTCAGTTTCCAGTCTCCAGAAAAAAAAGTCTTGTATATCAGACTCTCTTATGTCACAACCAGACATTAGAGTCACAGCACTGCTCTTGGGTCTCCATCAGACTTCTGTCCAACTCACAGAATTGCTATCATCACCGACTTCTGTTACAAAGTCCTGAAAATGCGCTTCTGGTCACTTGAACGGCACCAATGTAGTGATCTAATTATATATCCAGAGAAGGCATTTAATGGACTTCCAATAACATACAATATATATATATATATATATATATATATATATATATATATATAAATATACACATGCATATCCATATATTACAACATATACTACTACAGACAGGTCCTCTTTATACTCCCTTATACATTTATAGAGCCATGGCAGGTCCTCTTTATATTCCTTCACATGTAAAGAGTCTCGACAGGTCCTCTATATACATGTATAGAGCCATGACAGGCCCTCGTTATACTCCTTTATACATGTATAGAGCCATGTCAAGTACTCTTTATAGTCCTATATACATTTATAGAGCCATGAAAGGTCCTCTTGATATTCCTTTACAAGTAAAGAGTTATGACAGGTCCTCTATATACATGTATAGAGCCATGACAGGTCCTCTTTATACTCCTATACATGTATAGAGCAATGACAGGTCCTCTTTATACTCCTTCATACATGTATAGAGCCATGACGGGTCCCCTTTAGTTATCATGATATAAACTAATGAATGTGGGGGCCTTTTGGTTGGCGTGATTTTTTTTCTGGGGGGGCGGGGGGCAGCGTTTCATTCTTGGTCCCAGGCAGCACAATGTCTTGGGCCGGCACTGGGAAAAACACATCCCCCCCACCCTGCCAGGAAGCACTAAAGGACAGGTCCCGCCTCCCAGGGGAAGGGACAGGCCCAGCCAAACTCCGACAGAATACCCCAAGCGGCTGCAAAGCACATGTAAATCAATGTGAAACATAAATATCATCACAGAAACTGGTTGTATTAAAAATTGTATTTACACGTGAGCCGTGTGTAAATTCCATGGTTTAAAACTCATAGCATAGATAGTATATGGTTGAATTGGAACAGATATTCGGTAGAGTATCTAAGCACATGCACAGCAGGGATCTATAGTAAGTTAACCAAGATGCATGGGGGGGGATAGGACAATCCGATCCCCCCAAGGGAGGAGGTATGTATACCTCCTCAAAAAAGCCAAAGCCTGGGAAGCCCATTAGGCAACCCAGGTATGGGTCATAAAGTAGGGGTGCAAGAGTTGGTTTGGCCATGGAAAGGCACACGGCTGGTGTCTTATCTCTATGTGTCCATAGGGGAAGGGGTGTTTAACCACCCAAAAAATTGCGCGATAGGGACAGGACACATGGGGGGTAGAGATGGAAGAGCTGCTCGCCCCAAAGTTACATGGAAGAAAGGAGTTCCCCAGTAGGGCTTTTAGGCAGCGAGGTCAAAAAGTAAGTAAAGTAGTTTCAGTAAAAATTACATTTATTTGCCGATGAAATCTGATATCACAGTGAATAATGGTGGAAAGTATACACATATAAAAAAAGTACAAGAGTACAAGAGTAAATATCACAATCCTGGTTGCAGTAGACATGAATGCATATACATCTCAAAGTACTATGGGTTATTGTACAATGTAGATCCCCAATGTAGGTCCCAGACGACCGCTTCGACCACTTGTTCGGTCTCTTCAGGGGGACAAGGGTTCTAAAACGTTAATTAGAAAATTTAAAATAAAAAAAAAGGGAACATGTCAACATACATCACATAGAGTATACCATGGTGATATATTTACCGCTAAAACAAGGAATCCGGCATAATGGATTCACCTATTCACTATTATCATTACCCTACTTTAATTATTGATTTATATCCCCTACTTACTTACTAACCCTAATGGACCCCTAAAGTTACCGTGCCATTCATTACTTATTGGCAATTAGTACCTGCCTTCAGCCCCCATACTTCTGTACCCAGACTCTAACTGTCATTTTAGCAGCTTTGCGTTGAATTATTTATTCAATTCTCCCCAACCAACTACAACATCGTGGGTGTTCTTTGCAGGTGCCTGCTCCTCCACTGCCGAGAGGGCGTCCACGCTTTGGCTTCTTTGCAAGCCCTTCTGGATGGGCCTTTTGCTCCTTTTGTATTTGGGGGGGGTGGGGCAGCCATAACCCCTCCCGGACTGTCCAGCGGCTCCCATTATCCTGGATTCCTTGTTTTAGCGGTAAATATATCACCATGGTATACTCTATGTGATGTATGTTGACATGTTCCCTTTTTTTAATTTCAAATTTTCTAATTAACGTTTTAGAACCCTTGTCCCCCTGAAGAGACCGAACAAACGGTCGAAACGGTCGTCGGGGACCTACATTGGGGATCTACATTGTACAATAACCCATAGTACTTTGAGATGTATATGCATTCATGTCTACTGCAACCAGGATTGTGATATTTACTTTTGTACTCTTTCTTTTTTTATATTTGTATACTTTCCACCATTATTCACTGTGATATCCGATTTCATCGGCAAATAAATGTCATTTTTACTGAAACTACTTAACTTACTCTTTGACCCCGCTGCCTAAAAGCCCTACTGGGGAACTCCTTTCTTCCATGTAACTTTGGGGCGAGGAAGTCCTCCTCTTCTGCCTCAAGTGCCCTGTCCATTATTCCACTTGTCTTCCTGTAATGCTCAAGAACCGCTGCACCACCAAATTCAGGATGTGAGCCAAACAGGGAACATGGGTCAAGTGTCCCTGTCAAAGGGCAGAGAGGAGGCTGGTTACATTGTCGCATACAACCATTCCTGGCTGAAGCTGGCGTGGCGTCAACCACCTCTGAGCCTGCCCCTGCAGAATCTCTGCCCCAGTGTGGCTCCTGTACCCTAAACAGACCAACTCAAGCACTATGTGGCACTGAGTGCTTGCGTAGCCCCTTGCACGCCTACAAAGCACCGCTGGTTCAAAGGACAAATCTGCAGAGGAAGAGGCCATAGCGGAAGAAGAAGAGGAGGAGGTGGAGCTGTGGCAGAATCACCACTGGCATTTTGGAGGCGTGGTGGCGGAACAAGCTACAAAACTGAACCCTGTTAATCTTGGAACGATCTCGGAGAAAACAACAGTCATAGGCAGTAGGGATGTCCAGATACCGATACTAGTATCGGTATCGGGACCGATACCAAGCATTTCCCCGAGTACTTGTACTCGGGGAAATGCTCCCGATGCCTCAGCCGATACTTGAGCGGGCAGGCAGGGGAGTTGCAAATCTTCTCTCCCCCATGGTCGGTGTTGTCTTCCCCTGTCCGTGCTGCTCTCTCACCTCCCCCCGTCCGTCCGTGCCATTCTCTCTCCTCCCCTTCCCCTGTCCGTCCGGTTCTCTCCCCCGCCCGTCCATGCAGTGTTCTTTCCTCCCCTTTCCCCGTCCGTCCCGTTCTCTCTCCCCCCCCCGTCCATGCAGTGTTCTTTCCTCCCCGTCCGTCCATCCCGTTCTCTCTCCCCCCCCGTCCATGCAGTGTTCTTTCCTCCCCGTCCGTCCATCCCGTTCTCTCTCCCCCGTCCGTCCCTGCAGTCTCTCTCCATCCATCCCGTCCCCGTCCGTGCCGCTCTCCCCCCTCAATCTGTCAGGGGGGAGAGCGGAGGTAGGAGCCGCTAAGCCCGGCTCCTACCTTTTCTGAATGAACAGAGTCGGTGATTACCGACTCTGTCCATTCATATAACTGAGCATCGTAACCTCCTGTGTTTACGATGCTTCAGTTTATGAATGGAGGAGCTTCCCTCCATTCATTTCAGCTGAAGCTGCTGAGAAAGGGACTGGGGAATCTGTTTCCCTAGTCCCTTTCTCTGTCTTAAAGGGGAGATGCCAGAGGTCTGTTAAGACCCCTGAAATCTCACCAAAGCCCCCCAACAGGGCTGATTAAAATTAAAATAAAAAATTGCAATAAATATTAAAAAATAAATAAAATGTAAAAAAATAAATAAAAAAAAACACACTGACAATTCACCCCCCACCCCCCCCCCTAAAAAAATAAATAAATTAAAATCACTGTTAAAAAAAAACATAGTAAAAAAAAATAGTAAAAAAAAAAAATACTGCCACTGTCACATGACATTAAAAAAAGTATCGGTATTCGGTATCGGCGAGTACTTGAAAAAAAGTATCGGTACTTGTACTCGGTCTCAAAAAAGTGGTATCGGGACAACCCTAATAGGCAGGAATGAACGAAGCTGTAAAAAAGTCGAGTTTAATTTGTGCAATCGAATCCAACATCTTATGGACCCCTACTAGCAAAATGTATGATAATAACATCAGAATGTGACCAAGAAGAAAGTAATAAAAACAAGGTCGACCGTAGGTCAAACCAAGACATGCTGTGATGGCCATACCAAAAAATCTGAAAATAAGCACAGTCAAAGTTCAGATTAGTTCCATAAACGCTCAGTGAAGCCCGAAGTTTGACCCAGTAATTTAATGAGTGTCCAATAATCCATATAGTGTGTAGAGGACCTAAAACTAGAAAGTTAGGCCTAATGTAATTCTGGTAACAATCAGACTTCCAACCACCTGGCCACCTCCGTCATTGCACTGATGCAAAAATAATGACTGGTGATATAGTTACATAGTAGGCGAGGTTGAAAAAAGACACAAGTCCAACCTATGTGTGTGATTTTATGTCAGCATTACATTGTATATCCCTTTATGTTGTCGTTGTTCAGGTGCTTATAGTTTTCTGAAATTATCGATGCTCACTGCTGAAAGATAATTTCACATCCTTACCACTCTAATGCCGCGTATACACGATCGGACATTCCGACAACAAAACCGTGGATTTTTTTCCGACGGATGTTGGCTCAAACTTGTCTTGCATACACACGGTCACACAAATGTTGTCGGAAATTCCGAACGTCAAGAATGCGGTGATGTACAACACTAAGGCCGCGTACACACGGTCGTTCCAAACCGATGAGAATGGTCCGACGGGCCATTTCCATCGGTTCACCGCTGAAGTGGCCTGATGGTCTGATGTGCGTACACACCATCGTTCCAAAAACCGATCGGGTCAGAACGCGGGGACGTCAAACACACAACGTGCTGAATAAAACGAAGTTCAATGCTTCCAAGCGTGCGTCGACTTGATTCTGAGCATGCGCGGGTTTTGAACCAATGCTTTCTGTACTAACCATCGGTTTGGACCGATCGGGCAGCGGTCCATCGGTTCGATTTTGAAGCATGTTTTAACATTTTGGACCGAAGGAAAACAGTCCGATGGGCTATACACACGGTCGGTTTGGACCGATGAAACTGAACCTCGGTCCATTCTCATCGGTTTTGTCCGACCATGTGTACGCGGCCTAAGACGAGCCAAGAAAAATTAAGTTCAATAGCCATTGCGGCTCTTCTGCTTGATTCCGAGCATGCATGGAATTTTGTGCGTCGGAATTGTGTACACACGATCGGAATTTTCAGCTCTCAAATTTTTGTTTTCGGAAATTCCGATGGAGCCTACACACGGTCTGAATTTCTGACAACAAGTTCCCATCGAACATTTGTTGTCGGAAATTCCGATCGCGTGTACGTGGCATTACAGTAAAAAACCTTCTACACAGTTTAAGGTTAAACCGCTTTTCTTCAAATTTTATTGAATGGTCACATGTCTTATTTAATTCCCTTTCCCAGAAAAGTGTTATCCCTATTGTGGGGTCACCAGTACGGTATTTGTACATTGAAATCATACCCCCTCTCAAGCTTCTTTTCTCCAGAAAGAATAAGTTCAGTGCTCGTAACCTTTCCTCATAACGAATGTCCTCCAGTCCCTTTATTAGTTTTGTTGCCCTTCTCTGGACTCTCTCCAGTACATCTTTCTTGAGGACTGGTGCCCAGAACTGGATGGCATACTCAAGGTGTGGCCAGACCAGAGTCTTATAGAATGGGAGAATTATGTTTTTATCGCTGATTAATCCCCTTTTTAATGCATGCCAATATTCTGTTTATTTGGTTGCTTGCTTGCTTTGCAGAAAAGACCACTGTAGGTCTGTCCTAATACCATCCTTTTGTCTGGTTTTGGGAACCAACAAGCTTTGTCTGTCTAATGCTGCCACATCATGTAGTTCCTTATCCAGCATGGGTAATTAGTACCCTTTTTCCAGGAAACGATTCTTCAACAGTAAGGATTATGACTCGAAATCTTCTACTCAGGAACAATTTAGTTTGATCCTTAGGAACTACCCCATGGGTATAGCCTTTAACCAGTTGGGATGGTTTCCACTATCAACTGGGATATACCCATTTCTATCCGTACCCTTGAAGGGCCCAACAGGGCCCCTTTTTCTTTAAATATCAAGTCCAAAAAATTAACAGAAGTGTCACTGTATTCATATGTAAATCTTATCCCCCAATCATTGGTATTGAGGATAGCCATAAACTCACACAAAGAACCCGCATCGCCTTTCCACAGAAAAAAAGCATCATCAATGTAACAGGAGGCGGGGCTCTTCTTGGAAATATAATTTGTAATTTTCCCACAAGGCCATAAATAGGCCTGCTAAGCTGGGATCAAATTTGGCCCCCATTGCTATTTCAGTACATTGAAGGTAGAATTGGCCACCATAATAAAAAATAATTATGTTCCATTGTGAAACACAATAATTGCATAACAAATCCAGTGTGGAAGATTTGATTGAAACCTCCTTCTGAAGGAAAAATTCAGCTGCCTTATATCCCAAAGCATGGGGTGTTATGGTATATAAACTGGCAACGTCTGGCGTTACCAACAAAACGTTGTCTCCAACTGAACATTCTGACACTTCTTTGATAATTTGCATTGAATCCTTTAGGAAGGCCTGTGTTTTAGTCACCGCTGGTTGGGGCAAGGGGTATCCGGAAATCCAATTCCTTATCATTGATGACTCCTTTCCTGTGTCTATCTTGCACAATACTATTAAGTAATTTCTTGTACTTGTCCTTCGGATCATTTTGAAGCACAGTATACGTATTTCCATCAGACAACTGAGATTCCATCTCCTTAATCCCTCTCCTAGACAAAATTAAAAGGGAAATAAAAATAAATAATAAATAGACCGATATCATGGATAGGGCGAATTAACATTCTGAAGATGGTATTCCTACCAAAGATACTGTATAAATTTCAAATGTTACCAGTGGAAGTACCCCAATCTTACTTCAGAGTGTTAAATACCCTGTTAATTAATTATGTATGGAAGAACAAAAAACATAGACTCTCCCTAAGGGTATTAAAACAGGACAAGAAACATGGAGGGCTGGCTGTTCCTGACATTAGGAAATACTACGAATCGGCAGTTTTGTCTAGGGTAGTGGAGTGGGCCAAAGACAAACAGGAAAAAATATGGCTAAAAATTGAATATGCACTGTCTAAGACACAATTGGGAAGTATTATATGGAACCCACCGCAGTATAGAGCACTAGATGGTAGTACACACGTTTTGACACGTAACGCACTAAGGATATGGGATAGGTTGCATAAACAAATAGATAGGGAATTATAGACTTGACCCACTCCTGTTCCGGTCTCGGAATGTGAGGGAATGTTTTAATTTACTATGCATCGGCGCAGTATTAGAATGTTTTGTATAGGAGTTTTTGTCATTCCAGAGTTAAAGTCAGGGTGCTTGTGACAGGCTAGACGACAACACTTTATGTGGCCTTGACTAATTGACTGTTATTTGAGAGGGAATGATTGATTTCAGGTATTACTACTTTTCCTCTAAAGAGTTTGAATGACCACTAGCGTTGCACCGCCGAGTACTAGCATCTTTTCCCACAGTTAAGATGGCGTTTGCGCCGCTATTGTCCTGCATTTCACAATGAGGCTTGGATATAAATACTTGGTGATTCACTGGTACGCCCTATCCCATTGAGAACGTCCGATTGATGACGAAACGCATCTGGGAGAACGTGCAGTGACGTCACCACGCTTAGGAGGAAGGGCTCCAATAGTTGCCGGCCGGCACTTTCGTTTTACATGCTGTTTTTTATCCATGTCTGTAAGTACGCTTACGTTTTTAATAAATGTACATTTTTATACGGAATTACGCTATGGTGCATCCTCTTTCTATACTTATATCCGGATGAACCTGAGATCGTGCCTGGAGTTTTCCCTCAGGAACCTGTCTCCCCCTGCATTTCTGAGAGTTCACAAAGGCCGCAGCTGGGTTATAGCCGACTGCATATCAATCTTGCCCTCTGCATCTTGGTGAAGGGTGTCACTTCAGTGTTGCAATACCAGTCACTTTGGGTGGTGTATGTTTTCAGGATTCTGCACCTGCATGAACTTTATTGCCATTTGGAGTTATATGCTGACATTTTGCACTCTATGGACTTGGCTTAACATCAGATATCATATCTTGAATGTAATCTATTAGTTAAGAGTTTCTGGCGCGGCTTTGTTTTCTATGTAGATAGGGACTATAACTCACCTCTTATAGATTTAAAAGAAAACAAATATTTTGCACCCGGAAAAAAAATAGTGGGAGGGAATTGGATAAAAAAGGATAAAGCACAATTAAGAGATATTATAAAAAGAGGAAAAATAATGACACTCCAGGAGCTAAAGTGTAAGGAAGATTTAATGACAATGGACGAATGGCGGTATCGCCAGCTGTATCACTTTGTGCAGAACCTACCCCAGCCGATTAGGTCGGGGGAGGATCTTACACCGCTGGAAAGGCTGTGCATAGCAGAAAGTACAAAAGGTATTACTTCAAAACGTTACAAACTTCTGCTGAAGATGGACGAGTTGGAGATACCTCCATTCATCCATAAATGGGAAAAGGAGTTGGGAACACAAAGGGATAAAATCACTATAGAAAGAATTAGGGTTGTCCAGATACCGATACCAGTATCGGTATCGGGACCGATACCGAGTATTTGCGGGAGTACTCGTACTCGCGCAAATACCCCCGATACCTAAATAGAATACTTTCCCCCCCCCCTTTCCCCCCCCCCGCCGCTGCCGCCGCATCGCGCCGCCGCATCGAGGGACATGGCTAGAGGGACATTGCTGCATATGTGAGGGACATGGCTAGAGGGACATTGCTGCATATGTGAGGGACATGGCTGCATATGTGAGGGACATGGCTAGAGGGACATGGCTGCATATGTGAGGGACATGGCTAGAGGGACATTGCTGCATATGTGAGGAACATGGCTAGAGGGACATTGCTGCATATGTGAGGAACATGGCTAGAGGGACATTGCTGCAATTGTGAGGGACATGGCTAGAGGGACATGGCTGCATATGTGAGGGACATGGCTAGAGGGACATGGCTGCATATGTGAGGGACATGACTAGAGGGACATGGCTGCATATGTGAGGGACATGGCTAGAGGGACATGGCTGCATATGTGAGGGACATGGCTAGAGGGACATGGCTGCATATGTGGGGGACATGGCTGCATATGGGGGGGACATGGCTGCATTTGGGGACACATTTAAAAAAGTATCGGTATTCGGTATCGGCGACTACTTGAAAAAAAGTATCGGTACTTGTACTCAGTCCTAAAAAAGTGGTATCGGGACAACCCTAGAAAGAATTATAGACTTGACCCACTCTTCTGCCATCGATATCAGGACCGCTGAAATGCATTACAAGTGCATAACAGGGTGGTATGCAACACCCGATAAAATTAGTAGATTTAGTGAGGGACAGTCAGCAGACTGTTGGCGAGGGTGTACAACAAGGGGAACAATGGCGCACCTATTGTGGGATTCCCCTAAGATCAAAAATTATTGGGAGAAAATCTTAGGCCTAATAAAAGAAGTCACTAAGAAGGAGATTAACCACTTAAGCCCCGGACCAATATGCAGCCTAAAGACCCAAGGTGTTTTTACAGTTCGGGACTGCGTCGCTTTAACAGACAATTGCGCGGTCGTGCGACGTGGCTCCCAAACAAAATTGGCGTCCTTTTTTCCCCACAAATAGAGCTTTCTTTTGGTGGTATTTGATCACATCTGCGGTTTTTAGTTTTTGCGCTATAAACAAAAATAGAGCGACAATTTTGAAAAAAATGCAATATTTTTTACTTTTTGTTATAATAAATATCCCCCAAAAACATATATAAAAATTTTTTTTTTCCTCAGTTTAGGCCGATACGTATTCTTCTACCTATTTTTAGTAAAAAAAATCGCAATAAGCGTTTATCGATTGGTTTGCGCAAAATTTATAGCGTTTACAAAATAGGGGATAGTTTTATTGCATTTTTATAAAAAAAATTTTTTTTACTACTAATGGCGGTGATCAGCAATTTTTTTCGTGACTGCGGCATTATGGCGGACACTTCGGACAATTTTGACACATTTTTGGGACCATTGTCATTTTCACAGCAAAAAATGCATTTAAATTGCATTCTTTATTGTTAAAATGACAGTTGCAGTTTGGGAGTTAACCACAGGTGGCGCTGTAGGAGTTAGGGTGCACCTAGTGTGTGTTTACAACTGTAGGGGGGTGTGGCTGTAGGTGTGACGTCATCGAGTGTGTCTCCCCTATAAAGGGGATGACACGATCGATGCGCCGCCATAGTGAAGCACGGGGAAGCCGTGTTTACACACGGCTCTCCCCGTTCTTCAGCTCCGGGGAGCGATCGCGACGGAGCGGCTATGAACGAATAGCCGCGCCGTGGTCCCGGATCGCTCCCCGAGCGGACCCGACCTCCGCATGTAGCGGGGGGGGTCCCGATCGGACCCCCCACCCGCTAATAGGCAAGGACGTACAATGACGCCCATGTGCCTGTACGTGCCATATTGTGGACGTACATTTACATGCGGAGGTCGGGAAGTGGTTAAAAAAGACCCATGGGCAGTCTTATTCCATGGAGGTGACGAGAAAGTAAAAAAATTACAAAGAATCACTGATCCCTCATTTATTAAATGCAGCCAAAAGGATGATCCCAAAAAAATAGCAAGAAGCCGAAGGTCCACTAATATGGGAATGGATAGACTCGGTGGAAGAAACGTACAGGATGGAGGAGTTGAAATACAGTACAGGAGAGGAAAAAATAGTATTTAAAGAAAAATTGATAAAATGGAAAGAATTTAAAAAAACATGAAGCTACGCGGAAAAATTAAGAGTACTGGTGTAAGAGTAAAAACTAGGGCGAAAGGTAGAACTACCATAAAAGGAGAGGAGAAAAAATTACGTAAAACACACGACGTGCTGAAAAAAACGAAGTTCAATGCTTCCAAGCATGCGTCGACTTGATTCTGAGCATGTGCAGGTTTTGAACCGATGCTTTTGTGTACTAACCATCGGTTTTGACCGATCGTCAGTCGTCCATCGGTTCGATTTTAAAGCAAGTTCTCTAATTTTTGTCCGAAGGACAACAGACCGATGGGCCGTACACATGGTCTGTTTGGACCGATGAAACTGGACTTCAGGCCGTTTTCATCGGTTTGGACCGACCGTGTGTACGCGGCCTTATGGTTTCTTTATTAAAAGAAAAAAAAAGAAGGAAAAAAAAAAAACCTCTTACTAAATAAATGAGTAAAAAGATAACCACAGATGATGCGAAACCGAGTAGAGACAACATGAGCTAAGAAACCATGAGCGGGTCTCTTGTCAATGGTGGAGTCTGAAGTGGATAAAAAAAAAAAAAAAGAAGGGAAATCGAAGGAAAAGGTAAGTGAACCAACAATGCACTAGTTTAAAGGACCCAATTTAGAAAATAAAAGACGAACCTTTCAACCCCTTTAAGTTTAGTTTTAACTACCCCTCGCCTGCTGTATACTATTGACAAACGAGGGGCGGGCGGTGGCTCTATTATTCTTATATCATATGATGTCATCCCACTCTTATCTAATTATGGCCATGGTGAAGCCAGTCATATGGAAGAAAATACAGATTGCCTGGAAAAATCGAATCCACACAATCAGTTGCTTTGTGAGATTAGTTGGCTAAGGGATGTCTGCAGAGGTCACAAACTACCCATAGATATAGGACTATTTTTAAATTGAATAGGCAGTGGCGTCACTAGGGTTGGTTTCACCTGGTGTGGTAAAACAAGGTGTCACAACCCTCCCCCAATATTTTTTTCCCCCATATAACACTTAAGGGAGGCCGAGACCTGAGGAGTGCGTAGCACACTGCGGCAAAAAGATGCGTGTGGTCAAACTTTACATTAGGAGGGGCTTAAAGGGCATAGCTAAACAAAATTCAGAACATGGGTTGGGGGGGGTCGAATATGTGCTGGGGGGGGTACTCTGGGAGGAGAGAGGACTTGTGCAAGAAGGTGAGGTGGTGGAGCTGATATGTACTGAGTGGCGCTTTGGGAAATGAGCGGACTTGTGCTAGAAGGTAAAGTGAAGGGGCTGATATGTACTGGGGGGCACGTTGGGACAGAAGAGGACTTGTAATAGAAGGTGGGCCGGTTATATGCAGGGGGATGCTCTGGGAGTAGAGAGGACTTGTGCTAGAAGGTGGGGTGAATTTATCTAGCACAAGACCTCTCCCCTCCCAAAGCACCCCCACGTTACATATCCTTTTATCCTCGACCCCCCAAATCCATGTGTACACCCTTTTTTTTACCTGCCTTCCTTCACTCCCCCCACCTTGATCACTGTGTCCCTCTTCCACCCTTCCATGTAGCTCTCTGTTCATAGTAGACTCACTGCAGTCCTCAGATCAGCATGTCTCAGACATTGGTGTCCCTCCTCCTGTCTATGTCTGCTCCGAGAAAGAGGAGGCATCCGCTCTGCAGTGTGTACAGGCAGCCGGACTGGCCGGGAGAGATGCCAGCTGCCGCAGAGGAGCCGATAACAGTATATGGAATCCCAGACACTGATGTGAGGCAGGTGTCCCCCAGTGCCCATGCCAGCACACCCCTTCTAGACCAGAGCAGCCTTTTTACGGGGTATCACCGCTCAGTCCGCCTCTGGTGTAGCCCCTCTGGCGGGTTTCACCTGGGCGCCGTCTGCACCCCCCACACCCCCCATAGTGACGCCACTGTGAATAGTAGCACATGCATTGCCATGCATTTCGGTAGCGTACATTTTAGTGCACGTTGCCACAATGCACAAGTGTGAATGGGCCCTCAGACAGCTGCATAGCACATGATTCTAAGAGTCTCTCATACATATTTTAAACTTTGCCTTCAATCCGTGATCTCTTCTGCAGAGGAAATGTCAGTCACATAATTATATCTTAATTTTTTCAGTATTCAGCTAAACTTCCTGCATGGGAAGAGAAATTCCTTTAATGTCTTACCCTGGACAATAGAGCAAAGGAAACACTATTTTTGCAAAGATGCAAAAGCTTTGTAGTTTAGAAACTTCTATTGTCTTGACATTATTTTCTCAGCGTTCTCCTGAGGGTTAACCATGTTCTATACAATGTACTGTATATTCTGCAAGAGAATGCCCAAAATCCAGAGAGACCGTAAAAGCAAAAATTCTGGTAATTTCAAAACACAGAATAACAGTAAATGAAGGTAAAGGTTCAGTAAAGGGAAGTACCAAATTATATCCGGTACATAATTATAAAGAGACTTTTGGGATGAATGTTTTTTTTTAATCAAGAAAAATATTTTATTGAATACAATCAAGATCTTTATGGTCAATTTAAAGGAAATTTAGCAATATAGGAGAAATAGACAAATCCGCCTCCCCCACAAATACACTACATAACCCCCCGGGATTGATACAGAATTAGGTCAGAGGTTGCCTGTAATTGCACATATAACATATTCAATACTGTAGATAACCCATCCACTTTTAGGCATAGGCCATACACAGCCCAATAGGTTTGCATCCTGTACGTTAATAATATCCAACATCCACATTGCGTTTGTATCTAGTATATAAACAAAAGTAACACAACCTGCATAGTACCCCATTTCACCATGATCCTGACTCTATAGCCGTATCCAAAAGTACTAGATTCCTCTATAATACCGCTTGCCCCACCTCATCCCATCCTTTAACCCATTATCCTTGCAATAGCCTATCCATAATCAATTGGGCTGGTCCCAACTCCGGTACATCTAGCCATGGCTGCCACAATGAGTAGAATTTTTTTAGCGCGTTTCTGTGCTGGTATGTAAGTTTTTCCCTTATTAACAAACTATTCTCCATCTTCACCCATTGTCCCTCCGTTGGCACTCTAGAAGTAATCCAAAACCTAGCAATAGCTTTCCGGGCAACATAAAGCAGCCGAAGTACAGCTGTATGGCCGTTAGGGGAAAGTGACGGCACCTCAAGGGCGCCTAGCAGGCATATCACTGGGTCATGAGGCACCGGAAAGCCGTAGGCCTGAGATATAGTGTTAATAACAAATTGCCAGTATCTGAAAAGTTTAGGACATTTCCACATCATGTGTAATAGGTCACCCTCCTGTGCATTGTATTTTGGGCACAGTGGGGAATCTCTCAGACCCCACTTGTATAAACGAGCGGGGGTACTATAAACTCTGTGAAGTAGGAATAAGTGCGAGAGTCTATGTTGTGCCGATACCGATACCAACGGGGCCGAAGATAAACACAACTCCCAGATATCACCATCAATGGGGCCCAGATCAGTTTCCCACCCCTTCCTGCACGGAAGTGTGGACGCATCGTGGGTGACATTGATCAGTCTGGAATAAATCTGCAAGATCATGCCCTTTTTATCTCTGTTGAACAATACATCATTGTGGAGGGGATGTCTCACCACCGAAATAGGGGAGAGCCTACCCTGACTCTGGACAGCATGCCTTAGTTGTAAATATTTATAGAACTGAGTCCTATCAAGCTCAAACTCGTCCTTTAAATCTGTGAAGGACTTGAGGACTGGGCCCACAAACAACTGAGCAACGTAGTGAATTCCCACATTGGCCCAGGGTCTGAAGCCCTCAATTTTAAAAAGTTCCTTATAGTAGGAATTTTTCCAAATGGGAGTGAAGGGACATACCCCCCTGATGCCAAGAATGGACTGAATGTATTTCCATAGGGTATTTAGTAAAACAACAGTAGGTAGTGCCTGTGCTAGGTGTGGGAACCCTGCCTTTAAGTGCGATATAGCCGGGAGCTCGGATGCCGATGGAATTAATGGTGCTCTTGCTGGGTCCCCCACATCCACCTCCCCCCAATTACCCAGGTGTTGAATTTGTGATGCTATAAAGTAATAGCGGGCGTGTGGAACAGCCATTCCCCCTTGATCCTTAGCTAATTGTAGTGTAGTGGGACTTATTCGTACCACCTTGCCACCCCAAATCAAATCCCTGAATTGGGCATCAATCTGTGCAAACCATTTATGTGGTATCCAAATTGGGGTGTTATGGAAAACATACAGGAGCTGGGGGGCCCACATAATTTTTATAAGATTTGCTCTACCTGTAACCGACAGGGGGAGTTTTTTCCAGGCTGCACATTTCTGTCTGAATTTATGAAGTAGTGGTGTCAAATTCAAAGAGAGATACTGAGCAGGGTCGGGTGTCACTTGAATTCCCAGGTATTTAAATTCCTTCACTACTAATATATCCTTGGCACAGTCAGGCAATGGATCCTTCAAGGGGTCTAAGTGCATGAGCACCGACTTGTTCCAGTTGATACTGAAGCCCGATAGGTCACCGAAGTCCGCGATCAGAGCCATCGCATTTCTCAGAGACCCATCAGTTTCTCCTAGATATATTAATGTGTCGTCTGCAAATAAAGAGATTACGTCCCGCCCGTCACCCCTGGTGAAACCAGTGATACCAGGCGAGGCCCTCATGTTTATCGCCAAGGGTTCCAGAGCTAGGGCGAACAGCAGGGGCGACAAGGGGCACCCCTGTCGTGTCCCCCTGAAAAGTCGGAAGGAGTCTGAGACTTCCCTGTTAATTCTCATTCTTGCCTTCGGGGAGCAATATAATAACTGAACCCATTTCAAGAAAGATGGTCCAACCCCAAATCTACTCAGCACCTCCCATAGATATGGCCACTCAACACTATCGAATGCCTTAGCCGCATCGAGGGAGAATATAGCCCTGTTACCCGGATTGTCTACTGGGACCTGTATATTAAGAAACAGCCTGCGTAGGTTTTGTGCTGTAGACCTTGTAGGAATGAAACCTGATTGATCTCTATGCACTACATGGTGAATACACTTAGATAGTCTAGTGGCCAAAACTCTGGCCAGTAGTTTCACATCAAATGTTAAGAGGGAGATAGGCCTGTAGGAGTCCGGGGAGAGAGGAGCGTTAAGCAGGGCTACCTCTGAGTTGGGAAGACTTGGTAACTGGTATCTATCCAAGAACGAATGTAACTGATCAATAGAGGGACTGACCTTTGATGTATAGACATCCTGGAAGAAATTTTTAAAACAGCCCATGATGGACATACCTCACCCCTTGTATTTGTAACAGCTGTAAAATGGGAAGGGGGCTGCTGCGATCTAGCCAGGATCGCCAGCAAGTGGCCCGTGTTTTCTCCCTCTTCAAAATGCTTTTGTTGTAGAAAGAACCTCTTGTTTTCAGCCAATTGAAACGAGAGGTCTTTGAGCATGGCCTGGGAGGCCATCCATCTCCTTTTTTCGTTATCATCTGAGGGGTCTGCCACATAATCTGCCTCAGAATGGTGTGCTTCCTCCAAGACTTGTGTCTCCCATTCCTTGGTGTTAGTCTTAATATGATTAATATGATTAATAGCTCTAATAAATTGGCCCTGCATATAGGCCTTAGCCGCATCCCACACCATCTGCAGATCTGCTGAAGCCATATTATCTCTAAAGAACTCAGTAAGAAGCAGTGGGATTGGGTCTGACTCCGGCATGAGAGACAGCCAGAACGGGTTAAGCTTCCAGAGACTGTTGCCCCTCTTTACCCCCAAACCTAGATCCACCGTAAACGGAGAATGGTCTGAGGTGTGTCTCGGGTGATATTGAGATGACCTCACTAGAGGCAGCAAAAGACCATTCCCAAGACCCATATCAATTCTTGATAGTCCCCCCACCGAGGCCGACTGACAAGAATATACTTTTGCGTCAGGATTATGCATTCTCCATACATCAGATAGACCCAACTCTTTCACTAAACGAGCAAAAGGTGTGGGACCCCTCTTTTCCATCCCACCTCCCCCAACATTAAGCTTTAATTTGTCTTTCTCGTATTCCAAGAGATTATTAAAGTCCCCAAGGACCAACACAGGAATGCCAGGAAGACAAGACATATATTCAGCTAACAATTTTAGAACACTAGATGAGAACGGAGGTGGAATATACACTCCCGCCAGCACACATTTCACCCCATAAAGGGAGCAGTATAGAAAGACGTTTTATATATATATATAGATGCGCTAATATTAACTTATAAGTGACAAACGTACAAACTAATCAGGGAGAATCAATCTCCATAAATTGTGAATGTGACACTGAATACACATATATCATGTGGCAAATCCTCAAACATGTGCACAGTGATTAGCAAAAAAAAGAGTCCCAATCAGGAAAAACATACGGTGCCTTCCTTCACTATGAATGCAGATCCAACACTTCACCGCTGTACTCAGATGAACGGGCACTCAAAGGCAGGTATGTATATGAAAGGAAGAAAAAGAAAGCCTCATTTCGCAATAATCAAATCAAATGGATAATGCGATCCAATACATCAACATATGTACTCACGAATCCCTGCTTTGTGTAAGCATGAAACGCTGCTCAGTATGCAGTCTCCTCAATTCGATCCGATGGACTCGGATTTGATTGCAGGCTCCTCCCTACGCGTTACGTCACAGGCACGTGACTTAATCATGGGTTCCTACGTGCTGAGGATAGCTTGTGCTTTAAATAGCCACCTCGCCGTCAGCGTATCATTAATGTGAGCAACAAGGGGAAAGGCAAACATCATTGGGGCAAACAAGCTTATTGACATAGCGGTGTTGTATGTGAGATCAAATGCAGATACATGGATAAACATAAATTTAATATGTAACTTTAAAACCATTAGTGTAAACTAATACATTTATACATTTTATAAAAAACTGCTAAATACAGCCCTCTAGTGGCTGAATACCAAACTGAACATATGGTATTATAAAACACATTCCATACTGGTTATTTGTTAAAAGGTTAAAATAGAGAATTAAATTAGTACATGTAGATCCGCACTATTAATAGCTATTAAACCATCAAAATAAAATAGAATAAAAATATCAATAATAATATTATTAATAATGAAACCCAGGAGAATAATAAATACAATATTAATAACAATATTAATATACAATTAGGAAAAAACCCAGAAGATGCTTAAAAATCAGAAATGAAACAATTTAAATCAAATTCAATGTTTAGGCCATTGGGGGATAGAGTCTGCATCTCATGTATCCAGCGAGACTCAGATTTACTTAATTCCCTTATTTTGTGACTGCCCCTCCAATGTGGGGTGTATTTGGCAATGGCCCAAAATTTCAATTCCTTAGGGTTATTGTGATGACACAAATCAAAATGTCGCGACACATTGTGTTTGGGGAAAGCCTTCTGAATATTTTGGACATGCTCCCTGATACGCTTCCACATAGGTCGCTTAGTGCGTCCGACATACTGAAGCGAACAGGAGCACTCCAAAACATAAACTACCCCCTCAGTCCTGCACGTGATGGGGTCCTTTATGTTATATTCCTTCTTTGTTACTGTGGATATGAATTTAGAGCATTTTTGTCCATTAAAATTGGTTTGCTTGCACGCAAAACACCGTTTACATGGGAAAAAACCTTTTCCCTGGTAAAAGGTGAGTAGATTATTTCTCACCGTTGGGTCAGGGATGTTTTTTGCTACCAAATCCCTTAATGTTGGTGCTCTCCTGTACACCACCCTTGGGTAACTAGTAAAATTCCCTGTAGTTGCCTATCCGCTTTCAATATTGGCCAATGCTTCTTTATGATAGCTTTGAGTTGCTTATGCTGAGTATTATAATTTAGAATTACTGGTAATTCATTTTCCAGCCTCTTTTGCTTGACTTTATCTTGTATTAAGGAGGTACGTGGGATTTCATACACCTTAGATATTTGTTCCTGTATGAAGTCCTTGTTGTAACCTTTATCAATAAAATTTGTTCCAATTATTTTGGCTTGATCCAGGAATACCTGAGGGTCTGAGCAATTTCTTCGAATCCTTAGCATTTGACCCTTAGGTATATTGATTAGCCACGGGTCATGATGGCAGCTATCCACGGGGATATAGCTGTTTCTCTGGACCGGCTTAAAGTGTGTTTTGGTTTTCAGTTGATTATGATCCATAGTGATCTCCAGATCAAGAAACTGAATACTTATATTGCTAATAGTGTAGGTAAGCTTTATGTTTTTCTGATTATGGTTTACTTTATCAAAAAATTTAGTTAGGGAGTCCTCATCACCTTTCCACATGATGATGCAGTCATCTATAAATCTTCTGTAGAGTGTAAGCTGTTCAGGCATGTTCTCATATATAGTCGAATCTTCCCACTCAGACATGAAGATGTTAGCTACATTGGGTGCATATTTAGCACCCATTCCTATACCGTTAAGTTGCCGATAATACTCTGACTTGTTTCAGAAGTAGTTGTGCTGTAGCCCATATGCCAAGCATCTCAAAATAAATCGTTTTTGTTTAGATACAAGATGACCAAAGTTATTCAGCGCCCATTTGGTGGCCCCAATGGCTTCCTCATGATTCATCACAGTGTACAGTGATGCCACATCGACTGTGGCTAACAAATAACTGCAATCAGGTTCCATTACTGTACTCTCAAGGATTTGTATCAGATGCTTTGTATCCCTGAGGTACGCCCTTGTTTGGGGCACTAATGGCTGAATGAATTTATCCACATACTCTCCTAGACGTGAGTTGATGGATTGGATCCCATTTATAATGGGTCGTCCAGGGGTTTTTTCGGGATCCTTGTGGACTTTGGGAACTGTATATATAATGGGTACTCATAAAATAATAATAGTGCAGCGCAAAACAAACAATTTTAAACTATACATACAGAAAGTTAAAACATATGATATATGATATATAATTAAAAATTATATAATAGAGTCCATATAAAGTGCTCAAGTGCAAAAAGATGATCCAAATCGGAATATAATAGTGCAAAAATCCAAAGGGTGATATCCAGAAGGAACCTCCACCAAATAGCAGGAATGGCCTCTCACCTTACAACTTCGACCTGCAATAGGTCACAAAGCATAGTCAGAGAACCACCTGTTCTCAGAGGACAGCAAGCAATGCAGCAGTAGAACCATGATATCAGTCAGACTCAGGATCAGGACATGGCAATCAGGGCATAAAAAACAAAGGAGAGGAAATCTAGTGCTCTCTGAAGCCAAAATACATTTATTTAAGAATAAAAAACGAATACACTCACTGTATAAGCACTCTCAAACGAGTGCAGCGAAACAGCATAAAACATCCATAAGAGCATGGGTTTCAGTCTAGGTCGGCGATCGCGGGTGACATCACATGTGGCCCCATCCCCTCGTACGACGTTACGTCCCTATGAGCGGGACTTCATCAGCGTGGGGTGAAAAAAGGCAGCATGCAAACGTCCCGCTGTCTAGGTATAAGAAGCCTGTGGCTGCCATGACACACCCACTAGTAATCAAGCCCTCCCATCAATCCTAATTAGACAACAAAGACTGTCAGCAAAGGAAGGCACAAACTGCACCATGATGGAAAAAAGTGACAGATTCGATCATAATGGGAAAAAGGAAACACATTCGATCGGAATACTATCAAAGGGCAGACTCCTAAATACCAAAAGTTATATATATGCAATAAGGATAGAAATCCTCAAAGGCAAAAAAGACCCCTTTAAAAAGAAATCTTACATAAAAAATATAAATGACGTCAGCCACGATCGCACACCCAAATTACATAAAATACATCAAAAACACATATGTAAATCCTTATATATTAACCCATTAAGGTCTCGAAAAGGAACACTACGTGTAACAGATAGATACTGGACATAAATGTTAAGAATATTAAAATAAAAATATTAATAATATTAAAATATATATATATATATAAAATATAATATATACAAAATATAATTAAAAATATTTAAAAATATTTAAAAATATACAGATACATAAGAAAGGGGGGATTATCTATTGGAAATGAAACAATTAAGGTCAAACTCTACATTTAAACCAGCTGGCGAGGATACTTTAGTCTCATATATCCAATAAGACTCACGCCGACTCAATTGGCGGATGTAATGCCCCCCTCGCCAATGTTTTGTAACTTTTTCAATGCCCCAGAATTTTAACCCTTTGGGATTCCTCTGGTGACACTGCCTAAAGTGTTTAGATACATTGTGACTCCTAATACCCCTTTTGATATTGCTGATATGTTCCCCCACTCTCACATGCAATGCCCGTGACGTGCGACCCACATACTGCAAGCCGCACTCACACTCAAGCATATAAACTACGCCGATAGTATCGCACGTAATGAATTGTTTGATGGGATACTCTAACTGGGTCACATTGGAACAGAAAGACTTCCGTTTCTTAATATGCTGTTTGACATGCTTGCAGGTCGCACAGCGACCGCAAGCATAAAATCCAGATAGGAAGTCAAAAAGTTTTGGCTGTGCAACAACTGGCGGGTCAATTACACCAGGGGCTAGACTATCCCTCAGGGAGGGGGCTTTTCTATAGATGAATTGTGGCCGATCCGGAAGGGCCGGACCCAAAACAACATCGCCCTTCAAGATGGGCCAGTGTTTGGCCACTATTTTTTCAAATTTCTTATACTGAATGTTATAGTCAAGCACCATTTTGAAGTTAGATGGCTCCTTATAAGTAATGGGTGGTTTGTCAGCTACAATAACACTCCTCTCTAACAGCCTAACTTTTTCCATTTCTTGCATAATCAAGGGGCGAGAGTAACCTTTAGACACAAATCGATTAGATAATTCCTGCGACTGGGCCAGATAATCCGACTCCAGGGTGCAATTCCTGCGGAGCCTCACAAACTGGCCTTGCGGGATATTGCATAGCCACAGACGATGGTGACAACTTGACAAAGGAATATATCCATTACGATCAACTGTTTTTAAATAATTTTTGGTTAAAAGCACATTATCTGACTTGAATATCTCAAGGTCAAGGAAGTTTATCTTATCATGGGAGACTGTCCAAGTTAAAACTATATTCTTGGTATTAGAATTCAGTTTATCCATAAATAATTGTAATGAGGGCAGGTCACCCTCCCAGACCATGATAAGGTCATCAATGTACCTACGGTAACACCGCAACTGGTGCGGTCTATCTTGGAAAACAACGTCACGCTCCCAGTGCGCCATAAAGAGATTGGCCACACTGGGAGCGAAACGGGCTCCCATAGCAACTCCACATTGCTGAAGAAAGAATTCTTTATTAAACCAAAAATAATTTCTTAACAAACAAAATTTAAGGCAATCCAGCAAGAACTGCACATGATCGTAGCTAAGGTCGGAGGACTCTAACGCCCAACGAACCGAAGTCAAGGCTGCTTCGTGATCGATGATGGTATAGAGCGACCCTACATCTGCAGTCACAAGAATGGTATTGGGAGTGCAGGGGATAGTATCCAAAATCTGAATGATCTGTTTAGTATCCCTGAGGTAAGCAGGCAACCTACATACAAGGGGTTGTAGAAAAACATCAAGATATTGTCCCAGTCGGGAACTGACGGAATCTATGCCGTTTACAATAGGGCGGCCAGGAGGCCTTTCAGCATCCTTATGTAATTTCGGTAGAAAGTAGATAATGGGAGTCCGGCAGTAAAAAGGATCTAAATAAGAGGCCTCCTTACTGTTCAGAACACACTTACCCTTACCCACTTCCACCAAAGAATGCAGCTCATTTTTATACATCACCATAGGATCACCCCGCAATACAGAATAAGTACTACGGTCGCTCAAAAGTCTGCTCATCTCCTCGAAATAATAAGCCTTACTGAGCACAACAAGCCCCCCCCCCCCTTATCAGCGGGACGAATCACTATATCATTCCGTTTTTCTAGTGATAGAATTCCACGCTTAATACATTGAGAATCTTTCACTCTCTTGATGTTGAGACTTTCCAAATCTTTACACACCATATTGCGAAAGACATCAAGATGCCTAGTATCTGTATATTGTGGGTTAAAAGTAGAGCGGTTCCTAAGATTCGAATGACCCAGAGTAATCCCAAAGGAATTCCTCTCTATTGGATTAGACAAGAAATACTTTTTCATATTCAGAATTGCACCCTGGAGTCGGATTATCTGGCCCAGTCGCAGGAATTATCTAATCGATTTGTGTCTAAAGGTTAATCTCGCCCCTTGATTATGCAAGAAATGGAAAAAGTTAGGCTGTTAGAGAGGAGTGTTATTGTAGCTGACAAACCACCCATTACTGATAAGGAGCCATCTAACTTCAAAATGGTGCTTGACTATAACATTCAGTATAAGAAATTTGAAAAAATAGTGGCCAAACACTGGCCCATCTTGAAGGGCGATGTTGTTTTGGGTCCGGCCCTTCCGGATCGGCCACAATTCATCTATAGAAAAGCCCCCTCTCTGAGGGATAGTCTAGCCCCTGGTGTAATTGACCCGCCAGTTGTTGCACAGCCAAATCTTTTTGACTTCCTATCTGGATTTTATGCTTGCGGTCGCTGTGCGACCTGCAAGCATGTCAAACAGCATATTAAGAAACGGAAGTCTTTCTGTTCCAATGTGACCCAGTTAGAGTATCCCATCAAGCAATTAATTACGTGCAATACTATCGGCGTAGTTTATATGCTTGAGTGTGAGTGCAGCTTGCAGTATGTGGGTCGCACGTCACGGGCATTGCATGTGAGAGTGGGGGAACATATCAGCAATATCAAAAGGGGTATTAGGAGTCACAGTGTATCAACACTTTAGGCAGTGTCACCAGAGGAATCCCAAAGGGTTAAAATTCTGGGGCATTGAAAAAGTTACAAAACATTGGCGAGGGGGACATTACATCCGCCAATTGAGTCGGCGTGAGTCTTATTGGATATATGAGACTAAAGTATCCTCGCCAGCTGGTTTAAATGTAGAGTTTGACCTTAATTGTTTCATTTCCAATAGATAATCCCCCCTTTCTTATGTATCTGTATATTTTTAAATATTTTTAATTATATTTTGTATATATTATATTTTATATATATATATATTTTAATATTATTAATATTTTTATTTTAATATTCTTAACATTTATGTCCAGTATCTATCTGTTACACGTAGTGTTCCTTTTCGAGACCTTAATGGGTTAATATATAAGGATTTACATATGTGTTTTTGATGTATTTTATGTAATTTGGGTGTGCGATCGTGGCCGACGTCATTTATATTTTTTATGTAAGATTTCTTTTTAAAGGGGTCTTTTTTGCCTTTGAGGATTTCTATCCTTATTGCATATATATAACTTTTGGTATTTAGGAGTCTGCCCTTTGATAGTATTCCGATCGAATGTGTTTCCTTTTTCCCATTATGATCGAATCTGTCACTTTTTTCCATCATGGTGCAGTTTGTGCCTTCCTTTGCTGACAGTCTTTGTTGTCTAATTAGGATTGATGGGAGGGCTTGATTACTAGTGGGTGTGTCATGGCAGCCACAGGCTTCTTATACCTAGACAGCGGGACGTTTGCATGCTGCCTTTTTTCACCCCACGCTGATGAAGTCCCGCTCATAGGGACGTAACGTCGTACGAGGGGAAGGGGCCACATGTGACGTCACCCGCGATCGCCGACCTAGACTGAAACCCATGCTCTTATGGATGTTTTATGCTGTTTCGCTGCACTCGTTTGAGAGTGCTTATACAGTGAGTGTATTCGTTTTTTATTATTAAATAAATGTATTTTGGCTTCAGAGAGCACTAGATTTCCTCTCCTTTGTTTTTTATGCCCTGATTGCCATGTCCTGATCCTGAGTCTGACTGATATCGTGGTTCTACTGCTGCATTGCTTGCTGTCCTCTGAGAACAGCTGGTTCTCTGACTATGCTTTGTGACCTATTGCAGGTCGAAGTTGTAAGGTGAGAGGCCATTCCTGCTATTTGGTGGAGGTTCCTTCTGGATATCACCCTTTGGATTTTTGCACTATTATATTCCGATTTGGATCATCTTTTTGCACTTGAGCACTTTATATGGACTCTATTATATCATTTTTAATTATATATCATATATCATATGTTTTAACTTTCTGTATGTATAGTTTAAAATTGTTTGTTTTGCGCTGCACTATTATTATTTTATGTCAATGTGAGGTGTTTTATTTGAATTTACCTTAGTGCTGGCTCGCATTTTTTAGTTTATATTTACATTCCAGCGCTGAATAATTTTTCTTTATTAGTATATAATGGGTACTCGACACACATCCGGTATTAAGTATTTAGTTTCTCTTTTATTCAACACACCTTTTTCTCTTCCTTTATGGATCAATAGCTCCTCTTTGTATTCTCCTGTCGGATTGGATCATAATTTGATATAAGTGTTAGTATCCTCCAATTGTTTGGCCAATTCCTCATAATAATAGTCCTTAGATAAGACCACAATGGCCCCACCCTTATCGGCTGGTCTTATAATGACTTCTTTGTTTTCTTCCAGCAGCTTAATACCCTTATGTATAGCCATAGGGTTGGGTATTTTCTTCACTTTGAGTTGGTCCAAATCCCTCAGGACCATTTTAGAGAATACCTCTACATGTTGGTTGTTTAATACTTGGGGATTAAAAAGTGATTTGTTTCTTAAATGGCTATGTTCAACTCTTCCTGGCATATTAGGTACTGCTTGGTACGTTATTGGCTGCGTTAGCATGTACTTTTTTATGTTTAATTTGCGTGTAAACTTTTTAATGTCCACGTATACATCAAATTTGCTCAAATTGCGCTTGGGGGCAAACTTGAGGCCCTTGTCAAGCGTAATCAATTCAGTTGGACTTAAATCTATCCCACTTAAATTAATGATGCCTTCTCCTACTGGACTTTCCTTCTTTTTGTGTCCCCCTCTGCATCCCCTCTTTGATTTGGGCTTCGACAATATGTGGCTTCCCTTTGTCGCAAGGGAGGAGACCTCTCTTCCCAGCGATAATCTAAAAAAGAAGAAGAACGGGGATCCACATCCTCTCTGTAACTGGATAGTGGCTCATATTGATTATGAGTCGGTTTTGGACTTCTTCTTACATCATATTGGCAGTGTTCATTATTTGGTGGGTCCCTTTGTTGATGTGAGTAGGGGTGTCCCCCTGCGTACTGATATTGTTGGGGTACATGATAATCCCTTGGGTCTCTTCTATCCTGGTTGTAATAGTAAGGGTCATACTGATACCCTTGTGGATTTCCCCCTTGTGATCCCTGCTGTTTTTTTGGGGGATTAGGTGGTTTTTGGTTACCCTTGTTCTTCCAATTCGGTTTTCTTGGAGATTTAGACCGGGGTTTACCATTATTTTTGTTATTTTTCCATCATTGTTTCGGTGTTCTCGGCTCATTATGTTCAGCTCTTGATGATCTGGGTGGATCAATGGGATGATCTCTTGGATGTCTACTATGGTCATCCTCATACGATCTCCCTGGTTCAGGTGTTCTATATCTCAATTCTCTCTCAGGTGAGATAATCCGTACCTCCCTGTCAGGTGAAGAAGATACTGATCCATCCTCGCCATGTTTCAAATTAAGTTGCCATTTGAATGTTTGGTGTAGACGATAGTCATTAGTATCCCTAAGATACTTCCTCCTTTTCCGTTGCTTTATTTCAAGGTCCTTTTGTTCCAAGACCTTATTTAGTTGACTCGTAAGTGTTGCGAAAGATGGAGTGTCTTTGTGACTTTCCAAGGAAGTTTTGCAATCTGCTATTTGTTTATTCATATTAGCAATTTTTGTTGTTTCCTTTTTATGAGGAAATGCAAAACTTCCAGCCCTTTTTCATTGAAGAACTTGTACCATTCTTCAATGGATTCATTATCCATTAACCCATCATTGATGGGAACATCCCATCTGAGTCTTCTTGGGACTATTCTTTCTTTGATATATTGCTCATGTGTTTTGAGGTCCCACCAAACACTGACTTTTTTCTCCATCAGGTGCCCGAATTTCCTAAAATTAGTATCCAGGTCACCCATTTGAGAAATAATTTTGGTGGTAAAAACTTCTTTCAAATCAATAGTACGATTTTCCATAAAATTAAAAATATCCATAATTGCAGCTAATAGTGGTAATAGGTAAAAATAAAAATATTATAAAAATCAGAGCTTTTTTTCTCAGAAAATAGGTGAAGGAACTCAACCATGACCCGTTCAGATTTCACAAACAGTAGAAGGGTCTTAAAGGGGCATTAAATACCAGGATTGCATTACATACAGAATGCAGAGTTCAGGTGGTTACACACAGAGTGCAGAGCTGTCACTTGTAAACACAGAAACCAGACTTTTGTGTTTACAAGTGATTGTGGTGAGCGGGCACCAAAGGGTCTGAGCCAGAGGTGGTGGAACTGAGTTCCCCCAAGTTCCCCCTGAAAAAAAGCCCTGATAAAAATAAACTACAGCGCTATTAAATTAATAATTTCAGGTGCACCTTATAAAAAAACAAATAATATAGCTGCTATCTGGGTGATACCAAATCAATACAGTGAAAAATTATATATATATAGATGCGCTAATATTAACTTATAAGTGACAAACGTACAAACTAATCAGGGAGAATCAATCTCCATAAACTGTGAATGTGACACTGAATACACAATTATCATGTGGCAAATCCTCAAACATGTGCACAATGATTAACAAAAAAAAGAGTCCCAATCAGGAAAAACATACGGTGCCTTCCTTCACTATGAATGCAGATCCAACACTTCACCGCTGTACTCAGATGAACGGGCACTCAAAGGCAGGTATGAATATGAAAGGAAGAAAAAGAAAGCCTCATTGCGCAATAATCAAATCAAATGGATAATGCGATCCAATACATCAACATATGCACTCACGAATCCCTGCTTTGTGTAAGCATGAAACGCCGCTCAGTATGCAGTCTCCTCAATTCGATCCGATGGACTCGGATTCGATCGCAGGCTCCTCCCTACGCGTTACGTCACAGGCACGAGACTTAATCATGGGTTCCTACGTGCTGAGGACAGCTTGTGCTTTAAATAGCCACCTCGCCGTCAGCGTGTCATTAATGTGAACAACAAGGGGAAAGGCAAACATCATTGGGGCAAACAAGCTTATTGACATAGCGGTGTTGTATGTGAGATCAAATGCAGATACATGGATAAACATAAATTTAATATGTAACTTTAAAACCATTAGTGTAAACTAATACATTTATACATTTTATAAAAAACTGCTAAATACAGCCCTCTAGTGGCTGAATACCAAACTGAACATATGGTATTATAAAACACATTCCATACTGGTTATTTGTTAAAAGGTTAAAATAGAGAATTAAATTAGTACATGTAGATCCGCACTATTAATAGCTTTCTTTTTCTTCCTTTCATATACATACCTGCCTTTGAGTGCCCGTTCATCTGAGTACAGAGGTTAAGTGTTGGATCTGCATTCATAGTGAAGGAAGGCACCGTATGTTTTTCCTGATTGGGACTCTTTTTTTTTTCTAATCACTGTGCAAATGTTTGAGGATTTGCCACATGATATATGTGTATTCAGTGTCACATTCACAGTTTATGGAGATTGATTCTCCCTGATTAGTTTGTACATTTGTCACTTATAAGTTAATATTAGCGCATCTATATATATATATAATTTTTCACTGTATTGATTTGGTATCACCCAGGTAGCAGCTATATTATTTGTTTTTTTATAAGGTGCACCTGAAATTATTAATTTAATAGCGCTGTAGTTTATTTTTATAGTATAGAAAGACGTACCTACCCTCGGGATCTACCTGTAACGATACGCCAAATTAGGTTTAGGTCTATGGATCGCAACTGCGGAGACTTCTCAGGTTCGAACCCAGGTTTCACTCTTAACTCAGTTAAGAGTTTGGGTTCTATCATCACAGCCTCAGTAAAGTATATGGCGCTTATTCCAGCATAAGCAACAATAAAGTAAATCTTGGTATTAATGGTATAGATCAGGTATAGGGATAGGAGTATCCGCAGTACTGGGACTGCACACTAGGGGTCAGACTGACCAGAGAGAGTGAGCTCAGTGGTACTGGTATAGTACAGACAGGACTGGGTTCCTTATAGACAAAATAGTCTACACAACATAGTTCATTGGTTAATACTGATAGTTACTGACATCATTGGCAGAGCATAATGGTGAGTACATCTGTAGAGGGGTTAAGTGTATCTGCGTACTGAGTAACCTTGAGGTGCAATCCTCATAACTTGAATATACTAGTAGTGAACTCAGGCATGGATGCGAGCATCAGGCATGGTGAACGGTTCTTAGTTATTTGTATCTATAGCAGTGAGCATAACATGAGAGCTGTAGTTCAGGATTAGGGAACTCCAAAGTACTTGATAAGTTTAGCAATAAACTCAGGCATGGAAGCAAAGCGACAAGCATGGAGAGTGGTGCATATGATTGGTATCTATAGCAGTAAGCATAACATGAGAGCTGTAGTTCAGGCTTTAGGGAAACTCCATAGTACTTGATAGGAATAGCAATAAACTCAGGCATGGAAGCAAAGCAACAAGCATGGAGAGCAGTGCATAGTAATTGGTATCTATAGCAATGAGCTCTAACATGAGAGCTGTAGTTGAGACTTTAGGAACACTCCATAGCACTTGATAGCATTAGCAGTGAACATAAACTTGGAAGCAAGCGACTAGCATGGAGAGCAGTGCATAGTAATTGGCATCTATAGCAATGAACTTTAACATGAGAGCTGTAGTTGAGGTTTTAGAAGTACTCCATAGCACTTGATAGACTTAGCAGTGAGCATAGGCATGAAGGCAAAGCGACAAGCATAGAGAGCAGTGCTTAGTAATTGGTTTCTATAGCAGAGTACTTGCGGTTAGAGATAGCTGGGCATGTATGAGCGTCCTGGGAGCCTGGACCTGGTTGATGTGAACGGTGGCGCCGTGCAAGGAGTTCTGATGGTCCAGTTCAGGAAGCTGGGAGCTGAAAGCAGGTGAGCCTGGAAGCCCAGCTGACAGTGGCGTTCTGTCAGCAATAGAGGAACGCCATACTGTCAGTGCTGGGGGTTTAAATAGGCCGCGCTAGAGCGGACCAGGAAGTACCACTAGGTGGCGCACCTCCGCAACCACCGTGGAGCACAAGGCTGCAGGAAGTGAGAGGAACTTCAGAAAGACGGATGTCAGTTGTAAGGGAAAGAACCAGCTATAGTTGAAATTAGTGCAGAGTTATTAGGGAGGCGTTACACTATCTTAGCATCTATATATGTATATTGGGTGCCCCGCCGAATCAGGACACTCACTCCCCTCGAGTACACCGTGTGGGTGGAATGGTATTGGTGGCAAAACTGTCTGACCGCAATTTTTGGAGTGGACCCCGGTGGAAAATGAGTCTCCTGTAGACAAATCACCTCTGCACCCAGCCTCTTATTGGCATGCATCATCTCCAGGCGTTTAACCGGGCCATTTAAGCCTCGGACATTCCATGAGAGGCATCTGGTTAACTTAGAGTCTAGACATTGTGTTGAAAACATACTAGGAGCAGGATAATATACTATCAGCGTACATAAGTGAAAGTGACCTCGAGCAGAGTTATAGACCGCCCAGACAACAAGAGTCAGATCAAAATCATTCAACAGACTGTAAGACTGGGACAGGCTCACGGTATCATAGGTATATAGAGTGCGGGCCAGGGAAAACAAAAAAGTAAGTAGTCTGTAAAAATTGACATCCAGGGAGCAGGTCATGGTGAAATCTTCTCTCAACAGAGGCAAATGCAAATCAGCCAACATGGCTAGGGTAACTCAGTCACGGAATTGGTCAGGGCCTAATACAACCCTTCCGGGGGCAACAGTGGAAGTGCACCACAGTGTCTTAAAGCTTCTCAACAGCAAAACTCTGGGCCTTAGTAACCAAAGTAACCGCCTTACAACTGACAGCTTGGAAGAGGTAAATGCATTTCACGTTAATATAGGTCTGCACATCCTCAGTCCGCAGGACGTCTGACCCTAGCCTCTCAGATCGATTGCTCTTCTCGATCTAGCCACTGTGCAGCAGTGATAGGGGAATCAAAAAATTGCACTGAGCCAAACACCTCCACCCGCAGATGGGCAGGGTACAACATTGGGTATTTCAAATCCAGGTCTCTCAGTCGGCGTTTAACATCCAGGAACTTGCCCCTTTTCTTCTGAAGTTCAGCAGAAAAGTCCAGAAATAGAGAAACTTTGGCATTGTCAATCTTAAGGGCAGTCGGATTGATTCTGGCATTGTATAGTGTAGCATCTCTGTCCCGGTAGTGTAAGAATTTAAACAAAAATGGCCTCGGGGATGGCACCCTGTGTGCGCGTTCAACAGAGAACATGGGAGAGAATGCCTCCCACCCGAATGCAGCAATCAGCCATTTCCCAATGAACTCCACAGGGTTCTTCCCTTCCATTTTTTCCGGCAGGCCTATGGCCCTCACATTGGGCCAGATCCTCAAAAGAGATACACAGGCGGATCTGCTGTTCCGCCTGCGTATCCCTGTTTCTATCTTTGGAACTGATCCACAGAATCAGTTTCCAATAGATAGGCAGAAGATCCGACATGTGTAAGGGACTTACACTGCCGGATCTTAGGATGCAGTACCGCATCCGCCGCTGGGGGCATTTCGAGTCTAAATGCCGCTTCGGGTATGCAAATTAGCACTTACGGAGATCCTTTTCAGCTTCGTTTTTACTCTGTAAGTTTTAAGTTGCATGTGTAAAATTAGGGCTGCTTTTACAAAGTGTAAACTGTTTACACCTTGTAAAAGTAGACCCTTCTTTCTCGCGACGCTGTTTTTGTTTTGTTTTTTTATTTATTTTTTGCCCACCGTAACTTTTTTTTTTCCCGACGCAACTTTTTTTACCCGGCGCGATTCACAAAACTCGGCGTAACGTAAAACCGCGCAAGGCACGTCGGGAAAATGACGTCGGGAGCATGCGCAGTACGTCCGGGAGCGCGCCTAATTTAAATGGGACTCGCCCCATTTGAATAGGAACGCCTTGCGCCGGCCGGATTTAAGTTACACAGCCGAAAATTTCTAGGCAAGTGCTTTGTGGATCAGGCACTTAGGTAGAAATTTTCCGGCAGTGTAACTTAAATGGGAATTTTTAAGTTACGGCGGCTGGCTGTGGATCTGGCCCATTGTTTCTTCTCATCCTGTTCTCTAATTCTTCTAACCGAGATGAGTGTTGATCAATTAAGTGATTATTGTAGGCGAGGTCCCTCTGCATAGGCCCCATATCATCTTCAATGGTGCTCACCCTTTCCTCCAGAGCAGAGGTCCTTTCCCTCATCTTTTGGGCATCTTGTCTAGGGAACGAGATTTCAGACTTCATCCCCTTTATTTCTGTAGTCAGGACCGCAATAGATACATTGCATGATGTCACTGCAGCAAATATATCCCGCAGCGTGGGCTCCCCCTCTAGATTAGGGCTCTCTGTGCCTTGGGGCCTAACAGAAGCAGGGTTTGGAGTGCTCACTGTGTCCCACACTAGTCCGGCCTGCACCGAGTCTTCCAGAGGCACTGTATCATCTGCTTCAGACCCTCCACCTGGTGAATCCTCCGGAGTGCTGGAGGATGCCACCGGATCCTTTACCAGAGGCTTAGAGCAGTGTTTCCCAACTCCAGGCCTCAAGGCACACCAACAGGTCCTGTTTTCAGGCTTTCCATTATTTTGCACAGGTGATTTGATCAGTTTCACTGCCTTAGTAATTACCACAGTCGTTTCATCTGAGGGAAATCCTGAAAACATGACCTGTTGGTGTGCCTTGAGGACTGGAGTTGGGAAACACTGGCTTAGAGAATAGGTTTTTAGCAGCCTCGCGGTGCTTCTCTTTGGCTGTGTGGCCTGCATACGTGCCATTTTGAGACATGAGTTCTGCAGGCTTGTTCACAAGCTGGCGTTTACCGGATGACATCGTGGGACAAATTCGCCGGGAAAGGTACATATACGTTCCTGGGACCGTAAGGGGTTCTCCGGTGTGCTTTAGGGCGACCGGATTCTTCTTCCACAGGAGTTTTGAAAGGATTATCGGCGGAGCTCACTTCAGATGCGTCCGGCTACATCCGCTGCCTGGCCACGCCCCCTTATGGATGAATGTTTGAAGGACTAACAGAAAAGCTGTGAAGTTAATAGAAAACAGAGGAGCATGCCGAGTAATGATATAGATATAAATGGTCTTTTCTATTGTTAATAAAATTGTGTGGGAACAACAAATCAGCTTTAGACCCATTTCACACAGGCGATTTTCAGGCGTGCTTTTGGGCTTAAAATAGCTGTAAAACGCCTGAATAACGGGTCACCCGCAGTCTCAGTGTGAAAGCCCTAAGACAGCTGTGCCCAACCTTCTGAAGCCCGAGGGCCACTTAAAGCGAATTAGTAACCAGTCGCGGGCCACAATGAGCGGAGTGAGCAGATGACAGGTCTGTGTCCAGTCTACATGTGTCATGCAGGCACAGCCCAATCTACTCTATGGGCTCTCTGATCCAATCAGATAAAAAGGGACAGATCCACTTCTGTTTTTTTAGCAGATCGGATTGGAGGTAGGCAGGTGTAAACGGACAAAAGTCTGTTTACATCTGCCGATCCATAGAAGTGAACAGAGGGTCCGATTGGTCGATTGCTTGGAAGGGGCCTAAGACTGATGGTCGCTGGTCTATTGCGGTGTAATGTACCTGTGGTTTTACCGCGGTTAGCTGCACTTTGCCATAGACGTCTATTATATCTTGCAAGTGTGGTGCACTTTCTGAAAAGCCGCTTGCTTCCTCTACCGCCGGCTTTATTTACAACACCGATGCTCTCAGATGCAAGGTCGGCAACCTGCAATCTGGGCTTGCCAACCAGCCATCCCAGAGCAGGAGGTCGCGTGCCACATCAGAGGGCTCCGTGGGCCACAGGTTGGGCACCCCTGCCCTAAGGCGATGCGCTGGCAGGATGTTAAAGGAGCTGCAGAGGTGTTTTTCAGGTGGTTTCAAGCCTTTTCCGGTTGCTAGCGTGGGTTAAAAGTTTCCCGCTAGCGGCCGAATACCTCAGCAAAAACGACGGTAAAGCGCTTCTAAAAATAGCGGCGCTTTAGCGCCGACGCCACTCGCGCCCCAGTGTGAAAGCAGACTTTTTTTTATATAATCAAGTTTTATTTTGTTTCAATTATTAACAACATTCCATACAACATTGTACTTTCTTATGTTCAATCGTTTACATAATAGACACAAACATTGCAGGAAAAAAAACTAGACAAAATTGTCCTATCACAAGCTAATCAATTATTCTTACCCCCCCCCCCTCCCCCAGACAAAAAAAAAAGAAGAAGGAAAAACAAAATTTGAAGAAGAGTAGAAAAAAAATAGATTATAGTTCACCTCCCTTCTTCCACTTCACCCCTAGCTACAGTGGAGTGTGTCTGCTCTATCCATACACACTTCATTCCTTCTAGTTGAGTACTTAAGTCATGTGTTCTCCAACTGTGTCCTTCTATGCCCCGAGAAAAAAGGAGAAAGGAAAGAGAGGGGAGGAAAAAAAACCTGTCCCACTTCCAAGGAGGCCACTGGTGGCCGTTGTGTCTATTCTTTTTATGTGAGGAAAAAATATATATATATTTTATTTAAAATTAAATAATTTAAAATATTAAAATAGTGATTGAATAGTAATAGTGATTAAAATTGTGTCTAGTGTTGACTGCCGTGGTTATATGTGTCGGCTCTTTTGGCCTGTTTCCAGACTGGAACACGCAAATTTAGAGATGGGGAGAAAGAAATAAGGCCCCTTTCACATTGAGGAGTTTTTCAGGCGGTACAGCGCTAAAAATAGCGCTGCTATCCCGCCTGAAAAACTCCTGCCCAGCTACCTCAATGTGAAAGCCGAAGGGCTTTCACACTGAGGCGATGCGCTGGCGGGAGACAAAAAAATCTCCTGTCAGCAGCATCTTTGGAGCGGTGAGAGGAGCGGCGTGTATACCGCTCCTTCACCGCTCCTTCCCATTGAAAACAATGGGAAACCGCGGCAATACCGCCCGCAATGCGCCTCTATATAGGCGCATTGCGGGCGGTATTAACCCTTTATCGGCCGCTAGCGGGGGTTAATACCGCACCGCTAGCGGCTGATTTCCACGGCAATCCCGGCGGTATAGCGCCGCTACTTTTAGCGGCGTTATACCGCCACCGCAGCTCCTGCCTCAGTCTGAAAGGGGCCTAAAGGAAAAAAAAATAGTAATTTAAGGTTAGAAAATTAACATTATTAAAATAATACTTAAATTAAATAATTATAATGATATTTAAGATTGAACCTCGTGTTTGATTATTGTTTCGCCGTGATTGTGTGCATCGGCTCTCTTGGCCTATTCCCTATACTAGAATTGCCACACGCAAATAAAAGAAAAAAAAAAGAAAAATAAGTCAAAGTTAAATAAGATAAATCCCTGGTTTATTTATTCTTCCCCCCTCTACCAAAATCCCATAAGAGGCCACAAATGGCCATAGTGTTAAAGATATGTATTTATTCCTGATGGCAATATCTTCAATCGTGCTTGCCTTCTGAACTACTTCCCCTCCCCATAACCCCCCCATATAATAATAGAGAAAAAAAAACAGAACATAATATGCTCTTAGTGACAGTGTTCAACCTCTATCCTGGTTCTACTTTAGGTCCCTCCTATCCTATATTTACCCTACTCCTATTTCCCCCCCCCACCCCGCCTTACCATCCCTATTTCCACATGACTGAACTCCCTCTCTCCCTCCTTGGGCAGACTTCCCACTCCACACTCTCAGATCTGTGGAAAAAAGGACTTCAACCTGGTCAAGGTTCATGTTTTAACTCCTTATTCTTCCGTACCTAAAACCATATGCGACTACACTGGGGACCTCATGAGTCTGTTACGCCCCCTGCTTTCCCACTCCATTTCTCTTATCCTTGGCCCATTTCAGGTGCATACTGTATCCAGCCTGCTCATATCGTCTCAAATTCCCCTTTTTTGTCCGTCACTACTTGAATCCACCTTTCAGCTTCCATTATCCGATTGCCTTCTTTTTTCCAATCCACTAGAGTTGGACAGGCGATCTGCTTCCAAAATCTGGGGATTAATAATTTTGCTGCGTTCAGTAAGTGTAGTGTAATGCTCCTCCTGTAGGCTTTAATAGGGTCAGACGTTCCATGGAATAGGAAGCATAGGGGCGTAAACTCCATAGGTGTCGGGGTCAACCTCTCAATTCATGGTGCTACTGCTTCCCAGAATGTTTTAATCCTGGGGCATTCCCACCACAGGTGGAAAAATGTACCCCTTTGCTCACACCCTCTCCAACACCGGGCATCTGCCGTTGGATACATCCGATTTAATCTGACTGGTGTCCTATACCACCTTGTCATAAATTTATAGGCCATTTCCTGAACAGATGAGCTTATAGATGTGGAATAAGTTTATTTAATAATTGTTTTAATTTGTTCATCTGACAGTGCCTTATTTAATTCTCTTTCCCATTCCCTTATGAAGTATGGTACTTTACTCTTTTGGGAGCCTAATATCAATCTGTACATCTGAGACAACAAGTGCCTAGTGTCCCCCAAATGCACACACTGACCCTCAAACGCCGTAATTGAGTTTAATGGTCTCAATGGGGGTTCCATCTTGTTAAAGAATCCTGTCATTTGGTAATATCTCCATCCTGCAGTGGGTATGTTCCCTAGGGCTGTAACCAAATCCTGATAAGTTG
Source organism: Rana temporaria (assembly GCF_905171775.1). NCBI lineage: Eukaryota > Metazoa > Chordata > Amphibia > Anura > Ranidae > Rana > Rana temporaria. Next base: position 65,911,301 of record NC_053494.1, read on the forward strand.
CTAGGGTTCCCTGCGGGGCGAATTTACCACATGTGGTATCTCCCCCCCGTCCCCATGCCCCCAGGAATCCCCCCTGCTCCCCCGGTGGAAACCATAGAAATCCCTCCAGTGGGGCCACCCGGGGTGAATACTCTCCCCTTTTATTCAGCCTATCCCATATTGACAAGGAATTCAAGGTCATAGGAGATGTCCATTTCGAGAGTCCTCTTGACATACTCAAGATCCAAGGGGCCCCGGCCAAGTTCCTCCCCGCTATTGTTTTTTCCAGTGGGACCCACCTTTTGTTAGAGGAGTCATGGCACCAATTTAGAATTCGGACCAGTGACATTGCCTTGTAATATACTGCTATGTCTGGAAGCCCCATTCCTCCCTCTACCTTACTCCTGCACATGATGTCATAAGCCAGCCTTGGTCGTTTGTCATTCCATACAAATGCTACAAATGCCTTCTGTATCTGTTTAACAAAGGTTTCTGGCAGTTTGATCGGAACTGTATGTAGTATGTATATAATTCTAGGCAAAATACACATTTTAATAGCACTCACTCTTCCAAACCATGTCAGATAATGTCCCGTCCATTTCTTTAGGTCCCCCACTATCCTGGCCAATAGGGATACGTAATTAAGGTTATATAAAAAAATGTTGATATGCGGTAATGTGTACCCCCAGATAGAACAAGGAGTCCTTCTTCCATACGAAGGGGTACGCCCTCCTCAGCGTCCTCGTCATCTCTTGAGGTACATGGCTGGGTAAAAGTATTGATTTTTCAAAATACATTTTGAAATTAGACAGAAGCCCATATCTGCCCACTTCCTGCATTAGAGCTGTTAAAGATATCTGTGGTGTTGAGAGGTAGAACAATAAGTCATCGGCATAGGCCGATACTTTATGTTCCACTTCCCCAATACATGTGCCTACTATTTCCCTGTAACGGAATGACCCGGGACATCCAGAGACTTTGTGAGGATGGGGGATACTCCTGTGTCAGCGTCACTGATAACTCTTGGGTCTGAGTCCACCCTGTGCCTTTTGGGCATGGGGTGGCAAGTGAATCATAATTCATGTATAACATGAAATAGGACATCACGGATAGTTCGTATTGCAGGATTTTGAGATACTGCAAGATGTTGGATTGTTTTGGCGTGGATAGTGATTTACAGTATATTCCTTGATGCCTGCAAAGAATATTCTATGACTCATTTCTAGTGACATGCTAATTGCGTCAGGGCCTGGGAGACAGTCCATTGTCCTTGTGTAAAGGTGTTGTAGCGGACAGGTGTTAATCCCAGGTCTGCTCCCAGACCTATAATTATGCATACTAAATACTGCTTACGTGTGATAACACTGTCTAGAGCCTAGCCTATTGATGCTCAGAGGTGTCAAGCTGTATGCGGAGACGAAATGTCTGCCTATGAGACGGAGTGGGTGAAGGTGTTTTGTTGTTGATTAAGGAATGTTAAGTAATTACCCTTAGTGTGTGATTAGGGGGGTGGAGATCTCATTGTCCCTTTGAATACTGTCACATGGTTGTACTGTATAAAAAGCTGAGAAGAAACCATTAAAGTTATCATTACATTTGGAACAAGCACAGAGCTGTGTCTCGTCTTGATTCTGGGCAAATGAAATGGGATCGGGTCCTGTCGGTTGTAGTGTCGATAAGCTGTCGTGACTGGGATGGAAGGTCGTAAACGGTGGTGACCGTTACAGTGGTGGCACAGCAGTGGGATAATTCCATCCCTTAAAGGACGGCTACAAGGACACAGGACGATGGAGACGCTGTATGAACGGCTGAAGCTCTCTTCCCTCAAGGACTTACTGGAGAGCCGGGGCAGATCGGCCAGCAACCGTAAGAGAAGGGACATTATCGCACAACTTGTCGAAATGGATAGAGCCGAGAGGCCCAGCGTAACAGACAGGACACCCGATGAAGAGTTTTGGGACCGGGCTGTTAGACGTGGACTGGCACAGTATGGACCTAATCCTCCACCGGAGATCATAGACCGGGTTATAGCGGCTGTGGATGCCACTTGGCTAGAGCAAAGAGGTGCTGCAGCAGCAGAAGTCACAGCAGCACCAACTGAAGAGAGGGGAGAGGTACAGATGCCAGTCACCATGGAAGTGGAGTTCCAGGGATCCGGGGCAATTGGCCCCTCTCCCCAGCAACAAGCTGTGGTGGTAAAGCATTTACCCCCAGCTGAATCCCTGGCAGCAGGGCAGGATGATACTGGCTGCGGCACACAACTGCAGCTTGAGCTGACATCGGGGGATGGGACTGTGGTCTCCCCCCAAAGCGACCCAGCAGAAGAGCTGGCAACAGAGCAGAGCGCCACCAGCCTCTGCTCTCACCTAGCAGGAGAGGGAGTTCCTGTGGGAGTGGATGGGACTGTGGTCTCCACTCAAAGCGACCCAGCAGAAGAGCTGGCAACAGAGCAGAGTGCCACAAGCCTCTGCTCTCTACTAATGGAAGAGGGAGTTCCTGGGGCAGTGGATGGGACTGTGGTCTCCACTGACACAACCCCAGAAAATGGTGCGTCACCGAGACAGGAGGATGTTGGCTTGGCTTTGCAAGCATCGGGGGATTTTCACCTACCAGTGGATGGGACTTCAGTCTCCACTGGTATACCCCAGGAATGGTGGCCAGTTGGCCCAGATCCCCAACAGCATGATGGACTGAGCCCAGTCACCCTGTCTTCTCTCCAGCGGCTGAAAGGACTCCAGGGAGAAGGGCCAGTCCAGGCCTCTCCCCAGCGGCAGGCAGATTCTCTGAGAGAGACAGAGGTTGGCTGGGTGAGTAATGCTCTGTTTGGAGCCATTTATTTGGGGTACTGTATGGATACCAGCATTGGAGGACTGGATCTACTGACTGACTTCGGAGTCAACCCGTTCGGGGTCTCCTCCTGTGTCAGTCTCCCACCGAAAGGGGAGAGATGTAACGGAATGACCCGGGACATCCAGAGACTTTGTGAGGATGGGGGATACTACTGTGTCAGCATCACTGATAACTCTTGGGTCTGAGTCCACCCTGTGCCTTTTGGGCATGGGGTGGCAAGTGAATCATAATTCATGTATAACATGAAATAGGACATCACGGATAGTTCGTATTGCAGGATTTTGAGATACTGCAAGATGTTGGATTGTTTTGGCGTGGATAGTGATTTACAGTATATTCCTTAATGCCTGCAAAGAATATTCTATGACTCATTTCTAGTGACATGCTAATTGCGTCAGGGCCTGGGAGACAGTCCATTGTCCTTGTGTAAAGGTGTTGTAGCGGACAGGTGTTAATCCCAGGTCTGCTCCCAGACCTATAATTATGCATACTAAATACTGCTTACGTGTGATAACACTGTCTAGAGCCTAGCCTATTGATGCTCAGAGGTGTCAAGCTGTATGCGGAGACGAAATGTCTGCCTATGAGACGGAGTGGGTGAAGGTGTTTTGTTGTTGATTAAGGAATGTTAAGTAATTACCCTTAGTGTGTGATTAGGGGGGTGGAGATCTCATTGTCCCTTTGAATACTGTCACATGGTTGTACTGTATAAAAAGCTGAGAAGAAACCATTAAAGTTATCATTACATTTGGAACAAGCACAGAGCTGTGTCTCGTCTTGATTCTGGGCAAATGAAATGGGATCGGGTCCTGTCGGTTGGAGTATCGATAAGCTGTCGTGACTGGGATGGAAGGTCGTAAACTGTGGTGATCGTTACATTCCCCATTACTTCTAATCTTACAAAGAAATGGTTCTAGTATTAAAGCAAATATTAATGGTGAAAGTGGGCAGCCCTGTCTTGTTCCATTTTGCATATTAAGATAATCCGATATTGTGCCATTTACTTTAACCCTTGCTCTTGGGTCCACATAAAGGGCCATTCCCATCCCATCATGCGGTCCCCCAGGCCCACCCCCCTCAGGACTTCGCTCATAAAGCCCCAATTCACCCTATCAAAGGCTTTTTCAGCATCCATTGATAGTACGATCTTTGGGGCTTTCTCTGGCCCATTTTGCATCCAATGAATAAGGTGGAGTGCCCTGATGGTGTTGTTCCTTGCCTCACGTCTTTTCATAAATCCTGTCTGGTCCAGGTGAACTAAGTCCCCGGTATGTTCTTGTAATCGCAGAGCTAGGATTTTGGCCAGCAGTTTAGTGTCTTAGTTGAGCAGTGAAATAGGCCTATAATTGGCACAGTTCTGAGAGTCTTTCCCTTCTTTTGGGAGTACAGTGATATATGCCAACAGCGCTTCTGGAGGCAGCAGATTAGTTGCATTAATTGTGTTAAAATAATTGCACAACGGTTTTAACAACTCAGCTGAGTATTTTTTATAATAGGTATTTGTCAACCCATCCGGGCCAAGACTTTTTCCTGTCGGCAAGGCTGCTATTGCTCTGCTCAGCTCTTCCACTGTGATTGGATGTTCCATTTCTGCTGTAATTGTTTCCGATAGGGTAGGCATTGCTGACTCCCTGATATAATCTTGTATCTCTTCCCTTCCCTTAATAATAAACATAGATACTTTGCTCATAGGTTTTATGAGCAAGGGAACAAATGTGGGTGGTTATTGGCCAAACAACTTAAAAAACAGCAAGAGTCTAGACATGTCCATAGCCTATTAATACGAAACAAAAAGATAGTGGAAACTCAGGCCATAGCGAGAGAATTTCATAGATTCTATGGAAACCTATATAATATTCAGGTACCTGTGGCTTTACAAATAGAGGAAAGGGAGGACCACAGTGTGAAAGCAGACTTAAAGTTGTAATCCAGTACAGCATGGTTAAGTGCCCTGTCTGTTTTGTAATGCTGCCTGTGTTTTAAGAGTTTAATTAAACATAGTAAACTACATTGCAACCAGCAACTGTTAAAAAACAACAACTTTGGTTAGGAAAAACTTACATAGTTTGCAGGTGTTTTAGTGTGCTACATAGCATATTGCGTGAAGCAATCAGAATTGTGTAATGTACAGCAGTCCTGCAAGAGATGGATAGATGTACCACTACCGTGTATTTGATATGGATTGGTTTACTCCTAGCTTGGCCACAATCAGCCCCGCAAAGCTAGATAGATTACTAAGAATCACAAGGGGAATCATATAAACTGTATTTTAACTAAAATAAACCAGTGACGGCCAGTGTAATTTTTTTATGGGGGAGCAGCAAACAGTATGCCCCCCCCCGGTCGATCCATTGATAGCACTTACCCCATCACCGCCAGCTTTCCCTGCTCATTCTGCTGCTCTCCACGGGTCATCATGACGACGGCGGTGTGATGCATTTGCCTATATGTCTCAGTTTAATTCTCCCTGCTTGCCATGTGTGATTCAGTCCTCGGCTAACAGGTTATTGACGTGCTAATGTCCCCTCACTATTTCTAAAGGTTAATTGATCTATTGTGTTGTGTGAAGGAGATCTGTGTTTAAGTGGCTTGTGTTAATTATTCTGATTGCTCCATTGTGGTAATTATCTCTCTTTATGCGGGGTCGAGCTGTCTAGTTAATGTATTCAGTACAACTAGTAATCAGCGTCACTGATCGGCTCCGTCGTGTCTGCCTAATCATCTGTATGGAAGCCCCAGTGTGAGGGGGCGGAGATTTGTCATTGTAACAGTTTTGGAAATTACATATAAGCTCTGTGTTATAACATTAAAGTCTGTCTTGTTCTAGCAGTAAGCCTGGACTCATGTGTGGCTTAATGGGCGATCTCAGGAATATTCCTCCTAGTGGAATATTGGGTGATGTTCTTATGGAAGAAGGGAATCTTTGACGGGGATATCATACCAATACCGTCACAATTGGTTGGAAGCAGAGGGATTTTCCCTTCTATTCCCCTTTACACCCGGATTCCAAGCAGACACTGGAAAAACTACTGGAAGTTCGTGGAAGGATTGCTAGCAACAAAACCAAGCGGGTCATCATAGCAGAATCAATGGAGCTAGACCAGGAGGACGGAATTGCAGCAACGCCAGCAGTACAAGAGATGGAGAGACCAGTGATTCAGGAGGAGTCACCAACCAACAAGCTAATGAGAGAGAAGCTAGCTTGGTTCAGTCCGAACCCAACGCCGGATGTGGTGCTGAAAGTGATGGACCTGTTAGTAAACGCAGAGCTACAGTTAAAACTGGCAGCAGTCCAACAAGCAGCCGCACATTCTCCAAACAGTGAGTACAGCACAGCAGACACAAGGAAGATTCCGTTTAGCGCTTTTAAAGCTTTTGATGAAAAGGACTGTGAGATTGATAACTACCTGGCAGATTTTGAGCGACAATGTAACCTGCACCGAATAGCTAGAGGAGAGTGGGTTGCAATATTGTCAGGCAAACTGTCAGGCAAAGCTTCTGATGCTTTCCGGACCGTGCCAGATCAGGATATCCATAGCTACGCCAGAGTTAAAGAAGCGCTCCTGGCTCGTTATGCAGTAACCCCAGAGTCCCACCGACAGAAGTTCAGGGACTCACGCAAAACCACGAAAGACTCTTACGCGGAATGGGCATGCCATTTGTCCCTGTCGGCCTCTAACTGGGTTAACAGCAGCCAGGCCACCACCGCAGAGGACATTTTGCAACTAATGCTCCTGGAGCAATTTTACAATCACATCCAGACGGACGTCAAAGACTGGGTGAGAGATCGCAGGCCCATGACTCTACCAGAGGCCGCAAAGTTGGCAGATGAATATGCGGATACTCGCAAGACAAACCAGGTCACACCACGGGTACAACCTCCACGACCAACGGTGCCCTCACACCCACCAGCCGCTAGATACCAACCTCCTAACAGACCGGTGACATCTAGCCCTCGCTATCCACGCCAGGAGGACAACGAACAATGCTGCTTCCGGTGCAAACAGCTGGGTCACTTCAAGCAGAATTGCCCCATGAACGACAACACCAGGTCAAATTGGTCTCAACCTGGGTACCGCCCACCAGCAGCAGCCCATTGTGTAGACTCGGCTTGGGATCTCCAGGAGCTGGGTCCGGAAGAACCATTGGACACCATTTACGAAGTCCTCATGGTACAATCTGGTATTACGGACAACAGGGAACACCATTGTCAGCTGGTCATGGGCTACAGCCATGAGCCGGAGGGGCCCTGGAGGGAGCTGGGCAGAATGAGGCACCGCCGGCTACCCCCCAAGAAGAAGAGGTCCTGGAAGCCGTATAACAAGCTGACCTGGGAGGAGAAGCGACTGGAGGAGAGGGAGTCGCAGCAGGCGTCCCAGATGCGGGCCGAGATGTTCGCCAAGGGCCCACCGGTGGCCCCTTACACCACCACCCAGTTCCTGATGATGAAGGACCACGTGGAGAGCCTGCAGGACATGAGCAAGCAGGAGCTGATCCGTGAGTACATAGAGCTGGAGGAGTGCATAAGCCGCATGGAGGAGGAGAACAACCACCTGAGGTCACAGCGGGCTGACCCCCCCAGGCTCCATGAACTGGAGATGGAGCTGGAGAAGCTCAAAGAGGAGAACCGGCGGCTGCGGAGGGAGCAGAGGGTTGCTGACCCTATGGGGCCCTGATTCCCCCCCCCAACTCTGAGCACCGGTGCTACAAATATAACTTTTTTTTATTTTATTTTTTTATGAATCTCCTATGATTGTCACTTCAGAGCCATAACCTGCCCCTCCCATAGTGGGACACCTAGATGGCGGCGCACAGACCCATTCGCCGTCTTCACACTGACTTCTGGTGACTCTGCAGATCACACAAAGACTTGGGGACTGACCAGCGTGTGATCTGACGACCCGGTGACATACCTAAGTCTGAAACAGTTGCCAAGGGAGGTCAGTTACGCCAAACGGAGTTAACCTCGGACTAAAAGCTCTGAACCCGTCAACCCTACTGGACCAGGGAAGGTCCAACCGGGTTTGCCGTAGCAGGGAGAAAAAGGGGGGCCATTGTGATGCATTTGCCTATATGTCTCAGTTTAATTCTCCCTGCTTGCCATGTGTGATTCAGTCCTCGGCTAACAGGTTATTGACGTGCTAATGTCCCCTCACTATTTCTAAAGGTTAATTGATCTATTGTGTTGTGTGAAGGAGATCTGTGCTTAAATGGCTTGTGTTAATTATTCTGATTGCTCCATTGTGGTAATTATCTCTCTATATGCGGGGTCGAGCTGTCTAGTTAATGTATTCAGTACAACTAGTAATCAGCGTCACTGATCGGCTCCGTCGTGTCTGCCTAATCATCTGTATGGAAGCCCCAGTGTGAGGGGGCGGAGATTTGTCATTGTAACAGTTTTGGAAATTACATATAAGCTCTGTGTTATAACATTAAAGTCTGTCTTGTTCTAGCAGTAAGCCTGGACTCATGTGTGGCTTAATGGGCGATCTCAGGAATATTCCTCCTAGTGGAATATTGGGTGATGTTCTTATGGAAGAAGGGAATCTTTCTGTTTCCTCCCTCCTCCTCAGCAGCCAATCGGGAGTCTGCTCTTTTCTGATAATCAGAAAACAGGTCTCACACCCGCTTCTGATTGGTTGGATTGAGGATCAGTGTTGCAACAGCAAATATTCATTTGCCTCTTCCTCTCTAAGGCCCCGTACACACGACCAAACATGTATGCTGAAACTGGTCCGCGGACCAGTTTCAGCATACATGTTCGGTCATGTGTAGGCGCGAGCGGGCAGAATTCCAGCAAACATTTGCCCGCCGGGCCTTTTCCCAGCGGGCAAATATTCCTGGACTTGTTTTAAAACCGTCCGCTGGAATCCTGCCCGCTCGGACATGTATGGTCGTCAGTACAGACCTACCGTACATGTCGAGCGCCCGCCGTCCCTCGCATGCGTCGAATGACTTTGATGCATGCGTGGAAGCATTTAAAAGGCAGGCCCGCCCACGTCGCCGTGTCATCGTCGCGGCGACGGCGCGGACACGCCCCACGTATTGTTTACGCACAGACTTCTGTACGATGGTTAGTACAGCCATCGTACAGAAGTCCCCGGGCAGACATGTATGGTGAAAACGGTCCGACGGACCGTTTTTATCGTACGTTTGCCCGTGTGTACCCGGCCTCACATATGATACTATTCACTTAAAGCGGGGGTTCACCCTATCGACGGTTTATTTTACCATAAAATCAGGCATTGTAGCGCGAGCTACAGTATGCCTGTCCCGAATTTTTTACCCCCGTACTCACCTTGTTCTCGTAGATTGAAGATACCGGGGAATGGGCGTGCCTATGGAGACGGAGGATGATTGACGGCCGGCTCTGGCGCGTCACGCTTCTCCGGAAATAGCCGAAATAGGCTTGGTCTTCACGACGCGTGCGCATAGCCTGTGCGCAGGCGCCGTGAAGAGCCGAGACCTACTCCGGCTGTCTTCGGGGAGAGTGACGTGCCAGGGCCGGCCGTCAATCATCCTCCCTCTCCATAGGCACGCCCATTCCCCGCGGGAGCCGAAAAATACGATCTACGAGAACAAGGTGAGTCCGGGGTTAAAAAAATCGGGACAGGCATACTGTAGCTCGCGCTACAATGCCTGTCTCGATGGTAAAATGTGTCGGGGGGGGTGAACTACCGCTTTAATGATGGGTGATGGCCCTCAAATTTAATTCCACACAATTCCCTACCTGAACAGCCGCCAGAATGTTCAGAATGGCAGTTTTTTGAGTGGGTTACCTTCGCTTTCCCATAGACTTCTATGAGGCCCTGCATCTTTGGCGCGCTTTCTGAAAGCGCACCAAAACCGCTGGACCTAATAGAAGTAAATGGGAAGGGGCAGCTAACCCGCAGGTTAGCTGTGATTTGGCCAAAGCTCAGCAAGACCACACCAGGAAAGTGTGAACAGAAAAAGGTAAGAATCAGCAACAAAAATTGTTTTTTGTTTTTTTTTACCTAACAAAGGTGAAGTAACACTTTATTATCCTGAAGCAAAACATGCATAAAATCAGAGTACAGGCTTCTGAGGTGCAGCAGATGGTTTTCGTGATGTCAGAAGGGGCAATTTTTTTATATTTTTCAGGTCCGTCGGGCGGTGTAATTGACGATGGATTACATCTAGGGACACTTTTTTTATTTTTTAATAAAGGAATTGTCAAAAACTGCTTTCCCCCCCCCCCCCAAAGCACCCACCCCTCATGTTGAGGGCTTGTGGCCTGGTATGGTTCAGGAGGGGGGCACTCGCTCGCCCCCCCCCCTTTTCCTGACCTGCTAGGCTGCATGCTCGGATAAAGGTCTGGTATGAATTTTGCCATGGGGTTTCCATTAAAATCCATACCAGACCCAAAGGGCCTAATATGGACGAGGGGGGGCGGGGAGTGGGACTCCACGCTGTTTTTTTTTTATTTATTTTTCAATCTGTATTGCCTGCAAAACATTGCAGCCGCAAGCAAGTTTAAATAACATTTTTTTTCTTTAGAAATGTCATTATTGTTGCGGCATTGTTCTATCCATCACACAGATGTGCCACTTTACAGGGACCCCCCCATGCACGATATTTAGGAATATTTAATTTTTAATGTTTCACTTTAACCACTTAATCCCCATTTTGCTGTCCAAAGACCAGGCCACTTTTTGCGATTCGGCACTGCGTCGCTTCAACTGACAATTGCGCGGTCGTGCGACGTGGCTCCCAAACAAAATTTACATCCTTTTCTTCCCGCAAATAGAGCTTTTTTTGGTGGTATTTGATCACCTCTGCGGTTTTTATTTTTTGCGCTATAAACAAAAATAGAGCGACAATTTTGAAAAAAATTCAATATTTTTTACTTTTTGCTATAATAAATATCCCCCAAAAATATATAATTTTTTTCCCTCAGTTTAGGCCGATACGTATTCTTCTACATATTTTTGGTAAAAAAAATAGCAATAAGTGTTTATTGATTGGTTTGCGCAAAAGTTATAGCGTCTACAAAATAGGGTATAGTTTTATGGCATTTAAAAATATATATATTCTAGTAATGGCAGCGATCAGCGGTTTTTATTGTGACTGTGACATTATGGCGGACACATCGGACACTTTTGACACCATTTTGGGACCATTGTCATTTTTACAGCGATCAGTGCTATAAAAATGCACTGATTACTGTAAACATGACACTGGCAGTGAAGGGGTTAACCTGTAGGGGGCACTGAAGGGGTTAAGTGTGACCTAGGGAGTGCTTTTAACTGTTAGGGGGCGTGGCTTGCCGTGCCATGTCACTGATTGCTGTTCCCGATGACAGGGAACAGACGATCAGTGACACATCAGGGGAAGGACGGGAGGATGTTGTGTTTACACTGACATCTCCCCATTCTTCAGCTCTGTGACCTGATCATGGGACACTGGCGGACATCAAGTCTGCGGGTCCCGCGGTCACTGAGCTTGCGACAGGGTCGGCAGTGCACGACCACACGGCTCGCAAATTAAAGGTGACTCACCTGTTGATGATTCTGCTCGTCAGTCCTGCCTACTTAAGCCTTCCAGTTCAGATGATCTCTGCCTTTGCCTTGGTCAACATCACAGAGACTTTCTCCTGCATTCCTATTGAAGACTTTGCTTGGCTGACATCCCTTCTGGCTCCTGATCCTACTTGCTGTTCTACTATGTTCATCGCTGGCTCCCTGACCTTTGGCTTGTCTGAGTATCCGATTCCTGAACTCTGCCTATGTTTTAACTACGTTTACACTGTTTATCTTTTTTTGAAAGCAATACTGAAGAAATGCATAAAACAAAAAAATGTGGCTTATACACATATAGGCACAGCAGATAAAAATAAAAAACGTGTTCCGATTGAACACTGGACTCAGCAACTAATCAATGAGTGGAAAACCCTATGTCCACGCTATTCATGGGATTGTACACTAGAAGAAATTATAGTTTTACTGACCATCAGTGCATGTGTCTGCGGACTCGAGCCATCTATCCCAGATTTTGTTGTACTTATCTGGACAACCTCTGTTAATGTATATGAACTTTTTGTAGGGAAGTTATTTATATATAGTTTACAATTGCTGAAGCTGGGGGGAGTGGGTCTCATCCACTGTCTGGCTATAATTTTTCTAGCAGAAAACAATGTTTCATGCAAGAATGTTTTAGTGGATTTGTCTATCTCAGGAATCTTTTTATTATTATAATTAAACAAGTGTGATTTAATTGTACTTCTGTCTCGGTCTGATTCGTGGTTTCTGCCACCAGCCAGGCTGCATTTTGAACTGACCCAAACAGTTAGGGTTACAAATGTGTACAACTAAACCTATGTGTGAGGCCCCGTACACGCGACCGAACATGTCTGCTGAAACTGGTCCGCGGACCAGTTTCAGCAGACATGTTCGGTCGTCTGTACAGCCGAGCGGACAGGATTCCAGCGTACATTTGCCCGCCAGACCGTTTTCGAGCGGACAAATGTTTCTAAACATGTTTAGAAACATGCCCGCTGGAATCCTGCCCGTCGGACATGTTCGGTAGTCTGTACAGACTTACCGTACATGTCTGAGCGGCCGCCATCCCTCGCATGCGTCGAATGACTTCGACACATGCGTGGAAGCATTGAACTGCCAGGGCCGCGCACGTCGCCGCGTATCGTGTACGCGCGGATTTCTGTATGATGGTGTGTACAGCCATCGTACAGAAATCTCCGGGCGGGCATGTACGCTGAAAACGGTCCGGCGGACCGTTTTTATCGTACATGTTTGCCCGTCTGTACGGGGCCTAAGCTGCAGTGGCTGGCTAGTAAGTGAGCTGGACATTTTTGTTAGGCTAATTATAGGTTGGGGTGGGTGCTATTTGTTTGTATAGTTGGTGACTTGGTGCAGGGACACACTGGATACTTTCACCTACCACTGGGCCCTTGCTGGGTGTCCTGTGCATCCTTGTACCTTTTAAGGAGGGGTGGGATCCCTCCAGGCATTCCTGCCTTTAATCTACCCATTACTATATGTGCTCCAACTTGGGAGACTCCCTAAATTATAAAGATGGGACTGCAGTACAATGGTATGCCTTGACATGGTCACTGCTGCTTACACATATATGTGTAAATGTGTGCAACTAAACCCCATGTTTTTTCCACATCAGGCCCAACCTATGACAAAGGTTCAGGAACACTTCTGGGTGTCCAGATGCTGCCAACTGAGGATGTCTGCCTTGTTTTGCTGTGACTTTGGGTTTTTCCCTGATTGTTGATGTACACCACCAATGTGGTGTTGTCTGACTGAATACAGATCAGATTAGCCTGCAGCTTTAAGGTCCAGCCTTGAGGAGACAAAGTCAAAGTTCCAGAATGTTGATTGGAGATGAGATTTCTCTGAAGCACAAGTTACCTGCACCAAGAAGTTTCCCAGGACTCATTAATTCAAAAGGCTGGCATCCATCGTAAGGGTATTCCAGAAGACAAGGAGGAACTTCCCAAACTCCGGACTCCAATTAAGCTGTGAGTGATGTCATAACGTCGCACCCGCGCCTCAGACGGTCATAGAGATGACTGGTGACCATCTGGTCACCAGAAATCTCTATGGTCGTCATCTGGCGGTGGCCGATTCTTCTTCTCATGAGTCTTGAATTAGACATGTTGCTCCACAAGGCTAAGCATACAGACATGACTGAAATTGTTGGCACCCCAGAAATTTTTCCAGAAAATCAAGTATTTCTCACAGAAAAGTATTGCAGCAACAAATGTTTGGCTATACAGATGTTTATTCCCTTTGTGTGTATTGGAACAAAACAAAAAAAAAGAGGGGTAAAAAAGCAAATTAGACATAATGTCACACAAAACTCCAAAAATGGACTGGTCAAAATTCTTGGCACCCTTCAAAATTGTGGATAAAGCATGTAATGCTCCTTTAAACTCACCTGGGGCAAGTAACAGGTGTGGGCAATATAAAAATCACACCTGAAAGCAGATAAAAAGGAGAGAAGTTCACTTAGGCCCCTTTCACACAGGGCAGCAGAGGTGCGGTGGCGGTATAGCGGCGGTATACCGTCGGAAATTTACGCGGGAATCGGCCGCTAGCGGTGCGGTATTAACCCCCGCTAGCGGCCGAAAAAGGGTTAATACCGCCCGCAATGTGCCTCTGCAGAGGCGCATTGTGGGCAGTATTACCGCAGTTTCCCATTGTTTTAATTGGGAAGGAACGGTGAAGGAGCGGTATACACACCGCTCCAAAGATGCTGCTAGCAGGAGATTTTTTTTCTCTCCAGCCAGCGCATCGCCTCAGTGTAAAAAGCCCTCGGACTTTCACATTGAGAAGGCTGGGGCAGGAGTTTTTCAGGCGATATTTAGGCGCTATTTTTAGCGCTGTACTGCCTGAGAAACACCTCAGTGTGAAAGGGGCCTAAGTATTTGCATTGTTTTTGTGTGCCACACTAAGCATGGACAACAGAAAGAGGAGAAGAGAACTGTCTGAGGACTTGAGAACCAAAATTGTGGAAAAATATCAACAATCTCAAGGTTACAAGTCCACTCCAGAGATCTAGATTTGCCTTTGTCCACAGTGCGCAACATTATCAATAAGTTTGCAACCCATGGCACTGTAGCTAATCTCTCTGGGCGTGGACAGAAGAGAAAAATTGATAAAAGGTTGCAACGCAGGATAGTCCGAATGATGGATAAGCAACCTCGAACAAGTTCCAAAGAAATTCAAGCTGTCCTGCAGGCTCAGGGAGCATCAGTGTCAGTGCCAACTATTCGTCGACATTTAAATGAAATAAAAAACGCTATGGCAGGAGACCCAGGAGGACCCCACTGCTGACACAGAGACATAAAAAAGCAAGACTAGAGCTTGCCAAAATCCTTCTGGGAAAAAGTCTTGTGGACAGATGAGACCAAGATAGAGCTTTTTGGTAAAGCACATCATTCTACTGTTTACCGAAAACGGAATGAGGCCTACAAAGAAAAGAACAGTACCTACAGTGAAATATATTGGAGGTTCAATGATGTTTTGGGGTTGTTTTGCTGCCTCTGGCACTGGGGGCCTTGAATGTGTGCAAGGCATCATGAAATCTGAGGATTACCAAAGGATTTTGGGTCGCACTGTAGAGCCCAGTGTCAGAAAGCTGGGTTTGCGTCCAAGATCTTGGGTCTTCCAGCAGGACAATGACCCCAGACATACGTCAAAAACTACCCCAGAAATGGATGGCAACAAAGCACTGGAGAGTTCTAAAATGGCCAGCAATGAGTCCAGATCCAAATCCAATTGAACACCTGTGGAGAGATCTTAAAATTGCTGTTGGGGCCTTTCCAATAAGAGAGACCTGGAGCAGTTTGCAAAGGAAGAGTGGTCCAAAATTCGGGGTGAGAGGTGTAAGAAGCTTATTGATGGTTATAGGAAGCGACTGACTTCAGTTATTTTTTTCCGAAGGGTGTGCAACCAAAAATATTAAGTTAGGGGGGCTAAGAATTTTGACCAGCCCATTTTTGGAGTTTTGTGTGACATTATGTCCAATTTGCTTTTTTCCTCCTTTTTTTTGTTTTGTTCCAATACACACAAAGGTAATAAACATGTGTATAGCAAAACACGTTACTGCAATACTTTTCTGTGAGAAATACTTGATTTTCTTGAAAAATTTCTGAGTGTCAACAATTTCGGCCACGACTGTATATATACACATACATTTTTGTAAATATTTTATTATATATTTTCATGTGACAACACTGAAGAAAGCTTGTATAACAGTGTGAATTTGCAGTCCCTTCAACACACAGCCATTAATGTCTAAACCGCTGGCAACAAAACTAGGATTTTTTCGTCATACTTACCTGTAAAATCCTTTTCTTTGAATACATGATGGGACACAGAGTCAGGCTAATATTCTTTACCTGCTGAGTTATACTCCATCTCCAGGTGAATTGACACTGGTAGACCAAAGGTCTTTAGACAGGAAGCGATCCCCTCTATAACCCCTCCCATACAGGTAGCACATCCGTTTTGTAGCAAGCACTGAATCCTCAAAAAAAAGGAGGGGAGGGACCTCTGTGCCCCACGGATGTATTCAAAGAAAAGGATGATGAAAAAATCCTATTTTCTTTTTCATACATCATGGGACACAGAGTCAGGCCAATATTCATTACCTGCTGGGACGTTCCAGAGGGGAGGGAGACACCCTGCAAAAAAATAGCTTTTAGAACTTATACGGCAGCGCGCAGTACACTCAGTATGCAGTAGAGCTGCACGATTCTGGCTAAAATGAGAATCACAATTTCTTTGCTTAGAAAATAGATCACGATTTTCGCACCATATCATCTTTCACATTAAAACAAAAAAAAAATTGGGCTAACTTTACTTTTTTTTTTATTCATTGAAGTGTATTTTTTCCCCCCAAAAATTGCATTTGAAAGACCGCTGGGCAAATACGGTGTGACATAAAATATTGCAGCAATTGTCATTTTATTCCCTAGGGTCTCTGCTAAAATATATATAATGTTTGGGGGTTCCAAGTAATATTCTAGCAAAAAAAAAAAAAATTTAATTTTGGTACTCACTGTAAAATCCTTTTCTCTGAAGTTCATTGACGGACACAGCACTTAAACCTTGACCTTAGGGTTATATCGCCACCTTCAGGAGAAGACTAGGCAGGACATGTTAAAAACAGCAAAACTGCACAGTACCGTCCAGGGGGCGGTCCTACTGGCTATAATCCCTCACACTGCATTCAGCAGCTCAGCTCGTAAAAAAGCAGTACAAACAGAAATAGGAAGGGTGGGTGCTGTGTCCGTCAATGAACTTCAGAGAAAGGGATTTTACGGTGAGTACAAAAATCCTATTTTCTTTTGTGCATTGATGGACACAGCACTTAAATCTCAACCTTAGGGACATCCCCAAGCAGTGTTAAAAAACGAGAGGTGGGAACAGCAAACAAAAAAACTCCACCCATAACAACCAGAGCTCCTCAACGGAGGAGTTGCAACCTTAAACAGCCGCCTGCTGTTGCACTCACATCAACCTTGTAAAATTTAGTGAAAGTGTAAACGGATGACCAGGTCGCTGCCTTACACACCTGGGAAACGGACACTTGATGTCGGAAAACCCAGGAGGCACCAATTGCCCTGGTCGAATGTGCCGTGACAGGAAAGGGAGATGCCCGCCCTTTCAAGGCATAGGCCTGGATCATGAACTGTCTAATCCACAGAGAAATGGTGGCCGACGAGACTGCCAGGCCCTTCTTCGGACCAGTTACTGACACAAACAGTGAGTCTGACCTCTGAAACGGAGCCTTAGCAGACAGATACATCCAAGGAATGCAAAGCAATCTCTTTGGGATGCGACGGCTGAGGACACAAGGATGGAAGCACAATCATTTAGATGAAACGGTGAAACAGATAACAACAAAACCTGGGGAATGCCCAGGGAAAAACCAAGCCTCCTTACCGACCAGCCTGCAGAACAACCAAATTAACCTAACAGTATGCGTTAAAAACAGGGGTTTTGTCCGCACGCATTTGAAAGCGCATGCATGAGCCACAGAGCCGCGCCAAGGCACCCTGTAATCTGTGGTCCTAACACTAAACAATGAGCGTCCCCACAATGGAGGCACATGCATTCTAATGGATAGATGGGGGAAGGTGGACTGAAGGGGAGCCCCCCCTCAAAAGGTACAGGAGCACACCAAACACCCAGCATATAGCACAATGGCTGCAGAGGTGCTGGTGCACTGCTGGACCAATATAAACACTGTTAGGTTCGGTTCTGATCCTGTTGCCTAGGCTGGACCTTGGACAGGTGGGACACTCCCTCTCGCTAGCGGGACAATGATGACACAGACACTTATGCTGTATCGATGATTGCAAATTGCTATATTTTTCGACAGAGTTTTTATACACACATACAGAGAGATACAGAAATCTCCTCCTCCTTACATGTTTAGAAAAAGGGGAACAAGTTCACAAGTTTCAGTCTTACAGATTTCAGAGGATTTTAAGGAACAATTGTTAAACTTCAAAGATAGAAGAACACGTTACTTGCATACATAATGCCTGCTCCGGAACTAGCCATCTAGCACATAATCTATTTATGAAAACCGCAAAACTTAAATGTTAGAATAAAAGCAAAAAACAAAAAGTACATATTGAAATGTCTCTACAGAGACTTATATTATATGAAATGGAATCCTAGATCTCAAAATGGAGTAGCTAATGTCAGACACATAATATTCCATCATTTCACATTCCTTTCAATTCCCTCCTCTGATCCCAAGGATATTTACTTTCCTGGGATCACTCACTATACCAATTTTGCCTTTTCAGCATGAATGACTCCTGTGAATCTTGGCTGGATTCGGGATTTTGCTTTATTTTCAATCCTGTTGTTTTCCCAATTATACAGAATATCATTTTTACTGAAAGGAATGCACACAAGGCCAGGAGCAAGATCATTATAATGAATATTCCTGCCTTTTTAAAGAAACCCACAATACTAGGCCACAATCCTCCCAGAGATCCAGAAAAAGGATCCCAAGCATCTCCCATGTGTTGCATTTGATTCACCAGGGACATTCTCTCATTGTGGTGGGCTTCTATTTGGTCATGGTAATCAGGAACAGTAATTTCTCCAATGGCCTTAGTAAGATTTTTCATGAATGTGCAACACATATCTGCTTGTTCATGTAATATACATAGCCCTACAACAATATCTCCCATCTTTTCCAGCTGTAGGTTTGTCATTTCTTGCAACAGTCTTATTTTATAAGTTTCCTCATTCAAATCAGTAATGTCCTTGTCAGTTTTATTCATCCAAGACATTACCAGACTTGAAAATTCATCTACTCTGGTTAGGGCATTAATACTTCCTCCTGGGAGTAAAGTCAGTAATTTTTCCCATAAACTTGTTACATCTCGTTTGGATCTTATTTTCAAACTCCCTGACGGTTTGTTCATTTCCATCATGGTTTCTCCACTTGCTACTCCCATATAAGGAACCATGTACATAAGGGAACACCATCCCCCTGTGTTTCTATCGGTGGGATATGGGATGGTGGTATGACAAGCCAGTCCACAACAGACCATAAATCCCTGGGGAAGGTGTGGTGCTTCCACCACCTCCTCCCCATGCATAGGAGTTCGTAGACCCGTTAGGCACATCCAGTCTACAAGAGGCACAAACTCAGATTGGGGGGATATCCATGGAGTACTTACATTATGTAGGGAGGAGAGAACCCGGTTAACAGTGTCATTGGGCTTCCTCATCCTAAAACAATGGCTTATGTTATACAAACTCATATTTCCCACTCTCTCATCTCCATCATTCATCTCAGTAAGTTTAATTCCCAATCCTTCAATTTCTAAGGACTTGTCCTCCTCCCATGCCGCAACATTCCTAATAGTCATATTCATCACAGATTCTCGACACCATTCTCCATTTGCTATCTGACCTTCATGTGTTACCACACCATTCAAAAAACAGAGGTTGGGGTGTTTAGAAAATTTTCTAAAGTACACTGGTCTATCAGTCCTGGTAACCCTTCTCATGGGGGTCTTACCTGCAGCGGCCACAAATTGAGGCAATGTTACTGGTAAGCCTATAACCAGGATCTTACCCTCATTAGAATGTATTTTGGAGCATACCCAGCAGTTCTCTTTCTGCCCTGTTAATTGTCCATATTTATACATTAATGCCCAGTGGTGGGGAACAGTGGGGACCTCCTCATATTTCTTTGGGTTCCCCACAGGTCCCATGGACTTAAACACCTTTGTTTCATACACTTTCGCTTTGTCAACATTGTTCTTTATAGGTTTGTTATCTCTTTGATTGATATTAAGAGATTCATCTATTCTTTGAAAGAACAGAGGATCATCCACCACCTCCTTTGTGGACAACCCTGCGTTTACCTTTTTCAAACGTGACACCAGTGTTTTAGTTACCGTATGTTCCCTGGGAATACAGAACCTAAGCGGTTTCCCTACTGTGTCATTATAGAAAAACATGGTTGCTTTAATTTTACAGGCTAGGTCCGTCTCTGTATAACCCGTTAGGTGGCCTTTGGAAATCCTCCTCACCCAGTCAAATTTGACACAGCAAAGCTTCCAGATATTACCCTTTGAATCCCAATATTGATCTCTGGTTCGCCATCTAATGAATCTCTTCCCTACCATGACTAATTTTGGGTCTTGGCCTTTTCCCACCTCCTGTATTCCATGTATCCCATGGCAACCTGGGGTGAAGTAGCAAACCCCCGTAGCAGTCACCACAAACAGTATAAGCAATAGTCCACAGTATTTCCCTCCTCTTATCATTCTATTGTACACCTGATTGGCAGTTAAGTGCTGGTTTTCCCGGACCCTTGCTCTATGGAGGGAGCCATCAGGGTCTCTAGCTTTGCGTCCTCCTTGTTCTCGAGCCCTCGCTCCAAGGGGGGAGCCATCGGGGCTTCTAGCTTTGTGTCCTCCTTGTTCTCGAGCCCTCGCTCCAAGGGGGGAGCCATCGGGGCTTCTGGGGTCTTTATCTTCAAGGGACCCTTTTTCAATCTGCTCGCATGAATCCATGGTCCTAGGCCTTCAACCTTTACGGCTGTCCGGGAGACCTTTTCCACCGTATATGGGCCTTGGTAAATGGGGCCCGTCTTTCTTCTTACGGCCAACTGCTTAACCAATACCTCATCTCCAGGTATAAAAGGGTGAGTTGGATCTGTGGAAAGAGGAGAAAAGGTGACAGCAACTCCTTCTTGGGTATGTTGAATAGTACTTACCAGATGTTTCATCCAAGTTTCCTGTTGAGAAAACAAATCATTATCCTTTCCTACACTATTCTCAGCTGGAGGGTGTCCCATGAGTACCTCAAAAGGGGAATACCCTCTAGAATTAGGAGTGACCCTTATCTGGTAAAGTACACCTGGGAGATATAAGGACCAATTTTTCATAGTACCTTGAGTAGCTTTATTCAGTTTATCCTTAATATTTCTATTCATCCGTTCGACAATTCCCGCACTCTGAGGGTGATAAGGGATGTGCAATTTCCATTGTATCCCCAAAATCTTAGAGAATTCCTGTGTGAGTTTAGAGGCAAAAGCTGGTCCCTGGTCAGACCAGATATTCACTGGGAGTCCGAATCGACTCACCCAATTATTTATAATAGCTTGTACCGCTATTCCTGCCGTTTCCCCAGTAGTGGGCACTGCTTCTACCCACCCGGAAAATTTATCCACAATTACCAAAAGATATTTTACATTTCCTTTCTGTTTTGGCATATGCGTAAAGTCTATTTGTAAGTCTGTAAGAGGTCCTAATGGAGGGGGCAAATTTCCGTGTCTTCCCATTGCCTTTCCCTGTACATTATTTTGTGCGCATGTAACGCATGAGCTTACAAAGTCTTGTATTATTTTTATGAGTCCTTCTGTTTGAAAATGGTCTCTGTATTGCTTTAAGATGGGCTTACGGCCTATGTGACCTGGACCGTGAATGTATGAGATGATCAATGGTGCCACAGACTTAGGAATACCCATGATTCCCTCCTTATTTGTCCAAAGACCCGCGGGATCTTTGGCCAAATTATGCTGCATCCAGTCAGAGATATCAATGGGCAAAGCCATGGACTGTAAAAGCATAACCGTAGTTTTGAAGTCTGGTGCACTAAAATCATTCATGTAAAACATAGAGGTCACAGGGGTGTCTTGTGCAGGGATAGTATCCGCTGCTTGTTTGGCTACTTTATCAGCAAATGCATTGCCAAGTGCTTCCGTGGTCCTACTCGTAGTATGAGCTTTCACTTTAATCACTGCAATCGCTTTAGGCAGGTGTATGGCATCTAGTAATGTTTCAATAAGGGTTTGGTGTGCTATCGGTTTTCCTTCTGCGGTTAGATAGCCGCGTCTTTGCCAGATCTTCCCATAATCGAATACGATTCCATAAGCGTACCGACTGTCGGTATATATATTTACAATTTGGTTTGCAAACAGCTGACAGGCACGTATTAACGCAGTAAGTTCAGCCTCCTGTGCAGATTTTGCGACTAAGGGTTTTGCTTCATGAATAATGTTAGGAAGCTGGACAACTGCATAACCAGTACGGTAGGTTTTATCATCGGGGCGCGTACAACTCCCGTCCACATATATGTCAATGCCCCCTTCTAGGGGTTTCTCCCTTAAATCAGCTCTTGGGGAGGTTGTTTGGGAAATTAGGTCTTCGCAATTATGCTCTGGCACTGGTTCTGATTCAGGCATTAATTTAAGGAGGGAATGCAGAAACCGTACTATAGGAGTAGTGGATGGACAAGTTTTAATCTCTAAATTTTGTGTGTTTAAGAGAATTATCTCGTACCCACTTAACCTCTGTGCTGTCATATGTTGCGTGTTCATGTTTTGCATCAGTTGTGTGACAGTGTGAGTTGTAAAAAGGGTCATGGGTGATGCTAGAACAAGTTTCTCTGCCGCCAGTACTGCTAAGGCACAGGCGGCCAGTGCTTGAAGACAAGCGGGCATACCCTGAACCTGAACAGGTAGTTTTTTTGAAATATACGTTACAGGTCTTTGCTTACCACCATGCTCCTGAGTCAGAACAGCAGCCATGGTATTCCCCATAACGAGACAATACAGTGAAAAAGGCCTACCATGTTGTATCAGCCCCAAAGCGGGTGCATTACGAAGTGAACGCACCAGCATGTCATAGGCAGTGACCATCTCAGGGGTCCAGGTAATTTGTTTGGGGGCTGTGGCGAGTGTAGCCTTCCTAAGGACTGAGTCATGAAATGAACAGTCTGGAATCCATTGCCTACAGTACACTATTGAGCCTAGGAAAGACAGCAGTGAGCGCTTGTCGCTCGGTCTGCTCAGTGCCGATATGGCCTCTACTCTGGCAGGGGATACCAGCCTGGCACCTTCCGAGATGACCGCTCCCAAGTATTCCACCCGAGACGAGCACCACTGCACCTTCTTGAAAGATGCTAAGTGACCCTTGTCAGCGAGGTGGTCTAACAGATGCACAGAGTCATTACTACAGCCAATTTCTGTCCCATTTCCTATTAGAAGATCGTCCACGTATTGGATCAGAACTGAACCATGTTCAGGCACCCAGTCAGTCAGGGATTGATTTAACACCATGCTGAAGGCGGCTGGACTATCCACAAAGCCTTGCGGTAACCTGGTCCATGTTAGCTGGCCACGTTTCCATGAGAAACTGAAGAGGGGTTGACTAGCAGCATCAACGGGCACACTAAAAAATGCATTGGCAAGGTCTATCACCGTATACCATTTGTGTTCTGGTGTCAGAGGAGCAAAGATGGTGCTAATATCTGCAACGAGGGGAGGTAGAGGTGTAATGCATTTGTTCAAGGGCCTTAAATCTTGTACCAAGCGCCATGTTCCGTTTGCCTTTCTTACGGGGTTAATGGGTGTGTTCCAAGGACTGATGACTGGAGTCAGTATGCCCTTTTGTAAAAATAATTCTATCTGTGGGTCTATACCATTCAACTTCTCCTCAGACAGGGGATATTGTTTCTGAAAAATGGGGAGACATCCCTGTCTGATTGTCGGCCGGTAGGGTGTGCAATTTAGGAAACCCACAGAATCTTTGGACTCTGCCCATATTTTATGCTGACCTACTGGTGGGGGTAGAGCCACAAAGAAAGATCTGATGTCCACCCGTTTCTGCACTGACACATCACAGTCTGGTGATTTAACTGACACGGTGCCATTGGGCTCAAAAATTATTTTGATTCGTAGTTTGGATAGTAAGTCTCTACCAGCTAGAGAGACTGGGCAAGTAAATAACAGAGCAAAACTACATTTACATAGGAACTTGCCATCTTGGTTACAGATTTCTAAATCTGATGTTATGTCGTGTGATGTTGGTATCCCATTAATTCCCACAGAGCGTCCTTGTGTAATAGCCCTACTGGCAAAAGCCTTGTTGTTCAAGGAGCTGGTTGTAGCCCCCGTGTCTGTGAGGAGTGCGATGTCCACCCCCTCTACAACAAGGTTTATAATAGGTAAAGCCTGCCAAGTGCCAGAATAAGAGCAAAGAACTAAGGACGGGATACGCTCCGGGCCTCCCTATGGGTTTTGTCTGTTTGGCCATTGTACCGGTATTTGGGGAGAGGGAAGAGGCCCGGCACCAGCTTGTAGCTGCTGTGGTTGGTTTTGAGATTGTGCCTGTTGGTTCCACTGTGGGTACTGGGCTATCTGTCTATTGTCATTCCAGTTAGGGTTTTGACCTCTATAAGCTCCCCTGTTTCCCTTTTTACCTCTATAATTTTGTCTCCTTTGTGGGCAGTTAGCCTTCCAGTGGCCAAAGCCACCACAATGGAAACATGCTTGATCATTTTGTGGGCCCTGGCGAGGGTATGGCACAGAGCGTGGAGGATACTGATTGCCAACAGGGTACTGATTCTGTTGTTGGTAAGGCATTTGCGCCGCCAACAGGGGTGTTTCCTCCAGCATGGGCTCTCCCGTTAAAGCTGGGAAAAGTCCTCCTTTCGCTTCAAAGAGACCTGTTTGATGCCTAACCTTTACATGTTCTACAAAGGCCTCCGGAGTCATGTTCATAATTTTAGGGTCTAATATTTTTAACATTTGTGCTATCTTCTGGCTTCCCCCGTTAAGTGTGGTGGTTACAAAAAGGGTATGGTCTGTTAGACCCGCATCCTTCCAAGCTAAATGCATACGTTTAACATATGCAAAATACTCTTCCCCTGTCTTTTGAGAGCTTGTTATGAAGGATGTGAGTGCACTAGTACCCTTGTATATGGTCATCCAATGATGGCCAGTCAGTCTCCAGAACTCCTGGAGGTTTATCGGTCCTTCAGTTGTAAGAGCAGATTTGTAGGTGTTATCAAAAGGAAAATCCTGGCCAGGGTCAGGGTCGATCATCTGTATGATTAACAGTAAGTCTTCCTTTGTCATTCCCGCACCAGCACAGAATCTACCCAAGAAAGTAGAAGGAAAAAGTATTTTATGATGGAGGACCTTTCTACGTTACCAACACCCCTGGTTAGACTAGGAAAGAGGAGAGGTTCCCCCAGGGTGGGGCTTTAACGGTAACAATAATACAGAATATAAGGTATAGTAAAATTTATTATGAAAGAATACAAAACAAAAATTATGATAAGCAACACATTATTATAAAAACAAGGTACGTCACTGAGTGGTGCGTATGTCCGCAGGGATAGGTTCAGGCCCTACGCGTTTCAAGACTTCAGTCCCTTCTTCAGGGGCCGGTGTCCATGCGACAATTATACCATCACCACTTGTGTAGACCAAAACGGACCGAAGAGCACCGAGGCACCAAATCCCTAAGGTGGATAGGGAGCCAACCAAGGGGACACAGGATCGTGTCCCAGAACTCCTGAAGACAAACCCTGAGCAAACAGGAGGGGATGTGGAGCAAAGCCACAAGGCTCCTGTAGTGAGACTTAAATGCTTAAAGTAGAGCAGGAAAGCAGCCGAGGGGCAACAGGTGTAGTCCTAGTGTTTGAAGCTTAAACAAACACTCAAATACGGGGAGATCCAAATTGGAGTATAGAGGTATTGGAGAAGCTTCTGCAGAAAAACACGAGCTATCCCAGTGGGAATTGTTAGTATTGGTGGGACTCCTATGAATAGAACAAGGGGTAAGCCAAGGGCAATCCAAAGGGTTGAAGAGGTCAAAGATGTAATAGTGCAGACAATCCAAATCGTGACTAGGGGGATAGTGTAGTTGTACGATCGGCAGTCAGCGCTGTGAACCGATCGTACAACTACACTATCCCCCTAGTCACGATTTGGATTGTCTGCACTATTACATCTTTGACCTCTTCAACCCTTTGGATCGCCCTTGGCTTACCCCTTGTTCTATTCATAGGAGTCCCACCAATACTAACAATTCCCACTGGGATAGCTCGTGTTTTTCTGCAGAAGCTTCTCCAATACCTCTATACTCCAATTTGGATCTCCCCGTATTTGAGTGTTTGTTTAAGCTTCAAACACTAGGACTACACCTGTTGCCCCTCGGCTGCTTTCCTGCTCTACTTTAAGCATTTAAGTCTCACTACAGGAGCCTTGTGGCTTTGCTCCACATCCCCTCCTGTTTGCTCAGGGTTTGTCTTCAGGAGTTCTGGGACACGATCCTGTGTCCCCTTGGTTGGCTCCCTATCCACCTTAGGGATTTGGTGCCTCCGTGCTCTTCGGTCCGTTTTGGTCTACACAAGTGGTGATGGTATAATTGTCGCATGGACACCGGCCCCTGAAGAAGGGACTGAAGTCTTGAAACGCGTAGGGCCTGAACCTATCCCTGCGGACATACGCACCACTCAGTGACGTACCTTGTTTTTATAATAATGTGTTGCTTATCATAATTTTTGTTTTGTATTCTTTCATAATAAATTTTACTATACCTTATATTCTGTATTATTGTTACCGTTAAAGCCCCACCCTGGGGGAACCTCTCCTCTTTCCTACCCAAGAAAGTAGCTGCGCCTCTAGGGTCCTTTTTTGGAGTAGGACAGGTATCTCTAAGATCCTTTAACTGACCCATGGTAAAGGGGACATACACTTCCATGGTGCCTATGGTCATCATTGGGAATACCCTCGTCCCTGGAAGTTGTGGAGAAACTTGGGGTTCTGTTTGGACTTTTACTTGTGTAATGGCAATATGTTTCATTTCTCCCTCCAAACTTGGGGCAGTAATCTCTTCCTCATCACCACTCTCTCTGTCAGGTTGCTGTTCTCGTATAGTTTCAGCCTGTTGAGCTGCTTTGGCAGCCTTAGAGGCTGCTAACCTAGTCCGAGGGGCAGTAAGCACCCGCTGCTCTTCTATTAAACGCAACTGCTCCTGTTGTTCCCTAGCAATTTTCTCCAACTCAAGTTTTCTTTGGTCGAGGTCACTTTTTCGTGCCAAAATCTCCTTTTTTTCCCTGTTAAGTTGCTCCCCATAGTCCCTCACCTCTTGGGCCTGTGCATCTAGACTTTGTTTATGTTCATTCATCTGTTCATGTCTTAAGTTTATTTCCCTCTGCTGTTCCCGAAGGCGTCTCGCGTCTTCTTCTATTTCATCTCTCTTATTTCTCATGTCTGCTATTCTCGTTTGAGTATTAACTGAGTCTAAGTCCCTTTGCAACTCCTCAAACTCCCTTTTTATATCCGCTCTTCTCTGGGCTTCTCTTATTCTCCTGCCCTCTTCAGATGCCCTTTTATCTGCCTCCTCCTTGGCTCTATCTTCCCATTGTTGTTTTTGCTGGTCAGTTGCTGAGCCATAAGCCATGATTGCAACTTGAGGATTTGAAAGAACGGGGTATAATTTTCTGCGAGGAGCTTCCTCTTTAACAAAAACATAAGACGGTGGGGTTGGCGAGGTTGGCACTGGGGGTGGGCGCCTGGTATAAGGTGGAGGAACTTCCCTAGTAAGGGCAGTACCTTGGTCCAACTCCGCATATTTCTTTTCATATTTTTCCACTAAAGGCCTCCACTTCTTAAAACATTTTTTCATATACTCCGTATCCCAGTCCCCTGGTGGATATATGTTCTTTCCTATTCCACACATTTTCTCTACCTCATACCATTGCTGTCTGTTAGTGGGGCCCACGGGACTATATCCTGACATATGCAACTGGTGGCTTCGTTTCATTATCAAGTCCCAAAAAGGATCACAATATACAATTGGTATTTCACTCTTAACAAACTCTATAGGGGAGGGTTGCTTCAGCTTACCTTCTGAATCTTCCTTCCCAAATTTATTACCCATGTCGGTACTCTGTATTTCAAGTCCTCCTTTAAAATATTTGGGACACTGGTAAAGAAAAGGGACAGACAACTAAAGTTTGTCCTGTCCTTTGCACAATCTCCTTCACTTCGTCCGGGGACAGGCCTTCTCTAAGACCTTCCTGTGGGGTGAACGGTATCTGATTGTGTATATTCACTCGATGCACTCTAGTGCAGGGAGACTGTTTTTTTTTATTAAACGGGTAAAATCTCCTGTTGCCTAATTGAGTTGGACTTCTATGTTCTCTTGGCCATACAGAGATTAGGGATAACTTTGACCCGTCTGCCAAGAAAGTTAAACCTGTTTTGCACTCAATACAGGAGGTCTTTGGCACAGAGTATGACATGTAATCACTGTTTTTTTTTTAACAACAACAATCTTATATTATACAATACAGTATGTTCTATATTATTCAAAAGGTTGCAACAGATTAAATCACATCAATTTCAGACAATACAAAACAAGAAATGAGCTCTTTTGTACTTGGGGCTCCACTCTGTCCGTCCTTCTTCAGGGAGCAATCTGCTGCTACCCTGAAATATTCTTACAATAGTTTATAGTCAGACAAACCCGTCGACTCTGTTAGTTTATAGTCAGACACTCCGTCGGACTCTCCCTATCCTTTATAACCGCAACCTCTGCAATGCGCACAACAGAATTTTAAAACTAAAAATTAAAATTATCCGAGGTTCTACTGAGCCAGGCAAAGAACACAAAAACACCCAAATGTAAAATTCGAGAATAAGTGTGGCCTTACCTGGTCAATCAGTACCCTGCTTCCTGGTACCAGTTCTGTTAGGTTCGGTTCTGATCCTGTTGCCTAGGCTGGACCTTGGACAGGTGGGACACTCCCTCTCGCTAGCGGGACAATGATGACACAGACACTTATGCTGTATCGATGATTGCAAATTGCTATATTTTTCGACAGAGTTTTTATACACACATACAGAGAGATACAGAAATCTCCTCCTCCTTACATGTTTAGAAAAAGGGGAACAAGTTCACAAGTTTCAGTCTTACAGATTTCAGAGGATTTTAAGGAACAATTGTTAAACTTCAAAGATAGAAGAACACGTTACTTGCATACAGAATGCCTGCTCCGGAACTAGCCATCTAGCACATAATCTATTTATGAAAACCGCAAAACTTAAATGTTAGAATAAAAGCAAAAAACAAAAAGTACATATTGAAATGTCTCTACAGAGACCTATATTATATGAAATGGAATCCTAGATCTCAAAATGGAGTAGCTAATGTCAGACACATAATATTCCATCATTTCACATTCCTTTCAAACACCACAGGTGAAACATAAACGTGTCCACCACCCCCATCTAGTGCTGGCAATCGCAGTAAGTGGCATAGGAAGGCTAACACAGATAACAACAAAACGCTGAAACAACCTTAGGAAGAAATGAAGGCTGCGGAGACTTGCAAGACAAGGCCGCCAGCTCAGAAACCCTCCTGGCAGATGCAATAGCCACCAGAAAGGCTACCTTCTGAGAGAGAGAGAGAGTGTCAATAAGGGGATCTCCCTAATGTTCTCAAACAGCGATTTCTAAAGCACCGAGAGCACCAGATTTCAATCCCACGGAGGCAGCGGTGGCCGAACCGGAGGGGTCACATATCGAAACCCCTTGCCCAAACATACTCACCAATGAATGAGCCACCAAGGGTCGCTAAAAAAGAACAGCCAAGGCTGATATTTGCCCCCTTATTGTGCTTAAGGCAAGTTTCTGATCCGCTCCCTGCTGCAAAAACAGTAGAATCCTGGAAACGAATATGTACGCGTACGCCACCCCATATCCTCACACATAGAGATGTAAGCCTTCCATGTGCGATGATAAATCTTCCGAGCAGATGACTTCCGCGCCTTCAGCATGATAGAGATTACCGAATCTGACAGATTTGTCCCATTTGGACAGGATCTCCTTTTGCAAGACTCGAGTGTGGAATTGAGCATACGGTACTGACTCGAAAGTGGCTACCATGAGACCCAGGACTTGCATGCAAAAACGCAGCGACGACCACTTGCGGGACATCAACAGCTTCACTGCAGCCTGAAAAGTCCACAGCTTGTCCGAAGGGAGAAAGACCCTTGCCTCTGAGGAGTCCAGAATCAAGCCCAGGTACTCCAGGCATGGAGTCGGTACTAACACAGACTTCTGGAGTTTCAGGACCCAACCAAACTCCCGAAGAGTCTGACTGTCTATTGCCACATCCTCCTCCAATCCTGAGGCTGAAGCTGCTCTTAAAAAGGAGGTCGTCCAGTTAGCCAACGATAGCGGCACCCTTGGTGCAGACGCCAGGCCAAAAGGGAGAGCTACAAACTGGTAGTGCTCTTCCCCGACCGCAAAGCGCAGAAACCTCTGATGCCTGACTCATATGGGGACATGCAAGTATGCATCCTTGATATCCAGGGATGCCAGAAAATCCCCCAGATTGAGTGCAGCGACCACAGAGCGAACTGAATCCATCCTGAATCTTTTCACCTTCACAAATCTGTTGAGGGCCTTGAGGTCCAGAATCAGACAGACTCCTTCCTTTTTTGGGACTACAAACAAATTGGAGTAGAATCCCTGGAACCTTTCCTGTGACGGTACTGGCACTATCAACCCGTGCAGCAACAGGTCCTGCACTGCCCCCCAACAAGGCTTCCCAATGAGCCGGGAGAAGATGAAGGTTTGAGGGAAAAAACCTGCTTGGTGGACAAGAGAGAAACTATCTTGTATCCTGAGGAAACCACTTAACAGACCCAGTGGTCGAAAAGAGCAGGGAGGTCCACCGAGCTGCAAACTCCCGAAGATGACCCCTCCGATGACATTGCAGACGAGGCATTTCATTTGCAGGCTTTAAACCTGCTTTGCGGGCGCTTTCCATTGCGCAAAACTGCATCCGGTCCGGGTGCTACTGCTTTGAATACTAGTAATGACTTCTGGTTGTCCCAGGCAGTCAAAACCGGAAGTGACGTCCGCATGTCTATGGGACGCTCAGCCAAGTATAGTGTGGACTCTGGAGGCAGGACGTGGATCACTAATGGGGTGGATGGGCACTGGAGCTGACAGTGCCGAACCTGAGCCTGTGTACAGTAAAGAAGAGCCTGAAGCTGAAGGCGAGTCTGGGGATCGGAGGTTCTCTCTCTCTCCAGCTGAGAGAGAGTTCATATCTCCTGTCATCAGGGATGGACTGGCCATAGGGACTACAGGGAGTTTCCCGGTGGGCCGATGGCTCAGTGGGCTGTTTTTTAAAACAGAGATGCTGCTTGGAGGACTTTTTCTAACGCCCTGGCAGCACCCCAGTGTGCAAGCACTCAGGCTTTCACACTGGGACTGCAGCGGAAGCATTTTTCAGTCACTTTACAGGCGCTATTTTTAGCCCAAAAGTGCCTAAAAAATGCCTCAGTGTAAAAAGGGGTCCTACACTCACCCCCTCTCTTTTACACTCACTCTATTTTTCTTACACTCACCCCCCCTCTCTCACCCACCCCCTTTACCTCAACCCTCCCATTCCCCTCTCTCTCACCCTCTCATGATATACAATAATGGATGTAGGGGCCCTTTGGTGGGCGTGATTTTATTGAATTAAAGTGGGCCGGTCTGGATGAAGTCCAGGGCCAAATTTTTGTCCCAGTCCAGCCCTGCCTGTCATGTCACTCTCTCGCAGGCAGCATGGATCCGTTTTGTTCATCCCTCTCCCCCCCTCCCTACAGATTGTTCTCCACTAGCTCTCACTGTCATATATCTCCCCTCTGTCTCTGCGAAGCTGCTCTATGTTCTTATCTTTTCAGTCCCACAGAGTTAGTCTCCCTGCAGCCTCTTTCTCCTGTACTTTCCCTCTTATCAGACCATAAAGCTTAGCCTAATATATATTATCTGCTCTCTCCCCCCCAACACAGGCACAGCTGATCAGCTACATTCCAATGGGATGTACAATTAACTCTACACTGTCCAGCAGCTGCCTTTTTATCTTGTGCCCAATATAATGTGCTCTTACATGTAACATGTACCGCCATACACTCCGCACCCCTCTCCTACATGTACCGCCATACACTCCGCACCCCTCTCCTACACATACCACCCACCACCATACACTCTGCAGGATTTGCAGTCTTTGATTCTGTCACGTATGCTGTTAGGTTATGGTATTGTAAAGCTGTTTAAAGCAATGTAGAAATTTCTTAATTTTTCATTGCATTGATTTTTTTTCTTGCTAAATACTCCGGACACTAGTGGAATACAGGGGCGGAGTGGGTGGATTATATAAGGGGTGTGGCTTATGAGAAGTGGGAGTGGTCAACACGGAGGGGCGGAGTCTGGCACCCCCATCCTAAAATTTCACCAGCCGCCACTGGACGCTTCTGTACCTCAGTGGACACCTTGTCGGTCTGGGAACGCTTACCCGCCGTCCCGGGCGGACAAAAAATAAGCTTCTGAGCGGAAAAGGAAGGTCCTGGCCTATGGGTGAGGCTCCTTACCCTTTCTGGATTGTGGGAGCAACGTACTCTTACCCCCGTAACATTTTTAATAATGTATTACATTGAAAACAGAGAAGGAAAAGGGATATTTTACGGTGCAAGGGATATGGCAGTAATGATGAGAAAGAACTATTTTATACAACAATACAAAATATATTTATTAAATATAAATAAAAACAGAAGTCAATCAATTTAGAGATAAGTAGTGGTCATTGAAAACATGTAATTATGGTTTAAACAACACATGGAGATAGCATGTTCCCTACATGTTTCGCAATTTGCTTCTTCGGGGGAAAACACAATCCATGCACAAATGTTTGTAACTAGACAACGAAAAAAATACATAAAATTAGCAACGCACATTATACAGAAATACAACATATATATTTATATATGTAGGTATGATACAGATCTGACTGGAGGCCAAGTAATATTCCAAAGGAGGAAAGGTAAACAGAGAAAATGCTTACCAACCACAGACCACAGAGCTGGACGCTCAACAGCTCCCCGGGACAAGGATGGAGAAGTAGACCCTGGGAGGAGTCGACACCAACTTCCGAATAGTTGCTAAATGCGCAAACCAAGCGACTAGGACTGGGAAAAATAGAAAATAGAATAGAGAAAACCAGAAAAGCAAAAAACAAACAAAAATTGCTTTAAAAAAAGTAAATAAATATGAAAAGTAAAAATAAGAATGAGAAAATAAAAATTAAAAAATTAAAAATAAAAATATAAATAAAAATAAATAAAATGAATTAAATTAAATATAATATTTTTTTTAAATAAATAGATGAATGAGTAATTTAAACCCATAAGGTTAAATGAATTAACCTGGGGTTAAAGTTTGAATGTAGTGAGCTAACCAACAGGTGAGGGGTTTCAATTATGGAGGGATTCAGGAGAAGCTCATGCTCTACGCAGACGACACTATGCTGCTTTTGGGAGACACGGAAGGCTCCCTGAAGGAGGCGATGGCGGTGGTTGGCGAGTTTGGGACTTACTCAGGTCTAGTCATTAACTGGACCAAGTCCTCACTCCTGTTGCTAGACGAGGCCCAGAGTGGAGGGGAACGGTCGATTCACGGGGTGCCAGTGTCTACACGTATCAAGTATCTGGGGGTCTGGATTACCCCGGATCCGCGAGATTTTCTGATACTCAATCTGAACCCGCTGTTAAATAGAATTAGAGATAGAGTCAAAGTATGGTCGCGCCTTAAGATGTCTCTGGTGGGCAGGATAAATCTCATAAAAATGATTTTTATGCCTCAGATCTTATACTATCTTCACAACACTCCCATGGTTATCCCCCTAAAATGATTCAGGATTATTAACTCTCTTTTTAGGTCCTTTATTTGGTTGAATAAGCCCCCCAGGGTTAGACTGGAGCAGCTACAGAAGCCCAAGGTGGAGGGGGGCCTTGCCCTCCCTAACCCTTGGGTATACTATCTGGCAGCTCAGGCACAGCATATTGCCCGGGCGATGCCAGAGGAACTGGGAGCGGGGGAGGCTGGAGTGCAGTTTGACCCCATTAGGGCCCTAATGTGCCATGTCACCGGTCTGGATAGTGTGCCTACGGGTATGGAAGCTCTGGCATACGCAAAGTCCAATAGACGTATGTTCTGATGCAAAAAATTTGGAATAAACTTAGACAACTACAGGGTGTGGAGGGATTCACAGAATACAGCCCGATCTGGGCCAATGGGTATTATGAGGAGTTACTCACGTTGGATTGTGGGGCGCGGTGGAGGAGGTGCGGCGTCACGCATTTGAGACACATATTTGCGGCGGGTGGCCTGATTCCCTTCACGGAGCTGAGGGAGCGTTTTCACCTCCCGCGGTCTATGCTCTTCCACTATATACAGTTGCAGCATGCCGTGAGGGCACAGTCGGGAGGGAACCCCTGGATTCTTTCGCATACGCACATATTTAAGTACATGGCAGGAGTTTCCCAGTTTCGGGGTTTCATTTCTATGGCTTATTCCATGATTCTTTCCATATTCCTGGAGGGATTCCCCCTGGCGGCTTCAAGTAGGTGGGAGAGAGATGTAGGTGTGTTCGAGGATGAGCAGTGGGAGGAGGTGCTCCAGGGGGTACAACTGTGTTCCTTAAATGTGGCCCAACGGCTCTCACAACTCTACATTATTCTTAGAGTACATTATACGCCCGCTAGGCTGTTCAAAATGGGGATGAGACCGGATTCTAATTGCCCCCGGTGTGAGAGAGACCACGGGGACCTAATTCACTTGTTATGGAGGTGCCCCAAGTTACACCCATATTGGACAGGGGTTTTAGCTACAGTCAATAGAGTATTTCAGACTAACGTACCTACGGACCCGAAGCCATGTCTACTGGGTATTTTGGATGACATCCCCATGGACGATAATTCCAAACAGGCCATAACCAGAGCCCTGTTTCAGGCCCGCAAACTCATTCTGAGACATTGGAAGGCTACTGAGCCACCGACGATGAGGGAATGGATCGCCCAAATGGGAGACACCATTCGCTTGGAAAAATTTATATATCAGCACAGGGGTCGGCCGGGGAAGTTCGACAGGCTGTGGGCACCTTGGTTGGATGCCCCCGGGCTGTCACCGGTCGATCTAGTAATGGACAGACTGCTGAGGTAAGAAGGTGACCCTCTTGTGGGGTAAGAGATATATGATGGGGTGGGCTTATGCAATGAATATCCCCAGTGACAGTGAGACCTGCCTTTGTGTGTTTTAGGTGGTGGCGGATGATAGCAATGCAGTTACCACATCCCTCTTGTAACGCTGATAGGGTTCACTGCCGGAACGTCTGCCCTGTATATGAGCTGTGAAACTCCCCCCCCTTTTTTTTTTTCTCCCCCTTTTTTCTTTTTCTCTCTTTTTTTTTTTTTTTTTTTGCTACCTTGTTTCTCCTCAATAAGTTTCCCTGAGTTGAGGAAGGGAGGGAGAACGAAATTGGATGTGATGTGTACAGCGCTAGGTATGACAATGTTAACAACTTAGTTTGGATACAGCATATATTGTTTAGTAACCTTGTGTACGAGTAGAAAGATATGTGTTAGGATGCAGCCTGTATCCAGTGTTTTTTATGCAGCACAATGAAACGGATATGCTTGTAAAATTGTATGGTTCTTTTCTCTTAATAAAACCTTTTCTGATTTAAAAAAAAAAAAAAAGTTTGAATGTAGATTGCCAAAATGGATACTTACGAAAACCAGTAAGTTTTTTAGAGGACAGAAAAAGAAAGACGCCCAACAAGGCGTTACATGGTTCCTCCCTGATGGTAGAAATAAAAAAATGTAAAAATAGAAAAAATAAAAAATAAAAATAAATAAACAAAAGGTAAAAAATAAAGAACTAAGATGGCAAGGGTGTTAGACCATGCAGATAAAGATGAATAAGAAAAACCAAAAAGATGTTTGCAAAATAAATTTCACAATGGACCAAAGGTCTCCATAAGAAATAAACAAATAAAGCAAAACGGTTGAACTTGCAACAAGTGAAAGGCTTTCCGTAGGTCAGCCTGTGTTTGTAGGAGGAGTCGGGAGGTATTTAAACCCGCCCTCCTTCCTCCTTCTGGGCGTCGGTTTTCTGGTGTGCTGTTCCCGTATCGTCATTTCCGGTGCGACGCGTCTGACGTCACTTCCGGGTTTTCGGGTTTCTGCTAGGACGTGCGGCTGCTAAGGGGGCTCCGTGTCTACCGTTCGTCTCATACAGGAGTCAGGCAGGCGCCCCCCCCTTCTGGTGTTTATCGAGGCTTCTCCTCCTCCGGCGACGGCACGCTTCAAGCTAAGTTTTGTTTTCATTGGCACTTCCTTTTATAAATGAACCTGTAACTGTCAGCAGTGTTGGTGGTATATTCAACATGGCCCCAGCCCCTGTTTTTCGTATTTTACATGCTGTATCATTCTCGTATTGCCATTAGCTAACTTCTTTCATCAGCATGTGAGTCGAGTCGCACTCTGATGACATCACCCGCTCTCGGCTCGCCATACTAGTCGGGAACCTTCTTGGGGCGATGTTTTGTGCTCAGCCCCCACCCCCCCTGCCCCCCCTCCGCAGCTTCTCTTCATCACATCAGTGGGCTTCTATGTGCAATCTCCCCCTGTCTTAGGATTTTGGTTGGTGGGTGTGGGTTCAGGTAGTGAGCTTGGTGTGTATGCGTTTTCAGTCAGTTACGGTATGCTATTCATTTCATGTTTTCATGCTGTGATGTTTCTCATGTTTTTTCCTTTTTGTTTCTCGTGCGATTACGTTTCTCGTGCCAGGTATATTATCATGCGACTACATTTTCCATGCTGCTAGTCAGATTCTCAGTTGTTTCCATGTATCACGTTTTTTTATGCTCATGCAATTACGTTTCTCATGCGACCACGTTTCTCATGCGACCACGTTTCTCATGGTGTTTTCTCATGCGATGACGTTTCTCATGGTGTTTTCTCATGCGATAACGTTTCTCATGCGACTAATTTTCTCATGCAATGACATTTCTCATGCGATGACGTTTCTCATGTGATGACGTTTCTCATGCGATGACGTTTCTCATGCGACTACGTTCTCATGGTGTTTTCTCATGCGATGACGTTTCTCATGGTGTTTTCTCATGCGATGACGTTTCTCGTGGTGTTTTTCTCATGCGATTACGTTTCTCATGGTGTTTTTCTCATGCGATTACGTTTCTCATGGTGTTTTTCCTCATGCAATTACGTTTCTCACTGTGTTTTTCTCATGCGATTACGTTCTCATGGTGTTTCTCATGCGATGACGTTTCTTATGTGATGACGTTCTCATGCGTTTACCTTGCTCATGGTATTTTCTCATGCGTTTACGTTGCTCATGGTATTTTCTCATGCGTTTACGTTGCTCATGGTATTTTCTCATGCGATGACGTTTCTCATGCGATGACGTTTCTCATGCGATGACGTTTCTCATGCGTTTACGTTGCTCATGGTATTTTCTCATGCGTTTACGTTGCTCATGGTATTTTCTCATGCGATGTTTCGCATGGTATTTTCTCATGCGATGACGTTTCTCATGGTAGTTGCTCATGCGATTACGTTTCTCATGCGTTTACGATCTCATGCATTTACGTGGCTCATGATATTTTCTCATGCGTTTACGTTTCGCATGTTTTTTTCTCATGCGATTGCGTTTCTCATGCGATTACGTTTCTCATGATAGTTCTCATGCGATTTCGTCTTCTCACGCGATTACGTTTCTCATGCATTTACGTTTCCCATGGTATTTTCTCATGCGATTACGTTTCTCATGCGTACACATTTTCATGGTAGGTTCTCGTGCAATCGCGCGGCTCATGCTAGTCTTGTTCTTGTGTGGTTGCGATTCATGGTTGTCAAGGGTACACGTTTCCCTTGCTACTCATGTTCTCGGGTGCTCACGTTGCTCATGCCGTTTATGTTCTCATGTTTTCCGTTTCTCATGCAATTTTTATATTTCCATGTTACGTTACGTTTCTCACGCTATTCATGTCCTCAAGTGTTACGTTTCTCATTCAGGTATCAGTAATGATGCATTACGGTTCTCACGCAGTTACGCTTTTTCATACGTTTACTTTTCTCACGCTATTCATGTTCTTAAGTGTTTACGTTTCTCATACAGGTTTCAGTCATGATGCTATTACGTTTTTCACGTTCTCACGCGATTACGCTTTTTCATACGATTAAGTTTCTCAGGGTATTTTTATGTTCTCAGGTATTTATGTTTCTCAGGTTTTGTTTCCCATGCTATTCTTGTTCTCGAGTGGGTACTTTTCATGCAACTTACGTTTCTCATGCAGGGCACAGTTTGGATGTTTTTAGTTGGTAGCACTGGTATGGTCATTTTGATTCATGGGTTCCACCGCTGGGGGGGGGGGGTCACCCATCACGTCTATGGGTGCTTACGGATTGAGATGAGCGTTTTTAATTGGCTTGTACGGTGGCAAGTCTCCTCATCCGTTTCTCATACGTTTCATGCATCTTGACATTTCATTTCTCACATAACGACCTGACACGTCTTCAGGTTCATCAGGCCTGAGTGTACATTTTTAATTTGCCTGCTACGCCTCAGGTTGCTCGGCCTTTGCAATTCACGGGTGGTCACATTGTCAGTCCAGCTGCACTAGTTCTACACGTACCTACATTTTATTTTCATAGTCTGGGCTTACACGTCACGTCCTTATCCTCACGTTAATTCATGGCCACTCTCCACCGCTGGTTACCTGTCACGTTTACGGGTACTGTCGGATTGAGATGTACGTTTCTAATTGGCTTGTGCGGTGGCAAGTCCCCTCATCCGCTTCTCACGGCTTTCATTACATTTCATACGTCTTGTTATCTTTTACTTACATCACTTGCCTGACACGTCTTCAGGTTCATGGGCTTGAGTGTTACGTTTTAATTGGCCTGATTGCCCCAGGTTGCTCAGCCTCGCTAGTTTCTTGTGACTGACACGTTTTCAGTCCTGTGCTACGTATTCGTCCCTGCTCTACGTTACTGAGTCACGGACACCTGCGTAGGTAGGGGTTAGGGAAGGTTAGTTTTTCCTTTTCCTAAGGTAAGTTGAGGCTCGTTGGTCATGTTTCGTTTTTAACCATGTTGTTCTTGTTTGCAGATTTCATGTCACGGGCAGCAGATATCGAAGATTTTGCTGCCATCCGTCCTTCTCCGGTTCGGGTTCTATACATGGTGGCACGCCCTCCTTGTTCCTCCTGATACAGCATTCTCTTTGGTTACAGACGAAGTTTGTTCAAGTCCTTTTTCATTTCAACCTAGGAAGCTCTTGACTCGGCCTGGGATTTCTTCCAGGCGTTCCTATCTCAGTATCCTGGGTTCTTTTCTCACCAACTTTCAGTTCCTACTTGCGTTTGTTTTCTTTTGCCACTTTCAGCTCAAATGGGTTTTCTAGCTGGTGTCCAGTACAGTCTGGGCACCAGACTTTTGCGGATGTACTCAGAGATAGGCCACTTTCCTTTATCTAATACTCCTTTCTCTGCTAGCACAGGGCATGACACGTAGCCTTTCCGTGCTGCCTAACTAGGGTAGCATCTCAATGTTCACTCCGGGCCGTTATTCAGTACAGGTGCAGTTTTGAGTACCATTCAAGGGGGTCTGTATTCTCGTTGTTGAGGAATTAGTTTGGCGGTAGTCAGCTTTCTTTACCGGACATATCCCAGTTCCACATGTCTGTCACAGGCATTCTGGCGTTGGGGGCTTGTGGTTGCATACAGTCACATTCTTTTCATCTCTTTGCTAGCTCATCCTACTGTCTTGTTTTTTTCCCCCTTTTAGACATACTGACCACGTGACCGAGGCACACCTCAGGTCACTTTCCCACCTCAGGTCACTTTCCCACCTCATGTCAATTTCCCTGTTTCCTCTCAGACCTTTCTCTAGCACGATTACCTGAGACTCTGAGTACAAGTGAAAGGCTGACCATAGGTCAGCCTGTGTTTGTAGGTTTTCTGGTTTCCCACCC
This sequence comes from Rana temporaria, assembly GCF_905171775.1. Lineage (NCBI taxonomy): Eukaryota > Metazoa > Chordata > Amphibia > Anura > Ranidae > Rana > Rana temporaria. The sequence continues at coordinate 65,950,799 of NC_053494.1, forward strand.
ACCCATCCCATTTTTTCTTGCTATTTCTTCTTTTACTTATACTTGGGTATGCCCCCTTTTAGGCATACTGACCACGTGACCCAGGCACACCTCAGGTCACTTTCCCACCTCAGGTCAATTTCCCTGTTTCCTCTCAGACCTTTCTCTAGCACGATTACCTGAGACTCTGAGTACAAGCTAGACAACAGCAATCCTATATGGGTTGTTAACATTAGGTATATAGGGAAAAAGGAGCACAAAAAAGACCAATCAATAAAGGTAGAGAGGAGATCATGAAATAAACTGCTGAAGAAAAGTTGGAAGCGGTTAGCAAGGAACTAAGCGATCTCTATATTAAAGCCAGGGCTTACCTGTAAGTTGAAATTAAATGAAACGATCCTTGTGCTGTAGCGGCTCCCCGCTATCTGCATACAAGTGCAAGAGAGCAGGGTTTAAATAGCAACTAAACCCGGCGTCCGACGTCATCGGACACCGAGCGGGCCAATGAATGCTCGCGGGGGGCCGAGGTAACACCTCCACAACCGTAATCACTTTCTGATGGGTGCCATCGCTCAGGGATCGTCTGGTACACAGCCACCACGATGTGGGTTCTGCTGCCAAGACCTCCATGAGGGGTGGTACCTCATCATGTGGCCATTGTGACATTTGCCAATATGTGCCCAACAAAGAAAAATGTAAACTACCCAATGGCAAATGGCATTCTACCAAAATATTGATTACATGTCAAACCACAGGTGTCATTTATTTGGCACAATGCACCTGTGGAGGGTTTAATGTAGGTAAAACTAAGCGCTGCTTCTTCAGAAGAATCAGAGACATGTTAAGACATAAATAATAAATGGGATTCTGCGCAACGTATCACACAAACATGGTAAGTGTAAACAAACAAAAGGAATCTAAATATAATAAATTCCAGGTGATCAATGAATGATAATTATGTGTGAATGAAAAAACAATAATAGTCAGAGAGCTCACAAGCTCAATAAATATAAAGTGCACAAGTACATAAAATACGCAATGCAGTGCAAAAAAGTCCCATAAATGAATAATGACAAGAAGTCAGATGGGGATAATAAAGTGATGCAGTGCAAAAATTCTAAAAATCAATGAATAAGCTGCCAGCTGGAAATGCTGGTGTTGCTGAATTTCCACTCAATCAGATAAAAGCAATTGACAGATGAATGATCGTATCCCACACTGGGCTCACAGGACTCTTACCTCCAGGCCGATAGTAAAGTGCATCTGATATAATCCTTACTGACAGTGCTCTATGGATGATCTCAGCCAATCCTCCCTTTTAACTGATGGAGCGTCTCCTCGGCCAATCCAAACGGTACTTAGACCCGGATGGAGAGAGAAAGAACAAAAGAAGGGGACTCCAATCGTGAAGTACAGTAAGACTTAGGGGTATTTTATTGCAGAAAAACCTGTGCTTACATCAAAACAAGCTAAATCGTGCAGTGATAAAAAACGAGCGGCGTCCTCAGCGCCAGCTTACGTCACTCCAGGTGTACGTCCGTCCAATCCCTACGCGTTACGACACGGGATCACGTGTCTTCGTCTGGGGAACCTGATTGGCGGTGATGGTGTTGTTTATAAATCCGGAAATAGTATCACGGCCATTTTGTTGGAGTCCACAGCGCTCTATATGTTATGCTCATTCAATGGGACATACAGTAATGCAATTCGCTAGTGAAAATAAATGACGCTGTCTTCCCCTTCATTCATCTTCAATGCAGAGAAAAGGACTGGGGAATGAATGTCCTCTGTCCCTTTCTCTGTCTCAAATGGGAGATGTCAGGGGTCTCTGTTTAGACCCCTGACATGTCACCAACGCCCCCACACAGGACTGAAAAAAAAAAAATGAAAAAAAAAACAAAAAAAAAAACTGACACAACAACCGCCCCCCCCCCCCATACTGACACGGTCCAGAGCCCCAAGACCACTGACACCGACCACTACCCCACTGACATCGTCCACTGACACCAACCACTACCCCACTGCCACCGACCACTACCCCACTGACACAGACAACTACCCCACTGACCACTGCCCCACTGACACAGACAACTACCCCACTGACACCGACCACTACCCCATTGACACCAACCACTACCCCACTGACATCGTCCACTGACACCGACCACTACCCCACTAACATCGTCCACTGACCACTGCCACCGACCACTACCCCACTGACACAGACAACTACCCAACTGACCACTACCCCACTGACACAGACAACTACCCCACTGACATCGTCCACTGACACCGACCACTACCCACTGACACCAACCACTACCCCACTGACATCGTCCACTGACACCGACCACTACCCCACTGACATCGGCCACCGACCACTACCCCACTGACACAGACAACTACCCCACTGACACAGACAACTACCCCACTGACATCGACCACTACCCCACTGACCACTGCCCCACTGATACCAACCACTACCCCACTGACATCGTCCACTGACACCGACCACTACCCCACTGACACAGACAACTACCCCACTGACACAGACAACTATCCCACTGACATCGACCACTACCCCACTGACACCAACCACTACCCCACTGACATCGTCCACTGACACCGACCACTACCCCACTGACATCGTCCACTGACCACTGCCACCGACCACTACCCCACTGACACAGACAACTACCCTACTGACCACTGCCCCACTGACATCGTCCACTGACACCGACCACTGACACCGACCACTACCCCACTGACACCAACCACTACCCCACTGACACCGTCCACTGACACCGACCACTACCCCACTGACATCGTCCACTGACACCAACCACTACCCCACTGACATCGTCCACTGACCACTGCCACCGACCACTACCCCACTGACACAGACAACTACCCCACTGACATCTTCCACTGACACCGACCACTACCCCACTGGCACCAACCACTACCCCACTGACATCGACCACTACCCCACTGACATCGTCCACTGACACCAACCACTACCCCACTGACACCAACCACTACCCCACTGACATCGTCCACTGACACTGACAACTACCCCACTGACATCATCCACTGACACCGACCACTACCCCACTGACCACTGCCCCACTGACACCAACCACTACCCCACTGACATCGTCCACTGACACCGACCACTACCCCACTGACATTGTCCACTGACACCAACCACTACCCCACTGACATCGTCCACTGACCACTGCCACCGACCACTACCCCACTGACATCGTCCACTGACCACTGCCACCGACCACTACCCCACTGACAGACAACTGCCCCACTGACATCGTCCACTGACACCGACCACTACCCCACTGACATCATCCACTGACACCGACCACTACCCCACTGACATCGTCCACTGACACCAACCACTACCCCACTGACATCGTCCACTGACCACTGCCACCGACCACTACCCCACTGACACAGACAACTACCCCACTGACCACTGCCCCACTGACACAGACAACTACCCCACTGACATCGTCCACTGACACGACCACTGCCCCACTGACACCGACCACTACCCCACTGACAGACCACTGACATTGTCCACTGACACTGACCACTACCCCACTGACCACTGCCCCACTGACACCAACCACTACCCCACCCCCTTTCCCAAAGCACTGTAAATAAATATATTTAAAAAATAAAACCCCACCCTCTCATCAATAATACAAAAAAAATTGTAAAAAAAAAAAAAAATGTAATTGTAAAAATTAATACAAATAAAACAAATCCACTGGTCCCAAAAAAACTTTTGGGAAAAAAAAATATTAAATTGTAAAATAAAAAAATTATCTGACACTATCCACTATCCTGACACTCCACATTCCTGTGATTCGCACCGCATTACTGTTCAGATCACTTGCGATGTCTGTGCGATGCGATTTCAGCCATACAAACTGTATGGCTGAAATCGCATCACATTTGGACCAAACACGCACAGGACCCTTTTTTTGGTCTGCACCAGAATCGCATGGGTGTTCACACATATGCGATCCGATTCTTGTCCAAACAGTCAGTTCGCAGTGCGATATGCAAGCTGAAATGGGGTGACATTACTATTGTATGACACTCCCCAGCAGTTCGCATATGGCAGTGTTAACTGCCGTGCGAGTCGGGTGCGATGTGGGAACTCGCAGTGGATTCGCAGGGTTCCCGAATTGCACCAGTGTGAACCAAGCCTCAAAGCATACAGCCTACAAATGTCACCTGACTGCTCCCACCAAGGCTCAGTTCACACTGGTGCGATTCGGGAACCCTGCGAATCTACTGCGGGTTCACACATCGCACCAGACTCGCACGGCAGTTCACACTGCCATATGCGAACTGCTTGGGAGTGTCATACAATGATAATGACACCCCCATTACAGCTCACATATCGCACTGCGAACTGACAGTTAGGACATGAATCGGATCGCTTAGGTGTGAACACCCATGCGATTCTGGTGTGGACCAAAAAAAGGGTCCTGTGCGTGTTTGGTCCAAATGAGATGCAATTTCAGCAATACAGCTTGTATGGCTGAAATCGCATCGCACAGATATTGCATGTGATCTGAACAGCAGTGCGGTGCGAATCACTTGCGATGTCGTACAGCATGTGAACCAGCCCTAAGTTTATTCAGCCTTATTGGTTTTAATTATAAAAAGTGAAAAATCCACCCCTCCCCCACATAACACATCCTGGTAATATAGGAATTTTGCATATGTGATCAGGTGACCTCAGACACACACACTTCATTATAACAATAAGAAGAAGATCACTCAAGCTTGGACTAAATACATCTCTCCTAATAACTTGTCTATGTATATTCTGATGTCTGTTCACTGGAGCATTTCATCATGACATTGAACTCTGTCTCACCTCATGTTTTCAAAACATTTAATCAAAACACAGGAGAAAATTCTGTGATAACAAGAAGGGAGAGGGCAGGAGGAGGGTGATGTGAATTGTGCACTGTTTACAGAAACTGTGCATGGTCTGCAGGCTAGTGCAAGAGATATGTAAATAACCTGTCACTCAAAGCATGGGGGTGGAACGGACTTTGCCTTTTATTGGAAAGTCTGTTTTATCTCACTGAACAATAAAAAGAGGATTGCTCAGCGCTGGATTAACTATGTGTGGCAAGACTGGGCACAGATGATAGGAAATCTTATTCTCTACATTGTGACATAAAAAAATTGGGTTTACATCCACTTTAAAGCCAGGGATTACCTGTAAGTTGAAATTAAATGAAAAAGTGCAAGTGCAAGAGAGCAGGGTTTAAATAGCAACTAAACCCAGCATCCGACGTCATCGGACGCCGAGCGGGCCAATGAATGCTCGCAGGGGGCCGAGGTAACACCTCCACAACCAGACCGGACCACAAATACCATCAGGCATTGCGTCGAGGACAAGTGAACCGCCATTGGTCTGCAGAGTAACCATGGTAGCCACTGATGCTGGAACGTCCGAGAATGACCAGAACTAGATGGGCAGTGGCAAAAGAACCACCCATAGTGCCTCTGATGTAAATAGCGCACTAAGAATGGGGGAACTTAGATGGAAAAGGAAAGGGTTTGTGGGCCGGTGATGAGCAAAAATGTGGGAGAAAGTCAGGAGGACGGCTTAATCCCTTGGATGCCCTTGTGACCAAGCGGTAACAAAGTGCGTAAAGAGACCATCCATGTGAGATGATAGATAGGAGAGCATGGAGAGACACTCCAGCATAAGGGAAACAGAGGAGATATAACTTAAGCAGGGTGACTGTGCTAATGGACCAGGACATAGCAGGAGACACCCTAGTGGCTGATGAAGGTAACAGCCAAGCCAACCAGTCATCTATGCATCATACACAGTGAATAGTTTAAATGTTATACAAAACATGGTACAATAGGCAAGTAAATTCGGCATCTTAAATTTGTTCATTAACCACTTAAGGACCGCCGCCTGTAAATATACGTCGGCAGAATGGCATGGCTGAGCAGATGGACATACCGGCATGGCCTGTACATCTACTCAGTCGTGCGCTTGCGACCCCCTCCGAAGCTCTGGTCACAGGTTACTCAGCTCAGTTATCACAGGACACACAGCGATCGGTAACGAACGCTCTGTGGTGTCCGTTTATGAAGCAGTGAAGAGCGGTGATCCCAGGGATCACCACTGATCACAGCCCATAAACAGTTTATGAAACAGAGATAATCGGGGGAGAAGTGTTTGAATTTGTTCTCCCGCCGATTATCTCTACACACAGTGAAGTCTCATAGACTGACACAGAAACGGCCAGTTTATGAAGCTGTGATCTGAGCTCTTCACTGGCGATCTGTGTCAGAATTCACATGCCCGGATTCACCATCTCAGAGCTGGTGAAGCGGGGAGTGAAGAGGGAATCCCGGGGGTTCTGAGGAGGAAGGAGGAAGATTTTTAACTTCCTTCTACCTCGTTCAGACCCCCCAACACTGTAACCATGTCCCCCTGTAATATTTATGTGTATACATATATATATATATATATATATACACATTATATATATATATATATATATATATATATATATATATGTGTGTGTGTATATACATGTGTATATATAGTGTATGTGTGTGTATACATATATATATTATGTAGGGGACTCGTTATTTTAATTACATTGACCACGCGGTCTGTCAGTGTAATGAGCGGTGATCATTTATCACCGCTCAATAAACTGACATCTCAGTGTTTCTGTGAATTTCTGGTACTGTAATCGCGTAGAGTCAAACGAGATTCCAGTATCAGGGGCCGTTCTCCAGTGTTAGAAGCGTTGGAAGATCACTTCACTCCTCCGAGGGTGAAGCGATCTTCTCCGCTTGATAAACCGGCACACAGAGGAGAAAAATCTTCACTGTGATAGCCGGAGAACGAAGCAGTGACTAGATTTCACTGCTTCATAAAATGGACACCTGTGTCCCGTCCAGAAAAGAAAGGAGCTGGTAATTGACATACCAGCTCCTTTCTCCGCACAGATCTACCTGCTCGCTCCTGCCCTCCCTCGCAGCCCTAGGGAGAGGAGAGAGAGGGGAGGGAAGACCGCAGATGCAGAGGGTGGAGGAGAAGGAAGACACGGGGGGGAAGTGAACAGAACACACATCAGGACGAGCATGGGGCGTAGGAGGAAAAAGACACAGGGGGGGGGGCGATGAAGGACACTGAGGACAGTCAGAGATGATCTGTGCGAGGGGGGGAGGGTAAGCTGTGAACACCGATTCCCCCTGCATGGCTTTTCAGGTGAAAGCCGCGGGAGGGAAAGAAGCAAATGAAAAGCCATGCAGGGAGGATCGGTGCTCACACCCCCCCCTCGCACAGATCATCCCTGACTGTCACTGGATGTGTGTACAGCAATGACAGGGGGCCGTGAGCGTGCTCTGTTTTTACAATGAATGCGCTTTGCACGCTCTGGCCAAGGGGAGTGTAGAGGTGGGCAGGGCATCTGCTGACATCATGACCCCGCCCACCAAGCGCCGATGACAGACCCACCCACTGCATCTGCTATTTTTGGGGGCTTCTAACTAAGAAACGGGACACATTTGACTGGTAAGGATATATGCAGGAGGCATGCATCGCCTTATAGATCAGCACTATGGCAGTAGTGTACAATTGATGAGAGTGGGTTTACATCCACTTTAATATAGAGTTTGCTTAGTTCCTTGCTAACCGCTTCCAACTTTTCTTCAGCAGTTTATTTCATGATCTCCTCTCTACCTTCATTGATTGGTCTTTTTTGTGCTCCTTTTTCCCTATATACCCAACGTTGACAACCCATATAGGATTGCTGTTGTCTAGCTTGTTGCAAGTTCAACAGTTTTGCTTTGTTTATTTCTTATGGAGACCTTTGGTCCATTGTGAAATTTATTTTGAAAACATCCTTTTTTGATTTTTCTTATTCATCTTTATCTGCATGGTCTAACACCCTCACCATCTTAGTTCTTTATTTATTTTTTACCTTTTATTTTTTTATTTTATTTCTGCCATCAGGGAGGAACGTTGGCAGCTATTCTGCTATTGAGGACCACGTAACCCCTTGTTGGGCGTCTTTCTTTTTCTGTCCTCTAAATAACTTACTGGTTTTCGTAAGTATCCATTTTGGCAATCTACATTCAAACTTTAACCCCAGGTTAATTCATTTAACCTTTTTATTTTCTCATTCTTATTTTTACTTTTCATATTTATTTACTTTTTTTCAAAGCAATACATTTTTGTTTGTTTTTTGCTTTTCTAGTTTTCTCTATTCTATTTTTCCCAGTCCTAGTCGCTTGGTTTGCGCATTTAGCAACTATTTGTGACACCATTCGGAACTTGGTGTCGACCCCTCCCAGGGTCTACTTCTCCATCCTTGTCCCGGGGAGCTGTTGAGCGTCCAGCTCTGTGGTCTGTGGTTGGTAAGCATTTTCTCCGTTTACCTTTCCTCCGTTGGAATATTACTTGGCCTCCAGTCAGATCTGTATCATACCTACATATATAAATATATATGTTGTATTTCTGTATAATGTACGTGGCTAATTGTATGTATTTTTTTCGTTGTCTAGTTACAAACATTTGTGCATGGATTGTGTTTTCTTCCGAAGAAGCAAAACATGTAGGGAACATGCTATCTCCATGTGTTGTTTAAACCATAATTACATGTTGTCAATGACCACTACTTATCTCTAAATTGATTGACTTCTGTTTTTATTCATATTTCATAAATATATTTTGTATAAAATCGTTCTTTCTTATCATTACTGCCATATCCCTTGCACCGTAAAATATCCCTTTTCCTTCTCTGTTTTCAATTTAATACTTCTCTATGAGATTAGGTGCCTTACTCTAATCGTGATTCCCTAAGTGCTTGGACAAACAATATATCTACATTTTTAATAATGTCATCCAGCGAGGCTCCAAAGAGCCTCTCTCCCTGAAAGGGCAAATCCGCCAGAGCCTTCTTAGATGCCTGGTCCGCAGACCAGCATTTTAGCCAAATCATGCGCCATAGCACCACAGCAGATACTGAGGCTCTAGAAAGCAAGGGGGCCGCATCACAGACATACTTAAGGCCATGCACAAACTGGTCTGCCAGTTCCACGCAGACCGGGGAAGCCTGTTGCTTTTCCAACTCATGGTGCAACATTTTTGCCCATTCAGTAAGTGTCTGAGACACCAGGGCTGTGGCCAACACTGGCTGCAATGCTGACCCCCACCACCGTAAACATGGACCAGGCAACCGCATTGGCCCTCCTATCGGCAGGGTCCTTAAAAGGCAAGGGTCCCTTCCACCGGAATCATGGTTACCTTATTCAACCTGGATACCGGGGGGTCCACAATCGGGGGATAGTCAATTTTTTCAGGAGATTCTCCTCAAAAGGGGTAACGCACCACCATGCGTTTTAGGATCGAAAAGAACCGCTGCAGGCGTTCCCATTCTTTGTTAATAAATGTATTAAAGTAAGTTAGGTAGGGAAACACCTTACCCGTGCGGGCTGGCTTGTGGGACCCAAAAGGAACCGACACCTCTGTAGATGCCCCAGCCGTATCCTTCATTTTTAGGGTATCCCGCACCACTGTGATAAGTGCTCCTACAAGCGCCCTTTCCTGTGCTGACTCTGACACAGAGTCATCCTCACTGTTCGAATGATCCTGGTCCGCATCCTCTGACATGTCAGAACAGGGGCCAGTTGCCACAGCAAGGTCCGAGTCTGAATCAGAGCTTTCCCTAGAAAACGGTGGGGGGAGGGGCATTTTTTTTTTTTCAAAATTCTTTATTTATACAATACAACGGGCGATCTCGTACAGATCACAGCAAAAGTGCAACATACAGAGGTGAGCATAAGCTCGCAAGTTAAGTGCATATCAGTTATACAGTCACATTCCTCTAAGCCCTATAAACATGACTCGTCGATACGTCCATATTTTCCTGTTTTCTAAGAAATAGTAGTTAGAGGTAGAAAAAAAAAAAAGGGGGGGTTGGTGGACTGCACCAGTGCCCGAGGGAAGTATGGGAATGAGAGTAGAAAAAGAAAGAGAAGGGAAAGAAGAAAGAAAAAGGAGGGGGGGGGGCCGCGGGCATGGACACCCGCATCTCCGGGCCCGCTTGTCTTGCAGAATCATCTATATTGGGTTTGGGTCCCCGTCCTCCGCTCCGTTCAGGCTGGGGCTGCTGTTAGCCGCATTCAGCCCTAGGGCGGTAGGCCTCTGAGGGACTGTCCCTCGGCTGAGTATTTGTGTACGTTCCATAGTTGCCATGTATTTTTGTAGGATTCCTGTCTGTCTTGGTTTGATAGGGTCAGATCTTCCAATCTTCCAATGTCGTCCACCTTACGTAGCCACATTGCCACGGTCGGTGGTTCGGGGGACTTCCAGCAGAGTGGAATGCAGGCCTTGGCGGCGTCAAAGAGGTGTCTGAGAATCGACTTCTTATACACCCGGGTCGGGATGTCAGTAGCGTGTAGCAGATAGAGGGCTGGGTCGTCAGGGAGCTGTCGCTCCGTAAACGTCTGGGAGATCTTTTTGACCTCTGACCAGAAGGGTTTCAGTTTTGGGCAGGACCAAAAGATATGTAGTAACGTACCCGTTTCGCTCTGGCAGCGCCAGCACAGTTCGGACGTTGTCTGGTATAGCTTACTGAGGAGAGCTGGTGTGCGGTACCAGCGTGTCATGATTTTATAGTTCGTTTCCTGCACTTTTGTGCAGATGGAAGATTTATGGGTAAAGGTTAATATGTTTTGTTTCCGTTTTGTCGAGAATGAGCAGCGTAGGTCGTGTTCCCATTTGACTATGCATGGGATTAGGTAGCCGTCTGGTGGTGTCAAGAGTGTGGTATATAAAATGGACAGGGCATGTGGTAGGGCATCAGTGCCCGAGCACAGCTCCTCCAGAGGTGTCAGTGTTTGCATCCTTGTGTCGGGAAGTGGCAAGGAGCGAAGAAAGTGATGAAGCTGAGTTGCTGCCAGGAAATTTAGACTGTAGTGTCCAGTCGGGTCTGTCAGTTCTGTCAGAGTCCTCCAGCGGCCGGTCACGCTAAAGTGGGAGGCCCTATGCATTCCCTGGTCCCTCAAGTGTTGGAAACTCCCATCTCTTAACCCTGGCTGAAAGTTTGGGTTGCCCAGCACTGGGTATAAGGGTGAAACTCCTTGTGTCGGTCCCGTTCTGGATAATAGTTTAGCACACACCTTAATCGTGGTGCCTATTAGCGGATGGTCGCGTACCAGTCTGGGGAGTGCCGCGAGGCACCACGGGGCTGTCTGCAGTGGAGTCTCGCTCTGGGCTTGTTCTATGTGAGGCCACAGTTTTATGTCCCTGTGTCGACTCCAGTCAATGAGGCGATTGAGATGGGCAGCATGGTAGTACGCCCGGATGTCAGGCATGGCCATCCCCCCGTATATCTTGGGCATAGTTAGCACCGATCTGCGTATCCGGGGGTGTTTTCCGGCCCACAGAAAGGCCCTAAATACATTCTGGATTTGTTTGAAATAATCTGCTGGTATATGTACGGGGAGGGCTTGGAGGAGGTATGTGAATTTTGGCAGTATGGACATTTTTAGTATGTTGCATCTCCCGAACCAGGAGTGAAGGCCGGTGGTCCATTGGTCTAGTAGTTTTTGGACAGCTTTTAGTAGTGGCGGAAAGTTTAGACGGAATGTTTGGGCGAGGGTCGGAGGGATGTGTGTGCCGAGGTAGTGGAGGGCTGTGTCTGTCCACTGTAGTTTAGTGCTGCCGGGGAGTCGCGTCAAACATGAGTCTGGGATTCCCACTCCCATCGCCACCGACTTGCCCATGTTGATCTTAAGGTTAGATATTTGTCCATATGTCTCAAACTCTCGCATGAGACTAGGGAGGGACACCATTGGATCAACTAAGGAGAAGAGCAGGTCATCCGCGTAGGCGGACACCTTGTACTCTCCTCTTCCCAGTTTAACTCCGGAGATGGTCGGGTTATGCCTGACACGACGTAGGAAGGGTTCTAGCGTAAGGGCAAACAGCAGTGGCGACAGGGGGCAACCCTGTCGTGTTCCATTGCTTATTTGGAACGGTCCGGACAGGACCCCATTGGCTCTAACCCTAGCGGATGGGTCAGTATATGTCGCCTCTATCCAACTGAGCATCTTACTGCCCAATCCGATATGCGATAACGTCTGAAACATAAATTGCCAATTTACGTGATCGAACGCCTTTTCGGCGTCGGTGCTAATGAAGACGCACAGTGTTTTGGTGGTGCTTACTCTGTGGACAAGGTTCAGGACTTTGGCAGTGTTGTCTCTCGCTTCTCTAGAGGGGACAAAGCCCACCTGATCTAAGTGGATCAGGTTCGGGAGGTGATTTTGAATCCTACATGCCAGGATTTTGGTGAGGAGCTTGAGGTCTACGTTTAGCAACGAGATAGGTCGGTAGCTACCACACTGACCTGGGTCCTTTCCTTCTTTAGGTATGACCGCTATCTGTGCTTCCAGTGTGGAGACATGAAGCTTCCCGCCAGCACCCAGCATGTTAAACAGTGATACCATCTTAGGCCCCAGAGTTTGGAGGAACGTCTTATAGTAAGTCACGGTCAGCCCGTCTGGCCCCGGAGCTTTGCCTGGTTTGGTATTGCTCAGAGCCGACTGTAGTTCAGGAAGGGTAATGGGTTCTTCTAGTTGGTCTCTGGTGTCTATGGGTAGTGTCGGCATGTCTGACGAGGATAAGTAGTCGCGCATCGCGGCTATGTCGGTGTCCCGGCGTTTCGAGGGTAGGTTGTACAGGGTTCCATAGTATTCTCTGAATACCTCGGAGATAGATTGTGGTAGTGATGTTTTCTGGCCTTCACGGTCAGCTATGTGTGGAATATAGGACGCTCCTGCCTGGGATCGTAAAGATCTCGCCAGCATCTTCCCGCACTTATTCCCCGCCTCATAGACTTTATGTCTACAGATTTGGAGCGAGGCCTTTGCCTTGTATGTCAGGACATCTGTAATCTGTCTACGTACTGTGTCTAGCTCTACTCCTCGCTGTTCCGTGGGGGTTTGTTTATGTTGCTTCTCTAATGTTTGTAATTTAGATAGTAGGTTATTTAGTTGTTCTGTCCTTAATTTTTTCTTCCTAGCACCATGCTTGATAAGGACGCCGCGCACGACCGCTTTATGGGCCTCCCATACTACTTCTGGTCTGCTGTCGGGGGTGGTGTTGTCTGTGAAGTAATTGGTCATTTCTTTCGTTACATCTGCTATGATGTCAGGGTCTTGTAGTAAGGACTCATTCAGGCGCCATGGGTGTCTCCTTTCGGAATAATGATCCGTCAGGGCGTAGATCAATGTGATCGGAGCATGGTCCGACCATGTAATTGGGCCTATGGTGACCCCTCTAACTGCACCCAGGTTCCAATGTGACACTAGGAAATAATCGATTCGGGAATAGACTTGGTGTGGCCTGGAAAAGAAGGTGAAGTCTTTTTCACCTGGGTGGAACAACCGCCACGCGTCCACCAACTGGGATTGATGAAGCGCTGCCTGTGCTCTACTACGCGCCTTAGCAGTCATGGAGGATAAACCCGAGGACCTGTCATCTTGTGGTGATAGGGGCATGTTGAGGTCTCCCCCTATAATCAGATGTCCAGCGGTAAAACGTGTCAGGACCTTAAGTTGTTTGGTCAGGAAGTCTACCTGGTGTTCATTCGGGGCATACAGGTTAGCTAAAGTGACCACTGATGTGCCTATCTGTCCCTTTATGAACAAAAAGCGTCCCTCAGGGTCCCTTCTTACCTCACTCAGTGTCCAGGGTACTCCGGCCGCTATAAGGACCGAGACACCTCTGGATTTCGCCTCCGTATAGGAGGAGTGATATACCGTGGGGTAGTGTCTGCTTTTCAGTATAGGTAGTTTATCTTCCCTAAAATGTGTCTCCTGTATGAAGACAATGTCTGCCTTCTGTGCTCGGATGTCCTGTAGCAGTATCTTGCGTTTTTCGGGTGTGTTCAGGCCTTTGGCGTTTAGTGAGAATACTGTCAGGGTGTCCATGTCCGCGGGCAGGGGAGGGGGGGGGGTGGTGGGTGGGTTGAGTAGTTCGGGTGTAGTGGTTCACCGGGTTGGATGTGTCCCCAGATGGGGAGCAGGGAAAGAATAGGGGAGAAATAGAAAAGTGGCCAGCACCAGATGGTGTGGTCTGGGAGAAAACTAATATAGCTTTAAACAGCTAGCACGCTCACCAGTGCTAAACTGGCGTATGAGCGCAGTCCTATGTGGGTCGGTGGATAGACAAAGCCGGTGGCGCGAGCTCCCGGCTCCATCCATCCCCCACGGCCTAGTCAATTGTTGGTCTACAGTAACAGTAACAGTAATGCAATCAATGGTAATACAGTATTGGTTTAGTGAAAATAAGAGGAAAGAAAAAACCGATTCTTTCAGCATAAAGTATGAACAGAAATAATAAGAGCCGTGTAAAACGGAACGTGTTGAGCATTAAATCCCACTTTACCCGCCAGCAATCTCAGAGATGAGCGGGTCCGGGAACAACCAGTTACCAGTCCGCACATCTGGATCACCTCGTGTCCCCTCCTCTCCCTATACAACGTTCTCAAACTGCCAGTATCTCCCCCCACCCCGAGCCATCCATCCAACAGACCATTCCATTCCTCCCAACATGCGTGTGGCTCGCAGATCTCATAGCGTATTACCCCCCTCCCAGCTCCGGCCCAAGTCATGAGCCGCCTCAAATCCCCGTCCCTTATATATTCTCTATCATTAGGAACGAATCCTTCTCCCAAAGGTGGGGGATATCCTCGACACTCCCGGGTTAGCATTCCCCCTCTCCCTACTAGTATGGGTAGCCCGGTTGAAATAGTGTGTCCAGGACTGGGTCTATCAAACAGTGTGGACCGGCCTTCAACTGCGCGGTCAGTAGGTGGTGTTGGCAATGAGGGGCTGGAGCGTAGCCGGTTTACAGCTCAGGGCGCGCTCTAACAGCGCGGGTGCCCAGTGGGTTGCCAGGTTTTAGCGTCTCCAGTGCCCTTGTAGCGTCTGAGACTCCTCCATCTTGGGAATGGTGGTGTTCCCCCCAAGCTCTAGTGGTCCATCTTCAGAAAGTAAAGAGGGGGGGGGGTCTCCACTGTGGGTGGCGGGGAGTGCAACCATTCTGGCAGCCCCAGGGTTCGAGTTTCGTCTGTTTCTGTCCGGGAGACCGGGGGTAAGGGCACGCTCTAACAGCGCGGGAGCCCAGGGGGGGGATGTTTGAGGTGGGTGACCAGTTCACTAATCTGCGTCTCAGGGTACATCCCTCCTCCATTCACGTATCGGGTCTCAATGTGTGGGTTTCCCCGGCTACAAACCGTCCACTGGCATCATAAGTCTAATCTCTTGGCAGGGGGGGAGAGAGTGTCTCCGGCATAACATAGAGGCGTGGGGTACCGGGAGTGGGGTGGTTGTGGCCTACGGCCTACTCACGGTTTGCTTCTCCTGATGGTACACGTTGCCGTCTCCGACCACGACCTTGTTGGCGGGCACCCCTGCCGGGTCTGTATCTTGAGGGTCCTCCACGTCCCTGGGTCCGCGGTAGGAGTTGGAGCCAATCAGGTACTGGTACCTGGTCTGTACCCAGGTACTCGAAGAGGGCCGGGAGGTCTGCAGGCGTCTGGACGGTGAAGGCCTCTCCATCCTTCCGAAAAGTTACCGCGAGAGGGTAACCCCAGCGGTACGTGTAGCCGCGCTGTTTGGCGACGTCCAACACCGGCTTCAGCATCGCACGGCGGCGCAGGGTTGCTCTCGAGAGGTCCGGCAGGATCTTGATCTCTGCGTCTCCTATGCGGATCTCGCCACGGTCCCATGCGTTCCTGACGATGCGTTCCTTCTGCGCGAACCGGAGGAGTCGGCACACGACATCTCGGGGCCTGGTTGGATCGTCCGTTCTCGGGCCTAGCGCGCGGTGTGCGCGGTCAATCTCCACCGTCTCCTCTGGGTTCTCCAGCGTGTCTCGGAATATCCGCAGCAGTGTGGCGTCCAGGTCTTCGGCCTCTACCGACTCCGGTATGCCCCTAAGTCGTAGGTTGTTGCGGCGGCTCCTATCTTCGGCCTCTTCGAGGTGTAGTTGGAGTGTGATTGCCGCTTCTCTGTGGAGGTCTCTGTCTCGTTCCAGGCCGGATACGCGCTGCTCCAGGGTTGTCAGGGATCCCTCTCCCGCGGACACTCTATCTGTGAGGGTGGACACCTCCGCCCGAACCTCCTGGAAGTCCCGCCGGTGGGCATCCTCTAGCCTGAGCACGAGTGTCTCTATGTCGGAGCGGGTAGGGAGGGCCTGGAGGAGTGCTCGTATCTCCCGCATCTCCCGTTCTGTCGCCGCGCTCCCCGGCTCCGCAGTGGAGGAAGACATAGCCATGTCTCCTCTGGATGTCTCGGGCGTGGTGGGGTCAGCCGGCTGGTCAGCCGGGTGGAAGGTCCAGAGGGCTTGCTCTGAGTCCTCTATCGAGTCGCCATGCGGGGTGCCACGTGGTGCCGCCACTCTTGCTCCCGGTGAATTCGGCGTGTTAGGGTGAAAATAATGATGTAAATCTCCCGTCTTAAGGCTCGAACGGGTCCGCCTGGGTGTGCCTTTGTTTTTTCCTCTTTTGGCAGATTGCATGCCTGTGTTTACGGGTCTGTGGCCGGTATAGAGGAGGACGAGGCCGGGAGCTCCAGAGATGTGCGTCTTCACTCAGCCATGTCCAGGCCACGCCCCCGGGAGGGGCATTTTTTACCCCCCTTGTGCCCGCACGCCGCTTCCACCCTGACAACAAAGGACCCCAGGACCGCCGACAAAACGTCCATAGGCACCGCAGGTGCAGGGGAGCAGGTTGCCAGCACAGGTAGGTCTGGGGAGGAAGCACCAGCTTCTGACGCCATGCCTGACACCCGTTAGGGACTGCAAGCCAGTTACACAAAAAGGTCCACCCTCCTAGCTGCCACTGACCTGAGGGGTCACCCGCAGGACTCACCACCGCAGAGCAAGTACTGCTCTGCGCTATCCACCTTCCCTCATGAGGTGTTCTGTTCAATTTGCACCGTTCCAGAGGGATAGCCACCGCTAGGGGCAAAAAACCAAGCCGAGACTGCTAGAAAACGGCCTCTGTAAGAAAAAATGTCTGAGGGCTCCGAAAAGATGGCCGCCAGACTTCCTAACCAAGGCTACAGGAAGATGGCTGCCGAACTTCCTGACTAAAACCACGCTGACCCTCCGCGTGGTGGCCCCCACAATGTGCACACCAGAACACCCCACAACTAAAATTAGGGAACAGAACAGCAGACCCCCAACACCCAGCGCAGCCCCCCCCACCGGACACTGAGCCCCCCCGGCCAGACGCGCAACGGCCTAAGTATGGGGAGGAAGGAAAGGACAGGGAGAGAAGAGGAGGAGAATGAGAGACCCTAAATTCGACCTCCCATGGAATGCCCAGCTGCTCCATCCTGCCGAGACAGGTGGAATCATAGTTACTCCTGTGGTGACTGCTGGACGCATTCCAGACAGACCCATCACTCGAGCAGTACGGGGTGGCTGTCGGCCACGGCACACTGACACGGACAGCAGTAGCCCGGTCATGTGTGCCCGGAGCATATAGCTCACTGGCCACCCCGGATCAGACGGGGTATGTCGTGGCCGACCCAGCGCGTAGCTAGGGCCTGCTCACGCTCGATGGCTGGGCTGGGGAGACTACCAGGATCTATATTATCCAGCCTGTCACCCAGCCTGGCTGTTGATAGTAGATCACAGGAATCAAAAATCCAGGACAAATGGTCCCCACTGGGAGCCAGGTCCTTCTACACGAGGCAGAAAAAAATGAGCTGCTGAATGCAGTGTGAGGGGTTATAGCCAGTAGGACCGCCCCTTGGGCGGTACTGTGCAGTTATGCTGTTTTTTAAATGTTCTGCCTAGTCCTCTCCTGAAGGTGGCGATATAACCCTAAGGTCAAGAAGTGCTGTGTCCGTCAATGAACGAAAGAGAAATATTGATTTTAACTTAAACAAGTGTCAAAAAAAGATTTGGACTTTAAGTGGTTAAACTTTGTGCATTTACACACAGAAGTTTGCACTAAGAAGGAAGTTGGTTACAATGTTTCATGTTGTTAAAAATTTGTCAGACTGCCCAAATTTTTTCTTTACACACAGAAGTTTATCCCTTTGACTTAAGAAGGAAGCATTAGTTACAATGTTTCCTGTTAAGAACTTGGCAGACTACCCGGATATTTTCTTTTGACAGCTGAGTGAGCAGATAAAATCTCTCCACTTGTTATATGAAAGAATCTGCAAACTCTGCACCACTTTATCTTGGTCTCATCAGACCACAGGACATGGTTCCAGTAATCCACGTCCTTAGTCTGTCATCAGCAAACTGTTTGCAGGCTTTCTTGTGCATCATCTTTAGAAGAGACTTCCTTCTGGGACAACAGCCATGCAGACCAATTTGATGCAGTGTGCGGCATATTGTCTGATCACTGACCCCCCCTCCCCTTCAACCTCTGCAGCAATAATGGATGCACTCATAAGTTTATTTCCCAAAGACAACCTCTGGATATGACGCTAAGCATGTGCACTCAACTTCTTTGGTCGACCATGGCAAGGCCTGTTCCGAGTGGTACCTTTCCTTTTAAACCACTGTATGGTCTTGGCCACCATGCTGCAGCTCAGTTTGTGTATTGGCAATCTTCTTATAACCTAGGCCATATTTATGTAGAGCAACAATTCTTTTTTTCAGATCCTTAGAGTTCTTTGCCATGAGGTCCTTTACAAAATAATCTAGAGTGGGTGACTGGGGACAAAGAGAAGGCAAATTTATAAAATACTTTCTTCAGCTCTGTGTATACAATGGAGCATGGGGGAGCTCATGTCCATAATGGGGGTGGTAGTGACACCGCCCAAATCCACAATGGCTCAAAAAGTGATATTGTCCAGCAATATTTAGACAGAATAAAGGTGGATAAAGCACCTGGACCAGATGGCATACACCCACGGATGCTAAAAGAATTGAGCTCTGTCATTTTTAGGGACTCATTAATAACGGGAATAGTACCACTGGATTGGCGCAGGGCCAATGTGGTGCCTATATTTAAAAAGGGAACATTGGGCCAGATCCACAGCCAGCCGCCGTAACTTAAATATTCCCATTTAAGTTACACTGCCGCAAAATTTCTACCTAAGTGCCCGATCCACAAAGCACTTACCTAGAAATTTTCGGCTGTGTAACTTAAATCTGGCCGGCGCAAGGCGTTCCTATTCAAATGGGGCGAGTCCCATTTAAATTAGGCGCGCTCCCGCGCCGGCCGTACTGCACATGCTCACGACGTCATTTTCCCGACGTGCTTTGCACGGTTTTACGTTGCGCCGGGTTTTGAGAATCGCGACGGGCGTAAAAAAAAAATACGAGTTGCGGCAGGAAAAAAAAATTTGAAAAAAAAAAAAAAAGACGGCGACGCGGGATAGAAGGGTCTACTTTTACAAGACCTAAACAGTTTAGGCCTTTTAAAAGCAGCCCTAATATTGCGTTTGCAAACTAATACTTACGGAGAAAAAACGAAGCGTAAAAGCTTCGTGGATCTCCGTAAGTGCTAATTTGCATACCAGAAGCGGCATTTCGACGAGAAATGCCCCCAGCGGCGGCCGAGGTACTGCATCCTAAGATCTGACAGTGTAATTACACATGTCGGATCTTCTCCCTATCTTTTGGAAACTGATTCTGTGGATCAGTTCCAAAGATAGAAACAGGGATACGACGGCGTATCAGTAGATACGCCGTCGTATCCCTTTTGTGGATCTGGCCCAAAGTCTTTACCAAGCAACTATAGACCTGTTAAACTTTTATAGTTGGGAAGATACTGGAGCGTTTAATAAAAGACCACATAGATGAGTTCTTGCTGGAAAAAAACGATTTAAGCAACAGACAGCATGGATTCATGAAAGACAGAAGTTGTCAGACAAACCTGATTTCCTTTTATGAAGAGTTAAGTAAAACCTTGGACAGAGGCGTGGCAGTGGACGTGGTATACTTGGATTTTGCAAAAGCGTTCCATACAGTTCCCCACACACGGCTCATGTGTAAGGTAAAGTCTACAGGATTGGAAATATCAGTTTGTAAATGGATAGAAAACTAAAACTAAAATACAGAATTCAGATAGTAGTGGTTAATGACTCTTACTCTGAATGGTCTAAGGTTATCAGTGGTGTACCTCAAGGTTCAGTGCTGGGACCCTTACTTTTTAATATCTTTATAAATTATATTGGGTCTGGGATCAAAAGTAACATTTCTGTCTGCAGATGACACCAAGCTATGCAGTGCAATAACGTCCTTACAGGATGTCGCCAATTTATAAGCCAACCTCAATGCTCTGTCTATGTTAGCGACTATGTGGCAGATGAGGTTTAATGCTGAAAAATGTAAAGTTATGCACTTGGGGGCTAAGAATATGTATGCATCTCCAAATACGGAAAGGTTTCTTCACAGTAAGAGATGTGAAAATGTTGACTCCCTCCAGAGGTGGTTCTGGCCAGCTCAGTAGATTGCTTTAAGAAAGGCCCGGATACTTTCCTAAATGTAAATAATATAACTGGGTACTAACATTTATAGGTAAAGTTAATCCAGGGAAAATACAAATGCCTCTCGAGGGATCAGGAAGGACTTTTTCCCCCTGCTGTAGCAAATTGGATCATGCTCTGCCTTCCTCTGGATCAACTGTGGGCAAAGAATTGAGTATATGGGATTGTACTTTTTTTTTATGGTTGAACTGGATGGATTTGTGTCTTTTCAACCTGACTATGTAACTATGAGGTGCCATGTTCAACTTCCAGTGACCAGTATGAGAGAGTTTGAGCGATAACACCAAATTTAACACATCTGCTCCCCATTCACACCTGAGACCTCGTAACACTAACAAGTCACATGACACCGGGGAGGGAAAATGACTAATTGGGCCAAATTTGGACATTTTCACTTATGGGTGTATTCACTTTTGTTGCCAGTGGTTTAGACATTAATGTTACTTTGAAGGGACAGCACATTTACACTGGTATACAAGCTGTACAAGCACTACTTTACATTGTAGCAAAACACAAAGCTGAATCACTCACTGACGATGGATGGGGACAAGCTCTATCAATCCTTCAGCTGTGTTCTAAATTACATTCATCCTGCAAGTGATAGATCTCTGACAAGGATACTACTTCACAGACCTATACATAAAAAAGGCAGCACACAGTTGTTTCTATATAAAAAGGTACATATATTTTATACCCAAGCCAAGTCACAGCAGGTTCTTACAACACACATTGCATCATTATGTCAAGAATACACATATAAAGACAAGCACAACAATGGTTGTCAATATTAAGTTCTTTACAAATCTTTAATTGTTACATAAAAAATTGCAAAAAGAAAATAGCATTCTGTAAAATGAGAGAATATAACTTACCAAAAAATAAATAAACTTGTAACCCAAGAATAGATTTATCTCTAACGGAGGTAATAGTATGCCACCTTAATTTCTAAACACAAAATGGATGGCAGTTTAGCCACACTGGAGGAGAACCACTGGGTCTGGTTTAAACATTCCAACAATTCTGAACGATTCCTCTAAGAGTATATGTGGATATGGTGTCAGTGACTGTTCAACCATTTATTGTTATTCAAACCTGCAATATCCCTATCAAACCTTGTTGGCAGTCTCAGGCTGATTGTGATCGATGAGGGATGTAGTTCAGTTACAAATGGAGTTTTGAGTTTTACGAATCTATTATTAAGCAAGTTCAAAAGACATTCATACAACTGTCTGCTAAGAAGATATGTGTTATTTAGCACCATTAGGCTTATTGTTAAAGCACTATATTTTTGAGTACTTTTTTTTTTTTTACAGCTAATCAACGGATTTTTGTACATGCTACGTTTATAGCTACTTTTAGTTGCCCAGAATAACCTTTCCTACAGTTCTCTGGAAATAAAAGATAAATATTAAAGCTATGTTTGCTAATACACAAATGTAATGAAAAGGCATGGAGTTGGACCAACTAAGGACTGGTGATCTGGGATAAAGATGAAATACAAAAACATATATGATCTTAAAAGCCACTGAAAATATGTATAAACTTTTGGATCTGAGTTTTTGGAGTCTTTGGATATTAGATAAAAAAAAACAAAAAAAAAACACATTTCTAGTGAAGTACAAAGTTCCTGAAAAAAATGTTAAAGCATTTTCTAGCTTTAAATTTAATTTAGAATATATTTAGTCTTAACCTGCCTTTCAAACTGCATATTTTAAGGCCCAACCTTCACTTTTTTTTCCAAGTTCAGCATTATTCCCCCCACATAATTTTGATCAAGGCAAGGCTGATGAACAAATCAATCCCTGAAATCATATTTCTTTCCTATTCTGTTTACATTTCTACAGATTCTATAAAAAGGTCAGATTGACCAAAACTATGATTTTGGATCTGTGCTGAATGGCTCATTCTCTCTACTGGCTTCTGAACCAAATAGTAAGTTGTCTCAACTGATGCAATTTCATTATTTCTGTTGCAACAATGCAAGTCTCCCTTTTTTTTTATCCCGGTTACTTAAAATAAATGAGAAATCCAACAAAACATTAAACCTACTTAAAATATTATTCAAAGAATGGTGCGGCTGTGATGTCAGTTTTAAAGATCTTAATTTAAATAATACGTTTAATTTGCCAGCATGCATCTAAAATGTAAAGATTCCGCTTTGGGTTGACTGGCTAATCTAAATGGAATACAAGGAATATTGTAATTGCTGAGAACTGTTTTGCAGCATGTAAATTGTATTTCTTTAAGTGCTGTAATCATTTTTTTAAACACAGGCACCAATCCTGGCGACAAGTATTTCTTGCAAGGCTCAAACACTGAGATTAGTCCCTATCCCATCATCCTTTCCCCAGTAACAGACATCTATTTCAAGTCCTAACATTAGGAGGCCAATGAGCTTTAAGAAGCTTTGTAGCAACTCATTCACACCCTACTCGCTTAGAGGCCAGTTCTACTGTGCTTGCTAGGAAGTGTAGCTCATTGTTGAACACCCTGAGACGCAGTGAAGCTAGTACTAACCTCAGGACAACAGAAATTAGACCCCCTGCGGGGGTGGAAAGGTGTATAGATTATATTTATGGTGTGCCTAAAAGGCAAACATTGTGTATTCATGTCAGCAATCAACTGTAGATGAACCTCCCTTCTAATCAGTATTTGTGACTGAAAGAAATGAATATGTCTAAAGTTCACAGATATAAACAAGAGGCGTGATGAACGCCATGTTAAATCCTTGACTTGCAACATAAAATGTCAGTGAGGTGGAGCTCTACTTTCTGTATAACATTGTCATCTGCACACTTGATAAGTGTTAGAACATTTAAAGTTATTCTGGACACATGTAGTCTTTATGGATAGATTACCTGTTGTCTTGCCATTCAACACAATCATTTTTGAGGAAACATTTTTATGACAATGCAGCCTCCCCAAATTAAGGCAACATGCCTGAGATAAATATTTATATAGCTTAGCAAAAAGAAGAACTACATATGCATAAGGCTTATAGTGCTCAAAACTGATGCATCCGGCAAGTGAAAAGGGCAGGTACTCTTTAGGATGTTGATTCATCAGTGTAACAGGTTCCCTTTTCTTACTATTGAAAGAATTAAGCTTTTAAGTTTCTAGTGACCCAAAAAGTGCCAAGTACAGTTAGTATGCTGGTGTTTTGAAATAATTTTGAAAATATAAATATAGAGAATATATGTATATATTGCAGTATAAAAGTGCAGTGCTACTTGGTAGCAAAAAGGAAAGAAACTCTGAGTGTCAGTTTTATAGTAAAAATAACTTACACCATAGGATTTTGACAGGACATTGCCAACTGGACAGATAATGATCCAGACACATTTGTAGCAATCTGAAAATCATCATGGCACAAAAATCACTAATGAATTCGAACGACCAGAAGAATAGCTTAAATATTGCAATGCAAGACAGTTCTGAAAACCCCAAATGTTTTAAATTACTAATCTGAAGAGAGTACCTATATGACATGATTTACCCTTTCATCAAATAGTGGTTTAAGGCAGAAAAAAAAGCAAGTGATGAAGTAGAAGCTCACTGGACTGATACTAAATGTCATCTGAGGCCTACATACTGTGGAGACAATTATTTTGTGGGCACTGGTTTACCACTTCCAACTTGTTATTCCCTGTATCATAAGGTTTTGCCTTCTTAGCTCACTGCGATCCCAAGTATTGGATTTCATACCCATCTGTAGCTTGTCGATTCACATGCATACAATTCCTATTTATTTAACAGGATGGATTCAGTCTGTTGGGTCACGGACCAGTAAACATATTTCTAGAAGCTGAGGAAAAAAATGGAATGTCCACAGCAGTGGTCCAATCTTAATTTGAAGAAAAAAGCCCTTTAAGACTTTTTTTCCCCAGGAAAACTTTTTCTCGGTCTACAGTTCTCAATAACTAGTTTATATGCAAAGACCGAAGGGTGTTCTCAAAAGCTATAAATTTCAAAAGTTGCCAATGAAATAGAACATTGCAAAGCTTTCATAAAATAAAAATTTTGTATGGGAATCATTCTGTTTTTTGGGAGAGGTTTTCATTTTTTTTTCTTTTGACCAATCAGGCAAATTACCTCTGTTTAGCTGCCAAGATGTGTGCCACCACAGTACATAGCCATCATACATACATATATTTTAAAAACAAAACAAAAAACTATAGCTTTAGCTTTCCCCCCCCAAAGTACAAAAGTTTGGCTGTTTCCATGTAACCAATAAAAATATAATTTCTTCTCACTTTGAAATATACATTTTCTATCGGTATATGTTCAACAGAAGTATTTCATTTTACCTGAGGTGTGCCTTGAAGAGCTTATCACAATTCTGTGTGGAACATATGGAATACCCACCAAATTACTGCACACAAGACACTGGAAAGTTAAATAAAGTCTAGTACACACCAAACTGAAAGCTTTGGTCGTAAATGACGATGTACTAACAATCCGATGTTAGTACAGCGATCTTCACCGCTGAGCTATTGTATTCGGACAGCCCCCTTGCCAGAACACTCCGGTCAGCGCTCTCAGCCATTGGCCACTGGCTTTCCAGCATGCACATCTGACAGAAGCTGGACGAACTGCTGGCTTC
The DNA here is from genome assembly GCF_905171775.1 of Rana temporaria. NCBI lineage: Eukaryota > Metazoa > Chordata > Amphibia > Anura > Ranidae > Rana > Rana temporaria. The sequence continues at coordinate 65,975,940 of NC_053494.1, forward strand.
TGTTGGACCGGCTGCCATACACACGGGCCGAATGGCTGCTGGTTTTTTTTAACCGGCCGATGTCATCCCACATTCAGCTCGTTTGTAATAGGCTCTACTCTAGGGCAGGGATAAGCAATTAGTGGACCTCCAGCTGTTGCAAAACTACAAGTCCCTTCAAGCCTCTGCCTCTGGGTGTCATGCTTGTGGCTGTCAGTGTCTTGCTATGCCTCATGGAACTTGTAGCTCTGCAACAGCTGGAGGTCCGCTAATTGCATATCCCTGGTCTAGGGGGTCAGATATGTAATTTGTTCTCTGCATCTTTATAAACTGAATTATAATTTGTTTTCCCCCCTTTAATGTTGCAGGATGCATTTTAGAACAATAAAAATGCTGTGCCATAGTAATACACGAAAAGCTCTGTAGTCCCACTGAGTACAAATATATGTACATAACAGTCATGTAGAAGTATTTTTCCTGTTTCAGTGTGACACAAGATGCACTCATCTAGTCGAGGCCAAAGTGTGTTTGTAAATGCAGTAATCGTGAGAATGCAAAGATTTAGCATCCAAACTGCATCTGTCATCCATACACAGGTAAGACTAACCATTCAGTATTATTCACTACTTATTCAGCCAACCTTATAATATATATTTCTTTAAAAACTTTAGCCCTAGGCTAGCAAAGGCAAAAAACACCATTCCTGTAGGGTTGTCTTTTAGACCCCTTTCACACTGAGGAGTTTTTCAGGTGGAATAGCGCTAAAAATAGCGCTGCTATACCGCCTGAAAAACTCCTGCCCAGCAACCTCAATGTGAAAGCCAGAGGGCTTTCACACTGAGGCGATGCACTGGCAGGAGAGAAAAAAATCTCCTGTCAGCAGCATCTTTGGAGTGGTGAGAGGAGCGGTATGTATACCGCTCCTTTCCATTTAAAACAATGGGAAACCGGGGCAATAGCGCCCGCAATGCGCCTCTGCAGAGGCGCATTGCGGGCGGTATTAACCCTTTATCGGCCGCTAGCAGGGGTCAATACCGCACCGCTAGCGGCCGAATCCCGCCCCAGTGTGAAAGGGGTCTTACTCTGACATGGTTGCTTTAAGGTCTTATTTTGAATCAACAAAATCAGCATATAGATAATTCAGTAAAGCAGTGCTATGCAAAGTGCAATAATCCACACTGTATTCTGTATTCAGATTATTTAAGATATATAGTTAATGATTGGCTGCTAGGAGTTCATGCACTTTGAAAATTTCCGCACCGTTCCCTTGGTAAAGAAGACATCCACTTAGCCATTGTTCCACCAAAAGCAGTTATTTAAAATCAGTATTGCCCAGAATACTTGTAATTTACTGCAGTTTTAGGATAGTGACACACCGGAAAGTGCAGAATATATTTATGATATTATCTAGCATTTCAGTACGAATATACAGGGTGGAGGTTACTTAATTCCAAAATATTCTAAGTGCTAGCTTGTTTGAAAAATTATATTTGATAACTTTTAGAATAATACAAATCAGATTCAGCAACATAGCAAGGCAGCAATTTCTCAATATACATTGGGGTTGAAAACATGCCTTATCAAACCAAACTGGAGTGTCTGTAACTGTAGACTAAATAAATTGTAGATAAGCATGTCTTTCAAGCAAGTAAAATAATCTAGGGGGTCATACTATTTCATGCCATGTCATAGGAATTTAGCTGTAGAACTAACTAAAACTAGACATTAAATATGTGAAGAGAGCCTGAAAATTTCAGTCACAGAAAAAACATATATTCCTGAAAGAAAGAAAAAAAAAAAAAAAAGGCATTCAGAGTCTACAATCTTTTCTGCCTAGATCTGTGGGTAATGAGGGTTTAAACAGCAGTCCAGTAGAACACCTTGTTAATAAAGCATTATTTCTTGAGCTCGTTTCTCTGAAGAAACAATGTTCAAGTGTAACAGATTCACACTAATCCAGCGTCTTTGGCCATATTGTAGAAATACCCTTTCTTCTGCAGAAGGTTGCTTGGAGAATTAAACTCCACAATTTGACCTTTATCCAGAACCATCACCCTAAACAAAGAAATATAAAATTGTAAGAAGTGGACAAATCAATGGGAAACAGAGTGTATCCATTTAACATGTCATAGAAAACATTGTAAACCTGTACACACAATAGGTTCGTCTGATGAAAACAGAACGATGGACTGTTTTCATTGGACGAACCGATCGTGTGTGGGCCCCATCAGTTCCCCCCCCCATCAGTGAAAAAAAATAGAACCCGTTTAAAATTTTCGTATGGCTAAAAAAACGATAGAAAAAAACGATCGTCTGTGGGGAAATCCATCGGTCAAAAATCCATGCATGCTCGGAATCAAGTCGAACTTCATTTTTCTCAGCACGTCGTTGTGTTTTACATCACCGCGTTGGACACAATCTGATTTTTAACCGATGGTGTGTAGGCAAGACTGATGAAAGTCAGCTTCATCGGATATCTGATGAAAAAATCCATCGATCCGTTTTCATCAGACGAACCGATCGTGTGTACAGGGCATTAGAGTATATGTAAGCCCCAAATAAAAAACGTATCTTTGATTTCTTTTGGTCTTTTAAAGTACAGTATAACGTACAGTATAACTAAAAGCACAACTTTTTTTTTTTTAGCTTTGGACAAAGTAGAGAGGAAATAGAACATCTGTCGGGTTTTTATTGCTGTCTGTCCCCCATTAAGGAGATTCACCCTCTTTATTTGTTATGTTTACCCTTTATTACCAAAAGAAAATTCAAAATTTTGGGTTGTAACTAGAACAGGAATAGAGAGGAAGTCTTCCAGTGGAGACACTGGATCTGGTGGACCCTGGAGACAAACAGGGATTTCCTCACTTTGGAGGGATTTCCTCTCGCTTCCTATTTTGGCTATGGTTCAAGAAAATCTCCCCAAGGGGACACAGATGGCAAAAACAAAAAACTGACAGGGGTTATAACCCTCCCTTACTCTAACTAAAATGAAAAAAACATTTGCCTTTAGTTCTACTTTAAATATAGAACTGAAAGAATTTTGTTATGCCTCTTTGATATGAAACAGAATTACTGTTGAGAATACCAGAATTCAAGTGCTGTCCTATTTTCTGCTCACTGCGCAGTGTTATCAGCCCTGCACTATTCACTTCAGTGGACTGCAGAACACTTCCGACTATGTTAAAGTGGAGGTTCACCCAAAAAAAAATTCTAACATTACATTGAGAAGACTGATTACACTGCGGGTATGCTGTTTTTTTTTTCCGTACATACCTCGTTATTGCCGTTTCATCTCTCGGCTTCCGGGTATGATTCTTGCTGGACTGGGCGTTCCTAGTTGATTGACGTTCCTCCAACCGGCGCATACTGCGCGTCACGACTTTCCGACAGAAGCCGAACGTCATTGCAAAGGCGCCGTATAGAGTCGGCTCTATACGGCGCCTGCGCAGCGACGTTCGGCTTCTTTCGGAAAGTCGTGACGCGCAGTATGCGCCGGTCGGAGGAACGTCAATCTCCTAGGAACGCCCAAACCCGCAAGAATCATACCCGGATGCCGAGGGATGAAACGGCGATAACGAGGTATGTACGAAAAAAAAAAGCCCAGCATACCCGCAGTGTAATCAGTCTGCTCAATGTATTGTTAGAATTTTTTTTTTAGGGTGAACCTCCACTTTGAGAAAAGGAAAGGGCAGGGGATGTGTTTTGCAGTTCTAACACTGCCTGTTGTAGGGTGACAGTGCTGCTACGCCATAAATACAGTACAGTGAGGAAAGCATCATCAGTCTAGTGTGTTACTGGTAGGATTACCAGGTAAAAAAAAAAAAAGAAAAAAAGAAAAAACGGTAAGCTGCAATATCTCACAATTGTGTTTTTGGGTTTAGATAGATAGGTCCTTGTCACAGACCATTTGTTTATTTTATGTACTTACAACTGTCACAAATAACTATCTACTCTAATGTCATCAGGGTAATTTCTTTGTTTTTTCAGATTGTTGAGACGACAAAAAATAGGATTTTTTTTGTCATACTTACCTGTAAAATCCTTTTCTTTGAGTACATCATGGGACACAGAGTTAGGCTAATATTCATTACTTGCTGGGTTCTACTTCATCATCAGGTGATTGGACACTGGTAGGCCAAAGGTCTTTAGACAAGAAGTGATCCCTTACATAACCCCTCCCATACAGGAAGTTACTTCAGTTTTGTAACAAGTACTGAATCATCAAAAAGAGGGGAGGGACCTCCGTGTCCCATGATGTACTCAAAGCAAAGGATTTTACTGGTAAGTATGACAAAAAAATCCTATTTTTTGTCTCCTCAACAAATCCTATTTTATTTTTCATATATCATGCGACAGAGTTAGGCTAATATTTATTACTTGCTGGGACGTCAGAGCAATAGCCTTAAGGGGGGGAGATAATCTGCCAAACAATAGCCATCAGACTTTATATGGCAGCCCGCAGTACACTGCGGCCAAATCCTCGGCTGCTCGAACATCCTCTTTTGTGAACGTATGCACTGAAGACCAGGTAGCAGCATTACAAATCTGAGCCACAGATACCTGATGGCGAAAAGTCTAGGAGGTTGCTACACCCCTGGTAGAATGAGCTCTCACCCTAAAGGGAGGAGCTTTACGTTTCAGACCGTAGGCCTGAATGACCAATTGACAGACGCAATTGGCAATGGAAGCCTTGGAAGCTGCCTGCCCCTTCTTGGGTCCCTTTGGTAAAACAAAAAAGGAGTCTGATCCTCGGATCTCCACAGATCTGGAAAATAAACTTTGACTGACCAGACAACATCCAAAGATTGCTTGGAACTATGAGGCCCTCGTGGCTGCTTTTCTCATGGTTTCTCACATAACATCAAAGATGAGATTGCAGCTTGAGATATACCCACTGAGCTGGAGAAGTTGATCACATTTGCCATCCTCATTGACTCCAGACTCAGAGAGAGACTCTCTCTTAAGGAGCACTTGCGAAAGCCTCCTGTACATTTGTCTCCCACCTTTGCCTTCCTCACCTCCTGGTACCGAGCCAGTCTGTGAAGATGAAACCCATGCACTTGAGCTTCACGCGTAGCTCTGCAAACGAGAGAGCTCTTAGGAGGGAGAGATTGTGCCTTTATTGTGGTCAGGCTGGTCACTTTTTGAAGTCTTGTCCTACCAATCCAGGGAACGCCCGAACCTTGGGGTCTTTTCATGGACAAGGATAAGCCCCTGGTTTCGGTTACCCTGTCGTGGGCTGAGTCGTCCATCGAGATACAGGCTCTAATCGACTCCAGGGCTGCCTTTGTATCAAAGCACTCGATTCTGCTGCAGCTGCGTGACACTCCACTTGCCACTGAGGCTCTTGACGGGAGATCTCTACAGCCTGCCCATGAGACTGTTCGGTTGTCCATGGCCATATGGGCTCTTAACCATGAGATAATCCAATTCCAAGTTTCTTCCTGACCTAAGTTTCCACTGGTTATTGGTTATCCTTGGTTACAGAGGCACAACCCCTCTTTTGATTCGCTCCGTGCTGAGGTTCTGTCCTGGTCTCCACAATGCAGTAAGAGATGCTTCCAGAAGGTAGCCAAAGTCCTATGCACCTCTTCACTCTCCTCCCTGCCAGAGGAGTACAACGATTTTAGTGATGTCTTTGACAAAGGTTAAGCCGGTACTTTGCCTCCACACCAGTAGTATGATTGCGCAATTGACCTTCAACCTGGTGCCATACCCTCTCGTGGCCGGGTTTACCCTTTGTCAGTCTTGGAGGATAAGTCCATGGAGGAGTATGTTGCAGACGCACTCTCAAGGATTCATCAGCAAATCCTTGTCTCCTCCTTTTTTGTGAAGATGAGTGGTAAACTGAGACCTTGCATTGACTATAGGGGTCTTAATCGTCTCACCATTAAGAATGCCTACCCGATTCCGTGGATTACGGAATTATTTGACCGTCTCAAGGCAGCAATGGTTTTCACGAAGCTTGATTTGAGAGGGGCATACAATCCCGTGAGGATTAAGGAGGGCGACAAGTGGAAAACTGCCTTTAATACCAGAACAGGTCATTATGAGTATCTCGTAATGCCTTTTGGCCTCTGTAATGCTCCGACAGTTTTCCAGGAGTTTATTAACAATGTCCTCTGAGATTTGTTGCAGTTATGTGTGGTGGTTTCTGTCGATGATATCCTCATATTTTCCAAGTCCCTGGAGAGCCACCACACATGTCCTTTAGAGTGCTTCAGAAACTAAAAGAGAACAATCTCCATTGTGAGCTGGAGAAGTGTGAATTCCATCGGAAACAGGTAAAATTCCTGGGTAATATAATTTCCACAGGCTGTTTTTTTGATGGTCCCAGAGAAACTTTCTGCTGTCCTACTGCGGCCTCGGCACGTGGGTTTACGTCCTCTGCAGCGATTTCTTGGCTTTTCCCCAACTATTATCGGAAGTTTATTCGTATCTTCTCGTCTCTAGTCAAGCCCCTGACTGATATGACCAGAAAGGATGGTAACCCACAGAGTTGGTCTCCAGAGTCCATTAAGGCTTTTGAGAGCCTTAAGGCTGCCTTTGTTTCTGCTCCTGTGTTGGCACATCCCGATCCTACGTTACCTTTTATCCTTAAAGTTGATGCTTCTGAGACCGGAGTTGGTGCCCTTCTGTCTCAACGTCCTAGCTCTATCAGCGCTATGCATCCGTGTGGCTACTTTTCCAAGAAATTGTCACCTGCGGAGTGCAATTACGAGATTGGTGACAGAGAGCTGTTGATAATTTTAGCCCTGACAGAATGGAGACATCTCCTTGAAGGTGGAGACGGTTCCAGTTCCTGTGATTCCTCCTGATCGTATTCTGGATACGGTTCGCACCAGTCTCACTTCTTCTTTGGGAGACAACATTTTTGCTGCTCAGGTCGATACCCCTCTTGAGAAATCTTGTGACCGCTGCTTTGTTCCTAAGAGTCTCTGTACTGCCGTGCTCCAGACTTACCATTTTCCCAAGGCTGCTGGCCACCCTGGGAAGAATCAACTCTTTTGGGCCATTTCCCAACAATTCTGGTGGCCTAGTCTACGTGCTAATGTAACCGCCTTTGTAGCTGCCTGTTCCGTGTGTGCTCAGAGTAAGACTCCACGATACCTTCCAGTGGGCCTCCTACAACCCATACCCAATGGAGAGAGGCCCTGGACCCACCTGTCTATGGATTTCATTGTGGAGATACCCAACTCCCAGGGCAACACAGTTATCCTTATGGTGGTAGACCGGTTCTCGAAAATGTCTCACTGTATTCCACTTAAAAAGTTGCCTACGTCTAAAGAATTGGCTTCCATTTTTGCTTGGGAAATCTTTAGCTTACATGGTCTACCCAAGGTCATTGTCTCTGACAGGGGAAGTCAGTTTGTGTCCCGGTTCTGGCGAGCCTTTGTGCACAGTTCGGAATTCAGCTTGCCTTCTCCTCTGCGTATCACCCACAGTCTAATAGGGCTGCAGAACGAGTCATATAGGGGATCACTTGTCTAAGGACCTTTGATCTACCAGTGTCCATTCACCTGATGATGAAGTATAACCCAGCAGGTAATGAATATTAGCCTTACTCCCATGAAGTATGAAAAAGAAATGGAAATGTAAAAAGGAAGGAATGAAAAACTGTGCAAAGCTATACCTTGTGTAATCCATGATGGTATTTAAACGATGTGCAATGGTAATAACTGTACAATCTTCAAATTCTTTTCTAATAGTTGATTGAATGAGTCCATCAGTCTCTAAGTCCACAGCTGCCGTGGCTTCATCCAACACCAAGATTTTGGTCTTCCGGAGAAGTGCTCTTGCTAGACACACAAGTTGACGTTGGCCAATGCTGTAAAACAGGAAAATTCAAGAATGCTTACTTAGGCCAGTAATAATAATAATAAAAATGTTCCTACACAAGTTAGCTCTTAGCAATCCAAATGCAAGCAAAAGATCAACTTCTGCCCCACTGCACAAAAAATTAGGCCTCATTTACATAGACAACTGTAGACAGACACTTGGCAGCCTAAAAAAGACTGCCGAGAGTCTCACCTGCTTCTTCTCCCCATCAAGTGCAGGGTCTCAGCACATGCAATAAAAGTCAAAAGAAATTGGCCACATTACAAAGTATTCCCAGCATTCAAGTGCACAACATTCACAATGCAGACTATATCCGCTAACTTGTTTTACCCAAAACAGAGAGAGAGAGAGAGAGAGAGAGAGAGAGAGAAATTAATTTTATATGCAAATATATAAAGAAAGTTCTTAATCACACAATCACAAATACACGTTCAAATACAACATTTCTTTCCTCCATACAGATGTTAATCTGTTTAACCCAAATGCTGTTTAGAAAAATGAAACACCATATCCTACCTTATAAAATCCTTAATCTTTAATCAAAATACCATTGCAAAAGCACTGGATGTCATGAGTGTGGGACAGTTGCAATAATTTATATCTATCTATATATATATATATATACACACACACACACACACAGCGAGCGGGTAAAATAAATATATTTCTAATGGTGATATTGACATGAACAAAAAGTTATTGTCGGAAATTCTGATCGTCTGTATCCAATTCTGATGCACAAAAATCCTACGCATGCTCGGAATCAATTTGTTTCAAATAAAGAAAATAAAGAAGCTAGAATGGCCAAGCCAATCACATGACTTGAATCCAATAGAAAATCTATGGAAAGAACTAAAGATCATAGACAAGGCCCACAGGACCTTCACGAGTTGAAAACTGTGTGCGTGGAAGTCTTGGGTTGCTTTTGCGGTGTGTTTTGGATCATTGTCCATCTGTACCATAAAGCGCCATCCAATCAACGTTGCTGCATTTGGCTGAATCTGGGCCGACGGAATATCTCTATACACAGCAGAATCCATCTAGCTGCTTCTGTCTTCTGTCACATCATCAATAAACACTAATGACTCAGCGCCAGTCACACTACAAGCTCCACCATGTTTTACAGATGACTGTGTGCTTTGGTTAATGAGCTGTTCCAAGCCTTCTCCTCACTTTTTTCTTCCTGTCATTCTTGTACAGATTAACCTTAGTTTCATCCGCCCAAAGAATGCTTTTCCAGAACTGTTCAGGCTTTTTCAGATGTTTTTTTGGGAAAGTCTAATCTGGCTTTTCTATTCTTCAGGCTTATATGCAAAAATGTTAATGAAAAAATTTGTTGCGCTGTGTTCATAAATCATATAAACATATCTAAAACATGTAAAATATATAAACCAAATCACCACGTGAAAAAGTGTTTTAGTGATTAGACATGACAAAGAGAAAAATGTAAGAAATTATATACTAAATATATAAACATAATCTCTAAACAAGTATTCATAAGTGTTTATCCAATATCCACATCTAAAATGTGAGAAGAATAAAAAAAAATCAAGTCCATAAATTGTAGTGTTTTTCCAGGTGTTCAAACTTAAACAAACATGCAATCTTCTCAAAAAAATAGAAATAATTCTTCCACCACACCAATTGTGTTTCTGTGACTACGCACTCTTAAGGATTTGCACTCACCACAAGAATATGCCTTGCATTCTTATGCTCGGCATTAAAAAACTTCGTGAACTCTCCAAGATATCCAAGCAATTCCAACAGTGTTCAGTGAACGAATGCTCTCCACGTGAAAAAAAAGTGCTTGCAATAGTGAAGTACTATAAAACCATTTATTAAAACAGCACACTTAAATTCTTCACATATTGCACTCACATCCTTCCAAGTAAAAGCAAGGAACTTCAAACAAATCCTTTTTAAGAAGCAAGAGGCTCACAGTGGTGCACACAATATATAGCGGTCACGGCCCCGGAGCTGAACCCAATATTCTCACCACCGCTTGCTTGTCTCTCTGCTCCTGGAACAATTTCACACACAGTGATCGGTAAATTTAGGACGCTAAACATCACAGTTGATCGCCGTGTAGCTCTGCCCAGACATGTTTCATCAAACTGATTTCTTCAATGGGATTGGCTACACGGCATAGCTGCATTCCCTTTATACCCCACCCGCCACTTAGTATGGACATATTGATACTGCGCCTGGAGACCCCATCTGCTGTAATCATACAGGTATTGACACTATATCACTTATATTAACTTATATATAAAATTAATAAAAAAGCATAATCCAAATAAATGAATGGCTAGTGGTTAGAATACTTGGCATATATAGACCAATCTATAAACTCATTAAATATATATTGTGAGGGGTTTACTCGGTAGCGGGGTGTGTGACCCCTTGGATGGGTTCACCACACACTGAATTTCTACAGACTGGCAGTCGAAGACGGTTGAAATCAAAGTTTCTGGTTTATTTTTCCATCTTGCTGGAAAACAATTGCAAGCATCCAAACAGCATAAACAAAATCAAACATAAAATAAATCCTAGCCACTCTGGGCGTCTACCTTCCACACAGGAACCTATCTATGAAGTCTAACACAGCCTACTGCTGGGTAGACCGTGCTGGTCATACAGCACAAAACAATAGTCTTTTGATATTGATAACACAGGAAAAAGTCAATGGTCTCCTCACCTCATCAGGAGACTTTCTGGCACTGCTCTCCTACTCACACAGCCTTCGGAGTGATGCAGCCAATTAGTGGTTATCCTCTGGGCTATTTTATAGAGGCCTTTAATTGCCTCACTCTGAACAACTGGAGTCTTCCAACGGCCCTTAGCCTTCCTGGCTATTTTTGGCAGCCGACGCCTAATAATGATTGGTGTATTGTCTAACAAGGCAAAAATGTATGTCCCGACTGTGACAACACCCACAGATTTACCTGACTTCCTGTCACAATATACAATTATCCAGCACAGTTTTAAAGTTATATTCATAAATCAAATTAAAATAATTGGAGCATATGTTATAACAAACTTTTCCGCAACTACACTTAAACAGTCATATATTACAATAAACTGTATATCCTATACCAATATGCTACACGGATGGGGGACACCACTCCTATTCCGTGTAGCATATTAGTATAGGGTATACAGTTTATTGTAATATATGACTGTTTAAGTGTAGTTGCGGAACAGTTTGTAATAACATATGCTCCAATTATTTTAATTTTATTTATAAATATATCTTTAAAACTGTGCTGGATAATTGTATATATAATTAAAAGAGTTTTAAAATGTTATTTACTATTTAGTAATATTGCAGGCCCTATATTATACTATTCGTTATAGCTTGGTCTAAAGTATATATGCCAATTACTCTAACCACTAGCCATTCATTTATTTGGATTATGCTTTTTTCAATTAATTGTATATATAAATTAATATAAGTGATATAGTGTCAATACCTGTATGATTACAGCAGATGGGTCGGGACCTGATGTATCGCGGTCAGGAAGACATGGAGCGCGCACAGGCGCAGTATCAATATGTCCATACTAAGCGGCGGGCGGGGTATAAAGGGATGCAGCTATGCCATGTAGCCAATCCCATTGAAGAAACCAGTTTGATGAAACATGTCCTGGCAGAGCTACACGGCAATCAACTGTAGCGTTTGGCATCCTAATTTACCCATCACTGTGTGTGAAATTGTTCCAAGAGCAGAGAGACAAGCAAGCGGTGGTGAGAATGCTAAGGTTCAGCTCCGGGTCTGCCGTGACCGCTATAAATTGTGTGCACCACTGCGAGCCTCTTGTTTTTAAATTTGTTTTATTAAATTTTTTAAAACACAGATATAATTAGTGGGAATGCTTTAATAAGCATTCCCAGTATTGATATTCGTTTTTTATTATTAGTGGGAATGCTTTAATAAGCATCCCCAGTATTGATATTCGTAAATTTATTAGTGGGAATGCTTTAATAAGCATTCCCAGTATTGATATTCGTTTTTTAGTGGGAATGCTTTAATAAGCATTCCCAGTATTGATATCCGTAAATGTATTATTAGTGGGAATGCTTTAATAAGAATTCCCAGTATTGATATTCGTTTTTTATTATTATTATTCCGTAAGTTTTTTGGCTCTGCGTAATTTCTGCATACTTTGAGCTATTGAGACCATTCAACTATTAAAATGTTCGTCTCGTTCAGCCAACGATGGGACTTCAAGTTTTTTTGTACTATTTATACTTTTTAAAATATTAAGCTTTTAGACACTTTTTTTTAACATTGAAGTCAATGAGAACATCCTTTTTACCGCTTCAAATCACACGCGCTGCCAAAAGTTTCAGCTCCTTCATACTTTCACTTACAGACACCAAACAAACTTTAAAGCGGTTACAAAATATTCAGCTATCCGGCTATGACTTTTCAGATTGATATCTTTTGTAGTTTTTGTGAAAAAGCAATTTACGTTTAGTGTTTTTTTCAGAAAATGTAATCGGTTATAATGAATTCCTATGGAGCAGGTTTACAGTGTGTCATGTGACCTTTAGAGTGCAGATCATTGAAAAAAAAATTATCTTTAAAAAAAGGGGAAACAAATTGCTCTCACGCCCACAAGATCTACACAATTTATATATCAAAACGTAGGTATTTTTGTCTGGTTTCAGGCAATGTGATCAGTTTTGTGATAGGCATTTGACTTTTATTTCTAGGAGCTTCTAAAGGACAAGAGACCGACATTTTCTCTCATTGAATGTAATGTTAAAAAGACTTTAAAATGTTTCTGCAAAACACACAAAGACACTTTTTTCTAAATGGCTAACATGGCCACATTTTTAAGTTTATCAACATAAATTTCATATCGATGCGTTCACAAGGGCCGTGTCTTTCAAACGGTGAAGTCGCTGTATCGATCGCATGTACGGTTCTGGATTTATTAAGGTTTGTTTGAAGGCTTAATTCATGTATTTGGTCTGTGAATTAAAAGGCGTTTGTAATGCTATTTCTTTCCATAAATAGCTTTCTTTAACTCAGTGCAATATTCTTCCTTACTGACCTGGGGGGGGGGGGGGGGGGAAAACCTCTTGAGGGGGAGGGGCGACCAGGAAGTCAGGATACTCTCTACTTTGCAAATAGAGAAAGGAGCTGTGTGTCCTAAAGATAGTGTAGTGGTTATGGTGAATTGGGTTTGGTGCGGGCTCAGCAATTCAGCATTCCCACGCGCATTTTCCTCAGGAATGCATTTTATAGTAGTTTTTTATTTTTATCCTTTACTAGCTGAATACCCGGCTTTGCCATACCCATCTTTTATATAAGGGTGTAGGTAAGGGTTAATTTAACTGTCATATATTTTCATTTGGCATACAAGTTAGGCCCCATACACACGATAGAATCCATCCGCTGAAAAATCCCAGCGAATGGGTTTCAGCGGATAGATCCTATGGTGTGTACACTCTAGCGGATCTTTTTCCGCGGATATTTATCCCCTGGGATGGATTCCAGCAGATAAATATTTGCTGACATGCTAAACAAATCTATCCGCTGGAATCCATCCCAACGGATGGATTCGCTGGTCTGTATAGACTCACCGGATCATCCGTCCGAAGGGATCCCCCGCATGCGTGGAATTCCTTATATGACAGTGTCGCGCACGTCCCCGCGTCATAATCGCGGCGACGGCGCGACACGTCATCGCCAGAGGATTTTGGCGCGGATTTCAATGCGATGGTGAGTACACTCCATCGCATGGAAATCCGCACAAATCCTCCAGAGGATTAATCCGCGGAAACGTCCTCAGGATTCTAAGCCGCTGCGCGCCCCCGGGGGCGCGCATCGCGGCGATCGTTGTTGCGGGGTGTCAGTCTTACACCCCGCAACACCGATCTCGGTAAAGAGTCTCTCACGGAGACTCTTTACCACGTGATCAGCCGTGTCGAATCACGGCTGATCACGATGTAAACAGGAAGAGCCGTTGACGGCTCTTCCTCACTCGCGTCTGACAGACGCGAGTAGAGGAGAGCCGAAACGGCTGCTCTCCTGACAGGGGGGGTTCGCGCTGATTGTTTATCAGCGCAGCCCCCCCTCGGATCGCCACATGGACCACCAGGGAAGCCCACCCTGGACCACCAGGGAAGGGCAGATCCACAAAAAAAAGGCTAGAAAAAAAAAAAAAAAAGGCTGTAAAAAAAAAAAAAATTATGCCAATCAGTGCCCACAAATGGGCACTGACTGGCAACATAGGTTAATCAGTGCCGCCCCAGTGTCCATCAGTGCCACCCTACAGTGTCCATCAGTGCCACCCTACAGTGTCCATCAGTGCCACCCCACAGTGCCCATCCATGCCCAGTGCCCACCTATCAGTGCCCATCTGTGCCACCCATAAGTAGCCATCAGTGCCACCCATAAGTGCCGCCCATGAGTGCCCATCTGTGCCGCCTGTGTGTGCCCATCAGTGCCGCCTGTGTGTGCCCATCAGTGCCGCCTATGTGTGCCCATCAGTGCCGCCTATGTGTGCCCATCAGTGCCGCCTATGTGTGCCCATCAGTGCCGCCTATGTGTGCCCATCAGTGCCGCCTATGTGTGCCCATCAGTGCCGCCTATGTGTGCCCATCAGTGCCGCATACAAGCGCCGCCAATCAGTGCCACCTCATCTGTGCCCGTCAGTACTACCTCATTGATGTCCATCAGTGCCATCTCATCGGTGCCCATCAGTGCCGCCATATCAGTGCCCGTAATTGAAAGAGAAAACGTACTTATTTACAAAAAATTTAACAGAAGAAAAAAAAACGTATTTTTTTTCAAAATTTTCAGTCTTTTTTTAGTTGTTGCGCAAAAAAAAAAATCGCAGAGGTGATCAAATACCACCAAAAGAAAGCTCTATTTGTGGGGAAAAAAGGACGCCAATTTTGTTTGGGTACAGTGTAGCATGACCGCGCAATTGCCATTCAAAGTGCGACAGTGCTGAAAGCTGAAAATTGGCTTGGGCAGGAAGGTGTTTACGTGCCCTGTATGGAAGTGGTTAAACAAAAACCCAGACCCTCACAAATGGGGGTAGTTAAGGGATAAATTAACTATCCTATAGTTTAAGTGGACATATAAGTAACATGTGACCAAGTGTTATGGAAATATCTACAGCCGTTTGGAAGTTATGAAGTAACATGTATTTCCCATAGAGTTGAATGGGACTTTAAAGGAAAACCCCGACCATGGCAAATGGGGGTGGGTAAGGGTTAAACCACCTATCCTATGTTTGTTGCTGACATATAAGTAACATGTGTGCCACGTTTCATGTTAATATCTTTAGCCGTTTGGACGTGATGCTGGAACATACATACATACATACACACACTTGAGTTTTATATATATAGATTATTAGTGGGAATGCTTTAATAAGCATTCCCAGTATTGATATTCGTTTTTTATTAGTGGGAATGCTTTAATAAGCATTCCCAGTATTGATATTCGTTTTTTATCATTAGTGGGAATGCTTTAATAAGCATTCCCAGTATTGATATTCGTTTTTTATTATTAGTGGGAATGCTTTAATAAGCATTCCCAGTATTGATATCCGTAAATTTATTAGTGGGAATGCTTTAATAAGCATTCCCAGTATTGATATCCGTAAATTTATTAGTGGGAATGCTTTAATAAGCATTCCCAGTATTGATATTCTTTTTTTATTATTAGTGGGAATGCTTTAACCACTTGCGGACCGCGCTATAGCAAAAATACTGCTACAGCGCGGTCGAGTTACTGTGACAGGACGTCCCTGGGACGTCCTCGTGCACTTCCGCGTTTGCGCGTCCCCTGGGGCGCGCTCGCGGAAGTGTCCGTGCTCGCCGGGTCTAGAAGACCCGGCGCATCACGGATCACGGTAAATTGCCGCGAATCGCGGCTGTTTACCACGTGACGGAGCGATCACTTGTAAACAAACCGGCGTCATTTGATGACGCCGGTTCCTCCCTCTCCTCTCTGTACCGTTCGGTACAGTGCGAGAGGAGAGGAGAGGGGGGGGGAGCGGGTGTCCGCAGTGCTGTGGCTGGATCTGTGACAACTGCAGTCACAGATCCAGCCATCCATCCCAGCTCAGCTATCCCTGCGCAATACTCTGCCATACCCCATACTCTGCAATACCCCGTTACTCTGCAATACCCCGTTACTCTGCAATACCCCGTTACTCTGCAATACCCCGTTACTCTGCCATACCCAGTTACTCTGCCATACCCAGTTACTCTGCCATACCCAGTTACTCTGCCATACCCAGTTACTCTGCCATACCCCGTTACTCTGCCATACCCCGTTACTCTGCCATACCCCGTTACTCTGCCATACCCCGTTACTCTGCCATACCCCGTTACTCTGCCATACCCCGTTACTCTGCCATACCCCGTTACTCTGCCATACCCCGTTACTCTGCCATACCCCGTTACTCTGCCATACCCCGTTACTCTGCCATACCCCGTTACTCTGCCATACCCCATACTCTGCCATACCCGATACTCTGCCATACCCGATACTCTGCCATACCCCGATACTCTGCCATACCCCGATACTCTGCCATACCCCGATACTCTGCCATAACCCGATACTCTGCCATACCCCGATACTCTGCCATACCCCGATACTCTGCCATACCCCGATACTCTGCCATACCCCGATACTCTGCCATACCCCGATACTCTGCCATACCCCGATACTCTGCCATACCCCGATACTCTGCCATACCCCGATACTCTGCCATACCCCGATACTCTGCCATACCCCGATACTCTGCAATACCCTGCGCGATACTCTGCAATACCCCAATACCCTGCGCGATACTCTGCAATACCCCCAATACTCCCCAATACTCTGCAATACCCCCAATACTCCCCAATACCCCAATACTCCCCAATACCCCAATACTCTGCAATACCCCAATACTCTGCAATACCCCAATACTCTGCAATACCCCAATACTCTGCAATACCCCAATACTCTGCAATACCCCAATACTCTGCAATACCCCAATACTCTGCAATACCCCAATACTCTGCAATACCCCAATACTCTGCAATACCCCAATACTCTGCAATACCCCAATACTCTGCAATACCCCAATACTCTGCAATACCCCAATACTCTGCAATACCCCAATACTCTGCAATACCCCAATACTCTGCAATACCCCAATACTCTGCAATACCCCAATACTCTGCAATACCCCAATACTCTGCAATACCCCAATACTCTGCAATACCCCAATACTCTGCAATACCCCAATACTCTGCAATACCCCAATACTCTGCATATATAATGTTTTGGGGTTCTATGTAATTTTCTAGCAAATAAATTGTGATTTTTCCATGTAGGAGAGATATGTCAGAATTGGTCTGGGTGCTCCAGAACGCCTGATGGCGCTCCCTGCATGTTGGGCCTCTGTATGTGGCCACGCCGTGTAAAAGTTGCACACATGGGGTATCGCCATACTCGGGAGGAATAGCAGAATGTGTTTTGGGGTGTCATTCGTGGTATGAATATGCTGTGTGTGAGAAATAACCTGCGAATATGACAGAAACAAGTTTTTTTTTTTTTACAGAATTTTCTGTCGTTTTTCTTTTATAGCGCAAAAAATAAAAAACCCAGAGATGATCTAATACCACCAAAACAAAGCTCTATTTGTGTGAAAAAAAGGACAAAAATTTCAAATGGGTACAATGTTGTATGACTGAGTAATTGTCATTCAAATTGTGAGAGCACCGAAAGCTGAAAATTGGTCTGGTCAGGAAGGGGGTTTAAGTGCCCAGTGGTCAAGAGGTTAATAAGCATTCCCAGTATTGATATTCGTTTTTTATTAGTGGGAATGCTTTAATAAGCATTCCCAGTATTGATATTCGTTTTTTATTATTAGTGGGAATGCTTTAATAAGCATTCCCAGTATTGATATTCGTTTTTTATTATTCTTAATTAGTGGGAATGCTTAATAAGCATTCCCAGTATTGATATTCGTTTTTTATTATTAGTGGGAATGCTTAATAAGCATTCCCAGTATTGATATTCGTTTTTTATTATTATTATTCCGTACGTTTTTTGGCTCTGCGTAACTTCGGCATACTTTCAGCTATTGAGACCATTCAACTATTAAAATGTTCGTCTCGTTCAGCTAACGATGGGACTTCTTCAAGTTTTTTTGTACTATTTATACTTTTTAAAATATTAAGCTTTTAGACACTTTTTTTTAACATTGAAGTCAATGAGAACATCTTTTCCCTTTGAAATCACATGCCCTGCCAAAAGTTTCAGCTCCTTCATACTTTCACTTACAGACACCAAATAAACTTTAAAGCGGTCACAAAATATTCAGGTATCCGGCTATGACTTTTCAGATTGATATCTTTTACGTTTTTTGTGAAAACGCAATTTACGTTTAGCGATTTTTTCAGAAAATGTAATCGGTTATAATGTAACCCTATGGAAGGGATTTAGAGTGTGTCATGTGACCTTTAGAGTGGAGATGATTGAAAAAAAGGGGGAACAAATTGCTCTCACGCCCACAAGATCTACTTGTCATACACAATTTATATATCAAAACGTAGGTATGGTTGTCTGGTTTCAGGCAATGTTATCAGTTTTGTGATACGTATTTTATTTTTAGTTCCAGGAGCTTCTAAAGGACAAGAGGGACAAATAAACTCTCATTGACACTCATGTTAAAAAGACTTTAAAATGTTTCTGCAAAACACACAAAGACGCTCTTTTCTAAATCGCTGACATGCACAGATTTTTAAGTTTATCAACATAAATTTTATACCGATTTGTTCACAAAAGCCTTGTGTTTCAAACGGTGAAGTCGCTGTATCGATCGCATGTACGGTTGTGGATTTATTACGTTTTGTTTGAAGGCTTCGATAACTGATTTTGTGTGTGGATGAAAGCGTTTCTAATGGTATTTTGATTCCCTAAATAGCTTTCCTTACCTCAGTGCAGTCCTCCTCCCCCACCTCATGTAGAGAAAGCCTCTTGAGGGGGGAGGGGCGACCAGGCAAGTCAGGACACTCTCTATATTGCAGATAGAGAAAGGAGCTGTGTGATATTAGGCTTTATAAGTACTGAAGGAACACTGCTTGTATGTCCTAAAGATACTGTAGTGGTTATGGTGAATGGCTTTTGTGCGGGCTCAGCAATTCAGCTATTCAGCATTCCCACTCGCATTTTCCTCAGGAAATGCATTGTCTAGTTCTTCTTCTTAATTTTAATTTTTATTTTATTCCGTACGTTTTTTGGCTCTGCGTAACTTCTGCATACTTTCAGCTATTGAGACCATTCAACTTTTAAAATGTTCATCTCGTTCAGCTAACGATGGGACTTCTTCAAGTTTTTTTGTACTATTTATACTTTTTAAAATATTAAGCTTTTAGACACTTTTTTTTTTAACATTGAAGTCAATGAGAACATCCTTTTTCCTGCTTCAAAACACACGTTCTGCCAAAAGTTTCAGCTCCTTCATACTTTCACTTACAGACACCAAACAAACTTTAAAGCGGTCACAAAATATTCAGCTATCCAAACATGACTTTGTTTTATTTATTTTCAGGTTCGATATTCTCCCATATTTCTCTATTTCTCTTAACAGGTTGGGGAGTGATACATGAGGGTTTGTAACTGAAAAGAGCAGGTCGTCCGCATATGCAGCTACTTTATGTACCTGATCTCCCATCTGAATTCCCTGGATATTCGCATTTTGTCGAATTCTATTTAACAGGGGCTCTAATGTAAGAGCAAACAACAGGGGCGATAGGGGGCATCCCTGTCTTGTTCCGTTCGTAATTCTAAAAGGGGGTGATATTACTCCATTAACCCTTACTGAGGCACGTGGGCTTGTGTACATACTCATAATCCATCTGACCATCCGTTCACCCAGGCCCACTTGTCTCAGCACTTGCTCCAAAAAACGCCAACTCACTCTGTCAAACGCTTTTTCTGCGTCAGTGTTCAAAAATACACAGGGAATTTTTTTCTTTCCAACATAATGCACCAGATTAAGGATTTTGATCGTATTGTCTTTTGCTTCCCTCCCTGGCACAAATCCCACCTGGTCCATGTCCACTAACTGTGCTATCAATGGTTGCAGTCTAGACGCTATTATTTTAGAGAAAAGTTTTAGATCAGCATTTAACAGTGATATAGGCCTATAACTACCACACTCTGCCGGATCCTTCCCCTCTTTAGGGATCACCGTAATATGGGCCAACAGTGCCTCTGGGGGAAAAACCGCCGTACCCCCCACTGCATTAAAGAATTTTGTCATCTGCTCGTTTAGTATTCTGGAAAATTCCCGGTAATAACTTACCGAAAATCCATCAGGACCTGGAGATTTCCCTACTTTGACTTTCTTTAAGTTTTCCCCTACCTCTTCAGTAGTTATAGGACTCTCTAATTTCTTCCGAACAGGTGATGGCACTCTAGTTAATCCTGCAGCGGATAGATACTCCTCCGTCTCCAACTTTGTATCTACTTCTGATGGTAAATTATATAACCCCGAGTAAAATTCCCCAAATGTTTGGGCTATCTCTCTAGGTTTTTTTATAAGCTGTCCCTCTTTCCCTTTAATCTGCGGAACATATATCGACCTGCTCTTTTCCTTGAGTTTCCCTGCCAATAGTTTACTGCATTTATCGCCTAACTCATAATTGACCTTCTTTCCTCTCTGTATGATCGCTTTGGCTTTAAACCGCATAATCTCTGAGATCTGCCTCCTTAGTTGTCCTAGCTCTCTCCCCACCTCGGGTGATTGTTTTTTTTTGTGTTGAAGTTCTAATTCCTGAATTTCCTCTAATATCTCCCTAATCTGTTTTTCTCGTATTTTTTTTAAGTACGATCCATGTTTTATCAGAATTCCCCTAATTACTGTTTTATGGGCTTCCCACACCATACTAGGGTTACTCCCTGGCGTATCATTGACCTGAAAGTATGCCACAATCTCCCTAGCGACATCCTCTCTTACTTCTGAATTTTGCAACAAACTCTCGTTTAATCACCAGGTTCTATCTTGGGCAAATACATCGGCAGAGAGGGAGAGGCCTAAGCTAATCGGTGCATGGTCTGACCATGTTATGTTCCCAATAGTTGTCTCCGTTACTGAGGTAATCAGATAATGAGGGATAAGAAACATATCTACCCGAGTGTATACTTGATGTGGATTAGAAAAAAAAGTGTTTTCATCTACATGTAGAATCCTCCACACATCCACTAGTTGTACCTCGTGTAGTTTCTTTATTATCCCCCTTCTGATACTCCCTGGCACCGACGAGGTCCCTGAAGATGCATCTATTCCTGGGTCCAGCGTAATGTTGAAATCCCCTCCCAAAATTAATTTACCCTCTGAAAATTCATCCAATTCTGTAAGAGCTTTTTTAATAAATATGTCTTGTTTCGTATTTGGTGCATACAGCGAAGCCAGGGTTACCTTAACCCCTCCTATGCTACCTTTCAGGAAAAGGAACCTGCCACTAGAGTCCAGGCGTTTATCTTGTAAAGTCCAAGCAACTCGATTTGAAATCAAGATTGATACTCCCTTTGTTTTCGCCTCCTGGTTCATTGCGTGATACACGCATGGAAAAAATCTATTCTGGAGAAATGGCAGGCTCCCTCCCCTGAAATGAGTCTCCTGTACAAAGGCCACATCCGTCCCCCAGTTCCTTAAATCTTTCAAAAGCATTTTTCGTTTTTCTGGAATATTCAGTCCTCTAGCATTCAGTGAAGTTACTTTTATAGTCCCCATCTCAAAAATCAGAGAGAGGAGAGAGAGAGAGTAGAGAAAAAAAAAAAAAAGCGTTTCTAATGGTATTTTGATTCCCTAAATAGCTTTCCTTACCTCAGTGCAGTCCTCCTCCCCACCTCATGTGGAGAAAGCCTCTTGAGGGGGGAGGGGCGACCAGGCAAGTCAGGACACTCTCTATATTGCAGATAGAGAAAGGAGCTGTGTGATATTAGGCTTTATAAGTACTGAAGGAACACTGCTTGTATGTCCTAAAGATAGTGTAGTGGTTATGGTGAATGGCTTTGGTGCGGGCTCAGCAATTCAGCTATTCAGCATTCCCACTCGCATTTTCCTCAGGAAATGCATTGTCTAGTTATTCTTATTATTCCGTACGTTTTTTGGCTCTGCGTAACTTCGGCATACTTTCAGCTATTGAGACCATTCAACTGTAAAAATGTTCGTCTCGTTCAGCTAACGATGGGACTTCAAGTTTTTTTTGGACTATTTATACTTTTATAAATTTTAAGCTTTTAGACCCTTTTTTTTAACATTGAAGTCAATGAGAACATCCTTTTTCCCTTTGAAATCACATGCCCTGCCAAAAGTTTCAGCTCCTTCATACTTTCACTTACAGACACCAAACAAACTTTAAAGCGGTCACAAAATATTCAGCTATCCGGCTATGACTTTTCAGATCGATATCTTTTCCAATTTTTGGTGAAAACGCAATTTACGTTTAGCGAATTTTTTAAGAAAATGTAATCGGTTATAATGTAATCCTATGGAAGGGATTTAGAGTGTGTCATGTGACCTTTAGAGTGGAGATGATTGAAAAAAAAGTTATCTTTAAAAAAAAGGGGAAACAAATTGCTCTCACGCCCACAAGATCTACTTGTCATACACAATTTATATATCAAAATGTAGGTATTTTTGTCTGGTTTCAGGCAATGTGATCAGTTTTGTGATAGGCATTTGACTTTTAGTTCCAGGAGCTTCTAAAGGACAAGAGCGACAAAACCACTCTCATTGACTCATGTTAAAAATTTTAAAAATGTTCCTGCAAAACACACAAAGACGCTCTTTTCTAAATCGCTGGCATGGCCACAATTTTAAGTTTATCAACATAAATTTCATATCGATGCGTTCACAAGGGCCGTGTCTTTCAAACGGTGAAGTCGCTGTATCGATCGCATGTACGGTTGTGGATTTATTAAGTTTTGTTTGAAGGCTTAATTCATGCATTTGGTCTGTGAATTAAAAGCGTTTGTAATGCTATTTCTTTCCATAAATAGCTTTCTACCTCAGTGCAATATTTCTCCTCACTGACCTGGGGGGGAGGGGCGACCAGGAAGTCAGGATACTCTCTACTTTGCAGATAGAGAAAGGAGCTGTGTGTCCTAAAGATAGTGTAGTGGTTATGGTGAATAGCTTTGGCGCGGGCTCAGTAATTCAGCATTCCCACTCGCATTTTGCTCAGGAAATGCATTGTCTAGTTATTCTTATTATTCCATACGTTTTTTGGCTCTGCGTAACTTCTGCATACTTTCAGCTATTGAGACCATTCAACTATTAAAATGTTCGTCTCGTTCAGCTAACGATGGGACTTCTTCAAGTTTTTTTGTACTATTTATACTTTTTAAAATATTAAGCTTTTAGACACTTTTTTTTAACATTGAAGTCAATGAGAACATCCTTTTTCCCGCTCCAAATCACACGTCCTGCCAAAAGTTTCAGCTCCTTCATACTTTCACTTACAGACACCAAACAAACTTTAAAGCGGTCACAAAATATTCAGCTATCCAGCTATGACTTTTCAGATTGATATCTTTTACGGTTTTTGTGAAAACGCAATTTACGTTTAGTGATATTTTCAGAAAATGTAATCGGTTATAATGAATTCCTATGGAGGGGATTTAGAGTGTGTCATGTGACCTTTACAGCACAGATCATTGAAAAAGAAAATTATCTTTAAAAAAAGGGGAAACAAATTGCTCTCACGCCCACAAGATCTACTTGTCATACACAATTTATATATCAAAACATAGGTATTTTTGTCTGGTTTCAGGCAATGTGATCAGTTGCTTCTAAAGGACAAGAGCCCCAAAATTTCTCTCATTGACTGTAATGTTAAAAAGTCTAAAAAATGTTTCTGCAAAACACACAAAGACACTCTTTTTTAAATCGCTGACATGGGCACATTTTTAAGTTTATCAACATAAATTGTATACCGATTCGTTCACAAAAGCCTTGTGTTTCAAACGGTGAAGTCGCTTTATCGATCGCATGTATGGTTGTGAATTTATTAAGGTTTGTTTGAAGGCTTAATTCATGTATTTGGTCTGTGAATTAAAAGCGTTTGTAATGCTATTTCTTTCCATAAATAGCTTTCTTTACCTCAGTGCAATATTCCTCCTCACTGACCTGGGGGGGGGGGGACCTCTTGAGGGGGAGGGGCGACCAGGAAGTCAGGATACTCTCTACTTTGCAGATAGAGAAAGGAGCTGTGTGTCCTAAAGATAGTGTAGTGGTTATGGTGAATGGCTTTGGTGCGGGCTCAGCAATTCAGCTATTCAGCATTCCCACGTGCATTTTCCTCAGGAAATGCATTTTCTAGTTTACATTTCATTTCCAATAAGCGTACAAAAGGAATCAAATTTAAAATGAATTCAACATTACATGAACATAAATAACAACAATAACAACAACAATATGGGTCTATCCTTCATCCTCCTAATCTTTCATCTCTCCCCTACCTCAGCCCTCTCCTTTTCCTCCCCCTCCCAAGAAGGGAAAGAAAAAAAGAAAAAAGTGAAAAAAAAGGGGGGAAAAAAACCCCACAACCACCTATTTAAGTGTGTAGTGCCCAATTCCCCATTTATTGTCCTTAGTGACTGTGACCTCCATTTTTTGTTATTATGAGGGGACGAGAGTGTCACTCTTACCCCATTGCCTATTTACCTCTCTCTCAAAAAAAAAAAGGGGGAGGGGAGAAACCCTCCTACACACCCATACTATATTATTTAAAGTGCATCTTGTACATTTATCCCCTATCTTGTCCTTTAATTAACTCCTGTGACTTCTCTGTATTTATATTAATTTTAAGGAGAAAGAGAGAAAAATATATATATATATTGTTTTCCCCCTTTTTACCCAAAACCTACTGACCTCCCTGTGAGGAAAAAAAAAAAGGGGGGGGAAGGGGGGACCCCCCTACCCACCCATACTATATTATTTAAAGTGCATCGTGTACGTTTATCCCATATCTTATCATTTAATTAATTCCTGTGACTTCTGTGTATTTCTATTTTAAGGGGGCAAAAATATCCCATTTTACCTCAAAATCTACTGTCCTTGTGAAAGGAGAAAAAAAAGGCCTACTACTCCTATATTAAACCAGACAAACCAATTTCTTGTGAAAAAAAAACAAAAAAACAGACGAACCAAAGTTCCTTAGGTACGGCCTTCCCTACTCATATAGCCTACATAAACCAGAGACTGTCTAAACTCCGCCCAACCCCTCCAAGTTCCAATGTCTCCACTGTTAGGTTCCTTATGTTGGTGCTTTACCTCCTCCATAATTCTTATCCTTTCTACCTACCTCAACCATTCCTGTATCAACAGGGCTTGCTTTTCCCTCCACCTTTTCGGAATCAATGTCATCTCTGCATTTAGTAGAATTGGGATAATTGCGGTTTTACATTTCTTCCTGGGATAGCCATTGCATGGAACAGACATTGCCAAGGATCCAAGCCAATCTCCGTTCCACTGATCTCCTTGAATAACTAATATTTTCACCCAGTATAACTGGATCTTAGGGTACTGCCACCAAATGTGGGCATGAGTTCCCACCTCCCCACACTCCCTCCAACATAAAGGTGACACCTGGGGATTTATCATGTGTAGTTTTGCTGGAACATAATACCACTTAATTAATAATTTAAAGTTCATTTCTTTTATCTGTGTGTCAACAGATGTGGAGTGAACATAATCTAAAACTTTACTTCTCATGGTTTCTGGCAGTGACTGATTCAGTTCTAATTCCCAACTCTCCGTTGGGCACACGGCTCCTCGCTCTAGATGTATTATCAACAACTTATAAATAGTAGAAATTCCATGCCTGTCTATCCCCCCTTGATCGACTAATTTTTCCCATGAGTTCAACCTACCAACCCCCCGAAGAGGTTTTGGGAGGGAACCTACAAAATGTTGCAGTTGTTTATATCTCCAGACTTCCCATGGAGTGGACCCATATCTTTCACGTAATTTAATTAATGAACATAGGACATTCCCCCTCATAACATCCCTTAATCTCAAGTAGGACGATGTAGTCCATTTTAGATATAATTTATTGTCTTTCCCCGGTGGAAAATAGTTATTTCCCGTTAAGGGCATTAGGGGGCTGTTGTATTGTCCTTGTGTATTTTTAATTAACTTGTCCCATGTTCTTAATGCTTTTAAAGTAATCGAAGCCGCTTCCTCCAAGGGACCTCTGAACTGCCTTGGGATCCAAAAAATCTGTCCTAACGCAATTTACAGATTTTTTCCTCCAGCTCTACCCATTCATTTTTTTGCCGCTTCATGATATTTTTCAAGATCCGGGAGGAATACCCCCCCCTCTTCTCTTTAGATTTAGTTACTGTCTGAAAGGCAATACGGTTGCTTTTATTATTCCACACAAATTTCTGTATTACCGATCTCAACGTTTTAAAATATGCCCCAGGAAAATTTATCAGCAAACTTTGAAATATATACAGAGCTTTTGGAAGGATCGTCATTTTGACCACACTTATCCTGCCAAACAATGACAGTCTATGAGCGGGATATCCTTTCAGTTCATTTTTAATTTTATTCAGCAAAGGCATATCTTGATATAAATCTTCAGTTGATTTCGACAGGAGTACTCCCAAATATTTCAGACCTTGTTTCCACCTGAAGAGATATTTTTCGGAGGTCTCTACTCTCACTTGTTGGAACCAAAATATTTAATATTTCCGTTTTTTCCATATTTACCTTTAAATTTGATACATACCCATATTTTTCTAGTTCCTCCATATTTTTTTGGAAGGGTTTGCTATATACACACCATAATGTCATCTGCGAAAGCGGATATTTTGTATTCTTGACCCCCTACCTTTATACCTTTAATTTCCTGATTGGCTCTTATAGATATTAAAAAGGGTTCCAATGAGGGAACAAAGAGCAAATGGGACAGTGGGCAGCCCTGGCGTGTCCCAATAAAGAGCTTAAAACTTTCTGAAAGGGTCCCATTAACTTGAATTTGGGACCGCAGGGATAGAGTATAAAGCCTCTATCCATCTCATCATACGGGGTCCTATACCAAATTTATATAGAGTCTGCAACATAAAATTCCAGTTCAACCTATCAAAAGCC
Source organism: Rana temporaria (assembly GCF_905171775.1). Taxonomy (NCBI): domain Eukaryota; kingdom Metazoa; phylum Chordata; class Amphibia; order Anura; family Ranidae; genus Rana; species Rana temporaria. Next base: position 66,002,894 of record NC_053494.1, read on the forward strand.
TTCTCGGCATCTATTGATAGGAACAGGACTGGCCTTTTATTTTTCTTTGCTTCATGTATTAGGAGGACTGTTTTTAGGATGTTATCTCTAGTCTCCCTGCCGGGGACAAAGCCTGCTTGATCTTCCCCTATAAGTTCTGACATATAAAGCTTTAGTCTCTCAACCAATATCCTTGCATACATTTTCATATCCTCATTGATCAGGGATTTTGGCCTAAAGCTAAAGCACATTATGGGATCTTTTCCCTATTTTGCTAAGACTGATATATAGGCGCCTAGGGCTTCTCCTCGTATCTTAAGGCCTTCCCCTATAGAATTCATATAAAAATGATAATAAGGGGACAACATTACAATACATTTCTTAAAATATAAAGATGTAAAACCATCAAGACCGGGACTTTTACCTGCCTTACTGTTTTTAATAGCCTGCTCTATTTCTTCTCTAGAGATATCCCTATCTAATCTCCTTGAATCATCGTCTGCTATTTCCGGCAGTTTTATTCGCTTCAGATATCTTATCTTTTCTATCTTGTATATCCCCAGGATCCTTGTAGGTCATTTACTTTATATAATAATTGATAGTACTCCGTAAAATTTTTATTAATATCCCTAGTAGAATGTTTAATCTCTCCCATTTTATTTTTTATCTTTGTTATATAATTCGGATTCTTTCTAGGTTAAATCTGCCCTGCCAGCAATCTCCCTGATTTATTGCCGAATCTATACTGCTTTTTGGCCATTTTAGTAAAAACTTGTTCAGTATCTAGCTCCAACATATCTCTCAAAGCTTCCCGCTTTCCCGTCAGCTCCACCATTACCTCCCTGTCATTTACTCTTTCATGTCTCTGTTCCAACTCCTGAATTTCCTGTAGCAACAATTGTTTTTGGGCTATCCAAATTTTTTTCCTTTTAGCCCCTTCTGCGATCAATCTCCCCCTCATGAAAACTTTATGAGCTTCCCACAGGACAGTTGGTGCAATATTCTCTATATTGTTCTCTATAAAGAAGAGAGACAATTCCCCTTCCAAATCTTCCACTATAGCCTGATCATATAGAAGTGATTCGTCCAGCCTCCAGGATCTTTGCCTATCCGGTATATCTTTCAGCTCCAGGCTAACCACAACCGGTGCATGATCAGAGAGGGTGATCGATTTCACTTCTGCCTTCATTAACCCTTCTAAGAGCTGATGGTCTAGGAACACATAATCTATCCTTGAATATGAGGAATGCACCTGGGAGTAATATGTATAGTCCCTCCCACTCGGGTACAGGACTCTCCACGCCTCCACTAAATGTTGCTGATGTAAACATTTTTAACAGTCCTTAACAGTCCGACCGAAGAAAAATAGGCCGAGTATCCAGACTTGGGTCATAGACAAAATTTTAATCTCCTGCCATAATCACTCTTCCTTCTCGAAAATTTTTCAATACATTTTTTAAGAACAGACTAGGGTGGACATTAGGACAATAGATATTTACTAATGTGTATTCTTTATTAAACACATATCCCTTTACAAATAAAAACCTTTCTTCAGGATCTGATTCCATTGCTTTTAAAATAAATGGAGTACTCCTATCGAAAACCCACAGCTACCCCCCTTGATCTCTTGTTGGGGGAATACCCGTGAATCCACACTGGGAAGCCTATAGAATTTAAACCCACCCTAGATGAGTACTTTAAGTGAGTCTCTTGCAAGAAAACAGTTTTCTGGCCAACCTTTCAATCCCTGCAATATTTGGTGGAGTTTACCAGGGCTGTTTAGACCTCTGACATTGTAGGTAACTATCTTTAAGGGGGGCATTTCTCAAGTAAATACGGCTTGTATTGCTGACTCTATATAGCCCTAGAGACAAAGACCAATTCTTGTATTTTTCCAGGGTCGACCCATTCAACTAACACTAAAAAAACAACATGACTAAACTAAAAAAAAACATCCACGTGTACTTCCCCCCCCTCCCCCTCTACATTGAATATCAATGTTATGGCACATCCAACTGTTGCCTAAGTAGAGGGCGCCCAGCCGGATAGGGCATCTTCTGGGGGCCCTTATATGACCTCCCGATCGCCCGGACCTCATCCCCACTACGGAGATGGTCCCGGTAGATCGGAGGGGCATCGCCAACTCCCATTGTACCCTCCCCGAGCGCACACCCCTTCTCGTACCCCCCCACCCTGCTACCAATAATTCTTATTTATTTTCTCAGTACTTCTCAAAGTTCTAAACATTTTTCCATGGCTGGTCTTTTAACTTCTTCCATTCTGATGGCTTTTTTTTCCCAGTTTTCTATTTGTGGCATTGGCACATCTAATTTACTACAGAACCCCTTTAGATCTTCTGGGAATTGAAGTATGGCCGAAACCCCCCTGTTTCTTTGCTGTTAGACAGGCAGGAAAACCCCATCTATAAACAATCTTTTTTCCCTGTAATTGTTTTATCAGGGGTTTCAACGCCCTCCTGCAAGCCAGAGTTTCTTGTGATAGGTCTGCAAAAAACAAAATCTCGGTACCCATATATTCAATCGATGCGGAGCTTCTCAAGCCCTGTGTGACTTCAAAGTTCGAAAACCTCGCTATCACATATCTCACTGTACCTGTTTATGGTGTAGATATTCTCTGCACTCTATGCACTCTTTCAAGCGACATGGGAGATGTTGCTTCTCTCTTCAATATTTTATTAAACAGCTCACGGATCATTGTCTCTAAATTACTATTTCCAACTGACTCCAGTAATCCATGTACCCTCAGGTTATTGCGTCTATTACGATTCTCTTGATCCTCTAACTTATACCGGATACTCCTCATTTCTACCCACTCCAATTCTACCCTTTCCTGTAACTCCAGGATCGCGTTTTTATGATCGACCAAATGGGCTTCCGATTCTTCCATTCCATCCATCATCTCTACCAGGTCTTGCTTTGTGGGGAGTGCCTGAAGCTTATCTATGTCTTTCTTCATTTTCTTTTGAAGCTGATCTTGCTGTTGGACCTCTTCTTCTCCTGCATTCATATTTTTTCCCTGCTCTTCTACCAGAAGAGTTGTTCCTTCTGTATTTTGTATTGCTTGTTCCGGCATCTGATCTATTTTATCCACTTTATCTTGTACCAAGTAGGTTTTTATAGAGTTACTACTTCCACTGTCTGCTTGATTCGTTTTTGCTCCTCTTCTCCCCATTTTCCTCCCTATCTGAAAAATTCCTATTCTATTCACTCTATGTATTTACCTCCTACTCACGTCAATCCAAAAAATTACTTATTTTCTTAAGGGTACTATAAAGAACTACCCCGCGTACACAGACTTCTTATAAAAATCTAAATAATAAACACAAAATAATATATACCTGGCCTGTTGATGACTTATTTAGTTATTTGACCCAAAAAGAAAAGGGGGGGGGGTGCACCCTGCAGCTCAAAATAGCGAGGCAGAAATGTATATAAAGCAGACGGTGAATAGTAAAGCAATAAATATATTCCCAACAGTCAGAGCAGTTAATTTAGGATAGTATAATCACAACTGGTTCTGGCAATTATGAGTAAATGTAATAAATGGATTATGAGTAAATGCAATCAAATCAAATCAGTCACTTTAAATATATATACCAGCACCTATAAATGCATTTTCCAGAAGGCTGGGAGAAAAAGAAAGAAAAAGAAAGGGAAGGGAGGGGAGGGAGAGTCCAAAAAAAAAAGGGGGAGAAAAACGGAGGGGGGAAAGCCCCCTATACAAATGAATAACAAGAGTGCGTAGATGCGCACCCCCCCCCCCAGCTTGAAGATATTGCAGGCAGGGGCTCACACAGGATAGATGGAAATAACAGAGAATCAGATCCGCTCAGTCACTTTAAATGGTTTAAGCAGATTGGTTCAGGGGACTTATGAAAACATTTCCAGATCTCCAAAAAAAGAGGTGGGGGGGGGGCACCTGGTCGCCCACCAGTATAAAGATAAACAAATTCAGTCCATTCCACAGGGGCTTCCAGGTTTCTTAATGTATTTAATATATTGTAGCAGCTGCAAGTTAGTGGAGAAAAAAAAAGATAAAACATAGACCTTCCGCTTGTATTTGATGACCACAACTTCTCAGGCTCATCACAGAACTCTTCTTCCTGATCCAGTTCCCCCCGACCTGATACCAAGCCTTTTCTCTTTTTTTATATACGGAGCAAAATTCCTACTTAATCTCACTGATCTGTGAGAGTTAATAAAAGTTATGTATGGCTCTGAGAGCCTCCTTCAACTCCTTAACCTCTTCCAGAGAGTGGGGGACCATGTGAGACCGTGCAGGGCTTTTTCCAAGCTTACCCGAGAGTCGCCTTCCCACGCTTCCTCCGGCCACCAGGTTCAGCTTGGTTCTCGGGGGACTCCCAGCCTCTTGTTCTCAGGCGCACGGCGTTTGGCGCTTAAGGCACCCAGCAGCTGCTGTAGACGGAGGCGTCGGCTCCAGCCGAATCTCCTCTCTGCCCTCTCACAGCCCGCACAGCGACTCCAGGCAGCCCACAGCAGAGCAACACAGGCTCACAGCCTGGGCAGGGGAAACAGTCAGTGAAGCCAAGGAGGAACCAAGGGGGAAGCGAAAGATCCAGGAGCCGGTCAGCAAAGCGCAGAGCTCTGGGATGGACAGCGAAGGCTCAGGGTGAGGGACAGCCAACTTTTTGCCACATCAGAAGGTAGCAGGTAGGGGCGTGAGCGGGGTTATCTCGGACGCTAAAGCTTCTCTAGCATGACCACTCGGGGAGAGAACCACCTGGAGTTCACAGCATCGGACTGCTGGGCGCCATGTTGTAACTCCTCCCCCCCGCCTCTTGCTTCTTAAAAAGGATTTGTTTGAAGTGCCTTGCTTTTACTTAGAAGGATGTGAGTGCAATATGTGAAGAATTTACGTGTGCGGTTTTAATAAATGGTTTTATAGTACTATTGCAAGCACTTTTTTTTCACGTGGAGAGCATTGGTTCACTGAATTGCTTGGAGAGTTCACCAAGTTTTAATGCCGAGCATGAAAATTGCAAGGCATATTCTTGTGGTGAGTGCAAATCCATAAGGGTGCGGAGTCACAGAAACACAAGTGGTGTGGTGGAAGAATTTTTTTGTTTTTTGAGAAGATTGCATGTTTGTTTAAGTTTGAACACCTGGAAAAACACTACAATTTATGGATTTTATTTTTTTGATTCTTCTCACACTTTAGGTGTGGATATTGGATGAACACTTATTTAGAGAGTATGTATATATATTTAGTATATAATTTCTTACATTTTTCTCTTTGTCATGTTTAATCACTATAACACTTTTTCACGTGGTGATTTAGGGCCTGATCCACAAAAACCCGGCGTAACTTAATTTTTCCCGTTTAAGTTACACCGCCGCAAAATCTCTACCTAAGTGCCCGATCCACAAAGCACTTACCTAGAAATTTTGAGCGGTGTAACTTCAATCCGCATGCTCCCGACGTTATTTTCCCGACGTGCTTTGCGCGGTTTTACGTTGCGCCGGGTTTTGAGAATCGCGACGGGCGTAAAAAAAAAAAAAAAGAGTTGCGGCGGGAAAAAAATAAATAAAAAAAATTACAGCGACGCGGGATAGAAGGGTATACTTTAACAAGGTGTAAACAGTTTACACCTTGTAAAAGCAGCCCTAATTTTGCGACGGCAAACTAATACTTACGGAGAAAAAACGAAGCGTAAAAGCTTTGTGGATCTCTGTAAGTGCTAATTTGCATACCCGACGCTGGATTTCGACGAGAAATGCCCCCAGCGGCGGCTGCGGTACTGCATCCTAAGATCCGACAGTGTAAGTCCCTTACACATGTCGGATCTTCTGCTTATCTATGAGAAACTGATTCTGTGGATCAGTTCCATAGATAGAAACAGGGATACGACGGCGTATCAGTAGATACGCCGGCGTATCCCTTTTGTGGATCAGGCCCTTAGTTTATATATTTTACAATTTTTTTCATTCAAATGTTTGCATATATATCATACTATTCAAGTAGCAGCTTTAGGCATATATACACTGTGTATATATATTTGTATTAATATTTTTTCTGTGCGCAGTGGTGGTTTGAGAAGGTAAAGGGGCGCGTATACAATCTTTAACCAACGTTTCACATATTCTTCAGGCTTACGAATGATTTTCACCTTGTGGAGAAGGCTTGGAACAGCTCATGATCCAAAGCACACAACGTCATGCTCTTGTGAAGTCTTCTCTTGATTGTAGACTTTGACAATGATACGCCCACCTCCTGGAGAGTGTCCTTCACGTGTCTGGATGTTGTGAATGGGTTTTTCGTTACCATAGAGAGGATCCTGCAATCATTCACCATCTTTGTCTTCCATTGACGTCCAGGCCTTTTTAATGTTGAAGTGAAGTTCTTTCCTCAGAATGTACAAAACGGTTGATTTGGCTACTCCTAATGTTGCTGCTATCTCCCTGATGGATTTGTTTAATTTTTGAAGCCTTACAATTGGCCGTTTCACTTGCATGGACAGCTCCTTTGAACGCATGATGTAGGTGCACAGCGAAAGATTCCAAATGAAAATACCACAATTAGAATCAACTCCAGACCTTGAAAAGGGGGGGGGGGTATTCTTAAGAGCTGTATTTCCTAAACCCTTCCTTTGGTTTGGATGTACATACCCTCAAATTAAACCTGAGAGTTTGCACTTTCAGTCCATATCCATTATATAACTATAACTTGAATATGTTTTGGTAAATACAAGAAAAAACTAAAAGTGTGCCTGTGTCCAAATTATATATATATATATATATATATATATACACACACACACACATATATATATATACACATATACACACACACACACACAGTATCTCACAAAAGTGAGTACACCCTTACTTCTTTTTAAATATTTCATTATATCTTTCCATGTGACCAAATTTGATGAATGCCACGTTGCTACAATGTAAACTAGTGAGTATACAGCTTGTATAACAGTGTAAATTTGCTGTCCCCTCAAAATAACTCAACACACAGCCATTAATGCCTAAACTGCTGGCAACAAAAGTGAGTACAACCCTAAGTGAAAATGTCCAAATTGGGCCCAATTAGTAATTTTCCCTCCCCGGTGTCATGTGACTTGTTAGTGTTACAAGGTCTCAGGTGTGAATGGTGAGCAGGCGTGTTAAATTTGGTGTTTTCGCTCTCACTCTCTTATACTAGTCACTGGAAGTTCAACATGGCACCACATGGCAAAGAACTGATCTGAAAAAAATAATTGTTTCTCTACATAAAAACGGACCCTGAAACTGAGCTGCAGCACGGTGGCCAAGACCATATGGTTTAAAAGGACAGGTTCCATTTAGAACAGGCCTCAACATGGTCAACCAAAGAAGTTGAGTGCAAGTGCCCAGCGTCATATACAGAGGTTGTCTTTGGAAAATAGACGTAGGAGTGCTGCCAGCATTGCTGCCGAGGTTGAAGGGGGGGGGTCAGGTCAGCATGTCAGTGATCAGACCATACGCCATACACTGCATCAAATTGGTCTGCATGGCTGCTGTCCCAGAAGGAAGCCTTTTCTAAGGATGATGCACAAGAAAGCCTGCAAACAGTTTGCTGAAGACAAGTAGACCAAGGACATTACTGGAACCATGACCTGTGTTCTGATGAGACCAAGATAAACTTATTTGGTTCAGGTGTCAAGCGTGTGTGGCGGCAACCAGCTGAGGAGTACAAAGACAAGTGTGTGTGTTTGCCTACAGTCAGACATGGTGGTTGGAGTGTCATGGTTAGGGGCTGTATGAGTGCTGCCGGCAATGGGGAGCTACAGTTCATTAAGGAACCATGAATGCCAACACGTAACATACTGAAGCAGAGCATTCTTCAGAGACTGGGCCACAGGGCAGTATTCCAACATAACGACCCCAAACACACCTCCAAGACGACCACTGCCTTGCTAAAGAGGGCAAATGTGATGGACTGGCCAAGCATGTCTACAAACCTAAACCCTATTGCGCATCTGTGGGGCATCCTCAAATGGTAAGTGAAGGAGTGCAAAGTCTCCAACATCCACCATCTCTTTGATGTTGTCATGGAGGAGTGAAAGAGGACTCCATTGGCAGCCTGTGAAGCTCTGGTGAATTCCATGCTCAAGAGGGTTAAGGCAGTGCTGGAAAATAATGATGGCCACACAAAATATTGACACTTTCGGCCCAATTTGGACATTTTTACTTAGGGGGTGTACTCGCTTGTTGCCAGCGGTTTAGAGATTAATGACTGTGTTGAGTGATTTTGAGGAGACAGCAAATTTACTGACTTATTAAAACAATTCAAAGAAATACAAACAGCCAGCACCTATAAGGTGATTACAACCCATAACAAAAGTAATATATAAAAGTAGTGCAGCTCTAAAAAAGAGACATGAAAATTTATAAAAAAAAAGGCCAAATATAAAATCAATATTGAAAGAGTAGAATCCTCACACCAACTAATGTGAGATAGATATGCATGTACACCACATTCAAGGGGCAAGCCTGCTTACCGGAAACAGTTGACCCCTTAAATCATAGAGAGGTCAGAGTGGCCAAATAGAACATACAAACTTCACTGGTTCACAGGCACTATCCATTAATCCAGGCTACTAATGTATACCAGACTCATGGGCCACTATCAGAGAGATGAACACCTCCAGTGACAGCAGCCAAACCCTCTGTATTAATGTCCTATTTGTCCATTGATTGTAATCATGCTGATATAGACCTCTATAATTTGAGGGACTACTGCAGGGTAGTGAATTAAAATTCAAGAAGGTCCAGTAACTAATAAAAAAAAAAAAATTGCAGCCGAGGTCCGAATCACAAGTCCATGCCAGGAAAGAATGTATGCGTTTTTCTTTTTTTGGCGCAAAACACACTCTTGTCGCTTTTCTTACGGTTTCCTCCACACACTCTGGTAATACTCTGTAAATATAAATGTCCCCAATAGTGTTGCCCCTTACATCAGGTGTCCCTACCAGAGTAAGTCATTACATTGTGTGCCCTTCATCAGACTGTCACCATAAATCAGTTGCCACCATCACTTGGTTCATTTACCTTTTCCTTTGATTTCCCTTCTAAATGTATTTTTTCTTTGCCTGAATTTCTCACTTCCTGTTTCTCCTCAGTAAGCTTGCCCCCATCATCCGAGCCGTTCTGGCTGGGGGGTAGTCAGCGGCCATGCAGACTGGTCTCTGGCTGGTATGCTGAGATGAGGAAGCAAGGATGGTCATGTCTGTTTACGTGGATGAGTGGGTTTTTAGGCAAGATGCATTATATCATTAGACAAATTGTGTGCTTATTAGCACAGGAGATTGGGGATATGGTGTGCTCTCTGCGTACAGCCACTTTCTATGTCACCCCGCAGGGATGTAGTCCCAAGGGAGGGGGCTAGCACGCAGACTAACCCCCAGCCAGAATGGCTCGGATGATGGGGGCAAGCTTACTGAGGAGGAATAGGAAGTGAGAAACTCAAAGAAAAAAAACATTTAGAAGGGAATCGAAAGAAAAAGGTAAGTGAACCAACAATGCACTAGCTTAAAGGAACCCATTTAGAAAAAAAAAACAAAAAAACGTTTACAACCCCTTTAATGACGGCTGGTCTACTGTTTTCGGTAAGCAGGCTTGCCTCTTCACAGTGGTGTTGAGCGTGCATGCACATCTATCACACAGAAGCTGGTGTGGGGATTCTACACTAATCAACACTGATTTTATATTTGGACTTTTTTTAATTCTGTTTCATGTCTCTTATAGAGCTGCACTCCTTTTGTATATTATTCCAGTTACACTTGCACATAGTTTTTGGAAGAACTCGGCAGGTAGGTTGTTGCAAACATCTTAGAGGACCAAGTACAGCTCTTCTGTGGATGTAGGCTGCCTCAAAGCCTTCTGTCTCTTCATATTATCCCAGACAGACTCAATGATGTTGGGAGAAGCGTTCCTGTGGGGGCCAAACTATCACTTCCGGGACTCCTTGTTCTTCTTTAACCACTTGCCGACCGCGCTATAGCAAAAATACTGCTACAGCGCGGTCGAGTTACTGTGACAGGACGTCCCTGGGACGTCCTCGTGCACTTCCGCGTTTGCGCGTCCCCTGGGGCACGCTCGCGGAAGTGTCCGTGCTCGCCGGGTCTAGAAGACCCGGCGCATCACGGATCACGGTAAATTGCCGCTGATCGCGGCCGTTTACCACGTGATCGCTCCGTCAAATGACGGAGCGATCACTTGTAAACAAACCGGCGTCATTTGATGACGCCGGTTCCTCCCTCTCCTCTCTGTACCGTTCGGTACAGTGTGAGAGGAGGGGAGGGGAGGGGGGGAGCGGGTGTCAGCAGCAGCGCTGTGGCTGGATCTGTGACTATTGCAGTCACAGATCCAGCCATCCATCCATCATCCCAGCTCAGCTATCCCTGTGCAATACTCTGCAATGCCCCTATAATCTGCAATACCCCTATAATCTGCAATACCCTGCGCAATACTCTGCAATACCCCTATAATCTGCAATACTCTGCAATACTCCAATAATCTGCAATACTCTGCAATACCCCTATAATCTGCAATACCCTGCGCAATACTCTGCAATACCCCTATAATCTGCAATACCCTGCGCAATACTCTGCAATACCCCAATATTCTGCAATACCCTGCGCAATACTCTGCAATACCCCAATACTCTGCAATACCCTGCGCAATACTCTGCAATACCCCAATACTCTGCAATACCCTGCGCAATACTCTGCAATACCCTGCGCAATACCCCAATACTCTGCAATACCCTGCGCAATACTCTGCAATACCCCAATACCCTGCGCGATACTCTGCAATACCCCAATACCCTGCGCGATACTCTGCAATACCCCAATACCCTGCGCGATACTCTGCAATACCCCAATACCCTGCGCGATACTCTGCAATACCCCAATACTCTGCGCGATACTCTGCAATACCCTGCAATACCCCAATACTCTGCAATACCCCAATACTCTGCAATACCGCAATACCCTGCGCAATACTCTGCAATACCCCAATACTCTGCGCGATACTCTGCAATACCCCAATACCCTGCGCAATACTCTGCAATACCCCAATACTCTGCAATACCCTGCGCAATACTCTGCAATACCCTGCGCGATACTCTGCAATACCCCAATACTCTGCAATACCCTGCGCGATAATCTGCAATACCCCAATACTCTGCAATACCCTGCGCGATACTCTGCAATACCCCAATACCCTGTGCGATACTCTGCAATACCCCAATACCCTGCGCGATACTCTGCAATACCCCAATACCCTGCGCGATACTCTGCAGTCTTCCCAGCCTAGATGTGAGATGTGGGGTCTTATTGACCCCGTATCTCACTGTAAAGAGGACCTGTCATGCTATATTCCTATTACAAGGGATGTTTACATTCCTTATAATAGGAATAAAAGTGATAAAAAAATGTATTTTTGGGGAAAAAAGTGTCAAAATCAAGTAAATAAAGTAAAATGAACAATCATTTTTATTTATTTTTTTAAAGCGCCCCTGTCCCCGTGTGCTCACATGCAGAAGCGAACGCATACGCAAGTCCCGCCCACATATGAAAACGGTGTTCAAGCTACACATGTGAGGTATCTCTGCGAACGTTAGAGCGAGAGCAATCATTTTGGCCCTAGACCTCCTCTGTAACTAAAAACATGTAACCAATAAAAGTAATTAAAGCGTCGCCTATGGGGATTTTTAAGTAGCAAAGTTTGGCGCCATTCCATGAGTGTGCGCAATTTTGAAGTGTGACATGTTGGGTATCTATTTACTCGGTGTAACTTCATCTTTCACATTATGAAAAAAAATTGGGCTAACTTTACTGTTTTTTTTTTTTTTTAAAGCACAAAACAGTTTTTTTTTAAAAAACACGCGTTCAAAAAATTTCTGCGAAAATACCATGCGAGATAAAAAGTTGTAACGGCCGCCATTGTATTCTCTAGGGTCTTTGCTAAAGAAGCATATATAATGTTTTGGGGTTCTATGTAATTTTCTAGCAAATAAATGATGATTTTTACATGTAGGAGAGAAATGTCAGAATTGGTCTGGGTGCTCCAGAACGCCTGATGGCGCTCCCTGCATGTTGTGCCTCTGTATGTGGCCACGCTGTGTAAAAGTCGCACACATATGGCATCGCCATACTCGGGAGGAATAGCAGAATGTGTTTTGGGGTGTAATTTGTGGTATGCATATGCTGTGTGTGAGAAATAACCTGCTAATATGACAGAAACAATTTTTTATTTTATCTTTTACAGAATTTTCAGTCGTTTTTCTTTTATAGCGCAAAAAATAAAAAACCCAGAGGTGATCAAATACCACCAAAAGAAAGCTCTATTTGTGTGAAAAAAAGGACAAAAATTTCAAATGGGTACAATGTTGTATGACTGAGTAATTGTCATTCAAATTGTAAGAGCAACGAAAGCTGAAAATTGGTCTGGTCAGGAAGGGGGTTTAAGTGCCCAGTGGTCAAGAGGTTAATGACATTGGCTGTATGTTTGGCATAGTTCTGTTCCAGAAAAAAATTGGGGCCAATTATATGCCTCCCTGGTGATATTGCATAATGGAGAAGTATCTGCCTGTATTTCTCAGCATTGAGGACACCATTGATTGGGCTACGCTGAGAAATATTTTACTTGTTATAGAATCTAATAGAGGAAGTGGTGAATGATAGACACCCCCCACTCACCTGAGATTTTCTCCACCCTCTGCACACTCATAATTGAGCTTGTCAGGAAGACCCGAAATAAAGTTCTTAAGATGAGCAAGCTCCAAAGCAGACCAGAGCTCTTCATCTGTGTGTTTTTCAAAGGGGTCGAGGTTCATGCGGAGAGAACCAGAAAACAACACTGGGTCCTGTCACAGGGTATAAAACAAAAAATAAATAAAAAATAAATAAAGCATTAGCCAGAAACATAAGAAGTTTTGCATTTCAGAACTCAATTGGTAAATTTAAAGACAGCAACAGACAACCTTGATCCCCAACAGGAGTTTCCAAGTCACTGCAATATATTGCCACACTTTAGTATTTAGTTATATTGAAACATAAGAATGCTACATAGTATCTAAAACTGTGGCTTTCTATAAAAAAAAAAATTAACATGTGGGCTTATTTAACTGTGACTAAATTTGCTTTTGCTTGATCTTTGTTCATGAATGTCTACAGTAAAAAGTGAATATAAAATTACAAATCCTAATATGTGAAAGAGAGAAATGCATGCAAAATATTCCAGACACAGGATCACAAACAAAGCTTGTAAAAAAATATATATATACAATAAAAGAGCTGCAAAAGTAGACCTTTTTAAATTCTTCTAAAACAGGCAGGATTACCAGGCTGTCAAAAGAAATGTTCTTAGCTTTTTGATAAATATCATCTGAAAAGCAATGCTATGGATAACCATACCTGAGGAATAATTGTTAACTTGAATCGAAGGTCATGCAGACCAATTTTGGCTATGTTGCACCCATCTATAAGGATTTCACCAGAAGCAGCCTCATTAATACGGAACAATCCTAGGGTGAGAGATGACTTTCCAGCTCCTGTTCTTCCAACAATCCCAACCTACAGATAAAAAAAAAAAAATAATAATACCACAAACTCAAAAACCTAAATATTGGGTACAAAATAGGGGTATCTATAGCTTTTCTCTAGAATGGTACCAATAAAACTGTACTTGTAAGGAAAATGTTAGATTATAAAACTTATTGGATGATGCACCACCACACTGGTCAGGCGACGTGCAAGATTACCTTGATGAACATCTTACTCATCGATGGATTGGATGAGCCACAGACTACAACATGCCACTGACCCAACGGCCACCCACAAGTCCTGACTTAACACCTGAATTTCTCCTGTGGGACTACGTAAAGGATAACTCTCCCCTTCCTATTGACCTAGCGAAGCTGAAACTTTGTATCGCAGACACTATCACTGCACTTGATTCAGATATCTTAACTCGCGTTTGGGCGGAAATGGAATACCGTCTCGATGTGTGTCATGTGACTAAGGATGCACGCATCGAACATATGTGACTGTCTCTATAAAACTTGAAATCTTCCCCTACAATTCCGTTTCAGGTAACAAAGTATCTTACATTCACTTAAGCCCCGGACCTTTAGACAGCTAAATGCCCAGGCCAGGTTTTGCGATTCGGCACTGCGTTGCTTTAACAGACAATTGCGCGGTTGTGCGACGTGGCTCCCAAACAAAATTGGCGTCCTTTTTTCCCCACAAATAGAGATTTCTTTTGGTGGTATTTGATCACCTCGGCGGTTTTTATTTTTAGCGCTATAAACAAAAATAGAGCGACAATTTTGAAAAAAATTACATATTTTTTACTTTTTGCTATAATAAATATCCCCCAAAAACATATATACATTTTTTTTCCCCTCAGTTTAGGCCGATACATATTCTTCTACCTATTTTTGGTAAAAAAAATTGCAATAAGCGTTTATCGATTGGTTTGCGCAAAATTTATAGTGTTTACATAATAGGGGATAGTTTTACTGCATTTTTATTAAATTTTTTTTTTTTTTACTACTATTGGCGGCGATCAGCGATTTTTTTCGTGACTGCGACATTATGGCGGACACTTCGGACAATTTTGACACATTTTTGGGACCATTGTCATTTTCACAGCAAAAAATGCATTTAAATTGCATTGTTTATTGTGAAAATGACAGTTGCAGTTTGGGAGTTAACCACAGGGGGCGCTGTAGGAGTTCGGGTTCACCTAGTGTGTGTTTACAACTGTAGGGGGGTGTGGCTGTAGGACTGACGTCATCGATCGAGTCTCCCTTATAAAAAGGATCACTCGATCGATACGCCGCCACAGTGAAGCACGGGGAAGCCGTGTTTACATACAACTCTCCCCGTTCTTCAGCTCTGGGGAGCGATCGCGACGGAGCGGCTATAAACAAATAGCCGCGCCGTCGTCCCGGATCGCTCCCCGAGGGAATCCGCCCGCCGCGCTGGGGGGTCCCGATCGGACCCCCCCACCCGCTAGAAGGCAGGGACATATATATATACGCCTATCTGCCTGTCCGTGCCATTTTGCGGACGTATAGTCCGTGGCGGGCGTTAAGGGGTTAATAGTGCGTTGAAACTGTATACTTTTTTATGAATGACAGTGTATATATTTATAATTGGGTTGCAGTGTTTGAGTTCACTCATCAATGGTTGCGGCTGATCACTAGGAGAATAAGGACAACTGATTATTTACTAGCGTATAATAGAGCTGCACGATTCTGGCCAAAATGAGAATCACGATTTTTTTGCGTAGAATCAAAATCACGATTCTCTCACAATTCTCACGGCGTAAAATCTTTTACATTTATACAAAAAAAAAAAAATAGGCTAACTTTACTGGCTTTTTTTTTTTTTTTTATTCATTAAAGTAATTTTTTCCAAAAAAATTGCATTTAAAAAGACTGCTGCACAAATGCAGTGCAACATAAAATATTGCAGCAACCGCCATTTTATTCTCTAGGGTCTCTACTAAAAAATGTTATAATGTTTGGGGGTTCTAAGTAATTTTCTAGCAAAAACAATAATGATTTGAACTTGAAAAGAGGTTTGGTGTTTAAGTGGTTAAACGTTCCTAATTTACATACAGAAGTTTATTCCTTTGAAGTGATACAATGTTTAGACTTAACTTTCCACTGATAAAGAATGTTTTCAAAAACTTGGCAGGCTGCCCAGACTTGGCAGATTGCCCAGACTGACTTTTGGCTGAGAGCAGAGAGAAAATTATTTTCATGTCAAAGATTGTGAAACCCTGTGTCAAAAATTTAAAGGGAAAAATATTGTGATAACGATTCTTGACGATTAATTGTGCAGCTCTAGCGTATAAGTATTTTTAGATATTTTTATCTCACTCTATTTGCACTTATGCCCAAAGCTATGGATATTTAACTCATTGGAAACTACACTATAAAAATCTAAATTAAGTCTTTACACCAAACAATAACATGGACATGGGAGATTTAGATAGTACTTTTAGCAGATTTGGACACTTAATGAAATAAAAAGCAAGTCTTTGATGGGAATCTTACTACTCATGAACAATACAAAGAAAACTCAGCCCCTAGAAGACTGAGATGGGATGTTCCCATCAATGATGGTCTTCGTGACAAAGATTCCATAGAAGAATGGTACAAGTTTTTTCATGAAAAAGGCCTGGAGGTCTTGCAATTCATTATAAAAAGGAAACAAAGATGGCTAGAATCAACCAACAAATAGAGTGCAAAAGAGAAATTAGAACCAGCTAAGGATGTATCACAATTTGCAACTAATCAGCTGAACAGGGTTCTGGAACAAAAGGACTCAAAGGTTAAAGGAGTAGTCCAGCCTGAGATAGTTTGGCTGGGCTTCTTCATATGGGTCACAGGAGAGCAATTAATTTTGCACTCCTGTGACCTGTTTTCAGCAGAGAGCGGTCTAAAGTCTGCTCTCTGCTGACATCACCAATGTCAGTCCAGGCACCGCGTCATCGCCACTCTGGGTGTCTGGATCCCCAAGGTGCCTAGACTAATAGCCGTCTCAGCCTCTTAGCGAGCCAGTGAGGGGGCCGCTCCTTGCCCCTCCACAGTTAAGCTCTCCAGTGAGCGTGGAGGAGCAGAGCAGGACAACTGCCGATTGACAGGCAGCAGCTCTCCGCTTGGGGAGCTGAGAGAACCAAGCCATTGGCGTGTTCGATGGCTTGATTCTCAGTGCAGAGATGCTGAGGGACAGAAGGTAATCTTTTGTCAACTGATACTACACTGGTGAGAGCGGTAAGGATAGCCTCCCCACAGAGAGAACAAGGGTATAGAACATCTATCCCCCCCCCCAGACAAGAACCAAGGGGGGGGGGGGAATACCAAGGACTCAGAACACAGAGACCCTGGTGGCAAAATAGGGGGAACCAGAAGCCCTGGTCTTAATCCCCAAGAAGACCTCCCTGGAAAAACCAGTGGAACAACAATAAAAATGTGAACCAAGGAATCAACAGTACAATAATTATGAATTTAGGAAGCAACAGTATAACTATGGAAATAACTATTAAGATGACCCAAGGAGGAGTCCAGTACCCACCTGTCATAGGTTTGAACAATTGAGGAATTATTATGAAGAACCACCATGTCCTTTTTTAAATCAATGGAGGCACAAAAGAGTACTAGGAGAAGGGGTGTTTAATATAACTGGTGTTGAACCAGTGTTGAAAGTGTTAAATATGGGGTTAAATCTGCTGCTAAACGCAATTTGAATAAGTTTGACACATACATAGACATACAAAAGGTATATAAGGACATTAAACATTCAGAAATACATGATGAATAAGCTGGAATGAACTAGTAGGAAAAACATTTGATGAAAGTAATGACATGGTGCGTAGCCAAATGAAAAAAGATCACTCTTTAATCCATCTGTTCACAACAATGAACATGTTGAAGTGTTCAATCAAATGGTGCTGCAAGAATTAGAGAAATTAAAGATTAAGAAAATGAAGGACCCACAGTAAATTTAGTTGGGTATAAAGCGATTGGAGGAAAGACAAAATGTGGTGATTATATCAACTGATAATGGGGGGGGGGATATTGTGGTTCGCTCAAAAGAATTAATGTAATAATAAGGTGTTACATCAATTCTACTCATCTTAAACTGATGGGGAATCCGACAAAGATATACAGAAAAGAGCTGGAAAGATTAATCCAAAGGGGTACCAAAGAAAAATTCTTGAATGAGAGGGAGGCTAGATATTTAGTACCAGATACGTGTACTATACTATTCCTAAAATACACAAAGGACAAAGATTGTCCGCCGGGAAGACCCATCATAAATGGGATTCAATCTGTTAACCCGAGGCTAGGAGAATATATTAATATTTTTTTTGCAGCCATTACATGAGAGATACAAAGCGTTTGATACAAATACTAAACAGATTGGAACTGGAGGATCAACAATATATATATATAGATTTTTTTAAACATTCGGATTTTTTATTTAGTTATCAGAACATAAAAACACAAAGGCCCGGATTCAGATAGGAGATACGATGGTGTATCTCCTGATACGCCGTCGTATCTCTGAGTCCGGCCGTCGTATCTATGCGCCCGATTCATAGAATCAGTTACGCATAGATATCCCTAAGATCCGACAGGTGTAAGTGTCTTACATTGTCGTATCTTAGGCTGCAATTTCACGCTGGCCGCTAGGTGGCGCTTCCGTTTGTTTACGCGAGGAATATGCAAATTACTATTTACTTCGATTCAGAAACGAACAACCGCCCGGCGCTTTTTTTTTATGTCGTTTGCGTTCGGCTTTTTCCGGCGTATAGTTACCCCTGCTATGAGGCGTAGCTAATGTTAAGTATGGCCGTCGTTCCCGCGATGAAATTTAAATTTTTTACGTTGTTTGCGTAAGTCGTTCGCGAATACGGCTGGACGTAATTTACGTTCACGTCGAAAGCATGACGATTTGCCAACGTCATTTGGAGCATGCGCACTGGGATTCAGTCGCGGCCGGCGCATGCGCAGTTCGTTCGGCGCGGGAACGCGCTTGATTTAAATGATACATGCCCCCTACCCGCCGAATTTGAATTCCGCCGGGTGATTTACGCTACGCCGCCTCAACTTTACAGGCAAGGGCTTTGTAAATAAAGCAGTTGCCTGAAAAACTTGCGGCGGCGTAATGTAAATGACATGCGTTACGCCAGCAGAAAGATCCGCTGATCTTTCTGAATCCGGGCCAAAGACATTAAGAAAAGTATAACAGGATTCACACCATAAAGTCCTGTACACACGGTCGGACTTTCGTCCAACAAACTTCAAAATCTGCAAGTTTTCACATTTGTCCGACCGTGTGAACGCTCCATCGGACCAACTTTTTCGGGTTTCGTCAGACAAAAAGTTTGGTCTGCAAACACACAAACTTTACGACAACAAAAGTCCGATGGTGCCTAGTCCGACCGTGTGTACAGCAATGCCATCGGACTTTTGTCCGAAGTACAAACACGCATGCCCAGAATGCTAAATGTTAAAATCAACCAACAATAGCAGAAGTTAACCAAAGGGTGGAGATAAAGAGCAGAAAAGACACGTGATGTTGGGAAAGTTTTAGAAAAGTTTGCAGAAAAGTCCGAGCGTGTGTATGCTATGGGTGTGACCGGACAACTCACTTCGGACAAAATCCAAGGGAAAGTTTGTCGGATGTCTGACCGTGTGTACGAGGCTTTACAGTTACATAGTATAGCGAATGCATTTTTGATAAATACATTAAGTCAGTATAATAATCGTGAATAATCCTTCAAATTCATATCTTTAAATTCAGTTTCTAGCTAGTAAACCTCTAAGGCCTTGTACACACGACCAGACATGTCCGATGAAAACGGTCCGCGGACCGTTTTCATCGGACATGTCTGCTGGGAGATTTTGGTCTGATGTGTGTACACACCATCAGACCAAAATCCCCGCGGACAGAGAACGCGGTGACGTAGAAGACACCGACGTTCTCAAACCCGGAAGTTCAACGCTTCCACGCATGCGTTGAATCAATTCGATGCATGCGCAGGATTTCGGTCCGCTGGTTAGGCGTACTAACCAGCGGACATGTCCGACGGACAGCTTTCCAGCGGACGTGTTTCTTAGCATGCTAAGAAACTTTTGTCCGCTGGAAACCTATCCGCTAGGCCGGAAAAATGTCCGCTAGGCCCTACACACGGTCGGACATGTCCGCGGAAACTGGTCCGCGGACCAGTTTCAGCAGACATGTTCGGCCGTGTGTACGAGGCCTAAGAATAAACCTATTCGCCCCTAGGGGAGCAAACTGAACAGGTCTATTCCAACATGAATTTACAAAAGAGAGAAAAGGATGTCGGCAAGTAAATCAATGTATTCTAGCGAGTCAAACCAATCAGGAAATGAATGAGAGAGAAGATCACCACCCAAGGTAGGTCTATTGTAGGGTAGTTTCAAAAATATAGGACTCCAAGGGTGCAGGCAATGCACTAAGGCAAATATTGGTAAAAAGATGAGGGATGGACAGCCGCACTCCAAACCAAACAGGTTGTCTTTATTCAAATCAACAGCAAGAACACAGCAGATCACAGCAATAGGAACAGGAGAATACCGACGTTTCGCACTGGCTTCAGTGCTTATTCATGGCTTGGAAATCAGGAAATGAAATCGGCATAAGTCTCTGGAAGGAATAAGTGATACCAACAGGCTACCTAGTGGAAGTTAAGAATGAGCGTACAAGTCTTTTAGTAAACACTATTTTTGTTTAGCAACGGCAGATGTATCCTCACTTTAAAACTAGGAATGGGCGAACGGTTCGGCCCGAGCACCGAATTATGAGGACGTTGGACTGCTTGTTTGGCCTGCTGAATAAACACAATGCACTGCGCCGCTGCACAATGCGTTGAAATTCCTGATTAGTAAAGGTTTTTCATTGTTTCAGCCAATCGGGGCACAGAGCACTGTCAGAGCCACGATTGGCTCCATGACGACTCTATCCAATTATGGCACCTTGCGGTTAGTCCTGCCCCACACTATAAAAGTATACTTTCAATAGCAGCTATTTTCAGTGCAATATCGGTGTGGAGAGAGATCGACTAGGGCTCTGTTTAGTGCTATTAGACAGTGTGCTATTCTGATTCTATTGTCCGTGTAGAATATCAGTTTAGTGTGAATCTAGGGATGGTTCAGTGTGAGTGTAGTGCTATCATTCATCTTTACATCAGTGTGAATGTAGGGATAGTTCAGTCAGTGAGAGCATAGTGCGACCACCATTTATCTTTACATTAGTGTGAATGTAGGGATAGTTCAGTCAGTGGGAGTGTAGTGACCGTTTAACATAGTATATTTCATTGCATTACTGCAAGTTTAACGCCATATATTTCAGTGCGTTACAATACGTTTAACGCAGTACATTTCTGTGCGTTACTGCACGCTTAACACAGTATATTTCAGTGCGTTACATGCCGTTAAATGCAGTACATTTCTGTGCGTTACTGCACGCTTAACACAGTATATTTCAGTGCGCAGGGCCGGACTGGCCTACCGGGATACCGGGAAAATTCCCGGTAGGTTGCTTGCTTTTGCCTGCTGTATCTGCCGGTCAGTCAAATACAATCATCCGCGGGCCGTAGCGGGAGCCGCCATCGCCCCTCTTTTTAATTGTGCAGGGGTGACGGCTGCACTGAGTTCCCTGGGGCTGCTTTTGCATAGCTGCAGACTGCGGTAGTTGCACCCTGCCTTGGAGCACAAGGTGAAGAAAGACATTCTCTATTTTCTAATATTAGAGGGGACGGACAGGATAGGATAATTGCAGTACCGGGGGGGGGAGGGGGTTAATACAATGTACAGGAGAGAGGGGTGATCGGATGGGGGAGGGGAGTAATGTTTCTGTATGAAAAGTTCTCCATTACCTGATCCCAGTGCCCCCCCCTGTACTCCCCTCCCTCATCCCAGTGTCCCCCCTGTGATCTCCTCCCTCATCCCAGTGTCCCCCCTGTATTCCCCTCCCCCATCCCAGTGTCCCCCCTGTACTCCCCTCCCTCATCCCAGTGTCCCCCCTGTACTCCCCTCCCTCATCCCAGTGTCCCCCCTGTACTCCCCTCCCCCATCCCAGTGTCCCCCCTGTACTCACCTTCCTCATCCCAGTGTCCCCCCTGTACTCCCCTCCCTCATCCCAGTGTCCCCCCTGTACTCCCCTCCCTCATCCCAGTGCCCCCGTACTCCGCTCTCCTATCCCAGTGCCCCCCTGTACTCCCCTCCCCTATCCCAGTGTCCCCCCGTACTTCCCTCCCTCATCCCAGTGTCCCCCCTGTGCTCCCATCCCAGTGTCCCCCCACCCTGTACTACCCTCCCCCATCCCAGTGTCCCCCCCCGTACTCCACTCCCCCATCCCAGCGTCCCCCCTGTGATCTCCTCCCCCATCCCAGCGTCCCCCCTGTGATCTCCTCCCCTATCCCAGCGTCCCCCCTGTGATCTCCTCCCCCATCCCAGCGTCCCCCCTGTGATCTCCTCCCTCATCCCAGTGTCCCCCCTGTGATCCCATCCCTCCTCCCAGTGTCCCCCCCCCATCCTCTCTGAGATTATACAGATTTAAATTTTATTGCAAGGGCAGCAAAGGTAGGTGACAGAGAGAGAAGGGGGTGGGGGGCGGGGGGTGCAGATATGTGAATGTGAAAGCCGGGAGGCTGAATTATTGATGTATTTGCAAGATACAGGAATGATGAAAAACCCCTGCGAGGGCTACTTTCGTTTTCTTTGAACTTTACTTTTAAATAAAAGTGGGCTACCAGCCCTTAAAAACACAGTATTGGATTGGCGTCTCACTGAAAAAACGCATCTACCCTTGGAGTCTGATCCCCCAATCTCACATATGGTGGAGGTATTGCTACGGGCAGTTTGGAAGAGTTCCAGATCCACGCATACCAACAAACAGTGAGTAGAAAGCAACCGTGCGTTTTTGGCAGCAATGCTATGATGAACAGCCAATATGAACTGAGGGTTGAAAGTTTTCTGCTGCTAGCTGTGTGTGGCAGTCAGGAGAACAGCATTTGGGAAGGCCCAGTGAATGGATGGTTCAAGTGGAATCGCAGAGAGTGAAGTCTGCATGTGAAAGTGTGCTGTTTGCAAGTACACCAACATTTTTCCTGTATTAAGAAGGAACTGTGTGATAAACTATTGCCCTGTTTGCAGCGATGGGAAGGTCAAATCGCAAACAGAAAGCAATATTTGCTGAAATGAGAGACAGAACTTTGTGGCTGGAGGGTTTGTTGCCGACAGAACAAGCCCGAGAATCGTGCAAAAAGCACTTGGCTGCGCTGAACCAAGCCAAAGTCAAAGTTCATGCTGTTGCCCCTGGCAACGCTGGTGTAGGTCGGCCAGCTGTCAAGGTGAAAAGTTTTGAAAGCCAGGTGTGCTGTTTGCGATGCAGTGAGTGGGGGCATGAAGTGTCCAAATGCCCTTTGTCCCAGGCTTCAACAAAGCAAAGGTATGAGAAGCCTGCGCTGAATGTAAAGAGTGAGCAGATGGGTGCAGTTGCCCATAGCAACGCTTATGGTGTCAGGTTAGTGGACCGCAAGACAAAAATATTGCCTACAGAGTCCTGGCAAGTGTAAAGCAACGCCGCTTCATGGAGAGAGTCTACGTGTGTCGGAGAGCCAGCAACGTGCAGCTGGGAGAGCACCGTTTCCGGAGAAAATGGGTCAGATACAAGTGAAATTCTGCGTGTTGGGAGAGTGTCATCTCCCTTAGCAACAGGAGAACGTCGCCAAGTGCCATGCCTGGAATGTGGTCAGCTGGGGCACGGCATATTTTCTTGCCCTAGATTCTGGGGTGCAGTTGAAAGTGAAGTTGATGAGGAGAACTCTTTGTCGGTGGGCCCAGTTTCCTTTTCAGATGTGTTTGCAGTCACCCCTGTCAACAAGAAGTCTTCTGTTGTATCTGCAGGGGGTGCTAAACAGTGGGAGATGCCTGCTGTATTTTCATCCTGTGGCCACCAGGAGGAGTTCACCAGTGAATATGCAGCTGAGAGACAACGCCCTCAAGTGAAGATCGATTTGCCGACTTCGGAATATGGCAAGTGTGACGGTATTAGAATGATATCCCCGTCAAGCATTCCCTTCTTCCCATAAAAGCAAATCACCCCAATATTCCATGAGGAGGAATATTCCTGGAATCGCCCAATAAGCCACACATGAGTCAGAGCTTACTGCTGGAACAAGACACTTTAATGGCAGCATGCTGCTGGTATATATGCAGTTTATAAGCTCAATCCTCAATCAAAGAACAATGAAATCTCCACCCCCTTTCCACACACAGTGGGGGCTCTCATACAGATTATAGGCAGACAATTTGGCGCCTGACTCTGAAGACACAGTTCTTTAGATAATGACATCAGTGAAGGTAATTACTAGTTGTAACAGAATACGTTATCTAGACAGCTTGGCTCCTCATATAGAAGAGGTAATTACCACAATGAAGCAATCAGAATAATTAACATGAGCCCCTTCTAATCACAGTAAACAGTAAACACCGGTCTCCTTCACACACACAATAGATCAATTACCCTTTCAAATAGGGAGCTGGCTGAGGAAGGGACATTAACATTTCAACAGAGGAATGAGTCACACCTGAAATCACCTGTTACCTCTAACACACACACAATTACTAGCAGGGAGAATTACACTGAAGCATATCCTTCACAGTAAGACTGTTGCAATTTCTGTTTCAAGTGAAGTCTGTCCGGTGAGGAGATCGGCAGAAGTTGTAAAGATGGACTTGCTGCAGTGTGCTACCCAGATCAGTGGGGAGACACCGGGTAAAGCCCTGCTTGCAGCAAGGTCAAGGTCTGAAATGGACATATGGACTATGGGTGCACCTAAGGTAGTCCAGCAGTATTTTGAGAGAGATATGTTAGGGGTGACCAAAACAGTTGGTGTGTCATGTTCCCTAGCGATAGAGACAGCTGCTGCAGAGTTGCCAAGGGAAACCACCAAGGAGAATGTATTGGTAAGGCAAGGGGTTTCCCAGGACAACTGTGAAGCCGCCCTAGTGGGCAAAATAGTTCCTTTGGAGAGGAAGGGTGATGTGCTGAGTCGCATGCAGGTTGCCATGCGTTCTGACAAAAGTCAGTCTGATAGAGATTATAAAACTGCTATGTTTATGAATGCTGATGTTGAAGATGTTGTTGATGATACATGTACTTATGGTGATGTGTTCACTAGTAATAAGGTAGGGGTGGTCGCTAAGCAGGATATGCGATTCACCTTAGCAACGGTAGATAAGGCTGCAGAGGTGTCCTTAGAAACCTCCAGGAAGCTCTGTGTGTTGGAGTCAGAGGTTGCCAGGGACAACTGTGGTGCCGCTCTAATGGATAAGAGGGTACTTGACCCTGGTGATGAGGAAAATGGTAAAACTCAAATGTTTAAAATTACTTGTAGTGATAATGGGTTGCTACGGTCTGTCGCTGATGGCAGAAAAAGTTCTTATGAGTTTAATGAAGCGCCAGCTGAGCAATGTGGTGAAGTTATGTTATTGCAGCCTGCTGTGTTTAAAAATGTGTTTGCAGTGGACACAATTTCTGCTATGCAAAATGGAAAGACTGCAGGGCCGGTAGACACGGGTGCGTTGGCTGTTGCAGAAGTTAACCCTCTCCAGTTGGAAGGATCTGAAAAGGGCGCATACATAGTAGAGGTTTTGTCCTCAACAAAAGAGATGAGGCATGGTGAGCTTCAGAATGATATGGTAATGGATAGCGATTTGGAATCGCTCAGTGTTGCTGGAAGTGAGAGGATGAGTGTCGCACATGCGATTTGCAGTGCTCAAGGGAAGCCGCAAGTTTTGTCAGTTGCCTCTGAGGTAGAGGTCTCTTTAAATGACTCAGCCTCTCACGCTTTAGCAAATGAGCCCCTCCACATCGTTGGTAAAGGGAACATTCCTAGAGTTGTGTGTTTAGATGTGGCATGTCTAGAAATAACTGAAATGTTATTGCAATTGGTGAAAACCTTTCCGATGTACACCTGCGTGTATCCACAGCAGAGGAGTGATGTGGTACTGCGTAGAACCAATCGGTGGACACAGGTGGTACAGACATGGTTAGGCAGTGTTGATGAAAATTGGTTGCTGTACTGTTGGTTAATTTTGTGTAAAGTTGTCTCACAGTTCTCTTTGAGAGTGCTTCCAGCGGCGGTTTGGTGCGAAAGGCGCTCAGGAGAATTTTTAGAGAAATCAGAAATAATAGACATAGTGGAAGTCTCTCCGTCTGCTGATGTGATGGGGTGCATTCCTTTTTATTAAGGAAAAGATAGTCATACATAAACGTGTACAGAAATGCACATGTAGACAAACATGACAATTCTTTTGGTAATATGAAAATGGCATAACATCAACAAGGTAACGCAAGCTATCACGGCATCAATGAACACGTACAGTAGAACCATGCAGTATTCAAAATAACACCAGGTAGATACCATAAGCCTATGGACAAATCATGAATAACCGACATTTGTGGCTCAAACAAGGGGCCTGGAGGATGTGTTGGTCGGCTATATTGTCAAAGGGGCCAAGGGCCCTAGGTGGAAAGGGGGAGGGAGAAAGAAGAAAAAAAAGAAAAAGAAAAAAGGAGGGGGGGGGTGGGTCCAGGTCTTGAGAATCTTTGACAGGTCGTTTCTTGCTAACAAGGGAAGAGGGACTTGTAAAAATCTGAATTCCTGAAGTGTGACCAACAGGCCCACGTCGTTGTAAACTTCTGAATACGGTCTTGGGCAATATAAATCAATTCCTCCATCTCCTCAATTTTGGACACCCTGGTCAACCACTCTCTGATGGTTGGGATATCCAATGAACGCCAGTGGGTAGGGATTCAGAGTCTGGCCGCATTGACCATATGCATGGCCAGCGATTTCTGATAGGCGTGTCGGGAAAGGGATGTGTGGTGTAAAAGGTACTGAGCTGGGGTGTAATCTAGGGTATAGGTGGTGTGACGGTATCGGTATGATATCCCCGTCAACGTTCCCTTCTTCCCATAACGAAAATCACCCCAATATTCCACGAGGAGGGATATCCCTGGAATCGCCCAGAAAGCCACACATGAGACCAGCTTACTGCTAGAACAAGACAGACTTTAATGTTATAACACACAGCTTATATGTCATTTCCAAAACTGTTACAATGACAAATCTCCGCCCCCCTCACACTGGGGCTTTCATACAGATGAGTAGGTAGACACGACGGGGCCGATGCTGAAAACACATTTTCTTTAGACAATGACATCAATGACGCTGAGCACTAGCTGTACTGAATACATCAACCAGACCGCTCGACCCCGCATATAGAGAGATAATTACCACAATGAAGCAATCAGAATAATTAACACAAGCCACTTAAACCCAGCTCTCCTTCACACAACACAATAGATCAATTAACCTTTAGAAATAGTGAGGGGACATTAGCACATCAATAACCTGGCTAGCAGGGAGCAGTAAACTGAGACATATAGGCAAATGTATCACAATGGCCCCCCTTTTGCTCCCTGCTCCGGCAAACCCGGTTGGACCTTCCCTGGTCCAGTAGGGTTGACGGGTTCAGAGCTATTAGTCAGAGGTTAACTCCGTTTGGCATGACTGACCTCCCTTGGCAACTGCTTCAGACTCAAGTATGTCACCGGGTCGTCAGATCACACGCCGGTCAGTCCCCAAGTCTTTGTGCGATCTGCAAAGTCACCAGAAGTCAGTGTGAAGACAGTGAATGGGTCTGTGCGCCGCCGTCTAGGTGTCCCGCTATGGGAGGGGGCAGGTTATGGCTCTGAAGTGACAATCCCAGGAGATTCATAAAAAGAAAAAGTTATATTTGTTGAAATGCTGCAGCACTGGTGCTCAGAGTCCGGGGGGGGGAGGGGAATCAGAGCCCCATAAGGTCAGCCACCCCCTGCTCCCTCCGCAGCCGCCGGTTCTCCTCTTGGAGCTTCTCCAGCTCCATCTCCAGTTCATGGAGCCTGGGGGGGTCAGCCCGCTGTGACCTCAGGTGGTTGTTCTCCTCCTCTATGCGGCTTATGCACTCCTCCAGCTCTATGTACTCACGGATCAGCTCCTGCTTGCTCATGTCCTGCAGGCTCTCCACGTGGTCCTTCATCATCAGGAACTGGGTGGTGGTGTAAGGGGCCACCGGTGGGCCCTTGGCGAACATCTCGGCACGCATCTGGGACGCCCGCTGCGACTCCCTCTCCTCCGGTCGCTTCTTCTCCTCCCAGGTCAGCTTGTTATACGGCTTCCAGGACCTCTTCTTCTTGAAGGGTGGCCGGCGGTGCCTCTTTCTGCCCAGCTCCCTCCAGGGCCCCTCCGGCTCATGGCGGTCGCCCATGACCAGCTGACAATGGTGTTCCCTGTTGTCCGTAATAACAGATTGTACCATGAGGGCTTCGTAAGGGGTGCCCAATGGTTCTTCCCGACCCAGCTCCTGGAGATCCCAAGCCGAGTCTACACAATGGGCTGCTGCTGGTGGGCGGTACCCAGGTTGAGACCAATTTGACCTGGTGTTGTCATTCATGGGGCAATTCTGCTTGAAGTGACCCAGCTGTTTGCACCGGAAGCAGCGTTGTTCGTTGCCCTCCTGGCGATGATAGCGAGGGCTAGATGTCACCGGTCTGTTAGGAGGTTGGTATCTAGCGGTTGGTGGGTGTGAGGGCACCGTTTGTGGTGGAGGTTGTTCCTGTGGTGTGACCTGGTTCGTCTTGCGAGTATCTGCATATTCATCCGCCAACTTCGCGGCCTCTGGTAGAGTCATGGGCCTGCGATCTCTCACCCAATCTTTGACGTCCGTCTGGATGTGATTGTAAAATTGCTCCAGGAGCATTAGTTGCAAAATGTCCTCTGCGGTGGTGGCCTGGCTGCTGTTAGCCCAGTTAGAGGCCCACCGGGACAATTGGCATGCCCATTCCGCATAAGAGTCTTTCGTGGTTTTGCGTGAGTCCCTGAACTTCTGTCGGTGGGACTCTGGGGTTACTGCATAACGAGCCAGGAGCACTTCTTTAACCCTGGCGTAGCTATGGATATCCTGATCTGGCACGGTCCGGAAAGCATCAGAAGCTTTGCCTGACAGTTTGCCTGACAATATTGCAACCCAGTCTCCTCTAGCTATTCGGTGCAGGTTACATTGTCGCTCAAAATCCGCCAGGTAGTTATCAATCTCACAGTCCTTTTCATCAAAAGCTTTAAAAGCGCTAAACGGAATCTTCCTTGCGTCTGCTGTGCTGTACTCACTGTTCGGAGAAGGTGCGGCTGCTTGTTGGACTGCTGCCAGTTTTAACTGTAGTTCTGCGTCCCTTATTTGTTTAGCCTTCTGTAGTTCTGCGTCTCTTATTTGTTTATCCTTCTGTAGTTCTGCGTCCCTTATTTCTTTAGCCTCCTGTAGCTCTGCGTCCCTTATTTGTTTATCCTTCTGTAGTTCTGCGTCCCTTATTTCTTTAGCCTCCTGTAGCTCTGCATCTCTTATTTGTTTATCCTTCTGTAGCTCCGCGTCTCTTATTTCTTTAGCCTCCTTCGCTAACAGGTCCATCACTTTCAGTACCACATCTGGCGTTGGGTTCGGGCCGAACCACGCTAGCTTCTCTCTCATTAGCTTGTTGGCTGGCGATTCCTCCTCCTGAATCACTGGTGTCTCCATCTCTTGTACTGCTGGCGTTGCTGCAATCCCGTCCTCCTGGTCTAGCTCCATTGATTCTGCTATGATGACCCGCTTGGTTTTGTTGCTAGCAATCCTTCCACGAACTTCCAGTAGTTCTTCCAGTGTCTGCTTGGAATCCGGGTGTGAAGGGGAATAGAAGGGAAAAATCCCACTGCTACCAACCAATTGTGACGGTATCGGTATGATATCCCCGTCAACGTTCCCTTCTTCCCATAACGAAAATCACCCCAATATTCCACGAGGAGGGATATCCCTGGAATCGCCCAGAAAGCCACACATGAGACCAGCTTACTGCTAGAACAAGACAGACTTTAATGTTATAACACACAGCTTATATGTCATTTCCAAAACTGTTACAATGACAAATCTCCGCCCCCCTCACACTGGGGCTTCCATACAGATGAGTAGGTAGACACGACGGGGCCGATGCTGAAAACACATTTTCTTTAGACAATGACATCAATGACGCTGAGCACTAGCTGTACTGAATACATCAACCAGACCGCTCGACCCCGCATATAGAGAGATAATTACCACAATGAAGCAATCAGAATAATTAACACAAGCCACTTAAACCCAGCTCTCCTTCACAAAACACAATAGATCAATTAACCTTTAGAAATAGTGAGGGGACATTAGCACATCAATAACCTGGCTAGCAGGGAGCAGTAAACAGACATATAGGCAAATGTATCACAGGTGGTGACCGAGGAAATTATGAAGTGAACTTCTTTCCAGAATGGCTGGAGCAAAGAGCACTCCCACCAGATATGAATCATGGAGCCTATTGCATTTTGACATCTCCAACAGGTGTTCGGAACTGAGGGCAAGAACTTGTGTAAGCGGGCTGGGGTCCTATACCATTTTGTAATGATTTTATATCCATTTTCTGGATAGCTACATTCATCGATCCCTTGTGAGCAGATGTATAGATGGATTCCCAGTCGTTTTCCGCAAGAGTCAATTGTAGATCTGCTTCCCAGGAAGTATGTAAAGAATGTGTCAAGGAGGGGTCAGTGTCAGCTTGCAGAAGGGCATAAATATATGAGATTAGATGTCTCTGGGGCGTAGAGCGTGTGCAGAGCGTTTCAAAAGGCCTGAGACGCCTATTCCAAGTTTCGTTTGAGTTTGTGGAGGTAAGGAAGTGCGACAGCTGTCTGAATGACCAGAAGGGAAAGGCACCCGTACGGGAATCGGAGATCGACTCCTCGTAGGAACGCCGACGGCCTTTATGAAAGAAATGGTAAGCCAGAACCTCCTCGTGTGGCCATTCCAGTTGAAGGAATGTTTTGGACTCTCCCGGTGGGAACTCAGGGTTCTCTCTCACGGGAGTCAGCGGACCTGGTTGTGAGGATAGGTTGAAGAGAGACATTGCTTTCTTGAAGGCCAGTAGTGAGGGGAGAATGAGAGGGTGCTGCCTGATGGGTAGGGGCCAGTATCGGGGCGTCAACCAAGGTAGTGTATGTGTCAGAAATTGTGAGAAGGCGTTTTCTAACACCACCCAGGGTTTTCTTTGTTTGAGTTTTCCAGTCGACTACTCTGGTTAGATGGCAGGCTAGGTAATATTTATACAGGTCAGGGAGACCAATTCCGCCCATCGTTTTAGCACAGGTCAGGCGCGAATATTTAATGCGTGCAGGCTGTGCAGGCCTTTTTGTACATCGCAAAAAAGGAGGGGGGTAGGTGGATTGGGATAAGGCGAGGTAGGACAACCATTTTAATGAGCGCTGAGCGTCCGAACCAAGATATGTTTAGTGTGGCCCAATCTTTTTTAGGTCTGATTGAATTTTAGTGAGGAAGGAAAGGAAACTTTTGCTATATAGATCCATTAATTTCCTAGTGATTTGGATACCCAAGTAGGTAATGGCCTCAGCTTTCCACTGAAAGGGGAAAGAATCCTGACAGTGAGAGACGTTTTGAGGGGACAGTGTTACATCGAGCGCATGGGACTTCGCATAATTAATTTTAAGATTGGACAATGTCCCGAAGTGGTTTATGTCTTTCAGTAGGTTAGGTAAAGAGATTCGGGGGGCTTGCAAGGATAACAGTATGTCGTCGGCGAAGGCTGCAACTTTAAATTCTCTACGTTCAAAAGGGATGCCCTTGATGTCAGTATTGTCACGTATTCTGTTCAGTAGGGGCTCTAATGTCAGGACAAAGATCAAGGGGGACAGCGGGCAGCCCTGACATGTGCCGTTGCTAATAGAGAAGGCGTCCGACAGGAGGCCATTAGCCTTCACCCTGGCTGAGGGATTGGTATACAAAGCGTCAATATGCGCAAACATGCGGGGAAGGAGGCCAATGCTCCTCAACACCTCCCGCATGTAATCCCAGGCCACCCTGTCGAACGCCTTCTCGGCGTCAAGGGAGAGTAGAAACCCCTTGGTGCCCGACGAGGTGAGCCAGTGGTGTAAATTTAGGGTGTGGATGGTGTTGTCCCTGGCTTCCCTGCCAGGGACAAAACCTACTTGATCAGGTAGAATAAGGCCCGGAACCAGTGACAACAATCTGTTTGCTAGGATTTTGGAATAGAGTTTGATATCCACATTAAGCAGGGATATTGGCCTGTAATTCGAAACTAGTGAAGGGTCCTTACCATCTTTCGGGATAACAGCTATATGGGCTTCTAGCATTCTTCCTAATGAAGCGTGGGGATTTGCGAATGAATTAAACGTCCGTAGCATCTGAGGGGCAAGGTCGTCCTGAAAGCATTTATAATAAACTAAGGGGAGACCATCAGGGCCCGGGCTTTTCCCCACCTTCATTTGTTTAATTGCCAATTGAAGTTCTTCCATGGAGAGAGGGCTCTCCATGGCCTCCGCCTGTTTCGAGGAGATGGGTTTGGGGCAGTATCGAGCAAGAAACTCTTTTATTTGGGCAGAACGTGTGAGCGCGTCGGTTGGTCCCCCCCCTTCCTGCGTCAAATTATAGAGTTTCGAGTAAAATTTCTCGAATTGCTTGGCTATGTCCCCATTTTTAGAGAACATAGTACCGTATTTGTCCCGGATATGATGGACTACCGAAGAAGCTTTGGAAGCCTGTATCGTACGCGCCAGCAGTCTCCCGCTCTTATTCCCATGCCCGTAAAAGATTTTTTGACCGAGGACGTATTGTCTTCTGGTACGTTTGCCAAATTCGTCCAGCAGGGTGGAACGCGCAAGCAGGAGGTCTTGTAATGTGGCTTGTAAGGCCGATTGTTTATGGGCAGCTTCAAGGCGGTTAATCGTAGCAATGAGTGTCTTGATCCATTCTTGATGTCTTTTTTTAGTCGCTGTCGACAGGGCAATCAAAGTCCCCCTCACAACGCACTTGTGTGCTTCCCACAGTGTAGTGGGTGTCACGTCTGGGGTGGAGTTTTCTCCGAAGTATCGTTGGATTTGTGCACGTATCTGCCTAAGGTTTTCGGGGTCTTTCAACAAGGAGGGTGTAACGGCTACCCATACAGTGAGAGGGTCTCAGCCGTTGGAGACGTCCTTTTTGCTGACAAGTTATGATATGCAGGTACCGCCAGTATATCCCATCGAACGCCCTTCCAAGAAACGAGACGGGCTACATTTGCAGAGTCAAGCAGACTGACTTTTAATGCCACATTTTTCTTCCTTATATCTGGTTACAAACTGTACAGAAACAAATGACACTCCCCCCCCCCCCACCCAGGGGGGCTTCAATACACATACTTTAAAATAATGACATTCACTTGAGCCAATCAATCGCTAGCCGTTTTGGCTCCTAAACTTACAATAGAATTCAATTAACCTTTAAAACAATTATCACTCACACATAATCCCCATCAGCATACACCTCACAGGAGGCTGTTACCTACACAAAAGAGAGTTCTCATTAGCTATGCAAAGGGAACATTAGCATTCAGCAGTGAAAGAGACCTTTGTCCAATTAACCCTTTGAGCTCAGAATACAATGTGGTACATCCAATTGTGACAAGCCATGCAGTTCCTTGTAGTCCTCCCTGCATGAAGATTATCGATGTCCCGGCAGCATGCATAGGTCCGTTACAGAGGGGTTCAGTCTCCAGGTCTTAGTCGTTTTGTTTGATTCTGAAAAAACGAGTGTCAATGTAATGGGGTGGTGGTCTGACAGAAACATTGGCTCTATGGTGGCCCTCGTGAGAAGTGAAAGGTCTGTTTGAGAAAGGAAGAAATAATCGATTCTTGAGTATTTGTTATGCGGGGGGGAAAAGAAAGTATAGTCTTTATCTGTGGGGAACATGGTGCGCCATGTGTCATGGAGCGTCAGGTTTTGCAACTGGAGTTCGATTTGGCGGAGGGCTCGGTAGGAAAGAGCCGTCGTACCAGTGGAAGTGTCTATAGTTGGGTTGAGGGGGACATTAAAGTCCCCTCCTAGTAACACAATCCCCTCGCGAAATGTGGAGAGAAGGTCAGACACTTTCCTGAAAAAAGACGTTTGGTGCTCGTTTGGGCAGTATATGTTCGCTAGCGTGACCGGTTTGGAGGCGTATCTACCTTTAACAAATATGTACCTACCCTCGGAGTCCACCATTGTGTCTGAAATTTGGAAATCAGCGTGTTTGGAGATGAGGATTGACACTCCTTTTGTTTTGGAGTCCGGGTTTGTGGAGTGCAATGCACATTTGTACACATGGTTACCTAATTTAGGGATGGCATCTGAACGAAAGTGTGTTTCCTGCAGCATGAGAAAGTGGGCTTTGTGTTTGGTCAGAGCTGCTAAGACCTGCGACATTTTTTCTGGGAGGTTGAGGCCCTTGACATTTAACGAGAGGCATTTTAACGACAACCGTTGGCTGGAGATCAGGGTTTTCTGCATCGTGACAGATGGGGTGCATTCCTACTGGTGCGGTCCGAGGTACGGCTGAGCAGTGGTTGGTACATGGCGCGCGTACGGTCTCACCCTCTAGACCTCATGTAAAGGAAGGGCTCGGAATGGACGTGGCAGTAGTGGGAATTCAGTCCATCTCTCGCAAAGAGGTGCAGTTTGAGGTACCCGGAGACACATTGACAGGAAATAACAGTAGTGGTAACTAACGAAAACGTGTGTGAGAAGCACAGTAGAGCACTGTCAGACAATTCTGAGCTATTGGTTGAGGTACCAATGGACACAGAAGTGGTTAAAGAGAGTGGTATGGAAAAATGTGCGTTGGTAGGACAATTGCTATCGGAGTGTTGGACAACAGGGGGCGTTGTGAAACTGCGGGACTGTCCCATAGGAATTAACTGCTTGCCTGTAGGTGGTCCCTCCATAGATACTGTCCTAGCAAACAAGGGGACAAGAGGTCCCAATGACAATGTTGAGTTGAGTAACCCTTTGTGCAAGTGAGGTTACACAGAAAGGTGTGGTGTTGATCTCAGATGGTTTGGTTGCCAAAGGTAACCACGTGGGGGTTGGTGAACCTGAGAAACAAATGTTGTTGGTTAATGTTGAGTTGACAGACCCCGTGGAAGTAGGTCCCCAACAGTCCCAGGAGAGTAGGTCCGTGGGGGGAAAAAGAAGGATCTTGAGGCCAGCAGATAGAAGGGGTAGAGAGATTAGTGGGAGCCCACGGTTCAGGAAGAAGCGCTGGTGGAAGCACACCCGGAAGAAGATGTGGGTGGAGTGCCCCTTTAGAGAAAAGGTTGGGCAGGTTAGGGCTCCTGCTGCTGATATTTGGCACAAGGGCGCCACGGTGAAGTGTTGGCAACATACCCGAAAAAAATGGGCCTACGCAGCCTATGGCTGGCCTGGAGGTGTCCCATTGGTGGTGGGAGGTCTATGTGTTCCTCCCTCCGGTTCGAAACAGGAGGAGAGGATATGTGAGGATAGGACCCTGTGCTGGGTGAGAAATGGCTATTTTACGCCAGATTCTGTAAAGAAACACATGTTAATTGGTCAGCTGTGTTTTGGGTTTTTAAAGGCTGATCTGAGCAGCATTCAGGGCAGAACCCCGACAGACAGGAGGTCTGTGCTAAGGAGTCAGGTGACTGCCAAAAGCTCTGTGAGAGAAGACAGAGTGGATGCATCTCTGCAGGAGGCAGAGGTGATTACTGTTGGAGCAGCAAGAGATAAGCTAGGTGTGTGCTTAGCTGCAGCAGGACGTAAGCTAGGTGTGTGCTTAGCTGCAGCAGGACGTAAGCTAGACGTGTGCTTATTGCTAAGAAGCTGGTAGTTCTGAGGAGCAGAACGTGGGGCCTAAGTTTAAGGCCTGAACAGCCGGATGGCAAATGTGAAAGCCGGGAGGCTGAATTATTGATGTATTTCCAAGATACAGGAATGATGAAAACCCCCTGCGAGGGCTACTTTCGTTTTCTTTGAACTTTACTTTTAAATAAAAGTGGGCTACCAGCCCTTAAAAACTCAGTATTGGATTGGCGTCTCACTGAAAAAACGCATCTACCCTTGGAGTCTGATCCCCCAATCTCACAATACTTACACTGGTTAGTGCTCCAAGCTGGGCCAATATGAGTATGCAATAAAGATTATACCTGGAATTCAGCTTTAAATTATAAGCTAAGAATATTAAAAATGTTAACATTGAATTTTGGCTATTTTTCAGTTATTCCTCTGTGCACAGCAAGTGACCCACAATTCCATCTGCAGGCTGAAGAATTTGAATTGTAAACAAATGCTTTCAGCCTGCATGCGATTTCCACGAAAACACGTAACTAGTGTTCAAGGAATCATTCTAACAATAAGTTCCACACTGAATTTGTCTGTTGGTTAATCCACATAAATAAAAAGGTGACTTTTTTGTGAGCACTTCTTGGTGCTCTAAATTGTCTCAAACCCCTGCAATTGCCAAGACTGCACAAACTGATGTTAACAGTTCACAATTTCTCTGCAAACAATGGCTCTGTAAAAAGAAAGTTTTTGTTTTTTTGTATAAAAAGTAGGAGGAAATCATAACTGGTTATTAATTCTCATCCACTTACCTTTTCCCCACCTAGGACAGTAGCATTAATGTTCTTCAATGCCAGGTCTAAATCTTCACGGTAACGCAAGCAGAAATTTTGAAACTCGATCTTTCCTTCATGAGGCCAGCTGCTTTCTGGTTTAGTCTCCAGAAGAGTCCATGGAGCCTAAATAAATATCCAAGAAAAAAAAAAAACATAGTACACATACACACTGTTGGTAAGCTGGGCTTCATGCAGGCGGCAAAGCCTTTTAGCGCCCGCTGTGCCCTGCAAAATAGAGCCAAAGCTCTTTACTAGTGAACAGGGGACACACTTGTCCTTTATTATGCACACACTTGCTGATAGCATAGATGTAGATATACATAGACGAGTTATAGGAGCCATATGGTGGATATAATCTGTGACATACTCATTCTGTCTCTCACATAAATTTGTAATTTACAGAAAAATATACAGCATCAATACTTTTGATTTGAATAAAAGCAAAGATTTTTAGCTCAGTGTTTTTTGGTGCGTGGGCAGGTGCACCCCTGTTTTTAGTGCTGTAGAATTAGTGCTATTGCTGGGCAACTTTCATTGATCTAAGATCTTATAGTTTTGCTTGAATTTCCACTACAAATAATAGGTAGTAATCTTCAAATTCATGTGCTTGTTACAGTTTAAGTATATCCTTCAAGAACTGCTCATTGTGTAGAATCTAATTGTCTCAATACTAATGGACACTTTGTTAGCTGGTAATACATCACAAATTCTACATTACAGAGAAGGAATGATCAAAAATTACAATGAAAAATGCCCCTTATTTTGAGGTTTAACTGCATTTTTGGGTAGAAATTCTTAACCAAGGGAAAAAAAAAGGCCCACGCCATGTCCTTAGATACACATAAGGTGTGAATTGCCAGCAGACATCAGAGACCATTGGGATAATCATCCAAGCATTCCCTCAGTCAATTTTTCTGACCTTCCATTTTTAAAAATAAAAATAGTATTACATGATAACCTAAATAATTTTGTTGCCCACAGCAAGTATCTGTTAATAATGACCTCCTTTCGGTGTCAGATATGCCACATTGCTTTGTGATTATTACAACTAAAACATACTAATCAAGCTAATGTTTTGAAACTGTAGATAACAGGGTTTTGTTTCTCACCGTAAAATCCCTTTCTCTGAGTTCATTGACCGACAAAGCTCCTTCTGATTCTTGATCATAGGGTTTATAGCACCACCTACAGGAGTGGATACTAAGAAGAAAAAGAACACAGCACAGCCTATGGGCAGTCATAGCTGGTATATACCCACTCTCTGCTATAGGCAAGCCAATTAGTCACAAAGCAGTGTCGGAAGTATAAACTCCAAAAAAAGGGGTGGGTGCTGTGTCTGTCAAACTCAAAGAATAGGATTGTAGGGCGAGAAACAAAAATTGAGCTTTCTCTTACGTTCATTGATGGACAAAGCTCTTCTGTTTCAATTGGGACATCCCAAAGCAGTGTCTCAAGGAGGAATGGGCAAACCAAAAACAAGGGATTATAAACAGCGGCCTGCAAAACCTTGCAACCAAAACAAACATCGAAGATGCAGACACATTAACTTGTATACCTGAGACACAGACGCCTTAGGTCGGAACGCTCAGGAGGCACTAATCACCCTGGTGGAGCCAGCTGCAATTGGGAAGGGAGGAGCCTGACCCTATATCAAGTGATATTAACTACTTGCCGACCAGCCGCCGCAGTTATACAGCGGCAGGTCGGCTCCCCTGCGCGAGGTCACGTAGAACTATGTCACCTTGCGAAGCAGCCACTAGGGGCGCATGCGCGCCGCCCCTGATCCCGACACGCGTGCTTGGCGGGTGCGATCACCGCCGGGCCCCCTGCCATCGCTCGTTACAGAGCGAGAACCCGGAGCTGTGTGTGTAATTACACAGCTCCTGGTCCTGGTCCTGTCAGGGGGGGAAATTACCTATCGTCTGTTCATACAATGTATGAACAGCGATTTGTAATTTCCCCATGTCAGTCCCACCCCTCTTCAGTTAGAACACACACCCAGGGAACATGATTAATCCCTTCCTAGCCCCCTAGTGTTAACCCCTTCACTGCCAGTGGCATTTTAATAGTAATCAATGCATTTTTATAGCACTGATCGCTATAAAAATGCCAATGGTCCCAAAAATGTGTCAAAAGTGTCCGAAGTGTCCTCCATAATGTCGCAGTACCGATAAAAATCGCTGATCGCCGCCATTACTAGTAAAAAAAAAAAAATATTAATAAAAATGCCATAAAACTATCCCCTATTTTGTAAACGCTATAACTTTTGCACAAACCAATCAATAAACGCTTATTGCGATTTTTAACGAAAATTTTGTAGAAGAATATGTATCGGCCTAAACTGAGGAAAAAAAAAGTTTTTTTTATATATTTTTGGGGGATTTTTATTATAGCAAAAAGTAAAAAATATAATTTTTTTTTCAAAACTGTAGCTCTATTTTTGTTTACAGCGCAAAAACTAAAAACCGCAGAGGTGATCAAATACCACCAAAAGAAAGCTGTATTTGTGGGAAAAAAAGGACCCCAATTTTGTTTGGGAGCCACGGCGCACGACCACGCAATTGTCAGTTAAAGCGACAGTGCTGAATCGCAAAAAGTGGCCCGGTCATTGACCAGCAATATGGTCCGGGGCTGATGTGGTTAAAACTGTTAACACTTCCAAAGGGGGGGCTTCCCTGAGGGCCCAAAGAACAAAGTTCAGGACCCGCGGCCGCAACAAGAAACACACAGGAGGTGCCACATAAAAAAAAAAAAAAAAAACAGAAGATAAAAGTGCGAATCAAGGGATGCATGGCCAAGGGAAGTTGATAAAAAAACGCAGGGGCGGACATTTTCCATTAATGGTACTTAAGGCAAGCTGATGTGCAATGCCCCGTTGAAGAAAGGCCAAAACCCTATCCACCAAAATGGAACATGGATGGACACCCAGATCCTTGCACCAGGCAATATAAGCCTTCTAGGTGTGACTCTATTTTGCAAGAGGTAGACCAGTGTGCCTTCAACATTATAGGCAGGGCTCAAAATTTCAAGTCCTGAGTTACTAGCCAGGCCTTAAGAGTTACTCGCCACCCTACCCCGTCTCACCCCTAATTCTGCCCCTAAACCTCAAATTAAATTACAGTGCAATTATAACCCCCAGCATTGGTGTCAGTGGACGCTATAATACCTACCAGCATTGGTGCCAGTAATAATAACCTCAAAAACGGGTATCAGAGGCTGTGGTAATTACCCCCAGCATTGTTGTCAGTGGATGCATTAAAAAACCCCAGCACTGGTACCAGACGCCATAATAACCCCCAACACAGGTATCAGAGGACGCATAAATAACCCCTAGCATTGATGTCAGTGGACATCATAATAACCCCAACACTGGCATTAGAGGACGCATTAGTAACTCTCAGCATTGAAGTCAGTGGACGCATTAAAGTGGTTGTAAAGCCTTTTTTTTTACTTTTACCTACAGGTAAGCCTGTAATAAGTCTTACCTGTAGGTATAGAGAATATCTCCTAAACCTGTACGGTTTAAGAGATATTCCCCTCGCATTCCCTGACTGCAGCGGCGCATGGGCAGCAGGGATCCTCGGCTAGAGGACCGGCAGCCGCCGGACCTTGCCGAATTGAAGTCTCCCGCGCGCATGCGCGGGAGTGACGACATTGCCGCTCCAGCCAATCACAGCGCTGGAGCGGCGATACCCGGAAGACACGCCGAGTCAAGATGACATCTTGCTCGGCGTGGACCAGGTAAGTTCTCTTCTCCTCGTTCCGAGGTAAGTATTTCATAATGAGCTAGTATGCACCGCATACTAGCTCATTATGTATTTTGCCTTGCAGGTGTAAAAAAAAAAAAAAAATGCATATGTGGGTTTACAACCGCTTTAATAACTGCTAGCACAGGTGGCAGTATTAAAGCGGAGTTCCACTCAAAAGTGGAACTTCCACTCGTCTGATTCCTCCCCCCTCCGGTGCCACAATTGGTACCTTTCGGGGGGAGGGGGGACAGGATGCCTGTCTTTCAGAAATATCCTTTCCCACTTTTGGGAGCTTCAGCCCGGGTAATGATGTCACAGCTTGGGGTCCCTCCTCATCCCCCTGTCGCCGGGCCAGTAGGAGAGGGGAGTAGAGCATGCGCAGTAGGGTTCCCGGCGTGTAGCACCGGACTCCAGGACAGGTAAGTGTTCTATTAAAAGCCAGCAGCTGCAGTATGTGTCGCTGCTGGTTTTAATATTTTTTTTGGGCAGAACACCACTTTAATGTCCCCCTCTCCTATGTTGGTGGCATTGAAATGTAACCCCTCCCATGACCCCCAATGTGGGGGGAGGGGGTTAACTTTCACTGACATTACCACAAATGCAGAAGGGGGTGGTGGGTTAAAATTTCACTGCCATAGAGACCAATGCAA
This sequence comes from Rana temporaria, assembly GCF_905171775.1. Lineage (NCBI taxonomy): Eukaryota > Metazoa > Chordata > Amphibia > Anura > Ranidae > Rana > Rana temporaria. The sequence goes on from NC_053494.1 coordinate 66,043,400, forward strand.
GGGGGGGGGGGGGGGGTAAACTTTCACTACCACTGACCTCCCTCCCACATCCCCCACCTGCATTGGTAATGCTAACCCCTTCCTCAATTTCAGCCTGTTCAAGTGCCATTGCCCTAATGGTGCTGGACAGGGAGAATGAGCAATCAAACAAGCAGTTAGCTGAGCTTACCTCAGCACACACTCGTTCCTGATAAGTTCACATCTCTTTCAGGAGTGCAGGGAGGTGGATGGGTAGGCAGTTCAGGCAGATGGGCGGGCGAGTGGGCGGGTCAGCAGGCTGATGATTCAGGCAGGTGGGCGGGATCTCAGAAGATTGCTGCATCCCCATCCCGCCCACACAACAAGCAGCCAGAGCCTGAAACTGCCAATCACAAAGCTGGAGGGAGGTGGAGCAAAATCCTCCCTCCACAAGTCATCGGAGCCTGCACTGTGTGATAGGAGTGACGGCAGCGTCACTCCTATCATTTAGGAAGCTGGAGAGCACAGTGTCACTCATCTGCTCTCAGTGCCCCCTCTCCACTCGCCCCCACCAAATTTTCACTAGCTAAATGCGGCCAGGCGAGTGAAAATTTGAGGGCTGTTATAGGGATCACCAAACCTGACAATCCCCTCTTCCTCAAAAATCTGGCTTCAATAGCCCCGCCGTCCAAGCCAGAGACAGTAAAGCAGGGTAGTAAACCAGACCTGGGACAGGAGGTCGTCCAAAAAAGGCAATCGCCATGGAGCATTTGTGACCAGCTGCACCATGGTGGCATACAAGAGACAAGGCCAGTAACTTCCCCCAGCACAGGCAGATAAGATGGAACATGTCACAATGTAGGGACCATTCCTTCTGATCCATTGTTCGGGGGACTGAGATTATCTGCCTGCCATTTTTCAACACCGATTCTGTCTGGTTGACATTCTCTATCCTTGTAAATAAAGCTATCAAAATAAGCAACCCTAGCCGGTTTATGCATACCAAAGGGGGCCACATTAATCGTCAGCCCCAGAGTGGTCCTCAATTTTTAATGTCTCTCGCAGTGAGGAAATCAGGGTGGCCACTAGCACCTTTTCTTCAGCAGCTACTCCTTAAGCACTAGACAGAAAAACCTGGCTTGTTTATAGCAGAGGTGAGTTGAGTTTCATACCCACTAGGACTGGAAGTCTCCTATAGATGGTGGTAAAAAAAAAAAACAATGGTCAAGAATCAGAAGAGCGGTGCCCATCTATAAGCATCAGAGAAATTATGATTTTTAGAAGGGGTTTACTGGAGCCTGAAAAGTAATTAAAAGGGTTGCTTTGTAATAAAAATGTTACATCTAATCTCTAGGCAGATATTAAAAACACAAATTAATGCTGCATTGTATTCAACACATTATTAACCATTTTGTCACTAGAGCATTTTTTTATTTTTCGCTCAACAATCTGCATTTTTATATACAGTATTTCACAAAAGTGAGTATACCCACCCTTGCATTTTTTGTAAGTATTGAATTATATCTTTTCATGTGACAACACTGAAGAAATTACACTTTGCTACAATGTAAAGTAGTGAGTGTACAGCTTGTATAACAGCGTAAATTTGCTGTGCCCTCAAAATAACTCAACACAGTCATTAATTTTAAACCGCTGGAAACAAAAGTGAGTACACCCCCAATTGAAAATGTCCAAATTGGGCACAAAGTGTCAATATTTTGTGTGGCCAACATTATTTTCCAGCAGTGCCTTAACCCTCTTAGACATTGAGTTCACCAGAGCTTCACAGGTTGCCAGTGGAATCCTCTTCCACTCCTCCATGACAACATCATGGACCTGGTGGATGTTAGAGACCTTGTGCTCCTCCACCTTTCGTTTGAGCATGCCACACAGATGCTCAATAGGGCTTAGGTCTGGAGACATGTTTGGCCAGTCCATCACCATTACCTTCAGCTTCATTAGCAAGGTAGTGGCGGTCTTGGAGGCGTGTTTGGGGTTGTTATACTGGAATACTGCCCTGCGGCTCAGTCTCCGAAGGGAGGGGATCATGCTCTGCTTCAGTATGTCACAGTACATGTTGGCATTCATGATTGCCTTAATGAACTGTAGCTCCCCAGTGCCGGCAGCACTCATACAGCCCCAGACCATGACACTCCCACCATCATGTTTGACTGTAGGCAAGACAAGCTTGACACCATCTGAACCAAAATAAGTTCATCTTGGTCTCAAACCACAGGGCATGGTTCCAGTAATCCATGTCCTTAGTCTGCTTGTCTTCAGCAAACTGTTTTTGCAGGCTTTCTTGTGCATCATCTTTAGAAGAGGCTTCCTTCTGGGACAAAAACCATGCAGACCAATTTGATGCAGTGTGCAGCATATGGTCTGAGCACTAACAGGCTGACCCCCCACCCCTTCAACCTCTGAAGCAATGTTGGCAGCACTCATACGTCTATTTCCCAAAGACAACCTTTGGATTTGATGCTGAGCACCTGCACTCGTGCATGGCGAGGCCTGTTCTGAGTGGAACCTGTCCTGTTAAACTGCTGTATTGTCTTGGTCACCATGCTGCAGCTCAGCTTAAGGGTCTTTGCAATCTTCTAATAGTCAGATCATCAGAGTTCTTTGCCATGAGGTGCCATGTTGAACTTCCAATGACCAGTATGATAGAGTGAGAGCGATAACACCAGATTTAACACACCTGCTCCCCATTCACACCTGAGACCTTGTAACACCAACAAGTCACATGACACCGGGGAAGGAAAATGGCTAATTGGGCCCAATTTGGAAATTTTCATATAGGGGTGTACTTACTTGTTGCCAGCGGTTTAGACATTAATGACTGTGTTGAGTGATTTTGAGGGAACAGCAAATTTACACTTTTATACAAGCTGTACACTCACTACTTTACATTGTAGCAAAGTGTAATTTCTTCAGTGTTGTCACATAAAAGATAATAAAATATTTACACAAATGTGAGGGGTGTACTCACTTTTGTGAGATACTGTATACATATATGCAGTATGCAGAACATCAATTGAATAGGTTATTTTGCTATTTTTACTCCAAAGAGTTGAGAGGCGCTAGCAGCTTCCGCCTATACTTCTACATTTCTATCCACCCCACTTCATGAATGTACTCATCTTTGACCATGCTGGTTGTCAGAGAGCACTGGAATTGTGTCTGTACAGGTGGCCACTATTGCACAATGCTCTAAAAAAGTATTCACCCCCCTTGAAATTTTCCACATTTCATCTTGTTACAACCATAAACGTAAATTTAATTTATTGGGATTTTATGTGATAGACCAACACAAAGTGGCACATAATTGTGAAGTGGAAGGAAAATGATAATGCTGCAATTACAGCTGCAAGTCTTTTTAAGTATGTCTCTACCAGCTTTGCACACCTAGAGAGTGAAATGTTTTCCCCTTGTTTGCAAAATAGCTCAAGCTCTGTCAGATTGGATGGAGAGCGTCTGAACAGATATTTCCAAGTCTTTTTCAAGTCACAGATTCTCAATTCGATTTAGGTCTGGATTTTGACTGGGCCATTTTAACACATGAATATGCTTTGATCTAAACCAGTGATTCTCAACCTTCTAGTGCCGTGACCCCTTGATAAAATTTCCCAAGTTGTGGGGACCCCCAACAGTAAAATTATTTTTTGACGTGGGTTGTCGGCACCCAAGGCAAGACAGGTAATTTGCACCCCTAACCCATGGACATTTAGCGCTCCCTGAGTCCCTTATACTTTTACGGTATTAAATCCCATTATGCTACATTTTAAGATGTACCACTTTTTCTCTTTGTTCTCCTTTCTTTCTCTTTTTTCGCTCTATTCTAATCCCCCCCCCCCGCATCACTCTCTCTAATCGTCTTTCTTGTTGTTTAATGGCAACTATAATCACAGGTAGTGTTACTCACTGTGTCTCTGACTTTGTGGTGTCTCGCAGCAGTGACACCTATGCCGAAATTAAGAGATAGGGTCTCCTCCAGCCCCTCCCACTTCATTCTTTACCAGTCAGCTGACCTCTAGTTTCTGCCCCCCAGCAATGCCGTGAACTGAGTGGGTGGCTGTGAAGAGGCGGCAGGCTCCAGGGACAGCCCTGCTGGGTGGCTCCAAAAAGGCTAGGAGAGCGGTGTGGGCTTCAGAAACAGCCCAGGAGTCGGTGACCCCTGGAAAATAGTCATTTGACCCCTGAGGGGGTCCGGACCCCCAGGTTGAGAACCACTGATCTAAACCATTGCATTGCAGCTCTGGCTGTATAATTAGGGTTGTTGTCCTGTAAGGTGAATCTCTGCCCCAGTCTCAAGTCTTTTGCAGACTCGAACAGGTTTTCTTCCAAGATTGCCCTGTATTTGGCTCCATCCATCATATCATCAACTCTGACCAGTTTTCCTGTAACTGCTAAAGAAAAGCATCCCCACAACATGATGCTGCCACCACCGTGTTTCATGATGGGGATGGTGTGTTCAGGGTGATGTGCAGTGTTAGTTTTCTGCCACACAGAGTTTTGCTTTTAGGCCAAATAGTAACATTTTTGTCTCATCTGACCAGAGCACCTTCCTCCACGTGTTTGCTGTGTCCCTCACATAGCTTCTCGCAAACTGCAAACGGGACTTCTTATGGCTTTCTTTCTGGTACAATATTTTTTTATTAAAATATATAAAAGAGGAAAAACAATCGACAAATTCCCACACAGGGGATACGGACATAAAGCAAAAGTATACATAAAGCACATAGTAGGAAACATACTATTAAAGGAACTAATTACAAAGTACCACCGTCTCCCCAGCCGGGGCTGGGGGGCAGTGCGATATGCCTGAGCCAAAAGGCCCAGGGGCCAAGGCAGGAAAAAGGGTGAGGGGGCGGAGTTATCCGCAAAATGGGGGAGAAAAGAAAACAAAAAAAAAGAAAATATATAATAAAAATAAAACAAACAAAAAACAAAAAAAAAACCTTGCACAACAAAGGAAGAAAGAGGAAGTAAAAGGCAGAACAGTGAGCAAAAGCTTAGAAACACAGAGAGAAATAATGAAGCCTCAGGCTGGAAATAAGAACAAATTTAATTTAGAGCCCCAGACTAGACGGGTGCAAACTAGGGAGTGTATAGGACCACCACGGGGGCCCATACCTTAAGAAATTTAGCATGAGAGTCATGGAGGACGCTAGACATCTTTTCATGGATCATAAGAGTCGTCAGGGTATTCTTGACCTCTGGGAATGGAACAGAAGGTTTTTTCCAGGCCCTCGCTATTGTCCGCTTGGCAGCGATAAATAGGTATGTAGCTAACTTCTGCTGGTGAGAAATAAGGCCTGGGATTGGGCAATGGAGTAATGCATATCTGGTGTCCTTACGGAAGGGGACATGAAATAGGGAAGATAATAGGCCAAAGACCCTTGACCAGAATCTAACTAAGCGGGGGCAGGACCACCATATGTGCAGTTCATCTCCTTGTTGACCACTTATGGCTTTCTTTCAATAATGGCTTTCTTCTTGCCACTTTTCCATAAAGGCTAGGTTTGTGGAGTGCACAACTAACAGTTGTCCTGTGGACAGATTTTCCCACCTGAGCTCTGGATCTCTGCAGCTCCTCCAGAGTTACCATGGGCCTCTTGGCTGCTTCTCTGATTAATGCTCTCCTTGCCCGGCCTTCAGTTTAGGTGGACGGCCATGTCTTGGAAGGTTTGCAGTTGTGCCATACTCTTTCCATTTTCGGATGATGGATTGAACAGTGCTCCATGAGATGTTCAAAGCTTGGGATTTTTTTTTATAACCTAACCCTGCTTTAAACTATTCCACAACTTTATCCCGGACCTGTCTGATTTGTTCCTTGGCCTTCATGATACTGTTTGTTTACTAAGGTTCTCCAATAAATCTCTGAGGGCTTCACAGAACAGCTGTATTTATACCGAGATTAAATTACACACAGGTGGACTTTATTTAATAATTAAATGACTTCTGAAGGCACTAGATTTTAGTTAGGGGTATCAGAGTAAAGGGGGCTAAATACAAATGCATGCCACACTTTTCAGATATTTATTTGAAAAATTTGTGGAAAACCATTTATAATTTTCCTTCGACTTCACAATTATAGGCCACATTGTGTTGGTCTATGACATAAACTCCCAATAAAATACATTAACTTTTTTGGTTGTAACATGACAAAAAGTGAAACATTTTGAATACTTCTTCAAGGCACTGTATTGTCCAAAGCTGCTCCAAGACCACTATTACAGAGATTAGCATAACTCTTTGAATGTTTGCATTGTACCTCTTGCTCCAGATCGGAGTATTCTTTCACTCGCTCTACTGCCACTATATTGGTCTCCAGTTCTGATGACATCCTTACCAGCCAGTTCAGGTATGTTGTCACCTATAACAAAAAAATACAAGTAGACTACAAAGCAGAACTAACTAGAATCCACGCGTTAATACAGCTTTTATCCCCACCTTTTGAAATGTAAGCTAGGCTACTATAGCTATAAAAGACAACAATGGCAAAAAACATCCCTGCCGCAGGCTGCAACCTGTCCTGGTTCCATTTACTTGCAACTTGGCTCCAAAATTATTTATCAAATTTACATAATGAAGAATCCATCTTTTAAGTGTAACATTGTAACATTTGCTGAAGTAGTTACTGAGAATATTAAGGTGGGAATCTAACTGGGTCTTCACGAGATACAAGAAGCAAATCATGTGGTTCGCTTTGGCTGCAAGCCACAGAAAACTGAAATAACCATGTCAGTAATCAACATTGAAAATAGAGCAGATAGAAGATAATAAGTATTAAAAAATTCCACTGCTACTTTTCTGAGATGTAAATTTCCATCATATGGGACAATGGCTTCTACAACATTACAAATTTTGAGGCTAGGTTCACATTGATGCAAATTTTTCCAACATTCATTTCGCATGACAGGAGACTGTGACCGGCTCTCAATAGAGTCGGTTCACATGGCTCAAAAGACGGCCACGGAGCGCACTGGAAAAGAGCCCTTTGGCCCTGGAATAGTTCATTAATTTCTCCTAACTATTTTAGGTTATTTTGACCCGCTATATCGAGCAAACGCTACCTTCTTCTATTTTCACTATAATTAAATATTACATTTTATATTCTCCTATCTTGATTATATACGTTGGTTATTGATGATAGCTAGAATAACATCACAACATTTTTATGATAACTGAAATGTTACACTAAGGAATACTCCTTACATTTGGTTCTATATACTTCATGAGAAAAACAGTTATAACTGCTTTTTCGCATTTTATTATTTTCATTGCATTGTACTAATATGAATGGTATTATTCTTATGACCTTTGTTACACAAACCTTGGTTTAAAAAACCCAAACAAAAACAAAAACTAAATCAGGCATAGGTCCTTATTAATGAAAAAAACAGAGGGTGCACCAGACTAGCGCATTACTTTTGCGACAGTTTATTATTTAAAAATGTGTACATTATATCCACAATTGGAAGGCATATTGCCACGCAAAATATAAAATCCACCAGATGCTCCACTCAGCAAGATCCACTGTATTAGTCATGGAATAAAAGTCCAAACAAAGCTGACACATTTCAAGGGGTGTCCGCTCTTATTCAAAGCTGGGTTTGGAGTGCAGGTAGCTGGTCTTTATATGACGCGTATGATCAAAGTCCCATGCAACCTTTAATTTAGGACCCTTCCTTGAATGGGCTGGCTTGTGGCAATTAAGTCAGAAGGGAAGGTGAATAAGTTCAAACATGGGTACATTTCCTACAATTAAAACCAGATGCTGGCCCTGCAACACGCAGACATCACTTCTGGTGACGCGGGAATGTGTAATATCCGGTCAACAGAGTCTGGAAGCCGGAATAGTGGCCGTGGTGAGCCGCAGACGTCACTGCTGGCCTCCTAAAGCTGCTGGAACCTGGTGTCACTGCTAAAAGAAGCACATAGTCAGGTCAGTTTTAGCAGTGACACCAGGTTCCAACAACTTCCGGATGCCCCCATGCTCCGCAGGAGGCTAGAAGTGACGTCTGCGGCTCACCGCGGCCACCATTCAGGCTTCCAGCCTCTGACTAGAAATTACACATTCCTGCGTCACCGGAAGTGACGTCTGTGTGTCCCATGGCCAGCATCTGGAAGGCACAACGTGGCCACACTTCCGGGTTTCGGCCAACTTGCATTCCAAGAGCCAGATGTCACATTTTAGAAGGCACTCTGTACAATTAACCTCCGTCCAATGCAGTCAATCAGTGCCTGGTTCATACAGCGGGTATCTCCTGCTGTGTCATGGAGCTCCCGCCTCCTACACCGGCTCCTCCTGTGGGATGATGAGGAGTGAGGAGTCACCCCTGTAGATTGCACAGACACAGGTGTGATCCCTAATCATGATTCAGATGCAAGCTCCGTGACACAGCAGGAGATACCCGCTGTATGAACCAGGCACTGATTGACTGCACTGGACGGAGGTTACTACTACACTTTCATTGCGGATGGTGGATGCCACCTTATTCATGCTGTGTCTGATCTCTTTGAGATCTTTGGCTCTGGTAAGGGTCAGTGTTTACTGTTGGTGGAGGCCTTTGTTCGTCATCAATCACATCGTGTGTGGATCTGCTTTGCACTTTGGACTTACTATCTTGATCTGTGTCTACTAATGGACTATGTTTATTATTTTTCACTTTCTCAATTTACATACTTTGTGCGTATATCTTTGACAGTTTATGTATGCGGATTAGATATTCACCTGTATTGTGTCCATGTCATTCAGTGGATAATAAGCAATTTGTTTTGTGATATACAGGGAGTGCAGAATTATTAGGCAAGTTGTATTTTTGAGGATTAATTTTATTATTGAACAACAACCATGTTCTCAATGAACCCAAAAAACTCATTAATATCAAAGCTGAATATTTTTGGAAGTAGTTTTTAGTTTGTTTTTAGTTTTAGCTATTTTAGGGGGATATCTGTGTGTGCAGGTGACTATTACTGTGCATAATTATTAGGCAACTTAACAAAAAAAAAATATATACCCATTTCAATTATTTATTTTTACCAGTGAAACCAATATAACATCTCAACATTCACAAATATAGCCACCTTTCTTTGCAAGGACACTCAAAAGCCTGCCATCCATGGATTCTGTCAGTGTTTTGATCTGTTCACCATCAACATTGCGTGCAGCAGCAACCACAGCCTCCCAGACACTGTAAATCTCACATTTGATGATGGACCACAGGTTCTCAATGGGGTTCAGATCAGGTGAACAAGGAGGCCATGTCATTAGATTTTCTTCTTTTATACCCTTTCTTGCCAGCCACGCTGTGGAGTACTTGGACGCGTGTGATGGAGCATTGTCCTGCATGCAAATCATGTTTTTCTTGAAGGATGCAGACTTCTTCCTGTACCACTGCTTGAAGAAGGTGTCTTCCAGAAACTGGCAGTAGGACTGGGAGTTGAGCTTGACTCCATCCTCAACCCGAAAAGGCCCCACAAGCTCATCTTTGATGATACCAGCCCAAACCAGTACTCCACCTCCACCTTGCTGGCGTCTGAGTCGGACTGGAGCTCTCTGCCCTTTACCAATCCAGCCACGGGCCCATCCATCTGGCCCATCAAGACTCACTCTCATTTCATCAGTCCATAAAACCATAGAAAAATCAGTCTTGAGATATTTCTTGGCCCAGTCTTGACGTTTCAGCTTGTGTGTCTTGTTCAGTGGTGGTCGTCTTTCAGCCTTTCTTACCTTGGCCATGTCTCTGAGTATTGCACACCTTGTGCTTTTGGGCACTCCAGTGATGTTGCAGCTCTGAAATATGGCCAAACTGGTGGCAAGTGGCATCTTGGCAGCTGCACGCTTGACTTTTCTCAGTTCATGGGCAGTTATTTTGCGCCTTGGTTCTTCCACACGCTTTTTGCGACCCTGTTGACTATTTTGAATGAAATGCTTGATTGTTCGATGATCACGCTTCAGAAGCTTTGCAATTTTAAGAGTGCTGCATCCCCCTGCAAGATATCTCACTATTTTTGACTTTTCTGAGCCTGTCAAGTCCTTCTTTTGACCCATTTTGCCAAAGGAAAGGAAGTTGACTAATAATTATGCACCCCTTCTCATTACAGAGATGCACATCACCTAATATGCTTAATTGGTAGTAGGCTTTCGAGCCTATACAGCTTGGAGTAAGACAACATGCATAAAGAGGATGATGTGGTCAAAATACTCATTTGCCTAATAATTCTGCACTCCCTGTATAGCGCGACTCCTTCCTTTTAGTTTGTATTTTTGGTGTTGTATAACATTTTTGAGACGCAGCTTTTATTTTTAATTTTCACATATGGTATGCGCAATTTTTCTCTTTTACTCTGTAAAATTGTTAATGCCCCTTCTGCCTCTGCATGAGACAACATTAGCCTGGCCCCACCCTCACTAGTCAGTCACTCTGGACCACTTCATAACCCAGTGGATTGATCCCTTTGGGATGGTGAGTACCCATTCTCACATATCTACATTGACATATAAATCTCTGTTTGCAGCATGATACACAATGAATCGATATTTGATGGTCTGATATTAAACACGTGCCACTTTTATACAAATTTGTTTTTATGATGCATGGTCTTAATTGTAGGAAATGTATACGTTTGTACTTATTCACCTACCCTTCTTACTTGATTGCCGCCAGCCCGCCCATTCAAGGGAGGGGCCTAAATTAAAGGTCACATGGGACTTTGTTTGAACATACTCATTATATAAAGACCGGCTACCTGCAATTCAAACCCAGCACTGAAATAGAGGAGCCACCCCTCGAAACGCTTCAGCTTTGTTTACCCTTTTATTCCATGACTAATACCATTAGCGGATGTTTCTGAGTGGAGCAACTAGTGGATTTTATATTTTGCTTGACACATGCCTTCTAATTGTGAGTATAATGTTTACATTTTTAAATAATAAATTGTCGCAAAAGTAATGCGCTTGGCTGGTGTGCCCTTTGTTTTCTTACATTTTAGAGTCTTTCTGGGTTTCCCCGACCTGTTGTGAGTGGCAGCACAGCCTTTGTGGTGGCTGTACCAGTGGAGACACACATTCACACAGCAACCTCTCAAGCGCAGGAGTATTTGCTATTCTTGTAGGTCCTTGTTAACATGATTACTGTAGTTTGTTGGTATAAAACAGAACAATGTAAGATAAATAACACTTCTATTTCATTACCAGACTTCAATGCACTACCAAAGTGACACTGAGAAATGACTCCAGTTCTATCAAATACTTGTCATCTGCCTACATTTTCCGAACATTTAGGTTGAGTGTTTAGAAAGCTTTTTCACAGCATTCACAAATCCTATCAGGTGTCAAAATCCCTTAAACCTACTGCAGACTGGCAACTACACATATACGGCTCCCGTATTGTTCTTGGAGGATGCACTGGTACTTCTTTGCACAAATCCATTAACTGCATTGTGACTGAACACAGCAGATCACAGGCAAAAGCCACAAACAAACAAAAAAAACAACACATCTAGCCAACATCAAAGAGGGCTAGATAAATGCAGGAGTTTGTTAACACTTGACTAGTAGGCCCCCTGCCCCTAAACCTGGACAGTATGGGTTACTGAAAGGGGAGGGACAGAATGGACATTCTGAATACCAGGACCCCTGCAGGGGTTTACTGCCCAGATCTGGCTTAAATTACAGCTTACCTCCTGGGCTGAGAGATCATGTGGACAGTGGATGTGGTGATCGAGAAGTCAACTGTAAGCCTGGGACAGGAATACACTTTTGACCTTTTAAGATTTCTTCACTGACTGCAATTTCAACTCTGGACAAAAAGGGCCCTTGGTATGAGAGGTTCAGAGAGAATGCGTGTATTTGGGTGTTGGACCCTTTTCCTCTCTCTATTTATAACTGTAATGTATATGTATCCCCAGGGCTTTTTTTCAGGGGGAACTTGGGGGAACTCAGTTCCACCACCTCTGGCTCAGACACTTTGGTGCCTGCTCACCACAATCACTTGTAAACACAGAAGTCTGGTTTCTGTGTTTAGAAGAGACAGCTTTGTAACCCCCTGAACACTGCACTCTGTATGTAATGCAATTCTGGTATTTAATGCACCTTTAAGACCCTTCTACTGTTTGTGAAATCTGAACAGGTCGTGGTTGAGTTCCTGCACCTATTTTCTGAGAAAAAAAGCTCTGTGTATCCCCATTGTGAGGCAATCCAACCCCTATTTTAAGAAGTAGTCATCCTTTATTGGAAGTCAGATACCCAAAACAAAGCACATTTTACACCTAGTCCAAAGCAACACCTATATATTGAACCACTGCTTTATCATAGTTTGACCCCAAACATACATGGTCAATGCATTTTTGGTACCTTATAAATTAAATATTTGTCTTACAATGAAATTAAAGTAATCAAAATCCAAGAACAATGGAAAATAATCAATTCAATGAAAAATAGGATTTTTGTACTCACCGTAAAATCCATTTCTCAGAGTTCATGGACGGACACAGCAGCCTTTGACCTTAGGGTTATATCCGCTTCCTTTAGGAGAGTTTAGGCAGAAAAAAGCACTTTAAGTGTTAACAACACATTCCTCAGTGCAGCTCCTCCCAGGGGGCCCCCCGGGTATAACCCACACCCTGCTCTAGCAGCCTCAGTTCGTAACAAGCAGTACAAACAGAGGGGTGGGTGCTGTGTCCGTCCATGAACTCAGAAAAATGGATTTTACGGTGAGTACAAAAATCCTATTTTCTCTTCCATTCATGGATGGACACAGCAGCCTTTGACCTTAGGGACGTCCCCAAGCAGTATCAAAAATTTCGAGGGGTGGGAAAAACAACAGAGCAATCAAGCTTACACCCCAAACAAAAACCGGAGTTACTCAATGGAGGAACTCCAACCTTAAACTGCCGCCTGTAATACCTTGCGGCCGAAGGAGGCATCAGAAGATGCACTCACGTCTTCCTTGTAAAACTTTGAAAAGCGCGAACTGATGACCAGGTCGCCGCCCTACACACCTGTAACACAGAGGCTTGATGTCGGAAAGCCCAAGAGGCACCGATCGCCCTGGTCGAAAGCGCCGCAACCTGAAAGGGAGGCGCCCGCCCCTTTAGGGCATAGGCCTGAAGCACAACCTGACGGATCCACCTAGAAATGGTGGCCGATGAGACCGTCACACTCTTTTCAGGACCCGACACTGACCCAAACAGTGAGTCAGACTTCCGGAACAGAGCCGTAGCAGATAAATACACACGAAGAGCCCGAACCACATCCAGGGAATGTAAAGTGGCCTCCTTCGGGTTCTTCGGCTGAGGACATAAGGATGGAAGAACAATGTCCACATTAACGTGAAAGGCCGAAACGACCTTTGGGAGAAAAGAAGGCTGCGGTCGCAGCACCACCTCATCATCATGGATGACTAAGTAGGGAGCCTTGCGGGACAAGGCCGCCAGTTCAGACACCCGTCTGATCTATGTAATCCAGAAAAAAACACCTTTTGTGACAGAGTCAACAAAGGGAACTTCCGAACGTCCTCAAAAGGGAGCATCTTGAAGCACCGAGAGGACCAAATCCAAGTCCCATGGGAGCAATGGAGGGCGCACAGGAGGGGCCACATGCCGGACCCCCTGCACAAGCGAGCGCACCAAGGGGTGCGCTAGCAATGGTCGCTGAAAGTAAAACAGCCAGAGCTGAAATCTGACCCATAACCGCACTCAAGGCGAGATCCTGATCCACTCCCCGCTGTAAAAAAACAGCAGAATCCTAGACACCACGTATGCACGGGGGTGCCAGTTCATCTCTTTACATAGAGACACAGGTCTTCCACGTACGATGGTAAATCCTACGTGTAGTAGACTTCCGGGCACACAGCACGGTAGAAACCACTGAGCCTGACAGGCCCCGGTCCTACAACACCTGGCTCACAACAGCCACGCCGTTAAAGCCAGCGACTGTAAAACAGGATGAAAGATCGTACCCTGCGACAGAAGATCTTCTCTCAGGTGTAGACGCCAGGGGGCGTCTGCCACCAGACGCACCAGGTCCGCGCACCAGGAGCGGTGCGGCCACCCTGGAGCGAACAGGATTGTTGGAATCCCTACGGCTTCCACTCCGTGCAGCAGGCGAGGAAGAAGCTACAGAGGAGGGAAGGCGTAAACTAGGCCATAGGGACCCCAAGGCGACCCCAAGGCGCCACTGACGCGTCCGCCCACGGGTCCTTCGACCTGGGCACGAACCGTGGCACCTTCCGATAGAGACGGGACGCTAGAAGGTCCACGTCTGTAGTGCCCCACCTTTGGCACAGGCTGTGAAAACCTCTGGGTAAAGTGACCATTTACCCTGGTCCGGCTTTTGGCGACTCAGGTAGTCGACCTGCCAATCCAGAAAACCCCCGGAATGTACACGGCCGACAGAGCCGGAACGGACCTTTCGGCCCACCGAAGGATGTACGCGACCTCCGACGCTGCAGCTATATTCCGTGTGCCCCCCTGAGGGTTGACGTACGCCATGGCCGTGGCGTTGTCAGACTGGATCCTGACCGGTCGGTCCTTCAGATCCAGGGACCACCTGGCAAGGCACAGCTTGATCGCTCGGAGCTCCAGAACATTGATCGGCAGGCAGACTCCTCCTGCCGCCAGCGCCCCTGGGCTGACTGGGTGCCCAAAACGCCCCCCCAACCGGAGAGGCTGGCATCTGTCGTGACCACTGTCAGCCACCACACCGGGGAAGACTTGACCAGATATAGCTCAACTGAATCTGGTAATCGAGAGAAGACGGGAGCTTATCCCAACGAAACAGAATTCCCTTCTGTAGCTCCCTGGTGTGGAATTGGGCATACGGGACCGCCTCGAAAGAGGCCACCATCAGGCCCAGAAATCTCATGCAGAATTAAAGAGACGACCACTTCTGGGCCGACAACTGCTGCACAGCAGATCGCAGGGACTCCAGTCTTTCCGTCGTGAGGAAAACCTGCGCCTCCGCACAATCCAGGACTAGTCTCAGGTATTCCAGTCTCTGGGACGGAACTAACACTGACTTTTGGATATTCAGAAGCCAGCCGAATTCTTGGAGAGTCTGACACGTGATAGACACATCCTCCTCTAACCCTGAGCACAGATCTCTGGTGCTTTGTGCAAATGGGAACATGCAAACACGCGTCCATGATATCCAAGGACGCCATGAAGTGCCCCTGATGGAGTGCCGCCATCACCGAGTGAATCAACTCCATCCTCAAGCGAATCGACTCCATCCTGAATTTTTGTACCTTGACAAGACAATTGAGTGCCTTGAGGTCCAGGATTGGACAGACCCCTTCCCTCTTGGGGACCACAAACAGATTGGAGTAAAATCCCTGAAACCGTTCCTGTGAGGGAACTGGCACAATCACTCCCCTGACCAGAAGATCCTGGACAGCCCCCGCCAGAGCCAGCCGGCGTTCTGGAGGAAGCTGGAGGTTGTAAGGAAAGAATCTGTTTGGTGGACAAGAGAGAAACTATCTTGTACCCCGAGGAAATTACGTCGCAAACCCAACGGTCAGAAAGAAGAGACCTCCACCGAGCCGTGAATTCACGAAGTCGGCCCCCCACCCGAGACAGGGGCGGGGGCAGACTTACATGCAGAAGCAGGTTTGTCCTCAGGCTTGCGGTACCAGGCGCGCCTCTGCCCCGCAGCGGGGCCTCAGCGCCTTGCGGATTTTTAGCCGCCGTGCTGGGCGCAACAAAAAAAACGCTTGGGGGTAGAAAAGGAGGGCCCTTACTTGCGGCGAGGCTCCATGCCCTTCCCAGACTGTGGAAGCAGCATGCTCTTACCACCCGTGGCATCCTTATTGATGTCATCCAGGGATGACCCAAAAAGCCGCTCACCCTTAAAGGGTAAATCCACCAAGGCCTTTTTTGAGAATTGGTCCGCAGACCAGCACTCCAGCCACACAAAGCAGCGCAATACCACCGCATAGGCGGAGGCCCTGAAAAGCAAGGGGAGCGTATCCAGAACCGACTCGCAGACAAACATCAGACCCTGAACCAACCGTTCAGCCAGGTCCTTACGGGTCTCGGAAGCATCCTGTGCCTCCAGCTCCTGCAGCAGGAACTACGCCCTTTCAGTCACAGTCTGTGACACCAGAGCCAAAACCGGCCCCACCGCCAAACCCACTACAGCGAATAGGGAGCGGGCCACAGCCTCCACTCTCCTATCAGCAGGGTCCTTAATGGCAGGAGCCCCTTCCACGTAACGTGGTGGCTTTTCTCAATCTGGACATGGGAAAGTCCACAGAAGGAGGAGAGAACCAGTCTTTCACAAAGTCCTCCTCAAAGCAAAAACTTTCTGTGGCGCTTCCAGTCCTTGTACAATAAAATGTCCAAATAAGGAACACAAGGAACCACAATTTGTAGTGCGCAGCGGTTTGCGAAACCCAAAAGGGACCGGCACATCTGGTGCCTCCGACAAAACCTCTCTGAGTTTCACGCACTGCAGAAATAAGAGCTCCAACAAATTCCTTGTCAGTAGTTGACCCTGAACAGAGTCATCCTCACTATCCGCGTGGGTCAAGCCCGTATCCTCCGACACTACAGAACCAGAGGCAGGGGCAACAGCCGGGCATGATCCTGTGTCAGAGACATCCCCAGAAGCAAGCTCAGGGAGGGGGTGCTTTTCACCCCCCATCCGGGCACCAGTTGCTTCAACCTGGGTTGAAAAAACCTCCAGGGCAGCCCAACAAATGTGGCAGGGGGAGGGGCATCAAGGGTTAACTCAGGCATGTGTGGGGAAGAAGAACCTGCCCAGGCTCCATAGTGCCCCACCGCTGTGTCACCCCACTGCAAAGCAGAAACCACCCACGGTCACCTCCCGGCCGATATACAGAGTATGGGGGCCCCAGGAAACTCACCACCCCGCCCGGTGCAGCGCGAGCTGAGAGGAGTCTAAAGCGTGTTGAGAGCCTGCCGCGCTGCTGTCTGTGCCCTCAGAGCGCTAAAACGGCCACACTAGGCCAAACAAAATTCCAAGATGGCCACACACAAAAGACCCTGTAGTGAACACACACAGCCCCCTGCAGTGAACACACACAGCCCCCGCTACACACAGGCCCCGGTGTAATAAAGAGACCCCTGAAAAACCCCCCCTCACAGCCGCTACCCAAATGGGAAAGGAAGGAGAGGAATTAAGGGAGAGAGGAAAGCAGGGCAAACCCTCAGCCGACCTCCCAGGGGAAAATTCCAGCCATACCACCTTACCTGAGCAAGGGGCCACTACTTACCCGTCCTGCGACCACCGGCTGGAGGTATCCCAGACAGAACCAATGTCCTCATAAAACGGCATGGCTGTCGGCCAGACACACTGTGACAAAGCCATAAAGGCCGGTCATATGTGTGCCCTAGAACAAAATGTTCCCCGGCCGCCCCTGGAGCAAAGGGGCCTGTTGTGGACGACCCAGAGCTGAGCTGAGGGCCAGCACACGCTCGATGGCCAAACATGGGGCGACTACAAGAGTCAAGACCCAGCCTGTCACCCAGTCGGCTGTTGATAGAAGAATCACAGGATTCAAAAACGCAGGAACAAAATAATAAAAAGCGAAAAAAAATTGCAAGAAAAAAATCTCCAGAGTACAGGACTCCAGAGTGCCTGACCTCTCCTGTCGTTAGGCAGAGTAAAAACTGAGGCTGCTAGAGCAGGGTGTGGGTTATACCCGGGGGGCCACGCCCCCTGGGAGGAGCTGCACTGAGGAATGTGTTAACACTTAAAGTGCTTTTTTCTGCCTAAACTCTCCTAAAGGAAGCAGATATAACCCTAAGTTCAAAGGCTGCTGTGTCCGTCCATGAATGGAAGACAAAATCATATACTCTGGTGCAGCGTTTCTCAACTCCACTCCCTCAAGGTGTTCCAACAAGTCATGTTGTCAGGATTTCCCTCAGATGAAAAAGCTGTGGTAATTAGGAAGGTAGTGAAACTGATCAAATCACCTGTGCAAAATAATGGAAATCCTGAAAACATGACCTGTTGGGACACCTTGGGAACTGGAGCTGAGAAACACTGCTCTGGTGTACATGTTTATGCTTGCTGTGTATTGTTAATCTGACACCACACACACTTTCCTTCTCAATTTTTTTATTTTAAATGTGTGTTTTTAAATGTATATACTGCAAAAAACTAGATATATGATAACTGTGGTATATTTTTAAAGCACATTTGAACCAATCACGATACTTATTGCAAAAAAATTGTATTTGTATATTTTGGATGATAGAGGACATATCACTTTTGACTGCTTTATCTTGCTTTGATTTTAATATTTTGAGAGTTATTTGGTTACTAAAATTTACAGAAAAAAATAATTAACAAGACAAGACAACTTACCTGTAAAGCATAGGAAACAGAAAGCCCAACTAACCCAGGACTGAGTGTCGACCTGGAAATTACTGCAAACAGGGATGCAAATAAGACAATACAGTTTCCAACATATTCCAGTCTGATGGCCAGCCACCTAAAAAATAATATTACATAGCTGCTAGTTAATTATATTAACACAAGAAACCACTGACCGTATACAGTATTCTAAAAGTAAACGCCAAGAACTGATACATTTAGTTTTTGATTCAACCTACTGGCATCAGAAAATTTGCTTAACCACTTAAAGGGGAGTTCCACCCACAATTTCACTTTTTAAATATAAATACCCCTGTAATACACAAGCTTAATGTATTCTAGTAAAGTTAGTCTGTAAACTAAGGTCCGTTTTGTTAGGTTGCCACCGGAGTCCCGCGATCGGTCCCCGGAGCTGAAGAACGGGGAGAGGCGTGTGTAAACACACCTTCCCCGTTCTTCACAGTGGCGCTGTCATTGATCGTGTGTTCCCCGATATAGGGAATCACGATCAATGATGTCACACTTCCAGCCCCGCCCCCCTAGTTAGAACCACATATGAGGTCACACTTAACCCCTTCAGCGCCCCCCAGTGGTTAACTCCCAAACTGCAATTATCATTTTCACAGTAAACAATGCATTTTTATAGCATTTTTTGCTATGAAAATGACAATGGTCCCAAAAATGTGTCAAAATTGTCCAATGTGTCCGCCATAATGTCGCAGTCACGAAAAAAATCGCTGATCGCCGCCATTAGTAGTAAAAAAATAAATAAAAATGCAATACAACTATCCCCTATTTTTGTAAACGCTATAAATTTTGCGCAAACCAATCGATAAACGCTTATTGCGATTTTTTACCAAAAATAGAAGAATACGTATCGGCCTAAACTGAGGAAAACATTTTTTTTTATATATTTTTGAGGGGTATTTATTATAGCAAAAAGTAAAAAATATTGCATTTTTTTTCTAAATTGTCGCTCTATTTTTGTTTATAGCGCAAAAAATAAAAACCGCAAAGGTGATCAAATACCACCAAAAGAAAGCTCTATTTGTGGGGAAAAAGGACACCAATTTTGTTTGGGAGCCATGTCGCACGACCGCGCAAATGTCAGTTAAAGCAACGCAGTGCCGAATCGCAAAAAGGGGCCTGGTCCTTTACCTGCATTTTGGTCCGGGTCTTAAGTGGTTAAATAGGTTCCCAGACCCGGAGCAGTGTAGGGCCTTCACCAAAGAGGTCTTTAAACTGCTGGTTGGTAGAGTTCTACATTCATATTCATGAAAACCTGAAGATCTCATAAAATGAGGGGAAAAAAAAACCTTGATCTTATTGTATTTGGATATTTTATTAAGAATGGGCTTTACATTGAACACTAAACATGAGAGCTGTATGTTCTCCAAAGTGGCCATAAAATATATGGCTAGAATGATTAATGGATAGGGTAGTGTGACAGGAACAACCCATGTGTCAGTGGAAACATTTTGATAATGTACCTGTTGGAGACTATGCTGGGGTAATAAGCTCTTTGATTTTCATCCACCCTGGAGTCACTGATTTGGATGAATTGCTTCTGCTCTCCAAATGCTCGGATCACACTTGCTCCTAGCAGTGTCTCACTAAAGTGTGAATACACAGGTGATCTACTGACGGACTCCAAGCGTTTCAACTGTCGTGAAGTAGCCACGTAAAATCTCTATAAGAAAATAGAATTCTGTAAGTAGTTTGTAGTCAACAAATGCGTTCTCATCTTTATGTATTCAGGAATGTTGATCACATTGCTTAGCCATTTTAGGTTTCACTATTAATAGTTCTCATAATAGTTTGCACAAAAAGCATATGACAAAACATGGATGTTATTTGTTAAAAACAAAAGTAAAAAAATGTACACACAATTTTTTAAAGACAAATTCCAACAATGTTTTTTGCCCCTGTTAAAGCTCAGGGAAACACCACAATTCTCCCTTGCAGTAGGACTGTGTCCACACCACAACATCAACTGCCTGCTTAGGTCCAGGGGGCATGAAAATAAAAGTTTTACTTACCCAACCCTTTGCAAGGCTAGACAGGTCCCTGCAGCATCTTCTCTCCAATGCTTTTAGCAGTCAAAGGTCCCGAGTTCATGAAGGGTCCATAGCTCTGCACTGGACGTGATAATGCAGAGGGACCGCCCAAAGCCAGAGCATGTGGGAGCACGGTTTGCCAGGGGAGTAGAGGATGGGGTAAACAAAAGTGCATTTAACCTCCCCTAGAATAAACAATGAGTTAATTGCAATATGGGCATAGTCCCACTGCAAGGGGGAAATTTCAAATTTCCTGGTGTTGGGTTTAAAAACAGAAAAAAAATGACTGCTAGATCTGACTGGTTGCAATGAGCAAGTACTTGTTTATATTTGAAGCTGAGCTCCGGGCAAACGCTAAATAAACAGTTAAAAAAAACATATGGGAGTTGCTTTACCAGGAAAATAATTATATTGCCAGTCAGTTCTGGGATTTACACAACCCTACCAGGCAGATCGCAGAGCTATGTTGGTGACAAGACACTTCTCTGTTGCAGCATGAGCAATACAGCTCGAAGAGACACCTCCCTGCCCAAAACCTCTCAGTGGACAATGAAGGGCCAGTAGTAGGCTGATGAGCTGGTCCCCCCACTTTTTCCTCCTCTCAGCTGGTCCTCCCATGAGCATAAAACCCCCTTTCATCAAGCGGCTGATTCCAAGCCAAATTCAGGTCCTGGAGTCCAAAAGAATGGGTAGAAAACTGGAGTATGTTGGGTCTACACACTGGGGGTGTTCCCAGCAAAGCTTCTGCCTGTGTCTAATCAGCTCAAGGCATGGGTGCTCAACTTGTGGCCCTCCAGCTGTTGTAGAACTACAAGTTCCTTCATGCCTCTGCTTTTGGGAGTCATGCTTGTAACCGTCAGCCTTGCAATGCCTCATGGGGGTTGGAGTTCCGCAACAGCTGAAGGGCCACAGGTTGAGCACCCATGCCTTATAGTTTATGGGTTATATGCCATCACCTTGACTACAAGTTCTGTAATGTAGGATTAAGAAAGCACATATTTACATGTTTCATCTAATTGAACATAATATAAATAAATAATTTGTAGTGGAGTCACAGGCGTAAGCACTTCACACTGTACCAGCTGTTCTGGTGAGTACTTACCTGTGCCTCTGTGCAAATGTTCAATAAAAATATAGCTGTGCTCGCTATGGTGTTTTTTTCCCATTTCTTTTGAGAGGCCCAGTGTTAAAAATGTATGGATAAATAGTGGTAATAAAGTTTTTTTTACCTTAATGCATTCTCTGCATTAAGGCAAAAACCGTCTGTATGCAGCAATCCCCAAGCCCCCGTTTTTACTTTCCTGAGCCTGATCTTGATCCAGCATTGTGCTCTCTCCTCTCTAGCCATGGAGGTAGCAGGGTAAGCCACTGGCTCCTGTTGCTGTCAATCACAGCCTGTACGGAGAAATCAAGGAGGGGCCTGGACCATGCGTATGTCAATGGCCACAAACAGCGTGGGCACTCAGAAGGGGGGAGGAGCCAGGAGAGCTGGCAGAGAACAGGTATGTATGACATTTTTGTTATTTAGAAAAAAAAAGAAAAAAGACCTTTAGATTCACTTCAAGAAAATGTGTACTATTGCAAGTCTTCATTAACTCTCTAAACTAATCTGCTGTATCATGAGAAATTGCATAATACCCACCTGCACAAAGAAGTAAAGCAGCCCCAGAGGTGGAATTATTACAGCTACGATCGGTGTTGCAATCAAAATGATAATGCATGCCCCAATTACGTTAAATGAAGACCCCATGAACATCTTAATAATCTGTGGAATTGTTGAATCAATAGTGTCAATCTCTTTGGAGAAACGATTCACAAGATTTCCGCTGGGAGTCTTCTCAAAAAATGTCATAGGGAATCTCAGAACATTATGAAGTAAATCCATGTGTAAGTACCGGGAAGCAAGGATACCCCCTAGAGACACTGTTGTGGAGTATCCGAAAACTGCAATGCCTGGAATGTGAAGAAAGAAGAAATTAATATATCAGCAGAACTATCAGTTTTGTCAACAGAGCAATGCATAGCAAAAAAAAATTGGATTTTTGTACTCACCGTAAAATCAATTTCTCCGAGTTCATAGACGGACACAGCAGCAATTGACCTTATGGTATTATATCCTTCCTTCCAGGAGAGACTAGGCAGAAAAAACAGCACTTCAAGTGTTAAAACACTTTCCAGTACAGCTCCTCCCAGGGGGCGTGGTCCCCCGGGCATAACCCACTCTCTGACTCAGCAGCTTCAGTTCGTAACAAGCAGTACAAACAAAAAGGAGGGGTGGGTGCTGTGTCCGTCCATGAACTCAGAGAAATGGATTTTACGGTTAGTACAAAAATCCTAATTTCTCTTCCGTTCATGGAGGGACACAGCAGCAATTGACCTTAGGGACGTCCCCAAGCAGTGTCAAAAAATTTGTCTGTCACGTTGGGACAAGCTCCCTTCGTCTCTGGATTTCCAGATTTGGGTGAGGTCGCCTGGTCAGATCCTCCCTAGTGTGGTGGCTGACATCTCCGGTACTTCGGACCGGGAAATTATTTTTGCCGTGCTATCGGACAGTGGTCACGACGGATGCCAGCCTCTCTGGCTGGGGGCGTTCTGGAGTGTCCAGTCAGCCCAGGGCGCTGGACTCAGGTGGAGTCCCATCTGCCAGTCAATGTCCTGGAGCTCCGGGCTATCAGGCTGCGTCTCCCCAAGTGGTTTCTGGGTCTGCAGGACCGTTCGGTCAGGATCCAGTCCGGCAACACCACGGCCGTGGCGTACAGTATGTCTACCATCAAGGGGGCACGCAGAGCTCGGCCGCGGTGGTGGAGGTTGCACTCATCCTCCGGTGAGCCACACGGTACGCTTCGGCTCTGTCGGCCGTCTACTTTCCGGCGGTGCAGAGTTGGCAAGCCGACTGCCTAAGTCACCAAACACTGGACCAGTGAGCATGGTCGTTGCACCCGGAAGGGTTTCAGAGTTGTGCCAAAAATGGGGCACGCCAGGTGTGGACCTTCGGGCGTCTCAATCGGAAGGTGTCACGTTTCGTGGCCAGGTCAAGAGACCCTTGGGCGGATGAGTCGGTGGCACCGTGGGGTCGCTATCGCCCAGAAATCTACGCTTTCCCTCCTCTGAAGTTTCTCCCTCACCTGTTGCGTAGAGTGGAAGCGGAGGGGATGCCAACAATCCTGGTCGCTCCGGATTGGCTGTGCCTTTCCTCGTATGCGGACCTGGTGCGTCTGGTGGCAGACGCCTTTTGGATTCTACCCCTGAGAGTAGATCTTCTGTCGCAGGGTCCGATTTTTCCTTGCCCTGCTTTAGTCGCTGGCTTTAACGGCATGGCTGTTGAGAGCCAGGAGCTGGAGGTCCGAGGTCCGTCGGACTCGGTGATCTCTACCATGCTACTTGCACGGAAGTCTACTTCACGTAGGATTTGCCATTGTACGTGGAAGGCCTACATCTCTTCGTGTGCAGAGATGAAAGGACACCCCCGCACATACGTGCTGTCCCAGATGCTGCGGTTCCTACAGCAGGGAGTGGGTCAAGCTAAGTACGGTTATGGGTCAGATTTCGGCCTTGGCTGTTTATTTTTAGCGACCGTTGGCGACGCACTCCCTGGTGCGTACGTTTGTACAGGGGGTCAGGCATGTGACCTTCCTGTGTGTCCTCCACTGCCTCCGTGGGACTTGAATTCGGTCCTCTCGGTCCTTCAAAAGGGCTCAGTTTCAGGACATACGGGAGATTCCTCTGTTCTCTCTGTCCCAGAAGGTGGTCTTTCTTAGTAGCCATTCATTCGGTCAGACGAGTTTTTGATCTGGCGGCCTTGTCTTGCATTGCTCTTTTATGAGGACATTGTTTTTACTATCTTTATGTCCTCAGCCGAAGAACTCGTAAGAGGCCACGTTACTTTCCTTGGACGTGGTGCGAGCCCTACGGGCGTACTTGTCTGCTACGGCTCCGTTCCGGAGATCGGACCCACTGTTCGTGTCAGACTGGTCCTGAGAAAGGTCTGGCGGTCTCGTCGCCCTCCATTTTCAGGTGGATCAGACAGGTCTTGCTCCAGGCCTATGCCCTAAAGGGGCGGACGCCTCCCTTTCTGGTTACGGTGCATTCGACCAGGGCGATTAATCCCTCTTGGGTTTTCCGCCATCAGGCGTCTGTTTTACAGGTGTGTAAGACAGCGATCTGGTTGTCAACCCACACCTTTTCAAGTTTTACAAGGTGGATGTGAGTGCATCTGTGGATGCCTCCTTTGGCCGCAAGGTTTTACAGGCGGCTGTTTCAGGTTGAAGTTCCTCCGTTGAGGAACTCTGGTTTGTTTGGGGTGAAGCTTAATTGCTGTGTTTTTTCCCACCCCTCAAATTTTTTGACACTGCTTGGGGACGTCCCTAAGGTCAATTGCTGCTGTGTCCATCCATGAACGGAAGAGAAATTAGGATTTTTGTACTAACCGTAAAATCCATTTCTCTGAGTTCATGGACGGACACAGCACCCACCCCTCCTTTTTGTTTGTACTGCTTGTTACGAACTAAATCTGCTGAGTCAGAGAGTGGGTTATACCCGGGGGACCACGCCCCCTGGGAGGAGCTGTACTGGAAAGTGTTTTAACACTTGAAGTGCTGTTTTTTCTGCCTAGTCTCTCCTGGAAGAAAGGATATAATACCCGAAGGTCAATTGCTGCTGTGTCCATCCATGATCAGAAGAGAAATTGAATTTTTAATAACAGATTACCTGTAAAATCTTTTTCTTAGAGTACACCACGGGACACAGAGCCTCTATTCATTACATAGTGGGTTGTATGGTCACCAGAGGTGACAGGACACTGCCAGAACCAATGAAGACAAGTTCCCCTCCCATAAGGGAAGTACCTCAGTTTTTGTAGCAAAGCAGTAAGGTTCCCAAAGAAGGGTGGGACCTCTGTGTCCTGTGGTGTACTCCAAGAAAAGGATTTTACAGGTAAGCTGTTATTAAAAATCCTATTTTCTTTATCATACACCACAGAGGGGCTGATTTACGAACCGTTTTGCGCCTTGAGTTGTGGCGCACGGCGAGGCACAACGGCAAAATGGCTTTTACGAAACGTTTGCGCCGGCAGCATACCTCTAAATCCCATTTACCAATTTTTTGACAGCGTGCTGCAGCGCACAAACGGCACGCCACTGTCGACCTGGTGTACTGAACATTCAAGTAGAAATAGATAGAATCTGAAAGTGCCAATACTATAGGGTTGTGGTTGGGTGACATGAGGTAGCACAGTACAAACTGCCGAAGTTGAAAATATGTCCCATATCGCATGGGAAACTAACTTTCTCCCAACAAGCCTGCTACGCCTGCAAATACGTCTAGAACTGCGCGGGGTCTATGTGGTCACGACGCATGCGTGAACGGCATTTGCGCACGTTAAGGTGCGCCAGCTCACTACGCGGGCAAAATCTTGATAAATCTTATGTGGCGCACAGTCATTTGCATATGTTGATCAGACGCACATCATTTTTTTTTTTCTGTGTGTGCGCTGGTTCACTTTTAAGTCTTTATTGAAGTATATTTATACACAGGACATGTTAGTGTGTGTTGTTTTTTAACATGTTACCTGTTCTATAGAATTTTAAGTAAAAATACTCTTGCCTCGCTAGCTCCTTATAAAATGCCATTAAGCCTTCCCCCTCTAATGCCTATGTTTGCCTTGGACTAGTTTGGGTATTTAAAGGGGAACTCCACACTCTTTTTTTCGTTTTCTAATGCATAGGTTTGCCTTGGACTAGATTGGGCATTTAAAGGGTAAATCCACACTCTGTGAGCCTTGAGCTGCCTTCACCAATCCAAACCACATACTATTTGAGACCAAACAACAAGGCCAGCTAGGAAAGGTGCGAGAAGGATCGCCCAATTCCCTCCTGAACCATTCAAGGCCACATGCATGCACTCAACCTAGCTGGCTGCCTTTGGGCCATGTTGAGCTCAGCCCAATACCAAGCACAAATCACCTTGTCCACACTGGTTTAGAGGGGCTTTACACATTTTGTAAAGACCCCCTGTCTGAAGCCCCCCCACAACCCCAGTCTAGGCTTGTGTGGAAGAGGCCCTTGTCCCCCCTTTCATGTGATGGCCTGCTGTGTTTGGCTAGGGGTTTGTTATTGCGTGGGAGGGGCACATCCTTTTGGGGATGTCTTTTTCACATGAGCGTTTTACTTTTAAGTCTTTTCAGACCTAAATGGCCCTGTATGTATGGTGGGCAGGAAATTGTTTGTTTTGGGTTTAAACATTTTTTCCTTTTTTCAATAAAGCCGTGCATCTTTGAAGCATCATTTTGGAAACATGCTACAAGATGCACCACTTTACAGGCAGAGTAACCCCCTCCCCCAAGTTACTAGCTTCAGCCCAGGTTCACACTGTGGGAGTGAACATGTGCGAGTTCAGCTAAACTCATACAATTTTACTTATGCTTGTCAGTCCTGATTTTGGCTGCGATTACAGAGACATTTCTGCATGTTTTGGGCGTGCAAAAATATCAGAAAGTAGGACAGAAATTACTTAGTTCAATCGGTGCAGTGCCGCATATGCGGTGTTGCAATGATTAGGATGGTGCCATTGACAGGAATTGCTGCATATTTGACATGCGATTTGACATGTTTAATCGCACCAGTGTGAAGCAGGGCTCAGGGCTAGTTCACTCAATAGAAGCACAGTCCAGATGTGTTCCAGATGCTTTTCTGCATGTGCGTTTATGATGCTTTTTTTGCTGCATTTTCCAGCGTTACTGTACAGTCCAAAGTCCCAAACCCCCCCTTTCAAACACTATTCAGGGATGGAGATGCGTTTTCAGGAGTGGAATAGAGTGCCTCCACAGATCTACCACCAACAGTTAATCTATGCATTGTCATTCTTTGACTAGCTGACCCAATTTGATGTGGTCCGCACTTAGTTCGGTGGTATTTCGGTGGTATTTCGGTTTGGTAGGCATGTTTTGGTTCCACTCCTGTTTTTCTTTTGGTTTACCCAGTGCTCTTTTTTGCCAGACAAACTACGGGTAGGGGCGGGTTTAGGTTTACCACCTGCCCCCTGCCTATTGATTAGCACACCTGTGCTCCTTTTTAGGAGGCTTTAAAATCACAGCTAGGACTGCAATACACGGGGTGCCTTGACGTTGGCATTGCAGCTTAAAACAGGTATTTGCAAATGCATGTAACTAAACCTCTGTTTTAAATTGCATACAGTTAGACAGATCAATTTGGTTTAGTCCTTTTTTGGTCGGCAACCTTGAGCCTGGCTACTATGGAATTTTTTTTTTTATATTCCATATATAGATTTAATCGCATACTGCTTAAAACGCATCTCATTCAAAGTCCCAACTTCCCCCCTTTTTTACACTGTACAGTCCACTGCAGGGAAAATGCAGAATTTGAGATGTTCCATGAACTGGAACGCACTGGAACTGCGAGCATTGGTGTGAACTCTGCCATTCTAAATCCTATTACCTACTTTCACGTCTCTCAAATCGCATGACAAATCGCTCCAATGTGAACCTAGCCTAAGGACAATAACTAGAAGATAAGCCAGCCAAGTGGTGCCTCACAAAATTAACAAGTCCTTTCCCATAGACTGCAATGTTATTTATATTTGAACTTTTGCACACACGTTTGCCTCTTTGTTTGCCCACCAGGGGGCATTTGTCCCATTTCTAATTTAGTATGCTGGATGATGCGATTCATTTAGGACAGGGCTTTGCCTTATTTTTTGTTAGCTGAGGAATTTTTGGTCTGGGCATTCTCATGGACTTAGATATTTTCCTGTGCCTTTTGGTGAGTGAAATGCATTTGGTATGGTCTGAGCATGCTCAAAAACTTAGTTTTGTATTTTTTTGTGTGGATGTTTCTGAGCATGCTCATAGAGCGTGTTTTTTGGGTTAGTAATTGAAGGACATCCTTAACAGGTATACCCACTTACAAGTTCACCCAATGTAGAGACTGAACTTTAGTTTTGTGTGTTTCCTGGGCTGTGCATGTGTTTTCAATTGCCTCATTAGCACACAAGCCTACAGTGCCTTGCGAAAGTATTCGGCCCCCTTGAACTTTTCAACCTTTTGCCACATTTCAGGCTTCAAACATAAAGGTATAAAACTATTTTTTTTTGAAGAATCAACAAGTGGGACACAATCATGAAGTGGAAGGAAATTTATTGGATATTCCAAACTTTAACAAATAAAAAAACTGAAAAATTGGGCGTGCAAAATTATTCAGCCCCTTTACTTTCAGTGCAGCAAACTCTCTCCAGAAGTTCAGTGAGGATCTCTGAAAGATCCAATGTTGACCTAAATGACTAATGATGATAAATAGAATCCACCTGTGTGTAATCAAGTCTCCGTATAAATGCACCTGCACTGTGATAGTCTCAGAGGTCCGTTTAAAGCGCAGAGAGCAGCCAAGAGGCCCATGATCACTCTGGATGAACTGCAGAGATCTACAGCTGAAGTGGGAGACTCTGTCCATAGGACAACAATCAGTCGTATACTGCACAAATCTGGCCTTTATGTAAGAGTGGCAAGAAGAAAGACATTTCTTCAAGATATCCATAAAAAGTGTCATTTAAAGTTTGCCACAAGCCACCTGGGTGACACACCAAACATGTGGAAGAAGGTGCTCTGGTCAGATGAAACAAAAATCAAACCTTTTGGCAACAATGCAAAACGTTATGTTTGGTGTAAAAGCAACACAGCTCATCACCCTGAACACACTATCCCCACTGTCAAACATGGTGGTGGCAGCATCATGGTTTGGGCCTGCTTTTCTTCAGCAGGTACAGGGAAGATGGTTAAAATTGATGGGAAGGTGGATGGAGCCAAATACAGGACCATTCTGGAAGAAAACCTGATGGAGTCTGCAAAAGACCTGAGACTGGGACGGAGATTTGTCTTCCAACAAGACAATGATCCAAAACATAAATCAAAATCTACAATGGAATAGTTCACAAATAAACATATCCAGGTGTTAGAATGGCCAAGTCAAAGTCCAGACCTGAATCCAATCGAGAATCTGTGGAAAGAACTGGAAACTGCTGTTCACAAACGCTCTCCATCCAACCTCACTGAGCTCAAGCGGTTTTGCAAGGAGGAATGGGCAAAAATGTCAGTCTCTCGATGTGCAAAACTGATAGACATATACCCCAAGCGACTTACAGCTGTAATCGCAGCAAAAGGTGGCGCTACAAAGTATTAACTTAAGGGGGCTGAATAATTTTGCGCGCCCAATTTTTCAGTTATTTGTTAAAAAAGTTTGAAATATCCAATAAATTTCGTTCCACTTCATGATTGTGTCCCAATTGTTGTTGATTCTTCAAAAAAAAAAAAATACTTTCGCAAGGCACTGTATGTTATATAAAGTTTTATAGAGCAGTTGCTACCTGCCCTGAAAAGAGGGCAGATTGTGTGTGTGGGGCCTGCTGGCAAGAGTAAATTTGTGTGTCCTTATCGAATGTCTTTGCAAAACAGATATGTTTTTGATCAAGGGTTTTTTGATTGGTTTATTTATTTATTTTGGGTGGGGGCTATTTTCGCCTGAAATATTTGCGAGGTTGTCAGTGTACGTTTTTTTTTAGGGTGTTCACTTTGATGTATTTGTCTGTGCTGCATTATTTTGCTAAATCTTTCTCAAGATGTTGTGACTAATGTTTCCATCCTCTGTCTGTGAGTCTATTTATCCTGTTAAATTTCCAAAGCATAAACCATATTCTGTTTACTCTCTCAAATGAACCTATGTTTATTTGTATTTTTTATATATTTTTTTTGTTTGTTTTTGCTTTCCTTGTTTTGTTGACCAATAAAATTACTTTCACATTTTGAAGTTTGTTTTTGTTACTTTTTCATGCTACAGATTTTGACAGCTGCAGCTGAAATAGGCCTGATTGGCTAACAAAACAGGTGGGATTTTGTCTCAAAGCTCCTTTCCTGGTGCCTTCATGCATGAAATGTTTGCTGCCATGTAGTCACCAGAAAAGGAAAAATACAGAGCGGTAAGTATTAATTTTTTTCCCTTTTATTGCAGTGGTTCTCAGCCTCAGTCCTCAATACCCCCGACAGGACATGTTTTGTGGATTTATCTTATCAAGAATTGCTGTCCAGACTGTCTCTTTTAAAGCACATGTGCAAGATGAAGGAAAACCTGCAAACATGGCCTGTTGGGGGGGGGGGGGTATTGGCAGACAGGCTTGAAGTGCTGATTTACAGCATTGTGCTTAAATCTAGCGCAAGGCAATCCTATTCTAATTGTGGGTGTGTGGGTGTTTGAGGGAAGCCAAGTGAGTGTTAGAACCCCTGCTTGTGTTTTTTGGGTTGGGCTTTGTGTCCCTTTTCTTAAAATTGGCTTGATTTCCTGTCACACAGCTGAACAGGAAGTGAGGTTAAAACCCTACCAATGTCTTTTCTTGGGGACACACAGGTCAATCTAACTAGTGTCCCCATTAAGCAAATTTCACTCCAGCACTGCTGTGTACACCCCAAATGATTAGTTAGTTTGGGGTTTAGTAAAGGCAGAGTACTGCAGTACAAGCGTAGTTGCTGAAAATCTGAGGGGAAGCACTGATGATTTTAACATCCAATCCTGTAGAAGCAACGTTTTTTTTTTCCTTGCTTGTCCACTTGTAGTGCAAAGTGGATTTGCCTTTAGTAAATGGACCCCAAAGTCCAAGTTTCCCAATAATTTGGGGTGTACACAGCAAAATTCTAGAGTGCAATTTACATAATGGAAACTATTTAGATTGATCTGTGTGTCCCCAAGAAAAGACATTAGTAAGGCTTTAACCTCACTTCCTGTTTGGCTATGTGACAGGAAGTGAATGAATTTTTAGTAGAAAGTGACAACTTTTGTGAGGTGTCTTCACCCTATCAGGGGTGCAGACATCCCCAAAAAATGAGCAGATGATACTTATTTGCAAATTAAGAAAATTGTTTATTTAACATTGGGTGGTGTGTGTGGGGGTTCCTAACACACATTCATACATATTAGCAACGCTGTATCCTGGCCTATTGGCATGGTTATATTTTCTTAGTCCTCTCAATAAAATGATCAGAAATTTGTGCTTAAAGTAGAACTATAATCACCACTTTTTTTTCTTTCATTTTGGATAGAGGGAGGGAGGGTTATAGCTCCTGTCAGTTTATTTTGTACCATCCCTGTCCAATTTGCCTTCACTTCCTGCCCCATAGCCAAACAGGAAGTGAGAGAAAAACTATGAAAATTAAGGGAATCCAGTGCCCCCCCCAGAACTAGTGTGTGTGTGTATGTCCCCCCTGAAAATTTCTGTGCAGGTCATAAAAAAACAGGGTGTGGCGGGTCATTTTTCTATTAGGAGGTGCAGAAGTTTAGTCAGGCCTAGGGCAGCACAAAACCTAAATATACTACTGCATGTTAGGGCTTATTTAGACAGGATCCAATTTACAGCATGTTTTTAGATTGTGGGAGGAAACCCACGCAGGCACAGGGAGAATATGCAAACTCCAGGCAGGATTCGAAGCAGCGACCCTTTTTGCTGCTAGGTGAAAGTGCTATCCACTACACTACTGTGCTAAACGAACATGATTGCGAACTTATTGACCCTGCCTCTCTCCATAAAGAGGACCTGTCACACACTAGTCATATTACAAGGGATGTTTACATTCCTTGTAATAGGAATAAAAGTGCAAAAAAAAAGGAAAAAAAAGTGCAAAACTAAAAAAAATTCTGTAAAAAAAAACAAAAAAAAACGCCCCTGTCCCTAAAAGCTCGCACTCAGAAGCGAACGTGCAAGTCCCGCCCACATATGTAAATGCCGTTCAAACCACACATGTGAGGTATTGACGCGTTCATTAGAGCGAGAGCATTAATTTGAGCCCTAGACCTCCTCTGTATCTCTAAACTGGTAGCCTTAAAAAAAAAAAAAAAACAAGCGTCCTCTACGGAGATTTTTAAATCCTGAAGTTAGGCGCCATTCCATGAGTGAGTGCAATATTAAAGCGTGACAAGTTAGGTATCTATTTACTCGGTGTAACATTGTCTTTCACATTATCCCTAAAAATTGGGATAACTTTACTGCTTTGTTATTTAATTCCTGAAACCGTTTTTTTTTTGGGCAAAAAAAAAAAAGGCGTTTGAAAAATGATTGCGCAAATACCATTGGAAATAAAAAAAATTAGTGACCGCCACTTTATTCCCTAGGGTGTCTGCTATAAAAATATATATATAATGTTTGGGGGGTCCCAGAGTAATTTTCCAGGAACAAAATATCCTTTTTACATGAAGGAGAGAAGTGCCAGAATAGGCGCGGTATGGAAGTGGTTAAAGTGAAACAATAAAAGTGAAATATTCCTTTACATTTCATAGGGGGGGGGGGGGTATAGCATGCCTGTGAAGTAGTGCATGTTTCCCGTGCTTAGAACTGTCCCTGTACAAGATGTCATTTCTGAAGGAAAAAAAAAGTAATTTAAAAGTACTCATGGCTATAAAGAATACAGAGAACAGTCATTGCTCATATAAAAAAAAAACAAAAAAAAACCTGGGGTCCCCCCAAATTCCATTTCCAGGCCCTTCAGGTCTGGTATGGATATTAAGGGGAACCCCATCGTCAAATAAAAAAAAACATGATGTGGGGTTCCCCCCAAATATCCATACCAGGCCCTTCAGGTCTGGTATGGATTTTAAGGGGAACTCCACCCCAAATGTAAAAAAAAAAATGGCGTGGACTTCCCCCCAAAAAATCTACACCAGACCCCTTATCCGAGCATGCAACCTGGCCGTCCGCAGAAAAGAGGGGGTGGACGAGAGAGCGCCCCCCCTCTCCTGAACCGTTCCAGGCCACATGCCCTCAACATGGGGAGGGTGCTTTGGCAGCCGAGCCTCCCGAGCCAATCCTTCACTAAGCGGCGATGCCCAGCTCGAGTCACTGTCAGGGGCAGGCGAACCTTAGTAATCCTTTATGTTACTGGCTGCTTCCTGTATAGGGATTCATCGAGTAGTGAGCGGGTATTCCATCACTTCCTCGATGCCGCAATGTCTCCTAGGAGCTTTTGTCATGGCTCCCAGGAGACATTGCGGAGGTCTTCCGCAAGTTATCGCGGGATTTAGAAAAAACGTGGTTAAGTAATTATGCATATGAGCGTATCATTTATTTTTTTTTGGTGGGGGAGTGGATCTTGGGTGGGAGTTCCCACACTTTTTTCTCCAGGACTTGACCCCTGCCCACAACCCTGGCCAGTGGTTGTGGGGGTCTCCGGGCGGGGGGCTTATCAGAATCTGGAAGACCCCTTTAACAAAGGGGACCCCCAGATCCCACCCCCCCTGTGTGAAATGGTAATGGGGTACATTGTAAACATTTTTAAAAAACACAATAGCCGGTTTTTAACAATTCCTTTATTAATGTCTTCTTTCCACGCTTCTCAACATGGTGACGTGGTGCTTTCGGGGGGACCCCAAAGCACCCTCCCCATGTTGAGGGCATGTGGCCTGGTAAGGTTCAGGAGAGAGCTGCACTCTGTCCCCCCACCTTTTCTGCAAACGGCCAGGTTACATGCTCGGATAAGGGGTCTGGTGTGGATTTTTGGGGGAACTTCACGCCATTTTTTTTTAAATTTGGGGTGGAGTTCCCCTTAAAATTCATACCAGACCTCAAGGGCCTGGTATGGATAATTGGGGGGAAACCCCACGTAATTTTTTTACGGCAGGTTTTTTTTTGATGAATGAATTTGCTCTGAATTGCTGGGAGCCGACAATTCATTATAGCCGCGAGTCCGTTTTTAATTTACTTTTTTTCCTTCAGAATGTAATTTTATGCAGAGACAGTTCTAAGTACGGGAAAC
This sequence comes from Rana temporaria, assembly GCF_905171775.1. Classification (NCBI taxonomy): domain Eukaryota; kingdom Metazoa; phylum Chordata; class Amphibia; order Anura; family Ranidae; genus Rana; species Rana temporaria. The sequence goes on from NC_053494.1 coordinate 66,077,562, forward strand.
GAGCGCTTTTTCACATGCTTACTTTACACCCCCCCAGGTACGAAATGTAAAGGAATATTTCACTTTTATTGTTGCACTTTATGCATTATTAAATTCACTGCTCCCGAACAAACGGCCGTTTAACCACTTAAGGACCGGACCAATATGCTGCTAAATGACCCAAGGGGTTTTTACAATTCGGCACTGCGGCGCTTTAACAGACAATTGACGCACCTGCTCATGTCATTGACAGAGTTCATCTCCACCTATACCCTAAACACCAAACATCTCCTGCTGCTCTGGGATTTTAACCTCTGGGCCAACTTGTCACGGAAGCATGAATCAGACGTAAAACAGATAAATGAAATAGGAAGGCTTTATTAAAAACCAAGCAGCAAGGTTAAAAGTCCAAACAGGTGATCAAACAGTAAGCAGAGTCTTCCACCGGAGCCAGGGATCAGGAGCCAGAAGGATAGTCCGAACGAAGCCAGGGATCAGGAGCCAGAAGGATAGTCCGAACAAAGCCAGGGATCAGGAGCCAGAAGGGTAGTCCGAACGAAGCCAGGGATCGGGAGCCAGAAGGATAGTCCGTGGAAGCCGGGTCGGTAACCAAAAGCAGCAGCACAATCTCAGGAGCATGTGTATACAAGAGGACCAAGCAGGGAAATGAAGCAACAGACCTCCTATATATATGCATCCAGCTCCTCCCAGTGGGAAGGAGGAGCCGCAGGGTGTGGTAAGTTAAAAGGAGACGAGGAACCAATATGGCAACCAGCACATGTCAAATGAAAGAAGCCTGCAGAGAGGTAAGACCATGACAGTACCTCCCCCTCAAGGGCCCCTCCTCCGCGGCGCAAAAAACGGTTTCTGGGGGAAGCGCGCGTGGAAGGCTCGGAGCAAGGCAGGAGCATGGATATCTGCGGAGGGAACCCAGGAACGTTCCTCTGGACCATAACCACGCCAGTGGACCAAAAACTGCACCAGACCGCGGACCAAGCGTGAGTCCAGGATATCGCTCACCTCATATTCTTCATGATCGCCCACCTGGATCGGACGAGGCCGAGGAACAGAGGAGGTGAAGCGATTGCACACCAGTGGTTTCAACAGGGAAACGTGAAACACATTGGAGACCCGCATACCAGGTGGGAGCGCCAGGGCATAGGCAACCGGGTTTACCCTGCGAAGCACTCGGAAGGGACCAACAAAGCGAGGAGCCAGCTTAGGAGTGGGCACTCCAAGGTTGAGGTTGCGAGTGGACAACCATACGCGGTCTCCGACCTGGTAGGAAGGAGCAGGCGCCCGTCTGCGATCAGCCTGGACCTCTGGATCTGTACCCAAGAAGCACGTAGAGCGGAAAGGTGATCCTCCACAGCCGGAATATCCTGGGGAGAGAATGACTCCGGTAACACGGCAGGTTGGAACCCATAATTGGCCATGAAGGGAGACGTCCCAGAGGAAGAGTTCACCACCGTGTTCCTGGCAAACTCAGCCCATGGCAGAAGGTCAACCCAATTGTCTTGATGATCGGAGACATAGCAACAAAGGAATTGCTCCAGGGCCTGATTGGACCGTTCTGCAGCCCCATTGGACTGAGGGTGGTAGGCTGAGGAGAAGGAGAGTTGAATCCCCAACTGGGAGCAAAAGGCGCGCCAGAACCTGGACACAAACTGACTTCCCCGATCCGACACTATCTCCTTGGGCAAACCGTGCAACCGGAAGACCTCCCTGGAGAAAACCGTGGCCAACTCTTGTGCAGAGGGTAATTTCTTGAGAGGAACACAGTGGCACATTTTGGAAAACTGATCCACAATCATGAGAATGACCGTATGGCCTCGGGATGCAGGAAGGTCCACAATGAAGTCCATCCCAAGGTGTGACCATGGGCGCTCCCCAGTGGCGATGGGTTGCAGAAGGCCCAACGGAAGGTGCCGAGGGGATTTACTCTGGGCACAAACAGAGCATGCCGCTACATATGCGGCGATGTCAGAACGTAGAGAAGGCCACCAAAACAAACGTGAAACAGCCCAGGACAGCGGATTCTTTCCAGGATGCCCCGCAGTCTTGGAGTTATGGTAGGTTCGCAACAACCGAGTGCGCAACTCCTCAGGCACAAAACCTATGCCGTTGGGTCTCCCAGAAGGAGCACCAGATTGGGCCGCCAAAATCTGCTCTCCAAGGGGAGAGGTCAGGCTGGTGCGAATGGCGGCCAGGATCTGATTAGGAGGTATGACCGAAGTCGGTATCGATTCCTCCCTGGACAGCTCATAGTATTGACGTGATAAGGCATCCGCCCTGACGTTCTTGGAACCGGGTAGGTAGGACACCACATAATTAAAACGTGACAGGAACAGAGCCCATCTGGCCTGACGGGGTGTCAATCTCTTGGCCTCAAAAAGGTAAGTCAGATTCTTGTGGTCCGTCAGGATGAGAACCGAAACCACCGAACCCTCGAGCAAATGCCTCCACTCTTTGAGAGCCTGCACGATGGCCAACAACTCTCTGTCACCAATCTGGTAGTTGCACTCCGCGGGAGACAGTTTCCGGGAGTAAAACCCACAGGGAAGCAGAGGACCCTCTGGTGTCCGACGCTGAGACAGAAGGGCGCCTACTCCCGTCTCAGACGCGTCCACCTCGAGAACAAAGGGCAAAGGGCAACCCAGGGTTGGGATGAGACAGTATTGGAGCCGACACAAAGGCAGATTTTAGAGCCTCAAAAGCCCGGATGGCCTCAGCCGGCCAGACCTGGGAATTACTGCCCTTCCTGGTCAGATCCATGAGAGGCTTGGCCAGCATGGAGAAGTCCCTGATGAACTTCCGATAATAATTGGCGAAGCCCAAAAAGCGCTGCAGGGAACGAAGACCACTGGGCTGGGGCCACTGTAAGACAGCCGAAACCTTCTCAGGGTCCATGGAGAACCCCTCCGCGGAAATTATGTAACCTAAGAAGGTTACCTGGGACCGGTGAAATTCGCATTTCTCAAGCTTACCGAACAGCTTGTTCTCTCGTAACCGTTGCAACACTCGCTTGACATCCAGAAAGTGGGCCTCCATGGAATCAGAATATACCAAGATGTCATCCAAATAGACCACCACACACTGCTGCAACAGGTCACGGAAAACATCGTTGATGAATTCCTGAAAGACTGCGGGCGCATTGCACAACCCAAAGGGCATAACCAAGGATTCATAATGACCGGCCCTGGTGTTGAACGCAGTCTTCCACTCGTCACCAGCCTTGATCCTTACCAGGTTATATGCCGCCCTCAGGTCGAGTTTGGTAAAGACCGTGGCGATCAAACAACTCGGAAATCAAGGGTATCGGGTATGCGTTCTTGATCGTGATGCGATTAAGGCCCCTATAGTCGATGCAAGGCCTCAACTCTCCGCCCTTCTTTTTCACAAAGAAAAATCCAGTCCCTGCCGGGGACGAGGATTTGCGAATGTGACCACGGGAAAGCGCCTCCTTCACGTACTCCTCCATGGCCTCATTCTCCGCAACCGACAGTGGATAGACCCTGCCACGAGGAGGAACGGCACCAGGTTGTAAATCTATGGCACAATCGTAAGGGCGATGCGGGGGTAGGAACCCAGCGTGCACCTTATCGAATACATCCCGGTACCCCTCGTATTCAGGAGGCAACACAGAGTCCGAGGAGGTACACAACAACTTGACAGGCCCATGGATGCAACTAGCCCCACACTGTGGTGACCACGAGAGGATCTCGGCCGATCTCCAATCGAAAGTCGGATTATGCTTCTGGAGCCAGGGGTACCCCAAGACCACCGAGTAGTGTGGAGACGAAATGACCTGAAGGCAGGCCGACTCCCTGTGAACGGCCCCAATGGCTATCCCCACTGGAAGGGTCTCATGAGTCACGTGCGAGGGCTGGAGGGGTCTGCCGTCTATCGCCTCGAGAACCAGCGGAGAAACTCGAGCCTGCAGAGGAATGGAGTTGGCGGCAGCGAACTTACTATTAATGAAAAATCCACCAGCACCAGAGTCCACCAACGCCTGGGTCGTCACCGAGCCCCCGAGCCAGGAGAGAACAACGGTGATCAGTGGTTTATCAGCACGGGAAACCGGGGACGAAGAGACTCCACCCAAGATCTGCCCCCGACAGGATCTCAGGTGCGAGCGTTTCCCGGACGGTTCGGACATGCCAACCGAAAATGCCCACAGAGACCACAGTACATGCATCGGCCCTCGCGTCTCCGGAATGCCCTCTCCCCCTCGGACAGGCGAGAAAACCCCAGCTGCATGGGTTCACCCCTAGGCAAGTCAACTCCAGGAGGCGTGGGAGGAGAGGGAGGCACGGGTGGGACAGCAAACGTAGGCGCCAATCTGTTAGGAGACCTCCGCAGGCTCTCCTTAAAGGAAGGTCTCTCCCTGAGTCTGGTGTCTATCAATATCAGGAAAGAAATAAGAGCCTCGAGCTCCACTGGTAGGTCCTTAGCCGCAACCTCATCCTTCAAGGCATCCGAGAGACCATGGGAGAAAGCAGCGACCAGAGCCTCATTATTCCAGCCCACCTCTGCTGCCAGGGTACGAAACTCAATGGCATATTCGGCTACCGATCGTGAACCCTGTCTGACGGACATAAGGAGCTTCGCAGCAGAGGCAGAGCGAGCCGGTACATCGAATACCTTCTGAAGAGAAGCAACAAAACCGGAAAACTCGGCAACCACCGGATTGTTGTTCTCCCATAAGGGGCTTGCCCAGGCCAAGGCCTTGTCCGAGAGCAACGAGATCAAGAAGCCCACCCTTGATCTCTCAGTAGGAAAGGCATGTGGCAGCAACTCGAAATAAATGCCCACCTGGTTAAGGAAACCTCGGCACTGAGTTGGCTCTCCCCCAAAGCGCTGCGGAAGGGGGACAGAACCGGTCATACCCCGAGACACCGCAGGCGCAACAACAGGTGTCGGGGTAGACTCTGGCGCAACAACCGGAGCGGCAGTAGGAGCGGACCCAGGAGCGACAACCGGCCTATCGGCAATGGGAGCGAGATGAGCCGTGCGTGCAAGCAGGGTTTGCAACGCCTGAGCGAACTGACCCAGCAGGCGATCCTGCTGATCCAGTCTGGCAACCAGCATGGGTAGCGAAGGTGGCCCTGTACCGTCAGAATTCATGGCTTGGTCCTAATGTCACGGAAGCATGAATCAGACGTACAACAGATAAATGAAATAGGAAGGCTTTATTAAAAACCAAACAGCAAGGTTAAAGTCCAAACGGATGATCAAACAGTAAGCAGAGTCTTCCACCGGAGCCAGGGATCAGGAGCCAGAAGGATAGTCCGAACGAAGCCAGGGATCAGGAGCCAGAAGGATAGTCCGAACGAAGCCAGGGATCAGGAGCCAGAAGGGTAGTCCGAACGAAGCCAGGGATCGGGAGCCAGAAGGATAGTCCGTGGAAGCCGGGTCGGTAACCAAAAGCAGCAGCACAATCTCAGGAGCATGTGTATACAAGAGGACCAAGCAGGGAAATGAAGCAACAGACCTCATATATATGCAAGGCATCCAGCTCCTCCCAGTGGGAAGGAGGAGCCGCAGGGTGTGGTAAGTTATAAGAAGCCCAGGAACCAATATGGCCGCCAGCACATGTCAGATGAAAGAAGCCTGCAGAGAGGTAAGACCATGACACAACTCCTCACAGGACCACGTCGCCGACGCCTGCATTGACCACTTGGAAGGATTAGGTCTGCAGCAACTAGTATGTGGGTCCACACATGCTTCAGGTCACACACTGTCATTTTCAGACAAGATCTGGAAATCAATATTCTGGAAAATGAGCCGCAACCATGGACCATGCCATTAAATTCACAATCAACTAAAACGCCCCCTCAAAAAAAACGGTAAAACCGGTGACAACACACTGGACTAGATCTCAGAAGAAGCTCCACTCGGAACTCTTCAAAACTACATTAGGGAACAAAATAAAAACAATCCGACTACATCAAACAGCGACAGAAACTCTTGATGCTATAAACAAGGCTCTGCTACAGTCAGCCAACTTAGTAGCGCCAAAACGCACAACGTGCATCCGGAAAAACAACTCCAGCTGGTTTAACGACCAGCTGTCGTTGCTAAAGCAAGAGCGCAGAAGAGCTGAAGCAGCCTGGAAAAGAAGCTCGAGAGGAAAACCACACCATTTATAAGATAATAACCAAAAAATACCATAAAGAAATCTTTATTGCCAAAAAAAAAAAATCATTTTTACAATATTATCACCAATGCTCTAAACCACCCCTGTGAACTCTTCAATCTAGTTACCAAGACCATGAACCCAGTCTGTCTAGAAGCCCCTAATTCTGATTCACAAGAATTTTGCAACGAATCATCGGATTATTTCATCAACAAAATTGAAAGAATCTGTGAAAGCATTCAGCAAAATACAACCTCCATCTACCCCCCCCCCCCTAAATCACAGACCCAATACCCACATAATTCCGCCACAATCACCTAACTTTACTCTAAATCCCATTTCCATCGATGCCACTAAAAATATCATCAAACTGCTGATATTTTGGCTCCAGCTATCATGCAGCTGATAAACCAGTCATTCAAGGAGGGCTTGGTGCCACCCTTGCTGAAACAAGGTATAATCAAACCAATTAAAAACAAAAAAAACACCCTCGACCCCAAAGACCCTAACCACCGTCGCCCCATAACAGGCCTGAATGTCTTCTCCAAGGTAATGGAGACAGAAGTTGTACAACAGCTACAACATTACTTAGACACCCATAAATTACTTGACCCATTCCAGTCCGGTTTCTGTCTGGGTCACGGGACAGAAACAGCACTGCTCAAAATATGGGATGACGCTCTAGAGGCCGCAGACGAAGGAGAATCTTGTCTTCTAGTACTGCTGGACCTAAGCGCAGCGTTTGATATGGTAGACCACTAATTATTGCTGACTCGGCTAGTCGAAGTAGCTGGAGTTGCGGAATGTGATTTATCGTGGTTCTCCTCCTTGGAAAAAAGATCACAAATAGTGAAACTTGGCCCTTTTACTTCTGAAAAACGCACGGTGTCATGCGGAGTCCCCCAGGGATCCCCTCTGTCGCCTGTTCTTTTCAATACCTATCTCCGCCCTCTTTTTGAAATCATCAGCAACCAGAAGTTACTTTACCACTCCTATGCAGATGACACACAACTATATTTTCGCATCTGCAACAGAAAGGATCATTATCTCGGACTAGAGAAATGCCTTTCTTTGATAAAAAAGTGGATGACAAAGAGTTACCTTAAACTCAATGGCTCAAAAACAGAACTTCTCCTGTTTCAGGCCAATCGGAAGATTCATTCCGCAACAACATGGATGCCCCCGCCCATTCTGGGTCAATCCATCACCCCCAGCACCAAAGTCAAAAGTCTCAGAATCATCTTCGACACCTACATGACAATGGATGCACAAATAGGGTCAGTAGTCAGCGGATCGCACCATCTGCTGCGCCTTCTACGCAGACTCACTCCCTTTATCCCAAAAAAAGACATAGCAGTCGTGGTGGGGACACTTATCAACTCCAGACTGGACTATGCAAATGCCCTCTATCTTGGACTCCCAAAATACCAAATCACTCGTCTGCAAGTCGTTCAAAATACGGCCGCTCGACTTGTGACTGGGAAAAAACAATGGGAATCAATCTCACCTTCGTTGAGATCCCTTCATTAGTTGCCCGTAAAAGACAGAATCACTTTCAAAGCACTCTGTCTAATGCACAAGTGTATTCAAGGAAATGCCCCCCAATATCTATGCGAAAAACTAAAAGCTCACAACACCAATCGCGTTCTGCGATCCACCAACCAAAATCTACTCCAGATACCCAAAGCCAAATACAAGTCCAAAGGAGAACGAAGATTTGCGGTCCAAGAACCCAGACTATGGAACGCTCTACCAACCACCATCCGACTGGAGGAAAACCACCTGGCCTTCGGGAGAAAGATCAAGACCCATCTCTTCTGAGGGCTCAGGGAATGGATACCAAGCGCCCAGAGGCGATTCAGTTCGCATGTGTTGCGCTATATAAGTTTCTCACTCACTCACTCACTCACTCACCAAGACCTCCTGGGCCAATTTGGGGCCACTAGGAGTACTGGTATTCCCTCCTCCTTGATCCGGCAAAGTAGTCTTTGTAAGAGAGGGATCCGGGGGAATGCATAGATCAATGACAATTGGTTCCAAGGAATTAGAGCATCCATTCCATAGGCCAGCGGATCTATCATCCTGGACACAAAGTTGTCCAACTACCTGTTGAGCCTGGAAGCCAACAGGTCTACATCCGGGGTCCCCCATCTCTGGCATATTGCCTAAAAGACATCGGGGTGGAGAGACCACTCTCCTGGTGACAGCTGCTGGCGACTGATAGTCTGCTATCCCTGGAATGAAGATTGCAGAAAGACAAGGGACATGTTTAACTGCCCATATCAAAATCCGATTCACCTTCTGGGCATCCTGACTCCGGGTGCCTCCTTGGTGATCGATATAAGCTACTGCCGTAGCATTTTTGGATTGAATTCGAACAGGGTGGCCTTGTAACCTGGGTGTCCAGGTTCTGAGGGCTAAGTATACTGCCCGAATATCCAGTATGTTGATGGGCAGGCTCTCTTCGGTCTTTGCCCAGGTACCCTGGGCTGAAGCTTCTTCTAACACTGCTCCCCAGCCCAACAGGCTGGCATCCATAGACACCACCTTCCAGGTGACTGGGTAAAAATAACTTCCTTTCCGCAAATTCTCAGCCTTTAACCACCAACTGAAGCTTTGGCGCATCTGTGGAGATAGGCGCATGGGTAAATCCAGAGCTTGGCTTTTCCTGTTCCAGGCAGCTAGAATATTGCTTTTCTTGCACTTGGTGCGCTCGTTTGTGCAGGGGGTAGGTACCACGTGGGTAGGTACCGGAGCATGATGGGACTGCAACATCATAAGAGAGGCCTATATAATTAATCGCGCACCGGACACCCGGCATAACAGCGGGAAGAAGCATTGTGTCAACATGGGAAGAAGAACAGAAGACAGAAGAAGAGCAGCCCGCTCTTCTTCTGTCTTCTGTCCGCTGCTAGTAATCGAGCTAACACACGAAGATAGCAGTGGCCAGCCCTGAGAAAGAAGGCACCGGAGAGCGAGCGGGAGAAGAACCGGGGCTGAGATGACAGCGGAGAAGATGGGAGAAGACCCCCGGTGAGCGGGAGAAAACCCCCGGTAAGCAGAAGAAGACCCCCGGTGAGCGGAAGAAGACCCCCGGAGAGCGGAAGAAGACCCCCCCAGCTAAAAGAGCTAAAGACGACAGGGGGGGCCCCCGGAGCTGACTAATAAATTACTTTAAAAACCCTGTGTTGTGTTTTTTTTTCTTTTACACTTTGCCTCCAGGTGAATGGGTAGGGGTACGATGTACCCCATATTCATTCACGTAGGGTGGGAGCCGGTATCAGGGGGGCACCCTTATTAAAGGGGTCTCCCAGGTTCCGATAAGCCCCCGCCCGCAGACCCTGACAACCAACGGCTAGGGTTGTCGGGAAGAGGCCCTGTCCTTATTAACATGGGGACAGGCTGCTCTGGGGTGGGGGGCCCCCGCAGTGCGCCCCCTGCCCCAGAGCACCCAAGGTACGGCTCAGGAGGGGGGGAAATCGCTCGTCCCCACTCCCTTCCTGGCCGGCCAGCGTGCTTTGGATACGGGTCTGGTATGGATTGTGGGGGGATCCCCACGTCAGTTTTTCGGAGTAGGGGGGTCTCCCTACAACCCATACCAGACCCAAGGGCCTGTTATGCTCCTGGGGGGGGAACCCATGTCGGTTTTTATTTAAAATTTGGCGTGGGAGTTCTCCCTCTCAGGATTCATACCAAACGCTGCAGATAGAATTGGCGGGAATCCAAGTCGGATCTCCCGTCGCTTCTATGACGGCTTTGTCTCCATCGCAGCAAGCCAGCTGGCTCCCGCGATGGGGCTCGTAGGTGGTCAATCTCGCCGAGAAAGGGAGCGAGATTGACACAATATCGCGGTCACCTACTGTACTTCTCATGACGTGGGGGGCGTGACCGGCAGTGGCCAAATGTATATTCGTTCCATAAGACACAGGGACATTTTCCTCTACATTTTTGGAGGAAAAAAGTGCGTCTTATGGTCCGAAAAATACGGTATATCTGGGGATGTGGTATATTCCCACAGACCTATTTCTGTATACCTGTAAAGAAATAAGGATTAAAAAAAAAAAAAAGATTTGTAGAGGAGGGTGCAGCATTAACCAGACATAAAAATAAATCATATACAAAAAGTCCAAAATAAAAAGTTGATCGTGTAGAATTCCCACATCAACTTCTGTGAGATGCACAGACACAATCGTCACCACTGTGAAGGGGCAAACCTGCTTACTGGAAGCGATTGACCCTCAGATTATAGAGAGGTCTAAACAGCATAGTTGAATTTTGTGGCAAGATGAAACCGCAAAACTCCAGCTAAATCCCAGGTGCCATTTGTCAGTGCAAGAAGCTGTAGTAAAGGGGTCCCTATAGTCTTCTGTCAAAGAGCTCCACATTTCCAGTGATAATAGCAATTCCCACAATAATAGCTCAGGGGGATGGAAACAACAAGACCATAGTGCAATGCGTTGTGTAAATTTTATTAAAAGGAATAACACTCACATATAGTATCATCAAAAAAAGGCACAGCAAACACATTTTCCATGATGGCTTTTACCACTTGGATTGTGGTTACGAAATCTGGAAAACCTTTGTGCAGGGTGAGGCAGAGAGTGGCATTGTCGCATATCAGTGACAGCGTGATCTATGGTTTGTCACAAGTTGGTGAAGGTGGCAGTGGTGTGATGCAGAGTCCGTCACAAAATTCACTAAGGTTCATGCGTCTATCTTCAGAAGGATGATACAAGATGCACTCAAAAGCATTCTGGAGGGTGATGTCACATTGTAGCTTAACCACTTAAGGACCGCCTCCTGCACATATACGTCGGCAGAATGGCACGGCTGGGCACATGCACGTACAGGTAAGTGCTGTGCTATCGTCTAGCCGTGGGTCGCGGGCACGTGCCCCGGTCCGAAGCTCCGTGACCCGATCGCCGCTGGAGTTCTGCGATCCGTCCCCGGAGCTGAAGAACAAGGAGAGCTGTATGTAAACACAGCTTCCTCGTTCTTCACTGTGGCGGCGACATCGATGGTGTGATCCCTTTTATAGGGATTCACAATCAATGTCACACCTACAGCCACACCCCCCTACAGTTGTAAACACACATGAGGTCACACATAACCCCTTCAGCGCCCCCTTGTGGTTAACTCCCAAACTGCAACTGTCATTTTCACAGTTAACAATGCATTTTAAATGCATTTTTTTGCTGTGAAAATGACAATGGTCCCAAAAATGTGTCAAAATTGTCCGAAGTGTCTGCCATAATGTCGCAGTCATGAAAAAAAAAAATCGCTGATCGCCGCCATTAGTAGTAAAACATTTTTTTTTATAAAAATGCAATAAAACTATCCCCTATTTTGTAAACGCTATAAATTTTGCGCAAACCAACCGATAAACGCTTATTGCGTTTTTTTTTTACCAAAAATAGGTAGAAGAATTTGTATCGGCCTAAACTGAGGATTTTTTTATATATATATATATTTTTTGGGGATATTTATTATAGACAAAAGTAAAAATGATTGCATTTTTTTCAAAATTGTCGCTCTATTTTTGTTTATAGTGCAAAAAATAAAAACCGCAGAGGTGATTAAATACCACCAAAATAAAGCTCTATTCGTGGGAAAAAAAGGACGCCAATTTTGTTTGGGAGCCACGTCGCACGACCGTGCAATTGTCTGTTAAAGCGACGCAGTGCCGAATTGAAAAACCTGTCCGGGTCCTTTAGCTGCATTTTGTTGCCGAAAGAAGCCGGACTGCGAATCGGCTCTATACGGCGCCTGCGCACCGATGTTGTCATTAGGACAACTCGGCTGAATGTAATGTTAAAATTTTTTTTTTTGGGTGAACCTCCGCTTTAAGTGGTTAAAGGGGTTGTAAACCCTCAAGGTTTTTCACCTTAATGCATTCTATGCATTAAGGTGAAAAACCTCCTGTCATGCAGCATGCCACCCCCCCCCCCCCTCCCCAGCCCCCCTTTTACTTAATTGAGCCCTGTAATTCCAGCAAAGGGAACGGGCACATTAGCTCCGGCCGGTGTCTTTCGTCCTGATTGGATAGATTGATAGCAGCGCAGCCATCGTCTTTTGCTGCTGTCAATCAAATCCAATGACACGGGCGCTGGGGGGCAAAGGAACACTCGAGAAGAGAAGCCACCGGCGCTGAGGGATCACAGAAGAGGAGGATCGGGGCCACTCTGTGCAAAACAAACTACACAGAGGAGGCAAGTATATGTTTGTTATTTAAAAAACAAAAACCCAACGACTTGTTTTGAGCATTAATAGTTGCAAGCCACACTAGGAGAGGAGTCAACAAGTCAAACAAAACAAGGATGTATGGATAACTGCCTGTTTTATGTTTAGTGCAATAATTTTTCTTTATTGTTCACTGAGAGAGTCAGATGTATTAGTCAGATGTATTACATAGTTACATAGTTAGTCAGGTTGAAAAAAGACACAAGTCCATCCAGTTCAACCACAAAAAACAAAATAAAAAAAACACAGTAAAATCCTATACACCCAACTCCATACCCACAGTTGATCCAGAGGAAGGCAAAAAACCCCAGCGGAGCATGATCCAATTTGCTACAGCAGGGGAAAAAATTCCTTCCTGATCCCCCGAGAGGCAATCGGATTTACCCTGGATCAACTATACCTACAAATCTTAGTACTCAGTTATATTCTGTACATTTAGGAAAGAATCCAGACCTTTCTTAAAGCAATCTACTGAGCTGGCCAGAACCACCTCTGGAGGGAGTCTGTTCCACATTTTCACAGCTCTTACTGTGAAAAAACCTTTCCGTATTTGGAGGTGAAATCTCTTTTCCTCTAGACGTAAAGAGTGCCCCCTTGTCCTCAGTGATGACCGTAAAGTGAATAACTCAACACCAAGTTCACTGTATGGACCTCTTATATATTTGTACGTGTTGATCATATCCCCCCTTATTCTCCTCTTCTCAAGAGTGAATAAATTTAGTTCCTCTAATCTTTCCTCATAGCTGAGCTCCTCCATGCCTCTTAGTCAGATGTATTAGTCGCCTGAGATATTCACTAACCGCTCGCACGACTATTTATGTTGACAGAATGGCACAGGCAGGCAGATTGGCGTACTGGTATGTCCCTTGAAATATGCTGCCCAGCGGGTGCTCGTGAGCCCGCTGGAGTCCCGCGATTGCGGTCGGCAAGGGTAGAACAGGGGAATGCCTTTGTAAACAAGGCATTCCCCTATTCTTCCTATTGACACTGTCAATGATGACCGGTCATCAGTGACGTGTCACATGTAGCCACACCCCCCCAACAGTAAAAATCACTTCCAGTGTCATTTTTACAGTAATCAGTGCATTTTTACAGCACTGATCGCTGTAAAAATGGCAATGGTCCCAAAATGGTGTCAAAAGTGTCCGATGTGTCCGCCATAATGTTGCAGTCCAGATAAAAATCGCTGATCGTCACCATAACTAGTAAAATAAAATAAAAATGCCATAAAACAGCCCCCTATTTTGTAGACGGTATAACTTTTGCGCAAACCAAACGCTTATTCCGATTTTTTTTACCAAAAATATTTAGAAGTAAAAATATGTAGAAGAATATGTATCTGCCTAAACTGTGGAAAAAAAAATTATATTTATATGTTTTTTTGGGGAAATTTATTATAGCATGGAAATTTATTATAGCATAGTGTCAGGAGAGGAATCTCTGATGTTTTCAAAATGGAGGGTCCTGAAGAACCGAGAGCACCAGATTCAAATCCCATTGAGGAAGAGGTGGAAGTATATGACAAACCCCCTGCACAAAGGTACCCACCAGAGAATGAGCACAGCCAAAGGCCGCTGAAAAAACACAGCCAAGGCTGAAATCTGTCCCTTAATGGTGCTTAAGGCAAGTTTCTGATCTACTCCACGCTGTAAAAACAGCAGGACCCTAGAAACCGAATACGTCCGTGGATTGCCACCCCATCTCCTCTCACAAAGATATGTAGACCTTCCAGGTGCGATGGTAGATCATCCAGGAAGAAGATTTCCGTGCCCTCAGCATGGTTGAGATGACCGTGTCGGAAAGACCTCAATACCTGGCTTTCAATAGCCATGCCGTTAAAGCCAGCGACTGTAAAGCAGGATGAAGTATGGGACCTTGAGACAGAAGGTCCTCCGGCATTGGCAGCCGCCAGGGTGCATCCGCCACCAGGCTTACGAGATCAGCGTACCAAGAACGCTGAGGCCAATCCGGAGCGATTAGAGTCATCGTTATCCCTTCGGCCTCCACTCTGCAGAGCAGCCGAGGAAGCAACTTCAATGAGGGAAAGGCATAAAATAGCCGATGCTGACCCCACAGGGCCACCAACGCGTCTTCCCAGGGATCTCTGGACCTGGCCACGAACCTCGACACTTTGCGGTTGGGGCGAGAGGCCAGGAGATCCACGTCCGGTGTGCCCCACCTCCTGAAAAGGAGTTGAAACACCTCCGGATGCAATTACCATTCTTCCTGGTCCAGCATCTGGCGACTCAGGTAGTCTGCCTGCCAGTTTTCTACGCCCGGAATGTAGACGGCCGACAGAGTCGGCGCGCTTCTTTCCGCCCACCGCAGGATGTGAGCGACCTCGGACGCTGCAGCCGAGTGCAGAGTTCCCCCCCTGATGGTTGACATAAGCCACCGCCGTGGCGTTGTCCGACTGGATCCTGATTGGGCAAACTTGCAACCTCCTCGGCCACGAGGAGAGGCATAGCCTGATCGCCCTAAGTTTCAGGACATGGATTGGCAGGCAGGATTCTTCTAGAGTCCATTGACCCTGGGCGTTTCAGCAGGTCTTGAACTGCCCCAAATAGGGCTTCCCGACGAGTCGGTTGTAGCTGGAGGTTGGAGGGAAAAAATATGTTTGGTGGGCAAGATAGAAATTCTATCTTGTACCCTGAAGACCTACTTCGCAAACCCACCGGTCGGGTACCTGAGACGTCCACCGGGTCGCAAATTTGCGAAGACGTCCCCCCACCTGAGAGATGGGTGGGGGGAACCTTCATGCGGATGTAGCTTTGTCTGCAGGTTTGCGAAACCAGGGACGTCTCTGTCCCTGAGCAGGCGATTTATCGGCCTGTGGTCTTTTACCCGCTGTACTGGGCGGACGAAAAAAAACGCTTATGTGCGGTAAAGAAGGGCCCGTGCCTACGGCGTGGGAGCAGTGTGCTCTTACCTCCTGTAGCATCTTTAATTATGTCATCCAGGGAGGCTCCAAAAAGACTGTCGCCTTTAAAGGGCAAATCCATCAGGGCTTTCTTGGAAGATTGGTCGGCGGATTGGTCAGCTAGGGCTACCTCGTTCGGGGAAGCCTGACGTGATTGTAAACCATTGAGCAGCATCTTTGCCCAGTCTGTGAGTGTCTGAGACACCAGGGCCCCAACTATGGTTGGGCGTATCGCCGAACCCACTACCATGTACAGGTTGCGGGTGATCGCCTCAGCTTTCTTGTCCGCAGGGTCTTTGAAGGCGGGAGCCCCCTCCACCGGTATGGTGGTTAGCTTGTTTAATCTGGACACAGGAGGGTCCACTATCGGGGGCGAGGTCCATTTTTTCAAAAAACTCTCTTCAAGAGGGTAACACACCGGCTAGATTTTTAGGGACTGAAAAAAACCTTCTGTGGTTTATCCCACTCCTTGTATAAAAGTTTTTTTTAGTATCTCGCACTGCTGTGATAAGGTCACTTACTAGAGCCCTATCTGCATCCTGAGATACCTCAGAGCCAGGGTCATGAGCGCTAGCTGGACCCGGCTCCGCATCTGAGTTGTCCCCAGAAGATGGCGGGAGGAGGAGGCGCTTTCTAGCCCCTGTTCTCCCACGAGCTGCTTCCATCTTGGCCACGAAGGCATCTAGGATTGCCGACAGAGTTCACCGATACATCGGGTGCAGGGGCATCAATTGCCAGCTCAGGCGTCTGAGGAAAAAGCGTCTGCTTCTGACACCATGCTGTCCACACACCTGACACAGGAACTCCAAAACAAAGT
Organism: Rana temporaria; assembly: GCF_905171775.1. Lineage (NCBI taxonomy): Eukaryota > Metazoa > Chordata > Amphibia > Anura > Ranidae > Rana > Rana temporaria. The sequence goes on from NC_053494.1 coordinate 66,093,657, forward strand.
AACCCACCACTCCTGGCTGCAGCAGAGATGAGGGGTTCCCTCCCAGAGGACTCACCACCCAGGAACCGTAGTAGATGGTTTAGCTAGCAGTGTGTGTGTCTGTTGATCTGTGCTCTCCAAAGCTGGGATCGAAGGCTGTTTGTGGGGCTGCTATTTTCGTCAATCTTTCAGACTGCTCAGTCAGCAGCGTGTATCTGTTCATCTGCTGTTTTTAAATGGTCTGATCCATGGTAAAATGGCCGCCGATCTGACACCAACAGGGCGTGGGCCACAAAAGCATGGCCGCCAGCCTAGATGGATCTACAGGAAAATGGCGGCTAGAGGCCTACACAGCGCGGCTACAGGAACGATCGTTCAGGGCACCGCTGTATCTGGGAGCCTGGAGAAAAAATGCTGAGGCCGCCGAGCGGCCGTTTTAGCAGAAAACCACAGTGTAGCAGAGTAATGCAGCAGTCAGTACACATCAGCAGGAATCACCAGAAAAAATGTCCGCCAAGTGTCGCTAGAGGCCAATACAGATGCGGCTACAAGAACATGGCCTCCAGTGCAAGTAAAGAAATACAGCATGGACACACCAAACATGGCCGCCGACAGAATGGAGCAGGACACACAGGTAAGCAGAATATACACTGATTTAGTGACTTATGGTTCCCCAAGTGAAGCTACCCAGAGGAAACCCTGCCCAGCAGCTAGCTCAGAGAGTCTAAGGAGGGGGGAAGGGAGGGAGGGGAAAAGGGGGATAAGGCCCTTTACTCACCTCTCCAGGGATGTCCAGCTCTGTCATCCTGCCGAAGCAGGGGATTACTACTTACCCTTCCTGAGGGTTGTGCTGGAAGCATCCTAGACAAACCACTGCTGCGACTCGGCCCTATAGACCGCTCAAATGCGTGCCCTGGAGCGTCTAGCTCACCGGCCACCTGTAGAGCGATGGGCATGTCGTTGACGACCCAGTGCGTAACTATGGTCGGCACACGCTCGATGGCCAAAACTGTGGGGGACTACAAGGATCTGGGATCCAGCCTGTCGCCCAGTCGGCAGTTGATCGAAGATCACAGGAAAAAAATCTATCAAATAATAAAACCAAAAATCCAAAGTAGATTTGAAATAAAGCCTCCAGGCCTATGCATCTGAAGGTAGCCATGTCTTCTCCTTAACTAGGCAGGAAAAACGTAATTGCTTGGTTCAGGCTGAGGGGATATAGCCAGTAGGACCACCCCCTGGGCGGGGCTGTTCAGTTTTGAAGTTAACACTTTCTGCCTAGTCAATACTAAAGGAAGGCCAATACCCACTTTTTCAAGATTAAGGCTGTGTCCGTCCATGAACGAAAGAGAAAAGCCATTGAGGGCCTTGAGGTCCAAGATTGTAGTACCAAAGAAGGACGGAATCCGTCCAAACAGATTCGAATAGAATCCCTGAAACCTTTCCTCCAGTGGCACAGGTAAAATTACCCCGCACCTGAGCAAGTCTTGTACTGCTCCCATTAAGGCAGACCAACGAGCCGGAAGGAGAGGAAGATTTGAGGGAAAGAATCTGTTTGACGGACAAGAAAGAAACTAGCTTGTACCCCAAAGTGACCACCTCGCAGAACCACTGGTCGGAGAGCAGGGAGGTCCACCGAGCTACAAACCCGCAAAGCCGTCCCCCCACCCTTGAGTTGGGCAGGGTCAAAACTTCATGCAGTAGCAGGCTTGTTAGGCTTGCGCACCAAGGAAAGCTTCCCCCAGCTGGACCTTTGTCAGTCTGGGAGGATCTGCCGGCTGACGAAAATACTGCTTCTGTGTGGAATAGGAGGGCCCCGACTTACGACGCGACTCCTTCCCCTTAGAGGAAGGAGGGAGAAGTGTGCTCTTACCTCCAGTAATATCCTTAATAATGTCGTCCAGGGAGGTACCAAAAAGCCTTCCATCTTTGAAGGGCAAATCAACCAAAGCTTTTTTGGAAGCTTGGTCAGCGGACCAGCATTTCAGACAAATCAGTCCGGGTTACCCAGGGGATCACCACCCAGGCGTCGTTGCCCGCCGTCTGTCTGTACACAGCGTGTGTGTGAGGAAAACTGAGGTGATTGTGCTGCGCGCCGTTCAGGAAGCCAGTGCTAGAGGCCAAAACCCACTTCCAAATGGCCACCAGACACCTCAGAGAAAAGGGTACGGACCACAAAAAAATAGGATTTTTTGTACTCACCGTAAAATCCTTTTCTCTGAAGTCCATGGACGGACACAGCTCCTTAAATCTTGACAAGTGGGTTATGTTCCCTGTTTACAGGAGAGGACTAGGCAGAAACATGTTAAATAGTTAAATACATGTTACATTAACAGAGTTGAACAGCCCCGCCCAGGGGGCGGTCCCTCCAGACATAACCCTCCTCACTGCAGCTTGCAGCCTCAGTTCGTAACAAGCAGTACAAACCTAAAAAGGAGGGGTGGGAGCTGTGTCCGTCCATGGACTTCAGAGAAAAGGATTTTACGGTGAGTACAAAAAATCCTATTTTCTCTTATCGTCCATGGACGGACACAGCTCCTTAAATCTTGACAAGTGGGACGTCCCCAAGCAGTGTCAAAAAACGAGGGGTGGGAAATATATCAGTAAAAACTATTTTTAACTTCACCCCAAAACAAGCAGAGCTCCTCAACGGAGGAGGTGCAACTTTAAACAGCCGCCGGCAAAAACTAGCGGCTGAAAAAAACATCATAAGATGCACTCACAGCAACCATGTAAATTCTGGAAAAAGCGTGAACGGACGAGCAAATCGCCGCCTCGCACACCTGTGAGACCGACGCATGATGTCGGAAAAAATTAAAAACCCCAGGAAGCACCAATTGCCCTGGTCGAAAGTGCCGTGACCGGAAAGGGGGGCCCGCCCATTAGGAGCATAGGCCTGTATGATGGCCTGCCTGATCCACCGAGAAATGGTGGTCGACGAGACCGCCAGGCCCTTTTGTGGACCAGACATCGACACAAAAGAGAGTCAGAAGCTCCGAAATGGAGCTGTAGTAGGCTGGTATACCCGCAAAGCGCGTACCACGGCTAAAGTATGAAAGGCCGAAAACCTCCTTCGGAAGAAGGGAAGGTCGCGGGCGCACCATCACCTAATCCTTATGGGGGGGATCAAGCATGGTGGCTTGCAAGACCGCCAACTCAGAAACCCCTCTAACAGAGGTAAAGGCCACTAAAGGGGCCACCTTCTGAGATAGTGTCAAGAGAAAATCTCTCTGATGTTTCCAAAAGGAAGGTTCCTGAAGAACCGAGAGCACCAGAGTCAAAACTCATGGGGGAAGAGATGGGCCAAGAGGGGAAAGTATATGACAAACCCCTTGCACACAAAAAAAGGGGACCCACCAGGGAACGGGCCGCAAAAAGGCCACTAAAAGAACACAGCCAAGGCTGAAATCTGCCCCCAAACGGTGCTTTAAGCAATTTTTAGATCCAATCCAAGCTTTAAAAACAGCAGGACCCTGGACACCGAGAGTATGCCCGTGGACGTCACTCCATCCCTTTGCACCAAGAGAGGTGCGACGGTAGATCCTCCGGAAGAAGACTACGGTGCCCTGTTGAGATGACCGAGTCAGACAGACCCTGGTCACCTAAAGTCTGGCTTCCAATAACCATGTTGAGCAAGTCAGTGACTGTACAACAGGAGGAAGTATGGGACCTTGAGACAGGAACCTCCTGCCCTGGCAATCGCCAGGGTGCCTCCGCTACCAGGCGCCCAATATCAGCGTACCAAGGACGCCAAGGTCAATCTGGAGCGATTAGAATCATCGGGGTCTCCTCAGCATCCACTCTGTGGAGCGGCCGAGGAAGCAACTACCATGGAGGAATGGCAAAAAATTACCGATACAGACAACACAGGGCCACCAGCGCGACTGACGCGTCTGTACAAGATCACTAGACCTGGCCGCTAACTTTGACACCCTTGCGGCGGAGACAAGCTGCCAGGAGATCCATGCCATGTGAGGCTCACCTCCTGCAAGGGAGCCGAAACACCCCAAGCACAAAGACCAGTCGCCCTGGTCCAGCATCTGGCGACTCCAGTAGTGCGCCTGCCGGCATACCTGATGGTAGACTGAAGCCACGGCCGTGGCATTGTCCGGCTGAAACCAGATCGGTCGACCACAAGGAGAAGCATAGCCTGATCGGCTAAAATAGTAGGACAATGAACAGTAGACAGCACCTGGTATTCCCAGGCGGTCTCCCACCAGGCACTAGCCAGGCCCGACACTGGCTAGCTACCGAGACCAGACACATTCAAGGAGGTGTGGTCATAGGTCCACGCAAGTCCAGCGACTCAGGGCCGACTGGACCCCCCAGTTTTGTGAACCTCCAGGTTCACAACCCGTGAGCTGGCATCCGTCGTAAACACCGACCACTGGAAGGAAGGAACAACTTCCCGGACCGAAGAGTCGGGAATCTCTGTCACCAACTCAGAGAGACTCTGACTAGGTGGCGCACAGGAATCTAATGATTTCAGAGACAAGAGATTTTTACCACCTGGACAGTAGTTCCCCTGGAAAACCAGGGTGTGGAACTGGGCATACAGTACCACCTTGAAGGAGGCTACCCACAGACCCCGAACCAGCAGGCGCCCGGAGAGAAGACCGATTGCGTGATGCCAATACCTTCACCGCAGACTGAAGAGTCTGCAATTTCTCCAGGGGAAGAAGGACCTTTGCCACTGAGGAGTCTGGATCAACACTAGATACTCCAACGCTGAGTCGGAACCTAGCATGCCCATGATTTGAACCGTGGGTCGCACACATGGAGGGCAGGCTTGCTGCCACTGAGCTACACTTTTTGGCCTAAACGTTTAACATCCACCCGAATCTTCGGAGGGTCTGAATGGGAATAACCCATTCACTAGGTCGGAGACAGAAGCTGCTCTCAGAAGAAAGTCGTCCAAGTAGCCAATGAGGCAAAGCCTCGCTGTCCCAACAAAATTCAAATAAGTGCGAGCTCCTAGCTGAAAACCCATGGTGCCGACGCCAGATCAAAAGGGAGGGCCACAGGCTGACAGAGACCCTTCTCTCATCACGAAGCACAGAAAAAAAAAAAAAAACTGTGACATGTGCAAAACGGGACATGTATGTATGCGTCCCTGATGTCCGAGGACGTCAGGACATCCCCCGGATGAAGCGCCCACCGAACAAATGGATTCCATGCGGAACTACCCGACGTTCACAAAGGTATTTAGGGCCCGAGGCCCATAGAAAACCCCAAAACTCTCGTCCTGCAGGAAAGGTAAAATTACCTCGCAGCTTTGCAAATCCCACACTGCCCAAGGCAGACCGACGGGCCGGGAGAGGAAGACACAAGGACAGAACTTTGTTCTGTGGATAGGAGGAAACCCTATCTAGTACTCCGAAGAGACCACCTCGCAGACCCACTAGTCGGAGAGCAGGGAGGTTTCACTGAATTGTGAACCTGCAAGCCGCCCCTGCCACCTAGAGACAGGGGGGGAAGGCTATATACATTGGCAGGATTTGGGTGCCGGCGTGATCGGCTTATGCACCCAGGGACAGATTAGTCCCCCAGCTGGGCCTTTGACGGCCTGGGAGGGTTGCCCCTAAATAATACACACACATAGTGTGTATGTATATTATGTAGGTGTATGCACACATGTCTTTGGAGGAAACCGGAGTACCCGGAGGAAACCCACGCAGACACAGGGAGCGACAATGCAAGCTCCAGGCAGATTGGCGTCAGTGTGCAGATTCGAACCAATGACTCTTTTGCTGCCAAGTACTGGAGTTAAGCACTACACCACCGTGTGCATAAAACCATTCTGAAACAGACACCCTGGATAACAAGGGCGCAGCATTCAATAAGGAATCACAGACCTATATGAGGCCCTGGACCAGCTGGTCCGCTAGGCTAATAACCTCAGGAGAGAGTCGGTGCTCCTCCACTGTCTGGTGCAAAATGCTCACTCTGTGAGTTGTATACAGCACTAGGGGGTCAGGACTACTCCAGGATGGCCGAGCGTTCAGAACGCGGCCACAGGAAAAAGGCCGGCACAATGTAAGCTGCGCCATAGCGCGGCTACGACAAAATGGGCGCCAATGGGAGTATTCAATGTAATTGAAAAACCTCCCAAAAAATGGCGCCAGCGTCGACTGAGACCCCAGTGTAGTGGCCACAATAGGCCCGCAAGCCAGACCCCAGCATGGTAAACATGGAACGGGTCAGTACTTCGGATCTTCTATCAGTCAGATCCATACATGTGGGGGTTCCCGCCCGGCGGTGAGGGACTACAAAAGCCCTCAGCGGCTTTTCTCATTCCGCATCTCAGAAATTATCAAAGAAGGGCACAGAAGGAAAAAACCTACACAGCGGTCTGATTTGTGTGATCCAAAAAAGACCGAGCCCTCGGCGGAAACCCAGCTGCACTATGCAGCTTAGGAGAGTCCCTTGCAGCAGTAAAAAGCGCACCCATAAATGCCTTATTCTGCTTTTTTTTAACTAGGTACCTGGTCCATGGCTCCATAACAGAGCATTCCCCAGGGGATAACGGGGGAAGGGGGCACTCTTTTACCGCCCGCCCGCAGTCCACCCCCACCCTGGCACAAACTGTGTCCAGGACTAACAATAAAAACTCTGTGGGAATCCCAGGTGCTAACACCTGCTGCCACCACCAGCATGTAGGGGAAGGACCCAGATACTGACTCCAATATTTACATAGTGTGTATTATAATATGCACACCTGTCCATACAAATAGACAAAAGCTCCTAGAGCCCTATTCAGGGCCTCTCACCCACTTGCTGCGCTGACCAGGGGTAACCAGGGGACTCCCTCAGGAGGAGACTGCCCAGCGCTGCCTGTGAGGAAAAGAACCGTGAGGTAACTTTTGCAGGGACCTGTGTTTAAACAGGAAAAGCCTCCTAGGGCTTTTTTATTTAAGGATAAGACACAGATACAACATAAAAAGCAAAACCGTTACAGGTGTCACCAATCAGTCAGCGTCTGCTGAAGTATAATCATAAACATCTGTGCTCACCACAGGGCTTTTTACCTCACAGGAAAGCCCAATACAAAAAGAAAAAACACAGGCCAGATAACACAGTCCCCTCAGGAAGGCCCCCTCCCCCCTGACAGCGGCAATGTTAGCAATGCAGCAAGGGAAAGGAGCAGGGAAGTAAGGGGAAGGGACCCCCGAACCCCAGGAATGCCCAGCCGTACCAACCCACCGAAGCAGGAGGTACTGTACTTACCCGTCCAAGCGAGGACTCGCTGACGCATTCCTGACAGAACTACAACCGAAATGGAGGTAGCTGTCGGCCCGGTCCACTGTGAGTGAGACAACACCACAGCCCAGTCATATGTGGACCTCGGAGCAAAGCTCACCGGCCACCCCAGGAGTCATGGGGTATGGCGTGGCAGACCAAGCCTCTTTGCAAAGGTGTGCCCACGCTTGCTGGTCGGACTGAGTAGACTACAAGGATCTATATTATCCAGCCTGTCTCTCAGCCGACAGTTGAAAGAAGATTCTTCAAGAAAAAGTAAAATAAAATAAAATTTCTCCTCAGGGCGCTGGGCCCAAAGGGAGCCATACGTCCTTCTCCTTTGCTAGGCAGAACGAAACTGAGGCTGCATGCTGCAGTGAGGAGGGTTATGTCTGGAGGGACCGCCCCCTGGGCGGGGCTGTTCAACTCTGTTAATGTAACATGTATTTAACTATTTAACATGTTTCTGCCTAGTCCTCTCCTGTAAACAGGGAACATAACCCACTTGTCAAGATTTAAGGAGCTGTGTCCGTCCATGGACGATAAGAGAAAAATGGCCGCCCGCAATGACAGGCCTACAACTAAGTAGTATGGAGTAGCTGTAGGCCCGGTCCACTGTGAGTGAGACCGCAGCAGCCCAGTCATATGTGGACCCTGGAGCATATGCTCACCGGCCACCCCTGGAGCCATGGGGCATGTCATGGCCGACCCAGCGTGTAGATAAGGTCTGCTCACGCTCGATGGCTGGACTGGGGGGGGACTACAAGGATCTATAATATCCAGCCGGTCACCCAGCCGGCAGTTGATAGAAGAATCAAAAAAAAAAAAAAAAAGTTTTTCCAGGACTCTGGGCCCAAAGGGAGCCAGGTCCTACTCCTCTACTAGGTAGAAAAAAACTGAGCTGCTGGCTGCAGGATGAGGGGTTAAGACCGGTGGGACCGCCCCTTGGGCGGGGCTGTTCAACTCTGTTAAAGTTACATGTATTTAAATATCTAACATGTCTGCCTGGTCCTCTCTTAATAGACGGAACATAACCCACTCACGATTTAAGGAGCCGTGTCCGACCATAAACGAAAAGAGAAATTGCATTTTTTCAAAAAAATAGCGCAAAAAATACAAAAATCGCAGAGGTGATCAAATACCACCAAAATAAAGCTCTATTTGTGGGAAAAATAGGACGTCAATTTTGTTTGGGAGCTGAGTCGCATGACTGCGCAATTGTCAGTTAAAGCGACGCAGTGCCGAATCGCAAAAAGTGGCCTGGTCGTTGACCACCAAAATGGTCCGGGGCTGAAGCAGTTAAGCAGTACTCACAGTACGCCCTCTACAGGAAACACAAAATCAGATACAATTTAAAAGGCCCCTCCCTTTCCTCTGACTTTCAGTTGTTTAGAAGATCAAGTAAACCTCCACCAAAGTGCACTCGGCAGAGGAAAAACACAAAAAATAACACACCACCATCAGGTGAAAGAAAAATAGGGTGGGAATATAGACGCTGTCCTGGAAGGTTCCTGGAAATACCGTTACCGGCAAGTCCAATGGGGGTTTTCCCCCCTTACCTTCCAGGACAGCTACTTAAAAGGATAAGCAAGATACTATACCTTAGGGAGGGACAACAGCCTGAAGCACTTTCCTACTAAAGGAGAGGTCCTGGCTGGAAAGCATCTCAACTCTAATGTTTGTCAAATGCATGAGAGGAGGACCAGACGGCAGCTTTAGAAATTTCTTCCCATGATGCCCCCGCTCTTTCTGCCCATGACGTAGCCATGGATCTTGTTGAATGAGCCCCAATTCTAGAAGGAGGACTACGACCTGACGCTTTGTAAGCTTCACAAATAGCTTCCCTAATCTATCTAGCCATAGAGCTTTTGGACTCTTTGGATCCCTTTTTGGGATTTGAATAATACTAACAGCTGGGAGGAACTCCTAAACCCGCTGGATTTCTCCAAGTAAAGCAGCAGACATCTCTTTACGTATAAAAAACGAAATCTTTCCTCTTCCGCATTCTTGGGAGAGGAACAAAAACTAGGAAGGACTACTTCCTGGGACCTATGAAAGTTAGAAGAAACTTTGGTAGTGATCAGACTTGATCACTACCCTGTCCTCTAAAATCCTCAGGAAGGGATCTTTACAGGAAAGGGACTGCAGATCAGAAATCCTTTCTTCCTGATGTAATAGCCAAAAGGAAGGAAATCTTCAAGGAAATATGTTTCAGGGAAGCTTCATGCTAAGGGTCAAACGGAGCCCTTGTTAGAGCTTAAGCATTAATGACAGATCCCAAGGAGGCACATGTTTGACGATCCTGGGAGCATGTCTAGATCTGGCTGAAAGGAACCTCCTGACTAAAGGATCTTCCACTAGCCTTTTGCTGAAAATACAGACAGGGTCGCAACCTGAACCCCAAGGGTGCGGACAGATAAACCTTTATCCACTCCCTTGTGTAAAAAATCTAGAACACAGGGAGTAGAAAAAGAATCTAAACCGGATTTCCTTTGCCAGGAATAAAACGTTTTCCAAACGTTCCCATAGATTCTAGTTACCAACTTGTGGCTGTCCAGGATAGTTTGAATAACTGTCTCTAAACACCCTTTCAACTGTAAAATGCGCCGCTCAGCCTCCAAGCCGTCAAATGGAAGGTCTGAGGGTTTGGATGCAATACTGGTCCCTGATGGAGTAGATCCTTTCGCTCTGGCAGGGGCCAGGGAAGATCCACAGAGGGTCTTCAGAGAGGTAAACCAACTCAGAACCACTTCTGCCCGATCCTGAATAATTTTCCGAACTACCAGAGGTAAGAGGGGAAAAGGAGGGAAGGCGTAGGCCAGAGCGAAATCCCACGGGAAGGAGAGAGCATCCGTCCCTATAGACACTGTCTCTCTCTCCAGTGAGAAAAACGCCATCAGTTTTCAGTTGAGACTGGAGGCAAAAAGATCCACTGCAAGAAGATCCCATCTTAGCACAATCTCCTGGAACGTGCTTTGATGTAACTCCCAACAGCTGGAAATTACGCTCACCCTGCTCAGATAGTCTACTAGCGTGTTCTCTGAACCCCTGGTGTGGACTGCTCTGATCGAGGTGATATTGATTTTCGCCCAGGAAAGAATCTGCTGCGATAGCGTTAGGAGTGACTCGGAACGAGTGCCCCCTTGCTTGTTCAGGTATGCCACTGTCGTGGCATTGTCTGAAAACACCAACAGGTCTTTTGAACTGAGCCTCTCCTGCAGAGCCAAGAGAGCTTTCCCTACAGCTAGTAGTTCCCTGAAATTTGAGGAGCGGTCTGCCTCCTCCGGCGACCAAGTTCCCTGGACCTGTCAGCCCAGGGAATGCGCACCCCAGCCCCACAGACTGGCATATGTGGTAACCTTCACTGGAGCATGTTGCGCCCAGTTCTTCCCTCCCTGCAGGTGTTCCCGCTGCTCCCACCAGGGGAGATTGAGAGAATCCTCCCTTGGAAGTTGAACTAGTTGATCCAGAGAATCCTTCCTGCGATCCCAATGGAGTAAGAGAAAGACCTGAAGGGGTCTGGAGTGTAATTGGGCCCAGGGAACTCTTGGGATGGCTGCGGTCATAAAACCTAATAACTGCACGCCTAGAAGTTTCAAAATGTTCTCTTCGGGAAGAAAAATTTCCTGAGCAACAGAGTCTATTAGATAACCAAGAAAAAGTATGTTCTGGGAGGGTACCAGACAAGACTTCCATTGGTCGACTTTCCACCATAGATGCTGAAAGGTCCGCAGAACCAACTGCAGATCCCGGATAAGGGATTCTTTGTCTCGGGCAAAGATCAGAAAATCATCCAGATATGGAACGATTGATACACTTTGTATCCGAAAAAAGGCCATGATCTTTGTAAAAATCCTGGGCGCTGCTGAGAGACCTAAAGGGAGGGCATTGAACTGCCAATGACTCGGCCCGTTGTCCATGAGAGTTGCAAATCTGAGAAACTTATGGTAGTTCTAGCAGATTGGAACATGAAGATAAGCGTCCTGAAGATCCAGGGTAACCATGAATACCTCTGGCCATAATAGATTCCTTACAGAGTAAATGTTTTCCATCCAGAAACGTCTGTAGAGAATATACTTGTTCAGGACGCTCAAATTAATGACCATCCGGAAGCCCCCGGAGGCTTTCTGAACCAGAAAGACATGGGAATAAAATCCCTGGAATTTTTGATTTTCCGGGACAGGGGAAATGACCCCTTCTGTTTCCCACATGGAAACTAGATTCAACATGGCTTGCCATCTCTCTTGGTTTCTCGGCAGATGAGTAAGAAAAAATCTCTGGGGTGGATGATTTTTGAATTCCAACCTGTAACCCCTTTCCAAGGTTTGAAAGATAAAGGAATTGTCGGAAATCTTTTACCATGTCTTGACGAAGTGGGACAACCTTCCCCCTACCCCTATCCTGGCGTCACTGGGGACTTTTGGAAGGGGCTGAAGCAGTAAAGAGAATCCCCTTTTTCTGCTCATCTTTTTTAAAAGACCACTTTTTCTTTGCCTGTTGGTTCCAAAATTAGCTTTGTTTTGGAAACCACGAAAAGTCTTCTTATTCTGTGGCTTATTCTTTTGAGAAGACGGGAACCGTTCACTCTTCTCAGAGGAACGAGCTAGGACCTCCACCAAGGAGGAACCGAATAAGAACTTGACTTCAAAGGGAATGGCGCAGAGTTTGTTCTTGGAGACCAGGTCCCCCTCCCAAGACAAGCCAGATTGCTTGTCTGGCTAAATTAATGAGTGCAGAAGAACTTGCTGTAGCTTTTCACAGAGGATGCAGCTGCATCAGCCAAGAAGGCTACTGCTTTAGCAATGAGTGGGGACTCCCTAATCTCCTCTTTGGGGGTGTCAGACGAAAGGAGCTCGTCCAGACACTGAACCCAGACATTTAAATTAATAGCCACACAGGCAGATGCTACAACTGGACCCAAGGATAAAGCTGAAGCTGAAGGCCTTACATAGCAAAGAATCAGCCTTCCTATCCATTTGCTCCTTCAGGACCCCTGAATCTTCAAAGGACAGGTCTGACTTCTTAAAAACATGAGACATAGGGGCATCTAGCTTCGGACATTTAAAGTAAGTATCTTTATTTCAGATTAAAAAAGGAAATCTTTTGTGCCCTTTATATTGGAACACTCTCCTTTTTGGATCTTTCCATTCTGACAGAATCATATACTTTTTTTAGCTGAAATGACTGTTTACAGGGTATAGAGACATAATAGTTAACTGATTCCCTTTAAAAATGATTAAAAATAGATAAATACTGGGGGGCGTGGCCTGACTGGCAATGGAGTAGGAAGCAGGGCGCCGGAGCTCCTCTCGCCGAATCTCCTGATACAAGGCCTGAGACAGCCGTTGGGGTTGAAAAGTGCCCACGATACAGCTAACCGTCTGCGGGACCGGAACGGAGAATGTCCCCGCCGAAAAAGTCGTCCGCAGCGGCGGAAAAGCTGGCCAAATACAGACATGGAGGAGAGGAGGAACAGGCCAAAGATGGCGCCGACGAACCTCCGGGAGAAGGGCGCCATGCGGAAAACACATCAAAGGTGTTGGAGGCTAAAGCCACGCTGCAAAGCACGCTTACAGCCAAGATCGATGAGGTAAAGATAGATATCTACCTCATGAGACAGGACCTGTCCACGGTCAGAGAGCGGGGAGGATGCACCGATTCCCCTGCAAGAAGCAACAGATGACATGCAGCAGCAGATACGGCAACTCCATGCCCATCAGGATGAAATGGAGAACAGGCTCCGCCGCTGTAATTTGCGGTTTATAGGACTTCCTGAGAGAGCTGAGGGCAGGGAACCAGCAGAGTTCCTGGAGAATCTCCTTATAGGAGAATATGGGAGAGAAGCATTCTCAGTGATGTTTGCGGTGGAGTGGGCGCACCGAACACCTGAGGGAGCACCCCCCCGTACATTTATTGCTAAATTCCTGAACTTCAGAGACAGGGATAAAATTATGCGCCTGTCAAGAGAAAAGGGGAATATGAAGATGGGCAATGGCCACGTGGCGGTGTTCCCGGACTTTTCCAATGAAGTGCAAAAGAAACGAGCGCAATACCAGGATGTGAAGCGTCGCTTGAGAGTGCTGCACCTCAAGTATGCCATGTTATTCCCAGCAAGGCTCAGAGTGGAAGAAGATGGAAGGGCGCAGTTCTTTGACACCCCAGCCGCAGCTGCAGCGTGGCTGGACCGCAAGGGAAGGCAGGAATGAACCCTGCTAAGATGAACCGTGAGTACGGTTTCCTGGAGACCGTTGGGGATATCTGTTTCCCCCCCCTTTTTTTTCCCTTCTTTATTTGTCAGGGGCCTGAGAACTTGGGGCCTAGACGAAGAGGAGAGCGAGATGGGGTCCCGGACCCCCCGGGTACTGTGGATGGGACTCTAAAGTTTATTTTGCTTTGCACCAGTTATACTTGTCCCGAACCCCTCGGTCTCCATCAGGAATCCCCCCCCCTATTTATCCTACATCTACCCCACTCCTGGCTCGGCCCTCGCCCCGGACTCACGGGCCGTCAGGACCTGTGCTTTCAACAAGCTCCTGCTGAATTCTGCTGCGAGCGGTGGGCCGTGGCTGGGGAGGAAACGGCCGAATGCAGAACTAGGGGGGGCTCAGAAGATGTTGGGACAGACCTTGATTTCACATATGTTCTCCCTCCTTATGGGGGGTTTGTTTTACTACCATCATACCTACTTCTATACTTTTCTGTTTTTTCATTATACCTGCGGACGAACAATGGATCCGGTGAGGTCATGCTGGAAGTGGTGGGGAGGGCTCAATGTGTTATACACTGGCGAGCGGGAGGAGCAAGGCCCCAAATTTTGTTTTATATGTTTTTCTCTTCGCTCCTCTTATCGGAATGCAGGGGCCTCATTCCCCTTTTTTTCATCATCATGGGGATGTTAACTTTCCCTGGCTCCGATACCATGTGTTGCTCAGTGAATAATCGCCCCCACGTAACAAATTGGTTTTGTGATGTAAAGTTTTTCATAGACTACAAGATATGTGCCTCCAGTCAGGATCACCTGCTGGAAGATATGATTAGATTCTATTTTTTGTTGGATACACGGTTGAGGGATCAAATGCTCACACCAGGTTGGGGAGGTGATGGGCTGGGAGGGGGGAGGGGGAGGTAAGTTGGCAGGGTCACCGTTGTGACCCGCATATGTTTCGGAGATGTAAGGAATGTTATAGAGATGTAAGGGGTCGTGTACATGATGCTATACTGAGAAAGGGAAACCCGTATGTAGGTAGATTAATGTGCTTAATGTATTCCTATGCTACCCTGCTGGTCCGACGGTACACTATACACCTAGTGACGCCATGACGTCTATTAAATTTCTAACGTGGAACGTTAGGGGGGTGAGAAATAAAATTAAGCGAACTGCAGCCCTGGCCTATTTGAAAGCACAGAAGGCGAATATAATGGCACTGACTGAAACGCATGTCACAAGTCATCTGCAGGCCGCACTGAAGCGCCCATGGATTGGCTGGGCGTATCACAGCACGCATACCAGCTTCTCCAGGGGGGTTTCGTTACTGGTAACTAAGGCCACCCCGTTTGAGCTACTATCACTGGAATCGGATCAGCAGGGGAAATATGTATTTGTACATGCTCGTGTGGGAGGAATTAATATGCTGTTAATAGTATGCTACATCCCCCCCCCCCATACAGCTCGGAAGTCGTCACGATGGGCTTGGCTTTTATGGCTAAGCACCCGACGGTACCGGCTGTGTGGATGGGGGATTTTAACATGACCATGGATCCTTTCATGGATAGACCGACACGGGCGGGAGGAGATCCGGGGGGGGCCCAGACTGAGCAGGCTGGGCCGCCTGGTGAAGGAATTCGCCCTGACGGACGTATGGAGGCAAAGAAACCCAGAGACTAGAGCATACACATGCCACTCCACCAGCCACGCCACAATGTCTTGTATTGATTACATCCTAGTGTCAGCATCCCTTATGCCCAGGGTGGGGGGGGGGGTTGGGTCATTCACCATGTTGGATGCAGTTGTCATTGTTGGGGGAGGCCCCTAAGAGGGTGTGGAGACTAAACCCGTTCTGGCTGAAAGCCCTGCAAGATCATGACAGTATCGAGCGAGAGTTAAAGTTCTTTTTTTCAGAAGACCAGGACCCCTCAACGCTAAACTCCCAGTGGGACGTATTTAAAATGCACGCGAGTAGGGTGCTGGATACCAGAATCAAAAGACTTAAACTTTCCTCCCAGATAATAGTGAGTGAATCGGAAGGAGTACTGCGGAAGCTAGAGGAAACCTTTAATGCACAGCCCACCCCAGAGAACCTTGATAAGGTTAAGGTACAAGCCAGAGTTGTAACACAGCTACATATGGAGAAAGCCAAACAGCGTGTCTTTTTCTGTAAAACACGGGTCTACGAACATGGGGAAAAGGCTGGGAAGATGCTGGCCTACTTGGCACATCTGGAAGACAGACCACCTGTGGTGGTGTCCCTGGCTGAGCCGGATGGCTCATTGGTCACGGACCCCCCACAGGTGGCGGACAGGTTTATGCGATTTTATAGAGACTTCTATAGCTCCCAATGTCACCACACACCGGGGGAAGTACGGGACTATCTACATGCGTTGCAGTTCCCAAAGCTGAGAGTAGAGCAGGTGCAGCAGCTTGAAGCCCCTATCACTGCACAGGATGTTGCAAATGCGATATCACAACTAGCCAAGTCCAAGGCCCCAGGGCTGGATGGTTTACCACTGGAGTTCTATGCCACTTATTCAGAAGTACTGGTGCCCAAACTAAGGGATGTATTTCAATCCAGTTTTGACTCGGGTGTCCTACCCATGTCTATGCAGGAGGCCCAGATAATAGTCCTTCCCAAACCGGGTAAGGATCACAGATATCCCGAAGCTTACAGGCCCATATCTTTGTTGCCGGTGGACATCAAGATATTGGCCAAGATATTGGCCTCCAGGTTAAATGTAGTGATTCTTTCCCTGATACACCCGGACCAGACCGGGTTTATGCCGGGTAAGAATATGGCCATGAATATTAGGAGACTGTTCATGAATATACAGGTGCAGCATGACAACGTAGGGACCAGGGTGGTGGTGTCCTTGGATACAGCCAAGGCCTTCGACTCTGTCGAGTGGCTGTATCTTTGGGAATGCCTAAGGTGCTATGGATTCGGCCCGAATTTTATTAAGTGGGTTCAGCTTTTGTACCAGACGCCCAAGGCCAGGATTTTTGTCAACGGGTGGCTGTCGGAACAGATTGCATTGGAGCGGGGCACGAGACAGGGTTGTCCCCTGTCGCCACTACTATATGCACTGGTGGCAGAACCGCTAGCTATTCCAATTAGGGCAAGTCCGGACGTGATAGGCCTCAGAAAAGGAGATGCATGGGAAAAGATTGGATTATACGCAGATGACACTGTCCTATATTTGGCAGATCAGGGACCATCGCTGAGTGCAGCCCTGCTTATTATAGAAGAGGCAGGTAAATATTCGGGGTTGAAGATTAATTGGGACAAGTCCCGTATCCTCCCACTGGACCACTTCCCCCCGCCGGCTTTGTTCCCGGAATTGCCCTTACAGAGGGTGGCAGAGATTAAATACCTAGGGGTTAGCGTGACCAGAAATCTCAAGGAGTATGTCCCTCTGAATGTAGAACCCCTGTTTGCCATTATTAAAGCTCGAACACAAGCGTGGGCCAGGCTACCCCTGGGAGTGATGGGTAGAATAAATCTAGTGAAAATTTTCTTGCTGCCCAAAATTCTATATATGGTATGGCATGCCCCACTGTACATACCTCTAAAAGTGTTTAAACAGATGGAAGCAATCCTAAATTCATTCGTGTGGGGTTCGAGTCGACATAAATTGGCGTGGCATATACTTAAAAACCCTACCATGGAGGGGGGATGCTCCCTTCCGGATATACAAGATTACTACATTGCATCGCAATTATCCCATGTCTACCATTTTAATACTTCAGAAGCGCAAAGGCATAGGTCATTAGTATGTAATAGACCGGGCAGCACCCTTCATACTCCGGTACAAGCAATATTCAGGACGGGACATGGGGGGTGTAGGTCTGCGCACTTCGGGGCGGATATGCTAACGCACCAACAAAAAATCTGGGACATAGCCCTTAAAAAGATGGACAGGACACATGTGCACTCTCATACACCATTGTGGAGAAATGGAAGTCTTCCCGAATTGGGAATGGTACCGGACCCGGGGTTATGGGCGGCATATGGCATACTCTTTCTGTCCCAGGTCTTAACGGCATCAGGACCTAAATCCTTCTCAAACCTTAGGGAGGAATTTTCCCTTCCACCACAATTTATTTTTCGGTATCTGCAGCTTCGGCACGCACTTAGAACACAAATGGAACAGGCTGTTGTAGACTTGAGTAGGCCGCAGGTGCTGGATGTTATCTTCGGGGCTGAGTCAACAAAACTCACATCCAACTTATACTACACTATTAGACTGAAAAGGGTAGGCAAGGTGACACAGACGGCAAAGACAAAATGGGAACAGGACCTGGGCCAGATAGATGACATTGACTGGGGAGAAATACTAGAGGGAGTGAAGACCTCATCCCCTAAACTATCGGACAGACTAACACAGCTATATGTAATTCACCGTGCATATCTGACGCCCGCGAGACTGGCGAAATTTCAACCCACACGGAGTACGGCCTGCCCCAGGTGTGCCACCGATGCGGCCTCATTCTACCACTTGTTGTGGCACTGCCCTGATGTGCAGGCCTATTGGCTGCAGGTAACACAGTTTCTCCATGACAATATGGGATCACCGGTGGGTATGGACCCCAAATTATGTTTGCTGGGACTGGTCCCCGATGTGGACATAGATAAATACCAGAATATTTTCATTTGTGAAACACTATTCATGGCCAGAAAGGTGGTGGCAAAGGCATGGATGAGGGATAGGGCCCCAACACTGGAGGACTGGAAAAGGGAGGTGAACACCACTCTTCCCTATAGGAAGATGATTTACATTCATAGAGGGCGCCCACAGAAGTTCTCCAGTGTGTGGGACAGGTGGCTGGAGGATGGAGAAACTTGCACGGAATGAGTCTCTGGCAGGTGGTGACGGTATGGAGAAAGAGGGTGGCGAGGGTGAGTTGGCACTCGTGTCGGATATCTGGAGTGTGTAGGGTTTCTTACTATAAGCCTGGGAATGCTGAGCTCATGTACACAGGGAGAGGCGTGAAATGTTATGTGAGCCTGAATTGTACACTGTTTATTTGCACAAGTGTGTCAGATACTGATCAATGTCGATCAACTGCATACCATGTTTGTACCTCTAATTTTTCTACATCTCAATAAACTTGATTTTGAAGTTAAAAAAAAATAGATAAAAACTAATCATATAATGTACCTACAGTTTAGTTTTGTTTTTGCTGTTGTTTCCTGGTTCTCTGATGTACAGAGACAAAGAGCCAATAGAAGGCAGTGATGCTTTGTAAAACGAAACTGGATTGGCGCTGACACACAGTAATCACACCTCCTTGATTAGTCACCACAGTGAGAAATCTCCCAGTACTGTGGTGATCAGGAAAGTGTCCAGAACAGAGAGGAATTACAGCAACATCAAAGCAAAAACGAACAATGAGGACATGAAACCAGGACTGCAGTAAGTTAAAGGAAGCCATTTAGCTAAAAAAAAAAATTCCTTTAAGTGACTGGTGAACCGGAAAAGTCCTTGACTTCCGCCCCTGAAGCCCCCATTTTATTCTGAACAGATTGGATTTGCTGCGGCATCTCAATCTGCTCAGAGGTATAAATTTATTTAAAAAACTCATCAATTTCCTCTGCTGGAAAAAGAAACTTAGGGTTACCTGCCTCCCGCACTGATGTGGAATCCCCATCAGATGAGGAGCTTGGGTTCTCCCCTTCTTCTGGATCTAAGGTATAGTGTGAATCACTGATTTTGGACCGAGGAGGGGGTCTAACTGACGGCTCTTGAGTCCTGGGACCAGAGGAAGAAGGTCCCAGACCCGCTGCCCTGTCACTGAAAGACCGGAAGGACCACCTCCTTCATAGAAGACAATAGCTCTTTAAAAGAGGAAGTCTCTGTACTAGCCCTAGATGGAAAACAATCTTCACAAAAAGTTTTTTATATCCATCAGGCAGCCTGACTCTACAGTTTCCGCATTTCTTTTTCATTTGACTATACTAGAAAAAGAACAGAAACGAGCCATAAGAAAAAAGCAGGCCCATACCAAAAAAAGGATCCCTGCTGCATAATTACAGACAAGGGCTTACCTTAGGGGTAGTATGGGAACCGGAGGCTGACGCTGGTTCCATCTAAGCAGGATGGCTCCCTCCTCAGGCCTATCCTCAAGCTCCATTGGTGAGTGGTGATCTGCCGAAGAGAAAAGGCTGCTGGTCCCAGGCAGCATGTCCTCAGTGTACTGCACCATGGTCCTTATGAGCACAGCGCCGGAAAATGTGTCACGTGACTTGCGGTATAAATTAAAATGTGCTCAATAGTGAATATCTAAATTGAGTCTAAACCATTCACATAGTACAACAAAAAAAGTGAGCAATGTTATTTAACCACTTTCCCACCGCGCTATAGATAAAATACGTCTACATCGCGGTGGAGTTGTTCTGGGACGCCGGTTCCTCCCTCTCCTCTATGTACCATTCGGTACAGTGTGAGAGGAGAGGGGGGGGGGAGCGGGTGGCAGCAGCAGCACTGTGGGCTGGATCTGTGACAATTGCAGTCACAGATCCAGCCATCCATCCCTCCGCAATACCCCTCAATACTTCACAATACCCTCAATACTTCACAATACCCTCAATACTTCACAATACCCCAATACCTTGCAATACGTCGCCTATGGGGATTTTTAACCACTTGACCACTGGGCACGAAAACCCCCTTAATCACCAGACCAATTTTCAGCTTTCGGTGCTCTCACAATTTGAATGACAATTACTCAGTCATACAACATTGTACCCATCTGAAATTGTTGTCCTTTTTTTCCCACAAATAGAGCTTTCTTTTGGTGGTATTTGATCACCTCTGCGGTTTTTATTTTTTGCGCTATAAAAGAAAAAAGACTGAAAATTCTGTAAAAAAAAAAAAAAAAAATCTAGTTTCTGTCATATTAGCAGGTTATTTCTCACACACAGCATATGCATACTACAAATTACACCCCAAAACACATTCTGCTATTCCTCCCGAGTATAGCGATACCACATGTGTGCGACTTTTACACAGCGTGGCCACATAGAGAGGCCCAACATGCAGGGAGCACCATCAGGCGTTCTGGAGCACCCAGGCCAATTCTGACATTTCTCTCCTACATGTAAAAATCATCATTTATTTGCTAAAAAAATTACATAGAAACCCAAAACATTATATATGCTTTTTTTTCAAAGACCCTAGAGAATACAATGGCGGTTGTTGCAACTTTTTATCTTGCACGGTATTTTCGCAGCAATTTTTTGAACGCGTGTTTTTAAAAAAAAAACAGTTTTGTGCTTAAAAAAAAAAAAAACAGTAAAGTTAGCCCAATGTTTTTGCATAATATGAAAGATGAAGTTACGCCGAGTAAATAGATACCCAACATGTCACCCTTCAAAATTGCACACGCTCGTGAAATTGCGCCAAACGTTGCTACTTAAAAATCCCCATAGGCGACGTATTGCAAGGTATTGGAGTATTGAGGGTATTGCGGAGTATTGGGGGGGTATTGCAGAGTATGGGGGGGTATTGCAGAGTATGGGGGGGGGTATTGCAGAGTATGGGGGGGGGTATTGCAGAGTATGGGGGGGTATTGCAGAGTATGGGGGGGGTATTGCAGAGTATGGGGGGGGGTATTGCAGAGTATGGGGGGGGGTATTGCAGAGTATGGGGGGGGGGGGTATTGCAGAGTATGGGGGGGGGTATTGCAGAGTATGGGTGGGTATTGCAGAGTATGGGGGGGTGGGTATTGCAGAGTATGGGTGGGTGGGTATTGCAGAGTATGGGGGGGTGGGTATTGCAGAGTAAAATAAAAAAAATGATGAGTGCAATACTCTGCAATACCCCACCCCATACTCTGCAATACCCCACCCCATACTCTGCAATACCCCACCCCATACTCTGCAATACCCACCCCCCCAGGGTGGGTATTGCAGAGTATGGGGTGGGGTATTGCAGAGTATGGGGTGGGGTATTGCAGAGTATGGGGTGGGGTATTGCAGAGTATTGCACTCATCATTATTTTTATTTTGCAGAGTATTGCGCAGGGATGGCTGGATCTGTGACTGCAATTGTCACAGATCCAGCCCACAGTGCGGCGGCTGCTGCTGCCGCCCGATCCCCCCCCCCTCCCTCTCCTCTCACACTGTACCGAACGGTACAGAGAGGAGAGGGAGGAACCGGCGTCATTACATGACGCCGGTTTGTTTACAAGTGATCGCGCCGTCATTGGACGGCGCGATCACGTGGTAAGGAGCCGCTTCCATTGGCTCCTTACCGCGAGTGCTGTTGCTGCGGGTCCCGTAGACCCGGCGAGCACCGGCGATCGCGTGTGCGCGCCCGCTCGGGCGCGCACAACGCAGTCTCTGGGAGGACGTACATTGACGCCCTCCTAGAGTACAGGAACCGCTCTGTAGCCGTATTTTGGCTATAGGGCGGTTACCAACTGGTTAAGTAGCGAAGTTTGGCGCAATTCCACGAGCGTGTGCAATTTTGAAGGGTGACATGTTAGGTATCTATTTACTCTGCTTAAAGTGGAGTTCCACCCATAAATATAACATTACATCAGTAGTTTTAAAAAAATGTCATTAGTCCTTTAAGAATTTTTTTTTTTTTTTAGATGCCTTCAAAGTGTTGTTGCTAGGCAGAATAGTTAATCTTCCCACTTCCTGCACCTAGGTGCTTAAGCTTCCTAACCTACACCGCACAGACTCCTGGGAATGTAGTGAGTGTAACTTTCCAGGAGTCTGTGCACTCCCCAGTCTCAAAAAATCATGCGACTTGGACAGTACAGGTGCTGAAACCTGATCTGCAAGGCTGAAATCCAGGAAGTCATACAGTCTGGCTTCATGATGCCCACACTTAAGATGGCCCCAGTCAATTTCTATTTTATAAAGTGTCTAAATGCTGTAACAACCTAACAAAGTGGACCTTAGTTTACAGACTAACTTTACTAGAATACATTAAGCTTGTGTATTACAGGGGTATTTATATATAAAAAGTGAAATTGTGGCCGGAACTCCGCTTTAACTTCATCTTTCATATTATGCAAAAACATTGGGCTAACTTTACTTTTTTTTTTTTTTTAAACACAAAACAGTTTTTTTTTTAAAAAACAGGCGTTCAAAAAATTGCTGCGAAAATAACGTGCAAGATAAAAAGCTGCAACAACCGCCATTGTATTCTCTAGGGTCTTTGGAAAAAAAAAAGCATATATAATGTTTTGCAGTTCTATGTAATTTTCTAGCAAATAAATTATGATTTTTACATGTAGGAGAGAAATGTCAGAATTGGCCTGGGTGCTCCAGAACGCCTGATGGTGCTCCCTGCATGTTGGGCCTCTGTATGTGGCCACGCTGTGTAAAAGTCTCACACATCTGGTATCGCCATACTCGGGAGGAATAGCAAAATGTGTTTTGGGGTGAAATTGGTGGTATGCATATGCTGTGTGTGAGAAATAACCTGCTAATGACAGAAACTAGAATTTATTTTTTATTTTTACAGAATTTTCAGTATTTTTTCTTTTATAGCGCAAAAAATTAAAACCGCAGAGGTGATCAAATACCACCAAAAGAAAGCTCTATTTGTGTGAAAAAAGGACAAAAATTTCAGATGGGTACAATGTTGTATGACTGAGTAATTGTCATTCAAATTGTGAGAGCGCCGAAAGCTGAAAATTGATCTGGTTAGGAAGGGGGTTTAAGTGCCCAGTGGTCAAGAGGTTAAAGTGCTTATGCAATTTTATTTAGTGTATTACCATAGTGCAGGTATTCCATCCTAGGTTTTAATTTATAAATACAATATAAAATGTGCAAACATACAAAGTGAATTCATAATCACATAACAGAAGTTATTATATATATATATATATATATATATATATATATATATATATATATATATATTATTATATATATATTAGTTTCTCAAAGATATATTTTATGAAACATAAAAAGTGCATGCATTTGCCACTAGTAATCTCCCTTGAAACTGAAACTCAGCTGCGGAGTACTTGTCACTTAAAGGCAAGCATTACACTTACCTCATAGAACAAGATATAGCTTACTTGTTCACATATCTCTGAACTAACTGCTGCTGAATAATCCCTTGCCTGCATAGAAGCTACTACATTCCCCAAGTCGGGATAGCACCACCACTTAGATCACCCAGAAAGAGGCTCTCATAGTGCAGTAACCGACTTGTTTATTGATGTATGCAACAATTTATGACCCAGTATAAAATCACTTACATGAGCACTGCTGCTCTCTGGGAGACAGCAGCATGCGACGTCTGTTGATTCAAATTAGTATTTCATCCAATAGGACATCAGGGGTCCTGAAGATGTCCTACTGGATGAAACCCATAGAGTGGAGTTGAATGCACTGACATCACAAGCTGCTGACTCCCAGAAGGCAGCAGCAGGGTGCAATATCAGACCCTGTGAGAGCAGATGTGGATGACCTGGAACACACCTGGGAGCATAAATATACATCCACGTTACAGCCAAATTATTGGTCCAACCTTGGTGATTCACATAGCCATTGCTGGGGTATTGTTTAATTGCATCCTGACCAGATACCTGGCAAGATGGTTGGTCTGGGAAAAAAGGGGAAACAAACTGCCCAATTTTCTAGGACATTGATAAACAAGGGAGCTTTTTATCATATTCACTGACCTTGTACCAAGAAAAATATTCTGAGCTGTTAACCAGGTCAGAGATGCCCATGCCAAGGAATTTAGACTAATTTGACCTTTAAAACATGAAAATAACATCCATCCTAAGACCTCTGCAATGGAACCACCTCAAAGGGGATACAATTTAGCTCAGCTCCTGCATGTAGCAATGCAGAGAGTTGCCAGTAACTAGTGCAAGCAGTCTGATAAAAAAAAAAACTTATTCTAAGAGAAAAGATACCTCACCTGTCTTACGGAGAATCAAAAGTGATTAGAAATCTTGCAGCAACTACAGATTTATTCCAAGAGCCTTCAGGTGATGAGACAATTCCTTTTAAAGTAACAGATCAGTGAGGTATTCCTCTACAGCAGTGGTTCTCAACCTACTAGTGCCGTGACCCCTTGATAAAATTTCCCAAGTTGTGGGGACCCCCAACAGTAAAATTATTTTCATAGCGTGGGTTGAAAGCACCCACATCAAGACAAGTAATTTGCGCCCCTAACCCACGGACATTTAGCGCTCCCTGTGTCCCTTCCACTTGTACAATATTAAAACCCCTTACAGTACATTTTAGGATGTACCACTCTTTTTCTTGGTTCTCCTTTCATCTCTCTCTATCCTAATTCCTTGTCCCCCCCCCCCATCCCTCTCTCTGTCTTTCTTGCACTCTCTTTTTTTCTTTTCTCTCCCCTTTTATCATCTCCCTTCCTGGGAGAACCGTGCAGGCTTCAGGAACAGCCCAGGATTTGGTGACCCCTGGCAAAACATAATTTGACCCCCAGGTTGAGAACCAGTGCTCTACAGCAGTGTTTCTCAACTCCAGTCCTCGGGGCGCACCAACAGGTCATGTTTTCAGGCTTTCCATTATTGTGCACAGGTGATTTTATCAGTTTCACTGCCTTAGTAATTACCACAGCAGTTTGATCTGAGGGAAATCCTGAAAACATGACCTGTTGGTGCGCCCCGAGGACTGGAGTTGAGAAACACTGCTCTACAGAGATACCTTAGGCATGCAAGAGTCCGGATCCTGGCCAGAACACTCAAATATTATATGGGGAAAACAGAACCACAAACTGGACATTGTTCTCCTCATCCTGATAATACTCATGTCCTGAAAATAGGCATACAAAGGGTTCACGTCTTAAATATTAAGTGTCCATAATATTGATGGCCAATAAGAACTCTTTTTGATGGAGAGATAATACAACTGATTGAATACATTCCATGCAAAATCAACAAACTTTCATGAAGATATTGAACACCTTCAAATTCACGATAGGGTAAACCCCTTCCTTCTATGAGACTGTAAAGAGGTTTGCGTAAAAGCCTCTGAATCTTTCCAATGGGGGAACTGGAGAAAATAACCAAGACTAGAATCCCCTGACCACCAGTTGCAGAGCCACCTTCAGAGAGTCAATGCTG
Organism: Rana temporaria; assembly: GCF_905171775.1. NCBI lineage: Eukaryota > Metazoa > Chordata > Amphibia > Anura > Ranidae > Rana > Rana temporaria. The sequence goes on from NC_053494.1 coordinate 66,119,161, forward strand.
GAGGCAAAGAATCATTCTGGGGGTGGTACAACCTTGTGCATTCAACCACCTGAAACATACGCATTCCAGAAATTGACATAACACCGCAGACGTCTCTCTACCTTGCGAGAACTAGATAGAGGAAAACCTTTATGTTGCAGTGGACTTTTCTTCTGGGCTTGGTTGACTTATCTTGCCACAAGTGTTTTTGAACCTGAGGTAAAAGACTTACCACCTTGTCAGAGCTCCCTTGGGAATGAAAACTACACCAAGGAATCATGAAAAAAAAAATCAGTTTTGGTGATAAACCCCTTACCTTTCCACAACTGGGGTAAAAAAAGTGCTCTTGCTTATGCACAAAAGGTAGATCTACCAAGGTCTTTTTGGCGTCTTGGTCTAAAACAGGATCAAACATCCAGTAGCAGAATACACAGATCTCACTACAGACTTCAATTTCCCATCAATGGAATATTTAGGGAGAATGAGCCTCTGTTACATTCAAAACCATAAAATTATTAAAGTTTGGAGACAGGGGAGTCTTTTGCAAATGGGTAAGCAACAGAGTTTCAGCTACGTAATCAGTTTTGTTCAGGAACTTCCTCTAAATATCACTGCTGCTCTCGCTCTCTGTGCAGGCTGATGGGTCTTGCAATTGCTCCCTATTCTGTCCTTTACTGCAGGTGGTCTGTAGTGGATGGGCATGCTGGTCTCTTCCCACAGTTCTGCTTTCTGCAGCATAGTGATGAGGTCACTATTTTAACGTAATATCTGGGTTTAAAAAAAAAAAATATTTGGTGCACAAAAATTGCATTTATATACGTTGTGGCTAACATTTAAGTTACACTGCCCAGTGATTTAAATCTCAACCAACTATTCACCCTTTGGTATATTTATTTGAAAGTAAAACTAGAGAATCCTTTTTACTTTGCTCTGCATTTTAGAGTCACACTGTAAAATATGCCAGGGATTTTGAAAAAACAATATAATGCTACCAGCCAATTTTAAAAAGTGTAACGCAATGATGATCCTGCTTCATTTTCATTTACATTCAATTTAACTGAAAGATCCTATCTAGGGTAAAAAGTATATTCAGACAATGTTTCAACTAGTAAATTATAGTCAGCTCTTGTGTCCCAAATACAGTATATTACTAAAAGGCTTAAAAAATGCTATATAAATGGCTTAATTTACCGTTTCAAGATCCTAACAGCCATAACTTGATTCAACCAGGATTACATATGTCTAACCATCCTTCTATAATAGCAATAAAAAAAAACTGATAACCTTGTAGTTACACGTTCTGTATAAAACATTAATATATTTCATTGAGTAATTTTAAAAAACAAGGGCAAATAAAGACTGGTTGAATAGGCATATTAAAGCAGCCAATGTGATTAAAGGCTGGTGCACATGGGTCGAACAGCGGCAAGTTTAACAGAAACCGTATGGCATTCAGCCAGGTTATACAGCATCATGTCCGGCTTCTGTAGAATGAGCATATTGGAAAACCAGAAGCCGACAGGCAGCCAATGGCTGCGAGTGCTGATGTGTTTTGTGCTGACAGGTGTGTTCTGGGGGTGGGGGTGGGGTGATGTCCCCTTGTCAGAACACAATAACTCAGCGGGATGCATCGTTAGTACAGCAAGCTCCCCGCAAGCTCCTCTGTTTTTTTCCCCTTCAGCCTGCTGGATTGACTGAAACAGAAAACTCACTGTGCATACAGGTCTTTCGTTTTGCCTTTTGACTGTGCAAAAGGATTTATATAGGAAATGTGGGTCCTTACTAAGGCTCCAAAAGCTATAAAAAAACACCAGTAGCTTTGCAGGGAGCCTTTTAACGTTTTTTAGCGTTTTTGCAATAGCGTTTTTTAGCTTTTTTTTTTCAATGGATAAAAAAGCTTTTCGGCGTTTTGCGGTTTTTATCGTTTTTTCTCGCCGAAAAACTGCACTTTGATTGCAAATTTCTGGCGTTCAGAAAAATGCCCATAAACTCCACTGCTCATTAACACTAAAAAACGTCCATGTGTGCATGGACACAGACTAACATGCAGTTTATGGGTTTTAAAAAAAAAAGCCAAAACACCAATAAACTACAGTTTATCAGCTTCAGTGTGCATGGAGCCTAAAGAATTTCAGTGTTCACACAATAAGCTGTGTGAATATTCACTTCAATTATCAAATCAAATGCAAATTAAATAAGTAAACACATTTTATTTACACTTCTTGGGTAAACATTGTTAAGTACTTTAGTAAATCAGCTACAGTAAAGCAACAAACAAATCTTTGTTCAGCAACACAAATGGGATTTTTTGACTCCTGTCCTGTATTGCTGCATTACATTATTCAAATAGGCAGGCTGCAGGTGTGTTGATTACCAAGCTTTGTATTCCTTAGGTGGAGGGTGTGGACCTGGCTATGCTGCCTGATAGGAGTAAGTTAATCTGAAGTTTGAGCCCCCGTTGACATGTCAAATCGCATGCCAAATTGCAGCCTATTGCTGGCAACGGCACTGTCCCAATCAGTGTGACGCCGACTTTGCACAAAACATCTGCCAGTGTCCCAAACACATCTGTACCAGTGCACAAAAACATCTGCAATAGTGTTGTGACATCAACATGGGTCAGTGTCTGATGGTGGACAAGCAACATCTGTCAGTGTACATACAAGTGCACACAAACATTTGTCAGTGTACCAGTGTCCCACGAATAAACAAAACCTTTAAAGCACCCCCTGTGCAAAGGCGAATGCATACATAAACAGCGATCGCACCACACGTGAGGTATAGCCGCGAACATCAGAGCAAGAGCAATAATTCTAGCACCAGACCTCCTGTGTAACTCTAAACTGGTAACCAATAAAGGCTTATAAAGCATCGCCTATGGAGATTTTTAAATACTGAAGTTTGGCACCATTTCACAAGCGTGTGCAATTTGAAAACATGACATGTTTGGTATCCATTTACCCGGTACAATACCATGTTTTAGATTTTATCAAAAATGTTAGTATTTTATTGTCTCTGTGTGCTTTGAAATTCATAAAAAATTATTTATGCTTTAGTGTGTAAAATTGCGTTAAAAAAAACTGCTGCGCAAATACAGTGAGACATGAAAATGTGCAAAACCCACTATTTTATTCTCTAGGGCAGGGGCGCCCAACCTTTTGAAGAGCGGGGGCCACAATGGGCGGAGTGGGTGGATGGCAGCCCACTCTATAATTTTTTTTTTTTAACGCATTGGATTTAAGGTAGGCATTATATCTGCCACTCCTTAGAGGTGAATAAAGGGTCTGATTGGGTCGGACTGACCGTGTGAAAGGGGCCCAAGGCTTCGTTCACACTGATGCACGGTTTACCCGCACCGCGGGTGCAGCACAGTTCATCTGTGGCTTTTCTTCAAGTTAACTGCACTTTGCCATAGACTTCTATTATATTCTGTAGGTGTGGTGAACTTTAAGAAAGCTCACCAAACTCGCAGGTAATAGAAGTCTATGGCTCAGTGCAGGTAACTCACAGGTGCACTGCTCTGCACCTGTGCATCAGTTTGAGAGCAGCCCAGTAACCACTGTGGAACACATATGCCCAAATATAGACAAATATTTCACCGCTCCAGGTGAGCCTCGTAGATCATTAAGGGTTGTTGAACCACCAGGGTGCTGGCGATGCTAATTATAGCACATGAACGAAAAAACTCTGGATAGCCGCACTCCAAAATAACTTAAAATAAAGTTGGTCTTTTTAATTTTCAAATGCACATGCATTCACCGCAAACAACAGATACAGAAGAGGCCGACGCGTTTCACGCTGTACTTCAGCGCTTAGTCATGGCTTAAAATATGGCCCAAATATACACACTGTGATTTTATAAATAAACTTACCTTTATTAACAGTATTCTATGACAGAGCAGGAGGTCGCGGGCCACATCAGAGGGCTCTGCGGGCCACATGTGGCCCCCAGGCCACTGGTTGGGCACCCCTGCTCTAGGGCCTCTGCTACAAAATATATGTTTGGGAGTAATTTTCAAGCAAGAAAAAAGGCTTTTACAAGAAAATGTTGAAATACGAACTGCTCTTAAAGTGGATAATGCCTGAAGGTGCTTTCTTGAATGTTGTGGTTCTCTATGTGACCAGGCTGTGAAAGTCTCACACAAGTGGTATCACCATACTCAGGACGAGTAGCAGATTATATTTTTCTTCTTCTCTATTTCTTTAACCACTTAAGCCCCGGACCAATATGCTGGCTAAAGACCCAAGGGGTTTTTACAGTTCGGGACTGCGTCGCTTTAACAGACAATTGCGCGGTCGTGCGACGTGGCTCCCAAACAAAATTGGCGTCCTTTTTTCCCCACAAATAGAGCTTTCCTTTGGTGGTATTTGATCACCTCTGCGGTTTTTATTTTTTGCGCTATAAACAAAAATAGAGCGACAATTTAAAAAAAAATGCAATATTTTTTACTTTTTGCTGTAATAAATATCCCCCAAAAACATATATAAAACATTTTTTTTCCTCAGTTTAGGCCGATACGTATTCTTCTACCTATTTTTGGTAAAAAAAAAATCGCAATAATCGTTTATCGGTTGGTTTGCGCAAAATTTATAGCGTTTACAAAATAGGGGATCGTTTTTTTTGCATTTTTATTTTTTTTTACTGGTAAAGGCGGCGATCAGCGATTTTTTTCGTGACTGCGACATTATGGCGGACACTTCGGACAATTTTGACACATTTTTGGGACCATTGTCATTTTCACAGCAAAAAATGCATTTAAATTGCATTCTTTATTGTGAAAATGACAGTTGCAGTTTGGGAGTTAAACACAGGGGGCGCTGTAACATTTAGGGATCACTGTGTATGTGTTTACTAGTGTAGGGGGGTGTGGCTGTAGGACTGACACCATCGATCGAGTCTTCCCTATAAAAGGGATCACTCGATCGATGCACCGCCACAGTGAAGCACGGGGAAGCCGTGTTTACACACGGCTCTCCCCGTTCTTCAGCTCCGGGGAGCGATCGCGACGGAGCGGCTATAAACAAATAGCCGCGCCGTCGTCCCGGATCGCTCCCCGAGCGGACCCGACCTCCGCATGTACCGGGGGGGGGGTCCCGATCGGACCCCCCACCCACGTCTAGGCAGGCACGTACAGGTACGTTGATGTGCCTGTCCGTGCCATTCTGCCGACGTAAATGTACATGAGGAGGTCGGGAAGTGGTTAATAGTCTTCCCTATGTTGTTTCGTTTTGACTTATTTAAATAAGTCGTTTTGACTTAATAAATAAGTCAAAATGAAACATATGGAAGACTAATAAAGAAATAGAGAAGAAGAAAAATATAATCATCAGGCCTGCCGATAAGGGGGGAGGATTGGTCATTCTTAACAAACAGAACTACGAAACAGAAATGAATAAACTTCTGAGTGTCCCAGACACATATAAAAAGCTGAGGGCAAACCCAAAAAGGGAATATGAGAAGCAATTGAAAACTTTTGTAGAGAAAGGAAAGAGCATGGGCATACTTACCAAAAAAGAAGCCAGATATCTAATTCCAGAAACAGAAAAAACTCCAGTTATTTATTACGTCCCAAAAATTCAAAAAAGGATCAGGTCAACCCACCAGGCAGACCGATCGTAAGCGGGATTGATTCACTGTTTTTGAGATTAGAAGCCTACATCGATGGGTTTCTACAACCACTAGTGAAGGAGGGACCATCGTATCTTAAAAGATAGCAGACAACTAATCAATGAACTCAAAGATATTAAGGTAGAGGCAAATTACATCCTGGTCACGATTGATGTGAATTCGTTGTATACGAACATAGTACAAGAGGACAGAATCCAAAGTGTAGAATGGGCTCTATACAATCAGACACAAATGAAGCAGGAACAGTTACAATATATCATAGAAGGTCTGAGGATGGCAATGAGCCATAATTATTTTTGGCATAAAGGGGAATTTTTTACGCAAACCAAAGGAGTGGCAATGGGGGCCAAATATGCCCCCAGTGTAGCCAACATCTTTTTAAACCATTGGGAGGCCGAACAAATACAAGGTACCCCAAGACCACATCTAAAATTGTACCGGAGGTACATAGATGATATACTAATCATATGGGGAGGAACGGAAACTGAATTACAAACCTTTTTTGATGAAATTAACCATAATGTGTACAGACTTTTTCAGGTTCCTGGAACAAGGAAACAATCTAGATCTACAACTATTCAAAGAGAATGATAACATCAATACCAGAAAGTTTTTTTTTTTAAACTGATAGAAACGGTTATATCCCTACAACAAGCTGTCATCACAGACAATGGATTAGCAATATCCCAAAAGGGCAGCTAATGAGGATCTATAGAAACTGTAGTAATGCCATTGATTTTGAAACTCAGGCAATCTCCATTATTGACAAATTTGTAGACAAAGGATACAAGAGGAAGGAATTAGAGGAACTGAAGGAGAAAGTCAAGAAAATGAACAGAGACCTCATGACTACAGAAACATAAAAAAAAGAAAAGAAAAGTTGTAGACTCGGCCTTCCTAACAGGATATAATATACAACATAAAGAGGTTGAGATGATTACTAAAAAGCATTGGCCCATCCTACATTCAGACAAAATTTTAAAAAATCTTATTCCCAACAGACCTTCTTTTATATACGGATGGGACCCTAACCTTAGAAGCAGACTTGTACACAATGCATTGGACCCCCCCAAACAAATTAAAATTTTCAAAAACCTTAAGGGATTCCATAAATGTGGAAGGTGCTTACCTTGCCGGGTCAGCAAGAAAACCAAACAAGAAAAAAGCTGATTTTACTTCCACATCAAACGGATCGAAGCACCAGATCAAACAATTAATAACATGCAACAGTACACATGTGACCTATGTCATCGAGTGTCCATGTAAAAAGCAATACGTAGGAAGAACCATTAGGGAGTTGCATGTCAGAATCCGAGAACATATTGCCAACATTAAAAAAGGGTTCAACAAGCACAGCGTGTCAAGACATTTCAGGGACTACCACAGTAAGGACCCAGGATGCATGACCTTTTATGCTATTGACAAAATAAAAGAACACTGGAGAGGAGAAAACAAAGTAATAAAAGTCTCACAAAATGAAACCCGATGGATTTTTGAACTTGAAACCCTCCAACCTGCAGGAACGAACATTGACCTAGACTTAAACTGTTTCTTGACCAATTTTTTTAAAAAATTTTAAAAAAATATAAACAATACATTTTACAAAATTAATAATAGTACATTTTAAACAACACATATATGTGTTTTTAAAAATATATTTATAAATATATTTTAAATTCCTTATCATAATACTTAGTCTAATTTTGGGCCCCCACTATGTTAGCTCAATTTATCACATTTTATTTTACTTAATCATTTGTGTATGTATTTTATATTTATTTCAATTTATTTCTACATTTATGTATTTCATAGGCCTTTATTTAACTCTAATAATCTTACTACATACTGAAGTTCACTATTACAATCATTTTTATGTATAATATATGCATTCTTCACATATCTGCTATACCTATTCTGGTTATACTCTCAACTAGTAAAGCATTATACCCTTTCACTATCATAATAACATCATGTTATTATTATTATATCCAATTTAATTATTATTATTCTTAAACGATTCCTAATACAATGTTGTATAGTATACACGCAATAGCGGAACGTTCCATTACTTTGGCATTTAGAATGTTTCCAAATACATATTTTTGTGTTCCCATCTGATGTATTAACATATTTTGACAGTTAGCTGATCAATGATATAGTACATTATTTTAATTTGTTTTAGCATTTGTCCTGTAAGCACGGTGTATTGTTATATACTATGGGTGTATTCTCACATTGCGTCTGCAACAAATAGCAAGGGATTATTTGGCATGGCATACACTGAGTCCTCAGTCTGCAAAATCCTCACAAACATGGCGCCAGACGATAGACATCCTAGTGGAAGGACTTCTGTCCTCAAAACCACTGGGAAGATAACGGACGCATAGATGCAATGAGAGACTAATAACAATAAACAGGGAAGTGCCTGTGACTGGCGGCACGCTCCAGACGACGTCATTACGACGAAACCGGTCGAGCGGACGCACGCTGGTCACAACACTTCCGAGATTTTACACAACGTTTGTTTTGATTTTCCTAAATGTCCCTAGTGTTTTTACTAATAAATATTGAGTTACATTACGGTATCACACTATTGGGCAATCTCTCTTTCTTTGAGCGAACACTGGAAAGAACCATATACAGGGGGACAAAAAAGACTTGCCAGAGCGCTGCACAGAGCGTGTACTGTGGATGCTTGTTACCCCAGGAGGGGGTTTGGATCTGGTGAGTGCGGGATACACCAGAGCACGGAGGAAGGGAGCACGGAGTGAAACAAGATTAATTTATTAAGTTGGGCACAAAGCACGCAGCACTTTGCATGGACTATTAACATTAACATTTATTTAGCAGCCTAAAACTATATGGATATTATTAATCACTTATTTAATTGATCTGATTATACCAGTATTTCAGGAGCGCCCCGCTGGCGCGCACCCACAAACCCACGGCTGGGTACTAGTACAGGACGTACCTGTACGTGGATGTGCCCAGCCGTGCCATTCTGCCGACGTATATGTGCAGGAGGCGGTCCTTAAGTGGTTAAAATGTATTAAATGCTTACAGGGTAACATCAGCTATGCCAGTGTTTCTCAACTCCAGTCCTCAAGGTGCCCCAACAGGTCATGTTTTCAGGCTTTCCATAATTTTGCACAGGGGATTTAATCAGTTTCACTGCCTTAGTAATTACCACAGCCATTTCATCTGAGGTAAATCTTGAAAACATGACCTGTTGGTGCGCCTTGAGGACTGGAGTTGAGAAACACTGAGCTATGCAGTCACTAGGATTTTCAGTTTTAAAGCTGTAATAAACCCAAAAATATCACGCTCCAGATGAAGTCAGGTCGACGAAACCGGTCGAGCGATCCGACAGAACGCTACAACACTTCCGTTTTCTGCATGCTAAAAGTAATGCCATCACCCCATTGGACTACTCGATACTGCATGGGTTACCTGCATGCCGCTGGCCAGAGCTGCAGGTTTAAGGCCTTTTTTTATGCTGCAAAATGTGAGTGTATTTCTTAACCATTTTGTATAAATAAAACGTTTTAAGTGATTTTACACTATCGAGGCATCTCTTTTACGCTTATGTGACCATTGCCATTGGAGTTATTGCTGGATGATCAGAGTTGAATTGCCTTGCCCTTTCTCCAAGCCCAGCCGTTTGCTGATTGCTAATTGCTACATGCTGTTTTTGGTCTCCTCTCACCCAGGGACTATTTCCATCTGGTAAGCAGACTTGCATATGTGTGTGGTGGAGGTCTTCAGCTGCATGTCACATCAGTGTTAGGCTGGGTTCACAATTGTCCGACAAACGCTCCTACATTGGGAGATCATGTCGCACGACGTGTGAAAATCAATGTTTCCCTATGAGAGCTGTCTTAACTGGTCCGACACAAGTCGGTCCGACTTTGAAAATGCTCCCTGTACTACTTTGGTCCTACATTGATCCTACTTCAGCCCATTGAATATCATTGAAGTCGGACCAAAGTAGGAGCCTTGTCCTAACCATCCGACTTTTGACATCTGACATGCGATTACAGCAGCAGTAAAAGGAATTTATCTCACTCTGGGATTGTTTTGATTGGTCAAAGAACAAGTCAGACTATCACAAAGTCGGATCAAAGTAGTATCCTGTTCATGAAAGTAGGATGAATGTAAGACCAATGTAGGATCAATGTAGGACCAATGTAGGACAGATGTCGCAGAGCAAAGTAGGATGAAAGTAATACTGCTGTCGTGTAGTATAGTGTGAACCCAGCCTCAACCACTATTCCTCTGATCCATTGAGATCTGACTGCACCTGGGTGGATGTCACTTTTTATTTTCTGGACTTTAATATATAATGTTTTCTATTTAGAATCCTGGTAGCCCTCTCAGTTTGGACTACAGGGGCTTGTTGTGTTTAAGGACATTTATCAAGTTGTTCCTTTATTCACTGTGGATTGTTTTTTTTTTCCCACTAATTTTATTGTAATATTTGTGTGGTTTACATACTTATTTTTTAACGTTTCAATATTCACTGATTAGCACAGTTTATTTTCTTTTTCTTAAAGTAATGCTCTGTCATTTCAACAAAATTGTGAGTACCCATTTGTCTTTTACCAATAAAAGCTGAATTTGTAAACGGTACTACACTATCTTGGGACCCCCTTCCTCCTCCTTTTTTCCTGTATATGGGATAAACACCGAGCACCACCAGGACCACAGCAGGATGCTGCACAGTGGCACACACTGTGAATGCTGCAAACCCCAAGAGGGGGCACAAATCTGGTGAGTGCGGTCCATATAGGAGCACAGATTGGAGTAGATCACTGTGTGAAGCACAGAACTAGACGTTCACAACAGCATGAAGCACTTTTTCTAATTTTTATTTATTTAATTTATTTATAATTATTGTGTCATGAATATGCATCAAGTCTGTCTGCTTACCTGATCTCCATGTGTTCATTAGAGGATGACCCTGTTCTGGTTTCTTTTTTTTATCACTTCCTCTTCCTGTATGGCTCCACCCTAGTACATCCCAGGAAGCCTATATTAACCGTTGCCCTACAGGTCTGCAGTGCTGTTCAACAGTGTTCCTATGCTTAGTTCCTGTCTGCAGTGTAGTTTGCTAGTTCCTGTTTGCAGAGTGCTACGATCATCTTTCTGTGTACCGTTTTGGCTTGTCCCCGACTTCCTTGTCTGCCTGTGCCCCTGACTATTTGCATGTCCCACGGTTATCCTTGTCTGCCTGTTGCCCTGACCTCGGCCTGTCCATCACCACTGTTTGTCCTGCTGGCTGCTTCCCCTTTCTCCCTGCGGAGTGTGACTTAAGGAATCCCGGGAACGCGACCTGGACCCAGTTGCGGCCAAGACGATCCTTACCATCAAAGGCTTTGGTGAATACAAAACTGGGTCTTAGACTCCGCGCCCTGGGTGATCTTGGTTTACGCTTCCTCCCTGCCAGCAGTAGTCGGCAATAGGGTTCACTTCCCTGTGGTGCATCCCTGACCCCTACGGGGTGCACTTGTCACCTGGCCACAGGTGACCTGACAGTTTGAACAGCCATGAACCCGGCCGACGTGCCGCTTCCTGCAGATGATCCATTACAGGGCGTTGTTCACAGACTCGAGACGCATGAAGCAAATCAGGCTCAGGTGATGCGTTTCCTTCAGGATCTGGCTTCCCGCTTTGACCAGCTTCAGACCTCGTTGGGAACCCCGAATCTACAACCCCAAGTACAACCAGCGGCAGCGCCCGTCGCACCAGTCGCAGAGTCGCATTCGCTGAAGCTACCACCTCCAGTCAGTTTTTCTGGAGACTCCAAGGCCTGCAGGGGGTTTATTAGCCAGTGCACCATCCATTTTGAACTTCAGCCTCAAAACTTCTTGTCTGATCGGGCAAAGGTAGCCTATATTATTTCCCTCCTTTCCGGTGAAGCTTTAGCCTGGGCTGCCCCTATGTGGGAGAGGAATGATCCGGTAGTTTTCAGCCTGTTCAACTTCCTAAAGCTCTTTCGGAACATCTTTGAAGAGCCGGCTCGGGCCTCTTCAGCGGCCAGTGCTCTGCTACGTCTCCGCCAAGAATCTCGTTCAGTGGGTCAATATGCTCTTCAGTTCCGTATACTCTCAGCTGAATTGAGCTAGAACAATGAGGCCCTGGTCGCTACCTTTTTACATGGCCTCTCTGACCGAGTGAAGGACGAATTAGCAGGAAGAACCATCCCCGTCGATCTGGACGATGTCATCTCCCTGTGCAACCAGATCGATATTCGTTTTCAGGAGAGGTCCATTGAGAAAAGACACCAGCACTCCCTAGGTCTTAGTCAGTCTGTGCTTCCCTCACTTCGTCCCGTGGACCATCCTCTGCCTGCTGAGGAACCTATGCAGCTGGGCCGGACCAGACTAACACCCGAAGAACATGCTAGACGCAGAACTCTGGGCTTGTGCCTCTATTGTGGAGGCAAGGGCCATCTTCGTGACTCCTGCCCGCTTCGCCCGAGAAACGCTCAGGTCTAATACATTTAGAAGGTGGAGTATTGGACTCAGAAACATCACCTTCCCGTCTGCTCCTTCCGGTGTCCCTTCATGTAAGCACTTCTCCCCTATCGATCTCTGCATATCTGGATTCCGGGGCTGCCGGCAACTTTATGGACTGGAGAACTGCTTCTTCTATGAAGCTTACCCTTTCACCCCTCACTACGCCGCTGGTAGTCTCGGCAATTGAGGGGGTCCTATTCGCTTCCAGACACTACCTATTAGGATGTCGATAGGGATTCTCCACCAGGAGTGGATATCCTTTCTCATCCTACCTAAAGCCTCCACTCCCATTGTATTGGGCCTTCCTTGGCTACAGCTCCACTCTCCCCATGTGGACTGGGCTTCTGGGCAGATTCTGGCTTGGGGCCCTTCATGTTTCTCGTCATGTCTTTCCAAGGTGACTCCTAAGGGGGGACTTCCGGTTGCTACCACATCAGTATATTCGGATCTTCCCACTGCTTACAGCGATTACCGGGATGTGTTCTGTAAGAAATCAGCTGAGGTGCTTCCTTCCCACAGATCTTTTGAGTGTGCCATTGACCTTGTTCCTGGAGCAATTCTGCCCAGGGGTCGCACATACCCTTTGTCCATCCCAGAGACCCAGGCCATGTCTGAGTATGTCGCAGAAAACCTTGACAGAGGTTTCATTTGGAAATCGTCATCGCCTGCAGGAGCAGGGTTCTTTTTTGTTGCCAAGAAGGATGGTACCTTGAGACCCTGTATTGATTATCGAGGATTAAACGCTGTTACTATTAAGAATCGTTACCCCTTACCCTTGATATCTGAGTTGTTCGATAGGTTGAGGGGTGCCTCCATTTTCACTAAGTTGGATCTCAGAGGGGCGTACAACCTCATTCGAATACGAGAAGGTGATGAGTGGAAGACTGCGTTTAACACTCGAGACGGCCATTATGAGTATCTGGTCATGCCTTTTGGGTTATGTAATGCCCCAGCCGTGTTTCAAAACTTTGTCAACGAAATCTTCAGGGACCTGCTGTACCAGTTTGTCGTCATCTATCTGGATGACATTCTAATCTTTTCGGAAAATCTGCGTGTCCACAGGAACCATGTCCGCACTGTACTCCAGCGCCTCAGAGAGAATAATCTCTATGCCAAACTGGAGAAATGCTCCTTTGAATGTTCTGAGGTCCTGTTTCTAGGATGCTTTGTTTCAAGCTTGGGCCTTTGTATGGATCCTGGGAAGGTCTTAGCCATTACCAATTGGCCTCTTCCTGCTAGCCTCAAGGCCACACAGCGCTTTCTTGGTTTCACAAATTATTATAGGCAGTTCATCAGGAATTATTCTTCCATTGCCGCGCCTATTATCGCTTTGACCAAGAAGGGTGCTAATGCCAAAGACTGGCCTCCCGAAGCTGTCTCTGCGTTTCACGATCTGAAACAGGCCTTTGTCTCTGGACCTCTTTTGAGGAGACCAAACCCTGAGGAGGCATTCTTTATTGAAGTGGACGCTTCTTCAGTGGGAGTGGGAGCGGTGCTTCTTCAACTTTTTGAGAAGAGACGTCAACCATGTGCGTTCTTTTCCAAAAAATTCTCTCAGGCAGAGAGAAATTATGCCATCGGTGACCGGGAACTTCTCGCAATTAAATTGGCGCTAGAAGAGTGGCGTCATCTGTTGGAGGGTTCTCCTCACTCCATAACGATCTTCACCGATCACAAGAATCTACAGTACTTACAGAATGCTAAACTTCTGAATCCCAGACAGGCCAGGTGGAGTCTCTTCTTTTCCCGTTTTAATTTCACGATTACGTACAAACCTGGTTCCTGCAACGGTCGGGCTGATGCGCTTTCTAGATCCTTTGACACCTTGGACGAAGAGCTCACTCTTGAACCTGAGCCAATCATTCCAACTTCATGCATTGTTGCCCATTCTACCACCCTGGACTCAAATTCCTCCTGGTAAGACCTTTGTCCCCACTGAGCTAAGAGCCAAGATCCTTCGTTGGGGACATGATTCCAAGGTGGCGGGCCATGCTGGTTTCCTCCGGTCCTTCCTACTCATTAGTCGTCACTATTGGTGGCCAAATCTCCGCTCGGAGGTTAAAGACTATGTCAAGGCTTGTCATGTCTGTGCTCAGTTCAAATCCTCCACACAAGCTCCTGCTGGTCTCCTCATGCCCTTGCCCATTCCTAAGGAGCCCTGGGCTCACATTGCCATGGATTTTATCACCGATCTTCCACTGTCTGACGGTAATACGGTCATTTGGGTGGTAGTCGATCGGTTCTCCAAAATGGCACATTTTGTTCCCCTTCCTGGTCTTCCTTCTGCTCCTGCCTTGGTCCCCATTTTTGTTCGAGAGATTTTCCGTCTTCATGGGGTTCCTTCTCATATTGTTTCGGACAGGGGTGTTCAATTTACGTCTTGTTTTTGGAGAGCCTTTTGCAAATCCCTCAATATTGCTTTGGATTTTTCCTCTTTTTACCATCCTCAATCCAATGGGCAGACGGAGAGGGTTAATCAGGAGTTAGAGGTTTTTCTTCGTACCTTAGTCTCCGCTCATCATGACGATTGGTCCTCTCTACTTCCATGGGCGGAATTTTCCCATAACAATCATGTAAATACCAGTTCGCAGAGAACACCCTTTTTCTCAGTTTATGGAAGACATCCTCAACTTCCACTTCCCATGACCTGTTCTCTGGATATCCCAGCTTTGGCTTCAGCTCAGGAGTCCTTCAATTCCATCTGGGAGTGACGTCCATGATTCCCTCCGGGCAGCTGCCGACAAATTCAAAGGCTTTGCTGACCGCCGCAGGCGTAAACCGCCTTCTCTTCAACCAGGGGACAAAGTCTGGCTCTCCACCAGAAACATCAAGCTCCGAGTTCCTTCTCTGAAGTTTGCTCCAAGATTCATTGGTCCATACACCATAACGGCCAAGCTGAATCCAGTTTGTTTCAAACTTCAGATTCCCAAAAACCTCAAAATCTCTAACTCCTTCCATGTTTCCCTTCTGAAGCCTTTAGTCCTTAATAGGTTCTCTCGTCCTCTCCCCACCACGGCACCAGTCTCTGAGGAGAATCAGGAATATGAGGTCAGTCAAGTTCTGGATTCCCGACTCTGTAGAGGCGCTCTTCAGTACCTCGTTCATTGGAAAGGCTTTGGTCCTGAGGAGAGGTCTTGGGTTCCTGCATCAGAGGTCTTTGCACCTCGTCTATTGAAGAATTTTCATCTGAAGTTTCCCTCTAAACCCGGACCCAGGCGGGGAAGGGGGAGGCCTAGTAAGAGGGAGGGTACTGTCATGAATATGCATCAAGTCTGTCTGCTTACCTGATCTCCATGTGTTCATTAGAGGATGACCCTGTTCTGGTTTCCCTTTTTATCACTTCCTCTTCCTGTTTGGCTCCACCCTAGTCCATCCCAGGAAGCCTATATTAACCGTTGCTCTACAGGTCTGCAGTGCTGTTCAACAGTGTTCCTATGCTTAGTTCCTGTCTGCAGTGTAGTTTGCTAGTTCCTGTTTGCAGAGTGCTACGATCATCTTCCCGTATACCGTTTTGGCTTGTCCCCGACTTCCTTGTCTGCCTGTGCCCCTGACTATTTGCATGTCCCACGGTTATCCTGGTCTGCCTGTTGCCCTGACCTCGGCCTGTCCATCACCACTGTTTGTCCTGCTGGCTGCTTCCCCTTTCTCCCTGCGGAGTGTGACTTAAGGAATCCCGGGAACGCGACCTGGACCCAGTTGCGGCCAAGACCATCCTTACCATCAAAGGCTCTGGTGAATACAAAACTGGGTCTTAGACTCCGCGCCCTGGGGGATCTTGGGTTACGCTTCCTCCCTGCCAGCAGTAGTCGGCTATAGGGTTCACTTCCCTGTGGTGCATCCCTGACCCCTACGGGGTGCATTTGTCACCTGGCCACAGGTGACCTGACATATTGGCACTTAATTTTTTCTTTGTCATTTCTCACACCTTTGGAGTGGATATCACTAGCCTTTGTAGCACAAGGATTTTATTAAGGTGCATTTTTTTATTATATTTTTTTTTGGATCACTTGGAACTGCGTTTCTATCGCAGCTGCTCAAGCAATATAATTCATCTATTTTTACTTAATCGCATTGCTATTTACACACACATTTTGGATATTACTAGCATTTTCCTTTACTTTCCGTACTAGGATTTCAAAATGAGGTTTTATTAAAATGCACCAATTTACCTGTATTTGATTATATGTCACTGCGTTTTCCACTATTAGGTACAGGCGCCTGTAACACTATTTACCACATCAGCACTGCACTTTAAAAGCTAGCGCCATTCCTACTTCCATCCTCTCTCAAATCATTATCTCACCTAGGTGAAATAAATCAGGTAGGGGCAGCTGCTTAAATTAATTAATTAAGGGCGTAAAAACTCTATACTCACTCTCAGGCAATATTTGGTCCTATTGCGCGTATTCATTTTTCACTTTCATTATATCGCAGCTTACCAATTTTTAGATGTGGTGGCTGCATTAATTTACCTTTAGGCTTTTATTTTCATCTGGTGATCCTGCCAGTGTGTGTTTAACAGAACAATCTGTGCTGCAGATGTAGTAGAGGGTTGAGACAAACCATTTAACACTGACAGGTGTGCTTACAATAATCTTTTATGCAAGATTTTATCCCACAAGGAACAAAACTGTTGCTGTAACTGCTTAAAAAAGTGTTGGCTGTAGTTTGGCTTCAGTTTGTTCAGCAGGGACCAGCTGATATTCGATTTATGTGTGGCCACTGTGGCTGAACAGAAATTGATCTGCCAATCAACTTCTGTTCAACTGCCCTGTTAATACATTGCTGCTTGATCAGTGCCGCAGGCAAGAGGCTGCGACTCTGATCTGTGAATTCTGATGGTGGTGGAGTCTCCCAGCTGTCAGAAAACAATGACAGTGCTAAGGATTCCCATAATCACCTCAAATGTGTAAAAGGGGGGGGGGTGTTAATCGGGCCAGTTTTTTTTCCCACTCAACCAGCTGAAAAACTCACCCATGTATGGCCAGCTTAATCTGCTAGTGCAGCTAACACTTTGCGTCCCCCAGACTGACATTTTTGCTGTCCAAAGGTGTGCGTTCCTTCATCCATAGTGGTGGAACCCCAATAAAGTAGGTGCGTTACTGGCTAGAACAACAGGTGAAAAAATGAAATCCAATGCAACCACCAAATCGAACGATTGACAAGCTGGAATATAATACATGGTTTTGGATTTTAAACTGCTTTAAAGCGGAGCTCCACCCTCAAATCAAACTATACATCACAAGCTGTAAAGAAATGTGATTAACCAAGTAATAATTTTATTTTTTACATGCCTTAAAAGCTGTGTTGCTAGGCAGAATTCCTAATTTGCCTTCTTCCTGCACCGCGGTAGTTCTCCTCTCTAGCCTTTGCTGCACAGACTCCTGGGAATGTAGTGTCATAATTTCCCAGGAGTCTGTGCGCTCCTAAGGACAGTACAGGCGCTGTTTACAGCACCATGTTTAATAAGGGCACAAAGCCCTTACTTTTCATTCATCTGCGGGGACGAGCGAGAGAGAGGTGTGGGGATTCTGTTACCTTCATTGTCATAACAACGGGGCGGGGCGTTCCTCCGCCGCCGCCCGTTGTTATGACAACGGCACAAACAATCGCCGCTACGAGCGGCTCTCTAATGCGCACACGCGAGATGTAAAGCTCACCCAGCATGCACACGCCGGGCAGAGTAAAAAAAATGTACTGGGCTTCAATTGCCCACACAGGAGATGGAAACGGCCACATCGTCCTGCAGAGCAGTGGAGGCAAGTTTTTTATTAATTTAAACAGTGATGCTGTATGTTTTATGCACTTTGATGGGAACTTTAGCAACATAATATTTAAATGGAAAAAAAAAAAAAAAACGTGACTGGAACCCCGCTTTAAGAGCCCTTTCACACTGCTAGTGCAGCCATATTAGCGGAAAGCTCTTTCAGTGCGAAAGGGGTCCAAGGGAGAAATGTGTATGATATAGCAAAAAAACAAATATACTGTACAACAGATACAGACAAGGACAAGATAGACAGTTGATTCCAACCTTGTGACATTCCTAGTGCTCCATAAACACCAAGTCTCATTTTTGTGTTCTTCTGGGTGCCATTGATTATTTCGTCATCTGTCCATAAACTAAGCCAGTAGTTGGAAGCCAAGGAAGATACATGATTGCAGAGAAAAAGAAGAACGCTCAGAAAAGACAGGATGAGTCCTATGGCTTTCATGTATTCCCAGAACACTGCCATTTTAACCTGTAAAGGGAACAAGAAAGTCACTTTATTTTAAGACTAGTTGTTTATACCTGGCTCTATTCGAGTATTAACTGCTGGTTGTTTAATTGGTTTGTCAAACTAAAGAAAATGATTGATTTGTAGGTCGTGCTATGAATTGCTATAAGGGCTTGATCACACTTGCGACCTTATCGTCGACTTAAGCTACAATGGGGTTGGATGGGGTAGTACACATGGTACTGATGACATGCTTTGCAGAAATCACAAAAATGATACCCCATGTGGTGTAGGGTATTTATTACTGCTGCCAAACAACCCATTCAAGTGATTAGGGCCAAGGGCCATACCACAACTGTCCTGCAACCATACGTAATGCATAAAGTTGCGGTGGTGCAGGCTGTTCAGGGTCAAAACAAATGGTGAGGAGGCAGGTAGTCTGTCAACTGCCCTTCAAAAAGAGATGCACTGTGAAACGCTTTTCACAGGGACAGCAAGGGCTGTTGCAATTGTGCATAAGCCATACCAAGTACGCAAACCAGGGCAGGATTTTTTCTGCACTAGGCAAACTGGTGTTTGTACATCTGGAAATACAAACATCACAGTTCCTGTAATAATCCCAGATTTTTCTGTGTTCCCAACAGGTTTGTGAAACGTGATATACTGTTGCTGCAATGTATACAGAAAAAGACCCAATTAAGCAGTAAGGGAAGAAATCTGTTACATGAAGCAAGCCATAAAAAAATAAACAAGAAACAACTCATTTATCAATATGAAAGCTTGAAACAGATAAGTAAAAGTTTATTGTTTGTGAAGGATTATTGCACATAACTGTCCTTCTCAAATCTCTAAAAACACAGTAATCAATTGATGTATCTCATCGAGAAACCAAAATCAAGCAGAACCTCACCCTGCCAGTTTTGGCCTTGTCAGCTTCAGTCAGTTTCCAGTCATCCTTCTCAGCCCCTGATTTCTGGAGGTCAGCAGTGCTATTCTGCTGCGTAGACTTTGCTTCGGATGATGAACTCAACTGTCTAATGGGGAAAAAAAATTAACTATTTGTTTCAGAAATTCTGTTGTCAACTGGCTATACACAAAATGGCACTCATCTTGAATATCTACGGAAGTCAAGCGTTCCCTTAGAGAGACAATTACTGACTTTGCAGATTGCATTCGAAGCTTGAGAACGTGAAGGAATTTGTTAAGGGATTTTAAGTCCAGGTTAGGATATATACCTCCTTTAGGCTTTGGCATCGTGAATTGGTCCGATTAGAATCACTTGAACCTGTCTTGTGGTGATACTGGTATAACAACTCTCTGGGACAAGGGGTAGTTCAGGGCCTCTGTAAATCTGTCATTGAAAATCATTGGATGATTGCAAAGCAGCGGGGAGGCTATAGAGCTTTGAACTCAATCTTTTTGAAACCACCGACTGAACCCACAGGTCTAGGATGACTATGACCCAAAGAGATGCAAACTGCAACAGACGCCCCACACTCTTAGGAGTGGGAGAGGCCTCCATTTTGAAGATGGTTTTGGGGAGGGCTTGGTGGTCCTTTTTGAGCCAAGCCTTGTTCCGAAAAAGAAGAGCTGAACTTGGATTTTGAAGTTGAAGCCTGGAAAGAAAGTGAAGGTGCTCTATGTTTAGAGAAGCCAAGAACCCCTGAGAAAGCCAAAAAATTCCCACCAGCGACCTTTATGTTGAATTGGTCAAGTGCTCCACCAAATAGACTTCTTCCTTAAAGGGGCATATAATAGACTTCTTCCTTAAAGGGGCATATAATAGACTTCTTCCTTGAAGGGGCTTCTGCTGCCTAAGCTTTTAGACAAATGATTCTGCACACGAACAAAGATAGGGCTGCAACTAACGATTATTTTCATAATCGATTAGTTGCCCGATTATTGTTTTGATTAATCGGATAATAGCCTTTAAAAAAAGAAAAAAATTGCATTTTAATTTTTTTTTGGCCCAATTTGTTGTTCGGCAGATTACAAAACACAAATTGCTGCAAAAACACATTACATGCTTTTCTGCAGCTTCTCCATTGAAGTATATTGAACCAAAAAAAAAACATAATAGCACCGTTTTGCATTAAAAAGTCCTATCCCTTTCCAAATACGCAGCAGCTAAAAAAAAATCATAGGAACACATGTAAATGAACTGTAGTGTGTTTCTGCAAAAAGCACCAAAAAAACAGAGGTGTGACCCAGGCCTGAGATGTTTAGTAACATAATGGGGTTGAAAAAACAAAAATACGTACAAAAAGAGCAAATAATCGCTACTGTAAGGGGTTCATTTTTTTACTGTGCGATAGTGAAAGTAATATTTACAGTAGCGATTTGCTTTTTTGTACTATAAAGGGCTAATTTTAGTTTTTTTAACCCCATTATGTTTCTGGCCGATTAATCGATTATGAAAATTGTAATCGATTAATTTCATAATCGATTAGTTGTCGATTAATCGATTAGTTGTTTCGGCCCTAGATTAGAGCTATCAAGAATATTTGTCTCATGATGCGTTCCAGGGCATCAACAAAAAAAAGAAGAGCAGATGGCAGCTGTTTAATTGCACGATCATGTAAAACAGAGTCATGTTGGTTGTTCATTGTTCAGTTAGCTGTGGTCTGACATACAGAAATAGCAGCAAAAGCTAGTTGCAGGGCTGGGCCTGCTAGGTTAAAGAGAGCTTTCAAGGGAATCTCAAACTTTCTGTCATCAGAATCTTTAAAAGATAAAACATCTTTAACTACTTGCCGACCTGGCGCCGTATAACTTATACGGCGGCAGGTCGGCTCCCCTGCGCGAGAGCACGTAGCTCTATGTCACCTCGCGAGGTGGCCACTAGGGGCGCGCGCCACCTGCTCGTCCCTGATCCCGAAGAGCGTGCCCGGCGGGTGTGATCACCGCCGGGCACCCGCGATCGCTCGTTACAGAGCGAGGACCGGGAGCTGTGTGTGTAAACACACAGCTCCCGGTCCTGTCAGGGGGAGAAATGCCTGACCGTCTGTTCATACAATGTATGAACAGCGATCAGTCATTTCCCCATGTCAGTCCACCCCCCACTACAGTTAGAACACACCCAGGGAACATACTTAACCCCTTCCCCGCCCCCTAGTGTTAACCCCTTCCCTGCCAGTGGCATTTTTATAGTAATCTAATGCATTTTTATAGCACTGATCGCTATAAAAAAGCCAATGGTCCCAAAAATGTGTCAAAAGTGTCCGAAGTGTGCACCATAATGTCGCAGTACCGAAAAAAAAAACACTGATCGCCGCCATTACTAGTAAAAAAAAAATATTAATAAAAACGCCATAAAACTACCCCCTATTTTGTAAACGTTATAACTTTTGCGCAAACCAAACGATTATTGCGATTTTCTTTTACGAAAAATATGTAGAAGAATACGTATCGGCCTAAACTGAGGAAAAAAATGTTTTTTTTTTATATATTTTCGGGGGATATTTATTATAGCAAAAAGTAAAAAATATTATTTTTTTTCAAAATTGTATAGTGCAAAAGCTAAAAACCGCAGGGGTGATCAAATACCACCAAAAGAAAGCTCTATTTGTGGGGAAAAAAGAACGCCAATTTTGTTTGGGAGCCACGTCGCACAACCGCGCAATTGTCAGTTAAAGCAACGCAGTGCCGAATCGCAAAAAGTGCTCTGGTCTTTGACCAGAAATATGGTCCGGGGGTTAAGTGGTTAATAGGTACAGTGAGATGCTGGTTTATGATAGAGATAAAAGGGTCAAGCACAGGAATAGCCCACTTGTTTGTTAGCTCATTTTCCACTAGAGGTAGTTCAGACAAGATTTTTGAGTAAAAATTCATAAAGGAGACTGCCCATTCTATCTGTTTATGCTCATAGGGGCTCTGCAAAATTCAGTATTTTGCACAATACCAAGGCTTTTGCGGACAGAGGCAATGAGCTTTTCAATGTTAGCAAGCATGTTGCATAAAGCTCCCTCTTCAATATAGTGACAATTTGGGAAATAGAAAAACTACCACCTCAACCTCCTCTTCATTCCAAGGGGTGCATGTTCTGGGTGTTATGCAGGTCTTTGGCTAAGCGAGTGTCTGCCTGCTGTTTGTAGTTGGCTTCCTTTTGCCTGGTCTCCACCACAGCTACAAGTGAGGGTACTCCCCCGTAGGATACTCAAGGAGTAGAGCTTGGGAGACCGGGTAAACGTGTCTAGTAGGAGTATGCAGTAACCCAGGTGTAGACCATTCTGCAACTAATTACCTGTTCACGATGCTTGGCTGTGCAAGTTGTCCAGGCTTTGCCTGACATGGGAGGCATTCCCACAAGATTGTCTTTAGTAACTGTGTTCCATAGCAATGGATCATAGCCCTGGACCTGTATGGCACCCTAGAGCTAACTGTGGGAACAACAACTCAATCACCTACACACACTAGCAAAAAACTGAGGAGTCAGGGAATGGGGTAGGGTTATAGAGAAGGCACTCGGGGAGGTGTATCCTCAAAAGTTTGCCAGTTACCTGTACCCATGCTTGTGTCCTATACTGCATGATCGATTTTATGGAGAGTAGAATTTTTTAATTGAAAAAGAGTTATGATTTTAGTGTGTGACAGACACAACCAGGACATGGGCTTTTGGAGGGGACTGCCTACTGACTATGGGTCCTGGCTTGTAAGGGAACACTACTCTTTGGGAGGTGTGTGCCTGGGGGACCCTTGGAGTGGTCTTGTGTGTCAATATCTCCACAAAAACACAAAGACTCTGGGAACTTATATATACATATTTGGGGCCTCTATGCCTCAAACCAGAAATGACTGTAGATGTTAATGTACAGTGGAACCTCGGATTGCAAGTAACGCGATTAATGAGCGTTTCGCAATACAAGCAACTATTCTTTAAAAATTCTGACTCGGTTTGTGAGTGCTGTCTCGCAAAACGAGCAGGATTCAAGCCTCTGCGGTGTGCAGTATCGCATTTGGGCAGAGGTGCAGGGGCCCCCAGTGACACTCTGAGCCGTTCGGAAATACTCTGAAACACTCTGTTCCTGAGTGCAGCTAAACAATCTCTGAATATTTCCCAGTCTCTCCAGCGCCCCACCCCCACCTCTGGCCACATGCGGTATTGCATGCCATAGAAGTTAATGTGGAACAAATTATTTTTGTTTCCATTGACTTCTATAGGGAAACTCGCTTTAATATGGGAGTGCTTTTGATCACAAGCATTCTCCTGGAATGGATTATGCTTGTAATCCAAGGTTCCACTGTAATCAGCTCAAACCACTGGGGTCACCTGCCATCATTTTTTTTATTGTTCGTAAGTCTCTGCCATTGTGTGCCTCCTAAGTGTCTTCCTCCTATTGTTAATTGGATCCCCTATTGTTTGTCTGTCTTCGCATCTATGTGTTTATACTTGTAATATTGTGTATCGTTCAGTACTTTGTATTCAGGGTTGTAGGTGCCAAGTGGTCTGGTCACCTGGGCTAGTTTAACCACTTAAGGACCCACTCATGTACATATACGTTGGTACTTTAAAGATGGATATCTCGGTAACGGCAGCAGTCGCTGCCACAACCAAGATATCCATCTTTTCTTTGAGCGGTCCTGTAAACGATAAGGGTGGTCTCCGCGGCGGATTCACTGCGAGATCACCGTTATCAGTGGGGGAGAGGGCCCCCCTCCCACCGCTCTCCGCCGCTTACCCGAGCAGTCGGCAGCGGCGGAGGCGATCGGGTCCTGTCCCCTGCTCGGCTGGGATACGAGTGAATGCAAGATGGCCCCCACCCGCCTCCATAGCATAGCAGGGCGGAAGAGACGTCACTTCCGCCCATGCTTCTTAAATATTTTTTTGTTGTCATTTTTTCAAATGACAATTTTATTTATTCTTTGCATTTTAGTCTAAATATGGGATCTGAGGTCTTTTTGACCCCAGATCTCATATTTAAGAGGACCTGTCATGCTTTTTTCTATTACAAGGGATGATGACATACATCCCTTGTAATAGGAATAAAAGTGACGATTTTTTTTCTTTTAGTGTAAAAACTAATAAAATAAATTGCAAAAAAAAAAAAAAAAAAATTTAAAGCGCCCCATCCCGATGAGCTTGCGCGCAGAAGCGAACGCATACGTGAGCAGCGCCCGCATATGAAAACTGTGTTTAAACCACACAAGTGAGGTATCACCGCGATCGTTGGAGCTAGAGCAATAATTCTAGCCCTAGACCTCCTCTGTAACTCAAAAGATTCAACCTATAGAATTTTTTAAACGTCACCTATGGAGATTTTTCAAGGTTAAAAGTTTGACGTCATTCCACAAGCGGGCGCAATTTTGAAGCGTGACATGTGGGCATCATTTTACTCGGCGTAACATTATCTTTCACAATATAAAAAAAATTGGGCTAACTTTACTGTTGTCTTAATTTTTTAATAAAAAAAAAGGCCCCCCCCCCCCCAAAAAAAAAAAGTGCGCTTGTAATGCCGCGTACACATGGTCGTTTTTTCGGCATGAAAAAAAAAAGACATTTTTCAGCATGTCCAAAAAACGACATTTTTCCAACTTCATCATCATTAAAAACGACATTGCCCACACACTATCGTTTTTGAAAAATGATGAACAAAGCGCGGTGACGTACAACACGTACGACGGCACTCTGAAGGGGAAGTTCTATTCGCCTTTGGGCTGCTTTTAGCTGATTCCGAGTACGTAAAAGACCGCTGCGCAAATACGGTGTGACAAAAAGTATTGCAATGACCGCCATTTTATTCTATATATATAATGTTTGGGGGTTTTAAGAAATTTTCTAGCAAAAAAAACTTGTAAACACCAAATCTGAAAAACAGGCAAGGTCCTTAAGTGGTTAAGTGCCTGGTTAATTAGCTTATGTCAGCTATTAGTTGCTAGAGTTGGATTAGCAGTTTATGTTGGCTGCTCTTTATGTTAATTACTCTGCTAACCTCTGCCCAGCACTGGTAAAAACTTCTAGGTTCCAGGGACAGAAGATGGTGAATCTCTATCCCCAGACACCAGTTCCAGGTATTTAAGGGGATTTAATAGACTTTTATGCTGAGGAGGAACAACCCGGTGAGCCTCCAGCAGAAGAGCTGGCATCAAGGCATGGAGTTAACGTGAAGATAGCCGACATTTTTTATATTTTGGATTTTAGATCACGTTTTTTTTTTTTAATTTGTTAATTGTAGTCAAGTAATTTATTGGGTTATTTTATTGTCATGTATTTACATTGTGATTTTTTTAAAGTAACAACATTTTGCAGTCTGTGCGCTTATGCTATATTTGAGTGTTCAATAAATTGAACATTAGATTGATCTATGCCGACGCCCGATAGTGTGCCTTCTAAGTGTCTCCCTCTGATTGTTAATTGGACCCCCTATTGTTTCTGTCTGTCTTCTCATCTATGTGTTTTTATTTGTTATGTGTATTGTACAGTACTTTGTATTCAGGTTTGAAGGGGGCCAAATGGTCTGGTCAGCTCATGTTAATTATATCACTGTCAGCTATTAGTTGCTAGAGGTGGATTAGCATAGTTTATGTTGGCTGTTCTTTAGTTGGGCTAATTATATTCCTGTATACATTTTTCTTTGCATACGATAATGTGATTAAGTTTTTATCAAATTTTGCGTGGTATGTAAACTTTCTGTGAGTTTTCAATAAACAGTTTGATGTTTTTCACCACCCTACACTGTGTCCTAACCAGTGACTGTGTGGGCTGCTGCAGGATCTTGTATGGTTCTGCTACTGGGCAAGGGAAGCTTAAATGATGGACATACTCCTCTTGAGAACGGGAATCTGTCACACAGTGCCTCTGCTGTGAACTATGTTTTTAGTTCTTGTTCAGAATATGTTAATACAAGTGCATAGTCTGGGCACAGGTTGACTTTATTTCTCCGAAAAAATAAAAAAAGGATATTTATCTCCAACCTACTTTTGCTCTCTTTTCTATTAAATTAAAATGGTCCACCCAAAAAAGAAGCTCCCCTTGTCTTTTACCCCCCCCCCCCACCACCACATTTGGCACTTATTGGGGGGGGGGGAGGAGCAGGTACCTGGTTTTGACAGGTACCCTCTTTCACTTCCTGCTCAGATCGCCATGGCAATCTATGACGATTTCCGGCCCCTACTGCTCCCCCTCATAGTCTTCTGGGACACACACGGGTTCCAGAACACTGTGGAATCATTCAGAAACTCGTGACTCATGCATGCACAGTAGGAAACTGGCTGTGAAGCTGTAAAACTTCACGGTTGGTTTCCCTCACCTAAAATGCCCAGTTCAATAATCGGCTCAGGTGTCGACATTACTGGATCCTGGTCCAGATAAGTGTCAATATATTAAAAGTCAGCAGCTACAATATTTGGGGGGGGGGGGGGGGACTGGAGCTCCTCTTTAAAAGGCATGTGTCTTAAATACACTATAAAAAAGTAGTGCTGTATTTGCAGGTTGGTGGATACATTTTATTTTACATACCTCTGTAGAAACTTCTCACTCTTTTCATTAATCAACATTCCATTTTCCATGTGTTTCTCTTCTGTAGGGCTTGGCACTTCTGTGGGGAAGGAGAGTCAAACCTTTACATGTAAATCTGAGCAAAAACCAAATTAATTGTGGAAAAATCTGAGTTTTTGAAAAATCCACCTTATTAAATTAACACTAAGGCCTCATGTACACTGCAGCTGCTAAATGGGTGTTTTGGAGCAGTTGGGTGTTTTTTTCAGCAGCCCCTAAACTCTCCTCAATGTTATTAATACATTAGAAGCAGTTGAGGTAAGAAGCATTTTTTTGAAAGCAGATAAATTGCATTCAGGACGGTAGTTTACTGGCTTTTGAAACGCCAAATGCTTGTAATAGCATGCAAACAGCAGTCAAAAGAGAGAGAGAGAGAGAGAGAGAGAGAGAGAGAGAGAGAAAGAGCACGAGAGAGAGAGGGGGGGAAAGAGAAAATAATCCTAGTTTTACTGCATTTTGGGCATTTGGGAGGGTCTACTGAGGCTACCCGTAAAAAAAAAAAAAACACACTTCTAAAAATGCAAACACTTAGAAACGCAGCTAAACACAGCATGTAAAAGTGGCAAAACGGATGTTAACAGTCGGTTACTAGCTGTCAAGTTCCAGCATTCAGAAGAGGTTTTCAAATGTGTACATGAAGCCTTAATTGCATTAATTTGTATTTTTTTTTACAGTTATCTGCATTGAAATCAGAGCATAAGTGATTGATTGCTGTGCTGTACTCCATGCACTCTTCTTTGTCCCATGAACAAGCCATGATGTACCTTAGACATAAATAACATGCTTTATTCTCTATTATCTCTCGAGGGCAGAAAAAACACAGAGCACCATTGCTTTAAAGCAAACTTAATAAACTGACAAAGCAACATGTTTATACAGTTATGGTCAAATGTATTGGTATCCTTTCCCCAAAGAATATCCTGAAATTGAAACAGTCTTTAGAGCAAAATTTTGGTTTAGCTTCAGGACATTATCGTGAATCATGAATCAAGGTGACATGGAGCAGTAAGCCAGACTTAAGTGCGAAATACACAAATAGAAAATCGGCCGATCGCTAGACCACCTGACTACAAAACAACGGTCGTTCGTCGAAATCGTTGCAAACATTAACCCCTCAAAAAAAAATCGTTCAAAGAGCAATCGATGTAATACTAGTTGTTGACGTGTGACACACACAAGTAGAAGTGATGTAGTGTGCGTGTGACCTTGTAGCCCCACCTTTCCGCCCAGCACGAAAATTCCGACGCAACCCATTGTAGTTATGAACGGCATCAAAACCGAAATATCCGGCACCGGCACGAAAATATACGCAAATTATAGAAGTAGAAGCATCAACAAACGTTCATAGTATGTTCACGAACGTACGATTTTGATTCAGAATGGATGAGGGACAGAGGTCCAAAACTTGCATTATCGGACTTGGTGTTTTGGTCATCCAGAAATATCACCAAAAAAATAAAATAAATCAAAGAATGTGGACCAAACAGTGGCTGCAGAACAGGGATCAATATTTACATATGCAACTAATACGAGAGTTGAAAGAGAACAATCCAGATGACTACAAGAACTACTTGAGGATGTCTGATCCCTGTTTTCAAAAGCTATTATCTGTGGTTGCTCCACATATTCGAAAACAAGACAATTATGCGTGACTCCATAACTGCGGAGCAAAGACTCATTGCCACTATGAGGTTCTTAGCAACAGGAAGAATCCTACAGGATCTGAAATATAGTACCGGAATATCCTCTCAATCTCTAGGAAGGATAATCCCTAAAACCTGCTGCGCAATTATCAAGGTCCTTCAGAAGGAGTACATTAAGGTAACAATAATACCATTTAAAGATAAATTATTATATGTGTAGAGCTACTAGTTGATATGTTATGTAGACGAAGAAGACCATTATATTTTGTACATTAATAATAATATTGTTATTTGTCCCTAGCTTCCAACAACTCAAGAAGATTGGATGGAAACCGCAAAGCAATTTAATGAAAAGTGGAACTTCCCAAATTGTGGCGGATCGATAGATGGAAAACATATTAGAATTTTACCCCCAGCACACTCAGGCTCCTTTTACTACAACTGTAAAGGATTTTTTAGCATAATCCTCTTAGCAGTTGTCAATGCTAATTATGAATTTATGTTTGTTGATGTTGGTAAAAATGGTAGGAATTCTGATGGAGGGGTTATCGAAGAAACTGAGTTTTACCAATGTCTTAAAAAAGGATCACTGAATTTACCCACATCCCGGGAAACGCTTGAAAACCTAAACCTCGTGTTTCTCGCAGATGATGCATTTGCTCTGGGAGAGCATCTTCTGAAGCCATTTCCTTTTCGAAATTTAACTAGAGAACAAAGAATTTACAATTACCGACTCTCAAGGGCTCGCAGAGTAGTGGAAAATGTCTTTGGCATCCTGGCTAACAGATTTCGCATCTTCCTTACCACTATTAATTTAACTAACTAAAATAGATCAAGTAGTGCTTTGTTGTTGCATCCTTCACAATTTACTGCGACGTAATGCAACAAAGTATGTATCTATTGGAGCAAATACAGGATCAGATACAGAAAGATTGGAATCTCCTTCAACTTCTTCTGCCCGAACAGATCTACGTGATCTCCCAGATATCCTGACACCAATTGGAAATTCTCACCCGAGATTATCAACACAAGCAGCTAGGCAAAACAGAATAAATTACATTAATTACTTTGTTGGTAGCGGTGCTGTGGACTGGCAGGATGACATATAGTTGCATGCAGATAATTTTAAGCAAATAAACATGCGTTATGTAATGGTACGCATTTTGATGAGCATGAGTATGTTACCATCTTTTTAAATATATTTCTTTCGGTGACACACAGGCTTCTTTGAGTGTTTTAAAAAAAATGCAGATATATTGGGATTTGCATAAACATCCTAATCTACTGTTTCTTGCAGATCATAAATAAAACAAGCACTGACATGATGTAACATGAGAAATGGTTTATTAATTACATTATCAAATATAACAAAACACATATACTTCAGGTTGAAATAGTCAAACACTATCCCCAAATTAATTTTTAAGGATTTCATGAAAATCCAACTGTTAATATTCAAGTAACAATGCTCTATAAAAATAGTTTACAGCCTAAACAATGCTTTACAGGCCTACACAATGCTTTAGGGACAGAGCATTCCTTCTAAACAGGCGATGAACAAATAATAAAAAAAAAACTAAAGGTTAGTGAACTGGAAATCTGAACCCCATGAGGATACAGCTCTATTAGATGTAGGATAAGACCATGGCGTAGCTTGGTGTTGTTGATGATGGGTTGTCGGTGGAGTACCCTGCTGCTGTTGAGGATAGGATGTGGAAGGAGTGGCACGATGCTGAGGAGTATGGAACATCGTTGTTGTTGGATGTTCTCCAATAAATGTATTTATGTTAAGTTCTCCCTTAACGCCTTTATTGAGTAGTTGGACCAAAGAACTGAAGTTGCTCCTCTGACATCTTCCTGAGCTTGTTTGCAGTAACAATTCCATAGGCATCACAGTCATCTGTTTTGGATTGCAGAGCAGCTGTAGCCTGTGCTAAGAATTTATTTGTTCTCAATATTTTTACGTTTACGGGGCCTGCTTTGTGACAGTCTTGTGGGAGATGTAGTCACAGAATTGTTGGTAGGGCTTTCCTAAAAAAACATGAACAAAAATATTTAACATAAAGTTTAAAAAAAATTGTGTAATTATGATTCTAATTAGTGATATTGTTCAGCGCATCGTTCTCCAATTTCTCTACTAAATAGGAAATAACTAATAAATAAAAGTTATAATTAGCCAGTAAAGAGATGCAATTAAGCAATAAAGGCTTACTGGGATCAATGGCGATGCATCTGTATCATCAAAATCCTCATCTTCTTCACCATTTAAATTCAATGTATTGATGGAGCTTCTCATCTCAGTCTAATCAGTCAGAAAAAGAAGACTGTCATAATACCACAGTCTTGGAACATAAACATCATCCGCACCTACACCTGACTTTTGGGATTCTTTTATTTTGTTGAGTTCTTTTTTAAAAACTGTTCTTAAATTTGCTATTTTAGATTTTACATACTTCACATTTGCATGTTGATTTACTGCAGTGCATAGCTCAGCCAGCTTTACATAGGCCTCATGTTTTTTATTTCGGTCAGAATATTCTTTGGTTTTAGTCTTCCATAGACATGGCATTTCCCTATACATGTCTATAAACTGCGGTAGGAAATCCGGTGAAGTAAATTTATCTGTCATCACTCTGAAAAAAAAAATAAAGACATATTGTACAACTATTTCAGCAAAGTTCAAAGCATTCACTCTACGAATTTTCCTAATATCTCACCAGATGTTGTTCCACAGTCCACCTGGGGTTTAAATCCAATTATTATCTGGATGCACAGGATCCTCGTGAGAATAATCTTAAAACTTTCCTGTCCACGTGAACGAGTTGTTTCTACAGAACGCCCTACACCTCGTGAGAATAATCGTTACAAATATATGTCTGCGCGCGGGAACGAAATTTTTCCAGCAGGACGTACAGTAAAATTGTGTTTACTGTTTAGTGCACATGCGTGTCTCCACCTCTTTTTTCAGCAGTGCTCTCCTGCGTAGACGTCACGGCCGAGAACTGCGACACATTTGTTCCGCCGCTGCTCCGCATGTTAAGTCACAGCATGGGTGATAGAGAGCATCAGCCAGGAAACAAAAAAGGCTAATAGGAAGAAAATGAAAGCCACACCTATGAAAAGAGAAGAAATGATCGACCTTGTGCGGATCTTTGACAAAATGGATTATGATGGCAAATTGGAAAACTATGATAGGCCAAACTATAGAAAGGACAAAATACTGGAAAAGGTCATTGCTGTTATTTCACAAAAGCATGGAATTGAACGTTCCAAAGATCAAGTAAGAAAGAGGTGGTCATTTCTTAAACACAGGGAGCATCAACAACTTGATGAATTCCACAAGATAATCATAAAAAGTAAGTGATAATAATAAATACATGCTTTTGTATTATACACCATGCACTAATTTATAATGCTTTACTAATATTAATAATTATTACTTTCATATTTATAATAGATATTTATTTATTTCTAAGGTAAAAAGGCCAAGAAGCGAGCAATCTTCATGAAGAAAATATCCAGTAATTCTGAATCAGAGGAGTCTACAGATCCATACAACGAGGAAAAGACAGTAGTTCTTCAGTCTGATCAACAGATGCCTGGTAGTTCAACTACTCAAGCACAGAATCTCAGTGATGCAGGTAATTTGCAATTTACTTATTAATCTCTAACCAAAATGAGGTCTTATGAAATGTATGCAATTATGTGAAGTGTTTCTGTTACACTACATGCAGGGCTGATGCAAGGATATTTGACATCCTAGGCAAAACCTAATTTTGCTGCCCCCTTGGCTCATTCACAAAATCCACCACCTTTACCCTGCCTATTTATAGCCCTCATTATGAATAAAGCGCCCATCAATTTAGCCTCGCCAGTGCCAATCAATGCAGCCTCACCACCAGCACCCATGAATTATAGTTGTAGCACAGGACCTGACTACATAGTACCGTATTTATCGGCGTATACCGCGCACTTTTTCGCCCTGAAAATCAGGGCAAAATCGTGGGTGCGCGGTATACGCCGATACCCGCTTTCCTGCGCTGAGTTTTGAATACTGCGCCGACATATACCAAGCGCAGTACACTCGGGTATAGTCGGGCAGTCTCGGCTCCTTCCGCGCTCACGTCCTGGACGTACAGGACGTCAGCGCGAGAGTTGCCGAGCATTGCCGAAAATACACGAGTGTAATGCGCTCTGTATATGTCGGCGCAGTATTCAAACTCGGCGCGGGAAACGAGCGGGGAGGACGCCGCAGAAGGACGCCGCACCCGACGAAGAGGACACCCTAAGCCGCAGACGAACGCCGGACCCGACAAGGCCGCCGATGGACACCGCGCAAGACACCAAAACTGCAAGTACAAAAAAAGCTTTGGATTGGGGGCAACTTTAGGGGTGCGCGGTATACGCGGGAGCGAGTTATACCGCGATAAATACGGTATATGCTCGATTTTAATTATTTTTGTGTTTGTTTAGACACGCAGAACATACAAGACTACAACGAATCCAGATTCCACAAACATATTGACCATCCTATTGTACTGGACTGTGACATTGATTTCACTGATCAAGAAATCCAATGCAGTGATGCCAGAGTTGACACGGGATCAGAAGAGGTATCAAGAGATGCAGTGTCAAGCACTCGTAAGTATCTCACCAAGAAATAAATAAAATTAGAAAACATGTTTAATGTTATTGAAATTTGAATCTGAGCTATAGACAGTGCGGTCATTACCCACAGGTACTATTCTTTTATCATAACAGCTGGCAACACGCATACTGTTGAATAAATATACATGTTTTGTTGGACATAGATACATTTATACATGCTATTTGCATAGCATATAACCTGTATCTGTTTACCAATGTAATAATAATGCAGAAAATAAACACATTTTTTATATTATATGGTCCATCAACAGTATTTAAAAATGCTACCTGTGTGAAATGAATGCCCTGTAAATCAAATGTGGAGTACTAGATGTTGATCAATATTTATTTTCTTTAATATATATTATGTAATATACCATTAATAATTAGATTTTTTGTTTTATTAGGTCAGATGCTGGATAGTGATACTGCAGCCAAGCTCAGTGTTCACCTGCAGAAATTTGGTGCATTTATTGAAGACATGCAAAGTTTACTCACTGCTATGCATCAAAATCTGAAGGAATGTGTGAACATGTTAAATATTGTCTAGTTTTCTTTTCATCGTGTTTTATGTAGGGCATTTTTCAATGTGTGGTATTCTAATGTTTTATAATAGTAACAACATTTTATTATGGAGGTATCTTCAAACAGCAGTTTTATGGATAACAATGCATATTACTACGGATTTATATAACATTTTTTGATTAAACAAATGCACATGTTCTAGAGATTCTTCTCTACTTTTTCATATTTTTATTTTTTCTTATTTTTTCCCCAAAATGTTTAATATTTTGTTTACCTTGATGGGGAGCAGCATCAGGTTTATACTGCAGCTGTCTGCTGGCGTCTCTGCACTGTAAAAATGCCCACCAAACAAGGTCTGTTCTTCCCCTCCCCAAGTGGAGAGATGCTGCCTGACAATCAGCATCTCAACTATTCTGATCCTCCATGATCATTGGAGCGATAAGCTGTGGAGGGGTGGCCAGAGGCTGACTCATGGCCATTCTAAAGCCCCATACACAATATCAGTTTTCTTTCAGGTTTTTCTCTTCAGGTTTACCAAAACCATCTAATATGAGGTCAAACCTTACGAGTTTCAATTCGTATGCAATCAGGCAGGCCCTTGTACGACATGGTTTTGGTAAACCTGAAGAGAAAAACCTGCAAGAAAAATGGTACTGTGTATGGGGCTTGAGACTGCCATTACTCAGGACAGCAGAAGGATATTAAAAAAATAGAAATTAAACGAAGCTATATCATGACTACTAATCAGTCTTTTTCTAGGAAGCACTGTAGCACTTCTGATCTAGCAAATTTGCACTGTTTGTGGTTTGTTGTTTGTATTTTGATGTGTCGTGTACTATATATATATATATATATATATATATATATATATATATATATATATATACAGTGAGGAAAATAAGTATTTGAACACCCTGCTATTTTGCAAGTTCTCATACTTGGAAATCATGGAGAGGTCTGAAATTGTCATCGTAGGTGCATGTCCACTGTGAGAGACATAATAAAACATTTTTTTTCCAGAAATCACAATTTATGATTTTTTAACTATTTATTTGTATGATACAGCTGCAAATAAGTATTTGAACACCTGTCTATCAGCTAGAATTCTGACCCTCAAAGACCTGTTAGTCTGCCTTTAAAATGTCCACCTCCACTCCATTTATTATCCTAAATTAGATGCACCTGTTTGAGGTCATTAGCTGCATAAAGACACCTGTCCACCCCATACAATCAGTAAGAATCCAACTACTAACATGGCCAAGACCAAAGAGCTGTCCAAAGACACTAGAGACAAAAATGTACACCTCCACAAGGCTGGAAAGGGCTACGGGGAAATTGCCAAGCAGCTTGGTGAAAAAAGGTCCACTGTTGGAGCAATCATTAGAAAATGGAAGAAGCTAAACATGACTGTCAATCTCCCTCGGACTGGGGCTCCATGCAAAATCTCACCTCGTGGGGTCTCAATGATCCTAAGAAAGGTGAGAAATCAGCCCAGGACTACACGGGAGGAGCTGGTCAATGACCTGAAAAGAGCTGGGACCACCGTTTCCAAGGTTACTGTTGGTAATACACTAAGACGTCATGGTTTGAAATCATGCATGGCACGGAAGGTTCCCCTGCTTAAACCAGCACATGTCAAGGCCCGTCTTAAGTTTGCCAATGACCATTTGGATGATCCAGAGGAGTCATGGGAGAAAGTCATGTGGTCAGATGAGACCAAAATAGAACTTTTTGGTCATAATTCCACTAACCGTGTTTGGAGGAAGAAGAATGATGAGTACCATCCCAAGAACATCATCCCTACTGTGAAGCATGGGGGTGGTAGCATCATGCTTTGGGGGTGTTTTTCTGCACATGGGACAGGGCGACTGCACTGTATTAAGGAGAGGATGACCGGGGCCATGTATTGCGAGATTTTGGGCAACAACCTCCTTCCCTCAGTTAGAGCTTTGAAGATGGGTCGAGGCTGGGTCTTCCAACATGACAATGACCCGAAGCACACAGCCAGGATAACCAAGGAGTGGCTCTGTAAGAAGCATATCAAGGTTCTGGCGTGGCCTAGCCAGTCTCCAGACCTAAACCCAATAGGAGGGAGCTCAAACTCCGTGTTTCTCAGCGACAGCCCAGAAACCTGACTGATCTAGAGAAGATCTGTGTGGAGGAGTGGGCCAAAATCCCTCCTCCAGTGTGTGCAAACCTGGTGAAAAACTACAAGAAACGTTTGACCTCTGTAATTGCAAACAAAGGCTACTGTACCAAATATTAACATTGATTTTCTCAGGTGTTCAAATACTTATTTGCAGCTGTATCATACAAATAAATAGTTAAAAAAATCATACATTGTGATTTCTGGATTTTTTTTTTTTATTATGTCTCTCACAGTGGACATGCACCTATGATAACAATTTCAGACCCCTCCATGATTTCCAAGTGGGAGAACTTGCAAAATAGCAGGGTGTTCAAATACTTATTTTCCTCACTGTATATGTCTCAATATTTTTGTATTTTTTCTAAAATAAAAAGTTTCAGTCATTTTGGTGACCCTACTACAAATCCACACAATAAAAATTATTTTTATTCAAGATTTATGGTGTCTTGGTTTTGTGTAATATTTTTTAAATATATATGGACATGGTATTACAGTTGCAGACCACAACATACTGACATGTACAGTCTGATAGCAACAGCAATGAATGTCCTTTTTTTTTTTGTTGAAAAAGGACATTTTTAATATTTATATTTGAAATATTTAATTAGTTTGTTATGAAAATATAGATAGAATATGTATATATATATATATATATATATATATATATATATATATATATATATATATATATATATACATAGAGAGAGAGAGAGAGAGAGAGAGAGAGAGAGAGAGAGAGAGAGAGAGAGAGAGAGAGAGAGAGAGAGAGGGCATTTTATTAATTTAAATATGAAACTGTTTAACCACTTAAGGACCAGCCCATGTACATATACGTCCACAATATGGCACGTACAGGCACATGGGCGTATGGGTACGTCCTCGCCTATTAGCGGGTGGGGGGTCCGATCGGGACCCCCCCCGCTACATGCGGAGGTCGGGTCCGCTCGGGGAGCGATCCGGGACCACGGCGCGGCTATTTGTTTATAGCCGCTCCGTCGCGATCGCTCCCCGGAGCTGAAGAACGAGGAGAGCCGTGTGTAAACACGGCTTCCCCGTCCTTCACTATGGCGGTGCATCGATCGCGTCATTCCCTTTATAGGGAAGACACGATCGATGACGTCATTCCTACAGCCACACCCCCAAACAGTTGTAAACACATACAAGGTGCACCCTAACTCCTACAGCGCCCCCTGTGGTTAACTCCCAAACTGCAACTGTCATTTTCACAATAAAGAATGCAATTTAAATGCATTTTTTGCTGTGAAAATGACAATGGTCCCAAAAATGTGTCAAAATTGTCCGAAGTGTCCGCCATAATGTCGCAGTCACGAAAAAAATTGCTGATCGCCGCCATTAGTAGTAAAAAAAATAAAAAAAATAAAAATGCAATAAAACTATCCCCTATTTTGTAAACACTATAAATTTTGCGCAAACCAATCGATAAACGCTTATTGTGATTTTTTTTACTAAAAATAGGTAGAAGAATACGTATCGGCCTAAACTGAGGAAAAAAAATGTTTTTATATATGTTTTTGGGGGATATTTATTACAGCAAAAAGTAAAAAATATTGCTTTTTTTTCAAAATTGTCGCTCTATTTTTGTTTATAGCGCAAAAACTAAAAACCGCAGATGTGATCAAATACCACCAAAAGAAAGCTCTATTTGTGGGGAAAAAAGGACGCCAATTTTGTTTGGGAGCCACGTCGCACGACCGCGCAATTGTCTGTTAAAGCGACGCAGTCCCGAACTGTAAAAACCCCTTGGGTCTTTAGGCTGCATATTGGTCCGGGGCTTAAGTGGTTAATATATATATATATATATATATATATATATATATTTTTTTTTTTTATGCTGATTTATATATATATATATATATATATATATATATATATATATATATTATTTTTATGTTGATATATATATATATATATATATATATATCATTATATTAATTAGTATTAACATGTTACAAATATTACACAATACTACAATCGATTTGTAACTATTCAAAACATTTGATATTCATTGGGAAATTTTCGTTCGTGTTTATTATGAAACGGCGTTCCTGAACACTGCTTCTGGGTCGTACACTAGTTCCGGATATGCGCACTAATGTCTGGAAGATTAATGGAAAACGACCGCCACACCAACCAATAGAATATCGTTCGTTGTCAAACGATACGACACAAATTGTCCATTTTTTCAATCAATCTTTTTCGTTCATAATATCGATATTGGGTATTATGCGCTGGGCATCAACGATAAGAATATCGGCCGATTGTTCGGAAGATGGAAATTTTCGGCCGATATTCTTATCGTGTATTCCTGCCATAAAGCCAGCCTAAGGCCCCTTTCAGACGTGCGGACCGTATGTCCGCTTTTTCATCCATCCGTTTGCAGAGGGAAAAAAGGACATACATTGGTCCCTATGTGATTGCGGACACCCATAATCACCCGCCTCCGCAAACATCTGATTTTGCAGACGGAAGAAAACCCTCGTGTTCATCCGATCCCCCCCATAGTGTGCGGGGACTGCCCTGTCAGCCGATGGCTCAGTGGGGATATACAGAGCGATCCCCGCTGAGCTTACGGACACACGGAGGCAGTGTGAAAGGGCCGTGTGAAAGGGCCCTTGCATGTATCAAAATTTGGCCACTACAGCATGGTCCACTGGCTCAATTTGGATTCATGTATGGGCAGGCTGGGTGTGCACAAGTCAATCTATCGAATGACTTATGTACAACCAACCTGTTGGAAAATGTGCTCTCGATCAGCGCCGGCTAAATTAGTGTATTCTGACGGCAAGGAGATTCCCACTGTCAGAATACAAATCGCCTAACGGGCAGGATTTCTACACGCACATTGAGTGTGTGGATGGGGAAATCAAGTATTTTTTTCATTAAACAAGCTGGTTGGGGAAAAAAAAAAAAAAAAAGGGGGGGGGACTAGCGTACGGCCAGCCTTTTACACCTCTAATGAGATCAAAAATTTTGGCTGCACCTAACAATTTAGGGAGCGGGGGGAATACACACCTGTTTTAATACCTCTAATAAGACTAGTTAGGAAATTTCCCCAGTTCTCTTGGGTTTGATGGGTTTCTTCCACCAACTGTAAACTTATACATATGCGAAAAATGTGTTACTGCGCCCATCTAAGACAAAATTGATTGCAATTAAGAAGAATGCAATTCATGAGATACTATTAGACTGAGTGCTAAATTATGTGCAAATGCTGCAAATAACGTGCTAGATTAAGTGCAAAGTTGCTAATAAATATACTAAATTGATAAACAATCAGGAAAATATATATGTGTAAAACCTACTGTATGTGTGAATAAAAAAGTCCATTAGAATATAAATGCTATCAAAACACCTTCGATGTGCAATATGCAAGACACTAGGAAATTCAATATGAAACAGCAAACAGTTATCAATATGGAACAGCAAAGAAAAAATCAATTCACAAAGTGTTCCAATAGAGAAAAGTCCACTGCTAGCGGTGCTCCAAAAGGACATGCAATGTGCAAAAAAAATACTTCAAAATTTCAATATGAAACAGCAAACAATTATCAATATGGAACAGCAAAGAAAAAATCCAATTCGCAATGCGTTTCAATATGAAAGAATGTCCACTGCTGACAGTGCTCCTTACACTCGATATTTAAAAATAGGTTATTAAAGGTGCAACTGTTTCTTCCACCATCACCAACTGCTAGATTGAACACTCACCAGACCCCGCACAATAAAAGCCCCCAAATGATTGCTTTTTTGATAGCCACTGGATTTGTCCTCCTTCTCGCTATCACAACGGATTCCTTAATGTCTCAAAAACAAGGGGCTCATCATGGTGTATGTCAAAAGGATTTTTAATAAAAATAATAAAAAAAGTGGTACACTTACAAGAAAAGTGCCTTTGACCAGCACTGAGTTCCCTTGGCAGTGTCCAGCGTTCGTTTTTTGCTCCTCGAGCGGCTTGCGCTCCACACTTCTATTGCCCTGCGTTTCGACAGCCAATCTTAACGCGCGACGCATTTCCACTCAGTGTGGATCTTCACAGCTTCTACGCGTTTCACAGTTATCAGGAAAGCTTTCCTGGCTTTGGGACGTGTCTATAATCATGCCCAAGTACTCAAGCCTTCTTTGAGGCTGCAAGGAGGATTTCCCCAGATTGAGGACCCAGCCTAGGTACTCTAAATATTCCACTGTGTTGTGAACATAATGGTCGAAGCGTACAGCGGACTGATCTATGATCAACAGATCGTCCAGATAGGTTGTTACTGCTATGCCTCGTGCCCTTAGCCTTGCCAGGGCCGGGGCCAGTATTTTTGTGAACACTCAAGGTGCTGTAGCCAGCCCGAAAGGAAGGGCCACAAACTGAAAGTGGTGCTGAACCATCGCAAACCTTAGAAACCTTTGGTGAGCGGCAAAATAGGATTTTTTGTACTCACCGTAAAATCCTTTTCTCTGAGTCCATGGACGGACACAGCTCCTTAAATCTTGGCAAGTGGGTTATGTTCCCTGTTTACAGGCGAGGACTAGGTAGAAACATGTTAGATAATTAAATACATATTACATTAACAGAGTTGAACAGCCCCGCCCAGGGGGCGGTTCCTCCAGACATAGAAAAAACAAGGAATACCCCCCTCAAGTGTGGGACTTTTAAAGTGACACAAACACATAAATTGTAGAAAAAATATATGACAATTTTATTAAATATAGACATCAATAAGTGTCCTATAGAGGATAAAAACCACATGCAAGTGGCATGCAAATCCTACTTAATAAAATAGATAAACAGTTTTACAAAGTAAGCCATATTACTTACAGCAAGTAGGATCTGCAGGACAACTACTGTCTCAGCGTCACACACGCATCAAAAGAACAAAGATGTGTTTAAAGATATATTTAATTTTTGGGATCTTACCACCATGGGCGTCTCGAATGTGGCGACCGAAAGAGAGATCCGGATCTGCCTTTCTCATACAAGTAATGTGTCTGGAAGCAAGGCATGCTTCCAGACACATTACTTGTATGAGAAAGGCAGATCCGGATCTCCCTTTGGGTCGCCACATTCGAGACGCCCATGGTGGTAAGATCCAAAAAATTTAATTCTTAATTCTGGACAGAATACACCCCAACAGCAGAGGGGGTGACTGGAATAGAACCTTATTGCAGAGAGAGACGAGATGGATAGCTATGCTAAATGCCACTACCAAGCCGGGACTTAATGAAATGGTCAGTTACCGCCCCTTTTTAGAGGGTTTTTCCTCGGGGGGATGGAAGGAATAGATATATTTATATTTATTTCATGGCACCTCCTAGACCGTACGACTACTTTGCCTCTGCCTCACACGCTCATATTTGGATACACCCCTTTTTGGAGCGTCTCCCTGTTTGGATGTTCTAGCCTCCACCTGACGCATGTAGTGGGGTTTTCGTGCACACCGACAGATGTTTCATACGCCTGTGATGTGTAGGGTTCCCCCTTGTCAATGCAGTTGATTCTGCTTTCATGCATCAGCGCACACTCTATGCCGGACACAGTTCATTTTGGACAGTCCTCGGCATACCCTGTGCGAGAGGCCCTTTCCCTTTTAGATTTTTATTTCTTTTTTGTCAACGTTTGAGTTAATATTTTTACCAGAGCGGTGACCACTTGGTTATGTTTTGTTTTTCATAAAGGTCGGATCTGCACTTGCAGTACTACTTATTTAAATATTTATTCCCTCGTGCATTGATTGGATGTCGTTCCCTCCATTTTGTGGAGGTTTCCGCATTCCTTAATGTTTAATATGTAGTCACCGCATTGACTGCTATTTTTGCGTCTCTGCGGGTTAACGCTCTTTTGCCGCGATTGCGTCATCGCCGCGGCTTTGGATGCTGCGATTGCGTCATGAAGCTGGACGTCGGCTGTGCGCATGCGCCCGCGGGATTTGCGGGCTTTATAAAGCACACCACAGACGCCTATGACTGAGACTGTCATTGCGTCTGTTGGGAGACCGGGAATAATCTAATTACAGGTACTCCCCCCCCCCCCCCTCTCTTGACTTTTGACTGACTACTTTCTTTGATGTTGTACCTTTGAGTACAATCTAACAAATGGGCATTTCATTTTTTTGTAGTGATTACCATCGTTACCACTGAGTAACCCACTTCTCCCCATTTTGAGGAGTAGTCAGGGATTTTCACTGTATGCTGACCGATACCTGGTTTTCCTGCAGGGACACCCCATATGTGGATTTCCACGTTTGGCAAGTTGCCCCTTTGTTTTGAGTTGCCATATTTAGTCAATATATAGGGTTATAACGCCCCCCCCCCCTTTTTTTTTACTCTGTAAGTGAGCGTTTGACTACAAATTATTCCTTTTTTTTTCTCCTATCAGGGATGGACCTTTGCTTGGTTGGCTATATACGAATATCCTTTCTGAGAACACAGAGACTTGTGTCTCTATATACATCTGTGTTCTTTTGATGCGTGTGTGACGCTGAGACAGTAGTTGTCCTGCAGATCCTACTTGCTGTAAGTAATATGCCTTACTTTGTAAAAACCATACATGCATTGCTCTCCTTTTCTTCCCGTCTCTCTCTCCATATGCAAACAACTGTAATCATTTGAACTGTAAATAATGTCTATTTTGTAAATAAGTTCACAACTGTAAATAAGTTTATTTTCTCTGTAATATATGTACATATCCTTTCTTTAGTCAGTCACCCCCTCTGCTGTTGGGGTGTATTCTGTCCAGAATTAAGAATTTATTTTTTTGGATCTTACCACCATGGGCGTCTCGAATGTGGCGACCCAAAGGGAGATCCGGATCTGCCTTTCTCATACAAGTAATGTGTCTGGAAGCATGCCTTGCTTCCAGACACATTACTTGTATGAGAAAGACAGATCCGGATCTCTTTTTGGGTCGCCACATTCGAGACGCCCATGGTGGTAAGATCCCAAAAATTAAATATATCTTTGAACACATCTTTGTTCTTTTGATGCGTGCGTGACGCTGAGACAGTAGTTGTCCTGCAGATCCTACTTGCTGTAAGTAATATGGCTTACTTTGTAAAAACCATACATGCATTGCTCTCCTTTTCCTCCTGTCTCTCTCTCTATATGCAAACAACTGTAATCACTTGAACTGTAAATGTCTAAGTTTATTTTCTCTGTAATATATGCACATATCTCTTCTTTAATAGACATGTAACTTTATGACCCTATGATCGTCTGTAATACCCCTTGAAGAAGGATCACAGATACCGAAACGGCTGTCGGTTTGGATTATTTATGGTCTTATGTCTGTTTATCTATTTTATTAAGTAGGATTTGCATGCCACTTGCATGTGGTTTTTATCCTCTATAGGACACTTATTGATGTCTATATTTAATAAAATTGTCATATTTTTTCTACAATTTATGTGTTTGTGTCACTTTAAAAGTCCCACCCTTGAGGGGGTATTCCTTCTTTTTTCTTTAACTTTAGGGATGTGGTGACCAACAAAAATGTACACTCTCTAGATGTTGGGGCCCTCCTGTCCCTCCAGACATAACCCTCCTCACTGCAGCATGCAGCCTCAGTTCGTAACAAGCAGTACAAACCTAAAAAGGAGGGGTGGGTGCTGTGTCCATCCATGGACTCTGAGAAAAGGATTTTACGGTGAGTACAAAAAAAATCCTATTTTCTCGTATTGTCCATGGACAGACACAGCTCCTTAAATCTTGACAAGTGGAACGTCCCCAAGCAGTGTCAAAAACGAGGGGTGGGAAATGCATCAGTAAAATCAATTTTAATTTCACCCCATAACAAGCAGAGCTCCTCAACGAAGGAGGTGCAACTTTAAACAGCCGCCTGCAAAAACTAGCGGCTGAAAGAAGCATCAGAAGATGCACTCACAGCAACCATGAAAAGGCGTGAACGGACGACCAAGACGCCGCCTCGCACACCTGTGAGACCGACGCATGATGTCGAAAAAAATAAAAAATCAGGAAGCACCAACTGCCCTGGTCGAAAGTGCCGTGACCGGAAAGGGGGGCCCACCCCTTAAGAGCATAGGCCTGTATGACAGCCTACCTGATCCACAAGAAATGGTGGCCCTTTTGTGGAACAGACACCGACACAAAAGAGTCAGATCCCCGAAAACGGAGCCGAAGCAGGGTGGTACACCCGCAAAGTGCGTACCACGCCTAAAGTATGAAAGGAAACCTCCGTAGGATGCGCCAGCTGAGGACAGAAGGATGGAAGAACAATGTCCTTATTCCGGCGAAAGGCCGAAACCACCTTCGGAAGAAGGGAAGGTCACGGGTGCACCACCACCTAATCCTTATAGAGGATCAAGCATGTCGGCTTGTAAGACAAGACCGCCAACTCAGAAACCCCTCACAGGTAAATGCCACTAAAGGGGCCACCTTCTGAGATAGTGTCAAGAGAAAATCTCTCTGATGTTTCCAAAAGGAAGGTTCCAGAAGAACAGAGCACCAGAGTCAAAACTCATGGGGGGAGAGATGGGCCAAGAGGGGAAAGTATATGGCAAACCCCCTGCACAAACAAGGGATCCACCAGGGAACGGGCCGCAAAATAGCCACTGAAAAAACACAGCCAAGGCTGAAATCTGCCCCCAAACGGTGCTTTAAGCAA
This sequence comes from Rana temporaria, assembly GCF_905171775.1. NCBI lineage: Eukaryota > Metazoa > Chordata > Amphibia > Anura > Ranidae > Rana > Rana temporaria. Next base: position 66,163,586 of record NC_053494.1, read on the forward strand.
TTTTTTAGATCCACTCCAAGCTGTAAAAACATCAGGACCCTGGACACCGAGTATGTCCATGAACGTCACTCCATCTCTTCGCAACAAGAGATGTAAGCCTGCCGGCCGCGACGGTAGATCCTCTGGAAGACTACTTCCGTGCCCTCTGCATTGTTGAGATGACCGAATCGGACAGACCCCAGTCTCTTAAAGTCTGGCTTCCAATAGCCATGTTGAGCAAGTCAGTGACTGTACAACAGGATGAAGAATGGGACCTCGAGACAGAGGGACCTCCCGCCCTGGCAACCGCCAGGGTACCTCAGCTACCAGTCGCCCCAAGATTGGCGAACCAAGGATGCAGAGGCCAAGCTGGAGCGATTAGAATCATCGGGATCTCCTAAGCCTCCACACCGTGGAGCAGCCGAGGAAGCAACTACAATGGCGGAATGGCAAAAAAATGCGGATACAGACCCCACAGGGCCACCAGCTAGACCTGACCACTAACTGACACCCTTGCGGTGGAGACAAGCGGCCAGGAGATCCATGCCCTGTGAGGCTCACCTACCTGCAAGGGAGCCGAAACACCCGAAGCACAAAGACCAGTCGCCCTGGTCCAGCATCTGGCGACTCCAGTAGTCCGCCTGCTGGTATACCTGAAGGTAGACCGAAGCCATGGCCGTAGCGTTGTCTGGCTGAAACCAGATCGGACGACCTTGCAATCTCCTCGACCACGAGGAGAAGCATAGCCTGATCGCCTAAAATAGTAGGACAATGAACGATTGACAGGGTCCACCCAGGCCCGACCCTGGGTAACTACCGAGACCAGATGAGAGCGGGCACATACAGATCCACGCAAGTCCAGCAACTCAGACTCGACGGGACCCCCCAGGTGCCCCCACAACCCTTGAGGCTGGCATCCGTCGTAAACACTGACCACCGGAAGGAAGAAACAGCTTCCCGGACTGAAGAGTCGGTGATCTCCGTCACCAACTCAGAAAGACTGACTAGGTGGCGCACCGGAATCTGATGATTTTCAAGACAAGCGATTTTTACCACCTGGACAGTATTTCCCCCGGAAAACTCGAGTGTGGAACAGGGCACACAGTTTCGCCTCGAAGGAGGCTACCCACAGGCCCCGGACCAGCAGGTGCCCGAAGACCAATTGCGTGATGCCAATACCTTCCCCGCAGACTGAAGCGTCCGCAATTTCTCCAGGGGAAGAAGGACCTTTGCCTAGATACTCCAACGCTGAGTCGGAACCTAGCATGCCCAGGATTTGAACCCTGGGTCGCACACATGGAAGGCAGGCTTGCTGCCACTGAGCTACACCTTCTGGCCCGAATGTTTAATACCCACCCGAATCTTCGGAGGGTCTGAATGGGAATAACACATCCACTAGGTCTGAGACAGAAGCTGCTCTCAGAAGAAAGTCGTCCAAGTAGCCAACGAGGCTAAGCCTCTCTGTCCCAACAAAGTTAGGATAAGTGCCAGCTCCTAGCTGGAAACCCATGGTGCCGACGCCAGATCCACAGGGAGCCCTCTCTCACCATGAATCACAGAAAGAACACTGACATGCGCAAAACGGGACATGCATGTATGCGTCCCTGATGTGCGAGGATGCCAGGATGTCCCCTGGGTGGAGTGCAGCTACCAAACAAATGGATTCCATGCGGAACTACCCGACATTCACAAAGGTATTCAGGGCCAAAGGCCCATAGAAAACCCCAAACCTCTCATCCTGCAGAAAAGGTAAAATTACCCCGCAGCTTAGCAAGTCCCACACTGCCCAAGGCAGACCGACGGGCCCGGGAGAGGAAGACACGAGGAAAGAACTTTGTTCCGTGGATAGGAGGAAACCCTATCTAGTACTCCGAAGAGACCACCTCGCAGACCCACTGGTCGGAGAGCAGGGAGGTTTCACCGAATTGTGAACCTGCAAGCCGCCCCCCCCCACCTAGAGACAGGGAAGGAAGGCTACATACAGTGGCAGGATTTGGGTGCTGGCGTGATCGGCTTACGCACGCAGGGACGGATTAGACCCCCAGCTGGGTCTTTGCTCATAAATAATACACACACATAGTGTGTATGAATATTATGTCGGTGTTTGCACACATGCCCTTGGAGCAAACCCACGCAGACACAGGGAGCGACAATGCAAGCTCCAGGCAGATTGGTGTCAGTATCCGTCACACTTGCTGCCAAGTAATGGAGTTAACCACTACACCTCTGTGTGCATAAACCCATTCTGAAACAGAAGCCCTGGATAACAAGGGCGCTGCATTCAATGAAACATCACAGACCTATATGAGGCCCTAGACCAGCTGGTCCACTAGCCTAATAACTTCGAGGGAGAGTCGGCGCTCCTCCACTGTCTGGTGCAAAATGCTCACTCCGTGAGTGACTGAGACCCCAGCATGGTAAACATGGAAAGGGTCAATACTTTGGATCTGCTATCAGTCAGATCCATACAAGCAGGGCCTCCCGCAATAGGGAGAATGGTCACCTATACATTACACCCGGAGGGTCCACCACCGGTGTAGAAGCCCACCTCTTGAAAGGGCTCTCCTCAAAAAGGGGCACTGAACTGCCCGGCGGTGAGGGACTACAAAAGCCCTCAGCGGCTTTCCTCATTCTGCATCTAAATTATCAAAGAAGGGCACAGAAGAAAAAAACCTACACAGAACAGACTGAATTGTGAACCAAAAAAGACCGAACCCTTGGCGTAAACCCAGCTGCACTATCTGAAGAGTCCCGTACAGCAGTGAGAAGCACACCTATAATGCCGTATCCTGCACTGACCCAGGTATCTGGTCCACCGCTCCATAACAGAGCATTCCCCAGGGGATAACGGGGGAGGGGGCACTCTTAACCCCTGCCCGTCCGCAGTCTGCCCCCACTCTGACGCAAAAGTGCCCAGGACCAACAATAAAGCCTCTGTGGGAATCCCAGGTGCTAACATGTGCTGCCATCACCAGCATGTTGGGGAAGGACCCAGATACTGACTCCATAGCCAGAAACTGACACCATTATAAGGAAAAACTCCCAGGGCCCAGTTCAGACCTAAACAAAAACCCACCACTCCTGCCGCGCTGACCGGGGGGGGGGGGTTACCCAGGGGACTCACCACACCTGAGGAGCCTGCCTAGCGCCGCTGCCCATTTCCAGCACACAGCTGTGTGAGGAGAAAACCGTGAGGTAGCTGTGAGGTAATCTTCGGTGGTGCTGTGTGAGGCGAACAGCGCCGCGCGCCGTGGGAATCAGCACTAGTGGTCAAGGTCTCAGGCAAGATGGCCGCCGACCACAGCATATGGAGCCTGACGCGGCCACAGGAAAATGGTCGACCGCAATAATATGCTGCATCACAGCGCGGCTACAACAAAATGGCTGCCAATGGGATTTTCAATAGGAATTGAAAATCACCCAAAAAATGGCGCCAGAGCCGCCAAAACGCTGCAAAACCTCCAGAAAAAGTGGACCCCCAGCAGTAAAAAACACATAGGCCAGCGCACAGTCCCTCAGCAAGGTGCCCCCCCCCCCCACCCTGACAGCAATGAAACAGCAGAGGGAAAAAGGGAGCAGGGAAGGAAGGATATCCAAACACCAGGAATGCTTAGCCATACCACCCCACCTAAGAGGGAGGGACTGTACTTACCCGTCCACACGACGACTTCACTGGACGCATTCCAGACAGGCATACAACCGCAATGGAGGTACCTGTTGGCCCGGTCCACTGTGAATGAGGCAACACCACAGCCCAGTCATGTGCGAACCTCGGAGCAAGGCTCACTGGCCACCCCAGGAGTCATGGGGCATGTCGTGGAAGACCCAGCCTCTTTGCAAAGGTGTGCGCTCATGCTCGCTGGTCGGACTGAGAAGACTACAAGGATCTATAATATTCAGCCTGTCTCTCAGCCGACAGAAGTCAAAATAAAAAAATAAAATAAAAACTTTTCCTTAGGGCGCTGGGCCCAAAGGGAGCCATACATCCTTCTCCTTTGTTAGGCAGAATGAAACTGAGGCTGCATGCTGCAGTGAGGAGGGTTATGTCTGGAGGGACCGCCCCTTGGGCGGGGCTGTTCAACTCTGTTAATGTAACATGTATTTAATTATCCAACATGTTTCTGCCTAGTCCTCTCCTGTAAACAGGGAACATAACCCTCTTGTCAAGATTTAAGGAGCTGTGTCCGTCTATGGACAATAGAAATATTGGCACATGCAGATATGCATTTCTGATGTCTATTGATGCAAGGAATTCTCCTCCCTGAAGGGTGGAAACAACTGAACGGACAGACTCCATGTGAAAGGAGCGAATGTTCAGAAACTGATTCAGGCCTTTCAAATCCAGGATAGGTCTGACATCCCTGTTTGGTTTTGGAACTGTGAAAGGTTAGAGTAAAACCCTGATCTTCTGGGGCTAACTCCACGATTACCCCTTGGGACAACAGGCGTTCCAAGGCCAACAGTAAAAGGCCTTATTTTTTTTTTTATTTTTTTTTTTTGGATCTTTGGCAGTTCTTGATCTCAAAAAAACGGGGTGACGGAAGTTCTCTGAATTCTAGCTTGAAGCCTGAGGACACTGTGGAGATGACCCACTTGTCCTTAACTTTGTTCCGCCAAACATTTGCAAATCGTAGCAGCCTTCCCCCCGCTCGGCCGAGCGGGGGCATCCCTTCATAGGGAAGTTTTGGGGGTCTGCTTAGACTTTGAACCCCAAGTCCTTTGAAGGACATTTACTCTCCTTTTTAACCTGCAACAGAGTAGACTTGCCTCCGGTAAACTTATGGATGTATATATCCAGGTCATCCCCAAACAGGCGTCCTTCCCCAAAAGGGACCGATGCCAAGTATCTTTTGCCAGAAACCTCGGCCTCCCAATGTTTTAACCGAAGGGACCTGCTCATGTGTACCTGCAGGAGATTCAAGCGGGATGCTTGCTGAATAGAGTCTATAATCGCATCAACACAAGGCCTTAAGAAGGTCCTCATAAACCTCAATCTCATCTGTAGGGAGGAGGTTAATCATCTGCTTCCTTTGTTCCTTGAGGAACTGACATACACCAATGGCTGCAACTGCAGGTTATACTACAGCCCCAGCCATGGAAGAGGAGGCTTTCAATAGGGACTCCAGCTTTTTATCAGTTGGATCCTTAAAGCCCTGAGCATTGTCTATAGGACAGGTCAGGCTGTTTGCACAAGAAATAGCTGCAGGTACCCCCCATTTCTTAGTGAAACCTTCCTCTATAGGATAAAGGAGGGAAAAAATGCTTAGGAGGAGAAACAGTTTATCTGGGTGAACCCAGTCATCATGCATCATTTTATCCAGCAAGGGATGAACTGGAAAGAAGCATGCAGCCTGCGGGGATTTCCGAGATCCCAAAGAGGAAACAGAGGACATAGAAGCTTCAACAGAAGGCAATTTGTAGTGGCACGCACCTGTACCTGCTTCTTTAGCGGCTGAGAGGTAGCCGGAATCCTCTCATTCTCCAAGTCCTCAGACTTCACATGATCCTCATCTCCAGAGAGGGATTTTTCACCCTCAGATGGCTCATCTGATGAGAGAGCCAGAGCAGATGAAGGGGACCTTCCCCGTTTTCTGCTATTATTCAAGGAGGTTGCAACAATATTAGCAATCCTTCCTTCTAAGCCATCCAAAGCAACTTTAAAAGCGTCCTCAGTGATGTATACATGAGTTGTAAAGCAAAGGTACCATCCACAAAAAAATGCAATCACTGTTGTGTTATAGTCTTACAATACACATATATCAGCTCACTGCACAACCTAATGCCGAGTAGGAGTCTTAGTTTGCCTTGTTCAATTCACAGGGATGCTTACAGCCTACAGCTCTGTGTCCATGCCGCTTACAGAAGGCTTCTGATGTGCTGGGCTTTAATCAGCCTCTTGGCGCCTGCACACAGGTGTGCCATGTCCGCACACGGGCACGTGCAACCACGGCCCCCCTCTACATCTGCCCATTTAGACAGCATAAAAACGCGCTTCTGGAACGCATACGCACACGTGCCACTGTCATGGCAGCGCCCAGGGCAAAGAAGAGGAGGGAGAGCGATTACTGGGGCATCATTGGAGGATCCCTGTATGCGTTTTGTGCCAGAGCCTGCAGCGTAAGGAGGTGAGTGGCGTTTTTTATTGACCGACTTCACTGAGCTTGTTCCTGGATGGCTTATGTAAGAATACACCAGGTATGCACTTACTCCCTCCAGTGGTGAAAACCAGGAAAGACATCCTACTCACAGAAGATAACAAAATAAATTATCCTCTTCTTACCTTATCCATGCCACAGGAAAAGCTACTAAAAGTAGTTCCAGCTAGCACATGTTGAACGTGACCAACCACCTCAAACACTGGCAAAAAAACTGAGGGTTATATAGGGGAGGAACTGAATTTTAATTGGGTTAACCAGTGTCCAATCACCTGTGGTGACTACATAAACCATTAAGGCTCTGTGTCCCGTGATGTATGATCAAGAAATACAAAATATATCTATGTACCAAGTTCTTCTGGGCCAAACTGGTGGCACTGTCCAACTGCACCTTGACTTGGAGATCTTATAGAAGGGAGAGATTCTGTAGAGAGAATTTGTAGAGGATAATCTAATGGTTCCCAGTTTCAGAATGTCGATTGGAAGTTTTGACTCCTGTGGGGACCAATTCTCTGGACAGTCAGGGCATTGTAGGGGAGCTTTGACTGGCTGGAAAGAAGCAGTTGGTTTGCTACTTCTATGTCATAAGTATGTTCGACTGAAAAGGTGGAATTGGGCAAAGGTAATTGCCTCAAAGAAGGCTACCAACAAACCCAGAAACTTCACGCAGAAGCAGCCTATCATTTTGAACTGATGGTCCTCATATGGGACCCTATGAAAGCAACTTTGCTCTGTGAATGGAAGATTTTGTTTTGGGCTGTGTCCAAGATTATACCCAGGTACTCCAGACAGTGAGTGCTGAAGAGCAGATGTTGGATAATTGATTATCCAGCTAAAGGTTTGAAGGAACTGAACCACCCCTTTGAATGTTGGCTGACAAAGTTGGGGCTGAGGAGTTCTTCAGACAGGTAGCCTGTGACATGAATGCCTTGGGTCCTCAGAAGAACAAGCAGTGGAGCAAGCTTAGCTTTGGGCACAACGGAGGTCGCAAGTGGTAGTGCTACAAATAGGAAGTGTTGGCCTCACAACACATAAAACGTTAATGTGAGGGGGACGATATGGATTTATAGGCATCATTAATGTGCTCCGATGCCAGAAATGATCCTTATCGTTGATTCCCTTCAGGATTTTGGCACATGAAGAAATTGGCTTAGAGAATTTAGGTTCAGCATGGGGGTGGATGCGCCCATTTGGTTTTGGGACTGTGATTAGGTTTCAACAAAAGGAACAGGTACAACTGTGCCTTGTACCAGAAGTTTGTGCAAGGCGGTCATTAAATCCCACTTCTTTTGGTCTGAAGCTGGCAAATTGGAAGGCAAACAAGTGGGGAGGAGATAGAGGCTGATCACAGGCTCAAATATCCAAATATTCAGCAAGGCAGGGTCTGTGTACAGCAGGGGTGCCCAACCAGTGGCCCGCAGAGCCCTCTGATGTGGCCCGCGACCTCCTGCTCTGGGAAGGAATAGAATACGGTTATTAAAGGTCAGTTCATTACTAAAATCAGTGTATACATGGGCATATCTGTTCTGCAGTGGTTACTGGGCTGCTTTCAAATGAATCCGCAGATGCAGAGCAGTGCACCTGTGGGTTACCTGCACTGAGCCATAGACTTCTGCTATTACCTGCGAGTTTGGTGAGCTTTCTGAAAGTGCACCAAACCTGCAGAATATAATAGAAGTCTATTGCAAAGTGCAGAAAAGCCAAAAGGTTCACTGCGTTGCACCCACAGTGCATCGTGTAAAAGCAGTCGTGGGCCCCTTTCACACAGTCAGTCCAACCCAGTTGGATCCTCTATTCACCTCTAAGGAGTGGCAGATTTAAACCGACTTGTGTCCTACCTGCAATCTAATCCGGCTATGTCCGTTCTTCATATGCAGAGCGGACCTGGTCCTGCCATCCACCCGCTCCGCTGATTTCGGCCCGCGACCAGTTACCATGTCGATTAAGTGGCCCTTGCGCTTCAAAAGGTTGGGCACCCCTGGTGTACAGTCTCCCAGACTATGCTGAGGATAAGCCAATCTGGAAAAGTGAAAAGGAATGAGCTCCCTGGCTTTACAGTAGGGAAAGAAGCTTGATTGAAAAAAAAAAAAGGATATTGATAAATCAGAAAATGTCTAGTGAAAGCAAGAGTTTGCTTGTCTCTAAAAGAGAGAGGTCTATTCTCCAAAGATACTAGCATAAAACTGGAGTATAGTAAGGGTAGAAGGGCTTATATATCGGACTAATATTGGCGTTGGATAGTCTCCAAGTGTTTCATCTCCAGTAGGAAGCTGTATAAACCTCTTGTCTCAGAACACTGTAGCCCTTAGGCTGATTTCACAATGACCCACTTATGTTAACACAAAGTGGAAGTAAAGTAGAAGAAAACTGCATCATTTTAAATCCAATGTAGCGCTTCACACGCACTTAAAAAAAAAAATCCTGCTTGCTGCAATTTTGGTGCATGCTTGGTCTGGTTAAAAAAAAAAAAAAAAAAAAAAGTATGCCTCTATTGAAATAAATGAAAAAGAAAAAAAAAAGCTCAGGCCCAGGTTCACAGTATCCCATTAAGAGGGAAATCACAATGGTACCCTTCTAATCAATGCAACTTTGAAAAAGGTTCCTGATGGACTTCAGTGTGATTGAAGCTCAATAGAATTCTATGTTATTGCATAAAAGTCGCATCAGCATAGAAGCAACTTTGATAGAGGAGTTCAAAGGAAGGATCGATCAAAGAATCGATCGAAAGAAAGGGCCGATTGATGGATCGATTGATCGAAGAAAGAATCAAAACCGCTTCAATGTGAACCTAGCCTTAGGCACAAGGATGACCAGGGAGAAGAAGTAGCACTGCATAGTCAAACCGGAAATCACACTAGAAGTGGGAAGTGATATGGGGAAAATGCAAAGCAAACATAAAAACAACGCATCATGCGTTGCGTTAAATTTAACGCAACGTGGCAAAAACACATGTGCATTTTTGATGCAGAGCAGTGTTAAAGTAGCCTTAATGATATATACAGTATGTGCTCATAGTGAGCTCATCTTACCAGCAAAATTTACACTGAAATACAGTATTTAAAAATACTATGTAAACCATATACGGATGCTAAAATGAATACCACACCATTTTATGTATATTTTGCTAGTAAAAAACAAAGGCCTGGATACATTTGCAAATACATGTGGAAGCAATTCTTCAGTATCTAAAAGTGCATTTATAATCATTAAGAGTATTAAAAGTGGGACATAAAACAAAGCTCTTCACAGAAATATTACCTGGAGACTACCTCACACCCCCTTAAAGGTATATGCAGTGGCAGCCCGTCAATAGGGGGCACAGCCACCCCAAAGCTACTTTAAAAAAAAAAAAAAAAAAAAAAAAACAGTACATGCCAAGACTGAAGGGGGGAGGGGGGCAGAAGGGACACCTGATATGCTTTTAACACTGTGTCCTGAGTAACTCCACAGCAGCACTTTTAATCTCCAACTTTACTTCCCCCTCTCTCCATGTAATGCACGTCTTTACACCATCCCCATCACCCGCTCCTTCACCAACTCCTGTTTGCTCTCCCCTGCTCACATAGCTCTTCACATCCTACCATTCCAATCACTGACACCCTTTCCATCCCACATTACTTTTTATCTCTTCCAAACTGTTCAGAAGCTCAATACATTCTCTGCCTAATGTGTATATATGTCGGCAGAATGGCACGGCTCGGCACAATCACGTAAGGGTACGTCCCCTTTAAGTGCCCAGCCGTGGGTCGTGCGCGACCCAGTCTGAAGCTCCGCGGCCGCTGGACCCGATCGCCGCTGGTGTCCCGCGATCGGTCACAGGAGCTGAAGAACGGAGAGAGGTGTGTGTAAACACACCTTCCCCATTTTTCACAGTGGCAGTGTCACTGATCGTCTGTTCCCCGATATAGGGAAAGACGATCAATGATGTCTTAAGTCCAGCCCTGCCCCCCTACAGTTAGGAACACATATGGAGGTCACACTTAACCCCTACAGCGCCTCCTAGTGGTTAACTCCTAAACTGCAATGGTCATTTTCACAGTAATCAATGTAATTTTCACTGCAAAAAGTGCTATAAAAATGCAATGGTCCCAAAAATGTGTCAAAATTGTCCGATGTGTCCACCATAATGTCGCAGTCACGAAAAAAATCGCTGATCGCCGCCATTAGTAGTAAAAAAAAAAATGTATTAATAAAAATGCCATAAAACTATCCCCTATTTTGTAAATGCTATAAATTTTGCGCAAACCAATCGTTTAACGCTTATTGCGATTTTTTTTTTAACAAAAATAGGTAGAAGAATACGTATCGGCCTATATATTTTTTGGGGATATTTATTATAGCAAAAAGTAAAAAATTGTTTTTTTTTAAAAAAAAGTCACTATTTTTGTTTATAGCGCAAAAAATAAAAACCGCAGAGGTGATCAAATACCACCAAAAGAAAGCTCCATTTGTGGGGAAAAAAGGACAGCAATTTTGTTTGGGAGCCACATCGCACGACCGCGCAATTGTCAGTTAAAGCGACGCAGTGCCGAATCGCAAAAAAGGGGCAAGGTCCTTTAGCTGCATAATGGTCCGGGTCTTAAGTGGTTAAGGTGGCCGTAGTAGGAATGGAATTAAAAAGTAATCTATTCTATGGCAACCTTAAATGGATGCAGAGACTGTACTGAGCTGCTTAACAGTTTGGAAGAGAGAAAAAGTAATGTGGGATGGAGAGGATGTCAGTCAGTTATTGGTCCCCTAGAGAGGAAAGCCTAGATCTGAAACCACACTTGTAAAGAAGAATTCAGCACAGGGATGATGAGAACCACTCATAATGGGCACAGCCGGTGTACAGACCTGGGAACTTGGCACAGTGATGGTGGGCACCTCTTATAATGGGCACAACAAGTGTACAGACCTTGGAACTCCGCACAGGGAAGGTGAAAACCCCTCAATGGGCACAGCGGGTGTACAGATCTGGGTCCTCAGCACAGGGATGGTGGGAACACCTCATAATGGGTACAGTGGGTGTACAGACCAGGGAACTTGGCACAAGGATGATGGGAGCCACTCATAATGGGCACAGTAGGGGTACAGACCTGGAAATTTGAAACAGGGATGATGGGAACTCATAATGGGCACAGCAGGTGTACAGACTCGGGAACTTGGCACAGGAATGATGGGAACCTCTCATAATGGGTACAGCAGGTATACAGACCCAGAAACTCGACACAGGGAAAGTGAGAACCCCTCATAATGGGCACAGCAGGTGTACAGACCCAGGAAATTAGCACAGGGATGATAGGAATGCTCATAATGGGAACAGTAGGCGTACAGACCAGGGAACTCAGTACAGGGATGGTGGGAACCCCTCATAATGGGCACAGCAGGTGTACAAACCCAGGAACACAGTACAGGAATAGTGACAACCCCTCATTATGGGCACAGTGAGGCTGCAATTGATGGGCACAGTTTTACCCAGCAGTAATGATATATAATCACCTGATAAATGGCTATTTACAGCCCTGCATTACTAAAATTTTAATTTTTCAGTTTGTGCCCCCCCCCCCCCCCCCTTCAAATATGTTGTGCACCAGCCGCCACTGACTTCCAGATAGATACTTCTTACACAGCCTTGAACGGAAGTCAGCAAGAACTTTCTACCCTTCCCTGCTGCATTTTACATTAAAATATAAGAGAGCTCGACAAAGTTTAATTAACACTGCTGCCCTACATAAAGCCAGGCGATGCTACAACAATAGGAAAAGGAAACCATGCCCCAGTCTACCAAAAACAGACATGTCAAAAAGAAAAAACACAAAAAGTAATTTTTTTTAGTTAACAGTTGTTACATAAAACACTGCATATCAATATCAAAACATGGCATTCCATAATCAATTGCTAGCAGTTCAACCATGAAATACAGTTAACTAAAAAAAAACAGGCCACGTACAATTATCTAAGGATCTCTACTGACTCACTGGAGTTGATTTACTAAAGGCATATAGACTGGGCACTTTGCAAGTGCGGTTGCACTAATTTCCCTTAGTAAATGTAACCTGGTAAAGCTTCCCTTTGTAAATACTACCCAATCAGGTGCAAGGAAAAAATAATAATTTTTGCTTGTACATGATTGGATGACGAAAAACAGCAGAGCTTTACCACATTTACGAAGCTCTGGAGAAAATGAGTGCAATTGTACTTGCAAAGTGCCCAATCTATTTGCCTTTAGTAAATCCACCCCCATGCATTCCTAAAACACTATAAAACGGTTCTACTTTAACTGTAATACACATGCACAAAACAGACACCAGCATGCTCCAAGACAAACCTTCTTCCTCTTCCAGTTCTGTATGCTCTGCATACATGGCGGCATAAGGTAAAAAAAGATAAATAATTAGGAAAAGGTTAGTTTTATTGCATGATCTGATCTCTGCACACCAAATACTACTTTTTGCATTTTACACAAAACAAAATAAACAAATGGAATGTTCTGGCAATTGAAACCAACTATTTAGCAGTTGTAAACTCTATACACCACTTGTACCTACAGGTAAGCCTATAAGGCGGCTTACCTGTAGGTACTGTGTATATTCCCTAAACTTGCACAGTTTAGGAGATATTCAATGTGCATGCAGCCAATGACATTGACGCATGCGCTCTGAAGGTGCGGCTTACAAGTGCCAGACCTGAGCCCGTGACGGAAATGGTGGCTCCAGAGTGCATGCGCAGGAGTGACGTCATTGTAGCTCCAACCACTCAGTGTCAGAGCCCACAAACCCGGAAGAAACCCCAGGGGAAGATGTCAGCCGTCACAGCGGTGAGCTGGTGCCGCTGGAAGGGCTTCATTCTTAGGTATTCTATAATGTGCTAGTATTTTATTCAGCAGTTTACAACACTTTAACATGCTAGTACCTGGTACCCTCTAGAATTGCTCACTGGAAGCCTGGGTATCAATAGCTATGTTTGAGGTGGTGCGAACTTCTCTCCATATACCGTATGGTGGACATGTCTTGTAGTTAGAAAAGTTTCAACTGATCTCTAAGCTTTTGGACTTTGGATTCCCTTCTTAGCCCAACACGCTCTGCTAAATCTCAGGGCCCATTCCCTCGGGGCGGACCGATGGGGTTCGCCTGTCAAGTTTTTAGGCAGACCCAAAAAGGCCCTCCAGTCTCCTATATGTATGGAGCGACGGGTATCAATGGACCGGTGTCCATTGATGCCTGTCGACATACAGTCCGATCACGTCTGCCCAGACATTAGGTGGGTAGGATCGGATGCCAGTTGAGTGTAAACATCCTACAGCCATAGAGGACTGCCAGACGTGTCCGCTCTGCATGAGTGGAGCAGATACAGACCAGCCATCCACCTGCGCAGCAGGGATCAGCGGACAGATTGCCCTCTAAGCAGGCAGACTCCAGCAGAGCCCACAGCATGTTTAAGGGGCCTTAAACCATCTTGCCTTTCCAGAAATAGCTTCCAACTTCTTTATCATGTCCATGTCCTGACAGAAGCTAAGCAAACAATTGCACGAGCCTGGAAATCATCCACTGTCTCCCTTACTGAAAACAAAAAACAGAATCAACTCATTCAGTCTACATGAGAAAACTGAAGCCAAATTGACAGACAAAATTAATAAATTTCTGGCCTTCAAACCTCAAGCCCTTTGGCCTCAGACACAATGGACATTTTTTTAAACTACCCCAAGGGTCATGTGGCATTTTATCCTGCCTCCAAATGCAGGAGAGTCCAAATGTAAAAAAATCTACTGTCAATGCGTCCAGGAGCAAAAGCGTATTGGGTGGGAAAAAAAACACTTGATGCATGTAAACAAAACTTTAAACGCCAAGTGCATTTAGTGCCTTGGACCTTAATCTAATAGCCCAAATAAATTATTGTTCTAGCCAATGAAATGAATTAACACCCAAGCACTTGATGTGCCTAAACGTGCTTAAATGCGTTCTACGTTTTTTTTTTCTGCCAAAACTCTGCTGCCAGGAGGAAAGGCTTCCAGGAGAGTTTGCAAAATGTCCTTTGTACATGAAGCCTAAATGTATCCCTACTGGCTTCAACCTGAGCCTTCTAGAACTCTTATTAGGGTGTGTGCTACCCATTTTTTGTTCTTCTTTTTCTTCCTCCCTTCTTGAATCCCCCTCCCAATAAATTTTGTGCAAGACACTCCTTTGTCCTTGTCACCATATGTTGTTAATGATTTCACTTATATATTTTCACTAGCAGTAACCTCTCTACCCGTACAACATTTTCATCGATGTTCCTCTCCTACGCACTTTATTCTATAAAACATTATTATTTGGTATGTTTATATAGCACATTTTATTTGATACATTGGAAGCTCTGTGCACTTTCAGCATCTAAAAGGGTGTGTATAAAGAGTATTTGTTTTATTTTTTTTAGACATAACTAGATGCATTTAAATATGGTGTAGGGAACAAGAGATACACATTACAGCCATTTATGACCCGTCTTGTATACCTTCTCTATTGTCGGTATAACTAGGAAGGAATTTGTGACATTATATACCCCAGGTAATATCTCAACGCATAGTTGATTAACCACTTGCCGACCGCTGCACGCCAAAATATGTCGGCAGAATGGCAGCGGTGGGCAAGTGGGCATACAGGTGCCTCCCCTTTAAGAAGCCGGGCGTGCGCACCCGATGCACTCTCCGTGACTGTGCCCGTGGGCCCCGCAAACTCGATGTTTGCTGGCGGCCCGCGATCATGTCACTGAGAGGCAGAATGGGAAGATGCCTATGTAAACAAGGCATTTCCCTGATCGGTCTAGTGACAGGACAGTGATCTATTGCTCCCCATCATCGGGAGCAGTGATCACTGTTGTGTCACTGGTAGCCTATCCCCCCCCCCCCACATTTTGTAGACGCTATAACTTTTGCACAAACCAATCAATATACACTTATTGCGATTTATTTTTTGGGGATATTATTGCAAAAAGTTTAAAAAATATTGCTTTTTTTTTTAAATTGTCACTCTTCTTTTGTTTATAGTGCAAAAAAATAATAATTGCAGAGGTGATCAAATACCACCAAAAGAAAGCTCTATTTGTGGGGGAAAAAAAGGATGTCTATTTTGTTTCGGTGAAATGTCGCAGAACCGCGCAATTGTCAATTTAAATCGACGCAGTGCCGAATCACAAAATGGCTCTGGTCAGGAATGGGGTAAATTATTCGTTGCTGAAGTGGTTAAGTATTGTCATGTGCACTCTTTTATTATTTTTCAACTGTAACATTCTCAAACCTTCAATCCTAAGAGAAGACTGCACTGTAAACCAAGGGATTGATTTACAAAGATTTGCATTGCCATCTGCTCAGCGAAAGCGCATTTATACATTTGTTTGTGCGCATGGGGCAAAAAAAAAAACAAGTGTAAACAGGCTAAATTATGTGCTACTTAAATGGAAAATAAAAACAGAAAATATAGCATTTGGCCACTTGATGGAGCTAGGTATTCGTATATGGACAATAATAAGTAAAATTATTCTCTGTGCAAACCTATTAAACAAGCAATGTATGTTAAGTTGTTGCTGACCACACTTATGTACTTCCCACATAGAATGAATACAAAATTGGAGGTGCTGCGCCACGGTTTCTGTATTATTAAATAAGTTATGTAGGCTATTATCCTTTATGTGCAGCAATATTAAATGTGAATTTTTGTTGCAAAGACTATAGTCAAAATCAGATGACACAAGAAAAAACCTACGTTAGACTTACCGGTAACGGTATTTCTACGAACCTTCCAGAATGGCACACACACCTGAGAGATGAGGGCTCCTCCCCACAGGAAACACAATCAATTGACAACTTGTTATAAGTCTCCACCCTTTCCCTTGATCCCAAGTATGTAATAAAGTAATCCTGAACTGGTTCACAAAGGACATCGTTCCACATAGGTACGTCCTACCTAGTGCTGTGCTTATCTTTCCCTCCACATAGGGCGGGATGTAGGCCTGCCGTACTGGAAGGTTCGTAGAAATACCGTTACCGGTAAGTCTAACGTAGGTTTTCTCCTATCACCTTCCAGGACGGCACACCTGAGAGGATAATAAAGGAAACCGACAGGCCTACTTTTAGGGTGGGACCCTTGCCTGCAAGGTCTTCCTGCTAAATGTCAGAATCTGACTTTTTTCCAAAAACCTCCACTCCCTAGTGTGTGATGAAGGTATCCTAGCTGGATCATGTAATTGACCTGCAGGTCTGCTCCACCTATGCCCGTCTCCTCTTCGAATGCAGGATCTAGGTGGCATGTGCTCTTAAAGAAAAATCTGAGAGCCTGTGAATTTTTTAAGATAGAAAGATTGGCTGTGCCAATATTTTAGCAATCGTGGTCAATAATATCTGCAACTGCTGCATAGGACCACCAAAAGTTTAATCAGAGATTTGTTCTGTGAAACAAGGAACTACTTTGATCAACCAAGAAACATCTGGTTTTAAGCCACTAGTCTGTTTAGGAGAATGGTTTAGAAAGAAAAAGAAGGTCTCCTGACAGGCAATTCTTGTGGGTCCCCTTATTGTTTGCCATAGTCATGGTGAAACAAGGAAATAACCCCACTTAAGGATACTAGATTAAGGG
Source organism: Rana temporaria (assembly GCF_905171775.1). Lineage (NCBI taxonomy): Eukaryota > Metazoa > Chordata > Amphibia > Anura > Ranidae > Rana > Rana temporaria. The sequence goes on from NC_053494.1 coordinate 66,180,309, forward strand.
AAGCTTATTCCCTGGACTCAAATGACTGGACAGGAATGTAACCAAGCAGGGCGTTTGGTGTGCTCCTGCACCATTCATCAGAATGCATGTGCCTCTATAGCGAGGACACTTATTGGTCAGTGTCAGGACCACAGGATGTCTTGGCGTGGCTCACTCATGCGTCCGCCAACACGCGCGGACAAAACCCCTGACTCCAACGCACACTGCTAGACAGGTCAAAACGGCTGCTCTGCAAACCGGTTGGCAAGTAGGTCCAATCTTCCCCTGGGCATTCCCAACTTCTGGTTCTCTTCCCATCTGAATGCTGACATGTCAGATGTGAAAGTGTTCTATATCCCCAGGCTCCTTATAGCCCTGCGGGTAGATGCATTAAACTACGCAAAAAGGAGCCTGGTAAGAATTGCGAGTAACCACTGCATTTATTGGTATATAACAGAAAAAAAGAACAAAAGTGTCGGGAAAAGGAACTTTCCACAGCCCCCTGCGTATAACACGCAGGCACAGTTTACCCTATATTCTCAGGGCAAACACGTGAGTGCCACACGCCAACAAAATGCAGTATTTTGTAAATATCCAGTGTTTGAGATCATAATCCACTCCAAGCACCAGTGAGTGTTAAGTTAAGCAGATGCCTACCACAAGGGATTAATTCTATAGTAGGAGTAAAAGACGAATATTGGTTAGTCACATCCAGTTCGTCCAAGGGGGGAACATGAAGGATACATATTGAGCTGTAAACTTATCGGATTGGGTGAACCAGTCAGATAAGCTCTGATGTTGTATCTTCAAGCAAACAATTCCTGATCCTGAATAGCTTTGGGGACATCTGTGATGGACTCAGAGAGGCCCCTGACCCTAAAATTGTCCCTTCTAGAACGGTTCTCAAGGTCATCTATTCTGTTTAGGGCCACATCCAGTTGCTCTTGTAAAGATTGTATTTGGTCAGTGTTTTGGTTGGCTCTGGAGACAGTAATGTCCAGCTTATTTTCTATTATCTCCATCCTGGAACCCAGGTTCTGGAAGTCAGAACGTATCTCATTTGTGATTTTAATTGCTGTTTGAGCAAGTCCTCGCTCAAGTAGTTCAGAAAACTTCAGGAAAAGTTCCCCTGCAATCTGAGGAATCTCAATATCAGATTGTCCTGAGGGGGCTATGGTGATAGGGTATGCAGGTGCTGCTTCATGTGATGAGCCAGCATAGCGAATCAATGGGGATTCTAACTGGACTGAGGTGGCTAGTGGTGATGACATGGGGCCCGAGGAGCCCTGGACAGACATAGGGGAAAAGTTCAGAGTAGCAGGAGAGATTACTTGCCTCACTTCAGAGCCTCCCCCAGTATAGGGCGCTTGTGGCTGAGGCGCAGCCGCCATCTTGGATTCGACCTGTTTCTCCACCGCGGTGAATTTCGTTTCCAGGCCCTTCCGGACCGCACTGCTGTACATGGGGTGAACGACCGGGTGTTCCCCTATCGAATCCTCCCCTCAGATAGCGTCGCACCGCCGTGAATCGGGTGCTAGGGCTGACGGAGGGCTGTGACAGAGCGGAGCTCCCGGCTTAAGCGGCCATCTTGGACGCCTCCGCGCATGCGCCGGCAGGTTAGCATTTTATGCTTCTCATACCGCCCTAAGTGGTTTTGTTGCCTAAGGCACAAGAAGTTTTGATTAACTCTTACACACTGATAGATATAGCAGCAGTGTGAGGAGGAAATGATAGGTTGGAACTAATAAGTAACCCCCTCAAGGGTAACTATATATATATATATATATATATATATATATATATATATATATAAATAAAAGATATCCCTTATGGGCGCCTATGCCCCTAGCTTAAGAGTTTTGAAGGTAGGTTTTGCGGGGTTAAAAACCCCTAACAGCACCATTGTAAGCTGTCTGTCAGATTCATGGCAGCTGGCTCTAATCCTTTAGGGATTGATGGAGTGGAAAACAACACCCTGGATTGAGCCTTGCTCAGCCCCCTATATGAAATTATTCTAGGGACTTCTAGAATCTCCTCAGAGGCCTATATTGCCTGCAGGAGTCCACCCAGACCCTCTAGGGTGAAGGGGCGTCCTGTTCTGCTTGGCTTTCCCTTATCCTCCCTGTCTTCCTTTGCTTCCTCTACTGGCTAGAGGGAATGACTGTGAAAGCGGGGGAAGGGCACTAAATCCCATTCAGACGAGGCCTTCCTGGGAGGATGTGTCTTCTCTAGGGATAAGCTCCTCTATGTCAGACCTTAAGTTACTGACTGCCTGGTGGCTTCACGGAAGGTTTTGACTGTTGCTGGCCTTTCCGTCTGCATAGATGAGAGATACCTCATTATTGCAGGAGTCCCTTTCCCTGCTAAGTTATTAATGCATTCTTAGCAAAAGGGCTTTGAGTGGGAGTTTAGCCTTACAGTACCCACATATTTATTTTTAGAGGAGCTATGCCCTGTAGCGGCAGGAGATTGTTTATTTGGGGCCTCCTGGGTTCCGCTGGGGAGATTCTGTAAGACAAGAGATATACACATATGCATAACATTACTCTGTCCTCCCCTAGGACTGCAGGTTTGTACTGGGGAGGGGAAAGGGTAAGGTGAGAAGTGAAATTCAGTCCTGTTCTGGCTGGCTCCGGGATCTCAGACCCCTGAAGGCCAGGAGCTCTCACTCCCTTCCCTCCTCCCTTTCCAAGGGGGATTTGTACTCACCACACCCCGACCTGGATCTGCCTGCAGTCACATTTGCCTTCCTCTCCTCCTGTTCCATGAGGAGGTTGGCTGGGTCCTGGCTGTCGGTACCTCTGTGAGGGCTATCCGCAAGCCGACCACTTCCACCGCTCCACGCTGCCACGTTCACTTCCGGGTTGCGCTGTGAGGAACCGCCCACTTCCTGTGACGCGGTTCCTGTTTCTCTCAGAGAGAGGCATGGAGCGCAGTGCTCCTTATGGGAAGCAACCCCAGGGAAGGAGAGAGCAGTTCAATGGCGGCGTTCTTGCACTACAGCGATGGCTCGCCTTTCCTGCAGCTCAGAGCGCTGGTGCACGCCTGGAGCGACCTGTGAGATGGACCAAGCCTACAGGTTAGTTCAGCCCTCCCTGGCTTCCCTAAAACCTGTCTCAACAGGGGTACCTTTCGACCCTCCCCGGTCTCTAGGTTTAAAACAAAACAAACATGTTGCTGTGTTCGGGAGAAACACAATCAATACTGGGGATCAAGGGGAAAGGGTGGGGACTTATAACAAGTTGTCAATTGATTGTGTTTCCTGTGGGGAGGAGCCCTCATCTCTCAGGTGTGCCATCCTGGAAGGTGATAGGAGAAAGATAATGATTAAATAATAAAAATTGTGTATTATTGTACAAAAATGTAAACATAGTCCAAATCCTTAATCACTTTTAACCCAGCCACAGTACAAATACTGCATAATGGCAGCAGCTGCAGGCTCAGTCACATATACATTAGTGCTTCTGTCTCTTCTGGGTTAGGAGCATGCAGCGCACCCCTCCTGTAAACGCTGTGTCCACTGGACACAGTGGATTACTGTTACCGGTAACTAGGTATCATGTGATCGCTAGATTGTTTACATTGTTATCATGTGATTGCTATGACCAATCTGTCATGAATGGCTTTTCATTTATGAACAGCTTGCTTACTGTTGTGATCTGCGATTGGCCGACAGCAATCACGTTTGCTTAGCTGTAGCCAATCACTGATCACAACTGTAAGCAAGCGGTTTGTGACAGCTAAAACGATTGCTTATCTAGTGATCATCACTGTATAAGCAATAACCATATAACAAGAAAAATAATCTCAAATTACCCCCTAGAGTAGTACAGTGTCACTATAGTGACACGGAGAGCTATTTTGATTACAGTAAAAAAAAAAAAAAAGTAAAAAAAAAAATGAATATATGTATTTAATTTTTATTATTTTTTTATTTATTTTTTATACACTTTCACCAGTCCGTAACCCTGATCACCTCCACACCAGTCATATGACGCTGTACTGCACACAAAAAAAAAATTGGGAAAAAAAAAAAAAGTTTTTTTTATTTTTTATTATTATTATTATATAAATGAAAAAACAGTGGTAATTAAATACCACCAAAAGAAAGCTATATTTGTGTGAAAAAAATTATATAAATTTCATTCACATACAGTATTGCATGACCATGCAATTGCAAGCCAAGTTGCACAGTGTTGAAAAGCAAAAAATGGCCTGATCATTAACCTCTTGACCACCGCCCCATATCAAAAAGACATCCTCTTTTTAAAGATGGATATCTCGGTAACGGCAGCAGCTGCTGCCACAACCGAGATATCCATCTCTTCAGTGGGCGGTGCTGTACACGATAACGGGGGTCTCCGTGGCGGATTCGTCACGAGATCGCCGTTATCGGTGGCGGGAGAGGCCCCCCCCTCCCGCCGCTCTCCTGCCGCTTACCGGAGCCGTCGGTAGCGGCGGAGGCAATCGGGTCCGTTCGGCAGCTGACTGGGGTTGCGAGTGAGGGAAAAATGTCCTTCACCCGTCCCCATAGCTCTGCAGGGCGGAAGTGACGTCAAAACGTCAGTCTCGCAGAGCGTCTTAAAGAAACATTTTTTTTTTGTGATTTGAAAAAATGACAGTTTCAATTTTTTTTTCTTTTTTTTGCATTTAAGTCTAAATATAAGATCTGAGGTCTTTTTGACCCCAGATCTCATATTTAAGAGGACCCGTCATGCTTTTTTCTATTACAAGGGATGTTTACATTCCTTGTAATAGGAATAAAAGTGATCAATTTTTTTTATTTTTTTATTTAATTATAAAAAAAAATTTAAAGCGCCCCGTCCCGACGAGCTCGCGCACAGAAGCAAACGCATACGCGAGTAGCGCCCGCATATGAAAACTGTGTTCAAACCACACAAGTGAGGTATCGGCGCGATCGTTAGAGCGAGAGCAATAATTATAGCCCTAGACCTCCTCTGTAACTCAAAAAATGCAACCTGTAGAATATTTTAAACGTCGCCTATCGAGATTTTTAAGGGTAAAAGTTTGACGTCATGCCACGAGCGGGCGCAATTTTTAAGCGTGACATGTTGGGTATCATTTTACTTGGCGTAACATTATCTTTCACAATATATAAAAAAATTGGGCAAAATTTATTGTTGTCTTATTTTTTTAATTCAAAAAAGTATTTTTTTTCCAAAAAAAGTGCGCTTGTAAGACCGCTGCACAAATACGGTGTGACTTGCGGGCGCAATTTTTAAGCGTGACATGTTGGGTATCATTTTACTCGGCGTAACATTATCTTTCACAATATATAAAAAATTGGGCAAAATTTATTGTTGTCTTATTTTTTAATTCAAAAAAGTTATTTTTTTCCAAAAAAAGTGCGATTGTAAGACCGCTGCACAAATACGGTGTTACAAAAAGTATTGCAAATACAGCCTTCTGATATTGACACTGGTTGATCTATTCGGTATAAATCTGGACTAATCTGGATGTATACGTTTCTGGATAAATTTGTTTATCCTAGCCGCCAACACCCTAGCCAATATTTTTACATCGGAGCACAGTAATGATATCGGTCTATAAGATGATGTATCCAATTGATCCTTTCCTTCTTTCTGGAACACTATTATAGTGGCTTCTGACATCAAGGCAGGCAACCTCCCCCTTCTAATGCCCAATTTAGCACCTTTAGTAGTTCCGGGAGTAGCACCTCGCCGTACTGTTTGTAAATCTCTGCTGGTAGACCATCTGGTCCAGGGGACTTCTGATTAGACCTCCCCCCACTGCCTGTTGCAGTTCCTCTAAAGTTATTGGGGCTTCTATAATGTTTCTATCCTCCTCTGTCAGAACTGGCATTTCTATTCCCCTTCTTTTTGATTTGTATAGCTCCTGGTAATATGCCACAAATGTATCCAAAATTACGGATGTTTGAGAGGATATCTCATGTCCTGACTGCGGGGATGCTAGAGGGTGCCGAGTTAGTTTTAGCTAAGAGTGCCAATGTGTGGCCTACACTTTCCCCTTCCACAAATGCACTCTGTCTTTGGAAAAGGCGTTTATTCTCCACTTTCCTGTTGACTGCCATCTTATATTCCTGCTGTTTCTCGAGCCATCTTCTTTGATTTATCAATGTAGGGCTCTCTACATATTGTTTTTCTGCCTCCAAAACTTCTTTCCTAATTCTCTCCTCCCATTCCCTGGAGTTTTTCCTAATCTTGGCCACCTGCTGGATCAATATCATATACCTATTTCAGTGACAATGCACTCTGTCGTCCCCGGAGTGACCCAGACTATGAACGACCCCACAAAGTTTGTCCCCTTAAAAAATACTTCTCCCAGAAAATGGCAGGTGTGCATGTGTCCCAACAAAACATTTGCATTGAAGAGTCCTTTTTATGAGGCTTGCAATACAGTAATATCTCCCCAGCAGTGGCAAGATAGTTTGACACTTGTTAACCTTGTTCCATAAGGGGTACAGTTTGTACGTGGACAACTTGTATGCAAGCGTGACACATGACTTGTTAACACCCCATTTAGAAAAGCCTGCTTGCGCAATGAAGTGGAAGGACAAATAGGATTTAGGATTTATTCATCCGGTTTTCCATTCACGCAGACAAGACAGTCCAAATTAACACGGTTTGTCTGGAGTCATTGAAAAGCCACTCTGTGTCCATGAATATAATCTTTATATGGGAGGTGTAGACTTCAATGACCAAATGATCAAGCCATATTTATTTTATGTTTTTGTTATTTATAAAACTACAGGAAGAACTGGATTCTTCCCAAAATTTCAGGAAGCGATCATCACAGCCCCTTTGTATCCAGAAAGTACTGTGGCCCAAAGCCAAAATCTGGATGCAGATAGCCACCTGCATTTGAAGCATTTTCCAGATGTCTTCCCAGGTACCCCAACACAAATGGCAAAAAAAAAAAAAAAAAAAATGTTATATCTGTAGTAAATGTGAAGAGAGGCATGACACCCTTTTTTGTTTTTGTCCCACCTGCCCTGGCCAACCTGGCTTCTGCATCAAGGACTACTTCTGTCAATACCACACACTAGTGGAATATTAGTCTAGGGTACAGCGCACACACACAATTCTGCACAAAGAAGGGTCTCTAAAGATTTTAATCAGGAAACTCTCCATCACATTCGGACAGACACTAAAATCAAAGGCTGTATGTAAATGTTATGGTTCTAAAAAGTAATAAAAGAGTAAACAAAACAGTGTTTTATTGAGTTTAAGTAGATGTAAACCTGAAATTTGAACTGGGCACATATCTGTAGTGTTTTGTGATCTCTCTTTAACGCTCTGTGTCCTCTAGCTTTGTCCTGCTCCTTTCGTCTCTTATCAGCCTGAGAACTTTTGACAAGCTCTCAGAGACCCAGAGATAGACGTGTTGGAGGAGGTTGCTATACATAGATTAGCACATTGCTAAACTTTACACAGGCAACCTCTGCATGTGTGGGAAGGGGGGGGGGGGTGTCTTTCCTCCAATCATATGTCTCACAGTGTCTAGCATTGATCCCCTTTTACAGGGGAATCAGGAAGTGAAAATTCTAGCAGAACATGCACTTTATACAGTAAACCGTATAGGAAGGTGAAGACAGAAAATATACATAGAAAACGTATATATGGAGATTTTTCAATAGACATCCTCCCCTTCACGCGCTCCCCGCGATCACCCGGCCCCTTACCACGTAATCAGATGTCAGCCAATGACAGCTGATCGCGTGATGTAAACAACCGCCGGTAAATCTTTTTTTGCTCCTCACACTGACAGCATGAGGAGAAAAAAAAGCCGATCCTCGGCTTATGTGTAAGGGACAATCGTCCTGAAGAGGAAGGAGGCAATTCTGCCTTGTCTGTGCCACCTATAAGTGCCCACAGTGCCACCTATCAATGCCCATGAGTGCCACCCATCAATGTCCAGCAGTTGTGTCAATCAGTGCCTCATCAGTGCCACCTAGCAGTGCTGCCTATCAGAGCCCATTACTGCCACCCATCTGAAAGAGAATGAACCTTCTCAACTCCATCTTGAAAGCCAGCATCCATTTTGTGATATATTAGCAAAATGGTTTTAACTTGTATTCTGCTTTAAATACTTTCTCTCACCCCTCACCTGTAAGCCATCTTGTTTAACAGTTCTTAGAGACATGTAACTACTCCTTAGTGATGCTGAAGAGCCTCTTATCACATTTCTGTCTTGAGTTATTGTTTATTGTTATGAGCACATGCTGTGAGAACTTCTAGATGCAATATTGTTTACTGTTAATGTTCTATCAACAATGGAAAACTACTGTGTGACCAGAACTCTGCTTGTAACACTTATTTTGTCTTTTAGATCACTCTAAACAAACCAAACCTGTGTGTGTGCGCACACAAGTGTTTAGAGCTGGTCTCTATGGGCCCATATTGGGAACAAAGGAATAACTGGGTCAGATCTTAGTCTATTCGAACCAAGGAAGGGTTCACCCCAACACCATCAGTGCCCATCACTGCCACCCATCAGTGCCACCTATCAAAGCCCTTCAGTGCTGCCCACCAGTGCAGCCCTATCGGTGCCCACCAGTGCAGCCCTATCGGTGCCCACCAGTGCAGCCTCATCTGCATACATCAATGAAGGAGAAAAATTACCTGTTTAGAAAATGTATAACAAAATATATATATATATATATATATATATATATATATATATATATATATATATATATATATATATATAAAAAAAAATTAATTTATATAACAAAAATTAAAAACCGCAGAGGTGATCAAATACCACCAAAGGAAAGCACTATTTGTGGGAAAAATGATGATTCATTTAGGTACAGTGTTGTATGATAGCGCAATTGCAATTCAAATTGGTCTGGGCAGGAGGGGGGTTTAAGTGCCCAGTAAGCAAGTGGTTAAGGATTTGGACTGCAGTTCACATTTTTACATTGTTTGCACCATAATACCAAATTGTTATGATTTTGGCTATAGTCTCTGCAACAGAGATTCACAGATAATATTGCTGTACACAAAGGATAGATACTATATAACATATGTTAAAAATACGTCAAGCCTGTAGAAGGAGCAGTTGCCTCCGAGTGAGTAGCTTTGCCTAAAGCATCGATTCATCCTCTCCTTTCCTCTGCGGTCACATCCGCTTTGCAAGTGAGTTTCAGATGTGCTCCAGCTCTGTGTGAGGCAGCTCTGAGACACTATGCAGCATCCTCGGTTCCCCCTGCAAAACCATACTATCCATCTGCCACAAGCGGTTCCTTGGAGAAACAGATGATCGGGACAGTGCTTATGTGAGACAAGTCGGTATTCATCTTACAATTTGTGAGTGGTTTAAACCATTGTTTTATTAAACAGTAATTTGTATACTGCACTTGGTATTTCTACGAGCCTTTCAGGACAGCACCTTGGAGAGAGCGTAGCTCCACCTCTTCACAAGAAACACTTTAAAAAGCAGCTGCTTCCACCATGCCTTCAGTTGTTACCGAGAAATCCTCCGACATGCTGGAATATATAGGCAGACAATTACCAAGTCCCACAAATTATATCTTACTTATGATAATCAAGGGAGGGAAGTAGGCTGCTGTCCTGAAAGGCTCGTAGAAATACCGTCACCGGTATGTCTAAGGTTTTCTCCCTTCGCCTTTCAGAACAGCACCTTGGAGAGGATAACCAAGAAACTTACTTCAGGGTGGGACCACTGCCTGTAAAACCTTCCTACCAAAAGGACTGGTCCGAGGCTGACATCAGATCCAAGCGGTAGTGCCTTATGAAGGTTGAACAACTGGACCAAATGGCCCCCTTGCAGATTTGCTCAGGAGATTCCCCAGCCTTTTCTGCCCATGATGCTGCCACTGCTCTGGTAGAGTGAGGTAAAATACCCACTGGAGGTTCCAGTCCTAAAGAGATGTATGCCTCTTTAATGGCTTGCTTTAACCATCTTCCCAGGGTACTCTTGGAAGCCTTACTGCCCTTGTTAGCACCTTCCATCAGGATGAATAGTGAAGGAGACTTCCTGATATTCTTTGTTACTTCTAGATACTTTAGAAGACACCTCCTGACGTCCAAAGTGTGGAAGGCTTCTTCCCCAGGACCCGAAGGACAGGGGCAAAAGGTAGGGTGAATTATCTCCTGTGTACGGTGAAATATTGATGATATTTTTGGCAGGAAAGCTGGGTCTGTCTTTAAGACTAGCCTATCTGATAGACATCTGATAAAAGGTTCTTTAATTGAAAGAGCTTGTAACTCACTTATTCTTCGAGCAGAAGTTACTGCTACCAGCAGAATAGTTTTGAGTGTCAAAAATGTTAATGAAGACTCTTCTATAGGTTCAAACGGAGACTTAGTGAGAGCCTGAAGAACCAAAGACAAGTCCTATTTGGGAAAACTAACAATAGGTCTAGGTTTTACTTTATTTATTAATTTATTTATTATTTCGATTATTAAAAGGTTCCCTTGACAGGGTTTTTTTTTCCAAAAAACGGATAAGGCAGCTACCTGCGTCTTGAGGGTACTTGCTGCTAAACCTTTCTCCAATCCTTCTTGAAGAAATTCTAGAACCAAAATAGTATTACTAAAATTAAAGTTCTTGCTGGAACATCAGGTATTATAGACTTTCCAGACTTTAACGTATATAGCTCCGGTGACTTATTTTCTACTTGCCAGGAGGGTATTAATACGTTTTTCTGATAATCCCTTTAGTCTTAAGATTTTTTTCTTCAGAAACCAGGCTGTTAGGTTGGGATAGCCTGGATCTGGATGGAGAATCCGATTTTGAGACAACAGATCTGCCCTGATCGGCAACCTCCAAGGGGGTTTTGCTGAAAGGTTCATCAGGTTGGCAAACCAAGGCCTCTTTGGCCAGTAGGGGGCTATCAAGATTAGTTCTGTGGATTCCACTCTGAATTTTGCCAATACCCTTGGTATCAGTTGGAACGGGGGGAATGCGCAAGACAAAGGGAAGTCCCACTTGTGGGCCAACGGATCTATCCCGATAGCTTGATCCTGCCTCTGAAGAGAGAAGAAAGCTGGTGTATTTGCATTTTCTTGTTTTGCAAAGAGGTCCACCTAAAGAAACACCCATTTTTCTGTGATTTTCCTCGAATACCTCCTGGTTCAGAGACCACTCTGCTTCTCTTACTTCTTTCCTGCTGAGGAAATCTGCTAGAGTGTTTTCCGTACCTTTCAGATGGACTGCAGATATAGAGGCCAAGATGTTTTCTGCCCATCTCAGAATTTGATGAGCTAGCTCCATTAATTGTCCTGCTTTTTGTACCCCCTTGTTTTGTTAAATATATTACCGCTGTCATGTTGTCCGATAATATTTGTACATGTTTTTTTTAGGGTTAGCTGAAAAGAGAGAAGACTTAGCTGTATAGCCTTTAACGCCCTCCGATTTGAGGATCTCCTTGCCTCTGACTTTGACCAGACTCCTTGAGTTGTCTGTTATTCCAGGTGGGCTCCCCACCCCCATGCACTCGCATCCTGGGCCATGAATAAGCACTAAGTGTGAAACGCGTCGGCTGTTTTTGATTTCTGCTGTGTATTTGCGGTGTTTGCTCATGTTCCTTCAATAAAGACAACTCAAGAGTTCTTTGGTGTGCGGCCGTCCATCCGTCCTTTGCTACTTTTGCATCCGTTGTTACTCGTGAGTTACTGGAAGGTTCCAAAAGAAGCCCCTTCGAGATGTTTCTTTGGTTTCTCCACCACCAAATTGATCTTTTTGTCTTTGGTCCTATTTTGAACCTTTTTTCTAGGGGGTCCTGATAGGACCAATTCTTCAGGATGTCTGCCTGCAGAGGACGGGCATGAAATCTGACCCACTGAACCGAAGGAATTGCCGCTGTCAAGAGACCGAGAGTGGACATAGCTTGCCTCACCGAGATCTCTGAATCGCATTGAAGAGCAGGCTGCATTTTTTCTATCTCCCCTTGGGGGGGAAAAAATTCTCTGTTTTACTGAATCCCTCTCGTTGCCCAAGAACCTCACCCTTTGGGATGGTAGAAAATTGGATTTTTGGAGGTTGAGAAGCCAACCCAAACCCTTTAGGTGTTCTTGGGTTCTTTGCAGATTGACTTCCACCTGATCTCTTGAGTCTGCGAACAGCAGTAGATCGTCCAAGTAAGGTACTATTGGAATTCCCTTCCGCCTCAAGGGTTCCAGAGTCTCTGTTATCACTTTCGTGAACACTCTAGGAGAAGAGGAGACACCGAAAGGCAGGGCCTGAAATTGCAGGTGCCACACTTCTCCTCCCAGATTGACTGCTAGCTGCAGAAATTTTTGTGACTGGGGTGCTATTGGAACATGGAGATATGCATCTCTCAGGTTGATCGATGCCATGTGACAACCCGATGTTTTTTTGACCAAGAAAAATGTGGGAATAAAACCCTTTCCCCTGCTGATCCTTCGGTACTTGGGAAATAACTTCCTGTTGCATCAGTTCTTGCAAAAGAGACTTCATAGCCAGGGCTTTTTCCCAGTCCTTTGGTAGATTTGTGATGTAAAATCAATTTGGAGGAATCTGAGAATTCTAGTTGGTACCCCTGTCCGATTAGGCTCAGAACGAAAGGACTTCTTGTTTTTTCCCAAGCTGGAAGGAAGTTCTGTAATCTTCCCCCTACTGGGAGATGGTCATTGTTTTTTTAGGAGTTTGTTCGGGAGGTCTAAAGAGCTCCCCCTTCCCTGCCTGCTCCTCTGAGAAATCCAGGACTTTTTCTGTGCTTGGGCTCTTTCTTTATTGGTTTGCTGAAAAGGACGAAAATTTTTCCTTTGCTGCATCACTTTCTTCTTTTGTGGGAAAGCTTTTTTCTTATTTACTGTCCTGTCAAGGACAGACTCTAGTTCTGGCCCAAACATCAGGTCTGCTGAAAAGGGAATTCCGCATAATTTTACTTTGGAGGCAGAGTCCCCTGACTAGGTTTTTAGCCAGATGGCTCTTTTCGCCGAGTTAACCAGCGCTGAGGATCTGGCCGTCATCCTGATCGATTCTGCTAAAGCGTCTGCCATATATTTGACCGCTTTTAGCAAAGTGGGAAAGGACTCCAACAGATCCTTCCTGGAAGTGCCTGCTATCACATGGTTTTTAAGTTGCTCCAACCAACACGCCATGTTCCTGGCAACAACCGTGGCAGCCATTGCGGGTTTTAGATTGGACAATACTGTGTCCCAGGCTTTCTTCAGTAGCCTGTCTGTCCTTTTGTCCATAGCATCCTTAAGGATGCCTATATCCTCGAAAGCTAAATCGATCTTTCTAGATATTTGGGAGAAGGCAGCATCTATTTTTGTTTTTTTATTCCAAACCAACTCTTCCTTTTCCTCAAAAGAAAACCGTCTTGAGGGCTTTTGGAGAAAAACTGTCCTTTTTCTGGATCCATCCACTCTTTCTTAATAGTATCTGTTAGAATCTTATGAACTGGGAAGACGATGTTTAACTTCTTCCAGACCCTAATACATTTTGTCATGTACCGACAACTGGTATTTTTCCTCTTGGATTTCCAAAGTGGTATATATTGCCGTGAGCAATTCATATACCTCTTCAAGCAACAGTTTATACCTAGAGGATCTTGCCTCATCTTCCTCCTCATCCTCCGAATTAACGGTCGAGGGGGGGGAACGCTTCCCCTTTCATCCTCAGACTCACTCTCCACTAGTCTGGAAGTGGACGGAGGGAGACTGGATTGAGAACTCTGTTCCTGGCTGGAACTCTGGCCTTTTTTCTCTACCAGGGAACGCACTGTTCCTAGGGTCTCTGCCAACTCTTTTCTTACAGAGGATAAGAGATCTTACACTCCTGTGTAGTAGGGCTGCGCATCTTCACCGGTCTCACGGTTCGATGCGATTACGATTAACAAGTCCACGATTCGATTTGATTCCGCGATGCATCACGATTGCAGCGCAAGTGCGAATGGCTGTCCCCCCAAAATACTAAAGGAGATGATCAGACTGCAGACATGGTACAGGAGATGATCAGAGACTGCGGGCATAGTACAGGAGATGATCAGAGACTGCGGGCATAGTACAGGAGATGATCAGAGACTGCGGGCATAGTACAGGAGATGATCAGAGACTGCGGACATGCTACAGGAGATGATCAGAGACTGCGGACATGCTACAGGAGATGATCAGAGACTGCGGACATGCTACAGGAGATGATCAGAAACTGCAGACATGCTACAGGAGATGATCAGAGACTGCAGACATGCTACAGGAGATGATCAGAGACTGCAGACATGCTACAGGAGATGATCAGAGACTGCGGACATGCTATAGGAGATGATCAGGTGATGACTCCTCTCGCCCTAGGCGGCTCCTCCCTGCCAGCGATCTTCTGGGACACAACACAGGTCCCAGAAGATTGTCTGCCCAATGGCAGAGCGCAGTGCGGCTCCCGCAGTGCTTGCCCAGCCGTGAAGCCGTAAGCTGTCATAGCCCACCGTAAATTTGATGGCGCAGAGGAGAGGGAGAGGAGCGGGACTCTGTGCGGCAGCATCGCTAGACTGTGGGACAGGTAAGTGTCTGTTTATTAAAAGTCAGCAGCTACACTTTTTGTAGCTGCTGACTTTTAATAAACTAAAAAACGGTGGAACTCCGCTTTAAACAGTGCACTAATCTGGTGCACTACAGGGTACAGGAATTCACATAGGCTGCTGCTGGGAGGTCAGGAGGGATTAGAATTCACAGCAAACAGCCCTGTAAAGTTCCCTGTACTACTGTCTCTGTGCTGGCAGTTCCCCTGGGTTTGCCTGTTTGCACTTTCCAGCACACTAGGAGTTAACACAATGGAATGTGCAAACAGGAAGCCGGGAAATGTCAGCACAAAGCATGTGTAGGAGTCGGTGTAAGTAGAGTACAAACACATTTGTACTCTACTTGCTGCTGTTGACATAAATGTGCAGTAAAAATGCAGTACAAATCCATTAAGTGCCCACCGATGTATGTGCTTTTTAAAATATATTGTTTTTCATACCTCATTTAGCGTGTGTATATTACTGTATATCCCGTTCATGTGCCTGCATGGTCCGGCCCGCCTCTCTCACAAGTCTCTGGTCTCGTCTCTCCTGACTTCAGTGAGTTCTCAGCCCCGCCCACTGACTAGCTAGCTATCAGATCAGAAGAGAGGCGGGCGGGGCTGACGTCAGAAGAGATGTGTGAGGAGAGAGGCAGGCCGAGCCAGGCAGTCACACGAGCGGGATACATTGTGTATAAAGAAATGAGGTATGAAGCACCATATATTTAAAAAAAGCACATTCAGCGGTGGGCACTTAATGGATTATAACATCTTTTTTAGAAATGCAGTTATTTTGACAGCCGCACTTGGAGCGCTCTCCCGGGAGGGGCGGGGCAAGCCGGGATGACATCACACCCGACACTGATTTTGTCGGTCGCATGCATCGATGCCGCATCGGGCACCCCCGAATCGCGGTGCATCGATTAAATTCAGCACCCCTACTGTGTAGATTCTTCCCTCACTAGGTCCGCAAAGCAGGATCTTCACAGTGGTTTTGGCCAAGAATCCCTTAAAGGGTTTTTGCATGAGGGGCATTTTCTTCCTGTTGCGCTCTCTGATTTAGCTGTGGCTTTCTAAAACAACAGTAAACAGAAAAAAAAACAGGCCCTTTTTTAGGGTTAAATAAATCACCAATTAAGAGAACACACAGCACCCTTTAGCCGACACCCTATGTGCTACAGAGTCTCACTCCTTGCTGAACTGCTATTAGAGCATTAATACTAAAGCAGACAGCTGCAGGTTTAACCGCTTCCCGACCGCCGCATGTAGATATACATCGGCAGAATGGCACGTACAGGCACATTGGCGTACCTGTACGTCCCTGCCTTTCCGCGGGTCGGGGGTCCGATCGGGACCCCCTCCCCCCGCGCTACATGCGGCGGTCGGATTCCCGCGGGGAGTGATCCGGGACGACGGCGCGGCTATTCGTTTATAGCTGCTCCGTCGCCAACGCTCCCCGGAGCTGAAGAACGGGGAGAGCCGTATGTAAACACGGCTTCCCCGTGCTTCACTGTGGCGGCTGCATCGATCGAGTGATCCTTTTATAGGGAGACTTGATCGATGATGTCAGTCCTACAGCCACACCCCCCTACACTCCTAACTCCTACAGCGCCCCCTGTGGTTAACTCCCAAACTGCAACTGTCATTTTCACAATAAACAATGCAATTTAAATGCATTTTTTGCTGTGAAAATGACAATTGTCCCAAAAATGTGTCAAAATTGTCCGAAGTGTCCGCTGTGACGGTATTGGTATGATATCCCCGTCAAACAGTCCATTCTTCCCATAACAGAACATCCCAGAATCATCCACACGAGCCAAGGCTGAATGCTGGAACCAGACAGACTTTAATAGTATAACACACAGCTTATATGTAATTTCCAATTAATTAATTAACCTGAGCCCCTTCTAATCACAGTAAACAGTAACCACAGGGCTTCTTCACACAACACACTAGATCAATTAACATTTCAACAGCCTGTTAGCAGAGGGAGTCACACCTGAAATCACCTTCTAACACAGCATTAACCAAGCAGGGAGAATTTAAACTGAAGCATCCTTCACAATGGCCCCCCTTTTTCTCCCTGCTCCGGCAACCCGGTTGGACCTTCCCTGGTCCAGTAGGGTTCAGGGCTTTTAGTCCGAGGTTAACTCCGTTTGGCGTGACTGACCTCCCTTGGCAACTGCTTCAGACTCAGGTATGCCACCGGGTCGTCAGATCACACGCCGGTCAGTCCCCAAGTCTTTGTGCGATCTGCAGAGTCACCAGAAGTCAGCGAATGGGTCTGTGCGCCGCCGTCTAGGTGTCCCGCTATTGGAGGGGCAGGTTATGGCTCTGAAGTGACAATCACAGGAGATTCATAAAAAAAAAAAAAAAGTTATATTTGTTGAAATGCTGTAGCACTGGTGCTCAGAGTTCGGGGGGGGGCAAATCAGTGCCCCATAGGGTCAGCCACCCTCTGCTCCCTCCACAGCCGCCGGTTCTCCTCTTTGAGCTTCTCCAGCTCCATCTCCAGTTCATGGAGCCTGGGGGGGGTCAGCCTGCTGTGACCTCAGGTGGTTGTTCTCCTCCTCCATGCGGCTTATGCACTCCTCCAGCTCCATGTACTCACAGATCAGCTCCTGCTTGCTCATGTCCTGCAGGCTCTCCACGTGGTCCTTCATCATCAGGAACTGGGTGGTGGTGTAAGGGGCCACCGGTGGGCCCTTGGCGAACATCTCGGCCCGCATCTGGGACGCCCGCTGCGACTCCCTCTCCTCCAGTCGCTTCTTCTCCTCCCAGGTCAGCTTGTTATACGGCTTCCAGGACCTCTTCTTCTTGGAGGGTGGCCGGCGGTGCCTCTTTCTGCCCAGCTCCCTCCAGGGCCCCTCCGGCTCATGGCTGTCGCCCATGACCAGCTGACAATGGTGTTCCCTGTTGTCCGTAATAACAGATTGTACCATGAGGGCTTCGTAAGGGGTGCCCAATGGTTCTTCCGGACCCAGCTCCTGGGGATCCCAAGCCGAGTCTACACAATGGGCTGCTGCTGGTGGGCGGTACCCAGGTTGAGACCAATTTGACCTGGTGTTGTCATTCAGGGGGCAATTATGCTTGAAGTGACACAGCTGTTTGCACCGGAAGCAGCGTTGTTCGTTGTCCTCCTGGCGTGGATAGCGAGGGCTAGATGTCATCGGTCTGTTAGGAGGTTGGTATCTATCGGCTGGTGGGTGTGAGGGCGCCGTTGGTCGTGGAGGTTGTACCCGTGGTGTGACCTGGTTTGTCTTGCGAGTATCCGCATATTCATCCGCCAATTTCGCGGCCTCTGGTAGAGTCATGGGCTTGCGATCTCTCACCCAGTCTTTGACGTCCGTCTGGATGTGATTGTAAAATTGCTCCAGGAGCATTAGTTGCAAAATGTCCTCTGCAAAATGTCCTCTGCGATGGTGCTATACAGACTTGATACAATGTTGCAGAGACAGAACAGAACTCAGTCTGACATGTTTACCAGACTGTAACCCTTCACAAATTCAGAGATCACCTAAGGCAGTTTCTGTACATTTTTCCAGTCAACGCGCCCTTGAAGAGTATTTGCAGTCAAAAGCCACCCCAGTATATTATTGCGTGTTGGGGAATGTACGCATAATTGCATGTGTTCCCCTACACGAAAAAGCACTACTCTTTAGCAGACACACAGGGGTGCCATTAATTCTTAACGGTACTACCAAGCATTGGCAAACACGATGCATTTTTGGTGCACCAAGATTGTTAAAAAGGGTTGGAATTTCATTCCCTACATTTTAGCAGGCAGTGCAGCCTACTGAAATTAATAAGGTGGTGGGGGGTGGAAAAACCCATGATACACCAGTGGGGGGTCTGGATGGCACACCAAGGGGGAGGGGTTGGGGATCAGGACAGCACAGAAGCGGTTTCCTGGTGCAGGGCAGCACAGGGAGGCTGCTGTGACAGATCTACTTGTTCTGGTGTGCTGATCCTCACCAGCCCTCCTCTCTTGTCTATCCAACATGGTGTCATCCACCAGCATTTTAGATCTTTTGGAGAACAGAGCTGGTGGTGATCAGCGCAGTACACTCAGGGGGTGAGCTCAGGCACGTTTGGACAAGAACCCAAAATCTGAGCTATCCTACCTGAAAGCTGTTGAAAATCTAAATAAATAGGAGGACTGGGAGAAAGTGCTGTGGTCAGATGAAACCAAAATTGAGCTCTTTGGCATTAACTTGCCTTTCCATGTTTGGAGGAAGAAAACTGCTGAATATGACCCTGAGAACACAGTCCCTACAGTCAAGCATGGAGGTGGAAACATTATGCTTTGGGGCCATTTCTGTGCTAAAGGTATAGGCCAACATTCCCGGATTGAGGGGCCAATGGATGGGGCCATGTATTGTAAAATCTTGAATGAAAACCTTCTTTCCTCAGCCAGAACACTGAAGATGGGGCGTGGATGACAATGACCCAAAACATACCATCAAGGAAACAAGTAGTGGCTCAAGAAAAAGCACATTAAGGTCATGGAGTGGCCCAGCCAGTCTCCAGACCTTAATCCTGTAGACAATTTATGGAAGGAGTTGAAACTGAGTTGCCAAGCGACAGCCAAGAAACCTTTAAAGTGTTACTAAACCCACAACAGTAAAATCAGTCTGTATATGCAGTAAAGCATGCTAGATATACTCACTGTGGAACCCAAAGGGGTACATCCTCTGCATTGTGTAAAAAAAGACTGTTTCCTGTGTGCGCAGATCCTCCCCTTCTTCCACTGACTCCAGAACAGGTCCGTATAAGACAGACTACTGGAGTCAGGCGGCACATGCTCAGTTTGGTGTGTATTGCTAGACTGTTTTTTTTTCTTCTTGTGAGAGTGCATGTGATCAGCCCAGGGCCAATCAGCATTGTCCAGACAGAGTCAGGGATCCTTGATCGGGCAGCCAGTGCACTATGAAAACTCCTCCCTCAAGCATTAAGTATGAACAGATAGAAGTCACAAGACTGCTCTATACTGCTGATAAGAAAAGACATTTAGCAGTTTATATTTACTAAAACTATTGCATCCCCGTGTTCTGTGAACTGTGGGAGACCAGATATAGTGAATGCAGGGTCCTGGGTTTGTTAACACTTTAAGCATTTAGAGAAGATCTGCAAAGAGTGGACCAAAATCCCTCCAACTACAAGAAACGTCTTACCTCTGTGCTTGCCACAAGAGTTTTTCCACCTAGTACCAAGTCACAATTTGCTTGGGGATCAAATACCTAATTTACTCACTGAACTGGAACTCAATTTATAACATTTGTATGTTGTTTCTGGATTTTTGGTTGATATTCCATCTCATTTAAAATACACTTATGATAAAAATGATAAACCCTTAATTTCTTTGTAAGTGGACAAACTCACAAAATCTGCAGGGGATCAAATAGTTATTTTCCCCACTGTATGCTTAAAGGGGTTCCCTAAATAGCTTCCTTTACCTTAGTGCAGTCCTGCTTCACTTTCCTCATCCTTCGATTTTGCTTTTAAATGTCCTTATTTCTTCTGAGAAATCCTCACTTCCTGTTCTTCTGTCTGTAACTACACACCGTAATGCAAGGCTTTCTCCCTGGTGCGGAGAAAGCCTTGTGAGGGGGTGAGCAGGAGTGTCAGGATGCCCACCAACACACAGCTCCTTTAACTGCAAAGTAGAGAGTGTCCCGACACTCCTGCTCGCCCCCTCCCCCTCAAGAGGCTTTCTCCACACCAGGGAGAAAGCCTTGCATTACGGTGTGGAGTTACAGACAGATAAACAGGAAGTGAGGATTTCTCAGAAGAAATAAGGACATTTAAAAGCAAAATAGAAGGATGAGGTAAGTGAAGGAGGACTGCACCAAGGTAAAGGAAGCTATAGATTTTTTGTACTCACCGTAAAATCCTTTTCTCTGAGTCCATGGACGGAAACAGCTCCTTAAATCTTGATAAGTGGGTTATGTTCCCTGTTTACAGGAGAGGACTAGGCAAAAACATGTTAGATAATTAAATACATGTTACATTAACAGAGTTGAACAGCCCCGCCCAGGGGGCGGTCCCTCCAGACATAACCCTCCTCACTTCAGCATGCAGCCTCAGTTCGTAACAAGCAGTACAAACCTAAAAAGGAGGGGTGGGTGCTGTGTCCGTCCATGGACTCAGAGAAAGGGATTTTACGGCGAGTACAAAAAATCCTATTTTCTCTTATAGTCCATGGACGGACACAGCTCCTTAAAGCGGGAGTTCACCCAAATTTTTTTTTTAACATTAGATTGGGCCTAATTACGGGAAGCAGAATCGGGTGTTTTGTTTAAAATCAATGCAGTACTTACCGTTTTAGAGATAGATGTTCTCCGCCGCTTCCGGGTATGGTCTTCGGGACTGGGTGCGTTCCAATTTGATTAACAGCCTTCTGACGGTCGCATACAGCGCGTCACGAGTTGCCGGACGTCGGTGCGGCTCTATACTGCGCCTGCGCACCGACGTTCGCCTACTTTCGGAAACTGGTGATGCGCTGTATGCAACGGTCGGAAGGCTGTCAATCAAATAGGAACGCCCATACCCGGAAGCCACGGAGAACATCTCTCTCTAAAATCAACTGCATTGATTTTAAACAAAAACACCCGATTCTGCTTCCCGTAATTAGGCCCAATCTAATGTTAAAAATTAATTTTTTTGGGTGAACCCCCACTTTAAATCTTGACAAGTGGGACGTCCCCAAGCAGTGTCAAAAACGAGGGGTGGGAAATATATCAGTAAAACCAATTTTAACTTCACCCCAAAACAAGCAGAGCTCCTCAACAGAGGAGGTGCAACTTTAAACAGCCACCGGCAAAAACTAGCAGCCAAAAAAAGCATCAGAAGATGCACTCACAGCAACCATGTAAATTCTGGGAAAAACGTGAACGGACGAGCAAGTCGCCGCCTCGCACACCTGTGAGACAGACGCATGATGTCGGAAAAAAAACAAGGAAGCACCAATTGCCCTGGTCGAAAGTGCCGTGACCGGAAAGGGGGACCCGCCCCTTAAGAGCATAGGCCTGTATGACAGCCTGCCTGATCCGAGAAATGGTGGTCGACGAGACCGCCAGGCCCTTTTGTGGACCAGACACCGACACAAAAGACAGTCAGAACTCCGAAACTGAGTCGTAGCAGGCTGGTACACCCGCAAAGCGCGTACCACGCCTAAAGTATGAAAGGCAACCTCCGTAGGATGCGCCGGCCAAGGACAGGAGGATGGAAGAACAATGTCCTTATTCCAGTGAAAGGCCGAAACCACCTTCGGAGAAGAAGGTAAGGTCGCAGGCGCACCACCACCTAATCCCTATGGAGGATCAAGCATGGCGGCTTGCAAGACAAGACCGCCAACTCAGAAATCCCTCTAACAGAGGTAAAGGCCACTAAGGGGCCACCTTCTGAGATGGTGTCAAAACTCATGGGGGAAGAGATGGGCCAAGAGGGGAAAGTATATGACAAACCCCCTGAACACAAAAAGGGACCCACCAGGGAACGGGCCGCAAAAAGGCCACTGAAAGAACACAGCCAAGGCTGAAATCTGCCCCCAAACAGTGCTTTAAGCAATTTTTAGATCCACTCCAAGCTGTAAAAAGCAGGACCCTGGATATGTTTGTGGATGTCACTCCATCCCTTCGCACCAAGAAATGTAGGCCTGCCAGGTGCAACGGTAGATCCTCCGGAAGAAGACTACTGTGCCCTCAGCATTGTTGAGATGACCGAGTCGGACAGACACCGGTCACTTAAAGTCTGGCTTCCAATAGCCATGTTGAGCAAGTCAGTGACTGTACAACAGGAGGAAGTATGGGACCTCCCCCACCCTGGCAACCGCCAGGGTACCTCCACTATCAGGCGCCCCGATATCGGCGTACCAAGGATGCAGAGGTCAATCTGGAGCGATTAGAATCATCGGGATCTCCCCAGCCTCCACTTTGTGGAGCAGCCGAGGAAGCAACTACAATGGAGGAACGGCAAAAAGTCGCCGATACAGACCCCACAGGGCCACCAGCGCGACTTGCGCGTCTGTACCAGACCACTAGACCTGGCCACTAACTTCGACACCTTTGCGGTGGAGACGAGCGACCAGGAGATCCATGCCCTGTGAGGCTCACCTCCTGCAAGGGAGCCAAAACACCCCAAGGACAAAGACCAGTTGCCCTGGTCCAGCATCTGGCGACTCCAGTAGTCCGCCTGCCGGTTTACCTGATGGTAGACCGAAGCCACGGCCGTGGCGTTGTCCGGCTGAAACCAGATCGGACGACCTTGCAACCTCCTCGACCATGAGGAGAAGCATAGCCTGATCGCCTAAAATAGTAGGACAATGAATGGTAGACAGCACCTGGTCTCCCACCCAGGCACTAGACATGCGCGAAACGGGACATGCATGTATGCGTCCCTGATGTCCGAGGATGCCAGGACGTCCCCCAGATGGAGCGCAGCTACCACCGAACGAATGGATTCCATGCAGAACTACCCGACGTTCACAAAAAGGTATTTAGGGCCTGAGACCCATAGAAAACCCCAAACCTCTCGTCCTGCAGGAAAGGTAAAATTACCCCGCAGCTTAGCAAGTCCCACACTGCCCAAGGCAGACCGACGGGCCGGGAGACGAAGACACAAGGAAAGAACTTTGTTCTGTGGATAGGAGAAAACCCTATCAAGTACTCTAAAGAGACCCACTGGTCGGAGAGCAGGGAGGTTTCACCGAATTGTGAACCTGCAAGCCACCCCTCCCACCTAGAGAGAGGGAGGGAAGGCTACATACATTGGCAGGATTTGGGTACCGGCGTGATCGGCTTACGCACCCAGAAACAGATTAGTCCCCCAGCTGGGCCTTTGATGGTCTGGGAGGGCTGCCTCTAAATAATACACACACATAGTGTGTATCTATATTATGTAGGTGTATGAACACATGCCTTTGGAGGAAACCAGAGTACCCGGAGGAAACCCACACAGGGAGCGACAATGCAAGCTCCAGGCAGATTGGCGTCAGTGTCTGGATTTGAACCAATGATTCTCTTGCTGCCAAGTAATGGAGTTAACCACTACACCACCATGTGCATAAAACTATTCTGAAACAGAAGCCCTGGATAACAAGGGCGCAGTATTCAATGAAGCATCACAGACCTATATGAGGCCCTGGACCAGCTGGTCCGCTAGCCTAATAACTTCGGGAGAGAGTCGGTGCTCCTCCACTATCTGGTGCAAAATGCTCACTCTGTGAGTTGTATACAGCACTAGGGGTCAGGACTACTCCAAGATGGCCGCCGAGCGTTCAGAACGCGGCCACAGGAAAATGGCCGACCGCAATGTAAGCTGCGCCACAGTGCGGATACATCAAAATGGCTGCCAATGGGAGTTTTCAATGTAATTGAAAAACCTCCCAAAAAATGGCGCCAGCGTCGACTGAGACCCCAGAGTAGTGGCCACAATAGGCCGCAAGTCAGACCCCAGCATGGTAAACATGGAACGGGTCAGTACTTCGGATCTTCTATCAGTCGGATCCATACAAGCGGGGGTTCCCACAACAGGGAGTGGTCACCTATACATGACACCCAGAGGGTCCACCACCGGAGAAGAAGCCCACCTTTTGAAAAGGCTCTCCTCAAAAGGGGCACTGAACCGCCCGGCGGTGAGGGACTACAAAAGCCCTTAGCGGCTGTTCTCATTCAGCCTCTTAGAAATTATCAAAGAAGGGCACAGAAGGAAAAAACCTACACAGAGCGGTCTGATTTGTGTGATCCAAAAAAGACCAAGCCCTCGGCGGAAACCCTGCTGCACTATCCAGCTTAAGAGAGTCCCTTGCAGCAGTGAGAAGCGCACCCATAAATGCCTTATCCTGCTGTTTTTTTTTTTTTACTACCCAGGTACCTGGTCCATGGCTCCAGAACAGAGGTTAACGGGGGAAGGGGGCACTCTTTTATCGGCAGTCCACCCCCACCCTGGCACAAATGTGTCCAGGACTAACAATAAAACCTCTGTGGGAATCCCAGGTGCTAACACCTGCTGCCACCACCAGCATGTTGGGGAAGGACCCAGATACTGACTCCAAATATTAATAATATTTACATAGAGTATGTATAATATGGAGGTGTATGCACACCTGTCCTTACAAATAAACAGAAGCTCTATTCAGGGCCTCTCACCCACTTGCTGCGCTGATCAGGGGTACCCAGGGGACTCACCTCTGGAGGAGACTGCCCAGCGCTGCCGTCCGCTCTCAGCACACAGCGTGTGAGAGGAAAAGAACCGTGAGGTAACTGTGCGGCATCTGTAACACAGTCCCCTCAGGAAGGCCCCCTGACAGCAGCAATGTTAGCAATGCAGCAAGGGAAAGGAGCAGGGAAGGGAGGAGAAAAGGACCCCTGAACCCCAGGAATGCCCAGCCGTACCAGCCCACCGAAGCGGGAGGGACTGTACTTACCCGTCCAAGCGAGGACTCGCTGACGCATTCCTGACAGAACTACAACCGCAATGGAGGTATCTGTCGGCCCGGTCCACTGTGAGTTAGACAACGCCACAGCCCAGTCATATGTGGACCTCGGAGCAAAGCTCACCGGCCACCCCAGGAGTCATGGGGTATGGCGTGGCAGACCCAGCCTCTTTGCAAAGGTGTGCCCACGCTTGCTGGTCTGACTGAGTAAACTACAAGGATTTATATTATCCAGCCTGTCTCTCAGCCGACAGTTGAAAGAATATTCTTCAAGAAAAATACAAAAATAAAATAAAATTTCTCTTTAGGGCGCTGGGCCCAAAGGGAGCCATACGTCCTTCTCCTTGCTAGGCAGAACGAAACTAAGGCTGGGGCTGTTCAACTCTGTTAATGTAACATGTATTTAATTATCTAACATGTTTCTGCCTAGTCCTCTCCTGTAAACAGGGAACATAACCCACTTGTCAAGATTTAAGGAGCTGTGTCCGTCCATGGACGATAAGAGAAAATGTTTTACCTTTACAAACCCATTAAGGGGAGAA
Source organism: Rana temporaria (assembly GCF_905171775.1). Lineage (NCBI taxonomy): Eukaryota > Metazoa > Chordata > Amphibia > Anura > Ranidae > Rana > Rana temporaria. The sequence continues at coordinate 66,205,761 of NC_053494.1, forward strand.
CGACTGTGGCCAGCAATAAAGCCTGGAGAATGAGTGGTTGCTTCCACTAATCAAAGGGTAACCAACAGCCACAACAGTAAAAAAAAAAAAAAAATGTTAGAATGGTTCTGCCTTCATAGCGGGCCTAGGATCCATACCTAAAATACATTTGCAAAGAGATCCAAACAGAACCAATAAAGTCCAACGTGTCTATCAGGTTCACCATAGCTGAAAAAAATTTACAATCGGGAAACTCAAAGGCAGTCCCCAGCAGAATTAGACAATAAGGAAGTGTTATTTGTCCTGCAGTTTGCTTGAATACATAGAGCAGACCCAATTCTGCATACCAAAAAATTAAGTGAAGGCAAAACGCACTGATTGCAGCTGGCCAGGTCTGTAAATTGCACAGACCTACATTCATCCTCTGTTATAGACTCATGGTCACTTTAGTGACCATAAACCTATATCAGAAATGTACAGCAGACTCTGCTGAACAAAACATTAGCTTTAATTAGTAGCTAACAAGCCGCTGATCAGTTATTCAGCTAAAATGACCCCCCCACCGCCTCTCTACCTCTCACCTACCGCTTCCTCCCCTCCTGCACTACCTCAGTTGCCTGCTTTGTCCCCCCTCCCCTCGTCCTCTGCCTACACTATCTATGGTAAAAAAAAAATGTAAAAAATAAAAAACCTAATAAGGGTAGATTTAGACATGCATCTAAATCACCCTTGCGCTGAAACCTGATCCGCTTGGATTGCGCTTCAGAAGCTACTGACAGGCAATGAGGAAGCGATTGGATGCCTCCACACCACCTGTTTTAACCCCATTTTTTCCGACCAATGTGCTGCAACCGCATGCATTGCACACAGTTGCAGGGCCTTTTGCAGCATTTCCTCTTGATTGTGTAGCATTCAAATGGCGACATCACTACAAGTCGGCTCAACTGTGCCAAGGGTGCATAGCGAAGGATCGTGGCCGCAGCATTTAAGCACCCCCCTCTGCTGCCTAGTGCAGCTTATGGGGGGTGGTTGGCGTGCAGCAGAAACACAGCTCAATCGTTCATTTTTGCAGATCCCCCCCCAACTGCAAGTGTAAACAAGGCCTAAGGCCTCGTTCACGCGGGTTATACTACAGTGATGCAGTGTTTAGCTGCACATGACCAGGTGTTCCATGCAACCCCATGCAGGCAGTCCCATTGATGTCAAATGGGACACAGCGGCTGAACAGGAATGCACAGGTGTCCCATGCACTCCTGTGCAGGCAGTCCCACCCATATCAACTGGGACGCAGCGGCTGCATGTTAACAGCCAGTGCTCCCAACTTGACATCTATTTGGGTGTATGTCTGCGTTTGGGGCCATACGCCTACACCCACACAGATATCAGATCTGTACTTGCAGCTGCTGAATCCCAATTGACATGAATAGGACTACCTGCACAGGGATGCACAGAATACCTGTGCACCCCCTTGCAGGTAAACATGGCTCACCATAGGGAGTTTGCCTCCTGTTAACAAGGCCTTAGTAGGAATTTGTTAAGAATTGTGTAGGTCATACCGTGTTTATGTGTACAAATTGTGATTTTAGTGTTTTTTGGTGTGAACAAAATATTTTTTAAACTTTTGCGCAAATATTACATTAATAGCCTTAAAAATCATTAGAACCCTGCTAATCCGCCAGGCGGAGGAGCAGCTCGATGCCCTCGAGCGAACCTTCCAGGCTAACCCGACAGAGATCAATGCTTCTCAGCTGCGCCTACAGACTAGGCTGACAGACCAACTACACCTCGAAAAAGCGCGTCGGGGTATTTTCTTTAGCAAGCAGCGCACATATGAGCATGGTGAGCGGGCCGGGCGGCTTCTTGCCTATATGGCTCACCTTGATCATAAACCCCCAGTGATTGTGGGCGTCCGGGGCCATGCTCTCGAACCCCGACCGGGTGGCAGAAGACTTTAGGTCCTTTTACTCGGAACTTTACACCTCCACCGCACAACATACCGCGGAGGAGCTTACTGCTCTTCGGCGAGATATCACCTTCCCCACGCTATCTTCGGATCAGGTCGCCATTCTGGAGGCTCCCATCACGGCCGTGTGCATGGAGGGGGCCCTGGCGTGCCTCCCCACTTCTAAAACCCCGGGTTCCGACGGTCTTCCCCTTGAATTCTACAAGCAGTTTCAGGGGACCCTTGTTCCCAGGCTTTGCGCACTATACAACCATGTTTTTGACACGGGCACCCTTCCCTCCTCTATGAGCGAAGCCCTTATTGTCCTGATACCGAAGCCTGGCAAGGACCCCCTGCTCCCTGAATCCTACTGACCCATCTCACTTCTCCAACTGGATGTGAAAATCCTTGCTAAAATCCTCGCCCTGCGCCTCAATAAGGTTATTACAAGCTTGGTGCACCCTGACCAGACTGGGTTCATGCCCAATAAAAACACAGCCTTCAACCTCCGCAGGCTACACATGAACCTTCAGGCCCAGCATGCGGAGGTGGGCTCCAGAGTGGTAGTTAGCCTCGACGCGGCCAAGGCCTTCGACTCGGTTGAATGGAAATACCTATGGGAGTGCCTTGGTAGGTTCGGTTTCGGTCCCCACTTCGTGAAATGGCTCCAACTCCTCTATCATGCCCCTACGGCGCGTATTAGAGTCAATGGTAGGACCTCCTCCCCCTTTTCCCTGTCTCGTGGCACTCGCCAGGGTTGCCCGGTTTCACCCATGCTCTATGCCCTTGCAGTGGAACCTCCTAGTATAGCTTTGCACCGTCATCCCGGGATTAACGGGTTGTGTTGCGGCCGGGTTACCGAGCTTCTCAGTCTCTACGCCGATGACATGCTCCTGTACCTCTCGGATGCGGGTCCTTCACTCCAGGCAGCCCTCAAAGTCATAACACAGTTCGGGAAATTCTCGGGTTTACAGATAAACTGGACCAAGTCCCATATCCTTCCCTTGGACCTGGGCCCCCCTACTGCCACTCAGGCGGCCCTACCCCTGGTGAGGACGGATGTCATTAAGTATCTAGGTGTCCACGTTACTAGATCCCCTCTAGACTACATACACCTCAACATCGAACCCTTGTTTAATACCCTTAAGACCAGAACGCAAACATGGTCCCGTCTCCCCCTTGAGGTTATGGGCCGCATAAGCCTAGTCAAGATGATCCTTCTCCCGAAACTGCTATATGCCTTTTGGCATGCCCCGCTGTATATCCCCCTCCGTATTTTTAAAGCCATGGAGTCCATTATTAACTCATTTATCTGGGGCCCCTCACGGCATAAACTGTCGTGGCGGGTACTAAAGTGCCCATCCAGTCAGGGCGGCACCTTGGTTCCAGATCTCTTCCTTTATTACGTTGCATCCCAACTCTCCCACTTTTATTATTTTCACCACTCAGACAGGGAGCGCTACCTGGCCATGGTGTGCTCTAGGGCCCCTGGCCCGGTCTCGCATCCCTTCCAGATTCTGTTCTGCGTACCTCGCGACTCCCGGCGGGCGGGTGACAGAAACCAGCTGGTTTTCCACCACCGTAAAATATGGCAGATTGCCATGTCTGTCGGCGAGGCACCGTCTCCGCACTCACACACACCCCTCTGGGATAACCCTCACCTGCCCGAGCTTGCCACGGTCCCCGACCACGGTATTTGGATTAGGAGCGAAATTATTTACCTTACACAGGTCGTTGCCCACGGTTCGGTTAGGACCTTCCAGTCCCTTAAAGATGCCCACACCCTAGCTAACCATATGTTTTTCCGGTATCTCCAACTCCGCCATGCACTCAATACACAGTTTGGTGCTAATATCCCTGCGCTCAAGTTCCCGCTGCCAGTTGACATCGTCCTGGGTTCGGACCCCAAGAGGCTGATCTCCCAATTTTATTCCTACCTCCTGGTGCCCTCGGCGACTGCCACTCTCCAGCAGGTGAGGTCCCGTTGGGAGCCTGATCTGGGGGTGGTGTCGGCGGAGGACTGGGACGAAGCCCTTATTAACTGCAGATTAGCCTCTCCCAAAATCACAGACCGCCTCACCCAACTATATATCCTGCATCGGTCATACCTGACGCCATACCGTTTTTCAAAGTTCAGGCCAGGTAGCAACCCCAACTGCCCGGGCTGTGGCTACTCTAACGCCTCCTTTTACCACCTCATCTGGGAATGCCCCTGTGTGCAGGGTTTCTGGACCCAGGTGGTCCGGTTACTTCACGACCGCATGGGATCACCACTGTCCCTGAGCCCCCGCCAATGCTTGCTTGGTCTCCTCTCACTGTCTGAAGCCGAGAAATATCTCAACACCTTTTTGCAAGAGACGTTGTTCCTCGCCAGGCTTCAGATAGCTAAAACTTGGATGCGGGCCCCCCCCCCCCTACTCTGCAGCAATGGATCAGAGCTGTTCATGCAACTCTACCCTTCAAAAAGTTACTCTATGCTCACAGGGGCTGCCCCGACAAGTACCATAAGGTCTGGGATGGATGGCAAGGGGAGGCCTCCACCTGTGTGGCTTCTGACGAATAAGGTTTCCTAATGTGCCCTCGGGTGCTCTTGACTGCCGCTCTAAAATTTTGTTCTGTCCCCATATGTTATTCTGCACATGTAACTTGCTCTTCCCTCAATGTGTCCGTTGTGTCTGTGTACTTGACATTGTACTGTATCCTTGCTTGTGGTGCATGTTGCACCGATTATCAATATGTCTGTAATTCTTTACCTTTATGCTCAATAAACGTTGTTTTGATTTAAAAAAAAAAATCATTAGAACCTTCTTTTTATTCTACTGGTCATGTGCTTTAAGAAAATATATGGTTGTGGGGTATTTTACAAACTCTGAAAGCTGTAAGTGAAAAATTAAAACCTGCCGATTTTTTGAGAAATGTTTGCGTATGTTCGATTTCCAACATTTCGCAAAAAGGTGCAATTAAAACAAAAATGTATTATTAACTCAAAAGGTTAAGCTTTTATATTTAGTACGAATTTAGCAAGAATTTTTTAACATGTGCTGTGTTTATATCTGCTAATAATGATTTAAGTGTATTTTTAGCGAAAATATTGTTTTTATAAACATTTGTGCAAATATCACAGGGCCTAAAAACCAGAAGCACATTTTCTTTATTCTACAGGTTATGTGCTTTCAGAAAACAAATGGTTTTGGGGGGGGGGGGGGGGGGGCTTCAACAAATTCTGAAAGCTGTAAGAGAAAAAAGGTAAAACCTCCAGATTATTAGAGTAATTTACAAAGATTTGTTATTTATTAACTCAACACAGGATAAGCCTTTATATTTAGTAGCAATTAAGGAGGAATTTTGTAAACGGTGCTATGTTATGTGCTAATAATGATTTTATTGTATTTTCAGTGAAAATACAGATTTAATAAACATTTGCACAAATATCGCAGGGCCTTAAAAATCAGTAACACCTTGTCTTTTTTGTAAAGGTCATGTACTTTCAGAATATATATGGTTTGAAGGGTCCTTTACAAACTCTGAAAGCTAAAAAGACCCCTTTCACACTGAGGCAGTTTTTAGGCGTTTTAGCGCTAAAAGTGCTTGTAAATCGCTTGAAAACTGCCTCCCATTCATTGCAATGGGTTCTTTCACACCCGGGCGGTGCACTTGCTAGACGTTAGAAAACAGTCTCGTAAGCAGCATCTTTGGGGCGGTTTTGAACGCTGTAAGGGAAAAATAAAAAGGCAATGGAAAAAATTGCAAAAATGGTCTGGCTACCTGAGTTTAAAAGTGGCACACAGGGCCTGGCAGCGAAAGGGTCAATATGTATGCTTTACTGTCCAAGCCTAGAAAAAACATGCTGGTGGCTGTCCCAATCATGGTGTGCCTGACAAGCACAACCTACAATTTAAATCAAACCGGGTAAGTTGGGTGTGAATTATTATGTTGTAAAGCTGTTATGAGGGAATACAGCCATATCACTGAGTGACAGAAGTTCCTGATTCAGTAATGTATAACATTTGTGCAAAATAAAATAATTTCCCCTAGTAAGCCAGGGTAGAAATAAAGAAGGACTCAAGCTTTTTTTAAGCTGTAGTGTGCAAGAGGCCTTCTGGGACGCTATAAAAAACAGGCATGTTAAGTGCAAGTGTCCATTTTTCATTGTAAGCGTCAGTATCACTCCTACCAGAGGCATACCTAAAAACCATGAAGGGCCCCCAACTTCCCTCCAAGCCCGGGGTCTTTCCCATTGATCCCAGGGCTCTCTACTCCCATTGCGGGGCCTTAATTACGGCCCACAGAGGGACACTTTCAAATGTTTTGCCACAGGCCCCTTTCCTACTGTCTTAGGCAGGGTTACCACCTTTTCTTCAAGTCAAATCCAAACACTGATGGCGCACAGCAATTTTTTTTTATGCAGTATAACCACTTCCAGACCTGCGCACGACGATGTACGTCCTCTTTTTAAAGATTGATATCTCGGTAACGGCAGCAGCTGCTGCCACAACCGAGGTATCGATCTTTAGTGTGCACGGTCCGGTACACGATAACAGCGGTCTCCGCGGCGGATTCGCCGCGAGATCGCCGTTATCGGTGGCGGGAGAGGGCCCCCCCCTCCCGCCGCCGCTTACCGGAGCCGTCGGTAGCGGCGGAGGAGATCGGGACCGTTCGGCTGGTGACTGGGGACGAGACTGAAGGAAAAATCTCCTTCGCCCGTCCCCATAGCTCTGCTGGGCGGAAGTGACGTCAAAACATCAGTCCCGCCCAGCCTCTTAAAGAGACAATTTTTTTTTTGTCATTTGAAAAAATGACAGCTTCAAATTTTTTTTTTTTTTTTTTTTTGCATTTTAGTCTAAATATGAGATGTGAGGTCTTTTGAACCCCAGATCTCATATTTAAGAGGACCTGTCATGCTTTTTTCTATTACAAGGGATGTTTACATTCCTTATAATAGGAATAAAAGTGATCATTTTTTTTTTCAGTGTAAAAAGTAATAAAATAAATAAAAATAAATAAGAAAACCAAAAAAAAATTTTTTTAAAGAGCCCCATCCCGACGAGCTCGCGCGCAGAAGCGAACGCATACGCGAGTAGCGCCCGCATATGAAAACTGTGTTCAAATCACACAAGTGAGGTATCGCCACGATCGTTAGAGCGAGAGCAATAATTCTAGCCCTAGGCCTACTCTGTAGCTCAAAAAATGCAATCTCTAGAATTTTTTAAACATCGCCTATCGAGATTTTTAAGGGTAAAAGTTTGACGCCATGCCACGAGCGGGCGCAATATTTAAGCGTGACATGTTGGGTATCATTTTACTCGGCATAACATTATCTTTCACATAATATAAAAAAATTGGGCCAAATTCATTGTTGTCTTATTTTTTAATTAAAAAAAGTGATTTTTTTCCAAAAAAAGTGCGCTTGTAAGACCGCTGCGCAAATACGGTGTGACAAAAAGTATTGGAATGACCACTATTTTATTCTCTAGGGTGTTAGAAAAAAAAATATATAATGTTTGGGGGTTTTAAGTAATTTTCTAGCAGAAAAAAATGTTTTAGTCTTGCAAACACCAAATCTGAAAAACACCTAAAGTCTGGAAGTGGATAAACTATGCATACATTTTGTTATTAAACAACATTTCCAATCATATGGAATTAATCACAAATGTCCCCCCTTACATCAGAGTCTGCAGAGCCCCCCTTACATCAGACTCTGCAGAGCCCCACTGCAGAATTTCCACTTACACTATAAGGAGGATCTCTGTGCACTCTGGAATTTAAGGGGGGACCTTGGTTTAAGGGGGGGGGTGTGCGCTGATGTAAGGTGGAATGCTGTGGTGTAAAGGGGAACTCTGATGTAAAGGGCTCTTTGCTCACCAAAGCCCCTTACATCAGAGACCACAAAGCACCCCTTATGTCTGAGTCCCTCTTACATTAGAACACTCACTAAGAGGCAGAAGGAAGAAGGGAGGGAGTGGGGACACAACTCACAGTGGAAAAATGGGCAGCTAAATCAGCCATCAGCACCTTTCCTCATCTGGCTGCAGGGCTTCAAACTTTCCACCCACACATCCCTTCTTGGAGGCACTGCCAGGGAGTGTGGGTAAGTGGCAGACCCAGGAGGCGAAACACCAGGGCCCGGTTGCAAGTGTGACCTTTGTCACCCTGGTAGTTCTGCCACTGACTCCTGTGTTCCTCAATGGGCAGGAAAGAACATTTTTGCAAATAACAACTTAGTTGGTATTTGTTAAATGTGTCATAAAAGGAAATATGAAAGATAGACAAATAGATTGTGTAGCGCAGAATCTTTAGTCCCTGGTGGCCCCCAACATTCACTGAAATAAAAAAAGGGAATAGCTAGATAACTGCAAAGGAACATAAATACTACTTGCCCCAAATTCAAAATTGCTTTTGTGTGAGCTTTATATTTGCAAATGTTTAACAAAACAATTTTTGGATACAATGTGTAAACTTAAAAAACGTTTTTTTTATTGGGACCACAGAAAGCATCAAAAACCTGCTAACTGTTTTAAACCTTTGCTATCTATACCAATATGATTACCACTACTGCCCTAGCACTATGAAAAACTTTGCAGAGATCCACTTGAATTGTGATTTACACAACAAAGGTTAGTTACAGTATAATTTTATGTGCTTATGCCTCACCTTGTGCATTGTTCTGCTCAGCATTTGCATATGTACGCAAGAATTCAGCAAAAGCACCATCCTGTTCCAAAAGCGCCTGGTAGGAACCAATTTCAGTTATTTTGCCATCCACCATCACAATAATAGAGTCCACTTGTGGCAAGTAACTTACTCCATGTGTTACAAGTATACGAGTCTACAGAAATAATTCAAAACTATAGTTACAGTCGGCAAATGCAATTAAAATATCAACAAACATAACCAAAGCACACGTTAAAATCTAGTATACTGAGCTTCTTTTATTGTTTGGTAAATAAATGTAGTTACCCTTCTTCATGGTAAAAACAAACAGTATGAAGTTCTATTACTAAACTGCTGGGAAATATATAAAAGCCACATTTTATAGTGTTACAATTTTAAGTTTATATAGATTTAACCACTTCAGCCCCCAAAGGTTTTACCCTTTTAACCACTTGACGACCGCTGCACCACGATATACGTCGACAGAATGGCACGGGCAGGCAGATGGACGTACTGTACGTGACCGCAATATTGTGTCAATCTTGCTCCTTTTCTCGGCGAGATTGACCACCTACGAGCCCCGTCGTGGGAGCCAGTGCTGAGCCGCCTCGCCCCGATGGGAACAAGCCGACATAGAAGCGAGAAGTTTGGTATGAATCATGAGGGAGAACGCCAAACGGCATGGGTTCCCCCCCAGGGGCATACCAGGCCCTTAGGTCTGGTATGGATTGTAAGGAGAACCCACTACACCGAAAGAACGGCGTGGGGGTCCCCCCACGATCCATACAAGACCCGTATCCAAGCACGCTGCCCGGCCGGTCAGGAAAGGAGGGGGGGGGCGCTCGCTCGTACCAGGCCGCATTCCCTCAACATGGGGGGGGGGGGTGTTGGGTGCTCTGGGGCAGGGGTGCGCCATGCGGCCACCCCCACCCCAACATACCCTGTCCCCATGTTGATAAGGACAGGGCCTCTTCCCGACAACCCTGGCCGTCGGGGTCTGCGGGCGGGGGGCTTATCCGAATCTGGGAGCCCCCTTTAATAAGGGGCCCCCAGATACCGGCCCCCCACCCTAGGTGAATGAATATGGGATACATTGTACCCCTACTCATTCACCTGGAGGAAAAGTGTAAAAGAAAATAAACACACAACACAGGGTTTTAAAATAATTTATTAGTCAGCTGCGGGGGGGTCCTTTCCGCTCTCCGGGGGAGGGGGGTCTTCTCCACTCTCCGGGGGGTCTTCTTCCATCTTCTCCGCTCTCATCTCAGCGCTCCCTGGTTCTTCTCCCACTCGCTCTCCAGTGACTTCTTCGGGGGTGGCCACCGCTATCTTCTTTTTAGCTCTATTACTAGCGGCGGCGCAGCCCGCTCTTCTTCATTGCCGTCTTCTGCCTTCTTCTTTTCTTCCGATGTTGACGCAACGCTTCTTCCCGCTGTAATGCAGACTCGCACCGATTTATATAGGCCTCTTATGGCGTCACAGTCCCATCATACTCCAGGACCCACATGGCCCAGAGCACCCCCTGCCCCAGAGCCCCAACCCCCCCATGTTGAGGGCATGCGGAGGAGGGGGGGAGCTCACTCGTCGGGCGGTGTGCTTGGATACTGGTCTGGTATGGATCGTGGGGGGGACCCCCTATGCCGTTCTCTCGGCGTAGGGGGTTCTCCTTACAATCCATACCAGACCTAAGGGCCTGGTATGCCCCTGGGGGGGAACCCATGCCATTTTTTTTATTTAAAATTTGGCGTGTAGTTCCCCCTCATGATTTATACCAAACGCAGCGGCTAGAATTGGCGGGAATTCAAGTCGGATCCCCGTCGCTTCTATGACGCACTCGCTGGAATGTGCTTTTTCTATTCCAGCGAGTGCGAGATGTCGGCACCATGTCGCCAGAATCAGCGCGATGCCTTTGCACTGGAAACACATTCTCGGCGACAGGTATTGTACATGTACCTTCCTGCCTCCCAGCCGATCGAGCCCCCCCCCCGGTGCCTACGGTAGTCGGAATAGTTCCAGGAGCAATCTGTGATGAGGGGAGAGGCCACCAATTCATGGCCAACCCCTCACAAATCCCTCCTGACGAATGGTATGCTTCCTCTTCCTGTGAAACTATAAAACACAGACAGAGGAAGTGATGTCATTCTCCTCGTGTCAGTCTTTTTCTCCGGTGCCAAGGAGAGAAGACCTCTCAGAGTAAGTGCACCAACAGTACACTGACAACAGTACACATAGGCACAATGTTCACCCTCCAGTCACCCCCCGCACCCCCAGTCACAGTGTCACCGATCACAGTTATTTTTTTTTACTGATCACTGCATTTGGTGTCATTTGTGACTGTAAAAAGTGTCAGGGCAGTTAGTAATAGGCCCCTTTAGGTGTAGGGTACCCCCCTAATAAAGGTTCAACCCCTGAATCACCCCCCAGGTAACCCTTTCACCCCGTCGCCAGTGTCACTAAGCAATCATTTTTCTGATTACTGTATTAGTGTTGTGGGTGACGCTAGTTAGCCTGTTAGTTATTTAGGTTCACGTCAGGTTTTTATAGCATCAGGTACCCCCATATACTACCTAATTAAGGTTTTAACCCCCTGATTGCCCCTAATTAACCCTTTCACCCCTGTCACCAGTGATCACTGTATAAGTGTTTACGGGTGACGCTGGTTAGTTTGCTTTTTATAGCATCAGGGCACCTGCCGTTTATTACCCAATAAAGGTTTAACCCCCTGATCCCCCCGCCTCACAGGGTCTACCAAGATTCCATCGCATCTTGGTAGAGAAACCCGAATCTGGAACCGTTTGCTTTTCAGGTATGCATTTTATACTTTACTGTTTACTGTGATTTATTATTAACCATTTTTTTCCAGGTATGCCATTCAGCTGCAGCGTGGATTTATCTATCTTGACAGCAACAGCGTTTGCTCCCATGATACATTAAGCTGTGACTCCAGCGCTGTAGGAGGTGATTTCACCACCACAGTTAAAAAAAAAAGAGCATATATGCCAAAGCATGGGGGCAGGGGTAGAGGAGCGATTTGCTCCTAACATTAGGGGCGGATTGCCCCCATGCTTCGGCATATATATATTTTAGGTACAGATTGTGTTAGAAAATGTTTTTATTAAAAAAAAAAAAAAAATTGTATTTGGTTTGCAGGTATGGCCTGTCTTACTGCTATACTGTAATGTTACTTTGTTTTATTGTCAACCATCATTTGCTTAGCAGGCACACCATTCAGTTGCAGTGTGGATTTATTTATCTTGACAGTAACATTGTTTGCTCCCACGATACATAAAGCCGTAACTCCAGTGCTGTAGGTGACGATTTCACCACCACAATTTAAAAAAAAAGCATATATGCCGAAGCATGGGGGCAGCAGGGGTGGAGGAGCGATTTGCTCCTAACTTTTGTGGGTGGATGCCCCTATGCTTCGGCATATATAAATGGTGCATGTATGACCATCATTAGAAGTGGGTGGATGAAGGGAGGTATTCTAATGGTGGGCATACATATTTTTTTTGTTCACGTAAAAGCAATCCTAGCGGCTCTCTTAGCCTCTAGACTGCTTTTACAAGCAGTGGGAGGGAATGTCCCCCCGCCCCACCGTCTTCCATGGTTTTCGCTGGCTCTCCTCTCCCAACAGGGAACCTGAGAATGCAGTCATGGTTTCGTCAGCTGATCATAAAGCTGATCAGAGACCAGAACGGCTCCAATCATCTCTATGGCCTAAGAAACCGGAAGCTACGAGCATTTCATGACTATAAACAGCGTCATTGGAAAAGCATTTTATCACACCGATCTTGGTGTGGTCAGATGATTTGAGGAGAGATTTAGGGTCTTTAGGACCCCAATTAAAAAAAAAAAAAAAAGTACCTGTCACTACCTATTGCTATCATAGGGGATATTTACATTCCCTGAGATAACAATAAAAATTATGAAAAAAATATAAAAGGAACAGTTTAAAAAATAAATAAAAAAAAGCAAAATAAATGATAATAATAATAATAAAGCACCCCTGCCCTCCCCTGCTCTCACGCAAAGGTGAACGCAAGCGTCGGTCTTGCGTCATATGTCAATAGCAATTGCACCATGCACGTGAGGTATCACCGCTAAGGTCAGATCGAGGGCAGGAATTTTAGCAGTACACCTGCTCTGTAAATCTAAATTGGTAGCCTGTAAAGGCTTTTAAAAATGTATGTAGTGTGTCACCGCTGCACGTTTGTGCGCAATTTTAAAGCATGTCGTGTATGGTATCCATGTACTTGGCCCAAGATCATCTTTTTTATTTCATCAAACATTTGGGCAATATAGTGTGCTTTAGTGCATTAAAATAAAAAAAACAAGTGTGTTTTTTTAAAAAAAATAAAAAATTTGTTTGAAAAATCGCTGTGCAAATACTGTGTGAAAAAAATGCAACCCCCCCCCCCCATTTTAATCTGTAGGGCCTTTGCTTTAAAAAAATATATATAATGTTTGGGGGTTCAAAGTAATTTTCATGCAAAAAAATAGGATTTTTATAACAGCTTACCTGTAAAATCCTTTTCTTGGAGTACATCACGGGACACAGAAAAGCATAGTAATTACTATGTGGGTTATAGAGTCTACCTTCAGGTGATGGACACTGGCACGCTCAAGACAGGAAGTCCCCTCCCCTACCGGGAGTACCTCAGTTTTTTAGCAAAGCAATAAGTGCCCCAATATCCCCAAACATGAGGGGTGGGAGCTCTGTGTCCTGTGATGTACTCCAAGAAAAGGATTTTACAGGTAAGCTGTTATAAAAATCCTATTTTCTTTCTCGTACATCACGGGACACAGAAAAGCATAGTACCGGTAATTAGTATGTGGGATGTCCTAAAGCAATGCCAATGAGGGGAGGGAGACACCAAAACAAGCCAGGCGCCTTCAGACGTGAGGAGTTAAACTGCAGCTTGCAGCACACTGCGTCCAAAGGCGACTTCCTCATTTTTTTTCTTCTATCCAGCTGATAAAATTTAGTGAAAGTGTGGACTGACGACCAAGTCGCAGCCTTACAGACCTGAGCCATGGAGGCTTGATGATGCACTGCCCAAGAAGTGCCAACCGCTCTAGTGGAGTGCACCTTAACTTTAAACGGAGGAACCTTTCGTTTCAAGCAATAAGCTTGAGTAATGACTTGTCAAATCCACTTAGAGATAGTAGATTTAGATGCTATCTGTCCCCTTCTGGGACCTTCCGGCAGAATGAATAGAATATCCGATCTGGAAAAAATGAAGGGAGAAGCAGATCCTGGTTTAGATGAAAAATTGACACAACCTTGGGAAGGAAGGCCGGATGAGGCCGCAACATCACTCTGTCTTTGTGAGAATTAAGTATGGATCCTTACATGAAATGGCCGCCAATTCCGATACCCTCCTGGCAGAGGATATGGCTACCAAAAAGACCAACTACCTGGTCAAGAGGACCAAGGGAATGTGGGACAGAGGCTCAAAAGGTTGCCTTTGTAGAGCAGATAGAACAAGATTCAGGTCCCATGGGCACAAGGGGGCTTTAATTGATGGATTAATACAAATCACCCCTTGTAAAAGTCTTAATTAGGGAATGTGTAGCCAGTGGCCTTTGAAAAAATATTGAGAAGGCCGAGACCTGACCTTTGATGGTACCCAAGGCTAAATTCATGTCTGCCCCCAACTGTAGAAACTCTAGTACCCTGCCAATGACATACCTACGAGGATTTTTGAATAGAGAGAGCAGACTGCGCAAAGGACAAAACAGTAACAAAGCTGCTGAACACTGAGGGTCAATAAGTCCTTGGTCAGTGTATGTAAAAAAAAGCAGTGCAGCGCTACTAACAAAATGATGAAAGTCCAAAAAAAAAAAAATTAATCAAAATGAAGAGAGGATAAGGGTGACTTCTGGAACCTCAATAGGTGATCGGATGAAGACTCCTTATAAAACAGTCAAGTATCCTTAGATAAAAGTACAAGCCGCTCACCTTAGCAGATGGACCTGTGGGTGAGCAGCAGGTCAAATGCGCTGTCCCTCTAATAAGGGGGTATTATAAGATGATACCTACGAGGATGCCACCCTTTGGCTTCGCACCAGGCCACATATGCCTTCCATACCCTGTAATAAATAAGCCTGGATGCTGGTTTTCTGGCATTAATTAGTGTAGACACTACAGAATTAGAGAGCCCCCTCCTCTTTAAGATATGGGATTCAATAGCCAGGCTGTTAAATTTAGAGACCGTAAGGAAGGGTGGAATATTGGCCCCTGTGAGAGCAGGTCTGGATGAAGCGGAAGGGTCCATGGATGCCCTACCGACATTCTTACAATCTCTGCGTACCAGAACCTTCTGGGCCAAGCTGGAGCAACCATAATCACTGGTTTGTCCTCCAACCTTATCCTGCGAAGGAGGCGAGGTAACAATTGCAACGGAGGAAACACATAAATTAGGGAGAACCGGAGTGCGCATGCGCGAGGGATCCAAGATGGCCGCGTGATCCAGAGCTCCGCCGTACACAGCTCCCGCGGCACCGACTGCAGCCTACAGAGGGGTCTTCTCCGCACACCGACGAGAGCCCTGAACTCCCGCTGACCCGGTCTATCCCCCCTGTATGACGAGCGCTCCGGTTCGCCGGGATCTTGGGCCGCAATTCGATCAGGCCCAGCCGCCCAGGGGATCCAAGATGGCCGCCGCAGCACAGCACCTTGCAGCACGCGTGGAGGGACACTCAGAGTCGAGGCAGGTAATCGCTCCAGCTACCCTGTCATACACTCCAGCACACCAGAGTGCGGCTCTCCCACAAATGACTCCCTCCCCAGCTTCCACCGAGTCACTGCTGAGTAGGACCTTTGGTGATGCAGGGCACATTTCAGCAGGCATGTCCATACATGTGCAAC
This sequence comes from Rana temporaria, assembly GCF_905171775.1. Lineage (NCBI taxonomy): Eukaryota > Metazoa > Chordata > Amphibia > Anura > Ranidae > Rana > Rana temporaria. The sequence goes on from NC_053494.1 coordinate 66,221,207, forward strand.
AGGACAGCCCCCTCCCTATTATACAATCCCCAGAATCTTTCTCAGATGACTTATTCCATAAATTGTCAGCTCTTCTGGACAGGGGTCTGGCGTCTACAGCAGCTAAAATAACCACCGATATTAAGGCTGATTTCCAGAATTTGGGCTCAAGAATGGAAGCTATCGAACACAAGCTAGACCTCACAGTCTCCGCCACTAACCAGAATTCTGGTCATATACAAACGCTACAAGACAGACTCGATTCAGCTCTCCTTAGGATAGATGAACTCGAAAACAGAACCAGAAGGGACATTTTTAGGATCAGGGGTCTCCCAGAGGCTATAACGGATGTTATGCAAGCTACTCATGAGTTGATCTCGTCACTGATCCCGAATATCCCGCAACATCGCATGGAACTTGATAGGGTTCACAGAGCTCTGGGCCCCCCCAGAAAGGATGGCACTCCTAGGGATGTTATCGTAAAGCCTAATTTTTTTCTGGTTAAAGAGGAAATAATGAAACAAGCTAGAGCAACGAATCAAATCCTGTGCCAGGGTCATCCGGTTCAAATTTTTGCCGATCTGTCCCAATCTACAATTCAGAGACGCCGTTCCCTGAACCCTATGTTGTCGGTCCTGTCTCAAAAGGCTATAAAATATTGGTGGACATTTCCATTCGCTGTTAAATTTTCTCTTAATGGGAAGTACTACTCCTTTTCCACTCTTCAAGAAGGAGAGAAGATCCTCCTTTCATTGAAGCTGATATCCCTGGAAGCTGACATGGACACTTCAAACCCATCGCACAACCCTGCCAAACGTCCATCTCCGAACAGTCCGCTTACCCCGCTTTGGAACAAACCGAAGTTAAAGAAACAGAAGGACATTCTCCAAACCTGAGAGCATCTTGGGGAATTTTGCTTTTTTCTCTTTTTTCTCATTTAGGTTTCCCCCGGCAGGAGGGAGATTGTTTTTTCTGATGTCCGGTCCCTCAAATCTGTGTAGGGGGGTTCCCTTTTTTTTTTTTTGTTTTTGATCCCTTTAGGGGGGTTAAAGATTTTAGATATTTTCTGTACTGTTCCACCTAGGAGGGGGGTCGTAGTATTCCTCTCTACGAGGGTTTAGTTACCTTTTTGTAGGCCTTAGATAACTGAAAATAAGTTTTCTCTATGTGTTTCTTTTTTTTTTGTATGTTTTCGCATTATTTTACTAGGTGCCCGGGAGCTGTGTACCTAGCATGCGCCTCCACCTATCTCTCGGCTTCTTCGGAGTCCGTGGGATGGGTTGTCTGCAGTTTTTTATGCAGACTTCTCTGGAAGGATCTGGCTCTGGGGGATCTTTGTACCCCTTGGAGTCTGATCCGCCTCTCCCAGAGAGATTGCCTGTGATCTCTCTGTCTTTTTATTCTCTCTCTCTCTCTTATATCTTCTCCCTATCTCCCCCCCCTTTCCCTTGCACCTCGGGAACATTTTCATTTGTGTCTCTTTTTGTTGTTTTTTGTCAGGCAAAATTTGGGAGCTCTGAATGCATCGCGTTCTTGGATGAGTGTCTCGCCTACTTGCCGATTGGGGGTCTGGTTCTGCTCAAGGTAAGTGACGCAGGGATTTGTGGCATTCCTTTGTCTCCTCTCGATGGCTGACAAACCTCTTCCAGTCCTTAAAATAGCCTCCCATAACACTCAGGGCCTTAACTCCCCCATCAAACGGAGAAAGCTGTTTGACAGCTACAAATCGCTTAAATGCGATGTTATTTTACTGCAGGAGACCCACTTCCCCAGGCGATACAGTCCCACCTTTCTTCACCATAATTACCCTACGTTTTATTTAGCGAACGCAGAGGATAAAACTAAAGGGGTGGCGATAATATTTTCTAAAGCTTCTAATTTTTCTTGGCGTGCTGAATATAGAGACCCGGATGGCAGGTTCCTATTAGTTAAAGGTCTGATCGATGATCATATGTTCTCTTTTATTTCGTACTATGCTCCGAATAAAGGCCAATTGCCGTTTTTTCGTTCTATGTTTTCTACCTTAGGCCCGCTGATTGAAGGGACTCCCATCTTTGGGGGTGACTCCAATCTGGCGCTAGATCAGGGGCTTGATAAATCTAATAAGCCTAAGACCTCTCTAAAGCGTCCCACTAGAGCTAGCTTGAAGTTTGCCCGTCTTCTTCATACGCACGGCTTAGCTGATGTTTGGCGGGAGCAAAACCCAACAACTAGGGACTTTACTCATTTTTCATGCCTGCATCAGTCTTACGCCAGGATTGATCATATCCTGATGTCCTCATCCCATTTACCTACTGTTTCTGGATCCAGGATTATGGAGTCGTCTCTCTCTGATCACTCCATAGTCGTGGCTGTTATTTATAACCCCTCTCGCAACCCTAAACCTTTTCAGTGGAGACTTAATGAATCTCTCTTATCTGATCCCGTAGTTCTTGCTGAAATTAATAAAGCTATTTCTGAATACTTCTCCTTAAATAACACTGGGGATGTCTCGGCTGAGGTTCTTTGGGCAGCCCACAAAGCTACCATTAGAGGGAAATTTATCCAATTAGCATCTAAAATGAAAAGGGAACGAAAAGTTGATATTGATAGACTTGAAAAATTGTACACTTCTCTTAAAACCCAACACAAGGCAAACCCCTCTAGCGTCCTACTTTCCCAAATTGAGGCCGCTAGGTTGGAACTCAACCTTGCCCTTACCACGCGGGCTGAGAAATCACTTAGATGGAGTGGGGCTAAATTTTATTCTCAAAAGGACAAATTGGGCAGAATGCTTGCTACCAAGCTGTCCCCTAGAGTGAAACTTCTTACCCTTCCTAGGATTAGGACCCATCAACAGTACACGACCTCTGATCCCTCTAAAATTCTTACAGTGTTTAGGGACTTCTATGGTAAATTATATGATTCTGGTAGACAGGCTTCTGAGAGCTCCATCTCTCAATTTCTAGACACCCTCCCTATCCCTAAACTTTCAGCGGAACACATAGCCGTTATGGAGGATCCGATCTCCATAGCTGAAACGATGGAAGTCATTAAAAGTCTGAAAAGGGGTTCGGCGCCTGGCCCGGACGGCTTTTCAGTACCATATTATAAATCATTTTCAGAGTCATTAGCCCCCTTCATGACAAAGTTTTTCAATGAAAAGGTTTCAGGAAGCCCCCTTGTTGCGGAGCTGAACGCCGCATTCATAACTGTCATACCCAAGCCCGATAAAAACCCGGAAGATGTTGGGAACTATAGACCGATCTCGCTGATAAACGACGTTAAAATTCTCACCAAGATATTTGCTAATAGACTGAATACCTTCATCAGCTTATACGTTCATAAGGATCAGGTGGGCTTTATCCCAGGGAGGCAGGGGCCTGACCAGACTAGAAGAGTCATTGATATTATGTCAATTCTTCAATCTAACTGGCCAGGGGGACCGAAGCAGCAGGGTATGCTTTTATCACTGGATATCCAAAAAGCTTTCGATACGGTTTCCTGGCCTTATATCTTTACACTTTTAGATAGATGGGGTTTTGGTTGTCGTTTCATTGGCATCTTGAAAGCACTTTATTCCTCTCCCACGGCGCGTATTCGTGTGCAGGGGTATTACTCCTCTCCGGTCCAAATAGCAAGAGGCACGAGGCAGGGGTGCCCTCTCTCCCCTATTATTTTCGCGATGGCCATGGAAACGCTCGCGATCGCGATTCGAGAAAACCCTAACGTGTTGGGGGTTTCCTGTGGTCCCAAGATGCACAAATGTGGCTTATTTGCCGACGATTTAATTTTATTTCTTACGTCCCCTCTGATCTCTATTCCCAATCTAAATAAGATCCTTGATGCCTTTGGGGCTATCTCGGGCCTATTAGTCAATTTCTCTAAATCTCTAGCCCTTAATATTTCACTTAATCCCGAGATGGTAACCCTGCTAAAACGTGATTTTCGGTTTGAGTGGAGTGATTCTGATATAAAATATCTGGGCATCTTCCTCACATCTAAATTTGAAACTCTCTACTCCCGAAATTACCCCCCCCATGTATCGTAAATTGGAACAGGATTTGAAATCTTGGTCCAGACTTAATTTGTCTTGGCTAGGTAGAATAAATGCTGTAAAAATGACCCTGCTTCCAAGGCTTCTCTACCTTTTTCGAGCCCTCCCGATCCCCTTGAGGAAGGATCACTTGAAATCCTTCCAAAGCAAAATTTTGAAATTTGTCTGGGGAGGGTCGGGTTATAGGATTAAACAGCAATCTCTCTTCCATTCGAGGAAACAGGGTGGCTTGGGGTTACCCCACTTATATATATATACTACTTGGCTTCAACATTGGCTAAATTTTCTATAATTTTTACTAAATGGGATAAACCTGATTGGGTTCAGATTGAACGACAGGCAGTACCTCTACACACTCTGGACTTCCTCTCATGGATGGTCCCCAAGTTGAGACCCCCTATCCTTGCCCCTACCCTTTCTCACTCTTTTGCGTTATGGGATAAATTGAAAGTGAACTCCAACCTCACATCTGATGTTAAACCCTTATCTCACCTCTTTCGTAATCCTATTTTTCCCCCTGGATTGGATATACAAGCTTTTCGATGGTGGCTTGATAAGGGACTGTATCGCCTGGGTCAGTTCTTCACCCCCAACGGCCCTGTATCCCTAGCCTATTGTGTTCGTAAATTTGAACTCCCGCTTTCTGAGAGATTTCGCTTTTTTCAAATTAGTCATTTTTTACATAGCATTTGGTCCTCCAAGCCGTCCCCTCCTAAATTCACAGATTTTGAAGTGTTTTGTAGTCCATCGAGGGGAGGGGAGGCATATCGATTATCTATGCGTCACTTTCCTCACCTTCCACTAAGTCCTCCTTCATGCTAGCTTGGGAGGAGGAATTTCAGTTTAAGTGGAGCTTGGAGACCTGGCAGGCAGCTGTTTCCTCTGCTTTCAAAAGTATCATTAACATCTCTCTCATGGAAGCCAGTTTGAAGGTCATAACTAGATGGTACTTGACTCCCTCTAAGTTGGCTAGGATTTTCTCCTCAGCTGACCCTTTATGTTTTAGGGGTTGTCAGTTGTTGGGCTCTTTTGCACATATTTGGTGGGAGTGCTCTAGAATCAGGCCGTTTTGGAGAAAAATTCTTTTAACTATTAAGAAGGTTACTGGCTACGAGATTGCAGGACACCCAGAGTCCTTCTTGTTGAACGCACACCTTCCTGGAATTTCTACACAGACGCGCAGATTGATTCATTTTATTTTGCTTGGTGGAAAGATTACTTTGGCCAAAGCATGGAAACTACCGAGCGTCTCTAGTAAGGCGGCGTTCAGGAAGATCTCCTGGATCATGTGCCAGGAAAAGGTAGCCGCCATGTTGAATGACTCATTGCCTAGTTTTGAATTGATCTGGAGTCCATGGGCTCAGTATGTAGGTATATCGCTCATCCCAGGAACCTAGGTTAATTTCTTGCTGGGTTATTTTCTGCTTTTTTGAGACGATATCTTCCCGTCGTGCACTCCCCCCTTCATTCCCCTACTCCCCTTTTCTCTTCTCATCTTCTTGCTCTTCTCCCCCCTTTTTTTTCTTTCCTCTTTTTTATTTTTGTTTACTTCTTTCATACTACTGTTTTATGTGGCTTTCATTCCTGCACCATTATGTTTGGAGATGTCATGTCTATTTGTAGATCCCCTCCGGTGTGGGGTGGTCCGGGGTGTCCCCACCCATCTGCACAGTGAGTTCCCTTTGGGGTGCTGGTGGTTGGGGATCCTCCGGTTACCCTACTATCCGGAGCCTATGGTGACGGGGTTAGGGTCTCTTATGAGGCTTCCTTAGACGGGGGGGTGGTCGGATGTCCTCCTCTCCTTTGAATCTTTGGGGTTGATCTCTAGGGTTTTTTTGTATCTTTATTGTTTGTACTCTTCTTGCAACCCCTTCATTCCTGGTTCAGGTCTGCCCTTGGTTATAACTTGAGACTCTCCCAGTAGTCAACCATGAGCCTGTATCTCTACTGTTTTGTTTATTATTTTTGTTATCTGCAGGAATGGCTGTTTTATGTATTGTTTCTTCCTTTTTATTTATTTTTTTAAATAAAAATCTTTGAAAGTAAATTAGGGAGAACCGTTCCCACGGAAACACCTGCGCATCTGTTCTGCAAGCGAGCGGATCTCTCATCCGGGACAGAAAATTGTCCACTTTAGCATTGAACCTTGATGCCAAGAGATCCACATCTGGCGTTCCCCACCTTTGACATATGTCCAGGAAGAGGACGGGGTGAAGAGCCCATTCCCCTGGAAGTAATTGTTGGTGACTTAAGAAGTCTGCCTGCCAATTGTCTATTCCCGGAATAAAGATCGCCGATATGCACGGGACATGCTTTTCTGCCCAAATCAGGATCTGGTCTACTTTTTGGGCCGCACGACTCCTCGTGCCACCCTGGTGATTTATGTACGCCACAGACGTGGCATTGTCGGATTGTATCCTGACTGGGTACCCCTGCAATTTGTTTGTCCATGCTCTTAGGGCTAGTCATGCTGCCCGGAGCTCTAGCAGGTTGATGGGTAGAGATTTCTCTGAGACTGACAATTTTCCCTGGAGAGATAGCTCCCCCAGGACTGCACCCTAGCCTAGAAGACTGGCATCTGTAGTTACTACCCTCCAAGAAATTGGAATAAAGGACTTCCCCTTTTGCACATTTTGTGGAACTAGCCACCAACAAAGGCTCTGCCGGACTGTTGGGGACAGCAACATAGGGAAGTCTAAAGCTTGGACCTTTTTGTTCCATGCGGACAAGATGGCGTTCTGTAATTTCCTTGAGTGGAACTGGGCAAATGGGATGGCCTCGAACGAGGCTACCATTTTCCCCAACAGTCGCATACAAAGGCGAATGGATGGCTGCCGTTTTGCACTGACCATCTGGACCAGTTTCTTTAAGGAATCGACCTTTGCTTGGGGCAAAAAGATCTTTTTCTGATCTGTGTCTATAAGTAGACCTAAATATTCAGTATTTTCACAGGAACCAAGGCTGATTTGTCCAGATTGAGAATCCAACCCATGGACTCCAGGTACCTCACGGTTCTGTGCACTGCTAGGTTTAGATCGGCAACCGAGCGATCCATCAACAACAGATCATCCAAGTAGGCCATTATAGATATACCCTGAGATCTTAGATTGGCCAACAGGGGAGCCAGGACCTTCGTGAATATCCGAAGCGCAGTGGCCAGCCCGAAGGGTAAAGCCACAAACTGAAAATGGCGTTGATCTATCACGAAGCGTAACAGCTTCTGATGGTCGAGAAAGAGGTATATGCAGGTATGCGTCTTTGATTTCGATGGACACTAATAGTTCTCCTCCCCGTAAGGAGGCGACCACAGACCGGATTGACTCCATCCGAAAAGATCGGACATTTAGGAACTGGTTTAGGGCCTTGAGATCCAGTATGGGTCTTACGTCTCCATTCGGCTTTGGGACAGTAACAAGGTTTGAATAGAAACCCAAACCTTGCTCTTCTACAGGTAATTCTATGATCACCCCTTGGGATAACATATGATCCAAAGCCAAAACTAGAGATTTTCTTTTTCCCGGGTCTTTCGGGACGCTTGAAGCCAAGAAGCGGGGTGGAGGAAATCCTCGCAACTCCAGTCTGTCTCCTGCGGAGAGGACTCAACTGTCCTGGATCCTTTCTCGCCAAGCCCCCCGCAAACAGTTGGCTGAGTGGGGGGCGAACCTTCATAATGCCGACTTAGACGCTGGCTTGCCCTGCTTACGGTTCCAGGGTTTTTTGTGACCCTGAGGCTGCCCCTGAGACTTTCCTCCCGTATTTGATCTCCCGGGAGGCCGTCAGAACTGCTTGGAAGAGGGACCCCTAAACCTTTTCATAACTTTCAACAGAGTGCTTTCCCGCTGGATATTTTCTTGATGTATTTATCCAAATCCTCGCCGAACAAACGCTCCCCGTGAAAAGGAAACCCAGCCAGAAGCTTCTTGCAGGGCGTTTCAGCTGACCAGTTTTTTTTTAACAACAGCAGCCTACGCATATGTACTAAAAGGAGCGTAAGGTGGGAGGTCTGATGTATTCAATAGTATTAATATGCGCTGGGTATTAACTTCTGTGATGTGAAAACAAACACAAACCATGAGTGGTTCAAAAATCAGTACATGTGTAAATACAATTAGTCCAAATGCATACTAGATGCATGCAAATACAATACACCTCCTGGGCTAGATTCACATAGATTAGCGGATCTTTAGATCCGCGTAATCTATGTGATTTACGATCCGCCGGCGCAATTTTGCGAGGCTAGTGCAGTATTCACAAAGCACTTACCTCCAAACTTGCGCCATCGGATCATAACTCCCCCGGTGGAATTCAAATTCCGCGGCTAGGGGGAGTGTACAATTTAAATCAGGCGCGTCTCCGCGCCGATTTAACTGCGCATGCGCCGCCGGCAAAATTTCCCAGTGCGCATGCTCCAAATGACGCCGCTAGGACGTCATTGTTTTCGGCGTTAACGTCAATTACGGCCATCAGTATTCGCGACCGACTTACGCAAACGACGTAAAAATTCAAAACTTGGCGCGGGAACGACGGCCATACTTAACATTAGCTACCCCTCATATAGCAGGGATAACTATCCGCCGGAAAAAGCCGAACGCAAACAACGTAAAAAAAAAAAGCGACGGGCGGGCGTTCGTTTCTGAATCGGCGTATCTCCTCATTTACATATTCGTTGCGAGTAAAACACGAAACACCACCTAGCGGACAGCGGAAGATTGCAGCCTAAGATCCGACGGTGTAAGTCACTTACACCTGTCGGATCTAATGAATTCTTATGAATCAGTCGCATAGATCCGACCGTCGGATCTCAGAGATACGACGGCGTATCAGGAGATACGCCGTCGTATCTCTTTGTGAATCTGGCCCTCTGTGTGCAAGTGCCGTGTACTGGCTTGAAAGATAGGTATGGTGCGACCAGGTTCTACAGACTCCAGGCTGATTGCTTCACATACGAGTATAAAATCTTCCACAGAGACAAAAGGGAAAAACCTCATTGCGCAGATACACAAAACCATATGGAAACAATTGACAGGCTTGAGATAGGTCACACTCACGAATCCACCGATTTGTATCAGCAAACAATCCTCATTTGACTGCTCAGCATACGATGTGTCTCCTCATTCGGATGTGTAATCCGTCCCGTTCGTAGCTCCTCCCCCACGCGTTACATCACTGGACACGTGACTTAGTCCTGGGTAACTGCTGGTTGGATCTTCTCTGATGTTATTTATAGTCAGCAAGACGTCCATACCAACGGGGAATGTGCAAAAAGGAGTTTTATCAAACATCATTGCTAGCAAATGGGATGTGTATATATGTCATTTCATACAAAGTTATCATTTTAATACAAAACATTATACTAACAAGCGAAAAAACCTATTTAAAAACGGCATGTGTGGGGGATATGCAAACTGCATAGCAGCCCCCAGTGGCCATGATCAGTAACAGCATAATACAGAGATCATATACTGCTACTTAGACATACACTATCCAATCCGTTGAAGATATCCATATATATAATATTCATATAAATGATCCAAATATCAATACACTAAAATATATATCATAAAATTAATACAATTAGAATTAAAATATATCTATAAAAATATATATTAAAATTTAAATTTAAAAAAGAGAGCGAGAGAGAAGAACCATGATTAATAATCAGAGATGAAGCAATTGAGAATTGAGAACTCAATGTTCAAACCATTAGGCGACAAAGATCTCATTTCATGGATCCATCTTGATTCGCTCTTACTTAATTCACGCACTTTGTGACTACCCCTCCAGTGGGGAGTATATTTGGCAATGGCCCAAAACTTTAGCTCTTTGTTTTTTTTTTTGTGACATAGGGCGAAATGGCGCGACACACTGTGTTTGGGGAAGCCGTTTTCAATATTCTGAACATGTTCCCTAAGACGTTTCCTCATGGGTCTTTTAGTACGTCCAATGTATTGAAGGGAGCATGGACACTGTAGAGCATAAACTACTCCTTCAGTTCTGCAGGTAATTAGGTCCTTTATTTCGTATTCTTTTTGTGTAACATTAGAAACAAATTTAGAACATTTTTGTCCATTATAATTTGTTTTTTTGCAGGCGAAGCATCGCCTGCATGGAAAAAAACCTTTTCCCTGAAAAAAAGTAAGTGTATTGGATTTAGTGGTTGGATCCGGTATGTTCTTTGCCACCAAATCCCTAAGAGTAGGTGCACGTCTGTATACTATTCTTGGCATACTGGGTAGTATACATTGCAGTTGTTTGTCTGCCTGTAGTATAGACCAATGTCTTTTGAATATATTTTCAAATTGTTTGTGTTGGACGTTGTAATTAAGAATGATTGGTACTTGGTTATCCAATCCTTTGCTTTTTACTTTGTCTTGTATAAGTATCTCTCTCTGCATTT